>NC_070611.1:66836978-68061500 GCF_027172205.1 Podarcis raffonei
ATGCACCCATACCAGTGACCAGAGGAAGAACGACCACAGGAAGGAGTGCAGAGAGAAGAAACTCCATGGTGCATCTGCAGCAGTACAACTGGACACTGCCCCAGATGCAACAAAACATGTCTCTCCCACATCGTTCTCTACGGCCACGGCAGGCGCTGTAACTCTCCAATGGTTTGACTTCATCTCCAAAGGCACACTCCTCCATCGCCCCCTGAGACAGACAGATGCCAACCAAGTGACTCAATTTCATTGGCCGTATTCTGAGCATGGATAATGTTGGGTATCACACAAAGGCAGAGCAGCCCTTCTCCACCCCAAATAATAAAACAGTGGGCAGCCACATTCTGTGTCCTTGACTTCTTTATGACTCAGAGATTTTATTTCTGAAAAGAGAGGTTTCAAGACAGAGGGGAAAGGCTTAATAAAGCTTTCCCTGTTGGGAAAAGCAACCTTGTACTCTTTCCCCGGTTCCTCGCAGAAGCATTAATCTGATTTTGGTCTTCCTACAGCAGTGCTAATTAGTTACCTAATATTAATTATAGTAATTACACACATACCTAGCTGTAGAACTATTAGAGAGCTGATTAGAAGTAGGGAAAGAGATAGACGAGGATGTTCCTGAGGCGGGTCGGTTAATCGGCTCACAGCTGCTTCCTGCTGCAAAGCTGCTGGTTAACACTTGAAATGCACTCCAAAGCGAAATCCCAAGCGACGACCTTTTTTTTTAAAGGGTTTGTACAGGATCAAGGTGGCAGAAATAGCGTGTGATGAACATTAAACCAGCCTTGCTGCTGAAGAGCAAGTGAGACTTGAAGCCACACACCTTTGCACAGCGCCATCTATTGTTGGATGTGCAACACTGCAGCATGTGCAACACTTTCTCCATTGTCTCTTAACCTTTATTCAGCAGCTGAATAATAATAATAATAATAATAATAATAATAATAATAATAATAATAATAGATAGATAGCAACTGGCCAAATAAAAAGCATTATCAGTGGAAAAATAAAATATATAGCCTTTGGCTAATTAATCAATCAGTGACCTTTTAAACTGAGCATGTGTATGAAGAGGAGGATTAACAACAACAACAACAACAACAACAACAACAACAACAACAACAACAACAACAACAACTTTTTATTTATACGCCACCCTTCCTGGTTCAAAAACCGGGCTCAGGGAGGCTTACAACAAATTTAGAACACTTTAAAACACTTAATTATAAAAGCAGCATAAAATACCGTATAAAAACATGAATAACAATAAACAATACTGTTTTGTTTGCTAATATGTGATGTATTTTTGTGTTTTCATACTGTAAACCACCCTGTGGTCCTAGGATGAAGAGCGGTATAGAAATTTTATTAGCAAATAAATAAGCAAGACTCCTTTAAAAGGGGGGCTTTCTAAAATGCTGTGAAAGCTTACTACACTTTTCAGTGATTGCTTGATCCATGCCCATTTGATGTACCTTTGGGGACAATTAATTTGCTGATGACGAATTGTCATTGAAACAGTTCATTATCCTGGAAGAACTGTCCTGTCTGCAGCTGTGCTCGGAGCACCCTATTTCGACGTTCGGAACACCCATCATCTCACGTTTGTGGGATTTTGACAGTGGAAAGGCGTTCTGCCTCCATTTCAGCGATCTTTGACAGTGACTTACCACTCCTACCATTCCTGTTCATGGAACATTCATTTGATTCTTATTAATGTGTGACTCCGTGCACATATTATACGTCTTCTGTTTATGGATTTTGAAACAGTAAAGTGTTATAAAAATGTTGTAAGTATATTATTAGCCGACGTGTTGCTTATAAAATAGCACATTTATTATGGGATCCTTATCCCCAGCAAGGGATGCGGGTGGCGCTGTGGGTTAAACCACAGAGCCTAGGGCTTGCCGATCAGGAGGACGGCGGTTCGAATCCCTGCGACGGGGTGAGCTCCCATTGTTTGGTCCCTGCTCCTGCCAACCTAGCAGTTTGAAAGCAGGTCCAAGTGCAAGTAGATAAATAGGTACCGCTCCGGCGGGAAGGTAAACAGCGTTTCCGCGTGCTGCTCTGGTTTGCCAGAAGCAGCTTAGGCATGCTGGTCACATGACCCAGAAGCTGTACGCCGGCTCCCTCGGCCAATAAAGTGAGATGAGCGCCGCAACCCCAGAGTCGGTCACGACTGGACCTAATGGTCAGGGGTCCCTTTACCTAAGCCGCTTCTGGCGGACCAGAGCAGCACACAGAAACGCCGTTTACCTTCCTGCCAGAGCGGTACCTATTTATCTGCTTGCACTTTGACATGCTTTCGAACTGCTAGGTTGGCAGGAGCAGGGACCGAGCAACGGGAGCTAACCCTGTTGCGGGGGTTCGAACCGCCGACCTTCTGATCGGCAAGTCCTAGGCTCTGTGGTTTAAGCCACAGCGCCACCCGCATCCCTATCCTGCTTCTTACACACTCACTTTTCCTGGCAGGAACGTTTCCTTCAACCCTGGAGGATAAAGAGGGGTCTAACTTTTCCCATGCCAGCCACCCTCTTTCCCCAGTCCAAACCCTCATTTGCTTTGTTTCACACCTTGCTTTTTGTTGTTGTTGCTTTTTTGCCTGGCTTGCAAGTCTACTTGAGTTTGGATGATGCTTCTGGCTTGTCAGAAGGGAGGATAGTAGAAACTAGGTTGGCATGGACTGCCAATCAGCTCTGCAATTTTGATTGGGCAGATTGGGCCCCATCTCAACCACAGCGGCCAAATACCACACCACACATCCATCCCTGAAGCAATTGGGGGATATGCCAAGATTTGTAAAGGGCTTTTTAAAACACTATTTGAATACACAGGTTTTTGGGTTAAATGTTTTTGATATTTCGTTGTAAGTCTCACTTGTGAAATCCTATTAGTCACTCTAGCCAAGAGCAGAATGCCGAATCCAGCGGCAGCATAACTCTGCTCATCAAATAGTGGGGACAGACAAAAGGAAAATAAACATGATTAGAATCTTTCCAGGTACATTTGCCAGCTGCTATTGTAGGTTAAACCACAGAGCCTAGGACTTGCCGATCAGAAGGTCAGCAGTTCGAATCCCCACGACAGGGTGAGCTCCCGTTGCTCAGTCCCTGCTCCAGCCAACCTAGCAGTTTGAAAGCACGTCAAAGTGCAAGTAGATAAATAGGTACCGCTCCAGCGGGAAGGTAAACGGTGTTTCCATGCGCTGCTCTGGTTCTCCACAAGCGGCTTAGTCATGCTGGCCACATGACCCGGAAGCTGTATGCCAGCTCCCTCGGCCAATAAAGCGAGATGAGCACCACAACCCCAGAATCCACCATGACTGGACCTAATAGCCAGGGGTCCCTCTACCTTTATTGTAGGAGTATTGGACTCAAAAGTCCTTTGGGCTGCTGAAATAATAATAATAAAACCACTGTGTTCTCCAAATGCAAGCAATATCTTTTTGTGTATTTCAGTTCTCTAATATTCCTGGTTCTTGTGAAGTTTTCACTCCATCTATGAAAGGTGGAAGAAGTTTCGTTTTGAGGTTTCCCAGTTCTTTGGCACCATCTGGTGGAAAGAAATACTCATTGCCTTTCACTTATAGAAGAACCATCAGAGAAATAATAATAATAATAATAATAATAATAATAATAATAATAATAATAATAATTATATCCCGCCCTCCCCAGCCGAAGCCGGGCTCAGGGCGGCTAACAACAATAAAATAATACAACATTCTAAAATCATTTCATTATAAGATTAATTTAAATCAAATTGATGTCAACCATTGGGGGCTAGAGTTCTGTGAAGATTGCCAAAGGAGGGAGACAGGCTGTGCCCTGGTCAAAGGCCAGGCAGAACAGCTCTGTCTTGCAGGCCCTGCGGAAAGATTTCAAGTCCTGCAGGACCCTAGTCTCTTGTGACAGAGCGTTCCACCAGATCGGAGCCACAGCCAAAAAAGCCCTGGCTCTGGTTGAAGCCAGCCTAACCTCCCTGTGGCGCAGGACCTCCAAGATGTTTTTGTTTGAAGACCATAAGTTCCTCCATGGGACATACCAGGAGAGGTGGTCCCGTAGGTATGAGGGTCCTAGGCTGTTTAGGGCTTTGAAGGTTAAAACCAGCACCTTGAACCTGGTCCTGTACTCCACCGGGAGCCAGTGCAGCCGGTATAGCACCGGGTGAATGTGATCTCGCAGCGAGGACCCCGTAAGGATAGCAAACAGATAGCAAAAAGGGAAAGGCCAATCCATTGTGGGGTTCTAAAAACCATAGCTCAGGGATAGACCATCTGCTTTGTAGGGAGAATATCCCAGGTTCAGTTCCTGGCATCTCAAGGCAGATCTAGAACTGTCCCGAGTCGGAAGCTCTAGAGATCTGCTGCTCTTCAGAGGGGGACCTCTGGCCTGAGAGCTAAATTAAACCAAGCAGGAGTCCTCTGAGGCCATTTTCTCCAAACCATGCCTCCCTGCCCCATACCTGTCGTCATATGCGACATCAGGTTTGGCGCATATCAAGGTGTGACTGCTAAAGAACAAACAGAAGCTTCAAATGTGCTCTGGATTGTCACTTAGCAAGTGGGGCTTGCAGACAGCACTGAGCAGCTGAGCAAGTACCTCTGCCATTGTCACCTGACATCATAATGATGACATGAGATTGACAGGCGGTGACCATACCCACTTGTCCATAGGTAAACAATGCAGTCATTTAAAACCCGTCATTGCTATTAAAGGTAAAGGTAAAGGTACCCCTGCCCATACGGGCCAGTCTTGACAGACTCTGGGGTTGTGCGCCCATCTCACTTAAGAGGCCAGGGGCCAGCGCTGTCTGGAGACACTTCCGGGTCACGTGGCCAGCGTGACAAAGCTGCATCTGGTGAGCCAGCGCAGCACACAGAAACGCCGTTTACCTTCCCGCCAGTAAGCGGTCCCTATTTATCTATTTGCACCTGGGGGTGCTTTCGAACTGCTAGGTTGGCAGGCGCTGGGACTGAGCAGCGGGAGCGCACCCCGCCGCGGGGATTCGAACCGCCAACCTTTCGATCAGCAAGCCCTAGGCACTGAGACTTTTACCCACAGCGCCACCCGCGTCCCTGTCATTGCTATTACAAAAGTTAAATTTCAAGCAAAAGCTTTATTAAAGGGTCGAGACTAACAGAGAATCAAGGGATAATATTGTTACAGGTCATGGATCTTGACACTTAACGAGGGTTGTGTTTTCATTGGGAAATCAAGGCACAGCAGAGACTGGCGTCTTTAAGAAATAGGTTTATTGACACTCATTTATACCTGAGATTATGGGGAGAGTTCACAGTATTTACATCTACAGAGGGGTTTGTGCTTCCTAGCAGTGCAACATTGGATTCAGAGGCCTCCTAAGTGCCACGCCCATGTCTTTCTTTTTTTTAATCTGTACAATTTTTTTATTCAGTTTTACACTACACATTTAAATTCAAACATTAGACATAACCACCAGCAATTAGTATTCCCTGAATCCCTAGACTCCCCTCCACTCTTCCATGGTTTCCATTTTCAATCTTTTTCAACTGCACCACATATTTTCTCTATTTTTCTTAAAACAATCCATTTTTACCTTTGTTTTAAGCACATTACAAGTGTTACTCAATTCCTGCCAAAGTTTTTAGTTGTTTACAGTGTTCTCTTAAGTAAATTGTAAATTTTTCCCATTCCTTATTATAGTTCCTCTCTTTCTGGTTTCTGATTTTCCCGGTCATTTTCGCCATTTCAGCGTAGTCTATCATCTTCATCAGCCATTCATCTCTGGTCAGGACTTTATCTTCTTTTCATCTCTGGGCCAGTAGTATCCATGTTGCTGTCGTCACAAATAAATAATAAATAATAAATAATAAATAATAGTTTCTGCTCTTTTGATATCTCTGCACCTAAAATTCCTAGTAAAAAAAGCCTCTGGTTTTCATCCTCATATCCTTCTGTAAGAGCCTGCTCCAGCCAGCCAGCATAGCTGTTGCCCTTCAGTCCCCGCATGGAGTTCTGTCTACTTCCTGCCAGGGGTGGAAGAAGGGGGGACGGCCGCCCCAGGTGTCATCACTGAGGGGGATGAGATTCGACATGCCACCTGCCCGTGACTCTCAAGCCTATCCTGAGACGTCAGGGGAAGGGGTGGAGCTACACTGCCTTGCCAGTGGTCTTCCCCCTGTCAGGAGTTGAGCCTACACTTGAGTAGGACCCTGGCAGAGACCCATGCCCGACTGGCATGTTCCTTCTCTCCTGGTTGATTGTTCGGGAGCTTCATAAGCTTTCTTCTGCCCTAACATCACAGCGACCGATGCCAACCGACACTGGCACACTTAGGGATCTGCAGAGTTTGCGCATCATCGAGTGACAGACCTCAGCAACTCAGCATTTTGGCTAATCTACTTTATTGACATACAAACACACACGGAGCACTGCAACATGGCTCCCTCTCTCTCTAGCGTCGGACAGCAAAGAGAAAAAGAACAAAGGACAATAGTCCCACTTCACGGAACACAGTAACACAAACATCCTGTCTTCGTCACTTCCCACTCTGTGGAGTCAAAACATATACCGTCATGTGATGACAACAATCCCATGACTGCAATCACGGAGCAGGAATTCTAACACCCCCCTTCCTCCTTCATTTTGACAGCTCAGGGGAGGCTTGGGAGTCATGGGTGGGCAGCTCGTCGTTGCCCCCCACTCTCAGGCTGCTTCCGGGGGGGGGAGAAAGCCTCCCCCTAGCTGTCTAAAGGAAGAGGGGAGGAAGGCTGCTGGCAAAGCAGTGCGGCTCCATCTCCCACCGCTCAGGAAGCAGCCTGCCATGGGTGGCTTGCTCCATCCCCCATGGGTGTCTCGCCCCCTGGGACACTTGCCAAGGGCGGAGCCCCCCTGGGATGCTCACCCCACCCCCATGGCCCCGCCCCCAGATGCACAGCTTGTGCACTGCTCCAGGAGCCGGAGCAGCTAGCTCCGCCTCTGCTTCCTGCTTCTACTTCCCAGCAGCCTTTGCAGAAAACAACTCCTACGCTTCTGCTTTCAGCACTGCCCCCGTCCCCCTGCCACTGGTCAGCCTGGCAACCTCTGTTTCAAAAGCCTCCTGCTAACGCCACTTTTTTTCTGTGCTGACATTTGTTGTTGCTGTTTAGTCGTTTAGTTGTGTCCGACTCTTCATGACCCCATGGACCAGAGCATGCCAGGCACTTCTGTCTTCCACTGCCTCCTGCAGTTTGGTCAAACTCATGTAAGTAGCTTCAAGAACACTGTCCAACCAACTCGTCCTCTGTTGTCCCCTTCTCCTTGTACCCTCAGTCTTTCCCAACATGAGGGTCTTTTCCAGGGACTCTTCTCTTCTCATGAGGTGGCCAAAGTCTTGGAGCCTCAGCTTCAGGATCTGTCCTTCCAGTGAGCACTCAAGGCTGATTTCCTTCAGAATGGAGAGGTTTGATCTTCTTGCAGTCCATGGGACTCTCAAGAGTCTCCTCCAACACCATAATTCAAAAGCATCAATTCTTTGGCGATCAGCCTTCTTTATGGTCCAGCTCTCACTTCCATACATCACTACTTGGAAAATCATAGCTTTAACTATCTGGGCCTTTGTTGGCAAGGTGATGTCTCTGCTTTTTAAGATGCTGTCTAGGTTTGTCATCTCTTTTCTCCCAAGAAGCAGGTGTCTTTTAATTTCGTGCCTGCTGTCACCATCTGCAGTGATCATGGAGCCCAAGAAAGTAAAATCTCTCACTGCCTCCATTTCTTCCCCTTCTATTTGCCAGGTGGTGACATTACGTCCCCTGAAATGTCCTCCCCTTTCTCATCTGGTGGAGCCTTCTGCCTGCTTGATGACTTCCTTAAAGGGCTAAGGGCTGGCCATTGGCGCCATTCCTTCTTCAACAATAGCTCCGTTGGTGGAGCCAGAGACCCTTAATCTCAGGGTCATGGGTTCAATCCCCACGTTGGGCAAAAAGATTCTTGCAGATGATTGGGTTGGACTAGATGATCCTTGTTGTCCCTTCCAACTTTACGGTTCTATGATTCTATGACCCACCATCACCAGGCTGGCCTAATGAGGAAGTTAACTATTTTATTCCTAAAGGTAAAGGTAAAGGTACCCCTGCCCGTACGGGCCAGTCGTGACCGACTCTAGGGTTGCGCGCTCATCTCGCTCAAGAGGCCGGGAGCCGGCGCTGTCTGAAGACACTTACGGGTCACGTGGCCAGCGTGACGAAGCTGCATCTGGCGAGCCAGCACCAGCGCTGCACATGGAAACGCCGTTTACCTTCCAGCTATAAAGCGGTCCCTATTTATCTACTTGCACTTAGGGGTGCTTTCGAACTGCTAGGTGGGCAGGAGCTGGGACTGAACGATGGGAGCTCACCCCGCCGTGGGGATTCGAACCACCGACCTTACGATCAGCAAGTCCTAGGCACTGAGGTTTTACCCAGAGCGCCAACTGCGTCCATTTTATTCCTAGGCCTTCCTAAATCCATGCATTTATAAGCTCAATTTCCGATCCTTCACTGAGTGTAGAGATTATGGGAGTCTGTGCCCCCAACCTCATTACATCATAATTTGAGGCTTCCTGCCAAACTCCCAAGCTCCATCTTGTCCTCTTCCTTGCTCTTTCTCCCTCCAGCATGAAGCAGCCATGGGAAACTAGCTCTCATCTATTTATGTACGCGACAACAGTAGCGTGAATACTACTGGCCCAGAGATGGAAAGACAATAAAGTTCTGCCAGTGACGAATGGTTGATGAAGATGATGGAATACACCGAAATGGCGAAACTGACCGGGGAAATCAGAAACCAGGAAGAGAAGAACTTTAAGAAGGAATGGAGAAGATTTACAATGTACTTAAGAGAACACTGTAAACAATTAAAAACTTTGGCAGGATTTGAGTAATGCTTGTAATATATGAGGAACGATAGAAAAAATGGATTATTTGTTTTTAAAAATAGAGAAAATAAGGGAAGCAGTTGCAGGGGGGGGGGATTGACAATGGTAACCATGGAAGGGTGGAGGGGAGTCAAAGGATTTAGGGAATCCTAAATGACGATGTTGGTGTATAATGTTTGGATTCAAATTGGTTATGTACGACTCAATAAAAATATTTTTTTTAAGAGAGAGAGAGAAACAAGCTCCCACCATGCAAGCTTAGAATCCGAAACCATCCTCACAGATATGAAGAAACTGTATGTAAAGAATCTCCCCTGGCTTTGCCAAGGCCTTTTCCCACCTGACCTGAAAGGGAAGGGAGGCCCTGACTGACTCCAGCTACTAAAGCTTGAGGCGGCTGAACAGACTCCTGGGTGCAGTGTTGTTTGAACTAATACCAGTGTACTGGAAGAAGCAAAGATCACCAGTGTTGAAGCAATGATTCTTCAACATCAACTTCATTGGACTGGTCATGTTGTACGGATGCCTGATGATCGTCTTCCAAAGCAACTACTCTATTCCAAACTTAAAAATGGAAAGCGTAATGCTGGTGGTCAACAAAAGAGGTTTAAAGACTGTCTCAAGGCAAATCTAAAAAAATGTAGTATAAACACCGACAACTGGGAAACAGTGGCCTGCAAGCACTCCAGTTGGAGAACAGTCTTTACCAAAGGTGTCATGGGCTTTGAAGACACTCGAACTCAGGACGCAAAGGAGAAACATGCTAAGAGGAAGGCAAGCTTGGCAAATCCACACCGTAATCAACTCCTGCCAGGGGACCAGTGTCCCCACTGTGGAAGGACGTGTGGATCCAGAATTGGCCTCCACAGTCACTTACAGACTCACTGTTAAAACTGTGTTTGTGGAAGACAATCTTACTCGGCTACGAGTGATCACCAAAGAAGAAGAACTACTATTTATTTTTTGTATCTTTATTTTTAGGTCTTATTGTGATCTTTGCGGATATTGTTTGATTTGGCTGTGAACTTCTTGAAGAGAAGAAGGTTGGGAGCAGGTCTTCCAGGACTCACAGCCAAGATAGTCTCTGGGGCATTCAATGGGCTATCACCGTTAGGAATCCTGCCATTGGGACTTTTTCCCACCCACACTTTCAGTGGGCAGAACAGGGGAACTATACACTGGCAGAATGATGCTAGCATCCCTTGGAGGCTAGAGGATTGTGGAGCCTGTTCTAGACTGAGTAATGGGAGACCTCCGCCTAATTCACACACACACACACACACACACACACGTGATGGATCTGAAGTATGGATCTTTCCCCAAGCTTCCTTGAGTTCAGTGAAACCTACTATCAATTAAGTATTCATAGGACCACAGGTATTTTAAGATATGTAATCATGTGCAGCTTCTCAAAGCCATCTTGTTAGCCACAGTGAGAACAGGATGCTGGACTGGATGGGCTATTGGCCTGATCCAGTACACTCTTCTTCTGTTCATATAATGCCTGGAAGCACTCTGTTTATTTCTGGATGGAAATCTTCTCTTTTCCAGTTCTGCACAATCCTTAGGGTGTGGGAAGAAAACAAACAGTTTACAGTATGCAGCGTGTGTGTGTGCGTGCGCATGTGTGCTATTGAAGAAAGAAGGAGCACATTTTGGCACCTGAGGTGGACCCCCAAATGATGTCCCCCCCTCCCTGCCAGGGAGGAAAAGGCAAGGAAAGATCTACATCAGGGACAAGGGGGGAAGAAAGGCTGACATCGAGATCTGCTGCCCTGGTGGACCCTGGAGCCTGAGGTGGTCACCTCATCTTGCCTCATGGGTGGGCCGGCCCTGATTCAAACCAAGATAAAAATGTGTAATACATGTGGTCCTTGAACCTCTAAATCTGGGTTTCAAAACTTCTGTTATTAATATAGGCAGCCAGGTATGAGCCTGCAGAGGTCAGCAGAGGACAAATTGAAAACAGCGAGTGTGGACTTTCAGCTGTGGTGCATAAGAGCCCTTATATGTGTTTAATGGGAAGTATACCCCTGTGAGTTCAACATAACTTACTTCCATGCAAATGTGAGCAGCATTGCTGTCAGAGGAGAAATGAGAAATTGCTTCAAAAATACCCAGCATGCAAAATGCTAAAAACACCAGCATCATAGCAATTTGTGGTTATTTTCCATTTGTCCACACGATGTCACTACTGACTTGCATATGTTTTACCAGAATGCGGGGGGGGGGGGAGTTATTGGGAAATAACTCCATCTGACGCTCACCAGAATGCACAACCCAGCCACAGTGTTATATTCTGTTTGGTCCCTCTGACTTCCACTGGATTAAAAAGGCTTAAATCCAAGTATGCTGATTTAAAAATGGGTTAAGGACAGGTGGTGAACTGTCTGCCATTCAGGACAAATCTGATTTAGTTAGCAGGGTCACCATCAGAAGTGTGCAACCTCTCTGAGCGGAATATGATCCTAAACAATCCATAACACTTGAGACCATCCCATGTGTCATGGACTGGTTGGGCGCAAGGCATGGTGGGAGGAACCAGCGGGGAACCCCCAAGGGAAGAAGGCTCAGAGTCCAGGGAGTGGTGGTGGGACAATGATGAGTGGTCAGAGGGAGAAGTCTGGCAGGTGTCAGTAGCTGGAGAGGTAACAGGGCTTAGTGAGATGGAAGAGTCAGTGATAGAGAGAAGTCTAGAATCAGAGGCAGAAGCAGGAGAGGAGGGAGGCCAAGAGGCAGAGATGAGTCAGGCTGAGAACAGTCATGAGTGTCTCTCTTTCCTGCTGCAACAAACTCCACCCCCTTGTCTCACAGAACCAGAAGAGGCATGAACAGGGTGGAGGATGGGTTGTTTGCACACAGGCACAGTCTCCTATTGCTTTGGAGAAACCCTGGAGACGAGAAGACCTAGCCGGCTGTAGGGAGGTGGGGACTTTCAGTCTTGGCAACTGATCTTCATGGAGTAAGACCACTGGGAACGAGCTGCTGCGATGATCATTGGTATTTGACTCCCAGTAAGTTAGCAAAAGGGGCGCAGGTGGTGCTGTGGTCTAAACCACAGAGCCTAGGGCTTGCTGATCAGAAGGTCGGCGGTTTGAATCCCTGCGACGGGGTGAGCTCCCGTTGCTCGGTCCCAGCTCCTGCCAACCTAGCAGTTCAAAAGCACGTCAAGCGCAAGTAGAGAAATAGGTACCGCTCTGGCGGGAAGATTCTGGTTTGCCAGAAGTGGCTTTGTCATGCTGGCCACATGACCTGGAAGCTGTCTGTGGACAAACACCGGCTCCCTCGGCCAGTAAAGCGAGATGAGCGCCGCAACCCCAGAGTTGTCCGCGACTGGACTTCAGGGTCAGGGGTCCCCTTACCTTTAAGTTAGCAAAAATGTATAAGATAGGTACAAACATCTGCTGGAAATGTAAAGAAAAAGAGGGCACCTTTTATCGCATGTGGTGGTTGTGTAGGGTGATTAAAGCATTCTGGGAAATGGTATATAATGAACTGAAAAAAATGCTGAAAATAACTTTTATTAAAGTTTCTGTTATTTCTATTAGGAATTCTAGGTGCTGATATCTCAAGGGAGCAGAAAAGACTTTTTATGTAAATGACAACAGCACATTATTAGCCCTGAGATGGAAAGAAGATAAAGTCCTACCAGAGAAGAATGGCAAATTAAATTGTTGGACTATGTTGAAATGGCAAAATTCTCTACCCAACCACCTTAAGCCATCCTAGCACTTCACCATCTCTCATTCAACCACAGCCCATGGAAACACTCAGCTCATTTTCACTGCATATATCAGAACCTTCCCTGCGCCTTATATGGAGCTGTTTTTCACTTTTACCAGTCAGCCATTATTTCCCCATTATTTCTTGTGGTCAGGTGGCATTCTTGCGTACGTGACATTGGCCTCACTAACAGTGGTCCCACCTCAATGCACATTCTGAGTCATCCTTAGTCCTCTTTTGTCGTGATGCGTTTGCTCTCACCTTTTGGTGGAAATACTTTCATTAGCTTTGAACTTAGAACAGGAGTTCGCAAAGTTATTCCATACGCTGAGTGAAGAAAGAAACGGTTTGCAGTCTGAGTCATTGAGCATGTGCACAAACACCTGCAAAGGGCTTAACAGTATCTTTGCTTTGGTGTACATTCCCCACCCCACCCCCCAAAAAACCCATTTGGGGGCTGCAGCCTTTAGGTGGGGGGAGCTGTACATCTTCAAAGTAGGGAGAGCTTGAAAGGGGAATATTTGGGGTGAGGAGTTATCATCCAGTACATGCCTTTGGAGCCATGTTTTATTCTTATTTTTTTTCAAAAAAAATCTCTAATGAACAAATTTTGAATCAACTAAGTATGAATCAAAATGATACATAACAAAGAAATGAAGAAAATAATTTTAAATCTGAAACAAACAAAAGAAAAGAAATTATGCTCCTCCCCCCAAAAACAACTTTAGTATTAAATACAGTGGTACCTCGCGTTAAGAACTTAATTCGTTCTGGAGGTCTGTTCTTAACCTGAAACTGTTCTTAACCTGAAGCACCACTTTAGCTAATGGGGCCTCCTGCTGCTGCCACACTGCCGGAGCACGATTTCTGTTCTCACCCTGAAGCAAAGTTCCTAACCCGAGGTACTATTACTGGGTTAGCAGAGTCTGTTACCAGAAGCGTCTGTAACCTTAAGTGTCTGTAACCCAAGGTACCACTGTAGTCCCAATAGGATTGCATTGATAAGTCATCTGTTGCAATTTTCAGGCTGGAAAGAAACTTTCAAGGGAACCAAAATATTCCATGAAAAATACGATTGACCTCTCCTCCTCCTCCTCCTCCTCCTCCTCCTCCTCTCCCCAATAGTATAGAATCATAGAATCATAGAATCATAGAGTTGGAATAGACCACAAGGGCCATCGAGTCCAACCCCCTGCCAAGCAGGAAACACCATCAGAGCACTCCTGACATATGGTTGTCAAGCCTCTGCTTAAAGACCTCCAAACAAGGAGACTCCACCACACTCCTTGGCAGCAAATTCCACTGTCGAACAGCTCTTACTGTCAGGAAGTTCTTCCTAATGTTTAGGTGGAATCTTCTTTCTTGTAGTTTGGATCCATTGCTCCGTGTCCGCTTCTCTGGAGCAGCAGAAAACAACCTTTCTCCCTCCTCTATATGACATCCTTTTATATATTTGAACATGGCTATCATATCACCCCTTAACCTCCTCTTCTCCAGGCTAAACATGCCCAGCTCCCTTAGCCGTTCCTCATAAGGCATCGTTTCCAGGCCTTTGACCATTTTGGTTGCCCTCCTCTGGACACGTTCCAGTTTGTCAGTGTCCTTCTTGAACTGTGGTGCCCAGAACTGGACACAGTACTCCAGGTGAGGTCTGACCAGAGCAGAATACAGTGGCACTATTACTTCCCTTGACCTAGATGCTATACTCCTATTGATGCAGCCCAGAATTGCATTGGCTTTTTTAGCTGCCGCGTCACACTGTTGGCTCATGTCAAGTTTGTGGTCAACCAAGACTCCTAGATCCTTTTCAAGCCAGGTGTCACCCATCTTGTATTTGTGCCTCTCATTTTTTTTGCCCAACTGCAATACTTTACATTTCTCCCTGTTAAAGCTCATCTTGTTTGTTTTGGCCCAGTTCTCTAATCTGTCAAGGTCGTTTTGAAGTGTGATCCTGTCCTCTGGGGTGTTAGCCACCCCTCCCAGTTTGGTGTCATCTGCAAATTTGATCAGGATGCCCTTGAGTCCACCATCCAAGTCGTTGATAAAGATGTTGAATAAGACCGGGCCCAAGACAGAACCCTGTGGCACCCCACTAGTCACTCTTCTCCAGGATGAAGAGGAACTATTGATGAGCACCCTTTGGGTTCGGTCAGTCAGCCAGTTACAAATCCACTGAGTGGTAGCATAGTCAAGACCGCCTTTTACCAGCTTCTTTACAAGAATATCATGGGGCACCTTGTCAAATGCCTTGCTGAAATCAAGGTAGGCTACATCCACTGCATTCCCTTCATCTACCAGGCTTGTAATTCTGTCAAAAAACGAGATCAGGTTAGTCTGACATGACTTATATATAGTATTTCTTTTTCATTAGAGCTTCTTTTATTTTCTTGGAGCTATTGGAGGCTGGACCATTAGGCTGAAGAGGAATCCAGTGAGGGTGCCCTCAGTGAACCCCCCTTGCCTCCCTCCTTAGGTCCAGTCCAGAGAGTTGCCTTGACTATCATCATCTTCTTCCTCTTGAGTCTCAGTGTTGCTCTTGTAGAACTCTCAGCAGTGTGGAAGCTTGAGACAACACTACAATTAGTTGGCTTTGTCTAGCGTTGGCTCTGGCTCCACCTACTGTTGGTCTCCCTACCTTCCACACTGTCACTTTTGATGTGCACCAGGCATCATTGCTTGGAGTGATCCCAGCCAATCAGGGTTCACCTAGTGAATATGGTGCTCATCAGGACTACGTAGCCAATCAGATCTGGCAAGGTGGAATCTCATAGGGAGTAGACAAAGCCAATAGAGAGTGAGGGCAATGATTGCTTCCTGGGCAGGTCACATGCATGATCCTAGCCAATCAGACCACTGTTTATCCTCACTCTGTATAGATGAATACATTTATCTGTATAGATGAATGCATTTGCTGTTTTTGAATGTGTTTCACTGGGGGAAGGGGGAAAATTTACCTCCTCTAACACTGTTTTAAAAATGGGGGGGGAGAGAGAGAGCTTCTAGCCTAGCAGTAGGATTGTATAATAAATATAACAAAGAGTCTTGCGGAACCTTAATGACTAACAAATGTATTATGGCACAAGCCTTCCTGGACTGCATTTCTGAGTTACAATTGTCGCAAGTGTTTCATTGTGTGTGAGAGGCGGGTGAATTGCGAGTAGTGAGGGCAGAGTGAAATGAAAAGCACAAAGGTGCCACAAGTTGTTTGTGCTATTATAGGCAAGCATTACTAGCCCTCTAGATTTAATAAACACAGCTACCTATTTTGCTTTTTGGGTATTTTGCTGGTCTGGAACAAAGAGGGTATCACTTAGCAGAAATGCTGACTCTTTCTCCTGAAAAGATCTGTTCTGCATTATGCATTATTATGCATGCATTAGCATTCCTAGGCTCTTTGATGTCCACATCCATTAGTAAGACCACACTGTAATAGAGGCCAGCATATAGCCGTCTTCCACAACTAGAAGTAACAGTCACTAAATGGAACTTGCTGAATAATAAAGTAAGGGGGCCTTGTAGTTGATAGTTGATGTGGCTGGACATCTTCTGGAATATATTCTTGTGTCCTTTCAGACAGCTCACACATCATACCTAAGAATGTAAGACTTGTTCTGCTTGACCAGGCCACTGGTCCATCTGTCCAGTATCTTGTTTTCACAACCAGATGCCCATGGGAAACTTCCAAGCAGGACCTCTGTGCAACACAACTGTCCCCTCCTGCAGTTTCCAGCAACTGATATTCAGAAGCATTACTGCCTCTGACAGTGGAGACAAAACATGGATAGCCTACTCTTCTGTAGATTGGTCTAATCTTCTCTTAAAGCCATCTAAGCTGGTGGCCATCACTGCTTACTGTGGAAGCCACTTCCAGTTTAATTACACGTTGCATGAAAAGGTGCTTAATTTTATCTGTCCAGAGTCTTCCAACATGCAACTTGATTGTTGTTGTTGTTTAGTTGTTTAGTCGTGTCCGACTCTTCGTGACTCCATGGACCAGAGCACACCAGGCACTCCCGTCTTCCACTGCATGCTGGTAGCTTCAAGAACACTGCCCAAGCATCTCGTCCTCTGTTGTCCCCTTCTCCTTGTGCCCTCCATCTTTCCCAACATCAGGGTCTTTTCCAGGGAGTCTTCTCTTCTCATGAGGTGGCCAATGTATTGGAGCCTCAGCTTCAGGATCTGTCCTTCCAGTGAGCACTCAGGGCTGATTTCCTTAAGAATGGATAGGTTTGATCTTCTTAGAATAGAATCATAGAATCATAGAATCATAGAATCATAGAGTTGGAAGAGACCACAAGGGCCATCGAGTCCAACCCCCTGCCAAGCAGGAAACACCATGGGACTCTCAAGAGTCTCCTCCAGCACCATAATTCAAAAGCATCAATTCTTTGGTGATCAGCCTTCTTTATGGTCCAGCTCTCACTTCCATACATCACTACTGGGAATACCATAGCTTTAACTATATGGACCTTTGTTGGCAAGGTGATGTCTCTACTTTTTAAGATGCTGTCTAGGTTTGTCATTGCTTTTCTCCCAAGAAGCAGGCGTCTTTTAATTTCGTGACTGCTGTCACCATCTGCAGTGATCATGGAGCCCAAAAAAGTAAAATCTCTCACTGCCTCCATTTACAACTTCATTGAATGTCCTCAAATTCTAGCGTTGCAAGAGAGGGAGGAAAACTTCTCTCTCCCCACTTTCTCCCCCCATGCATAATTTTATAAATGTCTACCATGTCTCCTCTTCCTTGCCTTTTCCATAAACTAAAGAGTCCCAAATGCTGCAATCTTTCCTCATTGGGGAGCTGCTCCACCCCCTTGAGCATTTTGGCTGCCCTTTTCCGAACTTTCCCCAATGGTATCCTTTCTAAAGCAAGGCAACCAGAACTGTACACAGTATTCCAAATGCAGCCACACAGTAGATATGTATAACAGCATTATGATTCCAATGGTTTTATTCCCAATTAATCTCTTAATGATCCTGCCCAAGGGCTGCACAAGCACTGGGTGGGGCTTTGACTTCTCTGTTGCCTCCTGCCATCAGGATTAAGACCAATGAAGACTAGTCCATTAGGGAAAACGAGGCACTTCCTACAACCTCAGCTGGCCCTGCCTTCTGGTGTTTTTACAACCAATCCAAGGTATGGCTCTGCCTGTCAGCTTTCTTCTCCTTAGTCTTGGTGTTACCCTTGCAGAAGCCAGCGAGAAGGAGGAGGATGGGGGCAAAACTAGAGTGAGTTGGCTCATTCCACTTCCTGTTGGTCCCCCTGCCTTCTACCACCCACCATTGATGAAGACTGATCCTCTACTTCCTCTATTTCAGGGTTGGGGAATCTTTGGCCCATCAGATGTTCCTGAAATCTACGTGTCATCATCCCTCACCATCAGCCATGCTGTCTGGGGCTGATGGGGACTGTAGTCCAATGTCATCCAGGGGGCACAGTTTTCCTGTCTCTCTGGTATGTAATGTTCTCTTGTGGGAGGGATAGGGGGTGGCTGGTTGTCCAGCTATTGTTATTGTTCAGTCATTTAGTCGTGTCCGACTCTTTGTGACCCCCTGGACCAGAGCACGCCAGGCACTTCTGTCTTCCACTGCCTCCCGCAGTTTGGTCAAACTCATGCTGGTAGCTTCGAAGACACTATCCAACCATCTCCTCCTCTGTCGTTCCCTTCTCCTTGTGCCCTCCATCTTTCCCAACATCAGGGTCTTTTCCAGGGAGTCTTCTCTTCTCATGAGGTGGCCAAAGTATTGGAGCCTCAGCTTCAGGATCTGTCCTTCCAGTGAGCACTCAGGGCTGATTTCCTTCAGAATGGAGAGGTTTGATCTTCTTGCAGCTATTACTGTACAACGACTGCAATCCCTGACAACTGACCATTCCAGTTGAGGCTGGTGGGAACTGAAGCCCAACAACGACTGGAGGGCCTCAGGTTCCCCATCCCTGTTCTATCTGGTGGACTGGCAGAGGGTAGAGGATTTCCAGAGATCCTTTATTTGAAAGATGCTCCAGTCCAAGCCCAGTCTAGATATGAGATGAGAGAGCAGGGGCCTTGAAGTTGCCTACCCACCATTAACACCCGGAAAGCAGACACATGCGTGCACAAACGCACGTAATATAAACTCTTTGCAAGTAAATGGCCCAAATTCAGGTGCAGCAAAATGGCCACCTCTGGGAGAACGAAAGCCTTGCCTCTTTCTTTCTCCCTTTCCTGCTTTATAGCACTGAGCATTTCTTTTCTGGCAAACACATTATGTCAGCTACGCCAGTTCATTTGTCTAGGGGCAGCTCCACTTTATCTGCCTGGAGTAAAAAGAATTGATGAGCCTGGGTAGATAAAGTA
Source organism: Podarcis raffonei (assembly GCF_027172205.1). Classification (NCBI taxonomy): domain Eukaryota; kingdom Metazoa; phylum Chordata; class Lepidosauria; order Squamata; family Lacertidae; genus Podarcis; species Podarcis raffonei. The sequence continues at coordinate 66,855,908 of NC_070611.1, forward strand.
AATGGAAACTCAGGACTTTGTCCAATTTGCTCTGCTTTGATAGATGTTATAGCCCAACAGTGGCCAATGTAACATGATTTGCCATTTGTATTACAAAATATTACACATTAGGGAATCTTCCTTCACCACCACTGGGAAAAAGTATTGGGGGAGTCCATGCTTGGCTGTTTGTGATCCAGCCCCCCAAGTTCTTCTGATTTAAAGAAGAACATGTACGATTCTCATGCTCAGCAAAAGATTAATCTTTGAAGGATTGTTCAGACAATGGAGGAAGTCCTGCCCCAGGAAGGGAAGTTAAACACCTTTGTGGATTGGAGTGAGGGATCTCAACTTACGTGTGCATGCCGCTTCATATTATTTATTTACTCAAAATCTTTGCTTGTGGTTTCCCCTTCTCTTCCATCAAAATGGAATGGTTTACCCACAATATAAAAGAACCAGCATAAAGTTCAAATACCTGCTACCTCCACTGTCAGAAGTAGCATGTCTCTGAATACTAGTTGCTGAAAATCACAAGTGGGGAGAGTGAGGTTGTTCTCATGTCTTGCTTTCTGACTTCCTGTAGGCATCTGGTATGTATGTATTTTATATACCACCCTTCTTTCAAAGATCACACAGTAGTTCACAACATAGCATGGTGGTTGGCCATTCTGAAAGCAGGGGGCTAGATTAGATGGATCCTTGGCCTGGAATGGCTCAGGCTAGTGGCCCGTCTAGTGGACATGGGTGGCGCTGTGGGTTAAACCACAGAGCCTAGGGCTTGCCAATCAGAAGGTCAGCAGTTCGAATCCCCACGACGGCGTGAGCTCCCGTTGCTCGGTCCCTGCTCCTGCCAACCTAGCACTTCGAAAGCACATCAAAGTGCAAGTAGATAAACAGGTACCACTCCAGCGGGAAGGTAAACAGCGTTTCCGTGTGCTGCTGTGATTCACCAGGCTTAGTCATGCTGGCCACATGACCTGGAAGCTGTACGGCGGCTCCCTCGGCCAGTAAAGCGAAATGAGTGCTGCAACCCCAGAGTCGGCTGGACCTAATGGTCAGGGGTCACTTTACCTTTACCTTTAGTGACCCATCTAGTCCAGCATCCTGTTCTCACAGATGCATCCTGTCCACCAGATGCATGTGGGAAGCCATACATTGTGCTCATAATGTGGTTCTGAAGTTTTCAGAATTCAGCTGCCATTATTTTACCTGGTGGATCTCATTCAGACCCTTGTCAGCTTCTCAAAGACATTTCCTGGTTGCCATTTCATTTCCAAGTTCAGTTCAATGTGTCAGTTCTTTAACCTGCCTAAATGGCCTGGGAGCCGAGCACCTGGAAATGCAGCATCTACTTCAGTACCAAGCTACCTTTACTCTATGTTCATCTCCCAATGGTGGATGCCCACCACAGAGAAGGCTTTTTTCAGATGTTCAAGTAATGGAATGTCCATCTCAAGGAGGCTCCCTTGGCATCACAAGAAGAGCTATGCTGGATCAACCAAAGGCCTATCCAGTCCAGCATTCTGTTCTGGTTCCCTATAGAAAGTTCATAAGCAGGACACGAGGGCAATTATGCCTCTGAATACCAATCACTGGGTATCGCAGGTGGGCAGAGTGCTGTTGTGCTCATGTCCAGGTTGTAGGCTTCCCACAGGAACAGGATGCTGGAATAGATGGACCACTAGACTGATCCGAGGATGGGGGGGGAAAGGTATGGATCTCTTCCATGAGCTAAATTGGTGGCACTTTCTGAAATCTGATAAGTATCCCCATTTTGTGCATTTGGGTGAAAGGGAGTCCCAGGGCAGCTGGGGGGGGGATGCCTGGTGTGTGTTTGTGTGTGTGTATAGCTGATCTATCCAGGATGCTGCAGTTGCTTACACATTCCTAATTTGCTCAGAAGTCTGGAACACTAAGAGGGAAGCTGATGTATCCCCAACTCAAAGGTTTATAGGTTCATCGACCCCAAAATAAACATACCCCATATCATACACTTGCACAATCACAACAAAAATAGTTGCTCAAAGTTATGCTTCCAAAATACTCATAAATGCATGATGACATTGCATAGTCTTCACACACACAGTTGTATTTATTGATTTGTGGTTTACTTTTTGCTTCAGACATCTCTAAATGTAATACAAAAATTAAATGATTTCTGTGTTTAAAATACTGCAGTTTTTTGTGTTTCTGCTAATAATTTTGTACTTGACCAGGAGGAAACGCTTAAGCAGTGATACTGATGTAGAATAAATGTCCGTATTTTCATGCGAGGGATGCTGGAGGATACAGGTAACCTGGAGAGAGCCTTGTTTTCTGTGGAACATTGGCCTGGTTTGCACCATACATCTAAAGTACTATCATGGAAAGCGTAATGCTGGTGATCAACAAAAGAGGTTTAAAAAGTCTCTCAAGGCAAATCTAAAAAAATGTAGTATAGACATCGACAACTGGGAAACATTGGCCTGTGAGCGTTCCAATTGGAGAACAGCCTTTACCAAAGGTGTCAGGGGCTTTGAAGGTGCTCAAACTCAGGACGAAAGGGTGAAACGTGCTAAGAGGAAAGCACGATGATCAGCTCCCACCCAGAAACCTATGTCTCCACTGTGGAAGGGTGTGTGGATCCTGAATTGGCCTCCACAGTCACTTACGGATTCACAGTTAAGACCATGTTCATGGAAGACAATCTTTCTCAGCTATGAGTGATTGCTGAAGAAGAAGAAGAAGAAGAAGAAGAAGAAGAAGAAGAAGAAGAAGAAGAAGAAGAAGAAGAAGAAGATACATCTAAAGTACTATCATGCCACTTTAAACAATCTTGACTTCCTGCACAGTATTCTGGGGATTATAGTCTTCTAAGGGTGCTGAGAAAGCCTGCCCAGGAGGTGGGGTTGCGGGCTTCACACCCACCCCCCACGTGAGCGGGGGCTGGTTTCAGCCTCCGCGAGAGCAGGGGAATCCTGGCCGTGTCTGCCCCCCCCCCAGCCAGCCAATCGGGTGGCTGGGGTGTGTGCGTGACCTGCCCTATTTAGGGCCGGTACGGAGGGGGCTCACCCTCTTTTCGCCGGCTCGCCCCCACGTTTTCCCACCCTCCCTCCCTTTAGGTAGGCTTTAGCTAGGTCTCTGACTTTGCTATGGACTTCGGTCTGTCGCCGCAAGGGGCATGGTAGGAATTTTTCCCAATTGGCAATTTCAGCCATTTGGTTTTTCACCTACCTCGTAGCAACTTGTCACAACTTTTCGGCATTGGCGGTAGGCATTGGTAAGAAGGGGTTAAGAGGATGTGGGGGGGGGAGGAACGCCATCACCTCCCCCCAGTGAGCGAAGGGTGGTCCGTTAAAGGACTCTGGGGGGCGTGGCCCTGTCCGAAGCCTATGGAGGTGTGGGCCAAAGGCACGCCCCAGAGCGGTGACCCAGGGGAGCTCCTAGTCTACGTGCCTCGGCAGGAGACTCCCCCGATATAGTGTTAACCCTTCCCCGTGTCTCCAGCAAATGGGCTGGAGCCGGATAGTCGCTAGGACCAATGCCTAAGCCAATGCCTCTCATTCCTGAATTCAATAAAGTTGTGGCCTAATTCGCCCATTTAACCTTAAACTATGGTGTCTCGTGTCTTTATTTATCCTGGTGGGGGGCGGGAACTCGCCACGCAATACTACATCCACTGTCTGACGTAGGATATGTCTGAAAACCAGTTGCTGGGAAGCAACTGGGAAAGTGCTATTGTGCTCATATCCTTTTCAGTGCTTACCATAGACATCTGGCTGGTCATTGTGAAAAGAGGATGCTGGATTAAATAGATCTTTGGTCTTACCCTGCAGGACTCTTTTTATGTTCATGCCACAACAAGGGCTGCTTGTTTTGCCTCCGACCCGACTGCAATGCACGCAACTCTTATGCCTCCAACTCATCACATTGGAATCATTACATTTTATAAGCAATGAAAGTGGAGTGTGCTGCAGCTACATGAATCATGCTTAATGTTCCACAATAATTCTGCTGCACAGCTGGAAAGAGAACTCGGATAACCTGTCATGCCATCAGCAATGGACCGTGTATCCTTCAAAATGTATATTAAAACCACCCAGCATTGTGTAATGTTGACCCAGTTATCCAGCACCACTGATCAGGGATGCACAGAGATGCCATTGTGAAGTCCATGAGCATTTTCTGCATGAATATATAAGCAGGACTGAACATATGCATCAGATTATACACAATGCATCAACCTCTCTTATGTTTTCCATTATTCTTCCCCATTGCCGCCACCATCCCCGACAACAGAAATTAAACAACTGCATAGACCAATTATTTGTTTTGAGGAATTTGCTCTTTCAAAACTCTATGAACACCAGAATCATGCAGGTAGTCTTATGGGCAGGAATTTGCAGTGTTGGTGAAGCCATATTGGTATCTGCATAAGAGAAAAATGGAAGGGTTGTGTTTGTGGTACGGTGCACCTAAGAGCATACCATTTAGAATAATAATAATAATATAATAATAATCTATTATTTGTACCCCGCCCATCTGGCTGGGTTTCCCCAGCCACTCTGGGCGGCTTCCACAGAGACCAAAAATACACTAAAATGTCACACATTAAAAACTTCCCTGAACAGGGCTGCCGTAAGATGTCTTCTGAATGTCAGGTAGTTGTTTATCACTTTGACATCTGATGGGAGGGCGTTCCACAGGGCAGGTGCCACTACCAAGAAGGCCCTCTGCCTGGTTCCCTGTAGCTTTGCTTCTCACAATGAGGGAACCGCCAGAAGGCCCTCGGCGCTGGACCTCAGCGTCTGGGCAGAACGATGGGGGTGGAGACACTCCTTCAGATATACTGGACCGAGGCCGTTTAGGGCTTTAAAGGTCAACACCAGCACTTTGAATTGTGCTCGGAAACGTACTGGGAGCCAATGTAGGTCTTTCAAGACCGGTGTTATGTGGTCTCGGCGGCCGCCCCCAGTCACTAGTCTAGCTGCCGCATTCTGGATTAGTAGTAGTTTCCGGGTCACCTTCAAAGGTAGCTCCAATGTGAAAACAGGGGAGTAATTGCAGGTCTCATTATTCTCCCAGCAAGAAACCCCCTACAACACATGTAAAGTTGGATCATGCAGGAGAACAGTTTGACCTTAGCCTGGCTAGCTCAGTTGGTTAGAAAGTGATGCTGATAATACCAAGGTTGCAGGTTCAATCCCCATATGGAACAGCCGCCTATTCCTGCAGTGCAGGGGTTTGGACTAGATCAGTGGTTCCCAATTAGCTAATTAATGAGAACCCTCTATTTTTCAAAAGCCAAGCCACAGATTCTGACATATCGTGATGTCTGAAATTGGAGAACGTGCGTGGAGATGAGCGAAGGAGCACTTGTGTCACTTGGGCAGTGTCAGGCAGCAGAGGAAACAACCCTCATGCCAGCAGGGGCAGCCAGCAAAAATGCACGTCCACTGTGGCGGCTGCTGCTTTCCTGCTGATTGAGAAAATTTGCTGTGCCTCAGTGCCAGGGGAAGGTAGTGCCATGGTGCTGTCAGGGACTGGGTAGAGGAGGAATGGTGGAGACCACCTCCCCATCCTGACCCTTCAAGGGAGGAAGAAGAGGCAGACAGTATAGATTTTCAACAGGGGTTTGAGGTCACAGCTCAGAGGAAGATGAGGGGGAAAGTTGGGAAATAATGGGAGAGGAGGAGCTGGCAGAGCTGGAGCAGCAGCTGGCTGACATGTTGTCATTAGAAAGCATTCCAGACCCACCATCTCCCAGAACCAGGCAAGCCTTCAAAGTAGGAGAGCAAAGAGCTCAAAGACAGAGGGCACTTAGCGGATGATGATGATGATGATGACAAATGAGGAAGTGGGAAAGAAGGGGGTGGAGATTCACACAGGAGATTCACTCCATTATCAAAGAAGCTGTGTTCTATAGCCTCTCTCTGTAAAGATTGAATTTAAAAGGGACTGTAAGAAACTTTTCGTTGTCTTTATACTTTCCTGGGCAACCAGCCGGGAGTCGTTGACAGCGTCCTGACAGGTGCCTTGAAGTGAGTGTAATCAGCTGTCCTGTTCTCCGTCAGCACGAGGGGAAGGCAGCGCTTTGCAATTGGCTGCCCTGGTCTCCCTTAGTGTGAGGGAAGGCAGTTCAGGCCAGCAGTGCTATCGGCTGAGATCATCGTGCAATATTGGTGATGCCTTGAATTTGGCTGCCCTTTTCTCCCTCTCGTGAGGAGCAATATGTTAGTGTATTGCCGCATCAAAATAGTTTTTGTGGTGTGATTTCAAAACCGATTTTGGCAGATATATTGAAAAATCGCACAGCACTAAAATAGACCATTAAATTTGTGATATTGCCATGCAAAAATGACAAAAAATAATTAGTTGGGGGGGGAGGCAAAGGATGGGGCCTCGGACCCCCTGGGTTTGTTCCATAGACCCCCAGGGGACCTAATTGGGAACCACTGTACTAGATGATCTCCAACTGCCAACTTCTACGATTCTTTCTCACACAATAGCTTTATATATGCAATTGAGTTTTCAAGTATGTGTGGTTGTCTCCAAAGTAGTGCTACATGATTGTTTCAGCAACGCAAAAACATTCTGCTTGTGCAATGGAATGTTCTCCCAATATCTTCCCCTTGCACACTCCTTAAATTTATTCTAGGTATTCTCCCAACTCCCAGGAGCAGATTTGGGTACACAGGGGGAGGAGAGAGGGAGGAGAGTCCCATTGTGCAAGCGAAATTGTTTCATTAGTTGAATACTGTTCATAATTTGGGGGCAGTATATTCTGAATTGGGGGCAGTTCTGGGAGTACTAAACCCTATGCTTTCCATTAATTTTTAAAACAGTTCAGAGTAGGGGTGGGCAAATCAGCCCATTCCACTTTCCATCAGTTTCTCATTTTTTCCAATCTTAAATTCAATTCTCCCCAGTTTCACATTAGTTTGCATTAAAAACAAATCATCATGAAACTTCAACAACATTTTAGTGTGAATTTCCCCACATATAATCATTTTTTGCAAAGCAACTTTCCATAATATACTGCACTGTCTCTCAATATTTCCTTTTTTGTACATATAACTTGGCCAGAGAACTACACTGCAAAATTCAGTGAAGTGCAAATTTCAAAGGGTGGCTATGTTCCAGTTTTTGTATGGTTTTGGGATGTGTAGATTTGGTAGGTTCACCTATAAATGCAAGCTGAATCAAATTTCTCTCCAATCTCTAGTTCAGAAACAATTAGCATTATTTGGCCACATTCTATACCCCCATGAACAGACAGCTGTTCTTTGATCAGGGCAATGCCTATATTCAAACCCCAAATCCCATAACACCCTGGTCAGCAAATGACTAGTAACAGGGCTCATAATTTCAACTGAACAAAGGTGAAGAGGCAGCAACATTGACTCTGCCTATTATCTGAAATACTGGCGAAGGGCAACCTAATCTCTGGGATCCATTCAATCTTTGCTTAAGCCATGCATAGGCAAACTCAGCCCTCCAGATGCTTTGGGACTACAACTCCCATGATCCCTAGCTAACAGGACCAGTGGTCAGGGATGATGGGAATTGTAGTCCCAAAACATCTGGAGGGCCGAGTTTGCCTGGCTTAAGCTTTCCCAGGAGATACTTTGTCTTCCTAGGAAATGCCCAAGTTTTCCTGGGAAAAGTCTTTGTCTTCTTCAGCTTTTCAGAGAAAGTGTAAAAAAAAGGGTTGGCACATGCTCTCAACTTCTGTGCCATTTTGAAACAACTTCATTTTGTGAAATGGGACTGGGTAACACAGAAGCGATCCCACCTCTAAGATGGGGAGCACAGGTTTTCTGATTTCCCCTGCCTCCGAAACTGAATCCAGAGGGAGGAGAAACTCAACATTTTTCATGGTCGTAGCTCTGTGGTTGGACACAAGCTTGGCAGGTTCAATCCCAGGCTCAATCCCCAGCGTCTTCAGGCAGCCGATGAAAAGATGCAAGTCTGAAACTCTATGGAGCCTCTGCCAGTCAGTGCCTGCCATACTGAGCTAGATGCACTAGCAGTCTAACTCAGTAGAAGCAGCTTCCCATGTGTCCTAGAAAGAAATGATGGCTGGGGGTCTAGAGAGCTGTTGTTTCCCATGACTCCCAGTTTAATTTGGGGGGCAGAGGAAACTAGAGTTGTGCTCCAGTGCTCAAGTCACATTGGGATGATTCAGGCATTGGTTGAGTCTGCTTGAGACAGCTATGGATCTCTGTGGGTCAATTTGGATGGTCCGGTGGGACTGTCAGGAGGTGAGGTGTCAGACAGCAAGGAGAGGCAAGCCAGGTGGAAAAACCCAACGAAAAGGCCAAGACCAACCTTAACTGCTGGCTTTGTCTTCTGGGAGAAAGTAGGAACCGGACACCATCTGACTCTCCTTTCTGCCTGAGGTCCAATCCCTGAAGGCACCAGTCCTGTGGCGTGCAAGATGCTCATGCAAAGGAAGATTCACAGAAGAAAAACTGCTTGCAAAGGAGCATCCCATAGAATTACCCCCCCTACTCTTTGTTGGGGTATGTGTGTGGAACTGAGGTGCAACATGACAGAGAAAATAAGGAGGACTTGATAATAATAATAATAATAATAATAATAATAATAATAATAATAATAATTTTCTTTATACCCCGCACTCCCCAGCCAGAGCCGGGCTCAGGGTGGCTAACACCAGTACAATCACAATAAAAACATAATGGGGGGGGGAACCAATTTAAAATACGGGTTAAAATACCATTTAAAATGCAGCCTCATTTTTATAGTAGCCCACAGTTCAAAACCATAAGGGGAGGGAAACATAAGGGTCAGACTGAGTCCAAACCAAAGGCCAGGCGGAACAGCTCTGTCTTGCAGGCCCTGCGGAAAGATGTCAAGTGCCGCAGGGCCCTAGTCTCTTGTGAAAGAGCATTCCACCAAGTCGGGGCCAGTACTGAAAAGGCCCTGGCCCTAGTTGAGACCAATTTAACCACCTTGAGACTTGGGACCTCCAAAGTGTTGTCATTTGTGGACCTTAAGGTCCTCCGCGGGGCATACCAGGAGAGGTGGCCCCGTAGGTACGTGGGTCCTAGGCCTAGATACCTCCCTTAAAACAAGATATGAGAGTGAACTCAGAATCCTAAGAAGATGGTGTGTGTGTGTGTGTGTGTGTGTGTGTGTGTGATTGTGCATGTATTATATTATTCTTACTTTTCTCCTCCTTTTTCTCAAGGTGGTGAATGTGGTTCTCCTCATTCATCCCATACCCCCTTATGACAGCCCTGTGATGTAGGATGGACTGAGAGACATCGACTGGCCCAAAATCCCCTGGTGAGTTTTACAGCTGAGTGGGGATTCGAACCCTGGTCTCCCAAGTCCTTGTCCAACACTCTAACCACTATATCACACTGCTTCTCTGTATATACCAACTACTCCCTTTTTTGTTTTTAACTGTGCTCAGCAAAGGTATTCTCTTGGATGCATTTGCCCTGTAGAGAGAAGCTGGCTCCCTCGACTTTTATCATGTTTATTTAAGTTTATGCTTTGTTGCTCCAGTGCCCAATTTTAATTTGTATCCCCCCCCCCTTTCTTATTCGTTTCCAGCATTCCTCCTTTCCTTTCACGAGGCTAGGGAGCTGAGCGGCGATTGTTAAGCAGTAGTTAACTTTCCCTTCCCCTACTCCCCCACCCCACCCGCCGCCTTGTTATTATAGAAAATCCCCCCTCCTCCCAAACAAACAAATAAACAAACAAACAAACCGAAATAGGACTGTTCAAGCAGCTAATACAGGAAGATGTATCACTCGCCTGAATAATTGTGACAGGCATAGACCGTATCAGCGCCTGTTTGTTTGCACAATACCCAACTGTATTAAGAAAGCCATCGCAGCTGTCTTGGACTTTGGAGTTGTTCGTTTCATCACTTGACACTGCAGCAGATGTTATGGGTTGATAACGGACTCTACTTCATTCACTCCACATCTAAGATTACCTCTGGAGAGAGAGAAAATAAAATGCATTATAACACTCCCAGTCATTTGTTAAAAGAAGAAGAAAAACGGAGAGGAAGAGCACCAATTTATTCTATACCCCCCCATATAGGACTGGGACATCCATATGCATAAACGTGCCTGTAAAATGCAGCGTGTGGGTGCCCAAACCGCGCGGCTGATACCCCAGGGGAAGGGAAGGGAATTGACCACAGGGTTTGGACCAGAAATCCTGCAATCCTTTTCTTTATTTTCCATGACATGACAAGTGTTATTCTGCATTTGTAGGCAGAAAGGACAAGCAAGAGGTGAGCTCTTTTAGAAGATGCTACCCTGATTCAGGTCCCCAAGATATCGCACCCTGAAGATTTCACCCAAAAGTAGACACCCCTGAGATGTTCCGTATTAGGGTTGCCATGTGTCCTCTTTTTCCAGGACACATCCTCTTTTCCAGGTCTCTTGCCATATGTCCTCTTTTTCCTGGAATCATCCTCTTTTTCAGGATTAAAATGTCTGTCCAGGTGAATTTTTCAAATTTGACAAAATGTCTGAGGTTTTTCTTTTCGCTTATTTGTTTCTTGTTTTTTTTTCTAGTGCGTTAGACTCTAAGGCACCTGGCTAAGCTAGTCTGCAGCAGAGAATCACAACAGAGCAGCATCTTAAACTAACTATACATAATTTTATAAATCCCTTCTCTTGTGGCTGAACTAAAAGGATGCTAGCTCAGCTACAAGATCTTGGAGAAGGAGTCTGAGAGGGCAGAAGTTAACACCCCCCTGCCCTTAAGGAGAGCCCATATGTACATGTTAAACAGTTTAATAAACTGTTCTTGCACACTTACGTTCATAAAGATGTGAACATGAGCCCAAATACTTTCATGTGGCAAGTGAAGGAGCAACATGTATTATTATTATATTGTTGTTGAAAGTTAGGAACATTGCTACTGGCAATATGTCACAGCTTCTATAACCTACATATAGTAGGTGTATTTAAAATGAGGGTCGTCAAAGCGCTCTGTAATTAAAAGTGAAGGTAAAGGTAAAGGGACCCCTGACCTAATTAGGTCCAATCACAGACGACTCTGGGGTTGCCATGCTCATCTCGCTTTACTGGCCGAGGGAGCTGGCATACAGCTTCCGGGTCATGTGGCCAGCATGACAGAGCTCTGGCGAACCAGAGCAGTGCACAGAAACGGCGTTTACCTTCCCGCGAGAGCGGTACCTATTTATCTACTTGCACTTTGTGCTTTTGAACTTCTAGGTTGGCAGGAGCAGGGACCGAACAATGGGAGCTCACCCCGTGGCGGGGATTTGAACCACTGACCGAAGGCTCTCTGTCTCATCCCAAGTAGATGTGGGCTCACTTCCCTTAGGTGTATTTTTCTGGTGCAGAGCATGGCATGCATGTTGCTTGTGGGGCAAATTACGGCGGGATTTGCACTGGCTGCCAGTCTGCTCCCAGGCCAAGCTTAAGGTGTTGGTAGTCATAAAGGTAAAGGTACCCCTGCCCGTACGGGCCAGTCTTGCCAGACTCTAGGGTTGTGCGCTCATCTTACTCTATAGGCCGGGAGCCGGCGCTGTCCGCAGACACTTCCGGGTCACGTGGCCAGCGTGACAAGCTGCATCTGGCGAGCCAGCGCATCACACGGAACGCCGTTTACCTTCCCGCTGGTAAGCGGTCCCTATTTATTTACTTGCACCCGGAGGTGCTTTCGAACTGCTAGGTTGGCAGGCGCTGGGACCGAACGGCGGGAGCGCACCCCACTGCGGGGATTCGAACCGCCGACCATGCGATCGGCAAGTCCTAGGCACTGAGGTTTTACCCACAGCGCCACCCGCGTCCCTGTTGGTAGTCATATATAAGCTCAAATACAGCTCGGGACCAGGTTACTTGGGATATGGCACTATCCCTTATATGCCCTGCAGATCACTGTGGTCAGTGGGAGAATTTCTCCTGCAAGTTCCAAAGATCTCCAAAGCCTCTTCTGCAGTTGCTCAGAGCAGGACTTTTAATGCGGCTGCCCCTCTTCTGCGGAATTGCCTTCCTCTTTAGATACCAGAAGCATCCACTTTCCCCAAACAATTGAAGACTTTTTTGTTGTTGTTCTGACAGGCTTTCCCAGCTAGATAAATGAGTCGTTGCAACATGTGTCCACTTGCTGGGGTTTTAGTCTTGTTTTACATGTACAGTGGTACCTCGGGTTACAAACACCTCGGGTTACAGACTCCACTAACCTGGATATAGTACCTCAGGTTAAGAACTTTGCTTCAGGATGAGAAGAGAAATCGTGCGGTGGCAGCAGGGTGGCAGCGGGAGGACCCATTAGCTAAAGTGATACCTCAGGTTAAGAACAGTTTCAGGTCAAGAATGGACCTCTGGAACAAATTAAGTTCGTAACCAGAGGTACCACTGTATTCACTGCAGGGGGTGGATTAGACGGCCCCTTTCAACTCTGCTGTTTTACCATTCTTTGATTAGTTGCTTCTGTGTTTTTAACTGATTTTAATAATTTTATGATTATCGCTTTGTGACATTGGTTTAAAGGTAAAGGTAAAGGGACCCCTGACCATTAGGTCCAGTCGTGGCTGACTATGGGGTTGCGGCACTCATCTCATTTTATTGGCCGAGGGAGCTGGCGTACAGCTTCCAGGTCATGTGGCCAGCATGACTAAGCCACTTCTGGTGAACCAGAACAGCGCACGGAAACGCCGTTTACCTTCCCGCCAGAGCAGTACCTATTTATCTACTTGCACTTTGATGTGCTTTCGAACTGCTAGGTGGGCAGGAGCTGGGACCGAGCAACGGGCTCACACCTCTTCATGGGGATTCGAACCACCTACCTTCTGATCGGCAAGTCCTAGGCTCTGTGGTTCAGCCCACAGCGCCTCGACATTGGTTTAGAAGGTGATTAAAAACTCAGTGGTAATCATTGTTCTGTATTGAGTGGTCTGTGTTTGCCTGAACTTGAGTCTGGACTAAGGGTTATGAGCTCTGTGTTCTGATTCGATACTTGCTGTCCAATCACAGACCATTTCAGGATTTGGTCCTCTGTTGTTGGCCCTTGAACTCTGAGTCATGATTTGCAGTTTGGAAGTTTAGACCGCCAGTCACGTTGGGAGTGGGAGTGGCCCATGCTTTCAGAAATGTATATAAGTAGTTGCTTTGCCCCTGTTTCCCAGTTATGTAGTTCAATAAAGTTCTTGCTGTTATCACTGTGTATTGCCTCATGGGAACCCACCTACGCTATAATAATAATAATAATCATCATCATCATCATCATCAACATCATCATCATCATCATCATCTTACGGGACATGCCTAGCTATCACCCCACCATGAGTTCCCATTGAGAAAACATTGCCCATTCATTCTGGGCTATCAATCAGTGACCCACCTGATATATGAATGGTTGGGCAGAAATAGTAACATGATGCTGCCAGTAAGGAACATCCAGGGATAGAAGGGAATTCTCATTGGCATGTCCCAATCTCTAGTTCTCTTAGATGATGACTTCGGGTTGTATCAAAAATAGCGATGAGGAATACATCTGCCAGTGCAAGGATCCTCTCCTTCTCCCCCCATCTGTTCTATGGGTTCCCTCAACCCTCCAGAGCAGATCTGGGGAGGGCAGGAGATGGAAAGTCCCATCACGCAAGGAGAAACCCTTGCGCTGATAGGACCCACCTGTCATTTGCTGCCCTTAGTCTGGAGGGGATTGTGAGCCCCGCCGACGGCAGGCTGAAGGCAGAGAGGAGGCTTCCTTGCCGAACGTATCATGAATCATTAATACGGAGCCTCAATGAGTCCTCTCAACTGAGAAAAAATGCAGAGAATTTTCATTATGCCAACTCAAAGTCTCCAATTCATTTTGTCTACAGTAACAAGACATGCAAGAGTAAGCTACTGTAAGCAATGTTTCAAAAGTTAATATCTACCCTATTATTCTTTGTGTGTGTTTCCTAGAAAGAATGTTAGTTTTTCTTTCTATTAAATACATATTCTGTTAGCTCATTAACTTTCTATTATTATTATTGTATGCCTTCCCCGTGCTGTGCTCGGCTCTCCATCTTGCTGGTATAAATCAGGCAGGAACCCAAAAATCCACACAGGTATTTCACTTTAGGCAGAATTAGCTGGCAACTCTGCTCCTTGGGCATTCTTAACATTGCCCACTTCATGGAGAGAGCCCAACTTGGATTCCCGGCAAAGGGCAAATGACATCCATGGTGCACATTGCTTGTGATGTCACCAAATTTCCTAATCCCTTGTGCTCAGAATATGGCCCCAGTGACTCATTTTTTAAAAAAGTCTATTGAATTACTCTGTACTTCACTGTTGTAATTATATTGTGTCTGTTGTTTTTAAGATGTGCTTTTATATTTTAGTGAATATTTTATTGCTGTTATTTAAAGAGTTTCCAAGCAACTTGTAACATATTTGTATGTATGTTTATGTGTGTGAAAATACATTATAAACACATTCACACAAACACTTGTGCAATTTATATACAGTGGTACCTCGGGTTACATAAGCTTCAGGTTACAGACTCCGCTAACCCAGAAATAGTACCTTGGGTTAAGAACTTTGCTTCAGGATGAGAACAGAAATCATGCTCTGGCGGCACTGTATTAAAAAACACACAAAGTTTTGCAGAACACTAATTGTTGTTATGATGGTGGTGATTTATTAAATAATAAGAAGAAGAAGAACAATAAGAACAATAAGAACAATAAGAACATTAAGAACAATAAGAACAATAATATTTTATTTATATCCCGCCCTCCCCAGCTGAAGCTGGGCTCAGAGCGGCTAACAACAGTAAAAATAACACAGTTTACATAAAATCACAATCAGTTAATTGAAATACATTCCAAAATCAATTCATTCTAAAATCAATTCAGAGTCAAATTAATGGCAACCATTGGTGTAGAGTTCTATGAGGATTACAGAAGGAGGGGGTCAGACTGTGCCTTGGCCAAAGGCCTGGTGGAACAGCTCTGTCTTGCAGGCCCTGCGGAAAGATGTCAAGTCCCACAGGGCCCTAGTCTCTTGTGACAGAGCGTTTCACCAGATCGGGGCCACGGCCGAAGAAGCCCTGGCTCTGGTTGATTTGTATACCATCCTTCATCTGAAGATCACAGGGTGGTTCACACCATGAAAATACAAAATGAGAATACAAAATACGTAACGAAACAAAAACAAACCAATAACCTTGCTCCCACATAGCTACTACAGTGGTACCTAGGGTTAAGTACTTAATTCGTTCTGGAGGTCTGTTCTTGACCTGAAACTGTTCTTAACCTGAAGCACCACTTTAGCTGCGGCCGCGCCTCCGGAGCACGATTTCTGTTCTCATCCAGAAGCAAAGTTCTTAACCCGAGGTACTATTTCTGGGTTAGCGGAATCTGTAACCTGAAGCATATGTAACCTGAAGCGTATGTAACCCGAGGTACCACTGTATCCTCAATGGCTATGCTCTGCCTCCACAACTGGAGGAAGGCAGCAATGCTTCTGAATACCCTGGCTAGAAACCAAGGAAGGGGAGAGTTTATCTTGTGCTTGAATCCTGCTTGCGGTTTTCCCACAGGCACCTGTTTGGCCACTGTCAGAACAGGATGCTGGACTCGAAGGGCCATGGGCCTGATCCAGCAGGCTCTTCTGATGTCATGCCTTCCAACACTTCTCCGCTAAAAATATGGATCAGTCAGGGGAAAAACAATGTTGTCCAGGGTTGTAAAGAGTGCTGAGAGAATAATTGGGTGCACTCTTCCCACCTTGGATCAAATCTATGCTTCTAGGTGCCATAAGAAAGCTGCAGAGATAGCGCAGGATAGTGCGCAACCCAGAAATGATCTCTTTCAGCTTCTGCCTTCTGGAAGAAGGTACAGGGTTAGAAAGACTACGACTAGCCGCCTGAGAAATAGTTTCTATCCAAATGTGATTTTGGTTTTAAATGCAGTGTAAGGAGTCTCTATGGGAGTATATTGTATTTAAAAAAGAGTTTTTAGGGGGTGTCAGGGAACTGCCATCAAAGCCAGAGGCAGAGGGAAGGCTCCAGAGGGATGCTGGAGAGGGTCCCAGTAGGGAGAGAAGCAGCCCATCTACTGGGGAAGGAAATCAGCGTAGCACCAGTGGAGAAGGGGGGCAGAAGGGGGAATCGGCGAGGGGGCTCCAGGACTCCTTGCCAGAGACCAGCGGGGAGAGCACGGGTCCTCCGCTGCCCACACCCTCCCTGTGCAGAAGACTTCCGCGCAGGGAGAGTAGGAGGAGACTAGGCATCAAATAACTTCTTTGCTGGAAGAAGTTCAAGAAACGCCCACTGTCGGATTCTGCCAGCGATTGAGACAGCCACGGGTGAGAGGCTGTCCAGACAGAAAGGGTTCACCCAGGTAACCTAGCCAGGAGTGGCGACAACTTACGCACGAGCAACCCCTAGAACCATTACAGGGGGCTAACCAGGTTGGGATAGCTGGGATAGCAGGCTTGTTGGTTTTTGAATGTCTTATGTAGATTTTTTCAATTTCGTTGTTCTGTATGGAACAATGACAGTAAAGATTATCGTATCGTATTGGATGTCCTCTCCCATAACAATAACAGCAACAATAATTATTTTATTATTTATACCCTGATTGGGTTATCCCAGCCACTCTGGGTGGCATCCAATATACAACTTTTTAGAAGACAACTGAAAACAGCTCTTTATACAGAAGCTTTTTAAATAATAATAATAATAATAATAATAATAATAATAATAATAATAATAATATTTTATTATGTTTTTATAAACATTTTTTTAAAAAAATTCCCTAAACAGGGCTGTCGTCAGATGGCTAGATAGTTACTCATCTTCTTGGCTCGGGGGTCACATAACTCCATAGCCTCCAACATTTCTCCAATGAAAATAGGGATGTCCTAAGAAAAGCGGGACATTCTGGGATCCAGTCAGAAACTGGGACGGCCTCTGTAAAAATAGGGAAACTTGGAGGGTCTGTGATGTTCTGAACCTCATCATCATGGTCCATCAAAAGCCTGGAGGAAAAGGTCAGGCTTCTACCTGTGGCCAAAAAGGTACCAGAGTGTTCTAGAGGCAGGGAGCCACAACTAAAGAGGCCCTTTGCTTCTTTGCTTTTAACATGATTGATATAAATATACTGTACAGGATGTAAACATGGTCCGGCTGGCAACAGATTTGCTTCCACTTCCAGTAGAAGCTCCAGAAGAAGAAAACTCTGGGGGTGGGAAGAAGCTGTATTAGTGCCATTGCAAATTTGGTCAGGTGGCTCCAAGCTCTATAGTTATGAAAGAGGGAAAGAGAAGGGAGAAAAGACCGTCTGTAGCCATTGTTCCGATACCATGCATAATTTCAGTACCGTGCATAATTTGGGAAATTTCACTGTTGTTTAAAATGCTTTATGCTTCCCATGAAATTTGTTGGCTGTATTGTCCAAGCTGGGACTTCGAAATCAAGCACTGCATCTTGCTCTGAGCAAAAGTGCCTGGTCACTCGAGCCATGGCATTGGAAGAGGCCAAAGGGCCAAACCCCTGAGATGAAGAAGAGCCCTCAAACAAATGCATTTTGAAAGATGGTCAGAGACATAGGAAGCTGTCTTTTGTTGTTTAGTCATTTAGTCGTGTCTGACTCTTCGTGACCCCCTGGACCAGAGCACGCCAGGCACTCCTGTCTTCCACTGCCTCCCGCAGTTTGGTCAAACTCATGCTGGTAGCTTCAAGAACACTATCCAACCATCTCGTCCTCTGTCATCCCCTTCTCCATGTGCCCTCCATCTTTCCCAACATCAGGGTCTTTTCCAGGGAGTCTTCTCTTCTTATGAGGTGGCCAAAGTATTGGAGCCTCAGCTTCAGGATCTGTCCTTCCAGTGAGCACTCAGGGCTGGTTTCCTTAAGAATGGAGAGGTTTGATCTTCTTGCAGTCCATGGGACTCTCAAGAGTCTCCTCCAGCACCAGAATTCAAAAGCATCAATTCTTCGGCAATCAGCCTTCTTTATGGTCCAGCTCTCACTTCCATGCATCACTACTGGGAAAACTATAGCTTTCTTAGCTGTCTTAGACTGAGTCAAACCACTGGTCCATCTAGCTTCATATTGTCTATGAAGTGTTTCAGAAAGAGGTCTCTCCCAACCTTACCAGAAGATGCTGGGAACTGAACCTGGGACCTTCTGGAGACAATGCAGATTCTTTACCCCTGAGCTATGGCTCTTCCACAGCTGCCCTTCTCTCCCAGGTGGGGAAATTGTTCCAAATTATGCGTGGAACTAAATGTATGGCAAACAAACTCAACCTGCGCCAAAACTGACGCTGAGTTAGAGCACTTGATGATGAAGATGGGAGTCCATTACTTCTCCCCAAAATCCTTACAGATGCTTTTAACTGAGCACAATGACCCTTTATTGTTTTGCCATGAATTGGCAAGATCCAGCTGCAGTTATTACAATAAAATCTGCCAGAAATGCCACACCCAATATATTACGATTGCGTTTAACTTGTGAGATTTCAGTTCTGAAGGCCAGCCACTTGAAACGGCACATATTAAAGGCATGCAAGGTTTTCTCAGCTTGGAAACAGATTTTAAGCTCTCTGCCCTGCTTTTCATGTGCAAGGCCCTCTTGAAGTGCCAGGTCTGGAAGCCTGGAAGATCACACAAAAGCATCCCACAGCCAGAGAGTTGAGAGGGCCTTGCCCAGTAAAAGCAAGGCAGAGTCACAGAAAGAGCTTTATGCTCTCTGCCTTGCTGACTGGGCAAGGCCTACTCAGTGCACTCGCTGCAGAAGGACACTCAAACAGGAATGCTTCAAAAAGGGCAGTTCAAGAATACACGTTTTTGCATATACGTGGAACCCTTGGGACTGAATTCCTATGTAAGATGCATCTGTACTGGGTTGACCATTAGGATTCTGGGTAGCCCAAGGTGGGCTATATCAGCATGTTCCCTTTGACCCATTTGGTTAAAGGGTTAAAGAAATACAAAATAAGGTCTATGTCATGGGTAGGCAAACTAAGGTCCATGGGCTGTATCAGGCCCAATTGCCTTCTGGATCCATGCTCCGGGAATCTCTGCGTGGATCGCCAGCGTGCACGTTCATTCCCTCTCCCTCCCTCTCCCTCACACAGAGGCACCGCCTCCTCCCTTCCTCCTCCTGGCTTCTCCCCACCCTGCCTAGAGGAGGAAGGGGGATGGGTTTTGTTGGTGCCAGCAGCAGCAGCAGCGCTCGAGCGGCTGCCATTTTAAGCAGCCCCTCTCCAGAGCCCTTTTGGGTGCTGCTCATCATCCCTCCACCACCACCAGCTCCTGCCGCTCGCAAGACACAGGTAAGCAGCCACTGGGGCTCATGGGGCCCTTGCATTCCCCCCCCAAAAAAATATAGTCTGGCCCCCCACAAGGTCTGAGGGACAGTAGACCGGCCCCCTGCTGAAAAAGTTTGCTGACCCCTGGTCTATGATAACTTCACGCCTCCATCTTTTGCTCTCATTATGGCAGAGCAGGACAATAGAAATATGTGGCGTGTGACATTGCCCTAATGGTTTTCCTTAACCTCTATTAGGGGGGGTTAGAGAAGATGCATATCATAGCAGCCCAAAGCTCCTCGGCTGAAAAGTAATACAGTGCATTTGGATGGGTAAATGCTAAATTATCAGCTTAAGAATCTGACATTCTCAATAGACTGGTCAGGCTGCTCAATTAACGGCTCTAGGTATCATATGTGTGTCCTATCTGGAGCCATTGCACATGACAGGGGATACGCTGACATGAAACCAAATCTCTGACCCTTATTTCTGGGGATGACAGTAGCTGCGAGTCATTCTGTATCCTCAGGAGCTCTGGTGGACCCATGTCTCTGGCCATACAGCAGAATGTTATGGGAGCTCTCTAAAGGCTGCTTCCATTCCTGCCTTTGTGAAGATGCCCACAATTTTCCATATATATATATATATCTATATATGCCCCATTTGTGGGTAAAACTCTCTCATGGTGGCTTCTGTTAAAGAAACACAAAATCCACAAATATAACATACATTGCCATCATAGGTAAAATACTGGCAACCAGCCCAGGGCCCCCTATAGTTGGCTTAGAAAACTTCCTGTGCAGTTCTGAATTTTTTTATTGTTGCTGCTGTTGACTTCACACTTCAATCTGAGAGGGGGGAAAGGTGCCTAGTTCACGTAATCATTTGACCCACAAACAGAACTTATCCATACCCCTGTTACCTCTTAGAGTTGAAAGAGATATAATTCCTCTTTCAAATGCTCCTTGATACATTTCAGAAACATACTAATCATTTCTAAATCTATATAACCATAGAGAGATAAAGCCACACCAGACCCTCCAAGTGTCCCTATTTTCCAGGGACAGTCCCGGATTTACAGAAGCTGTCCCAGTTTCTTATTTGATCCCAGAAATGTCCTGCTTTTCCTTAGAACGTCCCTATTGTCACCAGAGAAATGATGGAGGGTATGGAGTTATGTGACCCCTGAGCCAAGGAGATAAGTAACTATACAACCTTTAGAAGGCATCTTAAGGCAGCCCTGTATAGGGACCTTGCCAACAAAGGTCCGCATAGTTAAAGCTATGGTTTTCCCAGTAGTGATGTATGGAAGTGAGAGCTGGACCATAAAGAAGGCTGAAGAATGGGTGCTTTTGAATTCTGGTGCTGGAGGAGACTCTTGAGAGTCCCATGGACTGCAAGAAGATCAAACCTATCCATTCTGAAGGAAATCAGCCCTGAGTGCTCACTGGAAGGACAGATCCTCCGCCACACGCCCCCTTGGGAGTGCGCCCGCCCTGGGCAGCGTGGGCATATCCTCCGCTGCTGTGTAGAATGACACCAGAGGCAGAGCTGGGCGTCCAAGAAGGAAGTCCCACCGCGCTCCCCTAAAATGCTATTCCATCCCACCTTCCAACAACATTTACTTCCCTCCTAATCCAGCAAACTTTTAGGACTGTTTGCAAAATGGCAAGGATGCCAAGGCACACTTTTAAACTTGCTTCACGGAAAGTCTGTAATCAAACACTGCCCACCCGACCGAGATATCGCTAAGTATGCAAAGTTGTAGGTATCCAAGTGTTTGAAAGTACACACATTTACATGGGGATTTTGGCTGTTCCTCAGATCTCTTTTCAAACAACCAATATGAAAGGAAGGGAACCTTGAAAAGAGAGAGGGAGAGGGAGCTGGTTCCCCCTCCTTGAAGAAAACTTGGATTGTGATTATGCTTCTAATACATCTCCCCCCCCCCCCCCCGTTTGACCTTTGCTCTGAATTTATTCAGGAGAAGAGGGGTACTGCGCTCAGGGAAGTGCATATTTGTTGGTTCTATAAGCTATTTTGGAAAGTGCCCAGTTTCAGAGCCAGCTCTACTGGGGCAAGGAGAGAGAGAGAGTGCAATATTTTTCACGCAGCCTCAATGAGGCCCCCGGGTAAAGATCACAGAGCTTTGAAACTGTTCCTTTTTGACCGAGCTCCAAAGAGCCGGACACATTTGGGGAAAACGATGGTTGGTTGTAATGTAAACTGTTTTAACGGGTGCGTGGGAGTCAAATCTCAATTTTCCCAAGCATGGGGGGGTTTGTTTAAACATTTTGGAACATGGTTCGGTGTCGGCAAATGGGGGGAACGTGAATGTTGTGGGTGGGAAACGGCCCGTCTCTCTTTGTTAGGTTTCCAAAGGCGACTGCGGTCAAAATACTCATTTGCCAAGGGAGCTATTGTGATAAGCATCCACAGATATTATGCACTAGTGTGAAAGACGCAAGCAGGCATAAACATCAGCGTTGTGAGTGTCAAAGTACAAACTTTCCATTCTCATCCCTTTGTAGCTGTTCCAAAGTCCAGTTTTAAATGATTATTTTCTTCCTTTCTTTTCATCAAGGGTGTCCTGGTTATCAGCGTTCTCATACTTTCCAAATTGCCTAAAGCAAAGATTTCATTGTGAGGGGGCTTTCTAAGTTTGAGAGGGATATAGTTCCTCTTGGTTTTTTCTTTCTTTCTGTGCTCTTATACCAAAGGATGAGACAACGTATTACACCTGAGTTAAGAATCTTTTCAGCGTTTGGTGAAGTTTATTACCACGAGGGATGAACAAATCCATCTCGGCGGTTTGCAATTTTCTTTTTAAAAATTCTCATGAAAATCCAGCGGCTTTTAGTGTGAATTTCTCCTAATAGACAACAAACCTTCGTATGCAATTTTGCCTAAGGCACACATGTTTGCTAAACAATTTTCCCATACGAAATGCATTTTTTTGCATGCTATTTTTATTAATATGTGCAATTTTAATGCACACATTGCCCCAGTGTATGCATTTCTGTACACATTACACGGCTGGAGAACTGCACTGTGAAATATGGAGAAGCACAGATTTTGCATGTTAGTTCCGCTATTGTTTTACAAAGTGCAAAATAGGTGGGTTTGCCTATAAAGGTGAGCCAAATCAAATTCTTCTCACATACCTAATTGCCATTGACTCAGAATACAAGACTCTCCCCCACTTACTCACAGTACATAAGGATACACCTTCTCCTGTTGGCAGCCACTTTGTGCAAGGACTATTTACCGGTATTAATTTCTTGTAAAATCCACCTTTTCTGCTTATAGGTCATGGTGGCTTGAGACACAAATAAGTAAAATGCCGTTAAAACCCACCAAAAACACATTTACCCTGTACCCACAACAAGAATAACAAGCCTGCAGTTAAAAACACAGGATTAAAAATAGCATTACAATATTGTAGACAGCCAGGCGAACTTCATACTTCATACCAGTTCTTTCAGAACATAAAATCATAGAATTGTGGCATTGGAAGGGATCCCAAGGGTGATCCATTCCAAGCCCCCTGCAATGAAAGAATCCCAACTAAAGCAGGAAATCAGCCCTGAGTGCTCACTGGAAGGAGAGATCCTGAAGCTGAGGCTCCAATACTTTGGCCACCTCATGAGAAGAGAAGACTCCCTGGAAAAGACCCTGATGTTGGGAAAGATGGAGGGCACAAGGAGAAGGGGACGACAGAGGACGAGATGGTTGGATAGTGTTCTCGAAGCTACCAGCATGAGTTTGACCAAACTGCGGGAGGCAGTAGAAGACAGGAGTGCCTGGCATGCTGTGGTCCATGGGTCACAAAGAGTCGGACACGACTAAACAACTAAACAACAACTGTGGGAGCCATGAAGTCATGGCAAAGGTTTGTAGCGCCACCTGGTGCCTCGCTGACCTCAGTGACCTGCATGTCCGTGCCTTGCAGTGTATTAAGTGCATTACCATTTATGGCAATGGGTGGGTAAAAGCCATGACCGGATGTAGGTAACGTGAGACATTGGCAAACGGCCATGCGACAGGAGAGAACAAAGGATAATAAAAAGATACCGGAGAGGAGAGAAGACGTTCGAATGAGCTGCCCTCCATCCATGAAAATATTGCTGGCTCTCTGTGTCTTTATTTTATGCTAAACAGCGCCATTTGTGATGGCTGGCTCCGTCAAACAACAACAACCTCAAAGGGTTGTGGTGAGGATGAAATGGGGAGGAGAAGAACCATGTTCACCACCTTGAGATCTTTGGAAGATAAAGGTGGTATATAAATGTTAATCACCACCATCATCATCTTCAATTTCCTTCCTGATCAATGACCCTTGTCTAAACGAACTGTTAAGAAACGAGCAAAAAGGTACGAATTGTTGTAAGAAAGTATTAGAAAATACCTAAAGAGTAAGGTAATAATGATAAGCACATCAATCACCAGAAAAGATATATGCATCAGGAAATGATAGGAAGTTTATTCTATGTTAGCAAAAAGATAGGAAAAAAGAGATTGCATAAATTTAATTTAAATTCAATTTTTGTAAACATATATAAGATTATTAGTAAACGATTGTTTTCATATTGGTATATTGTGTATGTTACCTATGAATTTCAATAAAGTATTTAAACTTTGGCGGGGGGGACAATTTCCTTCCTGACCAATTGAAAATAAGTTGGGGTTTTTTTCTGGAGGTGATATATTGTATGTCAAGTTTCTGTGAAGGAGGCCCATAGCTCCCATCAGATTCTGCAAGAGGCCATGACCTCCAAAAAGGTTAAGAACCTCTAGGCTAGAGGGTCAGACTAGGACCTGAGTGACCAGGATTCAAATCCCCACCAAGCTATGAAGCTCAGTGGATCTGTCTCTTAACCTGGGTACCTCACAGGGCTGTTGAGAGGATAAAATGGAGAGTGGCAGAACCATGCATACCGCCTTGAGCTCCTTGGATGAAAGATGGGATATAAGGAATAAAACAAAACCTTGCCCATCCTAGGTTAACTAAAAAATAATGGAAATGCTTTCAAATCAGGTTCAAGGATCTTAAAGCACAGATGATTTTTATTATTATTTTTATTATCATTTTATGCATCCATACATATAAGTTTCAAACATGCACATGCAAACACGTACACAGGAGATGAATGAAGTAGTGATCAGTCACTACTGATAAGAGAAGCCAGAGGGCTCCTGGGTGATGTGCATTCAACTGCAGGCTGACTCCCCTTATGCTAATACACCCAATTTCCCCTTTTATTTCATTTCTGGAGCCTCAATCTGCGATCTCTGATAAGGTTCCCAAGGATACCGTCTTCCCTCACAAATGGCGAGGTAGGGAGGGGGGAGAGAGGCAGGCTGGAGGGGGGAAAGAGAGAGAGAGAGAGGGAGAGAGGGAGACTAGGTGATGGAGATGTGTAACTTGCAGAGAGCACTGGCGAATGAATAATTTAAAGCTTGCCCAGAGATTTGAGGCAAAACAGAGAGATAAGAGACACCGCAGGGTCTTCTCTGTGTATTCAAAGCTTCATCTTCCAATGACAGGTGACCCGCAAGGTCAAGGGCATGATGGGAAATGGAACCAATGGTGGCAAAAAGGGTCGCACATCCCAGAAGGAAGCCATGATTCAGTGGGTGTCAAATGAAAACTTGATCTCTTCCCCCCTCCCTTTTCCTTCTAATTTTTCTCTCCCGCCCCCTGCTCATATTGGAAGCTGGGTTCCGTCCCCCGTTCAATGCGGTTGGTGTAATAAGAAGGGATTTTGCAAGAGTCAACGGGTTTATATACACATGAACACAGGAGATAAGAATCAGACCTTTGGGCCAAGAGCTTGGTGTCTGCATACATACATGATGAATTTCCTTTGTTTGCTGTCCGGACACAGATGAATAAGGATTGTGTCTGAGAAATATCACAGGTCATTTCCTAGTTTCCTTTAGGTGCCCATAATTTATCTGAAGTTCAATGAAACTGCTCTTATTCACACCACTTGAAGAACTGCCATTATATCTAGATATATATTTTAAATGCTGCCCCCCACTAGTGATTTTTGCCCACCATTTTTAAAGTATCTCATATCAATCTGGCAGCACTTCCTTATGTTCTGTGTCATGTGACTACGGCTGCATCCACTAAATGGCAAATGGGCCAGAAATCTCCTGGGAGACATTGTTGGCTCTCAATGTTTCCAGTTTTGCCTGAAAATCTCAGCTTTGACTGGAGTCACACTAGATTTAAGATTGGTCCCAGTTGATATAGTTTGAAGGAACATAGAATAATATAATTGTCGAGTTGGCAGGTACCCCATGGTTCATCTAGTCTAGCCCCCTGCAATGCAGGAATCTCTTTTTTATATATAATTTTATTTATTACTATTTTTTCAAGATAATCTTTATTAGTTTTGCAAAGTTCATATTACACATACATATTATATTACATTTTACATTTATATTTGCTCCTAGGAGCTGACTTCCCTCCTTCCTTCTTCTGACTTCTTTATATTGCCTCTAAATTTTTCACATTGTCTTTATCCATTTTATATATTGTTGTTCTTCTTCCGCATTTGTCCATAAAATGTCTGTAGATGAATAAATCCTTCTATATATACAATTCTTGTCTATCTCTATATCAATTGCCACTACTATTAGTTACTTTGATCACACTGTACATTTTACTTCTTATTGTTGGTTTTCCCCATAAAGTTATTTGTATTGCACATTATGAGGTTTATTTCAATTCTACTGGTTTCTCTGTTTCACACATATCTTTCCTATGTACAACATAAATTTCTTCCATTCTTTTTATAAATTTTCAACAAATAAACAATTCACAATGCAGGAATCTTAGATAAAGCATCCTTGTTAGATGGCCATCCAACCTCTGTTTAAAAACCTGCAAGGAGGGAGAAGCCAAGGAAGGAGCATTTGTTTGACTTGGTATACGACAACATCCTACGTTCCTATGAAGACATGATGGTGGGGCATTGATATATCTAAAGTTATATTTCGGGATAAATTTGGATGTTCCTATCTTAGTGAAAGATTCGAGGAATTTGAAGGGAAACAATATAATGGCTTGACTAGACTAGTATAATTTTTCTCTATGTGACGATGACATATTCTAGCCTGAATCTAAAATAGTCTCAGGTATCTTCCAGATGTTCTGGACTACATGTCCCACCCCAAAGGGTGCTCATCAATGGTTCCTCTTCATCCTGGAGAAGAGTGACTAGTGGGGTGCCACAGGGTTCTGTCTTGGGCCCGGTCTTATTCAACATCTTTATCAACGACTTGGATGATGGACTCAAGGGCATCCTGATCAAATTTGCAGATGACACCAAACTGGGAGGGGTGGCTAACACCCCAGAAGACAGGATCACACTTCAAAACGACCTTGACAGATTAGAGAACTGGGCCAAAACAAACAAGATGAACTTTAACAGGGAGAAATGTAAAGTATTGCACTTGGGCAAAAAAAAATGAGAGGCACAAATACAAGATGGGGGACACCTGGCTTGAGAGCAGTACATGTGAAAAGGATCTAGGAGTCTTGGTTGACCACAAACTTGACATGAGCCAACAGTGTGACGCGGCAGCTAAAAAAGCCAATGCAATTCCGGGCTGCATCAATAGGAGTATAGCATCTAGATCAAGGGAAGTAATAGTGCCACTGTATTCTGCTCTGGTCAGACCTCACCTGGAGTACTGTGTCCAGTTCTGGGCACCACAGTTCAAGAAGGACACTGACAAACTGGAACATGTCCAGAGGAGGGCAACCAAAATGGTCAAAGGCCTGGAAATGATGCCTTATGAGGAACGGCTAAGGGAGCTGGGCATGTTTAGCCTGGAGAAGAGGAGGTTAAGGGGTGATATGATAGCCATGTTCAAATATATAAAAGGATGTCATATAGAGGAGGGAGAAAGGTTGTTTTCTGCTGCTCCAGAGAAGCGGACACGGAGCAATGGATCCAAACTACAAGAAAGAAGATTCCACCTAAACATTAGGAAGAACTTCCTGACAGTAAGAGCTGTTCGACAGTGGAATTTGCTGCCAAGGAGTGTGGTGGAGTCTCCTTCTTTGGAGGTCTTTAAGCAGAGGCTTGACAACCATATGTCAGGAGTGCTCTGATGGTGTTT
This sequence comes from Podarcis raffonei, assembly GCF_027172205.1. Classification (NCBI taxonomy): domain Eukaryota; kingdom Metazoa; phylum Chordata; class Lepidosauria; order Squamata; family Lacertidae; genus Podarcis; species Podarcis raffonei. Next base: position 66,883,284 of record NC_070611.1, read on the forward strand.
CCTGCTTGGCAGGGGGTTGGACTCGATGGCCCTTGTGGTCTCTTCCAACTCTATGATTCTATGATTCTATGATTCTATGATTCTATGATTCCCTGGCTATTGAAGATGCCTGCAGGAGCTGTATTCCGAAAAAGTTTGGGAGTTGTATTCCAAAAGATCTAGAGGACACCAGGTGGAAGAATGATGTATGCCAGGGTTGGGAAACCTGATGCCATTTATGGTACATATATTCATTTTTATGCACACTTTCACCTAACATATGCACTTCTGCAAACATTATTTTAGAGAATCACAAAATTCAGACAAGAGCAAATTTTGAAGGCTTTCGCTTCTCCTACTGTGCAAGAAAGTGTGAATCTTACAGACCTGCGAACTGAATCATATTTCTCTCACATGCCTATAATTTAGACAATGATATTCACTTGTCCAAATTCTTCCATATAGGTTAGGAGTGACCTTTAATGGTGCTTGAATTATTCCCTCTTGGAAAATTCTGTTCTGACCTGATCAGCACCTCCAAGGCCAATGTGAGACTTGGTACATACTGTAATTTTCCACTGTTTTTTGCACTTCAACAAATGTTGATTCAGGAATATTTCAAAATGTGTGGTTTCCTCTCTCCTAAATCGGTCACATGCTTAGTCCTGCCCAACCAGGAAATCAGATTTGATTACGTCAGTCGGGGCAATGTTAACAAAGATCAACATGTTTTCAGCAAGGACTTTTGATGTCAATAGAGAATGTTAATTTTTCAAATTTGGGGGGGAGGGTTCAAAAAGTAAGCACTTTTGCCTCCGTAAGATTTTGTCTTTGTAAGACTTCATTTTAGCCTTGATCAAAACCTTCTGCATGGCCGTTCCTTTTCCTGTTTCAATGCAACGCGGCTATGACCTCTTTGTTCCCAGTCCTGGTTTACATTTTTCTCTCCCTCTTCAACTTCTGTTTCTGCTTTCCTCTGTTTGGACGTAACCCGTGTTTTCATTCCTCAGCAATCACACTTCTTTTATCTTCCGAGGTAAACATGAACACATAGTGAGGTCACGATGCGGTGAGCATCTCAAAATTGCGTTCCTGACCACCACCCAAGCGTACCCATTATAGGGTGTTTGTTCCTGCCATCCACCTCTGTCTTTTGTCTCTCCCCCCCCCCACACACACACAACACCCATCCCTCTCTCCTCCAAGGCTTTGGAGATGCAAGGGCAAGCTGAAAAGAATTTCCTCGCGTCACAGCTTGCCACACGAAGGTACCATATGAACTATCCTCATCCAAGCATGTAGGAATGCAGAATAGCTGGCGTCACAGCAACTGGGCATTTGGCACGGGCCTCTCCCAGCTCCCCCACAACCAGACAAACTTCAAGTTGATTTCATTTCCTCTCCCCTCCTCTTGAGTTCATTTCTTGAAAGACCTACATTGGCTCCCAGTACGTTTCTGAGCACAATTCAAAGTGTTGGTACTGACCTTTAAAGCCCTAAACGGCCTCGGTCCAGTATATGTGAAGGAGCGTCTCCACCCCCATCGTTCTGCCTGGACACTGAGGTCCAGCACCAAGGGCCTTCTGGCAGTTCCCTCACTGTGAGAAGCCAAGTTACAGGGAACCAGGCAGAGGGCCTTCTCGGTAGTGGCGCCCTCCCTGTGGAACGCCCTCCACCAGATGTCAAAGAGAACAGCAACTACCAGACTTTTAGAAGACATCTGAAGGCAGCCCTGTTTAGGGAAGCTTTTAATGTTTGATGTATTACAGTATTTTAATGTTTTTTTGGAAGCCGCCCAGAGTGGCTGGGGAAGCCCAGCCAGATGGGCGAGGTATAATAAATTATTATTATTATTATTATTATTATTATTATTATTATTATTATTATTATTCTAGTAAACAAGGCTTTGTTGTAGCATGGCCTCCATAGGCTCCAGACCTGGGCCTGCTAAACGAATCCCGAGGACAGAATGAGTTGCAGTAGCGATGGCAGAAGATAGATTTGGCCATTTGTAGAGGATTGGCAACAATTTCCTGCTCCCTGAGAGCCAGAACAAACTGACTCCCTTGAAGTCTACTTGGAGAATGTATACCTGTAGAATGAATTAGGGTGGCCACAGTGACCAGTCTGGGGATTAAGTGGGAAGGTTAAGAACAAAAAATTATAAGAACATAAGATGAAGCTTGTGGGGTCAATTGAAAGTGCATCTTAGATGTCTCTAGGAACCATGCAAGCAGGATTAAGAGCCAACAACCCACAATGTTTAATTTAATTTAATTTTAAAAATGTATAGCCTGCTTTTCTTTACAAAATAATCTCAAAGCAGCTCAGAGCTCACCAGAAAACATCTGATGTTTGGAAGGATATTGCTTCACTAGATGAAGATCCTGTTTGACTAGCATGTTGAATAGTTCTTCAATATATTCAGTTATTCCCAGTGTTTATCTCACCCATAAAAGAGGCTTAAACAAAATGATGGAGGAGAGGGCTGCCAAAGGCTATTAACCATGATGGCTATGCTCTGCCTTTACAGTTAGAGGAAGTAATAATAATATAATAATTTATTATTTATACCCCGCCCATCTGGCTGGGTTTCCCCAGCCACTCTGGGCGCTTCCAACAGAATATTAATATTAATATACAATAGTCTTTTGTATACCAACTGCTGGAAAGCATGGAGGGACTGCTTTTGTGCAAGGATCCTGCCTGTGAGTTCCCTACAGGTTTCTACATGGCCACCATGAGAACAGGATATTGGACAAGTTGGGCCATTAACCTGATACTCCAGCCTATTCTTATGTTCCTGTGTTCCTGAATTCCAGCTCCCGGATTTCAGACAGGGGTCCTTCCCAGCCCAACTCGGAGAAACCAAAGATTGGACCTAGGACTGTTTGCATTGAAACAGTGTTGAGTATGTTTTGCCTGGAGAAGAGAAGACTTTGGAGAAGAGAGCCAGTGTGGTGTAGTGGTTAAGAGCGGTAGACTCATAATCTGGGGAACCGGGTTCGCGTCTCCGCTCCTCCACATGCAGCTGCTGGGTGACCTTGGGCTAGTCACACTTCTCTGAAGTCTCTCAGCCTCACTCACCTCACAGAGTGTTTGTTGTGGGGGAGGAAGGGAAAGAAGAATGATAGCCGCTTTGAAACTCCTTCGGGTAGTGATAAAGCGGGATATCAAATCCAAACTCTTCTTCTTCTAATATGAGAGTCATATTCAAATATTTGAAGGATGATGGATGATGGAGCAATCTTGTTTTCTGCTACACTAGAAGGTAGGATCTGAACCAATGGATTCAAACTACAAGAAAGGAGATTCCAGCTAAACATTTTAGGCAGTCCTTTCTGACAGCAAGAGCTGTTTGACAGTGGAAAGGACTCTCTTTGAAGGTGGTGGACTCTGTTAGGATATTTCCGTTCCACCTTAAAAGGGAGCAGGATGTTTGTATAACAGCCTGCGTAAGTTCCTGTCTCACAGGATGTTTATGTTGTAAGTTCGTTTCGTTTTTGGCTGTTTTGCCTGAGCAGTCGGAGCAGACGGTCATGCCTTCTTTGTTCTGACCAACGCTGAATAAAACTGTAAATATGCAAGTTCTGCTCTCATGCTGTGCAACTTCATGCTGCGTGAATTCTGCTGATAGAGTGTGCACAAGCCAAAGAATGTGGCTATCTTTTCTTGAGGCTTCGTGTCGCTACAATTGCTAGATACTGCGTGACTAAGGGAGGTCGATGGATCGTCCGGCACCGAGCTTGGGGGCTCAGATGGATTTTATCTCCCTGGCAGTATCCCAACAACAGGTTTCGGGCCCAGATTCACGGCACTTGCAGGAGAGTAAGACTGCGACAGACTGCTGAGGTATGTGTGGGAAAAGCGAAAGCAGAGGCCTTTCTGTTGCCGCGGCAGCCTCTTTGATGTCCGGCTGGCCTAATTGGCCTGGGAACCGAGCCAAGCAGGCTTCGTGATTTATGAGCTGCCGAGATAAGACGTCTTAAAAGGCTCACGGCTGAAGCAAATAGCTGAGATGGATCTTTTACAATCCTCTGAAGCTGCTCCGTGTCCACTAAAGCTAAATGGCCACAACTATCAGACCTGGGCAAGGTACTGTGAGGGCCAGATGAGAAGGCTTGGTGTGTGGAATACTATTTCTGAGGACCCCCCAGCCCCTGTGACAGATGAGTGGAGGGCACAGGACTCGAGAGCCATGGGGATAATTTTGCTCTCAGTAGCTCCTGAAGAGTTAATCACCCTGGCTGGCAAGGCCAGTGCCCGTGCGATGTGGGACGGGCTTAGAGCCTGTCATCTCCGACAAGAGGCTGGGTCTGTGTTGCTTTATTTCAGAAAGCTGCACAGGAAGCGTTTGGAGCCAGGGGAAGACCTTAGAGCCCACGTTTTACATTTGCAGCATCTCCGACAGGAATTGACTCAGAGAGGTTTCAATATGCCTGAGTCACTGTTTGCAATTCTCATCCTGGACTCCCTGGATGAAAGCTATCATGCCGTGTCAAGTCAGCTGGCGACCCTCCCTGCGCAAGACCTCACTGCTACAAAGGTCTTGGCGACTTTGCAAAATGAATACGACAGGAGAAATGCAGCTGAATCGGCTTGTGCGCTTCAGGGGGAGCAATGTGGGACAGCATTCCAGCCTCCAGGGGGAGCCAAAGCGTTGGCAGCTGTGAAGTGCTGGAACTGTGGGAACCAAGGTCATACTCAGAAGTTTTGTTGAAAGACTGGAAATAAACAAAGGAAAAAGCCTGCAGATGGCCCGAAGCAGAAGGGGAGTGGAAGGCCAGGGAAAAACAAAGCTTTGTTCGCTGGCACAGCTTCACCAAAGGCTAAAGGCACGTCTGATGGCCAGGAGCAGGGGGGCAAGCTGCAAAAGCCCACGCTGGTGGAAAACAAGGTTTTGTTTGCCAGCAAATCTGCTTCGAAGGGGAAGGCCAGGTTTATTGTGGACTCTGCGGCCACGCGCCATCTCACCAAAGACCGCCATCTGTTCATCTCCTTCACACCTCAAGATGGAGAGGTCCAGCTGGCTGATGGAAGGACTTTGCAAGCTACAGGAGTTGGGACTGTGAAACTTGCAAGTCTGAATATGACCATCAAAGATGTACTTTTTGTTCCAGGAGCTGCGGGCAATTTGATTAGTGTACCACAGCTGACTGGGCGTGGTTTTGAGGTTTCCTTCAAGAGGACTGTCTGTGTCATCAGAAAAGGCAAAGAGGACATTTTGCATGCAAAGTTGATGGATGGTTTGTTCTGTCTAACTTATGATGACAATGCTGTTATATCTAATGCTGATTCTTGTTGTGTTGCACAAACTAACAAGGTTCTTCATGCAGGTTGCATTCATGATGCACATCGCAGGTTTTGTCACCTCTCTTGGCAAGCGCTAGCCAAGATGCCTGGGTTGGTTGAAGGTTTGGACATCAAACCTTGCAAATTAAACATGAAATGTGTATCTTGTGCAGAGAACAAGGTGAAGGTTGCTCCAAAAGGCAAGGAGTCTAGCAGGCAGGCTTCCAAACCCTACCAGCTAGTTCATGCAGACCTGGTAGGTCCTCTAGCGCCCTCTTTGGGTAGAGCAAGGTACTTCATGGTTCTAATTGATTCTTTTTCCAGGTACATTCATGTGTTTATGCTCGAGCAGAAATCGCAAGCATTTCCTAAGTTCAAGGCATTCTGTGCTTGGTTGGAGAATGCTCACGGTAAACGTATTGGGTGTCTGTTTACTGATCGAGGCGGGGAATTCACTTCTCAGCAGTTTGAAGCTTTCCTGACTGAGAAGGGAATCCAGCATGACTTGTCAACACCTAGATCGCCATGGATGAATGGGCTTGCGGAGAGAGCAAATCAAACGTTGCTGCAAGGGATAAAAACCTTGTTGCATGATGCCAATCTCCCTGAGAAGTTTTGGGGGGAGGCTTTGGCAAATTTTGTTTATACTTTTAACAGGAGACTGTCATCACCTATTGGCTGCACTCCCTATGAGAAAATGTTTGGTAAGCAACCTAATGTCAAACACATGAGAATCTTTGGTTCTGACATGTGGGTACACACCCCACAAAGCAACAAGCTTGGGAAGCGTGGGGCACATGGTTTGTTCATGGGGTACGAAAAAGGTGCATACAGGGTATGGATGACTAACTCTAAATCCATAAAGTTCACAAGGAGTGTTGAGTACAATCCTAAGTGGGGGGAAAATGTGGGAATTTTCCAGAGTTACCCAGAGGAGGATGAAGGTGATGTGAAGAAAGCAGATCATGCTGAGAAAGCTGAGGAAACTGAGGATGATGATGATGATGATGATGATGATCAGAGTTCGGATTCCAGTTCAGTGGGCGGCGCTGCTGCTGCTGTCAGTGACAGTGATGACACAGCAGACTACAAGAGCGCAAAGGCCTCAGTCAGACCATCTGATGAGTCTGACAATGAACTGGAAGAACCACTGTTCACCATTGGTCACTATTCTCCTAAGAAGGAGGAGATGAGTCCAGAAGACTTGCGTCTGGTTCGCAGGTCTGAAAGGGCGACCAAAGGCAAACCTCCAAAGAGATTTGCTGATGAGTTTGCTAAGATGGCAACTGCTGTTCTTAGTAGCTCAGAGAAGGTGTGGGAACCTTCAAGCTTCAAAGAGGTCCAGGAGTTAACCTCTAAAGATGCTGAGCCTTGGCTTAATGCCATGAAGGCTGAAGCTGATTCCTTGAACAGGAACCAAACTTGGGAGCTGGTACCGGTAGTCCCAGGGATGAGACTGGTTGGCAGCAAATGGGTCTTCAAGGCCAAGACAGACCAGAATGGCAAGGTTGTCAGACACAAAGCCAGATTGGTTGCCAGAGGTTTTTCACAGGTACCAGGGCAGGATTACCACGAGACCTACTCGCCCACGGTCAAATATGAGAGCATTCGGCTGATGCTCAAGATCGCTGCGGAGGAGAAACTGCATGTTTCCCATCATGACATTAATACAGCTTTTTTGTACGGGATTTTGAACGAGCAGCTGTACATGCTTCCACCTGATGGGATGCAGATACAGAAGGGAATGGTCTGTAAACTGCGGAAATCCTTATATGGTCTCAAGCAGAGTGCCAGGTGTTGGAACACAAAACTCACTGAAACATTGCTTTCTCTAGGTTTTCACCAGGGCAAAGCTGATCCGTGTGTGTTTGTCAAGGAGGAGGGGCAAAACAAACTGTATTGTTTATGTTTTGTTGATGATCTTCTGATGTTTTGGAAGAATCAGGCTTTTTACCAAAGCACCCTAGCTCAGCTGAAGGAGCACTTTGACATGAAGGATCTTGGTGAGGTATCCAACTATCTTTCTCTGCAGGTGGAGAGGGACCAAGCAGGTAATTTTCTGGTACACCAAACACAGAAAATTACTGATGTATTAACCAGGTTGAATTTGGTTGATGCAAACCCAGCAGACACACCGATGGTGACAGGTTACCAGGTAGACAGTACTGCTGAAGCGTTTTCTGACACAACGCTGTACAGATGCATTCTAGGCAAGTTGAATTTCATTGCTAGATGCTCAAGACCTGACATTGCTGTAAGCACTAACCTGCTTAGCAGACATGCTAACAATCCTACTGTTCAGGATTGGAAAGCTCTGAAGCGCATAGCCCGCTATTTGAAAGGGACTATGCACTACAGGCTGAGGTTCACCAGTCAGAAGACTGGAGGTCTTGAAATCTTTGCAGATGCAAGTTTTGGAAGTGACACCACGGATGGTACAAGCACTTCTGGAGTATGCTACATGTACAACCACTGCCTGTTTGACTGGTTGTGCAAAAAGCAGACAACAGTTAGCCTAAGTTCCTGTGAAGCAGAACTCAATGCTCTGTCATTTTCACTCATGGATTGTGAATGGTTGATGCAACTGTTTAAGGACATTGGGGTTTCTGTGAAATGTCCTATACAAGTGTATCAAGACAATAGATCTTGTTTGGCTTTGCTGAACTCAGAGAGTTGCAAGCAAAGAACCAAGTACTTGCAGATTAAGCTACATCGTGCAAGAGAGTGTATTCAGAAAGGACTCATTCAGGTGTCCTACATGCCAGGAAATGAAATTCCTGCTGATCTGTTGTCTAAGGTTGTTAACAGAGAACAACTGAAGGTTTACGCACAAAGGTTGCAATTGGGTTGAACCACAGGTACTACAGGTTACACGGAAAGGGGGAGGATGTTAGGATATTTCCGTTCCACCTTAAAAGGGAGCAGGATGTTTGTATAACAGCCTGCGTAAGTTCCTGTCTCACAGGATGTTTATGTTGTAAGTTCGTTTCGTTTTTGGCTGTTTTGCCTGAGCAGTCGGAGCAGACGGTCATGCCTTCTTTGTTCTGACCAACGCTGAATAAAACTGTAAATATGCAAGTTCTGCTCTCATGCTGTGCAACTTCATGCTGCGTGAATTCTGCTGATAGAGTGTGCACAAGCCAAAGAATGTGGCTATCTTTTCTTGAGGCTTCGTGTCGCTACAATTGCTAGATACTGCGTGACTAAGGGAGGTCGATGGATCGTCCGGCACCGAGCTTGGGGGCTCAGATGGATTTTATCTCCCTGGCAGTATCCCAACAGACTCTCCCTCATTAAAGGTTTTTAAACAGGTGTTAGATGGCCATCTGTCAGAGATTCTTTAGCTGTGATTATTGCATTATTGGGGATTGGACTAGAAGAACCTTGAGTATCCCTTCCAATTTTACAGTTTTATCCTTCTATATTGTGCCATGCCATGTAGCTACATTCCTTTACATATGTTACTTACATTGTGTACAAGGAAGGATCAATATTGTACTTTCCTTAACCCATTGCCAACCTATCAGATTCATGGAAATCCTTTGAAGGTGTCTTGGCGATCGTGGAAACTAACACATGGGGCGTGCAGAAATAAGTGCACTGATGCCACACACCCCATCCTGATCTTTGTCACGAATTGGAGGGCTGCAGTGTGAAGACCTCAATCTTTCAGGGTTCTACATAACATGGAGAGACTGCATGAGTAGAAACAGGCTGCTGGCTTTACGAGGCTGTCTTCCATCTCTAAGAGGGTGATCATGGAATCATAACAGTGTAGGGTTGGACAGAAGACCAAGGGTCATCTAGTCCATGGGTAGGCAAACTAAGGCCTGGGGGGCTGGATCCAGCCCAATCGCCTTCTAAATCCGGCCCATGGACGGTCCGGGAATCAGCATGTTTTTACAAGAGTAGAATATGTGCTTTTATTTAAAATGCATCTCTGGGTTATTTGTGGGGCATAGGAATTTGTTCATATTTTTTTTCCAAAATATAGTCCAGCCCACCACAAGGTCTGAGGGACAGTGGACCAGCCCACGGCTGAAAAAGGTTGCTGACCCCTGATCTAGTCCACACCTTGCAATGCAGGAAACTGATGTGTTTATTTCTGCCCCTCTTCTGTATTTATTTTTCTCAGTTTCACTGAGTTTTATTAGTCTGCATCAGAGAATGAATTCTTTCCAGACTTGAGGTATTTCTCTTTGTGGGGGGAGAGGGGGGAGATAAGCACTGGCTTCTTCTTATATGGTGTACTAGGGTCCGGCCCTGCTGTTGGGGAACATTTGGTCCTCCAGTTGTTGCTGAATTACCATCTCCAATCACCTGTAGTCATTGGCCATGCTTGCAGGGACCGAGGGGAGCTGTCATTCAACAACATTTGGATAGCCAAAGTTTCCCCATGCCTGCATTTGGCAGAGTGAGGCAGCAACCTCAGGCACCTGAAAGGGCTGAAAATGATTGATTACTCAATTTATTACTGTTGCATCTTTCACTTTGAAGATCTTGTGAGATCTTCTGCCTCAGGTACCAAAATAACTGGATTGGCCCCGAGCCATCTGCACCTCGACGTGGGTGGGGGGTGCCATTCGCTACTCCACCTTAGGCAACACAAGTGTTAATCCAGAATTTATTCGTGTACCAATGTGTTGTGGAGCTGCACATTTGATAGATTTCCATCTCTTCCTCAAAGGAGCTCAGATGCCCAAATGCTGGTGCCGTAGCATGCTAAGCTAGACTGGGTTGGTTTTGGAAGCACTTTGGGTGTACCGTTCTGTGTTGTTATGTACACAGTTTTTGTGCACACAGCCAACCATGTGAAAGGGACCTCTACATGCATACAAGTTGCACAACCTTGGAGGGCAGCTGTGTGTAGCAAGGAGCCCACCAGCAGCTCCTCTCTTTTGCCAGAATGGAAAGTGCTTCTGTTCATTGGACTTCGTCCAGATTTCAAGCACTGATTTAGCAACATCATCACCACCACCTCATCTGAATCAGATGTAAGGTGTCATCACCACATACCATCGCAGGGGAGATGTAGGCACTTGTGCCAAATGGATGGAAGATAGCATTTGTGTGTCTAAGAACATCATCGGGGGAAATCTCGTGAGCGCAAAGGAGCTGTGTTGGGACACATCCTGTAATCCTGAGAACTACTTAACAGTATTAAAAGCTCATTCTGAGCTCCTATTGGCTTGGCTTGCTTGATTCAGTTTCTTCATGCCAGGTGTGGTCCTCTTGATGTGTGTTTTTATCTGCACTACGAGCATCATGGCTGTTGGATCTGATACCTGAGAATTACAGCTCCTCACACCATCTTCTCCCCTTTGGGTATTCACAGGTATGATTGACTCTTGCAGAAGCCAGGGACAATTAACCATGCAATTTCCCCCCAGGTTTGACGTCACAAGCTCTCTTCTTAAAAAGAAAATAAATAAAAAAACTAAAAGCTCTTGGATCACATCTTGGTTTTCAACCCAGCTATTTGGATTTCTGTTTAGAAGCCAACACAGTGACACTATATCCTTTTGGTTCCCAGGTTTTGTAGCACAAACAGAGCAGTCAAGGGGGAATACAACGCAAAATGGGGGCGGGGAGGAAGTAATGGAAAAGACCTACAGTTACAGGAAAATGAAAGGAGTCATAAACATTGATTAAATGTGGGTAGAATTAGCAAGGGGAATTAAAAGGCAGGGAATGAAGTCAAACAATGCTCTTCGAGAAGTAAATAACTCTGGAGCGACTCACTGGGGGCCATTAATGGACAGACGTGGGAGGGTTTTAGGATGGGAGTTTTATTTGGCCATGACCCAGAATGAATGTTTGTGTTCCCAGTCTGTGAACGGTCAATATTCTTGAGGCTGCTATGCTCAGGTAGAAGAGAACCATGTGGAATCTGAATGCAGAGAGATATACGTGCTAAAGTACACCTCATGAGAAGAGAAGACTGCCTGGAAAAGATCCTGATGTTGGGAAAGATGGAGGGCACAAGAAGAAGGGGACAACAGAGGACAAGATGGTTGGACAGTGTTTTTGAAGCTACCAGCATGAGTTTGACCAAACTGCAGGAGGCAGTGGAAGACAGGAGTGCCTGGCGTGCTCTGGTCCATGGGGTCACGAAGAGTCGGACACAACTAAACGACTAAACAACAACAAAGTACGGGGACATCTCAAGGCAGTGCACAACAGCATATGCTCCAAATGTCCCAATTTTCCAGGAACAGTCCCAGAATTATATACTGTATTTTTCCATGTATAAGATGCCCCCATGTATAAGATGCCCCCTATTTTGGGGGACTCCAAATTAAGAAAACACCCCTCAGCACTACCTGTGTATAAGATGAGCTCCAATTTTAAACCTAGTTTTTCGGTTAAAATAAAGCCTTGCTGATCTTTTGTGATTTACCAGAAGATCCTGCTCCACCTTCCTCTCACCCTTTTTGTAAGGCCAGAAAAGACGACTTGCATAAGTTACTTTTGCCCCTTGGTGACAATGAGAACCACAAGATTTAGCCTCCTGCTGTCTCCTTCTAAATTCTGCCAGGACAACTGAAGCTCAATTACACATCCTCTCGCAAGTGCCTCAGATCTTTTAATTATCTAGTAATGCAGTGAGGGTTCCTTACCTATAATTGCAATCAAGGCTTAGAAATTTATTTATTTTCCCCCACTAATAAAATATGTAAGGTAAATGGAAAAGGATAGGGGAAAAAGAGATGATGGATACCCATTACAGCTCCCTTCCCATGACCATAGCTGTCAACGTTTCCCTTTTTTTAAGGGCAATTCCCTTATTGCGAATAGGATTCCTCGCAAGAAAAGGGAAAAGTTGACAGCTATGTCCATGACCCTGGAGGTGTTGAGGAGACAGGAAGCGTTTCTGGGTCGCTGCATGGTGATCCCAAAGCACAGCTTGCAAACCAGTGGTGGCAGTTAGTCATACTTTATTAGCTAGTGAGGAAAACAAAACTGCAAGGAAATGGGATGCCAGACAGAATTAATATGCATTGCGTCAGTCTGCGACTCCCTGAAATGTTAAAAACGTGACCATCTTATCGGTGGAAGTGTAGGAAGATCACTCTTGGGACCAAACATTCTTTCCAGTAAGGAGGAAGGAGGAAGGACCTTTGAACTTGGAGAGAGACTTTGCTCTCCTGTGTCCACCACCCTTTTCACCATGAGAAATGAAGGTTTTGATCATGGATTTGGCTTGAATGCCACAAGACTTTGGAGGACTGGCTTCTTGTTCTTTCCACGCACCCTCCCCCCAGGCTGAGACCAAGGGGATACGTGATAGAGATGTATTAAAGTTATGCGGGAAAACAGTGGGTGCAGGAATTTTTTCCTCCTTCTCTCATAATACTAGAAGCTTTGCATGCAGAACGTCCCAAGTTGAACTGCAAAATGTGTACAAATTGCAAAATGCATGTAGATTGCAAAATTCATACAGTTGGAAAAACAGCATAGCAAAAAAAAAAAAAGCATATATTAGGAGAACCATGCAAAAAAATGCATACAGTGGTGCCTCAGGTTACAGACGCTTCAGGTTACAGACTCTGCTAACCCAGAAATAGACCCTTGGGTTAAGAACTTTGCTTCAGGATGAGAACAGAAATCATGCTCTGGCGGCAGCGGGAGGCCCCATTAGCTAAAGTGGTACCTCAGGTTAAGAACAGTTTCAGGTTAAGAACGGACCTCTGGAACGAATTAAATACTTAAAACGAGGTACCACTGTACAAGTTACCAAGTTTTTATTGATTTTGCAATAGAACAGAAAAAAGAGGAATAAATATAAGCAGCTGACAATAACAACCACATCACTCTAGACTTAAACCTTTAAATTAATCCAAGCAGTCCATATGTCCAAACAGGTAACAAGATTAATAAGCTATACCAGGCATAGACAAACGCAGCCCTCCAGATGTTTTGGGACTACAACTCCCATCATCCCTGACCACTGGTCCTGTTAGCTGGGGATGATGGGAGTTGTAGTCTCAAAACTTCTGGAGGGCCGAGTTTGCCTATGCCTGAGCTATACCTTCAAATGTAGATGATTATTATGATTATTTTGCAAAATTATGGGAAATGGGGCAAACTTAACTTAAGAGTGGGAAAATGAGAAATGGAGGGGGAAATGAAATTGACAGATTCACCGATCCCTAGCTGGGGGATTTCCCCGCCTTTCCCGCCTATCAAAATACTGTTTCCGACACGGCTCTTGAGAGCTCAGAAGCCCTGTCATCTCTTTCTCTTGGCCTCCCTGCAAGTGCCAGAAATCTGAGTGGCGCACAGTCCATGCACAGTGGGTAGGTGACTTATTGCTTCTTGGCAAAAGAGCATTATGGTACCGGGTCACTAGAGCTTCAGTGCAGCATGAGGATAATGCCAGCATCCCTAAGGCAAAATTAATTTCCCTCTGCCTCATACACCATAGCCCTTTACCATGCACAAGTCCTACAAGTTTGCTTTGAAGTTTGCCAGAACTTTCGCCATAAAGGAATACAATCAAGCGGCACTCTTTTCTTCTTCCTTTTTTGTGTAAGAAAATATATATTTTTATTTTACACGACACTGGAGCAAATTTGGTGCATCTGTACCATGGGGGTGGGGGGTTGAAGTAAGAAAAATTCCAATTTAGAATTCCATCATGAAACGACACCATTCTAATTTCTCCATGCCACGGTTTGTTAATATTCCACAAAGTCCCACGATGCAACTATAGGATGGTATTCAAATCTATGAACATGAGGCAATCATGCTCAACAGAGTATAACAATAATTATAATAGAGATTAAATAAAAATAATTAGAAAAAGTTCATCTAGTTTTGATGTATTAATTATTCTGACCCTGTTCTATTCAGAGTCTAATTATCTGGTTCAGTGAAAATGCCAAGATTTCTACAACTCATAAAAATTACATTGAAGTAATTATGTCAGCAAACTAAACAGTGTTCATTTACCAAACGTTTTTATGCACACATTTGAATATGCTTTTTTTAACTGTTTTTTTGGCTCTTTGTTCCTATTCAGAGGAAATAATACCTGTGGAGAAATTTAAAAGTCAGGAGCATTCTCGACATAATATGCAATTCTTGCTGATATTTTTTTCACCTTTTGTGAGCTGTCTGTAAGTCTCGTCTAACCTTTGTTTAAAATACATGAATTAAAGTTCACTCTTCAGTTCTCCCAAAGAACTAGTAGTTTGAAGCCCACCATCTATGCAGGAAGGGGGCAGAATGTCTGCTTTCTTGAAAGTTGGTTGCAGTGGAGTTGGCCAGGACAGATGCACGAAATACCAGAGGTGGTTTGGACAGTGCAGAAGCAGTTTTAGGATAGCATGGCTGGCTTGGACACCCTGCAGGGGGCCTAGGCTCAATCTCCTGTGTCTCCAGTTTAAAGGGTGATCCATGCAGCAGAGAACTTGTTGCCTGATAACCTTGAAGAATCATTGACGATCAGGGCAGAACAGGGATGGAAATTCTGTGATCCTCCTGACGTTGATGCACTCCTGCCATCATCCCCAGCCAGCATGGACCATGATCAGGGATCATCGCAGTCCAACAATATCTGAAAGACCATAGGTTTCCAATCCCTGTAGTAGCCTGGTGGTTTCCCCACCCCCAGTGTAGACTGTAATAGTTTGCCAGTAACTGAGAGGAGAAGGTTGGCACAGTACGGGTGCAGTGGCAGAGCCAATCCAAGACTCCTGCTGCTGTATAGAGAGCCAGCGTGGTGTAGTGGTTAAGAGCAGTGGACTCGTAATCTGGTGAACCAGGTTCGCTTCCCCGCTCCTTCACATGCAGCTGCTGGGTGACCTTGGGCTAGTCACACTTCTCTGAAGTCTCTCAGCCTTACTCACCTCACAGAGTGTTTGTTGTGGGGGAGGAAGGGAAAGGAGAATGTTAGTCGCTTTGAGACCCCTTAGGGTAGTGATAAAGCGAGATATCGAATCCAAACTCTTCTTCTTCTTCTTCTTCTTCTTCTTCTTCTTCTTCTTCTTCTTCTTCTTCTTCTTCTTCTTCTGTGCCTGCACTGCAATGACCTCCGCACCATCTTGTCCCTCCCCTTCACAGTGACGCCCATGCCGGAAAGCCAGGCAAGCAATGCCAAATCACCCTGCATTGTCCCACCAACGGCTCCTGCCTCCACCCTCTAGTTCAGGCATGGCGAAACTTGGCCCTCCAGATGTTTGGGGACTACAATTCCCATCATCCCTGACCACTGGTGCTGTTAGCTAGGGATGATGGGAGTTGTAGTCCCAAAACATCTGGAGGGCCATGTTTCTCCATGCCTGCTGTAGTTGCTCCATCTGTTTCCATGGTATTTTCCTCTTCTGCTCTCCTTCTTGCCTTCTCTCCCAAGGGCCACAGGCAGTCCTAAGCCAAAGGTTGCCTACCCCTGCTTTAGGCAAATGCACAACCTGTGAAAGGCTGTGGTTCCCACCCTGGGGTTTGTAGATGTCACTGGATTGCAATTGCCATAATTCCTCACCATTGACCATGCCGACTGAGGATGATAGTCTGAAAACATATGGGGACCCAAAGTTAGGAAAGTCTGCTGTCAACTGATTAGCCATGATAGCTTAGCAGTGTTCTTCAATCTTGGGTCGACATGCGTTGTTGGGTCACAGTTCCCATCATCCCTGACTATTGGCTAAGCTGACTGGGGATGATGGGAGTTGTAGTCGAACAACATCTGGGAACCCAAGGTGGAAGAACCCTGGCTTAATGGGAAGCCCATATCCAGAGACCCCTAAAAGGAAAAGAGGAGACTGAGAGGAGATATGATAGCCATCTTCAAATATCGTAAGGGCTGTTACATGGAAGAGGGAACATGATTGTTTCCTCCAGCTCCAGAGGGTAGGACTTGAACCAATGGCTTCAGGTTACAAGACAGGAGATTCCAACTAAACATCAGGAAGAACTTTCTGACAGTAAGAGCTGTTTGACAGTGGAACAGACTCCCATGAGAGGTCCTGGGCTCTCCTTGGAGGTTTTTTAAGCAGATGTTGGATGGCCATCTGTCATGGATGCTTTAGCTGAGATTCCTGCATTTCAGGGGGTTAGACTAGATGATGATGATGATGATGATGATAATTTATTTATTATTTATACCCCACCCATCTGGCTGGGCTTCCAACAAAATATTTAAATACTGTAATGCATCAAACATTAAAAGCTTCCCTAGATGACCTTTGGGTCCCTTCCAACTCTATGATTCTAACTTCCGGAGGCTGAAACGGCCACCAATCCCCAACATGCCCTGATTTTCACCCTCCCAGCCATTCCTGCGAAAGGTTGGGTGGCTAACTATGCCCCCATTCCAGCATTTGGCAGCATAGTTAAAGCAGAAACCCAAGTTAACAACCCTTCCCCACCTCCTTCCTTTTATTGAGAAGATCAAAGGCTTCTGTAAATGTTGGCCTAACAAATGCACCAGGGAAGGAGAGCATTAAAACCTTTTGAAGGAAACAGCCACAGTAAACGCCTGCAAAATATATGGTTTCAATTCCGCTTCTGAAATTGCACTTGTCTTCAGAACTTTTCGCTATCATTGAAATCTTCAGTGTTAAAATGTGCCATAGACATCTAGCAGGTAACCAGTTTGGGTCGTAGTGCCTTCATGCTGAAATTTAGGTTCTGCTTTCCTTCTTTGCTTAGTGGGGAGAGAAGAAATTTCAGGCTCCTCTGCTCGTCTCAGAGGAAGTTTTTATTATGTTTATTTCCATTTATTGTCTGCCCACTCCCAACACTCTGATCAAACATCAGCACTGGGAAGCAGATAAAAAGTGGGCAAGGTGAAATAAGAGACCCTGGAGGAAGAGCAGAGATCCCATCCATTGCACAGATGACTATGCTAAACTGGGAGGCGAAGGTGTAATAAGTCATGGGATGGGTTCATGTGAGATTCCTCTGCTGCAGTGCCTTTTGGTCAAGAGGGCATCAAACTGGCTGGTGAGACAGTTATGTGTATGTGGACATTTTGCCTGAATAGGGTACACCTATGCAATTGGCATACGGGATGCGGGTGGCGCTGTAGGTTAAACCACAGAACCTAGGACTTGCCAATCAGAAGGTTGGTGGTTCGAATCCCCGTGACGGGGTGAGCTCCCGTTGCTCAGTCCCTGCTCCTGCCAACCTAGCAGTTTGAAAGCAAATCAAAGTGCAAGTAGATAAATAGGTACCACTCTGGTAAGGTAAACGGCGTTTCCGTGCACTGCTCTGGTTCCCCAGAAGCAGCTTAGTCATGCTGGCCACATGACCCGGAAGCTGTACGCCAGCTCCCTCGGCCAATAAAGCAAGATGAGCGCCGCAACCCCAGAGTCAGCCATGACTGGACCTAATGGTCAGGGGTCCCTTTACCTTATGCGATTGGCAAGCCAGGTTCAGCAAAATACGGTAAGAGTACCTATGTCAGCACATGTTCCCCATCAGGACTGAACAATGGGGATGGGGAAACAAAATAAAAAAATTCCTTTCAGTAGCACCTTAGAGACCAACTAAGTTTCTTATTGGTATGAGCTTTTGTGTGCATGCACACTTCTTCAGATACCACATGAAAGCTCATTTTGTTTCGACTACGGCAGACCAACATGGCTACCTACCTATAACGAGAACATGGATGGGGGTGATCCTTCCCATCTATGCCCCATTTGCACTATACAATTTAAAAACAAAAACAAAAACAAAACAACATATTACTGTTTAGTTATGGCTTCCTTCAATAAATCATGAGCTCTGTAGTTTGTTATGAAACTCCTTTTCAACGCACAGAACTATAATTCTCAGATTTCCCCAAGAAGAGGAAACGTGAAAATCCAGACACAATTGTTGATATTTTTTCTTCTCTTTTTTGGGGGGGGGAGTTGTTGGGGCTTTCTTTCTTTCTTTCTTTCTTTCATTCTGCCTGGACACTTTTTCCGGTGGATGAATCCCGAATATGTCCTGTGAGGGGAGATAGGTATCTCCTAACAACACCATTATGGAATTACAGTTCCTATAACTCTGTGAGGGAAGCCATGACTGTTTAAATATTTATTTAAATGTGTAGTGCAGACCAGGACATATATTGCATCATTCTTATAAACCAGGGTGTGGGTGGGTATGCATTTGTGACAGTGCTCACTGTCAGCTTTTTTCTTTTTCTTTTTCATTTTCTTTTGCTGCCTGTGGCACCCACAGTGCTTTTATCAAGTTGTGAGCACCAGTGCCTCATATATATATATATATAGAGAGAGAGAGAGAGAGAGAGAGAGAGAGAGAGAGAGAGAGAGAGAGAGAGCCAAAAAAAGAGCGACATATATAGAGAAATATACAGCATTGTATGTCACCCAAATCGCCAGGGGAATCATGGAGATTTGTGGCAGAAGGTTCTCATGTTTCTGATTTGGATTATTCTTGAATCAGATCAGAGACTCATTCAGCTGCTGAATGATGATGATACTAATAATAATAATTTTATTATTTGTATTCTGCCCATCTGACTGGGTTGAATGATTCTGTGGCTTCAGCTATCCATAAAATAAAAATAAAATAAAATAAAATAAAATTTCACAGCTATCTCCTCACCCACGGAAAATGAAACTAAGCAGACTGTGAAAGCATCCAGAGCAGAAAAGGGGAGGGGATCAAGATGTGGGTTGGAAACTTTAATTTTGACTGACTGGTCCAGCTTTAAATAGTGATTTTTTTGTCTTTGGGTGCACCAATTGCAATGACTTGCAGGAGTGATTGAATATGCTGCATGCTTTTCATCTGGACTGATGCCAGCCCCTATATCAGTCAATAGAGGGGTCTTAATTGCATCACCAAAACTCTATGGGGAGGCAGATGCCAACCACCACATGCATCAATGAGCCTTGGGATAGCAGGGTCCTTGCCTGGGTTGAAGGGTGACATTCCCTTGGGAATTTATGTTATTTCTCCACCACCTCACCATATATGCAAGTCAATGAAGAGATCTTTCCTGCCCAGGCTGAGGGGGCTGTTCCCTCAAAATATGTGAGTGCACAGGACTCCACTCCCACCAATGACGTGGGGGCTGTAGCAGGGTCATAAGGAGAAATGAAAAGCTCTTCTGGATGAAGCCAAAATCCCATCAACATTCTTTCAGTAGCCAACCAGATGTTTATGGGAAGCCTACAAAAGGACCCGAGTGCAACAGCGTTTTCTCCCCACTTATGATTCCCAGCAGCTGGTACTAAGAGGTGTAACAACTGAGAGAGAACATAGCCAATATACATGAAGGGGCGTTTCCACCCCCATCATTTAGACCGGACACTGAGGTCCAGCTCTGAGGGCCTTCTGGTGGTTCTCTCACTGTGAAAAGTGAGGTTACAGGGAACCAGGCAGAGGGCCTTCTCGGTAGTGGCACCCACACTGTGGCACACCCTCCCATTGGTTGTCAAGGAAATAAACAACTATCTGACTTTTAGAAGACATCTGAAGGCAGCCCTGCTTAGAGAAGTTAATGTTTGATGTTTTATTGCAGCCTTTCTCAACCTGTGGGTCCCCAGATGTTGTTGAACTACAACTCCCATCACCCCTAGCTAGCAAGGCCAGAGCTCAGGGATGATGGGAGTTGTAGTCCAACAACTTCTGGGGACACACAGGTTGAGAACCGCTGCTTTATCATGTTTTTAATACTCTGTTATGGGTGGGGTATAATTATTATTATTATTATTATTATTATTATTATTATTATTATTATTATAGCTACTAGCTCTGGTAGTCATTAATCGCCTTCTCCATGAATTAGTCCAATCCTGTTTTGAAACCACCCAGGATGGCGGCCATCAATGCATCTTGTTGGAGAAAACTCCACAGTTCTTTTCTCCTGTGACACATCTAAGGATACTGACCATGTGAGAGGACATTGTCATTGCACAACTTCCCCCTCCTCCACAAGCAGCAGCTGAGGGACAAAAGTTAGGGCAGGAAAGTACACAAGAAGTGATGGTGTAATCTCTTGAGCATCGCCAGACATTATGGGGGTGACAGGGGACTGCTGTTTTTGGCACCAGCCCTCTTTCACATCTAGTTCCAACTGAAGATGTGGGTGGCAGTCACAACCATCACATGGCTCAGCTCAAGGGAATTATGGGCTGGATGGAGCCAATACTGTGTAAGAATGGATTGCTTCCATCAGAATGTGTTGATTATATTTGTGTTATCCAGCCTTAAATCTTGATGATCTGCCCAAGTTCTGCAAACATGATCAAAGGAGCCATAAGGATGCGGTTGAGAACATCTATAAGGTCCTCAAAACTCTCCCAGGCCACAACCCACACCAGCCCCACTTCTCCCCATGAATACTCCTTATGTTCCTATAAAAGGGCAGGGAAGAAGAGAAGGAATAGCTCAGGGAACAATATTTCTCTCTTCCCCTTAGTTGTTCTGTCTCACAGAAGTCCTGTGTTGTAGAGGGCTAAGCCAAAATGTAACCCACCCAACCACAAATTTCCCTGTGCCATTTGCTGGTGGAGTGAGCACTTCAGAGAACTGAAGGGCGAGAGGAAAAACTTAAAAATGGCAGACAGGCCAAGGCTGTGTCCTCTGAGACCACCCGCTACTAATCAATCAATGCTGGGTTATTATCAACCATTTTGGTATTTAGAGAAAAGGCAGATTCCCAGGTATCTGGCCTCCATTCTCAGATGGTGCTTAGATCTGGGTCAAATATGCGGACACTCAGGTAAAGTGTGCACAAAGGCATATATTAATGAAAATAACATGCATAAAAATGCATTTCATTAGGAGGGAAATGGCTTTGCAAAGATATAAAGCAAAATTATATACCAAAGTGTGTAAATCGGGAGAAATTCACACTAAAATGCAAATAGATGTGGATATACGGAGAAGTGAATTTAAGATGGGGAAAATGAGTGGAAACAAAATGGACTTATTCACCCATAGTTTGTAGATAGCATAATCCTATGCATAATCCGATACATGAAGCCTTATTTCCATGAAAGTGTGTATTCAATTGCTGCCCAATATACCCACGGTTACATAAAGACTGCTTACTGCCAGTTGGAGGGGAGCTGCGGTTGCAGTTTGGCATGGCTGTAGAAGTTTGGGGGTAATATTCTCCACCAGCCGCGCTGAATCTCGCCTGCAATTGCAGCCCAGCATGGGCGAGCTAGGGGGCATGGCTTGGGGAGTGGACCAAAGGGAAAACATCCCTCGTGTCAGCTCCCAGGATATAAAAGCTCCAAGGCAATCCACCTTTTCATGCCAAGTGGACTGAAGAGCAGTGCTTTGTTTTTCTAGAGAAAGAGGTGCCAGAACTCACTATGAACACCTCCCTTGTTCTCTTAGAATGGCAATGGCACACACCTAAGAGGTGCCAGAACTGAGTTCCGGTGAGTTCCGATGGAAAAAAGACCTGCAAGAGTACTTCAGCATGGAACTCACGGGCTGCACACTGTCTTGTCATGCAGGGAAGGGTGATTTGACACACACACACACACACACACACACACACACACACACACACACCGCCACTGCCTCCCCAAAGTGAGATAAGCAAGGTGTGAGGTTTGGGAAGGAGGCATGAGGCTGTAGCAGGATCCTAAAGCCGTCCTTCTCAAAGCTGGGGAAAATACTAACTAGGCTTTGGGAACGAGACTGGAGAACCCTCACACCTCAGAGCCCTCAAACCTCCTTCCCAAAGCCCAGCGCCTCGCTTACCCAACTTTGGGAAGGCAACATGAGGGCTGGCAATAGGAGGCCTTCAAGTGGTCCTGAGAGCTACCAAAAAAAGGCTCCTCAGGCTATACATTGGACTACCCTGCCTTCAAGGGATCCAGGAAGAGTTGCTTCTGTCCAGACAGGGGGCTGGTGGGCCACAGTACCCCCAAAATGGTGTCCTTGGAGGGGTTGCCCTAATTTGATATCTGCCATAGGGTTTACCACCACAACAGCTATTCACTTTGGGTTTTAGTAAAGCAAACAGTCTAATTTGTCAGTGCCTAAATGATATCGAGCGTCAGAACAACTTGGCCACAATAAGGAAATCTTGCCCATGGTATGTCTATTTTCCACCTTCCCATTTCATCTCTCCGGCACTCTATCTGCATAGCCTAGCAATCTTAAAATATAGATGCGCTTTTACTCTTGCAAGATTAAATGTATTGCCCTCAGCTGTACTTGAGGGATGATTCCAACAGATTCCATACGAAAAACGCTTATGTCCCTGTGGAGATGGCAGTCCCAGTCCCGAATTGGCGGCGCATGCCCTTCTAGCTTGCACTCTTTATAAAGACTTGAGGACTGAGATTATCACCCCTCTTTTATTGTCCATTCCGGGTTGCCCAACCACTGCCACAGTGTCCTTTCTCTTGGCAGATCAAGATGAGCTGGGGCAATCAGAATAAGATCCACCATTTGACTATTGATTCAAAACCCCAAAATGTATTTTATATAATTGACTTTTTATTTCTATTCTTTGAATATTGCATTGTTGTTTTATTGCTATGGCCGATGGCTGACGCAAATAAAGATTTATTCATTCCGCCATAGGGCAATCCTTAACCCTGCCAAATAATCAACCAGCAGACAGGTTGATTGATTCAGGATACGCACCCAATGCCTTTGCCAAAACCTGCTGACATCTGCAATGCATAAAGTTGTGCCCTGCTTAACTCCCAAGTGGTTTTCCTGTGCTTACTGAAGCTTCATTGTGTCTTGGCCAGGCCGCTCGCATCTTCACTGGACCTGAAATGGGGTTGGATCCCTCTCATTCCATTGAACCTGAGTCTTTCTGGGATGCCCTCATTTCCCAATTCTGCTCCAGTGAGTACCACTCAGCCACTTCTGCTGGAAGGACTGTGAGCATCTAGTCATACTCAGGTCCCAGAATTCTGGTTAAGCCCCCAAGACGTCAACTTCAATTATTTCTGCTGGTCGCTCCCTTATGAGAGGGGAAATGTACCTCCTTCTCAAACGGTTCTCAGATGGGTGGGCTGCGGCTATCAGTTACTCCCAGTGTACAAGCCCTGGCTAAATCTCACTTGCTGTTTATTCCCTCCTGGGCCAGAGGTTAACCTGTTAAGTTGAGAGCTGATCCCCAAACAGACATTAATGTCTTAATGCATTTAGCGGGTTGTGGATCTTTGCGGCGATGGATCTGAAGGAACGTATTGTTTCTTATAACTCGGCGAGGTCACCGATGGCTAAGGGCACCTGGAAGGCTTAAGTAAACATAGCTCAGCTTACCTCCAGCCCCCCTCAGTTATTATTTCAAAGCTATACATCACTCTACTGTTAAAAAAAAAAAGAGGTTCATGTGTCTCAAAATTTTCAGAAGGAACCAATAAGAACAAAACAAGCAGCCTTTGAAGGCTTCCAAGGCGTCCCTCGTAACTGTGTTGTTGTTTCAGGAGCCAGTATTGCAGCTTAACAGGGTGGCCATTTTAGAGGAGGAAATGGATTTGAGTGTCACCTTTCCACACCTCCTGCTTCGTATTAGCAGCAGAAAAGAAATGCAGAGGTGTGTTCTCAGTTTGGTCCTCAGCTTCGTGGGGATGCATGCAAAACGTCTGGCATTTTGACACAATGAAGTAGCTGAAACTGCCACCTACATAGCTTTAAAAGAGGGGGACACTGGGCTTTTCTGACTTTATTTTATTTGCGAGAGAGAGAGAGAATGTAATCAGTGTTAAGGGGGGAGAGGAAATGCCATGTTGTTGAACAGCATAATATCCACAATAAAATCATATTCATAAACAGGTACAAAAGTACATCGCAAACTGATAGAGTAGCTTAATAAATGCCAGAATTGTAGGTGCTCGGTGAAGATGATTATGATGATGCAGAATTACCCACTCTTCTTCCTGAGGTCCCAGGTTGGGTCACAACATTAAAAAATAGTTTAAAGCAACATAATATTTGTTGGGAGTGCAGTATTGTTTTAGGGTTGTTTTAGGATTCCCCCAAACCAAATTTTCATATGCAGATCATAATTGCAACAAAACCGTTTCAGAATCCCTTGAGTTGGGCAAAAGATGCAAGGGACCTTAAGTTAAGACCTTAATTTAAAATCAGAAATTTCTCCAGACTCCTTTTTTTTAATTAAAAAAAAAATCCTTTGCTTGGAATTCACACAAAGACAAATTTCTGAATCCATGTTGAAATTGTTTTTGGGTGAAATATGGTGACAATGTGAACTTCTTCATCATCATCATCCTCTTCTTCTTCTGTAAAAAGGTAAAGGTAAAGGTACCCCTGCCCGTACGGGCCAGTCTTGCCAGACTCTAGGGTTGTGCGCTCATCTCACTCTATAGGCCGGGAGCCAGCGCTGTCCGCAGACACTTCTGGGTCACGTGGCCAGCGTGACAAGCTGCATCTGGCAAGCCAGTGCAGCACACGGAACGCCGTTTACCTTCCCGCTGGTAAGCGGTCCCTATTTATCTACTTGCACCCGGGGGTGCTTTCGAACTGCTAGGTTGGCAGGTGCTGGGACCGAACGATGGGAGCGCACCCCGCCGCGGGGATTCGAACCGTCAACCATGCGATCGGCAAGTCCTAGGCGCTGAGGTTTCACCCACAGCGCCACCCGCGTCCCTTCTTCTTCTGTAAATTTGGCTAATTGGGTCCAAGCAGTGCCTTTTCTTTGAGAAAAATAGGTGCTGGTACTCACTATGAAGTTGTTACAGTTATGCCACAATTTTTAACAACAAAAAAGATGTGTTGGTACTGTGTACTCTTGAGTCCCCCCTGAAAAAAAGGACTGGGCCCAAGTTCATTGGGTGCCACCTCAAAATTCCTCACAATGCTCTCTTGAGGAAAGGGGCATGTCAATATATTTTGCTGATTAAAACTGGGCCCAGATAGCACCCCCTTTCCTAGCACCAACAAATTAAAAATTATTGCTGTACCAAGCTCCCCCCCCCCCATGGTGTCACTGAAAACAGGTTGCACCATCCTGTTGCACAGCAGAATCAGACTTGGTCTAAGGAGAAATGCCCAAATCTGGTTCAAATTTCATTTCGGGCAAGAAGCCAACAGTACCATGATGCAAATCATTTCCCAAACTGAGGGCTGGCAACGACTCAAGGAGAACACACAGTAGTGGGGCAATGATGAAAGCTTCATGTACTTGCTGCAGTGAGAAGGTTGGTTTGCTCAATTATGTGGTGAGGAGGCTATGGATGGTGTCTTGCCCACTAGCCCTCCGAAAACCTGGAGCTGGTACTACCTCAAATTCAATTCCAAAAGGTTCAGGACTGATAGACAGAAATTTCCCAAATCCAAGAGGAAGGGCTGTAGCTCAGTGGTATAACATCTGTTTTGCCTTCAGAAGGTCCCAGGTTCACTTCCTAACATCTCCAGGTGGAACTGGGAATGTCACCTGTTCTAAAACTCTGGAACAAAAGAAGATCCTGCTGGATCAGGCCAAAGGCCCATCTAGTCTAGCATCCTGGTTTCACTGTGGTGAATCAGATGCCTCTGGGAAACATGGAAGGACCTAAGGTCAAGAGCACTCTCCTCATCCTGTTGCTTCCAGCAGCTGGTATTCAGAAGGTATGGAGTTAGTGGCCAGTCTAAGCAGTAGACAGCAGTGAGCTTGGTGGGCCAATGATCCGAGCTGGATAAGCCACTGATCAGACTTGGTTTGAGGCAGCTTCCTATGTACCCAAAAGTCAAATGTCGGTTCCAGAAAGGAGGAAAACCATGCTGCTTTGCATTTTTGTGAAATGTCATTGAAGCTCCAGCTGGTTTCTTACCATTCATTCTTAAGTGCAGCCTCCTCTGTATGCCATGAGCAATCAACCTGCATTTAGATCTTATCAAATTTCAAGCTTTCCTAGTTTGCCCCAGCTAAATGGACCAAAGGGTCTTATCTCCCTTTATAATCTAAAATGAATTCTTATCAGATGACAGGCGCCTGGTTTAAGAACTGGGATCTTGGAAGTCCTTGGTGCGAATCTCACCTCTCTCCCATACTCGCCAGTATCTGAGATGTTTTTGTGGCTCTGTGGGAACAGATGTTGTCAGAAGAGTGTTTAAATTCGAATGAGGACACCTGGGTTCTCAAAGCCCTGCTCAGCCATGAGGATTTGCTGGGTGATTTTAGGTTTTGCCTCTACCTAAGCCTACCTGACGGGGTTGCTATGAGGATGAAAGTGGTCTGGGAACATGCATGCTCCCCATAACCTCTTGGAGGAACAGCAGGACGTAAAAATAAACCATGGAGACAATAATACATGCTCTACTTACAGGGAAATTGTTGCAATGGTTTGGTTATCTCATAGCATGCAAGAAGCGCTTGAACTCCCAATGAGGAATGCTGTTGGACTCCAGTTCCCATCAGCCCCGGCCAGCACAGTTGATGGTCAGGGATGAAGGGAGTTGTAGTCCAGCAACACCTGGAAGGTTACAGGTTTCCCATCCCTGCTCTAAGTCATGGAATCATTGGGTTGACTCTGGTCCTAAAATGGGAGTAGAAGAGGAGATTATAGATCACAGGAACATACATGGGAAGCTGGAATGTGAGTCAGAACATTGCTCCATCTTGCTCAGTATTGTAGACACTGACTGGTAGCAGCTCTCCAGGTGTGAGAAAGGGAACATTCTCAACCCTACCTGGAGATGTCAAGGAGACGTTTTGCATACAAAGGGAGCTGCCTTACACTGAGCCAGACCATTGCTCTATTTAGCTCAGTATTGTTTACTGTTAAGTGAAACATTTCTCAGATCCTGGGAAATTGAACCTGGTGTCAGGAGTTCAGCCTACACTCGAGTAGGACTCTGGCTGAGACACATGCCCAACTGGCATGTTCCCTCCCTCCTGGTTGATCATTCAGGAGCTTCATAAGCTTTCTTCAGGCCGAACATCACAGCGACCGATGCCAACCGACACCAGCACACTTAGGAATCCACAGAGTTGGCGCAACTTGCGTGTGACAGACCTCAGCAACTCAGCGTTTTGGCTAATCTACTTTATTTACATATCAACACACACAGCGCACTGCAACATGGCTCCCTCTCTTTCTAGCATCAGACAGCAAAGAAAAAAGGAACAAAGGACAATAGTCCCACTTCACGGAACACAGTAACACAAACATCCTGTCTCCGTCACTTCCCACTCTGTGGAGATAAAACATACACTGTCATGTGATAGAGAAAAATCCCATGACTGTAATCATAGATCAGGAATTCTAACACCTGGCTCCTTCTACATGCAGACAAAGAGATGTTCTGCCCTTTGCCAGGGTTTCAGACAGGAGCTTGCCCTTCGGTCCTACTTGGAGACACCAGGGATTGAACCTGGGACGTTCTGCATGCAGGTAGATGCTCTAAGTGGTGGATGCTCTACCACTTAGTCATCACCCTTACAAAATAGGAACAATGGCATCCGCCTCGTGTCAAATTAGACAGTTGGGCAATCTATTGCCTGGCCTCACCAGCAGAGGTCTCTCCCAGTCCTGCTTGGAGGCACCAGGGATTGAACCTGCGGCCTTCTGCATGCAGAGCAGATGATCTGCCACTCAGTTATGGCTCCTTCCTCTATGGAGCTTGAGAGAATCCCCACAACAGAGGCCTCACATGACCTGAGGCCTCTTCCATTGAAGGAGCATTACGGACACACATTCCTTAGCCCATGTGGCTTTCACTGGGAGTGGTGAGTCGCCGGGGGCTTCCGAGGAGCCGACAAGAGGGCGATCTGGGGCAGACACGCGGTTTTTAGAGAAAGCATTGCTTGCTTGAGAAAGAGAGACGGAGACAAATATTTTGTTGTTCCAAACAAGCTCGACTCCTGAGGGCAAGTCTCAAAGCCTCACATTCCAACACAGGACACAGTCCCACCTTAGAATACCGTTCCTTCATCATCATTATTCTTATTATTTTAAAAAACCAACACAAATTCTTGCTTGTGGGCATACATGAGAAGGGCGAGGGGGAAGCGGGAGCAAACTATCCTTGGCACACACACCCTCCTGCCGGGGCGAAGAGAGAAGGAAAGCTCCGGGGCTGTCAGCCTGGCACCTCTGGGAGACACAAAAATTCCCCCCTTCCCCACCAAAACATGCATGTTTAAAGACAAACATGGCATTCCACTTGCCAACCCTCAATCATTTTTTCCCCCATGTTGTGGCTCTGGGCTTAATTAGAGCTGGCAAGGAGCGATGGGTGTGGATTCCTTTTCTGGCTGCCTTGCCCAGCGTTTGAAGCTGAGTCCAGGGGAACTCCGATGGGCACGGTAAGATTTCTACCTTTGGGGGAATCATGTTCAGAGAGTGGGGGGAGAAGGACTGCTCCATTATGAGTCTCCCACTTGCAATTACGCTTCTTTGTGGTTTGCCCACCGGCTTTCCCTTGGCTCCATTAACGGAGGTTGCTTTTACCTCTCTCAGGATCTCTCACATCCATGTCTCTGGCTGGTGTGATTTGGATGCAAGCCTGCTCCTTTCGCTCGCTTTCATTGAGCCACTCTGCATGTCAACTTGACCAGAGGTGGGATTAAATTGGTTTCGCAGTTCTTTTTTCTTTTCCGTTCTTTTTTTTTTTACCCCTTCTTAAAACAGGAGTCCTTGAAAGTAATTGCTTCTTGGCTCTGTTTCACAAATTTATTTACTTTCCAGACATCAGGTGAGCTTGGAAAACCGGCAGAGTAATTCCTGGGATTTTTTGTTTTTTATTGCAGGGATTGGGAAGCAGTCAATGAGAGTTTGCCCCAGGCTACATTCACACCACACATTTAAAGCACTGTGATGCAGATTTTAAACAGCCACGGCTTCTCCCAAAGGATCCTGGGAGCTGTAGTTTGTTAAAGATGCTGAGAGTTCTAAGGTAAAAGTAAAGGGACCCCTGACCATTAGGTCCAGTCGTGGCCAACTCTGAGGTTGCGGCGCTCACTTTATTGGCCGAGGGAGCTGGTGTACAGCTTCCTGGTCATGTGGCCAGCATGACTAAGTCGCTTCTGGTGAACCAGAGCAGCGCACGGAAACGCCGTTTACCTTCCCGCCAGAGCGGTACCTATTTATCTACTTGCACTTTGTGCTTTCGAACTGCTAGGTTGGCAGGAGCCGGGGCCAAGCAACGGGAGCTCACCCCGTTGTGGGGATTCAAACCTCCGACCTTGTGATCAGCAAGTCCTAGGCTCTGTGGTTTAACCCACAGCGCCACCCGCATCCTAGGAAGCCCCTATTCCCTTGCCAGAGTTACAATTCCCAGAGCTCCCTGTGAAGAGGGACTGATTATTAAACCACCCTGAGAATTGAAGTTCTGCTTGGGGAATAGAGATTTCCTCACAACTCTCAGGAGTCTTAACAAACTGCACTCAAAAGAAATCCTTGTCGTGGAATTTTACAAGCAACCAAACTAACACTACAGAAACCAAACAAACTCCTCTACGGGTAGAACTTTGGAAAGGTACTCAAATAGCAAGGGTTTGGGTTAGATGACTCAGGGTCCCTTCGAACACTACAAATCTATGGTTTTATAAAACCCTGTAGAGCCTTTGTGGGTCAATATAGAGACATTGCCGAGCTAGAAGAACCAATGATCTGTAGAAGTTCCCCTGCCCTTTGGGGTTTTTTGCTCTGGAGCTTTCGCCGCAAAACCCCACCCTTTCATTTGGGAAAAAAACAAATTGATGTTTGCTCTCATTGAGTGCTAAAGAGAGGGTTTTCATGGGGAAAGCTTTGGGGCAAAAGAAAGAAAGAAAAAGGCTTGGACATCAAGCTTTTAAGCATGGACCTGTGCCTGGGAAGAGCGTGACAAAAGGTAAGTGTGGATAAGCCCTACGTTCCAATGGCCCCCATGCCAAAATTTGCATCTATTCCTGTTGAATGGATGGCACCGTTCTGCAGGAATACACGTAACACTGCAGCCTCTGAATGAGAACTGATCTCACGCAGCGGCTGACGATGGGAACCTGAGATACCAGTTCCATTCTTCTTTCAGCTTGCAACTGACCGTGTGCTGACCAGAGTGATTCCAACCCCAACCCATGTTATAAGTGGGATAATAATGTTGGCCTACTTTGGAGAAGAAGGGGAAGGGAATGAAGGTAACACACACAGACGCACACAACACACACACACACTCAATCTGATATTTTCTTTATAATATTTGTTGCTTGTGTGCTGCTTTGTTTATTCATTATCTGAAATTAATGAGCAGAGCTTCGGAAACATTAGCTCCCAAACACTTCACTGCTCCTGCCTCAAGTAAATATCCAGCGCGCACCAAGTCATCAACAGGGTAAATAAGAGAACGGATCTCTTCCCCTCGCCATTCTCCTTGGTGATTTAAAAGCCAGGACGATCACCACCGAGTCAATTGCCATTGGAAGAGGGGCATCAGGATGCCTGTGGACTGTTGTTGTTACTGCTGCTGTTGTTACCTGCCCTTCATTAGCAGATCGCAGGGCGAGTCACAACAATCCGAAACTCTGAAATAGAAACAGTTAAAACAGATGACAGTCACGAGAATTTATGGCATTAATGACAATTAATGTGCAGGTTGATCCCACCTATCTGTTTCCAGCAGCGGTCAATTAGATGTTCCAGGAAAGGCGGCAAGCAGGGCCGTCTTCTCAGAACATGAAGGTTCCCTATAGCTTGGAGGCATCTATGAACCAGGAAGTAGTGAACACTTTTCTCGGATAATCTCAGGGAATGAAAGTGTTGTGCAAAGAGCAGAAGGTCCAAAGCAGATCACTGATAGTAAGGGGATGCTGGGAAACCCATGCACATTAATAAAAAGTTAAATCAATATGCTACTCTTGTCCCCCCTCAATTTTAAGGGGTCAGGGGTTTGAATGGGCAATGCACCTGCTTCCAGAAAATGTGAATGATTCCCTGATAGGCATTATCTGAATGCTTTTCCTCCCACCCTTGTGAATTGTTTGCCAAATGATAAGGGTCTTTGTAGCTGAACAAAGTGCCACATTTACCCATCGCTTATATGCATGTTAATGGTTCCCCTGCTCCCCCACAACACACCTCTTCTTTGACAATTGTATTTCTACCCTTTATTTTGGTTTCCTTCCCTAGCCCCGTCCCGATGCCATATTACATTCTCTAATTTCCTTTTATCTTCTCTTTATTTTTTGCAATGTCTCAGGACGTGTCTCTATAAGACAAGTTAATTTAGTCAATTACTCCAGTTTGGTTACAGATAAAATCTTTAATTTATCCAGGCCCCTCTTTATTCTTTCTAGGATCCTCTTTTCCATTAATTTCATGAAACATTCTAATTTTCCATTTTAGGGACGAGCTCATTTCACCCGCAGACACGTGGACAGGCAGAGATGCGGAATCGGCGCTATCAATTTCCCAGCTATGGCACTGAGGAGGGGTGTTTGTGTGTGTGCTTGTGTGTGTGTGTGTGTGTGTGTGTGTGTGTGCTTCTTTGAGGTTCTGCCTTCATTATAATTGCTATCTGCATTTCTGTTTGCTTTCTCTGCTCTTCCCAATCACGTCTGCCATCACCAGCTGCCCTCCGTGCCAATTCCTCATCTCTCTGTCCTGCCATAGTTACACCACGAATCTCTTTAGAACAGCTCCAGGGTTAGAAATATGGAGATGAACCCACCCAAGAAGGGCAGGTGATCATTGTGGAACAGCCAAGCTGTAATTGTAGGGAAGCTAACAGGGTTCATGGGTGATTTCATTTTATCAAGTAGGAAATATTTCATTAAATGTGAGTCCATCCAAATGTGTGAAGCTGAGTGGGGGGTGGGGAAGGGGGAAGGGAGCAAAATTGTTGCCTGTTATCCTTTATACAAATCTATGGGTGAGAAAAGAGCAGACAAAAAGTTCAAGGGGATGGAGCGATTCACGTATGAGGAAAGCATCTGTGGCCTTTAAGTTTAGAGGAAAAGCAAGTAAGAGGGGACATGACATAACACTAGAATTCATGGACATCCAATGATGCTGAATACTGGAAGATTCAGGAGAGATAAAAAGAAGTACTTGTTATCTGATGTGGTGTAGGGGAGCCAGTGTGGTGTAGTGGTTAGGAGCAGTGGACTCGTAATCTGGTGAACTGGGTTCGCTTCCCTGCTCCTCCATATGCAGCTGCTGGGTGACCTTGGGCCAGTCACACTTCTCTGAAGTCTCTCAGCCCCACTCACCTCACAGAGTGTTTGTTGTGGGGGAGGAAGGGAAAGGAGAATGTTAGCCACTTTGAGACTCCTTCGGGTAGTGATAAAGCAGGATATCAAATCCAAACTACTACTACTACTACTACTACTACTACTACTACTACTACTACTCTTCTTCTTCTTCTTCTTCTTCTTCTTCTTCTTCTTCTTCTTCTTCTTCTTCTTCTTCTTCTTCTTCTTGCAGCACATAGTTAAACTATGAAACTCGCTTCCCTTGGAGGCAGCAATGGCCACCAACTTGGATGGCTTTAAAAGAGAATTGGACAGATTCATGGAGAGCAAGGATATCAATGTATACTAGCAGTGCTATTTTTTTTCTAGAAAAAGAGGTGCCAGAACTCACCATGAATGCCTCCCTTGTTCTCTTATAGGTAAAGATAAAGGACCCCTGGATGGTTAAATCCAGTCAAAGGTGACTATGGGGTTGCGGTGCTCATCTTGCTTTCAGGCCGAGGGAGTCGGCGTTTGTGCACAGACAGCTTTCCGGGTCATGTGGCCGGCAGAACTAAACTGCATATGGTGCAATGGAAGACCATTACAGAAGCCAGAGTGCACAGAAACACTATTTACCTTCCCACCACAGCAGTACCTATTTATCTACTTGCACTGGGGTGCTTTCGAACTTCTAGGTTGGCAGGAGCTGGGACAGAGCAACGGGAGCTCTCTCTGCCACAGGGATTCAAACCGCCGACCTTCTGATCAGCAAGCCCAAGTAGCTCAGTGGTTTAGACCACAGTGCCATGCCCATCCCCATCCTCTTATAATGCCAATGACACCCATCTGAGAGAAGCCAGAACTGAGTTCCAGCTGAAAAACAGCCCTAGTTCCTAGTCATGTTGGCTAAGCTCTGCCTTCATAGACAGAGGCAGTATGCCTCTGAATTCCTGTTGCTGAAAACTTCAGGAGGGAAGAAGACTCTTGTGCTCAGGTCCTTCTTGTAAGCTTCCCACAGGCATCCAGTTGACCATGGAGAGAACAGGATGCTGGTCTAGATGGGCCATGGACATGATCCAGCAGACTCTTCTTATGTTCTTATATTCCTGATGTCCTTGCCAAACACAAGTGCCCTGCTGAGTCAGACAAGAGGCCCAGGTCGTCTAGCATCCTCTTCTCCCAGTGGCCAACTGGATGACCATGGAAAGCCCACAAGTAGGAGCTGTGTGCAATCGCGCTCTCCCCACATGTGATTCCTAGTAACTAGCTTTCAGAACCATACTGCCTACAACAACGAAGGCAGAACATAGATACTGCGGCTTGCAGCTATTAATAGCCTCATCCTCCATGAATCTGTCTAATTCTCTTTTAAAGCCATCCAAGTCAGTGGCCATCACTTCTTCTTTTTCAGCTATCCCTCATAGCCGAGTAAGATTGTCTTCCATAAACACAGTTTTAACAGTGAGTCCGTAAGTAGCTGAGGAGGCCAATTCTGGATCCACATGTCATTCCACAGTGGGGGCACAGGTTTCCAGGTGGAAGTTGATCATGGTGAGGGTTTGCTAAACGTGCCTTCCTCTTAGCACATTTCTCCCTTTTGTCCTGAGTTCAAGCGTCTTCAAAGCCCATGACACCTTTGGTAACGGCTGTTCTCCAATTGGATCGCTGGCAGGCCAGTGTTTCCCAATTGTCTGTGTTTATACTATATCCTCCCCCCCCCCCGATTTGCCTTGAGAGAGTCTTTAAACCTCTTTTGTTGACCACCAGCATTACGCTTTCCATTTTTAAGTTCAGAATAGAGTAGTTGCTTTGAAAGACAACATAACCAGTCCAACGAAGTTGATGTTGAAGAATCGTTGCTTCAACACTGGTGATCTTTGCTTCTTCCAGTACACTGGCATTAGTTCACCTGTCTTCCCAAGTGATGTATACAATTTATCGGAGACACCATTGATGGAATCTTTTGATGAAGCCATCACTACCCCCTTGTTGGAGCAATTTCCATGGTTTAACTATGCACTTTCCGAAGCAGGTATTGAGTGTGTTGCTCACTCTTCCACCTCACAAAGTAGATCACATCCCAGGGAACTGCAGCTACATCTAGAACAGCCTCTCCGGGATCTTTCCACACCAATTTCTTTATTCTGCTCCCACAAGTCCATTTCTCCAGCAAAATATGTCCAGGATTACACTAACCTTACCCCTCTAGAGTAGCTTGCAAGTTTCTGTATACAGGGATGCAGCTAGGCTGAAGAAACCCACCCTGGCTTATCTCCATTAAAGAAAAGAAACCTGTATTATATGTCAATGAACTCTTGGAGGACACACCAGTGTAGCAACTAGACGAGACTTCCTTTATCTCTTTTAAAGAATGGAAAAGAAACAGAAAACTCCTGACTGTACCCAGATACAACTAAGTCCGGTGTCCCCTAGTGAAGAAACCATTTATTAATGGCACTAGAATCCATACAACGTCTGTCAGCGCTGCCCGAGGTCCCAGCTCACAGAAGACCAACGCTGCTTCGTTCTTTAGTATAAAAGTCTTTATTGAAGTTCAGTTTCACTTCCACACGCGCAGCGTGCAACGCTACGTCTCTAACCTTAGACCGCCGAAGCTCTGTCTGAATCTCCTCCCCCCTGACACCAGTTTAAGACTCTAGCCTTACTCCACCTCTTCCTCTGTTCCTTCCTCCTCTGGGTCCGCCTGCTCGTCGGGGTCTCACCTTTCCTAGACTCTTCTGACGCTGAGTCCCCTGACTCTTCCCCCTCCCTCCTTCGGGCTTTAGGACCTGGCTCCCAATCCGGGTTTTCTGCTGTCCCGCGCTCCTGCACATTTGAACTTGGCGCGCGCGCGCAGCCTCCCACTTTCCTTCTCACCGTTACACTTGTGTCACTGCTCCCTCCTTCGGGGAGGCTAGCTGGACCTGACCTCCCCTCCGTTTCCCCACTTTCCGATGGGGGCGTGGTCAGCCCTGACTCATCTTCTCTCCCCGCTGGAGGAGAGGCTGGTCCTGACTCATGTGACTCTTCCCCCCCACTGCGCTCTGGTGGGGGAGCTGGTCCTGATCCTCCGCTGCTCCCTTGGGAGTCCCCGCTGGCTCCTTGCTTCTGGTGCGTCCCCCCTGGGACCCCTCTTGCCCTTACCATCGGCGTCCCCTTCTGGGAATCTTCTGATTCGCTGGAGAAGCTCATGGAATCTCTCGGGTTACTGTCATTCTCCCCTACGCTCCCCTCGGATTCCTCTCCTTCGCTCTCTATTTGCTCTCTCCCCTGTGCTTCTGCTCCTGAGCCTCTGACAACGTCTTAGATTCATAGTTGGGAATGTGTAGCACTCAAGTGTTGTTGAACTACAGCAGCCATCACCCAACTATTGAGAATTTTGTGTTTCAAGAGCTTGCCTGAACAAATGACTCTCAATTCTCTTCTTCTTTTTACATACAGTGCTGAACGAGACACAATCACCAAGTATTAAGATTTCAAATTTCACCACAGTGTGAATGCAGACTTCCCAGCAACCTCCAAGCAAGAATAAACTTGGTTGGTTCAAACAGTGAGGAGAGAGAGAACTGATTGGACTGTTTTAAACTGCAGGAAAGTTGTAACATTTTAAAATGCTGCACATTTAAACCTTCCTGCATTGCAGGGGGTTGGACTAGCCCATGGGTAGGCAAACTAAGGCCCGGGGGCCAGATCAAGCCCAATTGCCTTCTAAATCCAGCCAGCAGACAGTCCGGGAATCAGTGTATTTTTACATGAGTAGAATGTGTGCTTTTATTTAAAATGCATCTCTGGGTTATTTGTGGGGCATAGGAATTTGTTCATTTCCACCCCAAAAAATATAGTCTGCCCCCCACAAGGTCTGAGGGACAGTGGACTGGCCCCCTGCTGAAAAAGTTTGCTGATCCCTGGAGATAAACATTGGAGGTACTTTCTTTGATTCCACTATGTACAAACAGCCCTATTCACTGATAAGTAAATTCACACAGCAAATCTAGCATTTCCAAAACACTTTCCTTAAACATTAAGGGTGCTCACAAACAGAACTAAACCAGGAAAGGCAACTTTCGCTTTGGATGCCAACTGTTTTTTGTTGTTGTTGTTGTTGTTGTTTTTGCAGTCCTTCTGTCAAATTTCTACATCGCAATAACTGAGGATGTCAAAACGGACGTTCATAAATCTACTCTGAAACCATTCCCTGACAGTCTACAAATACAAGGTGTTTGGTTTATAACCAAACGCTGCTTTCTCAATGTTTCCTGTCTTTCAGTACTAATGGCTTCACTTTAATTATATCCATAATGACTAATTAATATTATTTATTATTTCTTCGTTTCATTCATCAGTGGTATGTATATGTATATATTTTATTTTGAAAGAGCAACATATCAGGAGGAAAGAATAACATTAAATTTTCATTTGTTTGTTATTTGCTGAAAGCCAGCTTTTGAAACAAATGCCTCCTTCTGTATTTCCCTATTAATTCAAATGTTTATAAATAACAATGCAAAGCTCATTATTTTCTCTGGTGACAGTTCTGTTGCTTGCTGTTGTCTTCCAAGTTTAATAGGTATATTCCACCTCTGAATAATTACCAATTTAAAACCAACAAAAAAAAAAGCAGCCAAGGATTGGAAAACAAAACTTTCTTGGGTTTAAAATAAAAAATAAAGGTCAAAACTTGCACTGCATTTTAGTTCTCAAATGGAAAGCTAGGGATGGATGGATCAGTTTATTTCCAGGCCTGTGTGAATTTCACATGTGATTATTCATAGGTCTGTTCTGTCATGTGTTTTGTTTGTTTGTTTCAAACACATTTTTCTACTTAGTCTTTTAGCTGAGAACTGCACCCCAAATCTCAGGTGTGAAATATGGTTCATCCAGGAGGTATAGCCAGTACACTTCAGTGTGTATCAGAATTCATGCGCTCAACGTCGCCCACAAGTCCCATCGTTTGAAAAGGGCCATAGATCACTGGTGCTTTTCATGAAGGAAGCCCACTTTCAACCCAAACATCTCCAGTCAGTGTCAACAATACTGAGTTAGATGGACCAACGTTCTAACTTAGTGTTTATTTATTTACCTCCCCCCCAAAAAAAAAAAATAACGAAGAGGAAAGGAAAAAAATATTGTCAATAAATAAACAATGATCATGATTACATGTGGGGAGAAACCATCAGATCAGTTTCACATGGGGTTGCCCCACCTTTGGTCAGGCGAAATAATGGACAAGTCGGGCAAAAATATGGGACAAGTCAGGTGGGAGGCTAAAATTTGATTTACCTGGTGCAGAAATGACTTCAAAGCAATCCCTCCCCCTCCCTCCTCTCCTCCTCCCCCCTTCATCTAAAGTCACTCATATTTTTCTCAGCCCCACCCCTACATTCCATCCCCAAATACTTGCCCGTCCTCTGTGGCCATCCATTGGGCCACAGCTGCGTCAATCACTGGATTTAGTGTAACAGGGAGGGGTAGGGAAGGGAAAGGAAAGGAAAGGAAAGGAGAGAAAGAATGGAGGAGGGAGGCAATGGTGCAGGTAGAGATGGGAAGGAGGGAGGAGCTAAGCTCAGCACTCGCCTCAGCCGAGGAGGCAGGAAGAAGAAAGTGAGGCAGAAATAAGGGACACAACATTTCTCCTTGAGATTCAGGACAATCCCTTCTTCTGAGGGTCAGGTGGCAACTCTACCACAATAAGACAACTCTCTCTATGTTCCTATGCTGTGGCTCCTCTAGCTACAGAAGCTGGGGAATGGGGCAGATGTCTTGACAATGGCGGACAATAACATTTGAGTGTTGATCGCACAATAACATTGTCATTTCAGATAAAATTCCCTCCTTTTGTTCTGCAAAAAGGCTTGTTATTTTTTCTGGTGTTTTACTCCCCACGCCTAACACACACACACACACACACACACACACACACACACACACATGATCCTATGTGGTGCAGTGGTTAAGAGCGGTAGACTCGTAATCTGGTGAACCGGGTTCGCTTCCCCGCTCCTCCACATGCAGCTGCTGGGTGACCTTGGGCCAGCCATACTTCTCTGAAGTCTCTCAGCCCCACTCACCTCACAGAGTGTTTGTTGTGGGGGAGGAAGGGAAAGGAGAATGTTAGCCGCTTTGAGACTCCTTCGGGTAGTGATAAAGCGGGATATCAAATCCAAACTCTCTCTCTCTTTCTTTCTTTCTTTCTTTCTTTCTTTCTTTCTTTGAAACTTTTAGACAAGCTACCTGCCAATAGGAATTCCAGCATCATTTCCAAAGAAAAAGGAAACTGTAAATCTCTATGCGATTCTATTTATAGGACATCTCCCAGGAGGATTTCGGAAACACAAGTTGAGAGCAGTGGGGATCTGAAGTACTTTGGTTGGGGTCCCAACCTCTGGAGCAGCAGAAAAGTGCTGAGAAGAAAAAACGCCATAAAAAACTGAATTGTATTTGTATTCCCTTGCAAATATAGGTGATATTTTTGCATTTCCATTCTTTTTTTAAAAAAAAAAAACATACAACAATGTAAGTAGTTCTGGCTTATGGTGAGGATGTGTTGCGCTCTCCTAAAAAGCAAAATCTGTACAGTGGTACCTCAGGTTACATACGCTTCAGGTTACAGACGCTTCAGGTTACAGACTTCGCTCACCCAGAAATAGTACCTCGGGTTAAGAACTTTTCTTCAGGATGAGAACAGAAATCGTGCTCCGGTGGCGCGGTGGCAGCAGGAGGCCCCATTAGCTAAAGTGGTGCTTCAGGTTAAGAACAGTTTCAGGTTAAGTACGGACCTCCGGAACGAATTAAGTACTTAACCTGAGGTACCACTGTAGAATGAATCTGGAAACCAGAGGACTGGAAGAATGCAGGCACCAAATGAGGACCAAAGGCTGCATTCTCTGCTGGTTTCTGCTAAATATTTTCATGCCC
The DNA here is from genome assembly GCF_027172205.1 of Podarcis raffonei. Taxonomy (NCBI): domain Eukaryota; kingdom Metazoa; phylum Chordata; class Lepidosauria; order Squamata; family Lacertidae; genus Podarcis; species Podarcis raffonei. The sequence continues at coordinate 66,922,516 of NC_070611.1, forward strand.
AATTAATCTAAGTCAGGAGAAGAATTTTAAAACAATCCTCCCCAAATTATTATTTTTAACCGGCTGCCTAAGTCTATGCTTGCTGGCTGTCAGTGCCTTATACAGAAGCCGAGACGGAGCTGAATTATGCCCGAGATTAATATATTGGGGGAAGTTCAAGGGTTAGACAAACAGCTCTTCCTGAAACAGGCTCACTACAAAGTTGAACTGTTCATTAGAGGGGCAGCTAATGGCTGAGCCAGAATTCCACTGGGGCAACATTTTATTTGTTTCTGATTGAGAGATATCCAACACTGACTCCATGTTCCTCATGACCTCTATAGCTGGGCCAGAAGGTTGAACTTGTGGAGCCAGTGTGTATTTCCGTCTCTGGGAAATACACAAACACACACACACACCCCTCCACTGACTCAAAAGCTCATCTGCCAAATGTAGGCCTTAGAAATGTTACACTGGATGGGGAGTGTTTTCAAATCACCCCCCGTTTTCCAAATAACATCAAAGGTAGATAAATCCGTCCATCTTGGGTTTCTTTACATGTGTTCATTTGTTAGTCAGTTCTGTCCCATTTCCGCAACTTGGGAGCAGGGAGAAGGAGCAGAATCTACATGAAAATTCACATTTAAATGTCTTTGTTCAATTATATTTTCCCATAGTTCTGTGCATTTCTCTCTCTCTCTGTCTCTCTTTGAGCCAAGACCTGTGTCAGAACTTTTGGGAAGGGTGGCAGGAGACGCAGATCAGGTGAATTCTTCTTGGAATTCACAGAGATCAACATTCTTAGCATCCTTTGTCAGAGATATAATGAAGATGTGTAAGCAAGGAAGCTGATGATGTCATAATGTGTTGGCATGGGGTAAGAGTTTGTGTTTGTTCCTGCAGCCATTGAGAAGGCCCTCTCCCACGCACACATAAAGCATGCCTGTGAGGGTGGCAGGACCAAGAGAAGGGCCTCCTGCGAAGATCTCAAAACCCAGGTTTGTATGAGCGAAGGTAGTCTTTCAGATAGCTTCAACCTAAACCATAACCAACTCTTTGAATAGTGCCTAGAAACCAGGGCAAGATTTAGGTTTGATGAGGTCCTTAGCTACTGAAGGTAATGGGGCCCTTTATACGTCCATCTGTACTTTGTCAACAAATTGTTGCTGTTTTTTTGTGTTGAATATATGCTATATGGTAATTTATGGACCTAATCTAAAGCCATTTGCACATAACAAAAGATGTATTTTATCAAAGTAATGGTTGAACTGAAATGCAATTAAAAAGAAGTATATTAATAGTGAAAAGGGACGTGGGTGGCGCTGTGGGTTAAATCACAGAGCCTAGGCCTTGCTGATCAGAAGATCGGCGGTTTGAATCCCTGTGACGGGGTCAGCTCCCATCGCTCAGTCCCAGCTCCTGCCAACCTAGCAGTTGGAAAGCATGTCAAAGTGCAAGTAGATAAATAGGTACCACTCCGGCGGGAAGGTAAACGGCGTTTCCGTGTGCTGCTCTGGTTCACCAGAAGCAGCTTAGTCATGCTGGCCACATGGCCCGGAAGCTGTACGCTGGCTCCCTTGGCCAATAAAGCGAGATGAGCACCGCAACCCCAGAGTCGGCCACGACTGGACCTAATGGTCAGGGGTCCCTATACCTTTACCTTTATATTAATAGTGAAGTACACACTGCTGCTGTATGTAGGTTTTATTTGTTTTTTGTTTTTTTACCTTATATTTTGGAAATGTAGATTCAGGTTTTCTTTCCTTTAAATTTTTTGGGGGGTCCCCAAGAGAGTGGGGCCCTAAGCTCCAGCTTGTTTAACTTATACGTAAATCTGGCACTGCTGGAAGCAGACAGGTAGCAGTCGAACTACTGTAACCAAGTAGTCATATAGGTTGTATAGGAACAAGGGAGTTTCTATAGATGAGATGCCCCTCCTCTCAAGCTTTTATAGATCAGGTGGGTCGAGTTCACCCTATAAACTACACTGACCAGCAGCACCTCTGCACTATTTCAGGCTAGGGTTTCAACCAGTCCTACCTACAGATGCCTGGGACCTTCTGTATTAAAAGTAGAAGCTCCGCTGAAGAACTATGAGGTGCAGCTCTACACAAGCACAGTGGTACCTTGGGTTGAGTATTTAATTCGTTCTGGAGGTCCGTTCTTAACCTGAATCTGTTCTTAACCTGAAGCACCACTTTAGCTAATGGGGCCTCCCACTGCCGCTGTGCCGTCGGAGAATGATTTCTGTTCTCATCCTGTTCTTAACCTGAAGCACTATTTCTGGGTTAGCGGAGTCTGTAACCTGAAGTGTCTGTAACCTGAAGCATATGTAACCCGAGGTACCACTGTATGTGACTGGAACCTGCATCTGTTGCTTACTGTGTACATAAAACCAGCCAGGGAGACACGTTTGCCATCAATCAAGCATCTATTCTGTGACTGTCTCATAAAAGAATGTGTTGAGGAGAGTTGCCTTCCCCTTTTGCCCCAAGCGAAACAGAAGTTTTTACCTGTCAACAGTGATGTTTTTCCTCCCTCTCTCTCTTTCCTGGCTTGAAAATGAACGGTGGTTTCCCCTCAGCGAGCCAAACTGAAGGCTTAGGGCTTTGGGTCTATTGCTATGATCTCACTGAACTGAGCTGCTTTAACTGGTATGCAATAGAGACGAGGGGTAAGTTACCCTGGTGTGTGTTTTAACCACTTGCAGATGAATTTTGCAGATAAAAACGAACAAAGGGCCAAATTGCACTGTGGGGCCCAGATAACAGCTCCGTTCATTTCAAGCCAAATTGGATACGCCCAACAATGTCATTTGGAGTCTAAATGGGTCTGCGACCCAGTGAGCCTCAAAGCCTTCCTGCCCACTCATATTTCTGTTCCAGGAAAGGAGGGAGGTCGCTGCCCCACTTCTCCTGCTGGTATCCTGCTGTGGCTGGCTTGTGCCATGGGGCATGCTGTCATGGATGCAAGACAGATGCTGGCAGTGGGCAGGGGGAGAGGGAGAAAGACCACCTCCCTGTCTTTGATTTTTGTCATGGTCCAGTCTATGGGCGATCAAAGTCCCGGCTGAGGACATCGGGACCGGGGGTAAGATGGTGGGGTGGGAGCAGGAGCGAGAGTCCAGAAGTCAGGGGTCCGAGGGTCAGGAAGCAAGGAGTCATGAAGTCAAGGGTCTGAGGGTTGAGAAGCAAGGAGTCAAGAAGCCAAGGTCCGATGATCAGGAAGCAAGAAGCCAAATGCAGCAAGGCAGGAAGCGAGTTGCTGTGGCAAAGAGCCGAAGGGAAATGCTGACCTAATATCCCTTCCCGGCTCTTGCCACCAGGTGCTGTGAGTTACCAATTGGCCTCACCTGTGTGGCCGCGCTTTGCCTCTTCAGAACAAACTTAGGAAGGCCCCAGTCCTGCGAAGCCCTACTGGTCACAGGGCCTGGCTCCTGCACACACTCCTGACAATTTCAGTGCCACCACCGAGTGGCAATTGAGGAGGAAAGGAGCACTTAAGTTGTTTTGCAGCTCAGATTCCTTTAGAGTAGGGGTAGGGGCCTATTTTTCACACTTCAAGGACCAAACCAGCTCCTGAGGAACCTCCTGGGGACCACATGCTAGCAGTAGGCAGAACTGGAACCAGAAGCGGGCAGAGCAACTACTTTAAACTTGACTGCTGTGCAGCATAGCTCAGTGGTAGAGCAGCTGCCTTGCAAGCAGAAGGTCATGGGTTCAGTCCTCAGCATCTCCAAGTAGAGTTGAGAGAAACTCCTGCCCAAAATCTTGGAGAGCTGCTTCTAGGCAATGCAGAGCTAGATGGACCAATGAACCGGAAGGCACTTTCCTGTGTTTCTAGACTAGCTTGTACACACACACACACACACACACACACACACACACACACACACCTCTCTGCATCTGGAAGTATTTGAAGAGGGTGCAAAGCATGGTTGGAGAGGGATATAGCTCTGGAGAAAATCCTGAGGTCCAGATGGAGAGGTAAGTGGGGGCCAGACCCCTGGGTCTAAGGGTCCTCACCCTTTGCTTTAGAAGTCAGCATTGCTCCCCTACCAGAGACGAATGGCAAGTTAAGCTGATGGACTACACTAAAATGGCAAAGCCGACTGGAAAACTCAGGAACCAAGAGGACAAAAACTTTTAAAAAGAATGAGGGGAAAATTATAATATATCTAGGAGACCACTGCAAGCAGATGGAAACATCAGCAGGATTTGAAACCCACTTCTAATGTAACAAATACTATGGATTGATTTAAAATATAGACTATGGAATAATATGCAGCTGTAAATGTTGACAATAGGACCCGTGGAGGGGATGGGGGAAGTCTGGAGATTCAGAGTAATCTCTAGATATGGATATGCATTTGGAATGTTACAAATTTATATTTGTAAAATCAAATAAAAATGATTTCGAGAAAAAAGAAGAAGTCAGCATTGTTCACCTTGTATTTGAAGCAGGTCCTGAAAGTCCTTGAAGTCTGTATTTCCAAGCCAGGTGACATTCAGCAACATCAGTGATAACACACCACCAACAACAATAATAACAGTGATACTCTCTGGTGCTTTTAAGCAGCCTTCTCCCACCAGCTATCACTTTCTGACCACCCCTTACACATTTTCAATGGCTCACCCCTCCTTTCCTCATGCTGTATCGATTCACTCTGCAATAGCCTGCCTTGCACAGCCTTCTGAAGTAGGGTGTGTTAGTATGTTGGCCAAAAGACTTTCCTTTTTAATAGAATATTTAATAGAATGTTTAATCTCCAAATGGATCTCTGACTGCACTTATTCCAGAATGGCTGAAACTCAAACACATTCAGCAACATTTACTATCTGAAGAGGCATTTATGGGGAGGGATGTAAGGGAAGAATCAACCCGGCCATCACCTGGGTGTAGCCCCACAATTTAATAGCCAAGAGGGTGTTATTCTTTTGCTTAAAGGTATGGTACAAAAGAGAGAGAGAGCATTGTCCTATTTTAGGCTGTCTTATAGAACATGTCCAAATGAACATCATCAGCTGTAGCCTGAGCTTATAGCAAGGATGGGGAACCTTCTGTCTAAATTCTAACAGATGCCTGACCTCTGTTGTCTGTGCTCTGGTAACCTCTAGGTTGGACTACTGCCTTTGAAGATGGTTCAGAAACTGCAACTGGTACAAAATTCAGCAGCCAGATTGTTAACCAGGGTAGGACAGATGAAACACAGAAAACCAATTCTGGCACAAATGTGTCATTTAACCATTAGCTACCGGGCTTAATTCAAAGGGCAGGGTTTGACCTATAAAGCCTCACGACCCAAATACCTTAAGGACCACTTCTTGCCATGTGAGGCACCATCAAGTCCTGAAATTGCCATCTGAGACCCTTATTCGTGTTCCCCTTCCATCAGAGATTTGGAGAAGGGCAGCATGGCTGCATATGGCGCAAGGGATAAATGTTGCCCAGGTCTTTCAAGCAGCTGACAAATAGTTGAGCCTGGTAAAGGGACCCCTGACCATTAGGTCCAGTCGTGACCGACTCTGGGGTTGCGGCGCTCATCTCACTTTATTGGCCGAGGGAGCCAGCGTACAGCTTCCGGGTCATGTGGCCAGCCTGACTAAGCCGCTTCTGGCGAACCAGAGCAGTGCACAGAAACGCCGTTTACCTTCCCGCCGGAGCGGTACCTATTTATCTACTTGCACTTTGACGTGCTTTCAAATTGCTAGGTTGGCAGGAGCTGGGACTGAGCAACGGGAGCTCACCCCGTCACGGGGATTTGAACCGCCGACCTTCTGATCGGCAAGTCCTAGGCTCTGTGGTTTAACCCACAGTGCCACCTGCGTCCCTAGTTGAGCCTGACTTGATTGCTAAAGACAAAGAGATGGACTTCAGAATCTGGTTATGCTGCTGAATTACCAAGAGGAGACTAGAAGTAGAAAACTATAGAATAAGGAACAGAGAAAAGGGAGGGGCCACCACCTGGAATAGTAAATGGCTTGTGCCCATCCCAACAATCTAGGCTGACAAAATGTTATTACAGGGGTCACTTTCCTTGCTGCTGTTCCTTTTGGAAAGTCAGGGAGAGATTTATTATGTCTGAAAGTCTCCGCAGCTTGTCAACCCTAAGTGCTAAGAAAAATAGGAGCTTATATTAGAACTGGAAGCTCAGGTTTTGACTGCAAGTAGGAGCAGACATCTATAGCTGACTCATCTGAAACCAAGCAAGGAATTGTCTTCCTTCAAAATCACTTCCACTGCGTAAAAACAAAAATCAGTTTGGGTTTACTGTTTCTGTTGAGGAGTGTGTGTCCAGGTGTGCATGTTAACTGGATGCCTATACAGTGGTGCCTTGCAAGACGAAATTAATTCATTCCGCGAGTTTTGTCGTCTTGCGATTTTTTTTCGTCTTGCGAAGCACGGTGTCGGAAAAGTTTTGGAAAAGCTTCAAAAATCACCAAAGTCTTCAAAAACCTCAAAAAAGGCTACCACACTGCGTGCTATGAGTTGCTCCTCGAAGTCAAGTCGCAACTGTATTAACGGTGTTAAGAAAAAGGAAACAAACTTGCAAGATGTTTCCGTCTTGCGAAGCAAGCCCATAGGGAAAATCGTCTTGCAAAGCAGCTCAAAATACAAAAAAAACCCTTTCGTCTAGCGAGTTTTCCGTCTTGCGAGGCATTCGTCTTGCGAGGTACCACTGTACAGATAACATGTTATTCAGTAACAGAGATGCCATCAAGACTGGGGGGCCTGGTGAGTGCTTGGCCTTCTCTGCCCCCTCAACACTGAGGGGGCCTGGGGCCCTGCCGACAGATATTGAGGGGGCCAAAGACACACTGGCTCTATAGAGTTTGCACACCTGTCCAGGAATTTGCTACAATCTGTGAAGCTCCTCTTTATGGGAAGGAAAAGCCCCAAATGGCCATCTCACCCTTGAAAAGCATTGGGCTTCGTGCACATGCCTGGCATTCTGGGTATGCAAGAAAAGCATGTGTGGGTCTCCAGAACATGGCAAATCAACAGAAAATGTCCTATGTATTAGCACAAAAAGATGATTCCCAAATGCTTCATCAGCCAGACTTGTAAGAATTAATATGAGAAGGATGCAGTTCAATTTCTTAACAAGATGTAAGTAAATATAAATGCTGTAGGAAACATGCTAATATGATGTGCTCATTTGATACTGTAGTCACCATTCTTACAAGTCTGGCTCATGAAGAATTGATCAGGATTGGCTGATGAAGCATTGAACAAAACAGATTGGTTATCCGGAAACTCTGTTCTAGCGATATTTGGTGACAGATTATGTATATATCGAACTTTTGAATTATTCCACCGTGACTGGTGAAGAAGAATTAGAGACTTTGGTTGCATTTTGGTTGCATAGACTATAAATGCAGTGGTACCTCGGATTACAGATGCTTCAGGTTACAGACACTTCAGGTTACAGACTCCGCTAACCCAGAAATAGTACCTCGGGTTAAGAACTTTGCTTCAGGATGAGAACAGAAATCGTGCGGCAGCGGCGTGTGGCGGCAGTGGGAGGCCCCATTAGCTAAAGTGGTACCTCAGGTTAAGAACGGTTTCAGGTTAAGAACGGACCTCTGGAACGAATTAAGTTATTAACCCAAGGTACCACTGTAGTGTCTAGTGCCATTGTTATTGGCCATTGTGTTGTGTTATTTTGTTTAGCTTAGCTGAGATTCCGGCATTGCAGGGGGTTTGAGTAGATGACACTTGGGGTCCCTTCCAACTCTACAATTCTATGATTATTTATATGCCACCCATGTGACTGGGTTGCCCCAGCCACTCTGGGCAGTTTCCAGCAAAATATAAAACCACAATAAAGCATCAAACATTAAAAACTCCCCGGTACATGTACATGGATACAATCCAGGAAGGACCAACATGGAGGTGATAGTTCATGTTAAACCTTATGCATCGTCCTTTTGTGTGCAGAGGGAAGCAATGTCTCTCTGAGTGTGTATCTTATTCTATCTGAACCCTGCCTTCCTCAGATTGGAGCAAAACTCCATGTCCTTATAGTATCTCATTCGTGATCAACTAAAAAATGTCTCCGAGTGGCCTTACCATCATTACTAATTGGGAGCATTTCTCGAGAGGATGCAGACGGAGTGGGCATCCCACAAATCACGTTGTAACTCACTCTGATAGTGTTGCCATAAATACTGTGGGAAGCACAAGTGGGCTAGGGAAGCATGACCTTACAGCAACGCTTAAACAAATTGTTGTTGACAGTGTTCTTTTACAAGGAACAGGCTAGGATTTATTGCGGCTTGACAGCCCATTGGGAAATGTTCACTGCTTCCCCTGTCTTACATGCAGGAAAGACCCCCACATAACTGCGCGATGACCACGTTTCCTTTCAGGACTGCACATTTGTGAAAGAGGAATAGTCATCTGGTGTGAGTAGCATATATAATTTTATAGATGTGCAGGACTGAAAAGACAAATAAGCTTTGCTCGTATTGGAAGTGAGTCTAATCAGTTTCCCTAGAACCAAAGAAACAGCCCAGCTTATGGTTGCTAGACGTCCACGTTTCACAGGGACAGTCCCCAGATTTACAAATCTGTCCCTGGACAAAATCCGTCCCCGGAATGTCCCTGGATTTCATTTAATGTCCCCAGATTTATATTTTAAGTGTTGTAGATTTATTAGTAGGGAATGAATGTTGTGTGATTGGTTCAATGGCACAAGACACATCATATGGGGAGTTCTGGCGAGGCAAAATGGCGGGCGCCACAGCAGCGAGCAGCTCCTGAAGCCAGCCAGAGCCAACTGTGCTACCAGGCTGGATCCGGGCTGCTGAGACTGCCGCTGCTGCTGCCACTGCTGAGGGGGAACCAAGGATGCCCAGCGCATCAACTGGGGAAACTGCTGATCCCCCTCCCCCAACCCATATTGAGATGGGAGCGAGAGTGCCTGGCCACCCGGCTGACTGCCCAGCGGTGCTCCGGGGCCAGTAAAAACCCTGGAGCTCATGCAGTGAGAAGGAGGAGAGGAGAAGGAGAAGGAAGAGAGAGAAAGAGGAAAGAGAAAAAAGAGGGGAGCCCTGACCTTGCCGTGCTGCTGCCGCTGCCGCTGAGGAGGGGAGGTAGGAGAACACCAGGAGGGCAAGGACACGTGGCCGAGCCCAGGACCGACCCAAGCCTATGCCATGGTGGCTAGTGCTCCAAGAGAGCAGGCCGGGACCTAGAGGAAGGCTGCGCGACAGAGGAGACCACAGAAGAGAATATATTACTTCTTAATTTTTAAAATAAAAAATAAAAAATATTTGTTTCCTTAAAAAAAAAAAATGTGTCCTCGGATTCTTTGAAAAAAATCTGGTAACCTTAGCCCAGCTTATTTTGGCGCCCTTGAGATCCACTGAGCCTGCATTCAGACAGCACTTTAGTCAATCTTCACAATGTTTCCTTACCAGTTCTTTTTCACATTTTAGCCGTTCTTTCACATAGTGCAAAAAAACCCAAAACAACAACAACAACCCACTTCTGGGAATCTAGCAGAACTTTAGCACTCATTGCTGTGAATCCATTTGCAACCTCATTAAAATCTCAGGAGTTTTGTTTCGACGAAATGCAGGGTGACATAAAATTCTTTCCCGCCATTTAGAATTTAGCGCAACGCTGTTCTGTAACACAACAAGGCACTGTAGTGTAAAAAGGAATGTTAGAAATCAGGAGAGAAGCAGTATAGGATTATAACAGCAAAATAAATACAATAAACCCCATGTCCAAACCAAACACACTACCATGTACCCTCCAACATTTCTCTGATAAAAATAGGGATGCCCTATTCCATAGTAGTAGCAGTCATCGTCATTGTCATCATTTTATTATTTATATCCCAGCTATCTGACTGGGATGCCACTCCGGGCAGCTTCCCACATATATAAAAACAAAATAAAACATTTTTTTAAAAATCCTTCCCTATACAGGGCTGCCTTCAGAGTTCTAAAGGTTGTATAATTACTTATCTCCTTGGCTCGGGGGTTGCATAACTCCATACCTTCCAACATTTCTCTGATGAAAACAGGGATGTCCTAAGCATGAGCAGGGGTCAGGGGAGCAGCTAAATCCCCCCCTAAATCAAGTAAATAAATGGAAACAATAACTAACTGACCAATCGCGTCACAGATAGCTCAGTTCTGCCTCACGCTTAACAAAAGTCCCCCATCCACACATAAATCCTAGGTACGTCCATGGTCCTAAGGAAAAGCAGGACATTACAGCATCAAGTCAGAAAAAAGGGATAGCTTCTGTAAATTCAGGACTAACAAAAACAGGGACACTTGAAGGGCTGATATTTTGGCATCACACAATGTGCTGCTGAAATTTGAGGTCTGCCACTGATCTTGGTGCTAAGGCATTTTATCAAAGTACAGTAGCAGGAACTATACAGAGGGAGGTTGCCAGGTGAATCTTCCTTAACAGAGCAAGTTAGTTATTCTTGTTTAGTCGTTTAGTCATGTCCGACTCTTCGTGACCCCATGGACCAGAGCACGCCAGGCACTCCTGTCTTCCACTGCCTCCCGCAGTTTGGTCAAACTCATGCTGGTAGCTTCGAGAACACTGTCCAACCATCTCGTCCTCTGTCATCCCCTTCTCCCTGTGCCCTCCATCTTTCCCAACATCAGGGTCTTTTCCAGGGAGTCTTCTCTTCTCATGAGGTGGTCAAAGTATTAGAGCCTCAGCGTCACGATCTGTCCTTCCAGTGAGCACTCAGGGCTGATTTCCTTAAGGATGGATAGGTTTGATCTTCTTGCAGTCCATGGGACTCTCAAGAGTCTCCTCCAGCACCTTAATTCAAAAGCATCCATTCTTCGGCGATCAGCCTTCTTTATGGTCCAGCTCTCACTTCCATACATCACTACTGGGAAAACCATAGCTTTAACTATATGGACCTTTGTTGGCAAGGTGATGTCTCTGCTTTTTAAGATGCTATGTTAGTAACCACCACAAAAAAGCCCTTCTCCACAGCCTACTTGATATCACCTCAGTAAATGGAGGAACAATGAAAAAAAGTCACACCTACTGATTTCCAGAACCTGGGAACATTGCTCTGTAAGACATTTGACTTTGGCTTATATGTTGTGGTAGCGATCCATGGACAACAGCGTTACTGAAAATGGTGGCTAAATTTTCTGCTGAGCGTTTTTGCCCAGCTTTTCGTCTCACAATGGGCAGGCTTCCTTTTAATCTTTATTTCCAGTGTTGAAATGAAGGGAAAAGAAGAGAGGCCGGGAGGGAAGAATGGACAAGAGAATGGGACTCATTTGAGGACGTGCAACTAAGAAGAGGAAATAAATGTTTCATGAGCATGTCTTGGAAGTATCTTGTGTCGAGATACTTAGGACAAGAGACGGCATGTCTTACAAACACTGTGAGGAACAGCCATACGTTCGACTGTATGAGAAAATTTGGGCAGAGGAGGGGAATCAGGAGTTGTGTATATTTGCTTCCCCCCTCCCCCAGCCCTGCTCTGTGTTACGAAACAAATCTCTTTCTTTGCTCTAAAAGGTGGAGAGAAAAAGTAGAGAAGGGAGTACCAAAAGCCAAGACTGTACGGCAGTGAGCAAAGGAACAGGCGACGAGGGATTATTTTACACTCTCCCCGTGGGGAATTATCTGCCTCCATTCTATAGCATCTTTGTTTGTCCTTCCCCTGCTTATGTGGTTTACACATAGAGTGGGCTTTGTCCCTCTGCCGAAAACTGTTATCATGTTACCTTTAAAATTTGGCATTCAGCAAAGGGGGGGGGGGTCAATGGTGCCACTCTTTGGATAGCATGGATGACTTCATTAGCGAAATAGAACTGTGGGAACAAATTCTCTCAATAACCCGAGAGAGAGAGAGAGAGAGAGAGAGAGAGAGAGAGAGAGAGAGAGAGAGAGAGAGAGATTTCTTTTTTAAAAAGGGAAAAGTGCATTCATTTTAATACGCATGCTAGTTATAGCACAATTCAAGAAACATTTATTGTGCTTTGCCAGACTTGATCAGCAGTATTAGTTCTATGAATCACTTGCAGATTATAGTGCAATTTGTGTTCTGTATTTTGACTTTCTTTACAAACAACCAGACCTGCAAGGAGGATGTTGAGACTCTGGCTACAATCTCTTTCTTGCAGAGTCGTCCCACCAATGGAACTGCCATCAAGTGTGTTGACGATGCCACAGCTATGGGAATGGACAAATCTGTCAAAATCGGTTTTCCAGTTTTGCAAACTTAAGTACAACTTGTCATTTCCCCCCATCAGTTTGCCTGTGGTCCTCAGGACTATTTCTCTGTGTTTAAGTGTTCATTTATCCAAACATGCACGTTTTTGCATGCAGTCAGTATACAAATTTTGCAAGCAACCCCTCTCCAAGAATGCAGTTTTGTATGCTATTTTCATTAAGGCAAACATTTTTGTGCGCACACCACCCTAATATGCACATTTTGCACACATTTTTGGGTCGGAGAGCTGCATTGCAGAATTTCAGAGAAGTGCACATTTTGAAGTGTATTTCCATTTGTGCACTGAAATGTGAATTAAGTAAAATGTGAACCCAACAAATTTCTCCCCCATTCCTACATACCACTGTAAAGCAAAGTCCCATTTCTTTGCCTCTTTAAATAATAGATGAAAACTTACGCCATGCCAAAAATTCCCCAGATTTGTTTGTTTTCCCACTCAAAATTAATGTTTGGGGAAGGTGAACTCCCTCACTCTCCCCGCAAAATGCAACCCTTTATTTATGTGATAGCTTGCAATTATTTTACATCCACTGTTATTTTAATGGATTCAGATCACAAGAAAGGAGAGTCTGATTAAATATTAGGGAGAACTTTCTGCGAGGAAGAACTGTTCAACAACTTGTCCCTTTTCTTGCGAGGAATCCTATTCAGAATAAGGGAATTTCCCTTTAAAAAAGGGAAACATTGACAGCTATGCCCTTAGGGTCCCTTCCAACTCTACAATTCTATGATTCTTTGAATGATTTTGTTCTCTGCTGTTGCTTCGACCACCATTTTTTATTCTCTGTGTCATTCCTTCTCATGTGATCTGAGGTAATCAGTTAACAAGGACTGGGTGCAGATGACAGCACAATACTATGGAGCCAATCAGGGAACAAGTAGTAGATACAGATTCCAGTACGATACTATGTAGCCAATCAGGGTACAAGCACTAGATGCAGATTCCAGCACGATACTATGTAGCCAATCAGGGAACAAGTAGTGGATGCAGATGACAGCACAATACTATGTAGCCAATCAGGGAACAAGCACTGGATGCAGATGACAGCAGAATACTGTATAACCAATCAGGGAACAAGTACTGGGTGCAGATTCCAGCACGATACTATGTAGCCCATCAGGGTACAAGCACTAGATGCAGATTCCAGCATGATACTATGTAGCCAATCAGGGAACAAGGACTGGGTGCAGATTCCAGCACGATACTATGTAGCCAATCAGGGAACAAGAAGTGGATGCAGATGTCACTAGAACCAAATGAATCCCATTCAGTTATAGGGAATGCCTATTCTACTGGTCCCATGAACATAAGAAGTGCTTTACTGGATCTGGCCAATGGCCCATCTCGTCCACCATCCTGTTCTCAGAGATACCTATGGGAAACCTGCAAGCTCTCTTGCTCCTCCCTAAATATGCCCTTTACTCTCGGGCACTTTCACCTGACTCCTCTCCTGCCTCCACCTCTCCAGCTTCCCATCCCATTCTGTCACCAGAAGAGCGTATATGCATATAACATTATCTGTATAAAAATGCACACACTGTGGCTTATTTTGGGGGAGGGTTGTGCAAAGCAAGAGAAGGAGGGAGCTTGCTTCTAGTCAAGATTAAGGCTCAAGGTTGGCATCAGAAGAGGGGGGGAACCTATGTGGGTATGCTTGATAAGGACATGCCATACATAGCATTAGCATCCTTAGAGTTAGGTAAAGGGACCCCTGACCATTAGGTCCAGTCGTGACTGACTCTGGGGTTGTGGCGCACATCTCATTTATTGGTCGAGGGAGCTGGCGTACAGCTTCTGGGTCATGTGGCCAGCATGACTAAGCCGCTTCTGGCGAACCAGAGCAGCGCACGGAAACGCCGTTTACCTTCCCGCCGGAGCGGTACCTATTTATCTACTTGCACTTTGACATGCTTTCGAACTGCTAGGTGGGCAGAAGCTGGGACCGAGCAACGGGAGCTCACCCCATCGCGGGGATTTGAACCGCTGACCTTCTGTTCGGCAAGTCCTAGACTCTGTGGTTTAACCCACAGTGCCACCCGTGTTCGTCCTTAGAGTTAGCATCAAATAAATAAATAAATATGCATCCCATGGGCTGAAAATTAATTGTATCCCCCCGTTTCTCAATCAGATGACTCCTCCATTGTGCGGCCAGCTGCGATGCAAAATGAAATTGTGGTCATTCGCAGCCGTCCTCTTCTCACAGTGAACCCATATTGTATGCCAGCTTGTTGAGAGACAATGATTTTTGTTTCCACAGCTACCTGATATGCTCCGTGCGGCGGGCCTTGGTATCCCATATCCAACTCCAAAGGTTCCGTCCATTGCCCCACTCATACAGAATACCTAACCGGGTTCACATGCCAGGTTTACATGGACATCTTCTGTTATCTCTGCAAGAGAATCCACCCACTACAACAGGTCATGGTCAACCAAGTACCACCCCACCTTCCTGCTCTGCAGGAATCACAATGGCTGCATGACTCCAGTTATGAGTGAGTGAGGCTGAATAGGACACCTGCACCACGGATGGAGAGGTCAAAAGTGTTGTTGCAACTGTAATAATATACCATCCTTTTTCTTTTTTTAAAAAAAGAACACAATGTAAGACACATACATACACCCTTTTCTTTTCCATTGAAATGTGACATTCAATTAACTGGTTGACATAACATAGGAACATAGAAAGCTACCTTATACTCAGACCATTGACTCATCTAGGTGAACGTTGTCTACTCTGACTCAATCAGGGTCTCTTTCCCAGCCGCACCTGGTGGGGAGTTGAAATAGGGACCTTCTGCATGAAAAACAGATTCTCCGCCACTGAGCTATGGCCCTTCCAAGATATAAGCTGTTTGGATCGGTTTCAGGTATAGTTCCAGGTCTGGGGAGATGCACACACATCGCACAAGCATGCTTACCTGTCAGTAGGGGTGGCAGCAGTCCAACCAGTGCCGAGTCTCTGGGCCGGGAGCTGGCGGCCATTTTGATGTCTCACAATGCTCACAACAGCATTGTGGGAAATTAACATGGTGGCTATCTCTCAGATCCAGCCTACAGGCATTGCTTAGAACACCAGAAAGGGGCCTTCACAGATGCCCAAGGAGTCTGCCTTCTCATGCCTGACATCATCTGTTCATGATACCATGAGAGAGAGAGCCAGTGTGGTGTAGTGGTTACGAGCGGTAGACTTGTAATCTGGTGAACCGGGTTCGCTTCCCCGCTCCTCCACATGCAGCTGCTGGGTGACCTTGGGCTCGTCACACTTCTCTGAAGTCTCTCAGCCTCACTCACCTCACAGAGTGTTTGTTGTGGGGGAGGAAGGGAAAGGAGAATGTTAAGCGCTTTGTGACTCCTTTGGGTAGTGATAAAACGGGATATCAAATCCAAACTCCTCCTCCTCCTCCTCCTCCTCCTCCTCCTCCTCCTTCTTCTAAGAAATAAGAGAGATATTAAAATTGTCCTGATACGGGGGTGGGGGATATTTTAGTCTTCACAAGTCAGATCGCTATCATGGACCGAACTTGACAGATTGCCAGGTGGCATCCGTCTGCCAATCACATTTCAGGACTCCAGGTTCCCAGCTTGATGACACAGTAAGCGTAGGTAATTAAAAAGGAGGATTTATTGCAAAAACAGATAGCTCCGGATGGCTCTAACAAAGCCTCCAGCATCATTACTCAAGATGACCCTTCTGAAGACTTCTTCCGGCATCGACAGAATATACAGTGGTACCTCGGGTTACATACGCTTCAGGTTACAGACTCCACTAACCCAGAAATAGTGCTTCAGGTTAAGAACTTTGCTTCAAGATGAGAACAGAAATTGTGCTCCTGCGGCGTGGCAGCAGCAGAAGGCCCCATTAGCTAAAGTGGTGCTTCAGGTTAAGAACAGTTTCAGGTTAAGTACGGACCTCCGGAACGAATTAAGTACTTAACCTGAGGTACCACTGTATTGAACTTTTGCACCTTACGTCCCTTGTTTTGTTTCCTGTCTAGCAGCCCTCCCATTAGCCAACTGTGTGGACTTATTGGATCAACTCCAACCTCTTCCTGTTCTGAGAGGCTGCCTCTGAGTTTATTCACACTGTTTTGTGCTTCCTGCGAGCTTTGGCTGTGCTCCATCCTGCTCTCAGCTGCTGCCTTATCAGCCTGCCCGTCAAGGTCAGGAAGAGCCGAAGTCTGCAGCTGCCAGCTCTCCCCTGCCTGACTAACATCTAAGCCTCTCTGTTCCTGGCTGCTTCTTCCGTTGGCTGCAAACCTTTGCTTGGAGCTGGCTCATTCCTGACATCACATGACAACATTATGACATCACATTATTGTGAGGTGGGCAGCCCCTGACCACTTGCACTCAATTCCTTGTGTTCTGAAGTGGAGAAAGAATTCTCTGCCCCTTCTATTCCCTCTGTGCTACCATCAGGATAAGCAAGAGAAGAATTTTAGAATGCAGACTTTCATCTCTTAAGATTTGTTTTTCTTTCCTTTTTAATGTCAATGCATGTTTTTATTTTACTTTTTAAGATAAAACAATTGGTTACACTTCCAAAACATACATTTTCATATCTGGTATTTGTAACAAGTCTGATATACTTAACTTCAAAACAGTAAGAAAACTAGCCTTTCAATAATTTAAATCGCCTTTGCAGTATTCAATTTATAATCCAGTCCTTTTCAAAAGTATTGCAACATTATGTACACAACACCCTTTGTTAGACAGATTGATATAAAGCTCATGTCAGTGAACAAAATAACAATGCACTCAAATCCAAAATCACAATAATTAAAATACAGAAATATCACAATAACTATAAACTACATTAAAAGTAATCAGCAAATGTCTTTTCTCTGTGGTTTATATGTAATGAGTTAATTTGGCCTGATCATTCTTTTACTAAAGGTTGGTTTTGAGACCTCCGATGTTCTGTGTAAATTACCCCTGCTGCAGTAACCATATGAATTACTAATTCTTTATCTGTCTGATAGATTGATCTCTCAGTATAGTTCAAAAGGGAGGGGGAAGACTGGATTTAATTGAATTTCATAGCCTGGAATCTTTTCTATTATAAATTATTTTTGCCTCCCAATATTTTTTAGCCACTGAACATTTCCACCACAGATGATAATAGTCTTCTTTCTCATTTTTGCACCCCAACAGGTGGTGAAATAATAATAATCTTTCTTATTAACTTTTGCCTGTATCATCTACCATCCTGAGATAATTTTGTTAAAGGTTTGGATGTGTTGTACTTAAATGAAAAATGTTATTTTTCTTTTCTTTTTTTCATCTGAGTGTGGCTTGTTAACTAAGAACTACGTTCAATAACCAATCCCTTTTCAAAAGGAATTGTAGCTCTGGGAATTGTAGCTCTGGAAGGGAATACAGGGTTCCTAACAACTCTTAGCATCCTTTACGCACTACAGCTTACAGGATTATACCACTGTTTAAAGTGGTGTCATAGAACTGAATGTGACCCTGGTTTCAGGCAAGCAGCAAAAACAGAATGATCAAGTGCTTGGTGTGTCTGCATACATGGAAACACGTGAGCTGGCCTGTACTGATTCCGGCGGCCACATATTGTCATAGCTGTCAATTTACAGATTTGAAAATAAGGGACCAGCAGCCTTGAAAATAAAGGACCAGCAGCCAAAATAAGGGACCTGCAGCCTCACCTGTTCTAGGCACTCCAGTCTTCCTGTCCTCCTGCAGTCTGGTCAAACTCATGCTGGTAGCTTCGAGAACACTGTCCAACCAACTTTGTAACCAGAGGTTCAACTGAATAGAATCTGAATCACATGCACTACAAGGCCTATGCAGCCTCAACTTAAGATGGCTCCCCAGCCTGGCTTTGCACTGCAAAGTTTGCAGGAGCATGTGCAACAAAATGGCATGCAGCATTCAAAAACCCCCTCAGCTTGCATTAACTAGCCACACACAAGGCATGCAAGCTCCACCCCCCAGTCGTTCTTAGACTTCTTATTGGGTGAGCAACACAGCCAAGCAACACAGTTGGAGCCTCCCTCCTCCCTGGCCGGCAGGGAGGGAGGGAGAGGAGCTGCTTCCTTTGAAATTTAAGGGACATCATTTAAGGGACATTTAAGGGACATCCATTAATAAGGGACAGCAGCGGGACATGGCGCTGGAATAAGGGACTGTCCCTTCAAATAAGGGACACTTGACAGCTATGCATATTGTGCAGGAAAAACATGCATACACAGTGCTATTTTTTTCTGGGAAAAGAAGTGCCGGAACTCAGCATAAACTCCTCCCTTATTTTCTTATAATGGCAATGGCTCCCCCCTGAGATGCCCAACCTGAATTCCAGTTGAAAACAGCCCTCTTCATACCATTCATAACCAGTGCAGTGGTTCATGGACGCGGGTGGCGCTGTGGTCTAAACCACTGAGCCTCATGGGTTTGCCAATTGGAAGGTTGGCAGTTCGAATCCCTGTGACGGAGTGAGTTCCTGTTGCTCAGTCCCAGCTCCTGCCAACCTAGCAGTTCAAAAGCACCCCAGTGCAAGTAGATAAATAGGTATTGCTGAGGCAGGAAGGTAAACGGTGTTTCCGTGCGCTGCTCTGGTTCACCAGAAGTGGCTTTGTCATGCTGGCCACATGACCCGGAAGCTGTCAGCGGACAAACACCAGTTCCCTCAGCCAGTAAAGCAAAATGAGCGCCGCAACCCCAGAGTGGTCCGCTACTGGACCTAACTGTCAGGAGTCCCTTTAAGAAGTCTCAAAGCAGCTAACAGTCTCCTTTCCCTTCCTCCCCCACAACAAACACTCTGTGAGGTGAGTGGGGCTGAGAGACTTCAGAGAAGTGTGACTAGCCCAAGGTCACCCAGCAGCTGCATGTGGAGGAGCGGAGACGCAAACCCAGTTCACCAGATTACGAGTCCACCGCTCTTAACCACTACATCACACTGGTTTGTGAGGATATAGAAGGGGAAGACTCCTACGGGCCACTTTGAGCTTCTTAGAGGACAGGTGATATCTAAATGTAATCATGGCTAAATTTAAAAGGGGGGGTCACAAAATTAACAGGTAGGGTTGTGGACCATAAAAACAGGTAGGGTTGTGGACCAAAAAAAACCTTGGGTTACTTTGAAAACACAAATCTTCCATTTGATGGTAAGCCTTACCTAGATACAGCACTGAATGAACAAATCAATCTTCTATGGTCCACCTGAAGATTGAAAATGGAAACATTACTGCCCAAGCTTGTGGACCATCATGTCTATGGAAATGCATCTAACGCATCATTTAATCTTCTCGCAGGGCCCAGTTGATTTGATAGAATGTCTTTCTATTTTTTAAGCATTTGCAGAGAAATTGGGTGTGGGGGAATCGTACCTTGGCTTTCTTGTTTATGGTTTGTCAAGCTGTGAATTAAAGTCCCGAGTTATGCATAAGTCACTGATGTGTTAATTTGGTAAAAGCCAGGAGTGAGAAGCTCATCTTTGTGACTGACAGACAGAGTATTAGCAGCCGTGTCTGTTTTGCTTGGCTTCCTGCTTTCTCCCTTGTAATTGCATCTAAAATCCACAGACAGACACAGAGAGGCAATCTCAGCAGTGGCGATTGGAGCCTATAGCCTTATGTGTTCCTTTTTTGGTTCCTTTAAAAAAGAAGAAGAAATTTTAAGATACCTCCGGGCTTTGTAGTCTCATGATGAACTATTGCGAAGGGAAGAAAGAGCAAGTCAAAAATTGAGCAACATTAATTCAGGTTTTCTTTCCCAAGTGTGGATTTTTATAACAAATTATGTGTAGATCTCTCGCTCTCGTGGAGAGAGAGAGAGAGAGAGAGAGAGAGAGAGAGAGAGAGAGATAAATGGAAGCACTACTGGGAGTAGAGTATGAGACTCTTAATTTAAGGCTTGTGGGTTCGAGCCTCATGTTGGGCATAGGATAATAATAATAATAATAATAATAATAATAATAATAATAATAATAATAACAACAACAACAACAACAACAACAACAACAACAACAATTTATTTATATCCCACCCATCTGACTGGGTTTCCCAAGCCACTGTGGGCGGCTTCCAACAGAACACTGAAATACAATAACCTATTAAACATTAAAAGCTTCCCTAAACAGGGCTGCCTTCAGATGTCTTCTAAAAGTTTGGTAGTTGTTCTTCTCTTTGACATCTGGTGGGAGGGCGTTCCACAGGGCGGGTGCCACTACCGAGAAGGCCCTCTGCCTGGTTCCCTGTAACTTGGCTTCTCACAATGAGGGAACCGCCAGAAGGCCCTCGGTGCTGGACCTCAGTGTCCGGGCTGAACGATGGGGGTGGAGACGCTCCTTCAGGTATACTGGGCCGAGGCTGTTTAGGGCTTTAAAGGTCAGCACCAACACTTTGAATTGTGCTCGGAAACATACTGGGAGCCAATGTAGGTCTTTCAAGACTGGTGTTATGTGGTCTCGGCGGCCGCTCCCAGTCACCAGTCTAGCTGCCGCATTCTGGATTAGTTGTAGTTTCTGGGTCACCTTCAAAGTTAGCCCCACGTAGAGCGCATTGCAGTAGTCCAAGTGAGAGATAACTAGAGCATGCACCACTCTAGTGAGGCAGTCTGTGGGCAGGTAGGGTCTCAACCTGCGTACCAGGTGGAGCTGATAAACAGCTGCCCTGGACACAGAATTGTGCAGGACTAGATTATCCTGGGGGTCTCTTGCAACTCTACAATTCTATGATTCTAAGTTGCTCTGCTCTAAACATCCAAATACAGTAGACATAATACTGTCACACACACCCAATGTGTGCTGGCCCCCGAATCTTGGGGGCAACCTGGTGCCTTTTTAATTGATTTTATGTCCTCTTGAGTTATTATTACGATGATTCTTATAATTACTAATATGATTAGCCACCCTGTGCCCTGTGCAAAGGAAAACACATAAAATCATCTAAATTAATGGGTGCAGCTAAAAATTTGTCATTGGATTTGGGGTTTCCCCAGATTTCAGTCAGGGGTGGTACATCCCATTTCACTATCTGAGGCGAAACGGGAAGTGCTGCCCTGCCCTGCTGCCCCTGTTTCGATCCATACCATGCCTGTTAAAGAATCCATTACCTAGGTAGCATGGTTTTGAATTATGGTGCTGGAGGAGACTCTTGAGAGTGCCATGGACTGCAAGAAGATCAAACCTCTCCATTCTGAAGGAAATCAGCCCTGAGTGCTCACTGGAAGGACAGATCGTGAAGCTGAGGCTCCAATACTTTGGCCACCTCATGAGAAGAGAAGACTCCCTGGAAAAGACCCTGATGTTGGGAAAGATGGAGGGCACAAGGAGAAGGGGACGACAGAGGATGAGATGGTTGGACAGTGTTCTCGAAGCTACCAGCATGAGTTTGACCAAACTGCGGGAGGCAGTGGAAGACAGGAGTGCCTGGCGTGCTCTGGTCCATGGGGGCACGAAGAGTCGGACACGACTAAACGACTAAACAAGGTAGCATGGTACTGCCTGCAGCAACTGCTTCTCTCCTTCATGGGTGGGCCAGCCCTGAATTCAGTGGTAATAAGATCCTGTACCACTTATTCCTGACATGTCCTGGTTTTCAGGTATAAAAATGGCATTGGGGGGGGGGGGTAACATCGTGGAAAACTCGGGTGTATGGCAACGTGATGGAAAAAGCATTGGAAACGGCTCAAAAAGCTTAAAATCAATATTTTGGGGTTAGGTTTCCCAGAAAAAAACTCAACTACCGTATTTTTTTGCCCTATAGGACGCACCGGCCCATAGGACGCACCTAGATTTGGGGGGGAATAAAGGTGAAAAAATTATTTTCCCCCCCCAGGCGCGGGGTTGGGGAAGCTCGGGCTTCCCCCGACGCCAGCCCCCAGAACAGGACCCTGAGTGATGCCGAAGCTGCGTGCAGCTTTGGCATCGCTCTGGGAGCTTGTGGGGCTGGGGGCGGGGAAAGCGGAGCTTCACCATCCCCTAGCCCCCAGAACGGGACCCAGAGCCATGCCGAAGCTGCGTGCAGCTTTGGCATCGCTCTGGGAGCTTGCAGGGCTGGAGGAGGGGGAAGCTCGAGCTTTCCCCTCCCCCAGCCCCCAGAACGGGACCCAGAGCGATGCCGAAGCTGTGTGCAGCTTTGGCATCAGTCTGGGAGCTTGCAGGGCTGGAGGAGGGGGAAGCCCTCCGCCAGCCTTCTAAACAAGTCGGGGGACAGTGGGAAAGGCACGCTGCGCCTCCCGCTGTCCCCCGAGTTTGCGGGGCTGGCGACGGGGAGGAGCAGGCTTCTCCCCCCCGCCAGCCTTCTAACCAAGTCGGGGGACAGCGGGAAAGGCGCGCTGTGCCTCCCCGCTGTCCCCCGAGCTTGTGGGGCTGGCGGTGCGGCTCTCCTGAAGCCTGGAGAGAGAGAGGGGTCGTTGTGCACCGACCCCTCTCGCTCTCCAGGCTTCAGCGAAAGCCTGCATTCACCCCATAGGACGCACACACATTTCCCCTTCATTTTTGGAAGGGGAAAAGTGCGTTCTATAGGGCGAAAAATACGGTATTTGGGTTTGTTTCCCCAAAAAAGCTGAACAAATTTGCAGGTGTTAGGAATTTTACTTTTTTAAATATGGCAACCCTAGTACCACTTCAAAGTACATTATCCTCTCACATTCCTGCTTCTTAGCCAACTACACATCCTGCCATTGGCCTCTCGTCCTTTGGCCGCCCTCTTCCCCCAGTGTCTCTGAATCTCTCCTCTAATGCTTGCCAACAGAGCTCTCCTGCTCCTAAGGCTTGCCCAAGTTTCCTTCCCCCCCCCCCAGGCCAAGTGATTTCCCCCCCAACCTGTCCCAGAAAACCATCACTCTTTCATAACACTGTGGCTGACAGTTTTCTCAGAAGAGTTTAGAATGCTTATGAACATGCCATGACATCACAGCAGCTTGGTCAATGAGAAGGGAGCCCTGGAGGCAGACAAACCATAGACAACCTGTAGGCTTGTGACTAAATATAGGTGCTTTTATGCTCAACTCTCCATTTAGGTGTGTGTGTGTTTAGGGGATAAGACACTTTTCAAAGGACTCCTTGAAGAAACTCTCTCGGAAACTCAGAAGTTCCTGTTTGAAATATTAGCTGTAAACAAACATTAAGATAAGCATTCGACGGGACAGGCGAACATTAGCTCTTGGCAACGGCCTTCGGAGGCGATCCGGCAATATTCCTGGTAACGGTCTCTGGTCCAAACGCGCCGCTGATATTTTAATGAAACCTGTCTTTCAACTCAGCCGACAGCTGCTCTAAACAGCGCCGCAATAACGAGGAGATGCCTAGCCACGGCGGACATGTTTGGAGGCTCGCCACAGCAACCTCACACAGGCGGCGCATCGTTCCTCAGTATCTGCATTAATTAAAGAGGCAGATGCATCGCATAAATCATGCGGGATAGGGAAGAGCTCAATTAAAATTTGCCATTTGGATTCAAAGGGGTTTATGAATCCTTCTCCGCCCTTACAGATGGATAAAGTAGGGAGCTCTTTCTCTGTCTCCCTCCCTCCTATCTTTACATTTCAAGCCACTAGCTGATAAATTCGAGACTCTTGTCAGGAAGTACTGAGGGGGGGAGGACGACGCGATGGCTGCCACGCCATCGGGAGAGACTTGAGAGACAGGGAGGGAATTGTGTGCCTTCTTAGCACCCACTAAATAGGCTGATGCCCTATAGCTCCTAAAACCATAACAGCTCACTAGTAATTTCTGTCATTCCGACAATATAGTTTTAGGAGAGATTTAGAAGCTGTGTGTATCGCCACCATTTCATCACACGCCACGCTTCACCTTCTGTGTTCCCCCCTATTTTGTAGCCGTCTTTGCGGTTAAAAATTGACTTCCCTTCTTCAAATGACACATCTCTTTAAGCCTTATCTGTTCAAAGAAAGCTAATAAGCATAGCTAGGTTTAAAAGGATTAGCCTGGGTAGAAATTCTCAAATTTTTCAAACACCCTGGATCGTATTTGCCATAGAAAGAAGGGGGGAGAGAAAGAGGAGAAGAAGGAGGGGG
Source organism: Podarcis raffonei (assembly GCF_027172205.1). Classification (NCBI taxonomy): domain Eukaryota; kingdom Metazoa; phylum Chordata; class Lepidosauria; order Squamata; family Lacertidae; genus Podarcis; species Podarcis raffonei. The sequence continues at coordinate 66,946,737 of NC_070611.1, forward strand.
AGAGACATAGCTACCTTCTTAGAAACTCTCCCCTACTTAACAGCTATACGTGAGATTAAGTCCTTAAGAGGTCAAATGAGTGAAGATGAAAGTTGTTCAACTAGGGCAGCGCTCCTTCGAACACACAGCTGACGCTGAGAGACACTGGAGGAAGGCGACTCTGAGAAAGCGAAAATGCCAAGGCGACTTTAGTGCAAGAACTTGATGGTGGTGCAGCACAAAGCTGGTCCCCCACCAACAGAAGAAGCTGCCTTCTGCAGAGCCATGAGTCTAGCTGGCTTATACAGTGGTACCTCGGGTTACATACGCTTCAGGTTACATACGCTTCAGGTTACAGACTCTGCTAACCCAGAAATAGTACCTCGGGTTAAGAACTTTGCTTCAGGATAAGAACAGAAATCGTGCTCCGGCGGCGCAGCAGCAGCAGGAGGCCCCATTAACTAAAGTGGTGCTTCAGGTTAAGAACAGTTTCAGGTTAAGAACGGACCTCCAGAACGAATTAAATACTTAACCCGAGGTACCACTGTATTACATTAAGCCATGGGTCTCTCTAACACAACATTGTCTACACTCATCATCATCATCATCATCAAACCTTTATTGGCATCACATACAAACATTCAGAATAAACAGGCCAGTGCGATCTCATCACCATTTCAACAGTACAGTCATTTGCCAAAGGGAAGAAGAGGCGAGCAATCTATTTCATCTCTGTGGGTCTCCAGCAAGGGCAGGATCCTGTTGCGTACTTCAGCAACAAAAAATCAAACAGATGAACTTAGCTACTGTCTTGGGGAGCTCCTGGTCTCTCCCCTGTAATAAGAACCGTATAACCTCTGTCTCTGGTTTCCATACTGGAATACATACATGGTCTAGAAATTGTTGATGGAGATCATCATACATTTTACATTTAAGGGCCACGTGAGCTAGAGTTTCCACCAGGTGTGCATCGCATGGGCAGATCCTATCTCCTTCTGCCAAACCCGCAAACCTACCCGCAAGGAGGTTAGAAGGATTAGAATTGAACCTAGCCAGCGAAAAAGCCCTTCTTTCTTGTGGTTAAGGTTAAATTCCTGCACCTAAGAGAGTCAAAAATAAAGAAGGGAACATGTTTTTTCTGTAGCTGAGATTAGTTTCTGGCAATCTATGTCCCACAGCCTAGTTTTTAACATGGCCTTGGCAATTGGGAAAGCCACAGCACTTCAGAGATCCTCTGAAAGCCCGGTATCTTTGTGCAAAATAGTTGTAGCCCTGGGGAAGGGAAGGAGTCTGACAGAACTTCGCTAAGTATCTTTGTCTGCTGAAAAATGTTTAGCCAGCATAAAAGAAAACTCATCCAGGCAACCGTCTCTAGGTTATCTTGGCTATGTCCTCTAAACACAGGGCTTTGTCTACACTGACTCGCATTGTTTCAGGCGAGAGAGTACAGTACAGTGGTACCTTGGTTTTCGAACTTAATCCATTCCGGAAGTCCGTTCCAAAACCAAAGCGTTCTAACACCAAGGCGCACTTTCTCATAGAAAGCAATGCAAAATGGATTAATCCGTTCCAGGCTTTTAAAAACAACCCTTAAAACAGCAATTTAACATGAATTTTACTTTCTAACGAGACCATTGATCCATAAAATGAAAGGAACAATCAATGTACTGTACTATAAGTACATCAGTATTGCAGATGATAATTTTTTTTAAAAAAAATTCTCTTACCTGCACTGATGATAGTCATTGCTTGGATGGGGGGCTTTCATCCATTTCCACAGTCACACAATCAATCAATCAATCAATCAATCAATCAGTAGCTGAACTGGGTTCCACACAGTCACAAAAACAAATTAACCGAAAAAGCCTCAAAAACACAAAACAAATAGCAAAAACAAAAGTGCCAAACTTAATCTGTACCGGAAGTCCTTTCAACTTCCAAAATTTTTGAAAACCGAGGCGCAGCTTCTGATTGGTGCAGGCAACCCAAAAACAATAGCTGACAACTGTGTCGGACGTTCAGCTTCTGAAAAACATTTGAAAACCGGAACACTTACTTCTGGGTTTTCAGCCTTTTGGAACCTAGGTGTTTGAGTACCAAGATGTTTGAGAACCAAGGTACCACTGTGTTTCTTAGCCCTACCTGGAGATGCCAGGGCTTGAAGCTGTGGCTTTCTGCAAACAAAACAGATGTTCTACCATTGAGCTAGGCCCTTCCCTTAAGACAAAGGAAGTTACTAAGAAAGAAAGAAAGAAAGAAAGAAAGAAAGAAAGAAAGAAAGAAAGAAAGAAAGAAAGAAAGAAAGAAAGAAAGAAGCAAGCCATGGTATTTTGACCTCACTTACAGCTACTTCATGTATTAGTGTAACTGACACCTCGGTCACCCAGACCATTGTTCCCGAAATATGCCTGGTCTCTTTTTAATAGACTAAACACAAGGGTGTCTCTAACCACTTAAATGGGGGGTGCGAGCAGGGAATGGCATGTTATGGAATGGCTGCAATCACAAATGGAGGCCTTAAATGGTTTCAAAGCAATATGGTGATCACAGATGTGTTTGCCAAACCTTATATTTTGCCAGCTAATATGTTTATTTGACCACTTATTCAGAGCTTTGGCGAGCTCAAATAGCATTTGCGCATTCTACATTTGTTCAGCCAGCCGCCGCCACCCCAAAATAAACCCATATCAAATGTGCATTATGTTGGACAGTTTTAACAGCAGCATAGAAACACAGTTTCCTTAGCCATTTGGTAGCCAGCACTGGCAAATCTAAACCAGGAGCAAAAATGTTTGCAGTGTGTTGAACTTAAAGATGTTGCAGCAGCTAGGTGTTGGATTTCTCTTTTAAAGGTTAATTGGGGTCCAGCTGGTGTAAGTATCATAAGAAGATAGATAGGAATGTTCAGCTGGCACCTTCATTGGATAATTTTAGGCAGAAGACAAAAATGTTCCTCTTCTCCCAGGCCTTTGACTAATTAAACAATCTATGGCCCTTTAAAGCAGAGCTGGGGTTATTCTTTTTTCTTTGTTATTATGTGATGCATTTTTGTGCTTTTATACTGAAAACCACCCTGGGTTCCTCAAACGATGGATGGTATCAGTGCAGGATTACGAAACAGGCAGAGTAGGTGTCGGCCTTTTAGGGGCCTGTGACAACAGATCAAAATAATATTGATTTGATCTTGAAACTGATTTATTAAAATGGTTGGTTGGTAAAATCAGAAACGTATTAGGAGATACTTTGCAGGGGAGCAAACAGAGAGAGAGATTTCGACTGCCTAGGAACCTCCACAGGGTTTAATCCAGCACTAGGTGCCATATAAATTTGATAGTAGTATTAGTAGTAAAAGGAAAAGGGTCCAGTCGCGGACTCTGGGGTTGCGGCTCTCATCTTGCTTTACTGGCCGAGAGAGCTGGCGTACAGCTTCCAGGTCATGTGGCCAGCATAATTAAGCTGCTTTCTGGAGAACAAACCAGAGCAGCACATGGAAATGCCATTTACCTTCCTGCTGGAGGAGTACCTATTTATCTACTTGCACTGCGTGCTTTCGAACTGCTAGTTTGGCAGGAGCAGGGACCGAGCAATGGGAGCTCACCCCGTCATGGGGATTTGAACTGCCGACCTTCTGATCGGCAAGCCCTAGGCTCTGTGGTTTAACCCACAGCACCACCCACGTCGCTAAAATGAGTTAGCTCTGTCTGCCATTGGCTGTGGCTTTTGGGCTCTATACATGTCCCTCCAACCACCCCAGTGGGCACCCAGTTGCCACTGTGTGCCTTGGACATTTCTCAGCCAGGAATCTCCTTGGGTGACCTTGGGCCAGTAGCCGTTTCTCATACTAGCCTACCTTGCCGGTGTGTTGTGAAAGACCTCAGGTTGGGAAGACTCTGAGCACAGCAAGAAGCTGCCTGAGACCTTAGACTACAAGTCCACTGAGCCCAGTATTATCTACACCAGCAGGGCTCTGCAGGAATTCAGATGGAGGCCACTTCCAGCCCTGCCTGGAGATGTGGAAGATTGAGCCTGGAATCTTCTGCGTGCAACATATAGGCCTCTTATCTAAGGTCTTTCCCAGCATGGAAGAAGGCCAGGTTTTATTTTTAAAGCAAATACAGTGGAACCTTGGTTGTCAAACTCTTCGGAAGCTGAACAATTTGGAACCCGAACGCTGACAAGCCGGAAGTGAATGCTTCCATTTTCGAACGGGCCTTGGAAGTCAAACAGCTTCCGAGGCTCGTTTCTCCATTTTTTCAATCGATTTTGCCAACTGGCAATTGACCCTTGGTTGTCAAATGTTTCGGAAGTTGAACAGTCTTCTGGAACGGATTACGTTTGACAACTGAGGTTCCATTGTATTGTCAATAACTGCAAAGTGCTAACGTGGCCATTGCAGAACCTCCAAGTGTCCCTATCTTTCAGGGACAGATTTACAGAAGTCCTCCCAGTTTCTGATTTTATCCTGGAATGTCTATCTTTTCCTTAAAGGTAAAGGTAAAGGGACCCCTGACCATTAGGTCCAGTCGCGGACGACTCTGGGGTTTCGGCACTCATCTCGCTTTATTGGCCGAGGGAGCCAGCGTACAGCTTCCGGGTCATGTGGCCAGCATGACTAAGCCGCTTGTGGCGAACCAGAGCAGCGCACGGAAACACCGTTTACCTTCCCGCCAGAGCGGTACTTATTTATCTACTTGCACTTTGACGTGCTTTCGAACTGCTAGGTTGGCAGGAGCAGGGACCGAGCAATGGGAGCTCACCCCGTCGTGGGGATTCGAACCACCAACCTTCTGATCGGCAAGCCCTAGGCTCTGTGGTTTAACCCACAGCGCCACCTGCGTCCCTTATCTTTTCCTTATGACGTCTCTATTTTCACTGGAGAAATGTTAGAGTGTGTGGAGTTATGTCACCCCTGAGCTAGGGAGATAAGTAACTATATGGTCTTTGGAAGACATCTGAAGGCAGCCTTGCATAGGGAAGGGTTTTTTTAAAATGTTTAATGTTTTATCATGTTTTTATATATGTTGGAAGCCGCCTAGAATGGCTGAGGCAACACAGTCAGATGAGTGGAGTATTATTATTATTATTATTATTACATTATTATTATTATTATTATTATTATTATTATTATTATTATTATTAAATAGGACATCCCTATTTTCAATGGAGAAATGTTGGAGGGTATGCCATTGGTACAAATGGCCTTGAGCTTCCACATGACTCTTCGCCAGAAGTTTAAAACATGTGTTATGAAGCAAGATGGTTCAGGGCAGGCAGGGAACAGGAGGCAGAGTGTGGGAGCCGAGTATCTATAGGCACAAGGCTAGAGGAAATATTGATATCCTTCAATATGTCGCCTGTCCCATATTGAATGGGCTAATTGGTTCAGCAAGGCTTGTGGCTCTCTTAATGCAAGAGTCGACATTCTTATGCAGCAGAGCTGGCAATAGGGAGACAGCCCGCCAGGGACCCCCAGGGACCCCCGTCCTGCAATTATGTCACCACTTAGCAGAAGAGCAAGTCCCCAATGGGCTGAAATGAATCCTCCATCCCCACAGATTGAACTTTTTAGCCTCGGCCTTATCAGCCATCTCTCTGTTTTTCCAGGGTTGGGTTTCACTAAAGTAACGAGAAGGCCAAGTTCAGAGCAGGACCCTGAAAGGGGCTTGGGAGGAACAATAATAAGATCAGTTTTACCAACTCATCAGTGCCATTTCCAGCTACCCTCCACCCAGCTGGAAATTGCCCACCTGCTGTGCATTTTAGGTCTACCACCAGGAAATGTTTGGGAGTGTAAAACCACCCTCAAATAAACACACGCTAAAGCAGCGATATTGTCACACGCCTACCAAAATCTGCTGCACCTTTCAAGCATCAGATGAAGTTTGCCCTGGACGTTTCGCCCATGAATATACATTTTCCTGCCGGAATCCTTGTGATGTTTTTAGAGATCAGTTGAAATTTCTCTCTGCTGCCACCAGCTCACCAATCTATTTGCACTCTGTAAACTGGGGGTATTTTGATTTTTTGAAGAGATGCAAATGTTACTGTTTTTTTTTGGGGGGTGGCAAGACTCCCCTAAAATATCTGGATTCAGTAAAGGGTTTATGCATACCCTTAAATTCTTGAGTCTAGTTAAGGCTGGAGTTAAAACCAGCTTTTCCATGTGTGGAAAAACCTCCTGGCAGAAGAACCATCAAGAGGTAATCACTGGAATGGTGAGCCATGTAGTATGAACACCAACAATTGGGAAACACTTGCCTGCGAGTGCTCCAACTGGAGAACAGCCTTTACCAATGGTGTCATGGGCTTTGAAGACACTCAAACTCAGGATTCAAGGGAGAAATGTGCTAAGAGGAAGGCATGCTTGGCAAATCCACACCGTGATCAACTCCCACCAGGAAACCAATGCCCCCACTGTGGAAGGACATGTGGATCCAGAATTGGCCTCCACGGTTACTTACAGACTCATTGTTAAAACCATGTTTATGGAAGACAATCTTACTCTGCTATGAGTGGAAAAAGAAGAAGAAGAAGAAGAAGAAGAAGAAGAAGAAGAAGAAGAAGAAGAAGAAGAAGAAGAAGAAGAAGAAGAAGGAGGAGGAGGAGGAGGAGGTGGTGAGCCATTGAGCCATTAACCTGCTAAGAAGGCCATTGGCAGAGACCCTCTGGGCCAACAGAAAATGGGGATGAGCTGAGAGATTGTTAGTTTCAGGAGGGAGGGGCAGAATTGCTAAGTGGTAAGCAAACAGCAAAAAGTGTCACTGAGAGCCAGTGTGGTGTAGTGGTTAAGAGCGGTGGACTCGTAATCTGGTGAACCGGGTTCGCTTCCCTGCTCCTCCACATGCAGCTGCTGGGTGACCTTGGGCTAGTCACACTTCTCTGAAGTCTCTCAGCCTCACTCACCTCACAGAGTGTTTGTTGTGGGGGAGGAAGGGAAAGGAGAATGCTAGCCGCTTTGAGACTCCTTCAGGTAGTGATAAAGCAGGATATCAAATCCAAACTCTTCTTCTTCTTCTTTTTGCAAGCTGGAGGGGGTCAGAGCAGAAAGTGGGAAGTGTGTTTTATGCTGCGGAGAGATCAGACATGATGCTTGGATCTCTTGCATTCAGGCTGTAACAATGGGAGAAACAGGACCCTCTTGGGATGAGAATGTTCTGCACTTTCTCCTTCTAGACATGCGTAGGTTGTATACATGTGTAAATAAACCCTATATCACAAAGACACCACAGACTCCACTGTGCCTCATTGTCCGAACAGTGACACAGACCCTGGTAAATGTGCCTGATACCCTGGAATCTCACACCCCTCAGAGATTGGGGTGGCGTGTAATATTATGGTGGTGAGAGAAGCCTTTCTAAAATGGTTAATATTTCAGAAATCTTAATGCAAGACACCCTATGTACAGTATAAAACAAAATAAAAATACATCCGAAAATTAATAATAGCTTGAAAAAGCAAACAAAACAGGCATTCAGAGGATTCAAACACATAAAACAGGGGCCATTCTTCTAGGTCAGGGAAAACATGGGCAAAAAGTTAAGCCTTTACAAGATGTCTGAAGCAACTGATGGTTGATGCTTCGCTTAAGATAGTGAGAAGGGCATTCCGCAGGGAACGCAGCAGAAAATGCCTATTTTGGGGTCACTGCCATATGATAATCTCCAGGGTATGGTGCAGAAGTTCCCCAGATGATCTAAGTCAGGGGCGTCCAAGTCCCAAGAGACTGTGATCTACTCACAGAGTTAAAAACTGGCAGTGATCTATCCCCTTTTTTTGGGTTCAGGTCAAAGTTGTTGGGCTTTTTAGGAAGGAAAACCTTGGGTTTTTTGTGGTTCAGGTCGAAGTTGTTGAACTTTTTTAAGGGAGGAGAAAGCCCAGTTTTTGGGGGGTGCAGGGCTAGGGCTAAAGTTTTAAAGTTGTTGAGATTCGGGGGGCGGGGAGAGCCAGACGTTCAGTGATCTACCAGTAGGTCATGATCTACCAGTTAGACATCATCATTAAGGTTCATAGGAGCAGGAGGTCTTTTGGGTAACCTGGTCAGGCAGGAAACAAGCCATTAAGGCTTTACACAGTGAGAACCAGCACCTTGAATAAGGCCTAAAAGCTAAGAGCTAACCAGTAAAGCCAGCTCTGCTATTATGCCCACTCAAGTGTCTCCTGTCAGCTGACTGGTTGGCAAGCTATCTACTGATTCCACCATTTGTGGGTAGGGGAAAGAGGTGGTTCAATGCCACATTTCTCACATAAACAGCCTCCAGCACCAGGCAAGTAGGTCTACGACATGCCTGATCCCTTTCAAGCACCTTGGCCAGCAATCCTTTTATGGACTCTCGAGCTGAACTTTCCAGAGTGACATCAGCCTTGCTTCGGACTGTAAAGAACAAGATATTTATTTTCCGCATGCCCTTTGAGCAGAGGAACTGAGAAGCACCCTAGGCCCTAGGTCAGCACATAGGGGGAAAAGAAGAAAGGACTTCCCACCCCAAGGTTATCTTTCAAATCATCAAGGGTGGGGGAAGAGGGTGATGGCCTTTAATGAAAAGTCATTCGGCTCGCCAATGACATCTCCTGATTTGGAGAACAAGTTAATAATGAGTGGAACACTATATTCATGTTTAACTTTACAATTAACCAGGGAACAATACCCCCCATGAAACATTATTCATATGGCTGCTAATATAACCTCTAAAGTCCTCAGGAGAATTCCCTGCTTTGATGCTTCTCTTACAAGAGACACGTCCCATCAGCTGCCTCCTGTTTTCCTTTCTCGCGGCCTGTTATTTAGACGTGATTAAGAAAGTATTAAGAAGCGATAGGGACAGATAAGATGCAAATGGAGCTCATCCAGCCATTTGATCCAAAAATAATAGACCAACTTGGGGGGGGGAGGGAGATATCAGAACAAACCAAATGTATCCCAAGTGAGATTTAAAAAATAAAATAAAAATTGAAAGTTGTGATGGCTGTTATGATTATTCTGGAGCCAACCGCATGGATGGGCCATTGTATCTGCAGTGAGCATCTTCTGTTAGGTTTCCCACGCTTCAGAATCTAACAGCAACCCTGGCATTGAAAGGAATAATACACAATGGTGTGTCAGTTATCGTGTGTGGAATTAAAGAACCCTTTAATGAGGGTGAAAGAGGAGAGTGCAAAATATGGTCTGAAGCTCAACATCAAAAAAACAAAGATCATGGCCACTGGTCCCATCACCCCCTGGCAGATAGAAGGGAAGAAATGGAGGCAGTGGGAGATTTTACTTTCTTGGGCTCCATGATCACTGCAGTTGGTGACAGCAGTCACGAAATTAAAAGACGCCTGCTTCTTGGGAGAAAAGCAATGGCAAACCTAGACAGCATCTTAAAAAGCAGAGGCATCACCTTGTCAACAAACGTCCATATAGTTAAAGCTATGGTTTTCTCAGTAGTGATGTATGGAAGTGAGAGCTGGACCATAAAGAAGGCTGATCACCAAAGAATGGATGCTTTTGAATTCTGGTGCTGGAGGAGATTCTTGAGAGTCCCATGAACTGCAAGAAGATCAGACCTATCTATTCTGAAGGAAATCAGCCCTGAGTTCTCACTGGAAGGACAGATCCTGAAGCTGAGGCTCCAGTACTTTGGCCACCTCATGAGAAGGGAAGACTCCTTGGAAAAGACCCTTCCCCTTGGGGAAGATTGAGGGCACAAGGAGAAGGGGACAACAGAGGATGAGATGGTTGGACAGTGTTCTTGAAGCTACCAACATGAGTTTGACCAAACTGCGGGAGGCAGTGGAAGACAGGAGTGCCTGGCGTGCTCTGGTCCATGGGGTCACGAAGAGTCGGACACGACTAAATGACTAAACAACAGCAACATACAGTGTGAACCTCCTTAAGGGTTTTATGGTCCTGACTTTCAACCCCGGCATCTGGAGGTAGGACTGGCGAAGGCTCATAGAATTGTAGAGTTGGAAGGGACCCCAAGGATCATCTAGTCCAACCCCCTGCCATGCAGGAATCTCAGCTAAAGCATCCATGACATATGGCCATCCAACCTCTGCTTAATTCTATGAACATCAATTCTATGATTCTGTGAACATCAAACCATTACCCGTTGCCCTCCAAGAGGTGAAGCAATGAATGCCTGCAGTAGGGAGAAGGCTCCTGGACTTGTAGAGCAGTCGGTGTGGGTCTAGAATTCCCGTTAGCCACTGCCACCAATGGTCAAAGGATCCAGTGCTTTTTCCCAAGAAAAATAGGTGCCTGAACTCACCCTGAAGTTGTTACAGTAAGTCGCCGAGCGACTTGGGGCAGCCTTGAAAAGATGCTTGTTTGACAACAGCCACGTTCACGGCCCACAGAGGTGCTAAAAACTACGGCAAGCTGTTTCCCTGGCTGGTTTGGGGGTCCAAGCTTCATCTGTACAACTGAATGCCACATTCTTCTCATCCTGTAGACTTTGAACGTACCGTAAAATGTTCCCACCATAAAATGAGCTGGTGGCATCTCTTTGAAATGACAGCAGGAAACAAGTCAAATGCAAACTTTTGACAAAGGCTTCCCCTCTCCCCAATTTTCTCACTGTTCCCTCCCCTCCATTCTTGCTCAAAAAGGCTGAAGAAAGTTACATGCTTCCAGTGTTTGCTCATTGTCTTTTACACACACTCTCTCTCACCTTAGGATTGAGCATACTCAAAGCTACTAAAAAAGACTGATAAAAGTAGCTAGGAATTTGGCTGGGCGCTTTGTTGATAACTAGACCTTTTACAAGCAAGCTCTTTAAAGATGAAAGCTTGATGATCCATTTCCCGGTAGTTTGTGGAGATTTGTGCCACGCTCGTAGTTCATTAAGCCGTTATTGTGTTTTGCTAGGCCTTAATTTCATTTAATGAAAGTTTGTTTTATCTTTAGTGCAGCTGACTGCTATTTGTTGAGTGGGCTGGCTTCCCTCCACTTACTGTCTTACAATATTTACCTAAGCGAGACGCTGGGGAGTATTTTAAACTTTAATGCATTTGTGGCCATCCCTTTATTGCCTTTGCATAAAAACCCTTTATAGACTCAACATCCCTGATCTAAACAATGCCTTAAAATAATAAAACAGGGTTCTATATAAGTTGGCATTTTGTAGATATTGAAATGGGCAAACTTTCCTCTGAAAAGAAGAGCTAAACTTCAAAGTTTTGCATGCATTAATAAAGTTTGACTTATACTAAATGAGTCATTTCTTTTTTTGCTCTAGCTTGATGCCGTCTATACCTTGTGGTTAGACGCTATCATGGATGTTGGAAAAGGCCTTCTGCAGTCTTCTTTCTCGTGATCCTTTTAACTGGAAGGACGTGTGGATCCAGAATTGGCCTTCACAGTCACTAACGGACTCACTGTTAAGACCATGTTCATGGAAGACAATCTTACTTGGCTATGAGTGATTGCCAAAGAAGAAGAAAACCGGGAACTGAACCCAGGACCTTCGGCCTATAATACATGGGCTTTGCCACTGAGCTGTAGTTCCCCTGTCATCCAAAGGAACAGAAAGATTCTCACAAAGAGCCCATTTGGATTGAGTTATGGGGTCTGCTAGAATGAACTGTCAAGCCCCACACTAGATGTCAGGGTGGATGGCTGCACGACCAGGTTTCCTGCAGAAAGTGGGCTTGAAGTCACTGCAAGCTCTCTATGATGCTCAAAGTCTGAGTGATCAAACGTCAGGTGATGTCAGGTGATTGATACCTGTTGAATTTTGTCTGCAAGGAGTAGGGGAGAGAAGGATCTAGCCATAGCTGTCAACGTTTCCCTTTTTTAAAAGAGAAACTCCCTTATTCCAAATAGGATTCCTTGCAAGAAAAGGGAAAAGTTGACAGCTATGGATCTAGCTTACTGGCCATCCCTGGTTCTCCCTGAAATAAAGGAAAATACACAGAAGCCTCTGACCTCTCCTTCAGCTTTTTAAACTTTAGCAAACACAACCCACATGATTTCACATTTAGCTTTGATGAGACCTAGAAACTTTCTGGTTTCAACAGATGACCAATGTACGATACATTTTTCAGCGCATCCTAGCATATTTCACATACTGTAGCCCAATCCACATTGTAGCTCCACCACAGTGGCAAACCCTTCAAAGCCTCTTTTGTGTCATATATTCCACTGTAAACACCTTGCACAGTTTTTTAAAAATATGATTTATCATAACAGAACCACTGTTCTGGATCTGCATTGTCCACCCACGTCAACTTGTGAGTTTCTAAGAATCAAAATGTGCCGTTTTGTGAATAAAGTCAAAGTGTGACTCCCTTTCTGTGCTCTGTCAACTTACCGACACTTCAAAGGGTTGTTTTATGTAAAACACAGGGGTTTTTTCCCCACCCCACTCCACCCCAAGATGAGAAATGCAGCCAGCCTACTAGAATGGCAGGTTGGAAGTTCTGCATTGTATGTATATGAGAAAGAAAGTCTCTCTGGTCGAGTAAAAATAGCATCTTTGTTTGAGGCTTAAGGAGACCTTGCTGGGGAATCTAGTCAAGCGCTGGTGTGAAATGTAAGCTGTGAAAAGAGCAGCGTCAAAACCCAAATCATCGTCAAACATGGTTGTCACAGTCAACTTATTGTGCCACAGTGCTCCAACAATATTCTCCACCCAAAAGAGCAGCTAATAAACTAGACTTTTCTCCCCTGCTTATCACACACACACGACGGCTCACAGATATTAAATGAATTCATGCACCAGCTATCCCAAGGTACCATCTGTGTGAGAGCTACAGCCCCACAAGGCCATTCAAACCAGCTGGGGAAAAGGAAATTAAAAATTTATACGTGTTAAAGGAGTGGTGGGGGTGACTGGATCATAAAAAAAGAAATTGATTGATTGGCTCATTTGCTTCAATTTACTCTTACTCCTTTTTAATTTGAGATTTGACAAGGCGGGTAACAATACACCAAACACCCCAAAAGTGGTACCTCGGGTTAAAGACACTTCAGGTTACATACGCTTCAGGTTACAGACTCCGCTAACCGAGAAATAGTACCTCGGGTTAAGAATTTGCTTCAGGATGAGAACAGAAATCGTGCTCCGGTGGTGCGGCAGCAGCAGGAGGCCCCATTAGCTAAAGTGGTGCTTCAGGTTAAGCACAGTTTCAGGTTAAGAACAGACCTCCAGAACGAGTTAAGTTCTTAACCCAAGGAACCACTGTATGTTAAATGTGTTGGAAGGGGAAATAGGGCTGAGGGGGGAAATGGCACCCCAAAATTCACTACTATCTTAGTGGGCAACACGCATAGCCTTGAGGGATTCATCCAGATATTCCCCAGGGGTAGGCAGTATTCTTCGACAATTTTGGGCAGGCAAGAGAAATCTTAGAAAAATTCTTAGAAAATGTTCTTTTGAGGGGGAGGGGCATTCCAGACAGTTACTATGTACTGAAGCCATAATGTATTGATTGATCTATTTATTTATTTGATTCCATTTATGAATCACTTCCCGTTACATTCCTCAAAGAAATTGTACAGTAAAAGCATCAATAATGAAAGCCATTATTTCCCTCACTGAGCTACATTTCTCTGAGTGGTTTAACAATTAATTCACCTTCCCGGGGAACTCTGGGATTTGCAGCTCTGTGAAGCAAATAGAGGGTCTTCTAAAAACGCTCAGCCCCCTTGCTAATTATATGCAAATTTATAAATAATGGCCACAATTTTAAAAGAAATACAAGGCATCCCATCCTCATGTGATCGGGTGGCCTGGGGAACTGCTCAGTCTGCAGCCCAGGTCTTCCTGCTTGATGGTCAACTTCAGGACTTATTCTGATCTCTATTATTAAGACTCTATCTCTCAACTAGACTTGGACCAGACAGGCCTTCAAACTGAGGACTCCTTCTGCTGGGGCAAATGTCCATCTTAGTAGGTGGCTGAGTCACTTCTAACTAGTTTCGAATCACTTTAGATTTGTTCCATCAACTCTTCAACAGTGCAAGGCTTATAAATTGAACACAATGACTTATACTTAACTGGACAAGGGAGTTATTTTTGTGATGCTACTGCAGACACTAAAAATATGTCTAAGGATAAAAGAAGAATCCTGATGGATCAGCCCATCTAGTCTAGCATCTTGTTCTCACAGTGGCCAACCAGATGTTTACAGAAAGACCACATGCAGGACCTGGGCATTGCCCACATTTCCAATAACATGTATTCAGAGCCATACTGGCTCCAACAGTGAAGGTAGAACACAACCATTATGGCTGGTAATCACTGATAGCCTTCCCCCCAAAGAATTTGTCTAATCCTTTCTTAAAGTCATCCAAGCCACTCAGTGCTCTGATGAGCAGAGATGGGAGATTGAATTTGTTATTTCCAAAATGTTATTTCAATCAGTCTAGCAATTTGGGGAAAACCATGTGAAAATCCCATATTGGCTTTTGCTGCTAAGTTTCCCAAACATGTGAGTAAGGGAGAAGTTGTGTGTGTGTGTTGTGGGAAAGCCCATTAGCGCACTCACATGTGGATCAAGTCAAGGAGTTGATATGATTCCCACGATGCTCCCATTGGGAACCACATGACATGCCTGATAGTCGTGTGATTTAATTGGCCTCTTAAGATGGCTGAATGTGACACAGTTTCCAATAATTTTTGCGCTCAACTTTCAATCACCCAAATGCTGTCACTAGGATTACTTGAATAAATCTCTCTTTCCCCAAAAGGGCTTGGGAGGGGTGGTGGCAGAGATGTCCTCTTGATTGGGAAATCTTTTGAGAGCAACTTTGTAACTGGCACAAATGCCATCTGGGCTCCTTCCATAGCCTTCCACACTTTGAACGTCTCGTGCCAATGTCATCTTCTTTTCCAACATTGCTCAGGGATTTTCTTCTTCCCTCCTTCCTTTCTGCCAACAAGGATAACGATTATTTCGGAATCAAGGAGGGCAAAGATGAATTGTCTTTGGGATGAAGTGTAAGCCTAAGGCAATTAAGTGGAACGGAAATAGCTGGGATTAAAACCCTTTTTTAGATCTTGCCAATGCCAAAGTTGACATCAGATGGAAATGCTCCTTCATTCCAAGGTTTAAGCTTCAACGTGATGGGGCATCGGGGTGAATGGATGACTCCGAATCATTTCTTTATTTGCAAAGAGCGGAGATAGTCTTCTGAGAGGAGCAGCAGAGGCACGAAGTCTTAGCCTCCATATCGGAAAGGTCTGTAAAAGATTTGATTCTCATTATGCTGAAAGGAGCCTTCACCAAGCTGGTGCCCACCAGATGTCTTGGTCATGCTAGCTGGAGTTGGTGAGAGCTGTAGTCCATGGGCAGCACATCTTTTTCAATGCAAGGGCCATATTCTTTACTGGATAGACTTCCCAGAGGCAGATAGGTCAACGGACCCACGTCTCATCTTTGTACAGTAGGCTACAGTCCAACCACACAAAAACCAGAAGTTCCTGCCATACATGTCAAGTCAAGTAAGAAGCTGTAGGACACATTCCAACCAGCCAAAACAACTGAAAGAGACTATGGAGCAGGGCTAGTGGCTTGTGGACAGTCCTGAGGCCCAAATAGAAAGACCTAGAGGGCCACATTTGGTCTCTGGCCCTGGAGTTCCCCATCCCTGTAGCAATCCAAAGACACCAAGTTGACTATGTTTGTAAGACACTGCAGAAGGGGCAGCTGTATTGACAGCGCAGGGAATGCACCTTTGTTGTGAATGCAATTTATTTTGAGTGCGGGTGCACTTGCACTGTCCCTTAGACAGAAATGTGCAGGGCACTATTTCACAGGATACATTTCTTGTGATGAAGGAAATCCCAAGGCCCCCTTTGCCAATCTTCGTTGGACCTTCCTTCCCTATGAAGTTGGAGGTGAGAAGTTCGGGGGACAATCAAGGTTCCTTGTAATACATACCATTACAAAATGGTTCAAAGGCTGTTTTTAAATCAAACAATTAACAAACCCATTGCATCTTCTGCTCCCCCACCCCACCCTTTTTGGTAAATAAATATAACTCCCTGTTTGTGTCGCTCATTGAATGAAATTACGGGAAATCGGAAACCCATTGAAAAAGCATGCAAACACCCCCTTCCACCACCACCACCCTGTCCTTTGAGTGACATTTCAGTGATGTTTTTATGATGTTTCCAGGTCACTTCTGGGTTTGGCACTGTGCATGTCTGCATGACCGCACACACATTGGCCATGCCTAAAACGGGAGTTGCCTGTAATGGTCACTCTTAGTGGCGAGAAGACCCAGCCAGTGACACATTGGTCACTTGCCCATACAAAATAGGGGTGCAAATGCTCAGGTGATGACATGTCATCTCTCCCAGGGCTGCTGTACATAACAAATGATGGACTCTTCCCTTCATGAGATAACATTACCTTTCAGAAGCCCTTCCTTGTATGCTCAAGGCCTCAGCTCCCAAAAGACCTAAATCAGAAATTAGATTAGTGGTAACCAAGAGTTAGGCTTTCTTGGTAGGCGTAGCCTGGTTCTGGAACTCCTTCTCACAGAAGACCTGCTGAACATGCTCTTCTACTGCTTTTACAATATCTGGGCACCATTTCAAAGATGCTGGCATAAGTATGAAGGGTAGCGGATAAAGGATTTTTGTTCTGGCAAACTTTCCCAGCTAGATAAATGGGTCTTTACCGTGAATGTCCATTTTCTTCTTGCTTTATATCATAGGTAGGCAAACTAAGGCCCAAGGGCTGGATCAGGCCCCATCGCCTTCTAAATCTGGCCCACGGACAGTCCAGGAATCAGCGTGTTTTTACACGGGTAGAATGTGTGCTTTTATTTAAAATGCATCTCTGGGTTATTTGTGGGGCATAGGAATTCGTTCATTTTTTTTTTTTCAAAATATAGTCCAGCCCCCCACAAGGTCTGAGGGACAGTGGACCAGCCCCCTGCTGAAAAAGTTTGCTGACCCCTGCTTTATATGTATTTTCTGTTTGCGGGGAAGGGGGTTAACAGTTTTCAGTTATCTCATATTCAAATCACTTTGAGACAGTGGTTTAGAAAGTGATGAATAAATGAATGATTATGTTGATGTTAAGAAGAACAATAAATATTTGGGATGTGCCCAGGGGTACATGCGTGTTTTTACAGAATCAAAAAATGGTAGCGTTGGAAGGGACCCCGAGGGTCATCTAGTCCAATCACTTGCAAGGCAGGAATCTCAGCTCAAGCATCCATGAAAGGTGGCCCCCCAACCTCTGCTTAAAAACCTTCAAGGAAGCAGAGTCCACCACCTCCTGAGGGAAACCGTTCCACTGTTGAACAGCTCTTTGGTGGGGAGATAATTTTTGTAAAGACTAAATGCTATTCCTGCCTCCACACGCTTAAAGGTTTTTTTGGGGGGAGGAAGCTAGCAGCACTAGACAGCATCTTAAAAAGCAGAGACATCACCTTGCCAACAAATGTCCATATAGTTAAAGCTATGGTTTTCCCAGTAGTGATGTATGGAAGTGAGAGCTGGACCATAAAGAAGGCTGATCACTGAAGAATGGATGCTTTTGAATTCTGGTGCTGGAGGAGACTCTTGAGAGTCCCATGGACTGCAAGAAGATCAAACCTCTCCATTCTGAAGGAAATCAGCCCTGAGTGCTCACTGGAAGGACAGATCCTGAAGCTGAGGCTCCAGTACTTTGGCCACCTCATGAGAAGGGAAGACTCCTTGGAAAAGACCCTGATGTTGGGGAAGATTGAGGGCACAAGGAGAAGGGGACAACAGAGGATGAGATGGTTGGATAGTGTTCTTGAAGCTACCAGCATGAGTTTGAGCAGACTGCGGGAGGCAGTGGAAGACAGGAGTGCCTGGCGTGCTCTGGTCCATGCGGTCACAAAGAGTCGGACACAACTAAACGACTAAACAACAACAACTAGCAGCACTCATTGATGCTCACATATATCTCTTAGCATGCACAGAGCATCCCCTCCGTTGAAGTGAATGGGAAGCCTTCGAATGCAGGGGATAACCTTGCTGTGCCCACAAGGGATCACGCACAAGTGATTCAAGTTGAATGTTTTCTATATCTATCAAACGCCATATGCGATCGTCCCTCCAAGACTCCATCCGTTCTCATTGCTCTCTCCATGGCTTATACAGCTCTATCCATAACCACTTAACGTGTATTTCCCCCTGTCGTAATATTATGAAGCTTGCACTTTCAATCTGAAAACCATTTGCAAGCCAAATTACGGCATGGAAGAGCGGGGTCTGATGCCACAGCAAATGAGACAGTGGGAAATGTAACTTCCCACCTCCAATCTTGCCTTAAGTTAAATGATAATTCACAACAGTGCATAAAGAGAAGCCGGTGGAGAGTTCTCCGGTTCCGGGCGGAAATTCTCCATTTGTGTTAAACACTCCTTTTTATCATCTGGATCCGCTACCAGGTCACACGGCCATTCAAACCGCTAAGCTGACAGCGACACTTTTCCTCTTAGCTTAGGCACTTGCGCATTGTCCAGAGAACAAAAATGTGTCACTAAAATGTTGGGTGAAAGAAGGCATAGGTGCGCATAAAATGTGAGTATGCTGATTTATACATATAGAGGCACCTTTGAAATGAATTGCTGTGATTTAAATAGAAATTTGACTTATCTCCCTCTATAAGTGGGGATGGCCATAGCCAAGCACACTGTGTGCCTGCCTGCTCAGTCTGCTATCCAGATACTCCCAAGCTGTTGCACCACTTTAAGGCTACTCCTGCCCCCTTCTCTTCTTACATTTTTTAATCCTTACAATGGACTTGGACAGCACAGCCCTTGAAACAATGATTTCAAACAGAGCAGTGGTTTCCAAACTTGGCCACCACCACTCCGTGGACCACTTGAAAATTGGTGAGGGTGTTGGCAGAGCCCTGGATGTTTTTTTCAGCCTGTTATAGCAATCACAATGCCCTGTGCTAGATGCTGTAAGGTTTTTAATTGTGTTTCGATTGCTTTTTTGGTTTCTTATGTTGCTGAAAAATTCAGAAAGTGCTTCTTTGCACAGCAGATACTTAAATCTGTGGAACTCATTCCCACAGGAGCCAGTGATGGCCACCAGTTTGGCTTTAAAAGAGGACTGGGCAAATTCATGAAGGAGAAGACCATCCATGGCTACTAGAGATGATGGCTATGTTCTGTCTCTACGCTTTTGAGGCAGTAATGCTTCTGAATATCAGTTGCTTGGAATTGCAGGAGGTGTTGCTCTTGTGCTTGGGCAGTGCTTACAGGTTCTCCACAAGAATCTGATTGGTCAGTTTGGGAGCAGGATGCTGGATTTGATGGACCATTGGTCTGGTCCAGCGAGCTCTTCTGATGTTCTCATGCCTTCATATACCGTATTTTTCACACTATAGGACACACTTTTCCCCCTCCAAAAATGAAGGGGAATTGTGTGTGCGTCCTATGGTGCGAATAGAGGCTTTCGCTGAAGCCTGGGGAGCGAGAGGGGTCGGTGCGCACCGACCCCTCTCGGTCTCCAGGCTTCAGGAGAGCCCCACCGCCAGCCCCACAAGCTCGGGGGCCAGCGGGAGAGGTGCAGCGCGCCCTTCCCGCTGTCCCCCGACTTGGCTAGAAGGCTGGCGGGGGAGAGAAGCCTGCTCCTTCCCGTCGCCAGCCCCGCAAATTCGGGAGACAGCGGGAGAGGCGCAGCGCGCCCTTCCCGCTGTCCCCCGACTTGGCTAGAAGGCTGGCGACGGGGAGAAGCTGGCTCCTCCCCGTCGCCAGCCCCGCAAACTCGGGAGACAGCGGGAGAGGCGCAGCGCGCCCTTCCCGCTGTCCCCCGACTTGGCTAGAAGGCTGGCGGGGGGGGGAGAAGCCTGCTCCTCCCCGTCGCCAGCCCGCAAACTCGGGAGACAGCGGGAGAGGCGCAGCGCGCCCTTCCCGCTGTCCCCCGACTTGGCTAGAAGGCTGGCGACGGGGAGAAGCCGGCTCCTCCCCGTCGCCAGCCCCGCAAACTCGGGAGACAGCGGGAGAGGCGCAGCGCACCCTTCCAGCTGTCCCCCGACTTGGCTAGAAGGCTGGCGACGGGGAGAAGCCGGCTCCTCCCCGTCGCCAGCCCCGCAAACTCGGGAGACAGCGGGACAGGCGCAGCGCGCCATCCCGCTGTCTCCCGACATGGTTTGGAGGCTGGCGGAGGGCTTCCTCCTCCCCCAGCCCCGCAAGCTCCCAGGGCGATGCCAAAGCTGCGCGCAGCTTCGGCATGGCTCTGGGTCCCGTTCTGGGGGAGGGGGAAGCTCGGGCTTCCCCCGCCCCAGCCCCACGCCTGGCGGGGGGGATAATTTTTTCCCCCTTTATTCCCCCCCCCCAAATCTAGGTGCGTCCTATGGACCGGTGCGTTCTATAGTGCGAAAAATACGGTATTTTGCATAGCATTATCTCCTAGATCCAGTACATAAAAGGGATAACTCTTCTACATAGGGCCATAGAAAGCTGGCTTTTGGGACATGGTATATAATGAAATTAAGGGGGGGAAATTCCCCAGAGGTCAGATCCCTTCCTTATGGGGATAGTAGATAGCGAAATCCCAAATAAAACCTCAACAGTATTTATGTATGTGACTACAGCAGCAAGGAGCGGGAGGCGGGTGGCGCTGTGGTCTAAACCACAGAGCCTAGGGCTTGCCAATCAGAATGTCGGTGGTTCAAATCCCTGCAACAGGGTGAGCTCCCATTGTTCAGTCCCAGCTCCTGCCAACCTAGCAGTTCAAAAGCACGTCAAGTGCAAGTAGATAAATAGGTACCGCTTTGGTGGGAAGGTAAACGGCGTTTCCGTGCACTGCTCTGGTTCACCAGAAGTGGCTTAGTCATGCTGGCCACATGTCCTGGAAGCTGTACACCGGCTCCCTTGGCCAATAAAGCGAGATGAGCGCCACAACCCCAGAGTTGTCCTCGACTGGACCTAATGGTCAGGGGTACCTTTACCTTTACCTTTTACAGCAGCAAGGATTCTCTACGCTCAGATGGACTTCCAGGTTGGCGCCATTGTTTAATGGCGGATTCCCTCCGAGCTCCGGAGGGAATCGGCTCCGTAGCGTCTGGGTCTGGCCGCTGCGGCGAAGCGGGGACCCTTAAAATCACAGGCGCGGATGCCTGTGAACACAGAGACTCGGCGGGCACCATTTGCGCCCCCCCCAATCCGGGACGGAGGCTTTTTAAAGGCTTCGGAACGGAGGCAGGGTGAGGCGTGGTGCTGAGAGTACTCCCTCGTCTACGGAGCGAAGCCGCAAGCCATTGACAGAGAGCGCCAACTTCTTCTTTTGATCGATTGGACTACAAAACATCAACCCGTGAGTAATACGGAGATTGGAACTTTAAAAAAAAAAAATTCTATTTTGGATATGGAACGAGCGGGAAGGGGCTAAAAAGGAAGTCCACCCCCCCTCTTTGTAAACAACTTAAAGCAAAGGACCGAGCAGCTAAGGTCGAGAGAATCTGTTTCTTGTTTGTTAATAAAAGATTTTGACTTCACGGTTTTAACATTATAAGAAGATTTACTGGAGGATAAAAAGAATTTTTTGGGAGCTGAAGTTTCACCCCCCCCCCTAGACCCGGGAACGTCCCACGAGAAAGCCTGCTGTATTGAAGAGTTTGACAGCTGTCAAGTTAGCTGTCAGTCAGCTAGCTGTCAGCTGGAAGAAGAGAACATTGTTTCTGCTGTTTCTGCTGGTTTTTTCGGTATAACTTGCTGAAAATAAGGAGGGCTGATACAAAATAACTGGACTTTTGGCTTTGAGCTGAAAGGAATATTAAGGAACTAAAATCCCCCTAGAGGGGTAATAGGGACATTACTTTACAAAAATGGCTGGAGCATGTAAAATTCAAGCAGAATTGGACAGAGCATTTGTTCTCCTGGGAAAGTTACAAGAGGAGTACAGTGCTTTGTCTACAGAGGTTTCAGTACTATACTTGACAGTAAACAACAGTCTTGAGTCTGATAAGGTTTTGAAACAGGAAGCCCATTCAACTGAACAAATAAATGAAACTGAAAGTGTTGACACGATGGAACAACATGTTGTTTTTGAAGAAAATGAAGGAGGAGCTGGAATTCTGCAGGAGTCAAAGGAGAGTTGCAATATGAGGCCTGACATGATGATAAAAAAGGACAATAAAAATTGGATGGGGAAAGCCCGGTCTGAGTTGGAAAAATGGAGAGATCCCCTTTGGAGGAGATCCGAAGACCTGAGGATTACAAATTTGTTGAAGGTGAAAGTTGGAGCTTTGGGGACATATGGATTTGAAAGAAATTTGAAACAAGAGCTGGACTACCCCATAGGCTTTGCTTTTAAGTGTGGAGGACGGGCTGGAAGCAACATGGATCCTGTTGGGCCGGAGCCTCTCCGAGACTTGGGGTTTAACATCAAGGACTATCAAAGAGACCGGCAGAAAGGAACTGAGAGAGACATAAGGGCCTCGGACGTGAGGTCTCCAGGCTAAATAACATAAAGACTGATGGATATTGGTTGGGGACTGGAACCGGGAAAAGGGCGGGTGGAGGTTGGGAATCCAAAGGGTATATAAGTATAATCTGCCTTGTTTTTTTAATATTTTTTGTTAGCTGTATGGAAATTGGGAAAACCGTGGAAGGGAAATTTTGGTCGACTTTAGGAAAAAGGTTTAAGAATATTTAATGAGGTATAAGTATTGATATGTAATTTTAAAGGTAAAATTGGTTTTTCTTTTCTTTTTCAAACTAAATGAAAATAAGGCTGGTAAAAATAAATTGAGGAAACGGAAAAAAGAAGTAAAGTAAAATAATAGCATGTTGGAATAAATGTTCAAGCTAGGGTGAAGAAATAAGTTAAGGACTTGCTGAATTGATAATTTAAATTGGAATACAAGAAGGGGAGGTGTGAGGAGGTCTGAGAAATAGGGTTAAGGAAAATAAGTATTTGAAACTCTATGTGTTTTTTCTTTTTTTCTGTTAAGTTTTGAATTTTATGTATTTTTGTGTTGTTTTTATTTTGTTTATTTTTTGTTTTTGTTTGTTACAGGTTTCTTGAAAATACCAATAAATATTTAATAATAATAAAAAAAAAAGGATTCTCTACGCTCAGAAATGGAGGGAAAAGAGAACATCCTCAAAGGAAGAGCGGTTGATGAAGATCTTGAAATATGCAGAGATGGCCAAATTGAAGGCCCTGATAAAAAGATATGAATTTTTAGAGTATTTTAAAGGAGACTGGAAACCCTTTCTGGTCTATATAAAAAGTTATTTCCCATATGCGAAGACCACATTGGGGTTTGAAGTGTAAGAAAACAGCAGAATGCAGAAGAAAACAGCAGAAAACAGAAACATATCAGAGAGGATGAAATTAGAGAAGACGGAACCCTAGAATGCAATTGTATGTAATTTGAGTTATAGACATCGATGCTGAGTGAGCAGGGAGTTGCTAGTAGAAGAAGAAGAAAGCTGTCGCAGCATCAGTCTAGCTCAGCATTCTTGGCACTGAGTTTTAGTCCGGAGTCCTATCACGAGCGCTAAACAAGGAGAACCATAGCACAGAGTCCCATCCCTAATCTCCACCTCCTTTTCCCACCATGAATTAGTTCTCTCTTGATTGCTCTCCAAGCCCAGGCAGAAGTGCTCCTTATGTTTTCAACTGGTGGGGAGGGGCTGGGAGAGGCAAAAGCCAGGCTCCTGGCCTACCAGGAGGTGCCAGGGATGAACATGGGATTTCGGCATGTAAAGCACTTGCTCTGCCACTGAGCTGTGATCCTTCAGAGACAAATGCATCAGTTTCAGGTCCTGTTCTAAGTCTGAGGGGACAATCCCAAGTGTTTTGGTGTGTGGGATGCAACAGGCAAACTACTTCTTTAGTGATCACTCTTAGCTGAGTAAGATTGTCTTCCATAAACAGGATTTTCACAATGAGTCCGTAAGTGACTGTGGAGGCCTATTCTGGATCCACACATCCTTCCACAGTGGGGACATTGGTTTCCTGGTGGGCATTGATCATGGTGTGGATTTGCCAACCATGCCTTCCTCTTACCACGTTTCTGCCTTGCGTCCTGAGTTTGAGTGTCTTCAAAGCCCATGACACCTTTGGTAAAGATTGTTCTCCAATTGGAGCGCTCGCAGGCAAGTGCTTCCCAATTGTTGGTGTTTATACTACACTTTAAGGGACGCGGGTGGCGCTGTGGGTAAAAGCCTCAGCGCCTAGGGCTTGCCGATCGAAAGGTCGGCGGTTTGAATCCCCGCGGCGGGGTGCGCTCCCGTTGCTCGGTCCCAGCGCCTGCCAACCTAGCAGTTCGAAAGCACCCCCGGGTGCAAGTAGATAAATAGGGACCGCTTACCAGCAGGAAGGTAAATGGTATTTCCGTGTGCGGCTCTGGCTCGCCAGAACAGCGATGTCACGCTGGCCACGTGACCCAGAAGTGTCTCCGGACAGCGCTGGCCCCTGGCCTCTTGAGTGAGATGGGCGCACAACCCTAGAGTCTGGCAAGACTGGCCCGTATGGGCAGGGGTACCTTTACCTTTACCTTATACTACACTTTAAAAAATTTGCCTTGAGACAGTCTTTGAACCTCTTTTGTTGACCACCAGCACCACGCTTTCCATTTTTAAGTTCAGAATAGAGTAGTTGCTTTGGAAGACGATAATCAGGCATCTGCACAACATGACCAGTCCAACGAAGTTGATGTTGAAGAATCATTGCTTTGACACTGGTGATCTTTGCTTCTTCCAGTACACTGGCATTACATCTCCTGTCTTCCCAAGTGATGTGTAAATGTTTTCGGAGACATCGTTGATGGAATCTTTCAAAGAGTTGGAGATGGCGTTGATAAGTGGTCCATGTTTCACAAGCATACAGTAAGGTTGGTAGTACAATAGCTTTGCAAACAAGCATTTTGGTTTCCCTGTGGCCAGCAGAGACAGACTGACAGGGGTGCCCACCCATTCCAACTCCCCACCCACCATCTCGGCGCAGAGGAGGTTTGGTTTGCACTGTAAAATTATACAATTCTGTGATATCGATGATCCACCTACCTGGGAGACTGAACCCTAGAAATATATTGCAGCAGGAAGCCGAACAAGATTTGCACTGTACATTTTCCACGCTTCCTGGTACACTAGATGGCGCTACAGTATGGTTTTTATATGCTGCGGATGTCAAGGGGGATGGGGAAGAGAGATGTCACAGTTTCCCCTTCAGCTTCAGAAAACTTGAGTGACTTTTTATCAGGTATATTTTTTGGAACCCTCCTTTGAGACGTTATTTATTTATTTCCACTTTTTTAATTTTCAGATCATCAGCACAGGGTAATTAATTGCACCCACTTTGATATTCTTTTTTTTAAAAAAAAATCAAATGAGAGGGGGAAAATAATAATCCTAGAAAGGAATTCAGATAAATAAATAAATAAGGAGAGAGAGAGAGAAAGAACTAATTTACCTCTGGCTAGATGCAAAATTATTCTCAACGTGCCAGGATTAAGGCGCCCGATACATGCGAAACGTTCTGTACCAATTACACGGCTCCTCTGTAAACTTTGCTTATCAAAAACATTAAAGTCACTCCGAATGAATAAGGTCTTCAGATTCCCTCAATAGAAATATCC
Source organism: Podarcis raffonei (assembly GCF_027172205.1). Lineage (NCBI taxonomy): Eukaryota > Metazoa > Chordata > Lepidosauria > Squamata > Lacertidae > Podarcis > Podarcis raffonei. Next base: position 66,972,234 of record NC_070611.1, read on the forward strand.
TTCTTATATGGAGATCAAACAAATGGCTCTGAACTGTGGCCTTGAGCGGGGATCCAAAACGTTTGTGCGTGTGGACGTGTGGGAAAGAATAAAGTGCATGGCGATGAAAGTGGAAGGACTCAAAGTGAGCTCCCTGCTCCCTCCCCACCAACAAAATCTGCTGGTCTGGGCAGGGCCGGCCCACCCGTGAGGCAAGGTGAAGCAACCACCTCAGGCGGCAGAATCCACAGGGGCAGCTGATTCAGCCTACAAGGAATGCATCACCCGTTCCTGCTGCCACAGTGGCAATGACAGCTGAAGAACACATCCTTGGAGGCCGGACCTGCCAGCTCCCCAGCAGCCCTGCACCCATGCTGCCTCTACAGCACCCTCTTGGAGAATGGGAGGTGCTGCTGGTCTCCTCCTACCCTCGTTTCAGGTCTTTTCTTTCCTCTTAGTTCCTGATGTAGATCTTCGCTCAGCCCTTCTTCCCTGGTGAGGAGATGGGGGCACCATTTTGCCATTCACCTCGGGTGCCAAAATGTATTGGGCCAGCCCTGGCTCTGGGCTGCTCACCTGAAGGCCTGCTTAAAAACCAAAAAAAGCCCAAAAACTTTGCTTAACATTCTGTGTCAGCTTTCAAACATTGTTATCTACTTTGCTAAGCAGCTCCCACCAACACTGTGTGCTGGGCCTGGGGGTAACCCATGGAACACAGTCCAGGACCGGTCCAGAATCCAAAGGTTCCACTGGGAGTCAGTCTGACAGGGCCAAGGCAGGAAACCAGGCAAGGACAGGTATAGGATCTCAGGCAGGATCTAGCATACAGCAATGTTGCTCCCACAACCTGGGGCGGGGTCTGACAGCCTTTAATCTTTGTCGGGGTAGCGGCCAGTCCTGATTCCCTGGCAACTCACCTCCCTGTTTCACCCAAAGGCGAGCACTCCTCCTGCGAGTACTCAGGTCTCTCCTTCTCTCAGACCTTAGTCTCTGTAGCTCGGGAGATGTCAGTAGGTTACTAGACCCAGGGGCCGCCTTCCCTCTCCTGACCCAACCGGTAGTGGAGCACCTGTAAGTGATGGCCCAGCTGAAGGCAACTAGTAATCCCCACACCTGGAGCCAGGGCAGACTCAGGCCCCTGACTCGGCCCAGCTGGTGTTTGTTGCAGGGGAACCTGTGCAGACTGGGACTCTTCAGGATCAGGCCCCAGGCTTGGTTCAGGTGAGGCCTGAGGCAAAGGATCCGAGTCCCACACCATCACATGCTGCAATGGGATTGCTGCACTAAGGTGCCCTTGTAAGATGTCATGGTCTTCAGGGCTGTCGCAACCATGAATAGTCCCCAGTTTTTTTCTTCTCCCACCAGACATTCCTCTCTGTTGTCACATGGCATGCCCTGGCCCCCTCTAATTTGACTTGTTGCCTCCTGTGTGATAGAGGATGCAACCCCATCATCAGTTGGAGGCAGTTATGCTTCCAGGTACCAGGTGCTGAAAACCACAGAAGGCAATTTGGGCTCTTGTGGACCTTCCAGAAGTATCTGATTGGCCACCATGAGAACAGGATGTTGGGCTACATGGACCTTTGGCTTGACCCAGCAGCCCTCTTTTTACATCCTTAAGTTAAGATTCACCTGCTAGCCCAGCTAGCTTCTACACATGGAATGGCGAGCTGGCTCATCTTGTGCTTTGAACCGGGGAGCAAAATGTGTTGAGCCAGCCCTGATGGACCTTGCCTAGTCAACTAGGCAGCAGTTGTCTTCTAGCAATTGAAGGGGACCATCAGGAGATGGTGGGAGAATCATGGGAGCTCTGAGATTCTGCAGGTGGCCTATGAGGAGCTAGCAGATCCTAGGGTGATCAGTTATACATGGACAAATAGAGAAGAAAAGAAGATGAATGACGGAGATGTGAAGAAGAAGGAGGAGGAGGAGGAGGAGGAGGAGGAGGAGGAGGAGGAGGAAGAAGAGTGGTGCATAAGTGCGCCCTTCTCTGTATTGCCTCAGGCCACATCATCCTCCAATGGGATTTTAACTGTAAAGGGGTAGATATAGGTTGCTCTGACCACAGGGAGATTAATGATTACCTTAGAAGAAGAAGAGTCAAAAAAGAGTCCACATAACCTTCAATGTAAACCCAACTCTCATTTAAAGATGGTGGTAAGTGCATTTTCAAGTTACCAGAAAGACAACAGGGAAAAACAGATGCCATAGACTCATAGGACAGAGGTTCCCCATTTCCTCCCCATGGACTACTCGACCATTACTGATGGTCTTCAAGGACCATTTATTGATTTTCTTGCTTGTGTAGCAATTGCACTATGCCACGGTCAAAGCTGTGTCGTTTCTAATTGTACTTTCATTGCTTCTTTTATTTCTCATATTGTATTTCATCACTTAACAATAATTCTAATTATAAGAAGCAATCAAAATGCGTTTAAAAATCAAGATGAATATTCAATGTGGATAGGCCACAGGCCACCCAAATCAAGTTCATAGACCACTGGTGGTCTGTGCACCACAGTTTGGGAACCCCAATCATTGAACATTTGGAGTTGTCTTATTCTGTTTGTCCAGTTTACCCAGTTTTATTGGACTACAACTCCCATCATCCCCAGTTATTGGAGTACAACTGTCCAGCTAATGGTCAGGGGTGATGGGAGTTACAGTCCAACAACATCTGGGCACCCAAGGTGGATCTAACCTGTCTGACAACAAGTTCTCCAGTAATAGAGGCAGAAGTCTTTCTAGGATTTGTGACCCAAGCCAGGGATTGAACAGCAGCCTTCCTGAAGGCAAAGCAACCATTCTACCACTGAACGATGGCCCTTCCCTATTCAAATCCCTTTGTGTCGACACATCAGTTTGACTGCCTTAGTAATTCAAGGCACTGTGAGCTCTAATGAAAATCAATGAAACAACGTATCTAAATCCTTCAAATGTAGACTTCTCTTTCTCTCTTTTACAGTGAAGGTTTATTTGATTTAGGATGGAGACCATGCAACCCCACTGAGAATCTGCCCTCATGTTTATCGTACAAAGTATTTTTACCTCTTTGTCGCTCAACCACAGCCACGTCCCTCTACTAGGCAAGCAATTTCATGGGAAAAACAGAACGTACCCGCAGAAGACCATTAAGGGGACATGGTGCCTTAAATTATGGCGTGATCAGCAGTTGGGTCAGGCTATTTTGAGAGGAATCTGTATTTTTAGCATCTCCTGAAGAAGAGCGTTTCCCTGAGAATCAAAAAAAGTTACTCTACTTGGAGGGTATTTACTTACGGTTCCAAAGTCATCGAGTCCTGCATTTCCAGTTCTTATTGTCCAAACACATGTCTGTGAAATGCATACCTGGTTTCACAGGTAGAGCTTGCATTTATTATTATTATTATTTTATTTATTGTATATATCCCACCTTTTCCTCCAAGGAGCTCAAGGTTCATTGGAGATTTTTAAGCAGAGGTTGGGTGGGCATCCATCATGGATTCTTTAGCTGAGATTCCTGCATTGCAGAAGGTTGGGGTAGAAGACCTTTTGGGTGCCTTTCAGCTCTTCAGTTCTATATTAAATCATCAGCTGTTTCCATAGAATCATAGAGTTGGAAGGAACCCTGAGGACCATCTGGTCCAACCCTCTGCAATGCAGGAATATGCAGCTGTCCCACATGGGGATCAAACCCGCAACATTGGTGTGATGAGCACCATGCTCTAACCAGCTGAGCTACCCAGGAAGTCACAAACAAGGCCTTCTCTATTGGAGGGATTTGGGGCCCTGGATCTTTTCCTTTACCATCGCTCTCAGTGAACCTTCACTTGCTCTCAGTGGTATCATCATGTAGCCTGAACACAACTGGCTGCTGCATGATGTCATGGGGAGGTTGCCCCAGTGAAATTGGTACTTCTGGTTTCTACCTGAATATGGATACTGGAAAATATTCAGTGCAACTTTATATTGACACTCATTCTTGTTTCTGGAAGCAATGAGGACTCCGTGCCTTTGTGATTTGAGAAGTTCAGGAGGCCACCTTGAGAGAGTGGGTAAGAGCTCAGTAAGCAAGGCTGCTCCAACCTGAGCTTTTGAAGGCACCCAAATTCACTCCCAAACATGGTCACCGGAACTGCAGATTTCCACAGTTGGGATCTACCTCTTTCCCCATGAACAACTCCAGCCCCACCCATGATCCCCATCTACAAAAGGAAAAGTTAGTTACGACAGATCTTCTTATCTGACCTACTTACAAACGTACATGAAAGCGCAGTTAATTTGGGCTGTTATCTGTCAAATTGATAAAAATCTCCCTGTTTGGTACTAATTATATTCAGCATGAATTTCTCTGCACAGGGACATTAGAAACGGCATTATGACCTCAATGAGAGTGAGACAACTCCCTGAGTTGAGTTGGAAATTTCCCCCTGGAGCTTTGCCCTAATAAAATTTCAAGGGCCTGTTTCTATAGAGCATTCCTGAAACAGTACGTTTTTCCCCTTCAAAAAATAAATAAATAAATCTCATTGTCAAATGTCATGTAGATGGTTGTGGTTTGAGGAACGGTGGTGCAATAATGAGGATCTTGTTTAGGAAAATGAAGAAAGTTGTCACATGTGTGATGGGAGCCAATGGGCTTCTCTGGTTATGGAACGCACAAAGAAGGGTAAGAGTCTTAAACACAATAGAGATTGAGATTAAATATTTGTTGTCTGTTATAACTGTTGAGTATGAGAACAATCTACCAGGGAGACTCCAGAGTCACCAGCCCTGAAATATAGACCAATTTAAGGAGATTATATCCATGCCTGGCATCAATCACCACCTCATCTCACAGAGGAAGCAAGGAGACTCTAAAGTAACATGAGAGACAAACCAAAAAAGAGGAAGCACCAGAATTCAAGTCCACAACATTCAGGAAGTTTTGTATGTATGCTGCTGGGAGATATATTTGTATTCCATCTTTGCTCACATAAGCAATTAAACAAAGGAATCTTGCTCCTTTGGCCAGACATAGCTTACTTCTTAATTTTTCCACCAAAGTGATTTGCTTAATGGTCTTCTGCGAATTAGCTAACATGGCCCCTTTTTAGGTTCTTCAGATGTTGAGAAACCCAGGCAGCTGCAAGAGGATAACCAATTTAAGGTTTGAAATGACAATCCTCGTTGTTGTTTTGAAAAATATGGTTAGCAGGGCCAAATCGGGAGATTCCAATAGTTGCTCTCCAGTCATTTTAGTAATTGTATGTATGTATGTATATGAATAACATTTTATCTGTGCTAAGGTTTTTGGCAAAAATAAAACCCATGAGCAATTTACAAAAAAATGAAATAAAAATCAAAGAACCATAGAATTGTATGGAATGCATCCCATGGGTCATCAGAAAAATCATTCCACAATAAAAGACAAATACTTATCAGAATGCAATAAGTACATCTAAACTGCATCATTGAAAGCAGTTCCAGGATAACACCCAGTGAAGTTGTTGACACCCCATTTCCATGTGTTTACAACTGAATGTGTGTGTGTTTGTGTGTAAAATATGAAGATCCATACATTTCTCCTAGTATGCATACTGTTGTATGCAATATTGCACAGTACATTTACTTTTGCAAGCCATTTCGCCTGGTATACTCTACTTGTGCATGTTACTATCAGTAATATAATAATTTTGCATGTACTTCCCACTTGTGCACACATTTTGTACACATTCTTTGGGTGGGGAAGTGCAATTTCCAGAAGAAAGGTGTGTTTTGGCGGGTGCATTGGTTCGGGACGTGTGAATTTTTTAGATTTGCATTGAAATCAAGCTGAATGAGTTTACTCCCCCAGCAGTAGAGTGCAAAAGCTCATCATATGGGATAACTTATTCTCTGCATTCTGCCTCAGCTTTTGCAGGGTTGGGGAAACTCATAAGAGGAGGGGAAAATAGCTAGACACACACAGTAAGCTAGTGCCCATGAGCAGGGCCAGATTTAGGTTTGATGAGGCCCTAAGCTAGTGAAGGCAATGGGGCCCTTTATATGTCCAGCTGTCCTTTGTCAACAACAAATTGCTGCTGTTTTTTGTGTTTAATATATGTCATATGGTAATTTATGGACCTGAGTGCTCACTGGAAGGACAGATCCTGAAGCTGAGGCTCCAATACTTTGGCCACCTCATGAGAAGAGAAGACTCCCTGGAAAAGACCCTGATGCTGGGAAAGATGGAGGGCACAAGGAGAAGGGGACGACAGAGGACGAGATGGTCGGACAGTGTTCCTGAAGCTACCAGCATGAGTTTGACCAAACTGCGGGAGGCAGTGGAAGACAGAAGTGCCTGGTGTGCTCTGGTCCATGGGGTCACAAAGAGTTGGATATGACTAAACGACTAAACAACAACAACAATTTATGGACCTGATAGGTATCTAAAGCCATTTGCACATAACTGTCAGTGCAGAATGTAGCCACCCTATATATAGAAATGAGCAAACCAGTGATATTTTAGGGAGCAGGCTAGCAGCAGGGCCCATTACTTACATCATAGGAGCCTACACAACACAAAACACTGTTGCTGTATGTAGGTTTTATGTTATTTGTTTTTTTTATCTTATATTTTGGAAATGTACATCCAGTGGGTTTTTCCTTTAATTTTTTTTGGGGGGGGGCCCAAGAGAGTGGGGCCCTAAGCTATAGCTTGTTTAGCTTATATGTAAATCTGGCACTGGTCATGAGAGGCTTGCTGGGTGAAGCACAGGGAATATAAGAAAAGCCTGCTGGATCCGACCAGTAGCTTATCTAGACGAGCATCCTGTTCTCACAGTGGCCAAACAGATACTTGTGGAAAGCTCACATGCATGATTTAGGCTTACCTCAACTCTCCCCACCTGTGATTCCCAGCCACTGGTGTTCAGAAGCATTACTGCCTGTGACAGTAGCTAGTAGCCATTTGTAACATTATCCCGCTGAATTAGTCTAATCCAGCAAGCTCTTCTTAATAGCATAACGTTTATCCTCATCTAAAGCCTTCCAAGTCAACTAGTACTTCCAGTTGGTGCTTGTTTTATAACTAGCAACTTGTGATTTCGTCAACGTTCATATTTCCTGGCTCAGGGAAAAAAAATACAAGCTTGAGGAACGAGGAAATTGAAGAAAACACTCCATATAATTCATTCTCACTGATTTAATCCATTTTGTCTGATTTAATTAAAGTTTAATTGGGATGAGAGTTTAATTTATAGAATTTGGAATTACTTTATCCCTATATAAAAAATTTAGTCAGCAGCTTGTCTGTAATTAATCTGGGTATGTGGTTTATACTTTCTGCTCTTCCTCTTCATTGATTTTTATAATAATATATATTACTTTCTTTTTTGACTATTTCTAGATTCAAATGCATTTATAAGAAAAATAATTTATTTCAAAGGTTTCTCCCCTCTCCCCTTTTCCTTCTCTTTTTCTTATTTTAAATATTTATTTTCCTATACTTTTCTTTGCTTAGTTATAATATGATTATAATATTCTAACAGATGGATTAACGATACCTGTTTTTATTGCCTTGTTTGCGTAATGATATATCTCTTTTTTGTACTCATTTTCAGCATCTTGATTAGGCACTTTCACAATGCAATGAAGAGATAATGTGGCTATGCCTATCTGATTCAGTGACAATGCAGACGTGTATTTCTGAGCATTTTTTAAAAAAATAACAATACATGTTTGAGTGACTCAATGCTCAACTCAAAAACAAATCAAGGGTCATGACCTTGAAAGGCTAATTTCCTAGAACCGTCAGGGCAGCTGTGTCCAGGGCAGCTGTTTACCAGCTCCATCAGGTACGCAGGCTGAGACCCTACCTGCCCACGAACTGTCTCACCAGAATGGTACGTGCTCTAGTTATCTACCGCTTGGACTACTGCAATGCACTCTGCGTGGGGCTCCCTTTGAAGGTGACCCAGAAACTACAACTAATCCAGAATGCGACATCTAGACTGGTGACTGGGAGCGGCCGCCAGGACCACATAACACCAGTCTTCAATGACCTACATTGGCTCCCAGTACGTTTCTGAGCACAATTCAAAGTGTTGGCGCTGACCTTTAAAGCCCTAAATGGCCTCGGTCCAGTATATCTGAAGGAGCGTCTCTACCCCCATAGTTCAGCCCAGACACTGAGGTCCAGCACTGAGGGCCTTCTGGCGGTTCCCTCACTGCGAGAAGCCAAGTTACAGGGAACCAGGCAGAGGGCCTTCTCGGTAGTGGCGCCCACCCTGTGGAAACCCTCCCACCAGATGTCAAAGAGAACAACAACTACCAGACTTTTAGAAGACAACTGAAGGCAGCCCTGTTTAGGGAAGCTTTTACTGTTGGATGGACTACTGTATTTTAATATTTTGTTGGAAGCTGCCCAGAGTGGCTGGGGAAACCCAGCCAGATGGGTGGGGTATAAATAATAAGTTGTTGTTGCTGCTGCTGCTGCTGCTGTTGTTGTTGTCACTCCTATCCATCTCCATTCGTATCCTGCAGAAGCATGTAGGTCAGTGGTACAACATTTGCTTTACCCAGACTCAACCTTTGGCCTCTCCACATAGGGCTGAGAAAAGCTCTGTGTCTGGAAGCCTGGGGAGCTACAGCCAATCAGTGTAGACAACACTGATCTAGATAGACCAATTGGTCTGACTTGTTACAAAAGTAGATTCCTAGGTCCATTGCTGGTCCTGCAGTTATGTAGCTTTTTTGGAAGGCCATTTCTGAGCCAGGCTGGAGGAATTCTTCCCGTCACTGGCCCTACCTACATGTTTGGAGACAACAGATGACTAACTCGCCAGTAGTTTTTCTTAGTTCTTAATTTAGATTCATTTACATTGTTCACACACACACACACACACACACACACACACACACCAGCTTACAGTGTTGGCAAGTACAGTTGAACAAGTCCTTATTCCTCCACTCCAAAAGTCCAGTACCTAACCTTTCCTTTGTGGTGTGGTTCCACAGTAGCTCATACTCTTCAATCTTCTACTAAGCTATACCTGTTGTTCTCTGGATGCTGTGGGACTCCGACCAGAAAGAGAATCCAGTTGGCCAATGTGATTACAGGTTGCTGGACTTGAAGGGCCATTGGTCTCATCCAGCAAGTTCTTCTTCAGTTCTTAACTCCCATCAGCCCCAGTCAGGGTGGGCAATGGTCAGGGATGCTGGCATCTGTAGTCCCAGGAAATAGGTGTCAGTATCTTCTCTGCTCCAGAGGACCATTTCCCAAAAAAAGAAAAAGGCTTTTTTCCTGGCCCATGTAGGACCAGTCTGGAAAGTTAGCCTTGGTGAAGACTTGACATTTTCATCCCCCCCAAAAAGTTTTTGATTTTAGTTTCCATTGAAATGAGGTTGTATTTTAATGTTTTAATCTTGTTTTTAAGTTGTATTTCAATCAATTTGCTTTTATATCGGGTGCTAGCCACCCTGCGTCCGGTTTTGGCTGGGGAGGGCAGGGTATAAATATATTATTATTATTATTATTATTATTATTATTATTATTATTATTATTATTATTCTCTAGATATCACTTCCCTTAGGCATTATACTTATCAGGGCTAATGGTGTCTCTAAATATTCAGGCCTCTCATGATGAGATACCTGAAGAGCTACCACATGGAAGAAGTCAAACACATATTCTCTGCTGCTCCTGGAGATTGGGACCAGATTAAATGTTACAGGTGAGTTTCCATCAGGATGAACTTCAAAGGGCTGTTCCGCAATAGACCCAATTGCCTTGATGGGTTGGAGGTTCTCGTATGTTTCAGGTCTTCCAGTAGAAGCTAGACAGGAGATGCTGGAGCCCAGGATTTCCTGCATGAAGCAGAGAGTTTAACTGAATGGTCAACACAATCCCCTTCCATGTTATGTTACATACAAGATGGCGGAGAGAAATGTATCTTCCCTTTTTTCACTCTATGAAAGTAATTGGTGGGAAAGTTTCTTACTGACATCTCTCAGAGTTGGTACTCGATGCATGTGGTGGAAGTTGAGCTGAACTGAAATTTTCCAAAGGACTCATTTTCTCAGAATTTTTCTGTGGGGGGGGGGACAAGATTTTGCTTTCCAAGAAAAAGAAGGCCACCTTGCAGAATCTTTCTCTGCATTCTGCACCAATTTGTTCTTCTAGAGTGGCTGCATCAAGAGTTGTTGCTGCAGCAAAGCAAACAAACAAAAACTGAGGAAACAAGAAATGGCATGCCTCTGGTCAATACAAATGGGGACCCCCATGCCAAGAAACTGTTGGAGAAATTCTTCGTCCACAAATAGGGAGATGAATTTTGAAAATACATTTGTGCACTGCTGTTTCTGCCAGGAAGGGGTGATACTAGCTAAATGCCATAAGAAGGAAAATTAAGAGAGAATTTGGAAGAAGGGCTGTAGGTCAGGAGTAGAGCATCTGTTGTGCATGCAGAAGGTCCCAGGTTCAAATCCCGGCATCTCCAGGTAGGGCTGAGCAAGACCGCAGCCTGAAACCCTGGAGAGCTTCTGAAAAATTCTGAGCTAGATGGACAAAATATCTGACTTGGTATAAGACAGCTTCCAATGATCCTAGATGGTTCTGCTCAGCTGAAATGTATTTAGGAAATGAAATGATTTATTTTTAAGCTATAAACTTAGAAACATTACTCAATGAGCTTGACTGATTTCCTCATTTTCCTGGGCTGACCCTTCAAGGCTTCTGAGATCCCCAACCTTTCCATAAACTATATCATAACATGCCATTTTAGTGATACTGTAGTCAACCATTAAAAAAAAAACTTGCTCAGCATGATGATTCTTAGCTGAGTTTGACAAGTTCTTTATGGTTAAGCAGTTGGAGAATAACAAGAAGATGAGAGGGTGGAAGTGAAGGACAAACCAGCAGCTTGCTGAACTGTGATAGGACCCACTGAGACTCAGATATCCTCCCTTTAATCTCTGGGAATCTAGATTTGTCTTTCAAATTAGCTGAACCTTCCTTGAACCAGCTGCGGTCTGCATGCTTTCACCCCCCGCAAATGCACTTGTCTTGTTTTGATATTCTGAGCCTTCTGAGTTATTCTGTATGCAACAACTTATGCAAATCACAACTGTGGTCAGACATTAGTTCGCTGACGGTGCTGTTATTTCTTCAGATGGTTTATGTGCATGTAAGCTTAGGAGAAACCCTGATAGATCATTAGGATAAATAACAGGCACCGTCTGTTCTTACACATCAGCATAATCTGACTGCGACGTGCGCCTCGTGGCTGCTGCTGATCTATTCTTCTGACCTGCGTTTCTCCGGTAACATCTAGCAAAGGACGGGGTACACTAGGTTGTGATTGCGCTTAACGCAGGAGCAGCAAACTTTTTCAGCAGGGGGCTGGTCCACTGTCCCTCAGACCTTGTGGGGGGGCCAGACTATATTTTTTGGGGGGGAATGATGCAAGAGCCCCCATGGCTGCTTACCTGTGTCTTGTGAGTGGCAGGGGCTGGCGGCGGGGGGACGATGAGCGGTGCATGAATGGGCTCCGGAGAGGAGCTGCTTAAAATGGCATACAAAGGGTCAGGCTGCCTGCTATAACTGCTACTTCCTATCTTTATTGATATATAATCAACCAATAACAAGTTGTCCTGGTGTACTCTGAGGTTAGTCTCAATGGTGCACATGATGAGCAGTGTAGTCTAAGTAGAAAGTTCTATTGACCACAGTCCCAAGGGCAGTGCTAGAGAGGAGTCATGATCTAATACAGGTTCGGGTCCAATGCCAAGAGAAAGGTTCAGAGTCAAACAATGAGGTTAGATTCCTGCCTCTGCAGAAGATCTAGGGTGGGAATCCTAGGGTCAGTACAAAAATCGCAGGCCAGTGCGATTGAAACAGTCAAGCCATGGTTCATCACCAGTGAAAGTTGAGCAGACACAGAGACTCTTCCTTGCTTCTTGTTTATTTCTCCCAGTCTTATTTGACACACCTGAGCTTGTGCCAGCTGAGTAGCCGTGTCTTTCCCCTTAACAAAACATGCAATCATCACCCAACCTGAACTTAATCCAGCTGAGTGGCCACAAACCTCCTCTCAGACCTAGTGAGTCCCATGATCTTCACCTGATCAACTACACTAGTGGCCAAAATTGTGGAAACCTTTTGGGAAAAAGTGTGTTTCCAAGGTTTGATGGCTCATAACACCTGATCGGCTCTCTAAACACTCATGTTCATTGGCTACATTCAAGTGAAGAAAAACTACTAATCATGCTTCCTTTTTCTGGTTATTTGGCTTTAACTTTTGATGGAATACAGATAATTGAACAAACCTTTTTGCATTCCATTCTTCATCAAATTATCTTTCCATTGATATATAATTTTATGGTATTACTCCAAAAAAGTAGTGTTATGAGCCATCAAACCTCAGAAATACCCTTTTCCCATAAGGTTTCCACGATTTTGGCCACTAGTGTAGTAAGCTGGGCTGTGTTCTCTCGCCTGCCTCAGTTTCTTAAACTGTATTTCCCATCCCACTGTGTTCCTGCAGAAGGGCACATCTCTGGTTCTGGAGATATGTCCATTTCTCCTGTCTCCCGTGAACTGTTGGCTGCCCCTTCGACATCTGATGTCCATTGAGTACCTTCTAAGTCCCCAACATCCCCTTCACCCTCTTCAGCTTGTCCTGGTGTGTACCAGTTGTGGCTATACCCTTCTCCGGGATCTTCTTCCCCTTCCTCGATGTCCTGCCAGTTCATGACAAAAGTGCTCTTGGTGGAAGGCCCTTGGCTTAGTGGTGGAGCATTTGCTTTGAATGCAGAAGGTCCCAGATTCAGCCCTCAGCATCTCAGGTAGGGCTGGGAGATACCCTAGTCTGGAGATCCACTCCCCATCCGTGTAGCCAGTTATGAGCTAGATCAAGCAGTTATTTGACTCCTTATAAGGCTATATATATATGGGACACGGGTGGCGCTGTGGGTAAAACCTCAGCTCCTAGGACTTGCCGATCGCATGGTCAGTGGTTCGAATCCCCGCGGTGGGGTGCGCTCCTGTTGCTCGGTCCCAGCGCCTGCCAACCTAGCAGTTCGAAAGCACCCCCGGGTGCAAGTAGATAAATAGGGACCGCTTACTAGCGGGAAGGTAAACGGTGTTTCTGTGTGCGGCTCTGCCTCGCCAGGGTAGCTTCGTCACGCTGGCCACGTGACCCGGAAGTGTCTGCAGACAGCGCTGGCTCCCGGCCTATAGAGTGAGATGAGCGCACAACCCTAGAGTCTGGCAAGACTGGCCCGTACGGGCAGGGGTACCTTTACCTTTACCTAAGGCTCTTGAAGGAAGTGTGAGTTACAAAGCTGGTGCAAAACACAGCCACCTGATTGTTGGCTTGTTTATATTCTTCACCCAGGCAAGGAGAAGTCATTATCAAAGTTCAGGATCACTTTCCAGCCAGGCAAAACTACTCAAGGAGGGTGCACAGAGGGAATGGAGAGGGAGTGTAGTCTGGGGGTGGTCCTATGGGTCAAATAGAAGAGCTTGGAGACCCACAATTAGCCCTGGGGTCTGAAGTTGGAAGGGAAGCAGAGAATTGGGACACCCATCACAGCACCTGTAAGATGGAGATGCTCCTCTCCATGCTGTGTTTATTTATGCAGCAGTCAGACCAACAATACGTGTCCCCATTGCAGAGGATTTCTCACCCTGGGCTCTTGGTTTCCCTTCCAACCTTTAAAGCAGATTTGCATCGCATGCAGATTTTATAGCCCGACGTGTAAGGAATCCGTCACCTCTGCTGTGTCTAATTCATCTTTGCTCTCTCTATTTTTCCGCATAAGCAGATATTGCAAAGTGATAAAGCCCTGTGGAAATATGTAAGGCAGATAAGCAATCCTCAGGTACTTCTTTTAATGTAGCAGATGAAGAACTATTCTCTTTATTAGCAAGGTTCATTTGTGTGTGAAATCAGATAGGCCTATTTAAAGAAGAAGTGGCAAAAATGAATTTATCTGTCACTGAACCGATGCGCAAACGTTGGTGTGAGTTGCGGTGAAATTGCAGATTTGATAGGAGTTGATCTCCCACTTTCTTGTCTAATGTAATGACTTACTTCTCCACATCCTGAACTTTTCCTGTAACAACCCCTCCTTGGCCCCCTATATTTTAAGGTTATCGGTTGTGACGCAAGCTGTTAGTCCTCATCAACACTTCGTGAAGCGAGAACGTAATAGCCCTGCTGGAACAGACCAGTGGCTCATTTGGTCCACCATCCTTTTCAGGGCAGAGTCTTCAGAGATTTCCTGCTCCCAGCAGAAAAGCTTCTTCCAGAGTCCCTGGTTATGGGGAAATCTCCTCTATACAGTTCGAAGTAACCAAGTGTTTATTGTCTCCAGGCACAAGACAAAGCTAAACACTACGATCAACTATCTACAGTTCTTCTGGTTCTTGAAGTAAAAATACATATGTACAGGGAAGTGACGCGGGTGGCACTGTGGTCTAAACCACAGAGCCTCTTAGGCTTGCCGATCAGAAGGTTGGCGGTTCGAATCCCTGTGACAGGGTGAGTTCCCGTTGCTCAGTCCCTGCTCCTGCCAACCTAGCAGTTTGAAAGCGTGCCAAAGTGCAAGTAGATAAATAGGTACCGCTCCAGAGGGAAGGTAAACGGCATTTCCGTGCACTGCTCTGGTTCGGCCACGACTCTGGGGTTGCGGCGCTCATCTCACTTTACTGGCCAAGGGAGCCAGCGTACAGCTTCCGGGTCATGTGATCAGCATGACTAAGCCGCTTCTGGTGAACCAGAGCAGCGCACAGAAATGCCGTTTACCTTCCCGGTTTAACCCACAGCGCCACCCGCGTCCCAAGTGAGGACAATAGGAATCTCCTAACAACTGTCTGCCACTTAACAAACCACAGCTCCCAGAATTCCTTGGGGGAAGTCATGGCTGTTTATAGTGATATCATAGTGCTTTAAATGAATGGTGTGGATGAGGCCTGGCTATACAATGCACCTGATACACCTTCCTTTCTTGGAGAAGCAGGGAGAAAATTAAAGTACAGTGGTACCTCGGGTTACATACGCTTCAGGTTACAGACTCCGCTAACCCAGAAATAGTGCTTCAGGTTAAGAACTTTGCTTCAGGATGAGAACAGAAATCGTGTTTGGGCGGTGCGGCAGCAGCAGGAGGTCCCATTAGCTAAAGTGGTGCTTCAGGTTAAGAACAGTTTCAGGTTAAGAACGGACCTCCAGAACGAATTAAGTACTTAACCCGAGGTACCACTGTACATAAATGGAAATATGACACTTTTTTAAAAGCCCTTTAACTTTCTGAGTCATAGGCTCCAACCCAGGGGGACCCCCAGCATTCAAAGAACCAAGAAGCCCCCACAAGGCCTGCATTAAAAGCCCCCCTTCCTTATTGCCAAGAGGTGATACACGCCCTTTGACAAAACCTCCTTAGCGTGCTTCATGCACAATATAATAGGGGCTGCGACTTAAGTGGCAGACAGCTAAAAGATTTTGGGAGAAAATAGAATTTACTAAATCCCTTTCTCTTTTATGTTGCCTCTCGTATTTATTTAATTGTGCCGTTTCCTTCCTCCCTTCTTTCCTTTCTCTTTCTTTCTCTCAACTCCCCCCCTGCCACCCTTTTTGTCTGACAATCTGCCTTGTATTTTAAACACATCTGAATAGTTTCCCAATGTTCTATTCAGATTGCGTTAAGCTATTGATAATAGTTTCTTTTTTAAAAAAAATAATTATATAATAATAATAATAAAACGAGAAGAGGATTCAGGCGAACTCAAATTCCGAGTACAGCTGGTTCAGCAAGGGAAGTGAACTCTGAGGTGTTTGAATAGATAATCTAGAATGATGCCATTTCCTTATCAGCATTTAGAGAATAAATACATGTTCACTGTGGGAATAAAAAAAAATTAAGAAAGGAATACAATAGGAGCATTTGGTTTAATACAATCTCTTTAGGATTGGAAGCACCAAATATTATCCCCCCACCCACCCCACCCTCTGGGTCTAAAACAATGAATGCCTTCAAAAGAGTTCAGTTCTGTATTGTTGGCAACTAGGGGAAATAGTCTGCAGAATTTAAATACTTCCTTTAGATACTGCTGCTTTGCTCCCCTTTATTAATCACATTTATATCTTGCCTTTTGTAAAGGAGTTCAGGGTAGCTGCACACAGATGTTAGACCTTTTCTGTATATATATATATATATTTCAACAGCCCTGTGAAAGCGTGTGGCTGACCCAGCTTCAGCCAGCAAGCTTCATGGCTGAGGAGGAATTTGAACTCAGGGCTCTACAGGGGTGCAGCTCAGTGCTCACAGTTTGCCACCAAACTGAGCATTTCACACAAGTCCTCGCCATGGGATCACATTCACCCTGCGCTATACTGGCTCCCGGTGGAGTACAGGATCAGGGTTAAGGTGCTGGTTTTAACCTTTAAAGCCCTATATGGCCTAGGACCCTCGTACCTATGGGACCACCTCTCCTGGTATGTCCCTCGGAGGACCTTACGGTCTTCAAATAAAAACATCTTGGAGGTCCTGGGCCACAGGGAGGTTAGGCTGGCCTCAACCAGAGCCAGGGCTTTTTCGGCTGTGGCCCCGATCTGGTGGAACGCTCTGTCACAAGAGACTGGGGCCCTGCGGGACTTGCCATCTTTCCGCAGGGCCTGCAAGACGGAGCTGTTCCACCAGGCCTTTGGCCAAGGCACAGTCTGACCCCCTCCTTTGGTAATCCTCACAGAACTCTAGCCCAATGGTTGCCATTAATTTGATTTTGAATTGATTTTAAAATGAATTGATTTTAGAATGCTGTGTTACTTTTATTGTTGTTAGCCGCTCTGAGCCCAGCTTCGGCTGGGGAGGGCGGGATATAAATAAAAATTTATTATTATTATTATTATTATTATTATTTCTGACCATCAGATCTGTTTGACAGCAGAACAGTCTCCCTCAGGAGATGGTGGTCTCTCTTTACTTGGAGGTTTTTAAGCAGAGGTTGGGTGGCCATCTGTCATGCATGCTTGAGATGCAGGGAGTTGGACCAGATGACCCTTCTAATTCTAAAATTCTCTTATTCTACGGAAACTTGCTGTCAGATGGCTGTTGCGGTTGCTCGAGAGTAACCAGGCAGGACTCCAAACCTGTGTGTGACAGGTTTTATTTTGGTGCAAGCTAGAGAAAGCTAGAGAGTTCCAGAAAGACATCTACTTCTGCTTCATTGACTATGCAAAAGCCTTTGACTGTGTTGACCACAGCAAACTATGGCAAGTTCTTAAAGAAATGGGAGTGCCTGATCACCTCATCTGTCTCCTGAGAAATCTCTATGTGGGACAAGAAGCTACAGTGGTTCAAAATTGGGAAAGGAGTACAACAAGGCTGTATATTGTCTCCCTGCTTATTTAACTTATATGCAGAATTCATCATGCGAAAGGCTGGGCTGGATGAATCCCTAGCCAGAATTAAGCTCGCCGGAAGAAATATCAACAACCTCAGATATGCAGATGACACAACCTTGATGGCAGAAAGTGAGGAGGAATTAAAGAACCTTTTAATGAGGTTGAAAGAGGAGAGCGCAAAATATGGTCTGAAGCTCAACATCAAAAAAACAAAGATCATGGCAACTGGTCCCATCACCTCCTGGCAAATAGAAGGGGAAGAAATGGAGGCAGTGAGAGATTTTACTTTCTTGGGCTCCATGATCACTGCAGATGGTGACAGCAGCCATGAAATTAAAAGAAGCCTGCTTCTTGGGAGAAAAGCAATGACAAACTTAGACAGCATCTTAAAAAGTAGAGACATCACCTTGCCAACAAAGGTCCGTATAGTAAAAGCTATGGTTTTCCCAGTAGTGATGTATGGAAGTGAAAGCTGGACCATAAAGAAGGCTGATCGCCGAAGAATTGATGCTTTTGAATTATGGTGTTGGAGGAGACTCTTGAGAGTCCCATGGACTGCAAGAAGATCAAACGTATCCATTCTTAAGGAAATCAGCCCTGAGTGCTCACTGGAAGGACTGATCGTGAAGCTGAGGCTCCAATACTTTGGCCACCTCATGAGAAGAGAAGACTCCCTGGAAAAGACCCTGATGTTGGGAAAGATGGAGGGCACAAGGAGAAGGGGACGACAGAGGATGAGATGGTTGGATAGTGTTCTCGAGGCTACCAGCATGAGTTTGAGCAGACTGCGGGAGGCAGTGGAAGACAGAAGTGCCTGGCGTGCTCTGGTCCATGGGGTCACGAAGAGTTGGACACGACTAAGCAACTAAACAACAACAACAACATTTTGGTGCAAACTATTTACGCCGGCTCCCTCGGCCAATAAAGCGAGATGAGCGCCGCAACCCCAGAGTCAGCCACTACTGGACCTAATGGTCAGGGGTCCCTTTACCTTTACCTTTATTTACAGTGAAGAGCCCCAAACCTCATGTCTGGCTCCATCACTTGCAGAATCCGGGAGTGGTCTTTTTTTTGGACCTCCCCCAACATAAGAGTTTCGTTCCCCCCTACCTTCTCCTTCCCTCTTTGCGCCTTAGGCTACTGCGCAGGATGGGCGATGGCAAGGGTGTGTTTCCCTCCTGTCCGGCTTGCCCAGGAGTGGTGTTAAGGCTCCCACCAGCATTCTCTGGTCCTTGCACCTCTTCCCCACTAGAGGTGGGGCTTTCCTCCTCCCCGGAAGAGGAACTGCTTCGCAAGATTTTTGGAGGCTCCCTGTAACACAACTGCCCTCTTTCCTTGCCTCTGAGTCGATGGCAGTTCCCTGACACTTACATATGTTGAGTTCGCTAGTTTCTACACACACACACACACACACACACACACACACACATGTTCTCTATCCAGGTGAGCAAAACAGATCCTCAGAAAGCACATTTCAGCCATGCAAAACATTCAAAGAAAAGTACAGGGCAGGTCCAGTGAGGAGAATTGCCTACGGAGATGTAGGTAATAGGTGGGAGAAGCCAAAGAGAGTACAAATGTCCTGGAGTGCCACATTTTGCCCCCAGCTCTGAGGTTCCCAACCTCTGAATTATACCCAATGGTTGTATGAATGGGTATTCAGTTCAGGGTAGGAAGAGGAGGAAAATTTCCTTCTTATTTCATGCCTCTTGAGCCCTTTCCTAATAGAGACATCAATGGGATGTTTAATCATACCTGTGGATACCGTCATAATATTATATATATATATATATATATATATATATATATATATATATATTCACTTTTTCGTCAGCTGACACATGTTCCAAGCCTTCCAGGAACCAATTAAGTTGACATTTACCAAATGTGACTCTTAGAGCAAAATTGGTTCAGCAGCAGCAGCAGCCTCGCTGCGGTTCCTGCTCCATCCTTGACTATTGTTGGCTATGATTGTGTGCAAATGTATTTGATGCGCTGAAGGGGAGGCATCGAAATGAGGACAATGCTTCCATCCACAGGGCTCTTGCATGTATAGAAGTCAGTTAGGTCTGACAGACAGCACGGGGACCGGGTCAGATAAGGCACAGGAACGGCTTGGTCTGCAGGTAGCTGGCGTTGGGTATCTTGTTGAGAATAGAATAGAATAGAATAGAATAGAATAGAATAGAATAGAATTTATTATTTATACCCCGCCCATCTGGCTGGGTTTCCCCAACCACTCTGGGCGGCTTCCAACAAAGTATTAAAATACAGTGGTCTGTTAAACATTAAAAGCTTCCCTAAACAGGGCTGCCATCTGAAGGTCTGACATCTGAAGTCTTCTAAAAGTCTGGTAGTTGTTCTTCTCTTTGACATCTGGTGGCAGGGCGTTCCACAGGGTGGGTGCCACTACTGAGAAGGCCCTCTGCCTGGTTCCCTGTAACCTGGCTTCTTGCAGTGAGGGAACCACCAGAAGGCCCTCGGTGCTGGACCTCAGTGTCTGGGCAGAACGATGGGGGTGGAGATGCTCCTTCAGGTATACCCTTCAGGTATATTGGAAGCATGCCATCCAAGGTTCCTCAGATGAAAACAGGCTTTACCTCCCCCCTCCTATTTAATAGAAATTGGCATCCCTGCTTCCTGAGGCTTCCAGCAACTGCTGTTCGGAAGCATTACAGCAACCCCTGATAGCTCAGAACCTGAGCTATCTCAGGTTTATTGGTTTGAGCCCCATGTTGGGTAAAAGATTCCTGCATTGCAGGGGGTTGGACTAGATGACTCTTGAGGTCCCTTCCATCTCTTGAATTTTATGATTCTATGCCTTTGACTGTGAAGGCAAAGCTAGCAGTCATTGATAGCCTAATCCTCCCTCAACTCATCCTCTTTTAAAGCCATCCAAATTGATGTGCATCACTGCCTCCTCTGGGAGTCAGTTCTATAGTTTAACTAGGCACTGCATGGTGGGACACGGGTGGCGCTGTGGGTTAAACCACAGAGCCTAGGGCTTGTCGATCAGAAGGTCGGCAGTTCGAATCCCCACGACGGGGTGAGCTCCCGTTGCTCAGTCCCTGCTCCTGCCAACCTAGCAATTCGAAAGCACATCAAAGTGCAAGTAGATAAATAGGTACCACTCTAGTGGGAAGGTAAACAGCATTTCCGTGTGCTCCTCTGGTTCGCCAGAAGCGGCTTAGTCATGCTGGCCACATGACCCGGAAGCTGTATGCCGGCTCCCTCGGCCAATAAAGTGAGATGAGTGCCGCAACCCCAGAGTCGTCCGCGACTGAACCTAATGGTCAGGGGTCCCTTTACCTTTTAGGCACTGCATGAAGAAGTAGTTTTCTTCTATCAAGATGGCTGCTGAGAAATCAGGGAGGTGAATCTGATAGGGTTAGAAGCATGAGGCTTAGTGTGGTTTGCTGTGGTGGGCAGAATATTTTGCTGTGTGTAATTATTTTACACATTTATAAACCACTTCCCTGCCTGAAGTCACCAAAAAGGTTCACAACAAGTTAAAGATGGAAAAAATAAACAATTGAAACCATGCAATTTTTCCTTATATACACTTTTTTTTGCAAGCAATTAAAATGTATTCACATTTCTTATGCAAACCTTCCCCTAAAATATCAATTTTTCTACATGTCTTTTGGCTGCAGAACTCCATCATGCAATCTGGAGAACAGCTGATTTTTGTTCTTTCCCCACACTCCAGTATATATTTATTGTCATTTTTCCAGCGTACCAGAACATGATGTCCTGCTTTATACATCAGTGTTACAGAAACAAAAGCCACAGAAACTACATAACTCAACTCTGGAGACGTCATCACTGTCGCAGCAATAACAATTCTCATGCAGTGATGGCAGATATTAATTTTTTAAAAAAGAAAAAAAGAAAAAGAAATCTACAAATTAGCACAAACCTTGGGACTGCTCTTTTCTGGTGTATTTGTGAAAGTAAATAAAGTCCCAACATATTCTCCAGTGAACGTGTCTGTGTTTGGTTCCTCTTGCCCATCTTCACAGGTGTGTTAATTTGCTAATCTCAAAGGATATCTGGAATTCGGTTTGGACATATTGTTTGGGGATGGGTGAATTAGGAATGGTTCATAGTAAAATGTGAACTGACCCATTGCTTGTGAAAAGTAACCCCTTTTCATGCAACCCCCAAGTTTTTTCCCATGGGAGAAGAACCAGGTCCAACATAGATATTGCAGAACCAGATATTGCAAAGCACTGCAAGGTTTTCTCTCCCCCCCCTTTGTAAATTCAAATCAAATGCAGTGGCTTTTATGTAATTCAAAGCCAGAACCAAACACTTTTTTGATTCTTTTCTTCTCTACCTCCCTCCTCTTCACTTACTGATCTTTTGGCTCCAAGTAAAAGCATCAAAGAACTTAAGCAAATCCAAGCCTTTTAATTTAGCTTTTATTTCAGATTGTGCGTGTGTGTATGCACACCCATGTGCATTGTGGGACAGGCATTGCATGCTTAAAAAGAAGAAAAAAAACTGCTCATCTCTGATGCAAAGTATCTGAACCCTGCGAGATCCTGCCTTGATAGCTCCTTATTGGAGAGTAGAAACTGGGAAATGCTCAGACTAAGAGATTTTAGTTTGAAACAGGGCTGAACCAAAACTTATCCCCAATTTGGGGCCACTTTACTTGTAAGATCACTTTCACCACTGTGATCGACAGATGTGGCACCGTTTCAGGTACCAGATAATACTCATTCTGCCCCTCTACGAAATCCAACTCTGCAATTCTATGATTCTTCTTCTTCTTCTTCTTCTTCTTCTTCTTCTTCTTCTTGTTTAGTTGTTTAGTTGTGTCTGACTCTTCGTGACCCCATGGACTAGAGCACACCAGGCACTCCTGTCTTCCACTGCCTCCCACAGTCTGGTCAAACTCATGCTGGTAGCTTCGAGAACACTGTCCAACCATCTCATCCTCTGTCGTCCCCTTCTCCTTGTGCCCTCCATCTTTCCCAACATCAGGGTCTTTTCTAGGGAGTCTTCTCTTCTCATGAGGTGGCCAAAGTCTTGGAGCCTCAGCTTCAGGATCTGTCCTTCCAGTGAGCACTCAGGGCTGATTTCCTTCAGAATGGAGAGGTTTGATCTTCTTGCAGTCCATGGGACTCTCAAGAGTCTCCTCCAGCACCATAATTCAAAAGCATCAATTCTTCAGCGATCAGCCTTCTTTATGGTCCAGCTCTCACTTCCATACATCACTACTGGGAAAACCATAGCTTTAACTGTACGGACCTTTGTTGGCAAGGTGATGTCTCTGTTTGTATGTCTAAGGAAAGAAAAGGTGTTCCCTAATAGAGAAGAGCAGAGCTGTCCATTTCAATCTCTCTCACTTCTTCCAGTCTTCAGTTCAGTTCTCCACACTTCCACACCAGTCTGCAATTCAAACAAAAAGTTCTCGTGGAAATTTGTTAGCATGTAAGTGCAGATTTATCCTGATGCACACCATTTTGTATACAACCTTGTCTAACATGCACATTTTTGAGAAGCAATTTTCCTTATAGGCAATGCATTCTAATGGGCATTTTAGTTGTTTGGGATAGCGTAAGACCATTCTAAGGGACGCGGGTGGCGCTGTGGTCTAAACCACCGAGCCTCTTGGGCTTGCCGATCAGAAGGTCGGCAGTTCGAATCCCCACGATGGGGTGAGCTCCCATTGCTCAGCCCCTACTCCTGCAAACCTAGCAGTTCGAAAGCATGTCAAAGTGCAAGTAGATAAATAGATACCACTCCGGTGGGAAGTTAAACGGTGTTTCCGTGCATTGTTCTGGTTTTGGTGTTCCGTTGCACCAGAAGCAGCTTAGTCATGCTGGCCACATGACCTGGAAAAACTGTCTGAGGACAAACGCAGGCTCCCTCGGCCTGTAAAACGAGATGAGTACCGCAACCCCAGAGTCGTTTGTGAGTGGACTTAACTGTCAGTGGTCCTTTATCTTTAAGACCATTCTAATTGGGAATTCTGTCCCAGGGATATGGCTGGGCTGCAAAGGTCAGCCAAGCCAGTGCCTATTTTTTACATAGCATTGCCAAGGTGCATGAGCTTATCATTGAAACACTGCCAAACACACACACAAAACAACAACAACAACAACAACAACAACAACAAACAAACAAACAAAACCCCAACCTTATTATAACTGTGCACAGAATTGTATCACGGGCCATTTTTATCAATGTGCAGAAGAAATGCAAAAAGAAAAAAGTGAGGCGGAAGAACCAATAGCCTTTCGCCACTGATTTATTAATGCATATGAATGAACTCGTAACACAGAATGGGAAAAGTGTGCAAAAGAACTGAAGGAATGCAGAGCTGTAGCAAACTGTGCACGCATCAACTTTGGAACTAATAGAAGAACCCCCCCCCAAAAAAAAAAAAATTGGACTGGTGGAGTGTAAAGAAGACCGAAAGTAAAGGGACTGTATGCTGCATATTCTCATCTGTTCTTCTCGTTCAGGAACAAGGGTGGGGGGAATCACAGCTGTTTCTGGCATCCGTAATTATTCAATAAATATATGATGTGCCCTGCTTTCGGAAACTACAGCTGCAGTCGAAAGCACCCTTACCAGGTAGCATGTTCCATTGAACTCTGGGAGAGTTCTGAATGTATGTGCTTTGAATCGTGGTGCATGGCTTCACTCCAAAGTGTATTCAGGAGGAAGTGAGTCCCACTGAACCCTGTAAGACTGGCTTCTGAGTAAACATGTTTACCATCAAGCCACAAGGGTGTGTTAGTTTCACCACCCTCACATTTCTCCCTTGATTGTATTCCTTGTGCATTGTTCAGCATTCAGATTTAAACCCACAGGGGTGAAGGTTGGTCGTATCACAGGCTGGAGGTCTTTTTTTTGCCTGTGATGCTCCTGTTCTGTTATGGACTTTTCGCCTATTTTCCTTTTCAGAAGGTTCACGATCTGTCTCCAACAGAACTGGAGAAGTTCACTCCGCTCACTCAGGTGGGCTTTTGTTGTTGTTTTAGGTAAAAGATCTCTTTCTTTGCATTTCTGATTTCTTTTGTTGGGTGGGCGGCTAATGCCCCATTTCCTAATACTCAGTTCTGCCACTAGGTGCCGCTCTTTCCTCTTTTTTAATCATAGGGACATGTGCCTGGCAAATACCCCCACCCTGAAAAATTAACCACACCAACTTTGTGTTCTCACACTGAAAGGATACACATCTGAACCACAGATTCTGCTCCCAGACTTTGAAAACCAACCAAAGGTACACACACAAAAACCAACCCTCATATATCATGTGAACAAGGTCAGCCTTGCTAACCAAGCCTTGTTTCTAACAACTGCTAATGCTACGGAGACTGTCTCTGAAAAGATGAAATAAATAATGGTGAAGGACAAGGAGTGACATTGGCAGAAATGGCTAATAACAAAACTACCATTTCTTCCAGTAAGGATAGGAACGAGGTACAGTTTCCGTGAGTGCTTTGTACTTTTTGATAGACACTTCCTATGATCAGTTCTCAAGCAAAAAGACAAAACCACAAGATGAGGTTGACGGCGCAGAAACCAGGAAGCTCTGAGGTTAACAGTGTCAGGCATTTTTGGTGATGTGAGCAAAAACAGTGGGTGCTTGGGACAAAAAGTGTAAGAAATAAAAACTAGCTCAAAGGGGAACCGAGGAAGCTGCCTAGGTGAAGTTGGTCAATTGGGTCATCTAGCTAAGTACCAGGGACTCTCCAGGGTTTCAGGGACGTGTCTCAAAGATCCCTTTCACAGTCTAAGACAAGGATTTCCCGAATATTAGCCTTGTTTCGCAGTCCTGGGCTTCATCAGTAGTACAAACTCATATATGATATCACAGGACAGTGGATCTTATAGCATAGTAGTAGCTATAAATCCTTGTCTTAGACTCTGTGAAAGGATTCTGTGGAACTATAACAACCTTTCGTGTGGATTGTTGGACTCTATGAACAGACTGGTGGAATAGACACTTACACATATATGGACCTTATGCATGAACTGATTAAAGAACGAACAGATCCACTGGGTTTTCTGCTTTTTTTGTTGAGCTTTATGAGCTGCGTGCAACCTTGCCGCTGCTCCCGGACCTGTTCTGGGGGCTGGGGTCGGGCGAAGCTCGGGCTTCCCCTGCCCCAGCCCCATGGCTAAAAAGGAAGCCAAGACAGGGAGCAGGATCCATCCCGCTCGCTGTCTTGGCTTCTTTGCTCTTTGGGGGTGGGGGGCAGGGGAATAAGATTTGTTTTCTTGATTCCCCCCCCCTAAAAATTAGGTGTGCCTTATGGTCCAGGGCGTCTTATGGAGAGAAAAAGATGGTATTCAAAAGTACAGCCGGTTACATCTTGTGTGTTTATTGAATATGTTTCACATAACCAGAGGTTTGTTGTTGTTTTGCAAATGCCGATACAGACAGCGCATGCACGGCACCGATACAGACAGCACCCGAGCAGCGCCGAAATGGACAGCGCATGTGAGGCACCAATACCAATGGCACATGTGTGGTACTGATACAGATGGCGCCACTTGAATGCTGCCGATACAGATGGCACTCGAGCTGTGCCCATACGGACGGCGCTCGAGCGGTGCCCATAATGGCGGGACACGCGCCCTTGTCTGCCCTACAATGAGTTTAGCCCTCGGCCAGCCGCCATTTTCTCACACACCCCTCAGGGTGACACCCGGGGCACACCACCCCCGCCCCCCTTCCTACGCCCCCGCTCTACCATTGAGTCACAGCAGCCCTTCCTCTAAGGAATAGCTTTGATCAATACTGTTTGTGCAGAACGGAGGGAGGAATCCATCTTTTCCTGGCCCCTTCTACTCCCACATATGTTCATTTGTCTGCTAAACTCCTTTCCGCATTATGTGCGCTGAAACAAAATCCAAATGGAAATTCACATTCAGTTTTGCAAATTGCAGGGGATGTGATGGGTTGATAAACCCTGGCCTTCCGACAACTGAGTCACAGCCGCTCACTGGGGGAGGGAGGGAAGAGGCAGGCGGGCAGGAGGAGGTCAGCGCAGTGCAAACACACCAGTGGCATCAATCCACCCTTCCACACATTTCCCATCTCGGGAAACATTTTTCTTTTGCTTGGAGAAAAGCGGATGCAATTCAATTTGCCTAATCCACTACTTCCTGTGTGAGTGAATTTGATAGTTTTAACTGTATGCTGTGTGAAGAACGACTTCCTTTTTTGTGCGCGTGTCCTAAATCTTCCAATATTCAGGTTTGTTTCTGAAAAAGGCTCTTTTTTCAGACAGCACCCACCCCAACTCGGAGGTGTGACGTGCAGAGAAGATGCTTCAACATTGACCTCGGTATTTGGGCTGCCTCAAATGAGCAGATTGACAGGTCCAGAATCACATGATCAAGTTTTTGACCTGCAACTGGGTGGACAAATACTATTTCCTCCATTCATGTGCTGAACTTGAACTTTTGTCCATGTTAAAGTAGAGGTGAAGGGACCCCTGACTGTTATGTCCAGTCGTGGACGACTCTGGGGTTGTGGCGCTCATCTCGCTCTATAGGCTGAGGGAGCTGGCGTTTGTCCACAGACAGCTTCCGGGTCATGTGGCCAGCATGACTAAGCTGCTTCTGGCGAACCAGAGCAGCGCACGCATAGCTGTCAATTTTCAGATTTGAAAATAAGGTATCAGCAGCCTCACCTGTCCCAGGGACAGTCTACAGGATATCTAACAATCCAGGATAGCAGCGGGAAGCAGCAGGAAATGGCACTGGAATAAGGGAATTTCCCGCAAAAAAGGTGAAGGTTGACAGCTATGAGCGCGCGGAAATGCCGTTTACCTTCCACCAGAGCGGTACCTATTTATCTACTTGTGCTTGACATGCTTTCGAACTGCTAGGTGGGCAAGATCAGGGACCGAGCAACGGGAGCTCACCCTGTCATGGGGATTCGAACCACCGACCTTCTGATCGGCAAGTCCTAGGCTCTGTGGTTTAACCCACAGTGCCTATCCGCGTCCCTCTTTGTCCCTGTTATGTGGTAGCAAATCAGAAGGGATTTGGGATGTTCCATGGAAGGGCCACACCCACAGCGCTTTTCGGGTGTCTTTTCCTTTCCTAAAATGGCGTAATAGAAGAAGTTAGGAGAGGAAACAAAACTGCACAAGCATCCGGATGTAAGAGAGCCACCCGACAATGTTATGCATGACTTGAAAAAAATATCTGTCCCACCCATATAAACACAAGTGATAAATCCATGTATATATTTATTTGCCCATTATGTCTTCAAAGAGATCGGGAATGTGCATTATGAATAAGGACGCGTTTCACTTTTGCTAACGCAAGTTTTATCAGTGCACACTTTTTTATGTTGGCCCTTGTCTTTAATGAGGAAATAAAATTGCCCCCCCCCAAGAAAAATGGAGTTGGCTCACGTTTCTGTATCCTTTTTCTTTCTTTCTTCGGCAGATGGGTGGCGGAGGGCGGGGGGAGATTGCAGGCTATCATCTACTTATTTTATTTTATTTTATTTTTTCAGCAGAAAGTAGTCTATCCGAGCCTTTGCACAAAGCCTCTCAATTCCGTCGTATCAGATCTCTACTGGGCGCCATCCATTACCACGCCGGTCCCTTTCTTTCTGATATCATTATTATTGTGATGACTATTCTGTTTATCTTGCCCGTGCGTATGCAACGGCGATATAAATTTTATATGTGGGTATGAATATGCACTGCGGGATGGGATGGTCTATCTTTATTATGCAGATGTCAGCAGGGGGAAGACAGAGAGCGTGCCTTTCACAGGTTCGAAAAGTGCTTCCACAAACTTCTGATAGTTAAAGTTGCACTTTCTCGGTGCATTAAAATGGGAGGCACATTCCAGGCTCGGAGGAAAGCGAGTTTCTGAGTGTTTTGGGAGAAAAACAAGTCCCTCTCGAGTGCATTGTGGATGTGACACAGGACATTAGGGATCAGATTCTTCTTTCTTTCAAGTTCAGACTCCCCCCTTTGCCCCAAGATTAGGAAAGTGGCACAGCACAGGCAGGGGGTCTAGCCACAGGTGCCGAGCTGCACTCAACATTTCAGGGGCTGCGCGTGACATCATGTGTGTGCATGTGCATGTGACATCACACACATTATGCGTCGCTGTGATGACTGTCTCATTGAGAGAGGCTGGCCAGGCCTCCTCCTGATACAACATTCACTCACCAGGCCAGGCTGGTTGACCCAGGGTGATATTCTATCAGGCTGCGCAGTATCGGGAGACACAGAATGACATCTCGCCAGGCCCCACAGGGTCTTGAGATGCCACACGATCCTGGGCGACGCAATCCTGCGCCACATTGTGATGACATTTCGCCAGGCCGCCTTCGTCCCCTCAGGATTGGGGGTGTCCAAGCCCTGTCCAATAGGATGGTGGGGAGCTGTAGAGGCCTCAGTCCCCACGGAGGAACTTAAGGTCCACAAATGACAACACCTTGGAGGTCCCAAGTCACAAGGTGGTTAGATTGGTCTCAACTAGGGCCAGGGCCTTTTCAGTACTGGCCCCGACTTGGTGGAACGCTCTGTCACAAGAGACAAAGGCATGCGGGACTTGACACCTTTCCACAGGGCCTGCAAGACAGAGCTGTTCCGCCTGGCCTTTGGTTTGGACTCAGTCTGACCCTTATGTTTTCCTCCCCTTATGGTTTTGATCTATGGGCTAATATTAAAATGAGACTGCATTTTAAATTATATTTTAACGTGTAATTTAAATTGGTTTGGGTTTTTTTTTAATTGTAATTTTACTGGAGTTAGCCACCCTGAGCCTGGCTCTGGCCAGGGAAGGCGGGGTAAAAATAAATAATAATAATAATAATAATAATAATAATAATAATAATAATAATAATAATTATTATTATTATTATTATTATTATTATTATTATTATTATTACAATTGGTGGGACTAGCTTAGTGGAAGAACATCTGTTCTGCATGCAGTAAGTCCCATGTTCAGTCTCCAGCATATTCAGGTAGACTGAGATTATCATCCATCTGAACCCCTGTAGAGTCACTGCAGAGAACACTAGACTTGATAGGCCGATGATCTGATGCAATATTGGGCAGCTTCCTGTCTTCCTCTGTTCAAGACTTGATTTCCCTCATCTGAATTGCCCCATCCAAACTGGCTCCAGGTATAGTGGGGCCATTGTCCAAGTGTCCAATGATTGGTCTTCACCACGGCATCATCAGGCAGCTATTGGCTGCCATCTTGAATCCCCCACAATGCCCTGGATGTAGCATCACGCAAGGCATTGTGGGGGACTGAAATCACAGACTCACAGATCTAGACCAGGCATAGGCAAACTCGGCCCTCCAGATGTTCTGGGACGACAATTCCCACCGTCCCTGACTACTGGTCCTGTTAGCTAGGGATCATGGGAGTTGTGGTGCCAAAACATCTGGAGGGCCAAGTTTGGCTATGCCTGATCTAGACACTTGACAGAAGGGGCTCAGGTTAAGCAAAAGTGAAGAAGAGGAGGTGGAGGAGGAGAAGGAGGAGGAGGCGGTGTTTGGATTTGATATCCCACTTTATCACTACCCTAAGGAGTCTCAAAGAGGCTCACAATCTCCTTTTCCTTCCTCCCCCACAACAAACACCCTGTGAGGTGAGTGAGGCTGAGAGACTTCAGAGAAGTGTGACTGGCCCAAGGTCACCCAGCTGCTGCATGTGGAGGAGCAGAGACGCGAACCCGATTCACCAGATTACGAGTCTACCGCTCTTAACCACTACACCACACTGGCTCTCCAGTGCTGAGTGCTGACACAGGTCCTCACCTCCCCGAGTTTCTAATAACTACAGAAAAAGGAGAACTCCACATCTGGCATATAGTGATGGCTTCATTCCTTTGCACCTTGAGGTCTCCAGCTTTTTCTGAGATCCTGTTCAGGCTCTATCTGCCTCCTAGACAGTCTGGGGTGTGGTCAGCAAGGCTAGCCCATCCATGAGGCGGACTGAGGCATCTGTTTCAGGCAGTGGAATCTGCTGAGGTGGCACAACCACTGAAGAAGTATCATCTGCTTCTGGCAAGGTCTTGCAAGCTCTGCAAGATCTCAGAAGATCTTGCCCCAAACCTCCACTAGGTAAAGGTAAAGGGACCCCAGACCATTAGGTCCAGTCACGGATGACTCTGGGGTTGCGGCACTCATCTCGCTTTATTGGCCGAGGGAGCCGGTGTACAGCTTCCGGGTCATGTGGCCAAGCTGCTTCTGGCAAACCAGATCAGCGCACGGAAATGCCGTTTATCTTCCCGCCGGAGTGGTACCTATTTATCTACTTGCACTTTGAGGTGCTTTCGAACTGCTAGGTTGGCAGGAGCTGGGACCGAGCAACGGGAACTCACCCCGTCGCGGGGATTCGAACTGCCGACCTTCTGATTGGCAAGTCCTAGGCTCTGTGGTTTAACCCACAGCGGCACCAGCGCCCCTAAAACCTTAACTATGTGACCCCAATAAGCGAGGCTGTGGCAGGGGGCGGGGCAAGATCAGCAGGAGCAACTTCTTCCCTTTTCACCCCATGCAAGGTGGGTTTATGAAATAGGTGACAAGCTCCCTTTTCTTTTAAAAAGAAAAAAAAATGAGGAAAGAGCTTGTTGGCATCCCAATTATAAGCAGATATTTTCAGCCTCCTTAAGTTTTCTCAAGCCCAAAGAAAACTTTATAAGAAGTGTATGAAAAATGCAGGTGCTTCATTCAGCATGAGTGATACTCAGCAGAAAAGGGCTATACAGAACACATTTTTAAAGGCTCTGGGATTGTTAATCATTGCCAAGTCAGATTTATTCCCATGCAGATAATATATTCCTCCCCCCATCCTTAAAATAAATTTTAAAAAATCTGCACACAATTTCTGAGCCAGAGGAATATAAAATGAGAGGCACCTGCTTTTTATAATCTGGATTCCCCATACCATCTCTAATCAAAGCTATACATTTTCTTCGGAACGACTTAAAAAATGCAAACGAAACCTTTAACTCCCAAGATCAATGGCAACCTTAGACGGGCTGGAGTCGGGCGGCGCAGTTCGTCTTGTCAGAACCCGCCTTATCGTTCGGGAAGAAGAATAAACAGAGCAATTATTCTCGCCTCCCTTTGGGGGGAGGGCTTGTTTGTTTGTTTTCTAATTGAACCATCCGTTACTTTCTAAAATTCAAATCACCATCAGATTAATAGCGGGAAGCTGCTGAAATATTGATTTGGTTACAGAAATGTCAGAGTTGGCAGGTAAGTTGTCTTGTTGCCTCCAGAGAGGCTTTGGCATTAGGAGAAATTATGAAAAGGAGCTTTAACAATTTAATAAGTTCATAACAATTTGCTCCCGTGCTTTGCATGGCTAAGGAACCGGGGGCTTTCATCTGTCCCGAAAATCTGTGAATGTTCCCCACCTCTGAGGTGTCAGTTTGAATCAAAGCCGGAGAAAATCTGGGTTGCAATGGCTCATCCTTTCCTGCCGTGCTAGAGCCTTCGCAAACTTGGTGCCCTTTGCTTGTATTGGATTACAGGTCCAATCAGCCTTATGGCTATTAATTTTTTTCAAAAAATAAATTGTTGCTCTTTTCTGTTTCACAAAAGTAGCTCCGAGCAGCTTGCAACAATAAGGAAGCAGTGCATATCTTAAAGCCAGCATAAAAACAAAACAAGAGAAAAGTCTAAAACACGTTTTTAAAAGGCAGGACTGAAATCTACACTCGTGGAAGGAGCAACATTCCTTGGATGAAAATAGAGACCTTTCTCACTCCCCCCCCCCCACAACTGATGCCCTACAACCTTCCTGTCAGGGAACTGCCATCGGAGCCTAGAGTGGAGGTAAGGCTCCCCAACGATGCAGGAGAAGGGACCAGCAGGGAGAGAGAGAGAGAACTTCCTTTGAGGAAGGAAATA
Source organism: Podarcis raffonei (assembly GCF_027172205.1). Taxonomy (NCBI): domain Eukaryota; kingdom Metazoa; phylum Chordata; class Lepidosauria; order Squamata; family Lacertidae; genus Podarcis; species Podarcis raffonei. The sequence goes on from NC_070611.1 coordinate 67,004,440, forward strand.
GGAGTGACACCAGGAAGCAAGGGGGGACTGCGGAGGGAGGGCTCCAAGACTCTTCCACAGAGACCAGCGGGGAGAGCCCAGGACCTCCGTTGGGCATGCCCACTCTGCGCAGGAGACTTCCGCGCAGGGAGGCTAGGAGGAGACTTGGGATCAAAGAGTTTTTATGTTGGAAGAAGTTCAGAAAACGCCCACTGACGGATTCTGCCAGTGACTGAGACAGTCATGGAGAAAGGGCTGTCCAGCCAGGGAAAGGTTCAGCCAGGCAACGTTGCCTGGAGCTGCAGCACCCTTTACGCACAAGCAACCCCTATTCCCTTTACACTTCCATTTTTTGTTTGTCTGCATTTCCAAACCACTACAATGACACACAACACAAACACCCTCCGCTGCCCTGAGAAAACCCCTTAATCCTGGTTTTATTTTTTGGTAGATTTACAAAAAGAAAAACAGACACCAATAAATAATTTTCGAAAGGGGCAAGATTAGATGCAGACGCAAACAGCAATGTGCTCTATGTGGGGCTCCCTTTGAAGGTGACCTGGAAACTACAACTAATCCAGAATGCGGCAGCCAGACTGGTGACTGGGAGCAGCCGCTGAGACCACATAACACCGGTCTTGAAAGACCTACATTGGCTCCCAGTACGTTTCTGAGCACAATTCAAAGTGTTGGTGCTGACCTTTAAAGCCCTAAATGGCCTCGGCCCAGTATACCTGAAGGAGTGTCTCCACCCCCATCATTCTGCCCGGACGCTGAGGTCCAGCGCTGAGGGCCTTCTGGCAGTTCCCTCATTGCGAGAAGCAAAGCTACAGGGAAATGGGCAGAGGGCCTTCTCGGTAGTGGCACCCTCTCTGTGGAACGCCCTCCCACCAAATGTCAAAGCGAAAAATAACTACTTGACATTTAGAAGACATCTGAAGGCAGCCCTGTTCAGGGAAGCTTTTAATGTTTAACAGACTACTGTATTTTAATACTTTGTTGGAAGCCGCTCAGAGTAGCTGGGGAAACCCAGCCAGATGGGCGGGGTATAAATAAATTGTTGTTGTTGTTAAAGAATCAAGACTCCTTGTGTGTCACTCCCTTTTTCTTCTCACCCAGAGCATCCCTGTGGGATCAAAGATTCTTAGAGGACTGGAGTAAATATTTGAACTATTTGAAAAGCAATTGTAATAAACAGATTACGCTAGTAGGACTGCAAGAAGTTCTGTAAGCAGGACTTTGTGAAATACTGCAAGGAAGACTTTGAAAAGAATTATTAGTTAAGGACAATTAAAAGTAATAGAGAAATTAAGAAATGCAGAATAAGTGATAAAGAATGGAAAATCTTCAGAGGTTGTTGACGGAAGTCTAAAATATTGTATAAGATAAGAAGTTATGTTAAATGATTGTTGGAACGGATATGTTAAAAAATTAATAAAAATATATATAAAAGAAAAAGAAAAGAAAAAAAGGCCCATTCTTGTGTTGCCACCCCTTGGACCTCCCATGGAGGATGCATGTGGAGAAAGGCCTCTGATTAATGTGGAGAGCACATGCCCATCAACATTATTATTTTTTAATTCATTTTTATTAAATTTTCCACTTTAACAATCCAATCCAATCACATTAAATATTCCAAATTATACATATCAAATAATCCGAATATTCTGCCAAATTATAAATTTTTAGTAAGACTTCCCATGCTTCAAGTTCGGAGGGTTCTGATCATCTCATACTTCTACTGCTTTTCATAGTCACTTCCGATGGTTCCTCTAATTCTTTCTGCTGTTAACCTTCCTTCTTTCACAGCCTCTGAGTTGTTCCCACAAGCAAGTTAAAACAAGCAATGGTATGTTTCTGTGTGGATTTTATGTCTCTCATTCCCCTCTATAAATTTGTAGCATCTCCTCACACGCTGGTGTTTCTGCCAAATCAATCCAAAGGCCCATCAAGATTTTAAGTGGGACATCCCAGAATCACAAAAGCCAATCCTGGTGCTCTGGTTATCTGTAGGGTCACTGCTAGAGCACTAAAGGTCCAGAACTCTGGCGCGACCCTCTGACGAGCCCAGAGTGCCAGCGCCACAATCTCACATGCTCTCACACCATTTTTTCAGGATGAGAACATGGTGCAGGTCACGCGACTTGCCTGGGAGTGACGCCATAGCTGTCAACCGTCCCTTATTTGGCGGGAAAGTCCCTTATCCCAGCGCTGTGTCCAGCTGCTGTCCCTTATTGATGATGTCCCTTAAATTTCCCAGGTTCCAAAGGAAGCAGCTCCTCTTCCTCCCTCCCTGACGGACAGGGAGGGGGGAGGCTCCAAGTGTGTTGCTTGGCTACGTTGCTCACCCAACAAGGAGTCTAAGAACGACTGGGGGGTGGAGCTTGCATGCCTTGCGCCGATCAAATCAGCCGCGTTGCCTGGGGACTCGCCTTTGCTCAGCGCTTCCCAGCGGAGAGGTGATGGTGGTTTTCCTTGCTGCATCCCCTTTGCCAGGTTGCTGCGCTGTGGGAACCACTGCTTGAGGCTTCGTTTGGCTGCTGGTTGGTCTTTCTGCCTTTGGCTCGGAGGGGCTCAGAAGTTGAACATACCTGTGTTTGGAAAATCCCTTATTTTGGCTGCTGGCCCCTTATTTTCAAATCTGTAAGTTGACAGCTATGAGTGACGCGCGTCCCAATTTTAGGTAAGAAAAAAGTTGGGTGGTGTGCAGCAGGCAGCCTGTAAGGTTTTGGGGTTCCAAACCCTAGTCAGCATAGCTGTACTCTCATTAGCAGAAAAAGCCAAGCTTAAGGCACTAATTCTTAGCTATGAAATATAAGCACATGCAGATTGTATGCACACACATGGGGTGTGTCTGTGCGCACCATTGTTGTATTGCTGCTGGATGTGGTTACCGAAAAAACTGCCGGCGATCTTCGCAAGAAACCATTCATTCTTAGAAAACTTGAGAAACCTCTGTGTATGCACTCATTTGAGAACCACATGAGAACAGGGGGAGCTTCAAAAGACCGTAAGTGATCAGAAGTCATTAAGAAGGTTCAGATACAGTACGTGGAATTTGACATTTGGAGTATTTTTTTGAAGAAGAAAAGGGCAAAGGCATTTGATCAGTTGGCTCGGGGGCTGTCCCTGAAGCCTTCTGGAAAGAATGAAAAAAGTAGTTTTCTTCTGAAAACCCCAGCCATACTTCCATAGAAATGAAGTAACTATTTGCAAGCGGAGTAATTGGCAGTCCATTCCCACAATGAAGGGGAAAAAACACTGAAATTAAAGAGATATATATGCTTTATACTGCAACCTGCATACACACACACCTGGGAGTAATTTCCATTGAATTCAATATAACTTATTTTTGAGTAGCCATGGCTAGGATTGCAGCACACATTGTGGGAACGTTTATATAATTTAGCAGAGTTTAAACAATCCCCTGTTTGAGTTTATGCAGTGAAAAGCGGGTTGCTAACTCGTTTGAGTCCTATCGATAATTATACCTTCCTGGTTGATAATCCCTTTTGTGGCCAAGTGGGCATTCGAATCCAGGGCTCTCCCAGCTCCTAGTCAAACACTCTAACCACTACACCATACTGTCTCCCAATAATAATAATAGTGGTATAGAAACTAATAGGAATTCTGGAGATACTTCTAGAGGACAGGCCACTCTCGACCCTAGAGCTAGAGGTGATGTCAGCAGTGATTGCAAGAGAGCAATAGACCAATCTAGTCACAATCTGGGAAGAGGCCCAGCCCTTACTTGCTCTCTACTTTGAGTAGAGAGCATCTACTTTGCATACAGATGATCCCAAATTCAATCCCCAGGTAGGGCTGGGAAATAAAAGGTTAAAAAAAAAGGTAAAGGAGCCCTGGATGGCTAAGTCCAGTCAAAGGCGACTATAGGGTTGCGGCACTCATCTCGCTTCCAGGCCGATGGAGGTGGCGTTTGTCCACAGACAGCTTTCCAGGTCATGTGGCCAGCATGACTAAACTGCTTCTGGCACAACGGGACACTGTGACAGAAGCCAGAGCACACGGAAACGCCATTTACCTTCCCGCTGCAGTGGTACCTATTTATCTACTTGCATTCGTGTGCTTTCGAACTGCTAGGTTGGCAAGAGCTGGGACAGAGCAACGGAAGCTCACACTCCGTCACAAGGATTCAAACCGCCGACCTTCTGATCGGCAAGCCCAAGAGGCTCAGTGGTTTAGACCACAGCGCCACCCGCATCCACTGGGAGATAACCTCAGTCTGAAACCCTGGGGAGCTGATGCAAGTCAGTGTAGACTATGGTTTCCCAAACTTGGGTCTTCAGCTGTTTTTGGACCATAATTCCCATCATCTCTGACCACTGCTCATGCTAGCTAGAGACCCAAATTTGGGAAACCCTGGTGTAGACAATGGACTAACAGTCAGTGTAAGACAGTTTGCCACATTCCTATCTTCCTAGCAAGGTAGGTTCCTATAATAATAATAATAATAATAAATTTTATTTATATCCCGCCCTCCACTGCCGAAGCTGGGCTCAGGGCGGCTAACAACAATAAAACAATACAAAAGTACAACACAAACAACACTCTAAAATCATTCATTATAAAATTAATTAAATTCAAGCCACTGGCCACCATTCGGCCAGAGCTCCGCGAAGATTGCCGAGGGAGGGAGTCAGGCTATGACGAATGGTCTTTAAAAACGTAGAGGACCCCTGAGAGTTAAGTCCAATCGCTTATGCCTCTGGTGTTGCTGCGCTCATCTCGCTTTACTGGCCGAGGGAGCCGGCATTTGTCCACTCCGCAGACAGTTTTTCCGGGTCATGGGACCAGCATTACTAAGCTTCTTCTGGCGAACCAGAGTAGCACATGGAAACGCCGTTTACCTTCCCGCTGGAGCGGTACCTATTTATCTACTTGCACTTTGACGTGCTTTTGAACTGCTAGGTTGGCAGGAGCAGGGACCGAGCAATGGGAGCTCACCCTGTGGCAGGGATTCAAACTGCCGACCTTCTGATCGGCAAGCCCAAGAGGCTCAGTGGTTTAGACCACAGCGCCACCCGTGTCCTGTGATGAGCTTCCTATGATGAGTGGTCTTTAGTGACTTCATATTCTGCACAAGAGCATCACAGAGCAATCTGGTCGCCTACTGGCAAACAAGAGGATGGACTTTGGTTGGAGTGGCAGAGCTCCAAGCTCTGGCGGGGGGGCAGACAGCAGGCGGGGGCATGGCTGGAGTGCATCCTGGGGGGCGTGGCACCCAGCGTGGGGGGGGCAGCTGCGATGGCACCCCACCAGGATCATGCCGCCGTGGGCGGTGTGCTTGCCCCGCACCCCTGTTCTTCCGCCAGTGTTTGGGTGGTATCCTGCCAGGTGATTCTTATTTTGGATGCAAGTTCCTTCTCTTACGGCTCGAAAGACAGTTTTGGATTCCCTCTCCGGTTTACGGAAATGGCATTAAAACACACGCACGCACATTTTAAAAGTAGCGAAATCTGAATGTAACTTTGCTGAGTTTAAATTATGGTAATGTCAAAAGGATAAAGAATGTGTTTGGGGTTATGAAGCGAGCTGATATGCCTGCACAAAATCCACTTCTTATCATTTAATGACATACACCAATGTTTTGCTGTTAGACAAGCAATCTAATTTTTTTTTTCAAATGTAAATAACCTTGTCTTAAATCTATATTCCTGAGATAATGGCGTGACCCCCCTCCCCCCCTCCATTCTTCCTTTCGCAGGCAAGCTCACAAACAACCCATCTATCTATCTATATATATATAAATGCAACAGCTTCATTTTCGCATGGTTTTTCACTCTAGTAAAAAACATGGTAGCTGTGGGTGTTGTTCAGAAACTCAGAGGTTTTGAATCCGGGCAAGGTGTTGAACACAGGAAGGAAGGAAGAAGTTGCAATATCCTTTGAAGTGTGTGCTGTTCTTCTCCCCTTCGAAACCCTTTGCTCTATTTTCAGGTTGCCAACGTTTTTGTAACCTTTTTTTAAAAAAAAATGGTGCAACCTTTTTTTAAGGGTGGCTGGGCTGTATGGAGGACTCTGCTAACTCTGCTGCTGTTCTAATCATTTTAGAACCCTGGAAAATGATTAGGCCTCCATCTCAGCCCCAATGTAACACAGCACATTGCTGTGAAAACAAAGTTTGCTGCCCTACACTGGGTGCAAACGAAACAATAATGTACTAGCTTCACAGAATCATAGGACCTCGGAAGTGGAAGGGACCCAAGGGTCATCTAGTCCAACCCCGTCCCCCACAATGCAGGAATCTCGGCTAAAGCATCCATAGCAGACGGCTTCCTTTTCCTGCTCTACCCCTTTCCGCACAGCCACTTCCACTTTGACATGTTATATTACATCAGCATTTCTAGATATGCACTGTTCTACAGGAATTTCTTGAGGTTGTTTAGTCATTTAGTCGTGTCCAACTCTTCGTGACCCCATGGACCAGAGCACGCCAGGCATTCCTGTCTTCCACTGGCTCCCGCAGTTTGGTCAAACTCATGCTGGTAGCTTCAAGAACACTGTCCAACCGTCTCGTCCTCTGTCGTCCCCTTCTCCTTGTGCCCTCCATCTTTCCCAGCATCAGGGTCTTTTCCAATGAGTCTTCTCTTCTCATGAGGTGGCCAAAGTCTTGGAGCCTCAGCTTCAGGATCTGTCCTTCCAGTGAGCACTCAGGGCTGATTTCCTTAAGAATGGAGAGGTTTGTTCTTCTTGCAGTCCATGGGACTCTCAAGAGTCTCCTCCAGCACCATAATTCAAAAGCATCGGTTCTTCGGCGATCAGCCTTCTTTATGGTCCAGCTCTCACTTCCATACATCACTAACAGGAATTTCTGTTGTTGTTGTTTAGTCATTTAGTCGTGTCCGACTCTTCATGACCCCATGGACCAGAGCACGCCAGGCACCTCTGTCCTCCACTACCTCCCGCAGTTTAGTCAAACTCATGCTGGTAACCTCGAAAACACTATCCAACCATCTCGTCCTCTGTCGCCCCCTTCTCCTTGTGCCCTCCATCTTTCCCAACATCAGGGTCTTTTCCAGGGAGTCTTCTCTTCTCATGAGGTGGCCAAAGTACTGGAGCCTCAGCTTCATGATCTGTCCTTCCAGTGAGCACTCAGGGCTGAATTTCTACCTACCCTTTAAAAAATAATGACAATAATAATTCTATTAATATTATTTTATTGCACTTTGTCGCCAAGATGCTTAAACGTCAAACAAGCTTGCTTGCCGAGAAAAAAAAAAGTAAACAAGCACCGAGGGAAAGGAAAGAAGAAAAGAAAATATCACTGGGAGGAGAAAAGGGGTGGCATAGCAATAACCCCCACCCCCCCGAAACCTCTAAAGTATGGTGAATAAATTAAAAGGAAAAATATCATTCCAAAGGTGCAAAAACAAAGTCCTCCTCTCAATAAATTAGTCTTCTTGGTGTTTATGTATTGCATTTCTCTCATATGTAATGGTTGTCATTAAGATGTTTTGCAAGGTGTTCCTTAGCCAATCAGTTATAGTAGGGTTGCCAACTATTGAAACGGTTCATGCTGCTGTGCCTTTAGCATGAGTGTCCTTTGCAGAAATTCACCTGCTGCATTGGTGTGTTGCTGCATGCCTTTATAAACAAAACAAAAGCTTCATGGGCTACTTTCCACAGGACAAACCTGCAGACACCTGTAAAATGGGCAGAAGCCGGCCAGGCTAATTGAAAACTGTACACTAGTTTACTCATCTACAATGAGTGCTGGGATATAGGTGGATTTTATGGTGCTCTTGGCAACATCAGTGAGCAGTAGGCTCACTGCTGGTGTGAGAATGAGAGTGTAACACCTCCAAGTACATAAGCATGCCCTCATTTATGATCTGAGAAATATTCAAGGTCGTGAAACCACCCCAGACTGTGAGCCCGATGTGATCTTGGGAATAGGTCTCACTGAACTCAATGGGACTTTCTTCCGGTAAGACATTTACTTCTTTGTAAGATTATAAAACGGTGAAAACGTTTTGAGTGGGACAGAACAGCATTTTTCCAATGCTTTTCTGTTATAATGCATTTGCATTTTTTAAATTTGCAACTGTAACAGAAGAGAGAAGAAGAAAAACAAACGATGATTGTTGTGTTTGAAGCAACAATCCATTGATCCACATGTCAATGGATCCACATGTCAAAGTATAGAAAAAAGATTCTAAGGCTGGATCTACACACATTGGGGGAAAACGTTTCAGGAAAACGTGTTGTAAACCTCATAATGGGAAATCGCATTGCCAAAAGACGGAACTCTGCAGCGGCATCTGGTGTCACAGTGTCATGACGCATTTAAAATGCTTTTTCTTTGCTAATGTAATTGAGTCCTGAGTCATGTGTTCAACAATAGAAAGGGCAGCAAGAACTTCAAAGAACTGAATGATGGACAGTGGATGCCCGTCCTTCTTGCCTTGCAGTATAAATCTCTTAGCTACCATAAAGACTCGCAGAGACCATTAGAGTTGTTGTAGCTGTCCTTGTTCTATAAATTCAACAAAAGAGGTGGGTCCAACAAAATGAAGTAATACTTTCGCTGAAGAAAAATGAACAGTGAAGATCTTAGATACATCTCCATGAGGAGGGAGTTCCACAGTTTTGGAGCTGCCACAGAGAAAGCCCTCTCCTGGGCATTCACCAGACTTCTGAGGGTGGCGAAACCACCAAGAGGGGACCTTCTGCCAATCTTAACACCTGAGGTCTATAAGGAAGGAACTGGTCTTCCAAATATTTGGGGCCTTGGTCATTTAACAGGAACACCTTGAATTGGGCCCAGAAACAAACCGGCAGGCAGTGTACCTGTTTTACAATGATGGTTCAGAATGGTACCCCATCTGGCTGCTGCATTTTGGACCAGTTTCCAAATTGTCTCCAAGGGCAGCCCCATGTAGAGCACATTGCAGCAGACCAGACACCTGTACCATTATTGCTGTATGCATCTAAATGATGTGTTGACCGGTCCTCCACCCCTTAATGAAACCCCTCTATTTTTAATGATGCACATTGCACCAAATATATACAGGTATAAAAAGGTAAAGGGACCCCTGACCATTAGGTCCAGTCGTGGCCGACTCTGGGATTGAGGCGCTCATCTCGCTTTATTGGCCAAGGGAGCCGGCGTACAGCTTCCGGGTCATGTGGCCAGCATGACTAAGCTGCTTCTGGTGAACCAGAGCAGTGCACGGAAACGCCATTTACCTTCCCGCCAGAGCAGTACCTATTTATCTACTTGCACTTTGAGGTGCTTTCGAACTGCTAGGTTGGCAGGAGCAGGGACCGAGCAACGGAAGCTCACCCCGTCGCCAACCTTCTGATCAGCAAGTCCTAGGCTCTGTGGTTTAACCCACAGCGCCACCCGCGTCCCTCATATACAGGTATACCTCATTTTATTGTGCTTCCCTTGATTGCACTTCACAGATATTGCTCCTTACGAGGGGACGGGTACAACTGCAGGCAGCCCAGCCGCTTCCAGGGGAAGGAAGCCCCCACTGCTATCGCCCCTCTTCTGGCCATGGGAGTTTCCCTTGCCGCCCCTGCATTCAGGGGGTTGGGGCATGGCTTAATAAACTACAGTGTAATGCAAACATAGCTTTTATATGCATTGGGAAACAAACAAAAAATTGTGTGAATTCCCTTATTGCAATATTCGCTTTATTGTGGTGGTCTAATCATACATATAAAACCATGCATAGCAAACCTTACTCTCTGAGCTAAGAGAAGCTAAGCTAGGCTATTTTGTAAGAAGGAACCGGAATGCCTCTGTAGGTGTGGGAAGAAGAAACCAGCTTCTTCTTATCTATATATCCATAGATTAAAATCATTTTGTTCTAGAAGAGCAGCTGCTTTGTGGTAGTACGTTGTGGGGAAAGAATATTCTGAGAGGCCTTTGTACTACCAACTTGGAAAGAAGAGTATTTTTAGATCTGTGGAACGAGATACTTATATTTAGACTTACGTGAGCTATTTATGGATGGAAGGAGTGATCAGAAGAAAGTTCATAACCGATAACAAGATGGCTTATAGTATGCAATGGGAAGCTTTCGCGCTCCGTTTTTCAGCCAGCCAAATTGAGCAAAAACAGGAAATCTGTGTTAAGTAGTGCTTAGCATTTGTATACTGCTTTCAAGTATTCAAAGCATGTGCATTGCCTAGCTGTAATTCTCACAACAGCCCTATAAGGGAAGCCAGTATTACTTTCCTCCCATTTTGCAGATGGGAGAACTGAGGTTGTGAAAGATCGACTTGCCTGGGAGCCCCCCTAGCCTCACAAGAAATGGTTGAGGGAGTCAGGTGCGTTTACAATGGAGAAAGGAAGACTGAGAGGTGATATGACAGAGATCTTCAAATATCTAAAGGGCTGCCACATGGAAGACAGACCAAGCTTGTTTTCTGCTGCTCTATAGGGTAAGACCCCAACCAATGGATTCAAATTGAAAGAAAGGTGATTCCAACTAAGCATACGGATGATACCCAGCTCTACCTCTCTTTCAAATCAGAACCAGTGAAGGCAGTGAAGGTCCTGTGTCTGGAGGCGGTTGGAGGATGGATGGCGGCTAACAGATTGAGGTTGAATCCTGACAAGACAGAAGTACTGTTTTGGGGGGACAGGAGGCGGGCGGGTGTGGAGGACTCCCTGGTCCTGAATGGGGTAACTGTGCCCCTGAAGGACCAGGTGCGCAGCCTGGGAGTCGTTTTGGACTCAGCTGTCCACGGAGGCGCAGGTCAATTCTGTGTCCTGGACAGCTGTTTATCAGCTCCATCTGGTACGCAGGCTGAGACCCCACCTGCCCGTGGACTGCTTTGCCAGAGTGGTGCATGCTCTAGCTATCTCCCGCTTGGACTACTGCAATGCGCTCTATGTGGGGCTACCTTTGAAGGTGACCTGGAAACTACAACTAATCCAGAAAACAACAGCTAGACTGGTGACTGGGGGAGGCCACCGAGACCACATGACACTGGTCCTGAAAGACCTACATTGGCTCCCAGTACATTTCCGAGCACAATTCAAAGTGTTGGTGCTGACCTTTAAAGCCCTAAACAGCCTTGGTCCAGTATATCTGAAGGAACATCTCCACCCCCATCATTCTACCCGGACACTGAGGTCCAATGCTGAGGGCCTTCTGGCGGTTCCCTCACTGTGAAAAGCCAAGTTACAGGGAACCAGGCAGAGGGCCTTCTCAGTAGTGGCACCCGCCCTGTGGAATGCCCTCCCACCAGATGTCAAAGAGAAGAACAACTACCAGACTTTTAGAAGACATCTGAAGGCAGCCCTCTTTAGGGAAGCTTTTAATGTTTGATGCATTACTGTATTTTAATATTTTGTTGGAAGCCACCCAGAGTGGCTGGGGAAGCCCAGCCAGATGGGTGGGGTATAAATAAATGATGATGATGATGATGATGATGATGATGATGATGAACTTTCTGACTAAGAACTCATTCACGGTGGAATGGACTCGCTTGGAAGGTGGTGGACTCTCCTTCTTTGGAGGTTTTTAAGCGGAGGTTGGAGGGCCATCTGTCACAGATGCTTTAGTTGAGATCAGGGGCACCATATGGGTGGGCGTGGGGCTAGGGCCCCCAATATTTTCAAGAAGGGGAGCACCCGCCCAATTCAGTGGCAATCCTCAAAAGGACATGCCAGAATGAAGACGCTTGGCCCTGCCCTTACCTTTTGAGGATCTCCAGAGCACCTCCTGGGAAAGTTCTAGTAGGAAAAAATGAGCTATGAAAATTCACAATTTTCATAATTCTTTGGTGTATCTGAAGAAGAGTGCATGCACACAAAAGCTTATACCCAGGACAAACCTAGTTGGTCTCTAAGGTGCTACTGGACAAAATTTTTAATTGTTTTAATGAAAATTCACTCTCTCCCAAATGTTGATGGTGGGAAGAGGAAGAAGAAGACGCATCATAGAACCGTAGAGCTGGGTCATGTAGTCCAAACCCCTGCAATGCAGGAACGAGAAAAATCAGGGCAAGAATGGCAGCTTTTGTCTAAAAATGCCCAGAGCTTTAGCCATGTCAAGTCATCTGCAGCAAGAAAATGAGCTTTGTAGCACCTTAAAGACTAACTAATGTCTTATGGCATAAGCTTTGTGGACTGCAGTCCCTTTCATCATGAACTCTTCTCCACGAAACCTTATACGATAATAAAATTGTTAGCCTTTGCAGTGCTCAGCACTCTTTGTCACACTTGCCTAAATCCCCATGCTAGGACGAACTTTTTGCCTCCGATTTACACGAGCCCAGTCCCCCGGCCTGCTATTGACTTAAAATGTAGGTAACCAGCCCAGAGGATTGAGTTTCTAGGTCAGCAAGGCTGGGTACTTAGTTTCTGACCTGTCAGCTAATCCGGTCAGACCTTTGAAGGGTTTCCCACCCACAGACATCTCTGGCGAGGCCAGACCATTCAAATTTGAGGGAGAGCATGACCTACATTCCCCAGCATATAGGCAAGTAAGCGGAATAGCCTCGCAAGGCCTGGGGCACTCGAGAGGTTAAAATAAGAAACATATTTACTTAATGGAGTGCCAAAGCCTTGAGAAAACCTCTGGTGCTTATACAAGCTACCAGTCCTCCTCCTCCCACCCCAGTCCTTGCCTCCATGGGACCAAGAAAGGTCCATTGTTTGTTGGAAGAGAGCCAAAAAGGAACATCAGTAAACGCCTTTGCTTCCTCAATTCCATATTAATTCATCTTAAAGGTAAAGGGGCCCCTGACCATTAGGTCCAGTCGTGACCGACTCTGGGGTTGCGGCGCTCATCTTGTTTTATTGGCCGAGGGAGCCGGCGTACAGCTTCCGGGTCATGTGGCCAGCATGACTAAGCCACTTCTGGGGAACCAGAGCAGTGCACGGAAAAGCCATTTACCTTCCCGCCGGAGCAGTACCTATTTATCTACTTGCACTTTGACATGCTTTTGAACTGCTAGGTTGGCAGGAGCAGGGAGCGAGCAACGGGAGCTCACCCCGTCGCAGGGATTCGAACCACCGACCTTCTGATCGGTAAGTCCTAGGCTCTGTGGTTTAACCCACAGCGCCACCCGCATCCCTCAATTCATCTTACAACAAGTTGAATTGAAGTGCTGCCTTCAATCTGCAGAACTGGCTAGTGCCATATTCTTCTCTGGCGATCACTTGTAGCCAAGTAAGATTGTCTTCCATAAACACGGTTTTAACAGTGAGTCCGTAAGTGACTGTGGAGGCCAATTCTGGATCCACACATCTTTCCACAGTGGGGACATAGGTTTCCGGGCGGGAGTTGATCACGGTGTGGATTTGCCAAGCGTGCCTTCCTCTTAGCACGTTTCTCTCTTGTGTCCTGAGTCTTCAAAGCCCATGACACCTTTGGTAACAGCTGTTCTCTAATTGGAGTGCTCGCAGGCCAGTGATTCCCAGTTGTCAGTGTTTATACTACTTTTTTTTTTTAGATTTGCCTTGAGAGAGTCTTTAAACCTCTTTTGTCAACCACCAGCATTACGCTTACCATTTTTAAGTTGGGAATAGAGTAGTTGCTTTGGAAGACGATAATCAAGCTTCCGCACAACATGACCAGTCCAATGAAGTTGATGTTGAAGAATACCCATTCTACACTAGCAAGGCATCCATCATTGACATCAGGCAGAAAGAATTGTACTGTTTTTGACGACTGCTAAAAACCTTTTTAATTGGGCATGCAATTTCATTATGTAAATTTATTACTAAAACTGTTGGCTTTTAGCTATATTTTGATCGTTGTATTACAATAACTTGTTTTTAAAGTCTGTTGATTTTATCAGCATTCCCTTATAACTCTCCTCTATTATTTCGTGTAAACCGCTTTTTGTTTTTTTAAAAAATTGAGCGTTATATAACCCTTCTCAAATAAACATGGAAGAATAAATCTAGACTCGTTACTACTCCTTTGTTCCATACCTTAAACAATCATAATAATTATCCCAAACCATAGTGAAGAGTCTCCCCATCACCTACAAGCTTGGACACTGAAAGTGTGTTTTCTCTTTCTCCCCCTCTTTTTTTTTACACAGCCATCCTTTGCTTTTCCCTGTAAACTTCACCTGCTGAATTTCTGCCTGCTGCACACACGTTAAAAGCATAGGAGTATTGCCAAGGGGAAAGGTTGGCAATTGGGGTTCGTTCACAAATGCAATGTTCAACGCTGGATGAAGACGACATCAAGCGATGGTTCACGTGTTTGAGAAACGACAGCTGCTTTCACATAGCTCTGACCACAAGCACTTTTGAGCGGTACAAATCGGCAAGTGCCCATTCTTTCACACAAACACTTGGGCCCGTGTAGAGGCAGGTGGTACCTGTGTTCAGTGTAATGGCGTCAGGCCGCCATTTTGGAAAAGGCAGCAAGCCATGGCCAACCCAAAACTTCTCTGTTTCCCCTTCCCCACGTTCCTTACTTCAATGGCATCCCTCCCACAAAGCACCTCTCTGCATTTTGTTACCTGGAATGAATATTCCACGTGACTTTTCTACACTTCAGTCATTTGTGATAGCCAGAAAGATAAATATGCAAGAAAAAGGTACAATCAACAGTTTTTTAATCTGTACTGTGGGAAGCTCTGGTTCCCCTTCCCCTCCTCATATAGCCTGTGTTTCAAAGTTTACTTGACAACTGCATTTATTTCATATTACGATTTGTTGCGGGTTAACAATCTCGCCTTATCAGAAGACATTAATCTTGGAGGGGAGGTAGTTATCCTAACCAGAGAAGGAAGGTGTCTTATCCAGGCTGGAACGGAACGGAGGACATTTCTAAAGGGTAATGTTAATGTCCCTGACGCTATAAAAATAAATGAAATCTGATGAATGCTGCAATGGGAGAGAAATAAGTCATCGTTCTGGTAAAATATGGTTGCTGTGATTGGGAACAGTGTTACTTTTGGGGACATTTAAATCTGTGCAGTACAAAAAAAATAAAAATGAGATGACAAGCGGAGAAATGAAAAACGGCTTCATGTTCCCGGTGTTACAAATGGAGCTCGCAGCCTTGAAAACTCGAGAGGTTTTTAACAATAGTTTTCTTTATAACTTTTTAATGTCACTTCCCTTTATTACATGGGGGAAGTGTATGCTGAATTCTAAAAGAAAGGCTCGGCTCAGCAATGTTTGCTAGCCTGGAGCTGGGATTGGGAACAAGGGGTTTCCAAATAATGTTGGTCTCAAACTCCAATCCAACCCCAGACAAGTTAGCCCAACGATTAAGGAATATGGAAGTTTCCTATCCAAGGTCCAGTTGCCTGATTCTTGCTCTGGACATCTTAGCCCCTAAGTACAAATAAATCCACATAGTTTCATTTTTCTAAGTATGTATCACACAGTTGTTTTTTAAAAGATGTGCTCCTTAGTTATAGCTACATGGGCCCCACATACACACACGCACACACAATTCCAGGGTTTGTCTGGAGTACAGAATGGAAAACCCATCCCTTTCTATTGAAAGGGACATCAGAACATCAGAAGGGCCTACTAGATCAGGCCAATGGCCCATCAAGTCCAGCATCCTGTTGTGACAGCGGGAGGACCTTAAGGTCCACAAATGACAACATTTTGGAGGTCCCAGGTCGCAAGGTGGTTAGAGGTAGTCTCAACTAGGGCCAGGGCCTTTTGAGTACTGGCCCCGACTTGGTGGAAAGCTCTGTCACAAGAGACCAGGGCCCTGTGGGACTTGACATCTTTCCACAGGGCCTGCAAGACAGAGCTGTTCCTCCTGGCCTTTGGTTTAGAGTCAGTCTGACCCTTATGTTTCCCTCCCCTTATGGTTTTGATCTATGGGCTACTTTTAAAATGAGGCTGCATTTAAATTGTATTTTAACCTGTATTTTAAATTGGGGTTTTTTCCTATTATGTTTTTACTGTAATTTAATTGGCGTTAGCCGCCCTGAGCCCAGCTCTGGCTGGGGAGGGCGGGGTATAAATTATTATTATTGTTGTTGTTGTTGTTGTTATTATTATTATTATTATTATTATTATTATTATTATTATTATTATCTAACATCTAACATCTAACATCTAACATCTGTCCATCCATCAATGAATAAATGAATGAAATAGGAGGCTGCTACAGGAAGGGCTGGGAAAGCTTCAATTTTTCCTCCCTCTTTCATGTGCTCAGCTGTTTAGGCTGGTGCAAAACCCCCTCTGGTAACTTCTAGGCTGGATTGTTGTTGTTGTTGTTGTTTAGTCGTTTAGTCGTGTCTGACTCTTCGTGACCCCATGGACCAGAGCACGCCAGGCACCTCTGTCCTCCACTACCTCCCACAGTTTGGTCAAACTCATGCTGGTAACCTCGAAAACACTATCCAACCATCTCGTCCTCTGTCGCCCCCTTCTCCTTGTGCCCTCCATCTTTCCCAACATCAGGGTCTTCTCCAGGGAGTCTTCTCTTCTCATGAGGTGGCCAAAGTACTGGAGCCTCAGCTTCATGATCTGTCCTTCCAGTGAGCACTCAGGGCTGATTTCCTTAAGAATGGATGCGTTTGATCTTCTTGCAGTCCATGGGACTCTCAAGAGTCTCCTCCAGTACCATAATTCAAAAGAATCAATTCTTCGGCGATCAGGCTGGATTACTAGGCTGGATTACCGCAACACATTATACGTAGGGCTGCCTTTGAAGACAGTTTAGAAGCTTCAGCAGGTGCAGAATTTGGTGACCAGGTTGCTCACTGAGGCAAGATGGTTTGAGCATATTACACCGATCCTGGTCTGACTGCGCTGGCTGCCCATTAGCTTCCAGGCCCAATTCAAAGTGCTAGTTTTGACCTATGAAGCCTGAAATGGCTCAGGACTGCAATACCTCAAGGACCACATCTCCCCATGTAAACTGACCTGGCCTCTGTGTTCATCATCTAAGGCTCTTCTTTGTGTGCCTTCTCCATGAGAGGTCTAGAGAGTGGCAACACGAGAACAGGCCTTCTCTGCAAAGGCTCCCCGTCTGTGGAATGCTCTCCCCAGGGAAGTTTGCCTGGCACCTTCATTATATATCTTTCAGTGCCAGGCAGAAACATTACTCTTCAACCAAGCCTTTGGCTGATTGATATTCTATAGCCTTTTAAATGTGTTTGTTGGAGGGCAGGATATTGGTTTTAAAAAAACAATTTATTTGTGCTTTTACCTTGTATTTTTATCTTGTATACTGCCCTGAGATCTTATGAAGAAGCATAATATAATACAATACAATACAATACAATACAATACAATACAATACAATACTATACTATACTATACTATACTATACTATACTATACTATACTATAATAATATAATATAATAATATAAGCCTAATAAATGAAATACAGTAGTATCTCGGTTTTCGAACGTAATCCATTCTGGAAGACAGTTCAACTTACAAAACGTTCGAAAACTGAAGCATGCATTTATGGAAGCACTTACTTACGGAAAACTCAATACAGAAGCCACGCAGCACGTTTGACTTCCGAAAAGCGTTTGAAAACAGAAGCAGTTACTTCCGGGTTTTCGGCCTTTGAAAACCAAACTTCAAAACGTTCAAAAACCAAGGTACCACTGTAAAAAAATTTTTTTAAAGGCAAATAAAGATATAGCACTGTACTATTTTTTAAAAGTGTTTTCAGTTTTTGACCCATTATTCATTAGTTTATCTGTGTGTAGCTTCATTTAGCCATTCTCGGTATTTTCCATTTTCTTTGATACCCCTTCTCAAAAGAGACAATGTGAATCATGGACCTCTATGGTTGCTGCCACGTCTATTACACATCCTGCCCTTTGACCCGCTTTGCAATCATCTGACCGTTCCTTGAGACCCTTGCATAATTACCTATCCAATTTCCTTATCTCTTCTTCTTCTTCCCCCTTTTGTGTTTCCCTTGTTTGCCTTCTCATTGCAGGGAGCACTATCTATGGTCACTGTCAAAGTCATGTTGACCTTGGGAAGGGTCTCTTTCTCTACGCCTAACAAGATAACCAATTAATGACTTACTTCTTTATCTCAATGTCAAGTCGTTCCTAAGACTACTGTTATGTCTTTTCCCCACCCCACCCCTTCCCTTTGACTAAGTGTTAATTAACTTGGCCAACTTCCCCCCCCCTCTCATTGTATTTGCCCATTATATAAAGGATAATGAAGCCCAAGTGGATAGTTTAATTCCAAGATTCTCCCAAAGTATTTACCCAGTGTTGTCCCTCTCAAGACACATTCAGCCCATTCATCTATGAGCCCGACCTCCTTCATTTCATGTAGAGTCGAAACAAATCTGGGAGGGGAAAACAATCCCTTCTGTCTTCAACTTGCTTGCAAGACAATGAATTTACCCTGCAGCCTTCCAATCCAAATTTTTAAGGCAGATTTTTTCTGTACCACCTTGTCTCCCAAATGCAGCATAACAACTGGAGGCAAGTCTTCCCTCTGTAGAAGCTCAGTCCTGGCAAAGAACTCTTAATTATTGGCTCCATTTAAATCTAAATCCCCCCGGTCTACTGCCCCTAGTGACACAAGACCCCCATAAAAGTGTGTGGTCCAAAATTGTGCACCAAAAATTCCTCTCCTGTGGACTCCACCCACATCAGCTTCTCACGATGGGCTTTATTAAAGCAAAAAGGCTAATTGAACAGCGTCCGAAGGACTTAGAGCAACAGAACAATCTGGCCATTATAAAGAAACTCTGTCCTTGGTATGCCTTCGCCCCCCCACTCTCAGTTTGATTCCCTGGCACCATATTTGTATAAATTAACTATCCCAAAATACAGACATGCCTCTACACTGGCCAGATTGGATGTGATGCCTTCTGCCGTACTTGAGGGCAGATACCAAAAGATTCCCACTGAGAAACGACTCTGCCCCTGTGGAGATGGCAATCTGGAAACAGTGGCTCATGTTCTCCTGTCCTGTCCCCTTTATAAAGACCTGAGGAATGAGATCATCACCCCACTCCTACTCACCATCCCAGGCCACCCATCTGCGGCCACATTGTTCTTTCTGTTATCAGATCAAAATGATCAGACAACAGCAAAGGTTGCTAGGTTTATCGAGGGTGCAATGAGATTAAGGGCCACTATCTGAACGATAGTCTTGATCATTTGATTGTCCTTTTTACCTATTGTTGTCTTTTTAACTGTATATATTGCTTGTTTTATGTTGCTATGGCCATTGGCCAATGCAAATAAAGTTTATCTATCTATCTATCATCTATCATCTATCTATATCTACCCTGCAGCCTGATGCATAGCTACTCATAAGTAGGCATGGGGCAGAATCTCCAATCAGATTACATTAAAAGATGAACCCACATGATTTAGGCTTCCAGAAACAATACAAAAACCAAAACATCCTTTGAAATTCACTTTTCTCTGAATTTTGCAATACAGTTCTCCAGCCCAATAGAAAAATGAACATATGGGGGGTGAGGGTGGAATATGCATTAGAATGCATATATTAGTGAAAATAACATATGCAAAATGTATGGGGGGATTGTTTTGCAAAAAAAACCACAACTTTATATCTCGGGTCAAATTGTATACAATTAGGAGAAATTCACATTGCAATGTTGGTGAATTTTCAAGATTTATTTTAATGGCAAACTGATGTGGAAATGTGGAGTGTTAGTTTGTTAAATGCATTGTGAGTTGTTAGGAAGCACCTATTCCCCTCACAGAACTAGAATTCCCAGAGTTCCCTGGGAAGTGGGTTTGATTGTTTAACCAGGGGCAAATAGGGGCATCTCCCGTCAACTCTCAGCACCCTTAACAAATGACAATTCCCAGAATCCCTTGGGGGAAGCCTTGACTGCTTAGAGCGGTGTGATATGGCTTTAGATGTATAGTGCAGATGGGACCAAAAAGGGTGAGCAGGAGGGGCCCTAAAATTGCCCACCACACTCAACATCTGGGCAAGAGCCTGAGCAGAGACAGAGCAAATCTCTTCAAAGTGCTCCCCACTAGAGTGGCGACATATATTTCTATTTAAATTATTGTAATTATTTCTAAGTTTGCATCTATACACATAATTTATCATTTTCAACTTTTATGCAAATATATTTCTTTCTTTTTGTTGCTTCACATTTTTGGTGACATGCTTTCTGTTTTTCTGCAATATACGTATAAATAGCCACCCAGCGATCCACAAAAATGCCAACTTGAATAAAATGTTGGAAGGGGGAAGTATGCGCCGCCCCACATAATTGACCACAAGGTACGGTGCATATTTTATGGGGGGGCAAAGGGACCTCAGCCCCTAGGAATTGGCTCCTATGTATTTAAGCATGATTCATAAGCAAAAGAGGTTTCATGAAGCTGGAGCTTTCCTAGATAATGTTGGGTCATCCTCCCCACACACACCTGTGCTCTCTCTCATACAACGACAGAGTCAGCACATGACATTCCCATACATTTAGAGTCCAAACACATCACCATGGTCATATGATATATATGTTGCAGACTTCCACTTCAGGAAGGAGAATCTAATATTTTTTATTTAAAAAATACCACCAGTATTCTGAAGTAGCTTGTTGCTTGGGCTGCAAGCTTTGTTCCAGGGGGGCTGGTTTTCTACATACAGTGGTACTTTGGTTCTTGAACTTAATCTGTTCCGGGAGTCCATTCGACTCCCGAAACAGTTCGAAAACCAAGGCGCAGCTTCTGATTGGTTGCAGGAGCTTCCTGCACTCAAGAGGAAACCGCGTCAGATGTTTGGCTTCCGAAAAATGTTCACAAACCGGAACACTTACTTCCGGGTTTGCAGCGTTCAGGAGCCGATTTGTTCAGGAGCGAAGCAATTCAAGCACCAAGGTACCAATGTATTGGGATTTATTTGTTTTTAATGAGAGCGTAAGGGATGCAGGTGGCGCTGTGGGTTAAACCACAGAGCCTAGGACTTGCCAATCAGAAGGTCAGCGGTTCGAATCCCCACGACGGGGTGAGCTCCCGTTGCTCGGTCCCTGCTCCTGCCAACCTAGCAGTTCGAAAGCACATCAAAGTGCAAGTAGATAAATAGGTACCGCTCCGGCGGGAAGGTAAACGGCGTTACCGTGCACTGCTCTGGTTCGCCAGAAGCGGCTTAGTCATGCTGGCCACATGATCCAGAAGCTGTACGCCAGCTCCCTCGGCCAGTTAAACGAGATGAGTGCCGCAACCCCAGAGTCGGCCACGACTGGACCTAATGGTCAGGGGTCCCTTTACCTTTAATGAGAGCGTATTCAAGCCATCAGTGCCCCCTCCAATTTGAATGGCACAGTCCAGCAGGTTATATACCACATGACCCGAGCAGTTGTGTGTTTGGCTCATTACATCATAATATGGCACCTTCCGTTCTTTCGCCACATTTCACGCCAAACGTTTGCAAATCCTGGTGTGTCAACAACTTCCTGTCAGTAAAGAAGGGTTGGGGTGGGATGTGTTTTTGTGTGTTTTTTTGCTTCTGGCTAAAACACACACACACACTTTATTTCAAGCTGTAAACTCAAAGTCAACAGATGCTAAATGCAGGATCAATAGGGAACAGTTTTAACTCAACACCATTCATCTCTCATTCAAAAAAAATAAAAATGTTGCATATCCATGCTGGGAGGAAAATGTGTGCCAAGACAAATAATATGCAAAGCAATAGCCTGGAAATGCTTTAGACATATTATTTGAATTCTCAGAAGTAGCTCCCCACCACCACCCCATTTAAAGTAAACTTTGGCATGCAAGCCTAACAGCCTATGTAATCCAGTCTTCAAGTGTATCTTCATTTGTTATGGGGATTTGCTTGGGGAAAAGGGAGGGGGGAATTGAAAAGAGGTTCGGGAGAACAGTAGTTTCTGCAACACTGCAAACATTATACAAGGTTAAGTCAGTGACACTGCCTCGAGTTGCATGCACTAGGAGACGGCTAACTAAGGGCTGATTTAATTGCTTTGCCGCTTGGCATTCCCTCGGCGGGCCAACCTGGCGTTCTCTGGCCCTCCAATGAAAGCTGAGAGGGAAACGTGTGGAAAGAAAGGGAGGAGGATCTCCAGCAGAACTCATTGCACTCCCTGTCTCTAAAAATGGAGAAGTGTTTTCTTGGATGTTTTCTGAGAGCTGGTGTGGTGTCAGGGTTAGAGTGTCTGACTCAGACCTGGAATAATAATAATAATAATAATAATAATAATAATAATAATATAATAATAATAAAATAATAATAATAATAATAATAATAATAATAATAATAATAATAATAATATTTATTTGTACCCCACCCATCTGGCTGGGTTTCCCCAGCCACTCTGGGCGGCTTCCAACAAAGACCAAAAATACACTAAAATGCCACACATTAAAAACTTCCCTGAAGAGGGCTGCCTTCAGATGTCTTCTGAATGTCACATAGTTGTTTCTCTCTTTGACATCTGATTGGAGGGCGTTCCACAGGGCGGGTGCCACTACCGAGAAGGCCCTCTACCTGGTTCTCTGTAACTTGGCTTCTCGCATTGAGGGAACCGCCAGAAGGCCCTCGGTGCTGGACCTCAGCGTCTGGGCAGAACGATGGGGGTGGAAGACCAGGGTTCAAATCCCCATGTGGCCAAGAAGGTCCCTCAGCCTAATCTACTTTACAGGATTGTTGTGGGCAGTGCTGGGTTTATGTATAAGCTAAACAAGCTATAGCTTAGGGTCCCACTCTCTTGCCCCCCCCCAAAATATACTTCTTCTTAATTGCATTTCACTATTAATATACTTATTCTTATTTGTATTTCAGTTCAACAATTGCTTTGATAAAATACATATTCTTGTTATGTGCAAATGGCTTTAGCTACTTATTAGGTCCATAAATTACCATATAGCATATATTCAACACAAAAAACACTGACAATTTGTTGTTGACAAAGGACAGCTGGACATACAAAGGGCCACATTACCTTCAGCAGCTTAGGGCCTCATCAAACCTAATTCCAGCCCTGGCTGTGGGATTAAATGAGGAGCTCCACTGAGCTCTTGGGAGAAAAGGGTGAAATATAGATCCAAAAAATAAATGCTCTTTTTTTAAAAAAGAAAAGCTTGATTTTATTTTAACATTAAATGCTATGTTCCCTCCACCTTTTGCAGTCTCCGTTATTTGGGGCTGACCTCCTCCTTTCTGTTTTCCTGCTCAGTTCCTTGAATTGAGGGGTGTTCAGATGAACTCCTGTCACACATCATGTCGGTTCGATCCTAAAACACTCCCACCCCCAAAAATGGGGGAAGCAGGGGAGAGTTAGAATGGAGCAGTGCCTCTTGTTCCTGGAAAGGAGTATTATGGATGATCAGTGATGGCTGGTGCCCATTGGCTGAGAGGCCAACAGTAGTAGAATGGAAGGGTTGAGTTGCCACCCTATTTTCTGGCAAGGCTCCTGTGCCTTCCAATGGCAGGAGTTCCACAGGTGTGTTAAGGTTCAAAAGGCAGAAAGGGGCATAAATAACAAGACGTTCAAAATATACAAGAGGAGAAACACCAGATAATAATTTGGCTTCGTCCCTGAATAATGGTGGAGAGACTTTGCTCCGGGATTTAGAAATATCCAGTTGAAGCGGCGCATGATTAGGGTTGCCTAGTTAGTATTTGTCAGTCAGGATCAAGCACACGCCATTCTATGCTTGGTGCAGATTTTAATCTTTCTAGTGGATTGAACCAAGCCCCAACCCAGAGAGACGTGTCTTATAGGAATCTTAAACAAGGAGCTGACTGCTTATTTTCACCAGCTGTAATGAAGATTATGTCACAGTGGCGGCTTTCTGCTGAAGTGGGTCACTCTGCTTTTATGAGCAGAGAGCTTTTGCCAAGGAAGA
This sequence comes from Podarcis raffonei, assembly GCF_027172205.1. Classification (NCBI taxonomy): domain Eukaryota; kingdom Metazoa; phylum Chordata; class Lepidosauria; order Squamata; family Lacertidae; genus Podarcis; species Podarcis raffonei. Next base: position 67,028,195 of record NC_070611.1, read on the forward strand.
AGGGGAGAGAAGGAGAATCACGGTGTCTCACTCTCCACCACCAGGGCAAGAGTTTACAAAGTTAGCCCCACAATAAATAAATAAATGACAAAATAAACTATCTCAACGCAGGTGATTCATGTGTGAAGCCCCTGCGAATACGCTTTCTTATGTCAATGGGCGAATGACCCCCTGAGAACCCATCTGTCTTTTTGGATTTCAGACGGTGTCAGTTGCCACTGTTATATATGCTTATATTTGCAAGTGTTACTGCTCAAGAAGTCTTTGTGCATATGTACTTTGATCACAGTCATGCTCAATCACAGGACTTCGAGTCTTCAAAATCAATGTACGTGAAGCCTTTAGGACTATAAAATCCATGATGCATGCAACAACAGCAGCAAGAATACTTATTGCAAAGTATTGGAAGACACAAGATTTACCCACCCTGGAAGAGTGGCAGATGAAGGTGATGGACTATATGGAACTGGCGGAAATGACTGGCAGAATCCGAGACCTGGGAGAAGAGTTGGTGGAAGAAGATTGGAAGAAATTTAAAGACTATCTGCAGAAACACTGTAAAATTAATGAATGTTAAAATGATGTTGGATTGAAAATAAGTGGCATTAGCAACAAAGTTAATAAGAATATGCAAAAATGGATTGATAATGGATGAAAATATAGAGTTATAATATGTTAAGATATAGAGTTAAGATAAATGAAAGAGGGTAAGGATTTGTTGATTTGATTATGTAAATGGGAACACAAAAAGGGGAGGTGTGAGGAGGTCAAGGAAACAAGCTAATGAGTTTTCTTACTTATTCGTTTTTTGCATTTTGTATTTTTATTTTTATTTTTTATTTTTTCTATTTTATGTATTTTTGTATGTTTTTTTATTTCTTTCTTTTTATATGTTTTCTTCTTATTCTGTAAACCTTTGTTTTTTGTAAAATCTCAATATATATATATATATATATATATATATATATATATATATATATATAAAATCCATGATGCAGTGTGACTGAAGTCCTCTTGTGACGTTCAGGCTCTCTTTACCATGTTGCATTGCACACTCGTGCACCCGGCCTTTTCAAAACCATTTTGCCCAGGGATTCAAGCCACAACTACACCAATTAATTTAAGGATACGTGCAGTTGCAGAACATTGTTCTCTGGTGCTGAATATCCCAGATTTCAGTTCGTGTGAGTTGAGACTCAATTTCAAGTCACATGAAATAAATAAATATCTAAGCCAGTGCATGGAATTAAACATTTTTGATGTACAAGCCTTTAAACTGAGACATACGGATCTTTTGATCTGCAAACTCAGTATAGTGCATCATCGTTCAAGACTGCCACCTTGGGTATCTGTGAATGCTTTTCCCTTGTTAGGTGCATGAGCATTTAAAATAATGCATGGCAACCTGAAATTCAACAGGTCAGGTTTCCTCCCTTATTGTCTTGCTATGACAGCATCTTAAAAAGCAGAGACATCACCTTGCCAACAAAGGTCCATATAGTTAAAGCTATGGTTTTCCCAGTAGTGATGTATGGAAGTGAGAGCTGGACCATAAAGAAGGCTGATCGCCGAAGAATGGATGCTTTCGAATTATGGTGCTGGAGGAGACTCTTGAGAGTCCCATGGACTGCAAGAAGATCAAACCTCTCCATTCTTAGGGAAATCAGCCCTGGGTGCTCACTGGAAGGACAGATCCTGAAGCTGAGGTTCCAATACTTTGGCCACCTCATGAGAAGAGAAGACTCCCTGGAAAAGACCCTGATGTTGGGAAAGATGGAGGGCAGAAGGAGAAGTGGACGACAGAGGACAAGATGGTTGGACAGTGTTCTTGAAGCTACCAGCATGAGTTTGACCAAACTGCGGGAGGCAGTGGAAGACAGGAGTGTCTGGCGTGCTCTGGTCCATGGGGTCACGAAGAGTCGGACATGACTTAACGACTAAACAACAACAAATGACAAAAGGTGCTATGTTTCTGTATGTCATGCAGAGAAGGCCATAAAAAAACAAAAAATGTATACCACTTCCTCTCTCAGTGTTGCTTTTTCCAGATTTTCCAAAAGTTACCCATTGTGGTAACATCAGAGCAGTGTGGTTTGGATCTGGTGTAACATCACGTCAGCTTAATTTACACCAGTTTACTTTATACCAGCTCTTCATGCTCCCATAGACTCGGTAGTTTTTTGTTTGTAAGTGACTAGTTGTCTGCAGATGAACCATCAAAATCAAGAATTTAGTCTTCATTGTCTGGGCCTGTTAACTGCAGAAGTCCCCTGTACATTGATGGGACACTTGTAGACAACATTTCATAAAGGCTGTGTTCCAACAAGTTTTTAGTGATATCACACCAAACAGGCTGGAACAAATAGGTGTCATGTTTGCATATTTCACATCACGATGTTTTCTGCACGCTCAAATGCGGATGCTATCCTTCAGTTATCACGGAGACTGTTTGCCTAGAAACCTGTGTTTACACTGTAAAAGCTTGGCGGGCATGTGCTGAGGAAATATTAAAGTTATGTTGCTTGTTTTAGTACCGTTGGCGCAAAGGAAATCTAGACGCTATAAAAGGATAAATCCCTGGATACCTGAATCCAGGTTTGGGGCGAGTACACTTTGGTGAGAGAACCCCAGCAGAGATTTAAAATCACAAAATATGCATCAAAATGAAGCATGCGAATATAGGCTGTTAGACCTTTAAAATATTTACTTCCAAGTTCCTTCCAAACTTTTGCTCTTCCCCTAACATAGAAAAAGACCACTCGTTGCCAGGTTATAACATAGTTTACTTACCAACACTCCAAAGGTCAGATTCATAGGCTTTTGCATACAGCATTCAGAAAAGTTTCACAGGCAGTAAAACTTGGCTTAGTTACAAAGTGGTGAAAGTTCCTAGATTATTGAGAGGCTTGTTAGAGCCATGTGCCTGGAGGGTGCAGCTCAGATCTCCCTACACACCAAAGTTCACATGTAGACTAGGAGGGAACAAAGGCTTGATTGTCTAGTTCCTCCCAAGGTGGGAGGGAATGAACTTAGCTAAGCCTGGCAGGACAGTTTACTCCATGGTATTAACCCCCTCAAGCATTAATTAGACTTATGCATGTTGGTTATATAAATAAAAATGTGTGCATTAGGAGGAAACATGTATACCAATGCATATAATAGTGAGAATAGCATACACAGTGCACATGATTTTGGGGGGAAATGACATTGCAAAAATATGTATATTAGGCAAAATTGCATCCCAAAATGCAATTTTGATTCACATAAACATGCTGCTAAATTTTCTTGAGGACTTGCTTTTAAAAAATAAATCAATCACCAACTGATGTGGAAATGTGAATAACTGTGCTTAGCAGTAGAAGAATGAGGAAGGGTGTGAAACTGAATTTGACAGACTTGCCTATTCCTCCTTGGCTGTCTATCTGAGTGCACGCAGGCTTGGGTTTAGCATTGAATTCAGCCTAAAAGAGAATGGCAGCTTGAAATTTGAGGGAACAGTTTTCCAAAGCCACTTGTGGGGCACAGGTGCATTGCTTTTTTCAAAAGCTGCCATTGCTGTTGTGTTACGAGTCTTTGCTAGGTCCAGGGCCTGGCTGCAATGAGTCAATCAATCATTTTATTAGTATCCCGCCTTTCTCAAGGCAGCTTGCAGCATATTTTAAAAATTACATAACAAGCTTGCAGCACATTTTAAAAAATGCATAACAAAAGAAGTCGTTAACAATAAGCACAACGACACAAAGTATACAATGGGATTTAACAATTTCCACATAAATCATAAGATCCAAAATGAAGATACAAAAAATAACAGCAGCACAGCAACAACCCCGCCCCCCCCCAACAACCCTTGCCCACAAAACCCCAACCCAAGATTCTGTTCTGCAGTCTCAGCTTTTGCAGCTAAGTCAGTCAGGGCCCCTGACTGCTAATATGTTGCAATGCAAATGTGATTAGCCAAAGCCCCAGAGGGCATGTGCATTTCTCACAGACACCTCTTCATTCTGGATCATGAGCGCTGCTTTCAAGATGGATTTTTCTTCAGGTTGTTTTTGTGCATTCCTGTGGAGCAGGCTGGTGTTTTCGTAGTGGGATGAGAAAAGTCACAAGGCTGCAATTGCGTAAAACAATGAAATGTCAGGAGCTATTAGGGCAAGAACTGGAACAAGGCAGGAGTTTATTAGAGGAGGAAGATCCCATAGCAGCAGTGGAGATTCACAGATCGCCCAAGATTGGTACCCAGGAAGATGCTCGACTTGGGACCTTGGCTGTGGATTCGAAAGACCTCTTCGGACTCTCCAAAAGCACCTCCACAGCACAGTCAAAATAGGTCAAGTGGTGGCACAGACTAGGCAGTACAGTCATACCTCGGCTCCTGAATGCCTTGGGAATCGAACATTTCTGCTCCTGAATACCACAAACCCAGAAGTGAGTGTTCCAGTTTTTGAACATTCTTTCAGAAGTCGAATGTCCGGCGGGGCTCCTGCAGCCAATCAGAAGCTATGCTTTGGAAGTCAAACATTTCGGAAGTCGAACGGACTTCCGGAATGGATTCTGTTCGACTTCTGAGATACGACTGTGCAGCACTTATGCATCAGCAGGAAGCTTTCTTTTCTTTTTTAAAAAATAATATTTATTAATTTTTCAACAATTTAAACACAACACTACAGAAAACCAAAAAAAAACAATACAACAATACAATACAATACAAAAAACACTACAAAACACTAACACAAACAATTAACAAAACAAAACAAAAACCATTCAAAACACAATCCAATTTCAATATCTTATCTTTCATTCACTTGTTTCCACGACCTCCTCACACCTCCCTTTTTGTCTTCCACTTCTATTAATTGTTTCAGCAATTCCTCTCCATCTTCCTCTGTTTTCTATCCTATAATTATCTTAACACATTCTAACCTTATTTTTCCCTTTAATACCCTATTAATCTATCTATACCTAATTCCTTATAACATTTCTACTAAAGCCATATAACTTCATTCCAACATTTTTCTAACATTCATTAATTTTACAGTATTTCTGTAAATAGTCTTTAAACTTTTTCCAATCTTCTTCCACCGATCAGCAGGAAGCTTTCTTTTCCAGAGCCCTATGTGAAATAAAGAAGTCAGAGCGCAGACATACTCTGGATCTGGGCCCTGTTGATGCTTCGAGCAGAAAGCCATCAATGGCCATCAGCCAAGAAGGTTATGTTTTGCCATGACCATTGGAAAGTGTAGGCCTCTGAACACAAGAGGGAATCACAAGAGGCAAGGTCTACTTATGGTCTTCCCATAGGTACCTAGGTGACTACCGTGAAAATAGGATACTGGACTAGACAGGCATCTCGCCTGATGGCATTCCATTTTACAGTCTATGGGCCCAATTCAGTTGCACAATGCAAACTTTCAAAATAAAATACCATATTTTTTGCTCTATAAAACTCACTTTTTCCCTCCTAAAAAGTAAGGGGAAATGTGTGTGTGTGTTATGGAGCGAATCCAGGCTGCACAGCTATCCCAGAAGCCAGAACAGCAAGAGGGATCGCTGCTTTCACTGCGCAGCGATCCCTCTTGCTGTTCTGGCTTCTGAGATTCAGAATATTTTTTTTCTTGTTTTCCTCCTCCAAAAACTAGGTGTGTCTTATGGTCTGGTGCGTCTTACAGAGCGATAAATACAGTGAATAAAACACAACACCTATATTTGTCCAGCTGCTAGCAAAAAATAAAAAATGCTAAGATTTCCACAGCCTTGATATTTTTTGTTAAGAACCACGTTCCAAGCAGCCATCCCCCCCACAACCCAAAGCAATCTTGCTGTCAGTTCTGCACGACATTCCATGATCCAAGCTTTAATTGGTTATGCATTGTTCCCAGAAGGTGAGATGAGATTGCACAGAGCCATACATTAGTCAGAATAATTATTCTACACTTGGCCCACTCAAAGTTTCCTTCCTAGTTAGTCAAACAAAATGGAGCGATCTTGATTAACTAATCTTCCCACATCAGCGTTTTAGGGTGTGTCTTTTCTTCTTCTTCTTCTTCTTTCCACTGAGTACTTCACAGATTCTTCTTTTAAAGAAAATCACTACAATTAAAAAAGCAATTAAAAAGGATTATCAGAATCAAAGTTGATCTTTAATTGCTATGCATATCTAGATCTTTCTTCCACGATACGCCAGATAAAATGCTCTTAAAAACTGCTTTCTTAATAGCTTTAATTATGGAGAACATAAGAAATGTCATCCTTTTGAGGTGCATCCCATTTCCAGTTGAGCCCATTTAGGGGCTGTCATCGAAAAAGTTTGTTTTACTCTATCTTTTCAGGCCGCAGCTGAGCAAGCAGTTTTATTATCCTCTCCAAGCGTTGGAAATGGGACACCTTAGGATCATTCTGATTAGCTTGGATAAACCTGAAAGAATGCCTGAGCTAGAAAAAGATTACAGCTTTAAAAAGGATATTCTAAAGTAGTAAATTGTGGGAGGCCTTTGCAGGATAACGGCTGCAGATATTGCTTCACAGGAAGAACACGGGCCATATTTCCAGAGTCTTTCTAGGAATCAAATTAGTGTGACCTGTCCTGTAAACACCAGCCAGCGTCTCGACTCCTCTCTGCTTATCCACACAGAGAATGGGCGGGGAAGGGCTATAGATCAGTGTTCGAAGATCTGCCTTGAGTGCAGAAGTTTCCAGGTCTCCTTCTCAAGATCTCTAGGTAGGGCGGGGAAAGACTCCTGTTGGAAAACCTAGAGTTCTGCTGACAGACACTGTTGACAAACCTTTTCAGACACAGGACCTACTTTTTACCCAAATGTGCACCTGGAGACCCGTTTCCTCGTTTTCTTTTTTAACATACATTTGAATGTCAGTAGTGGTGTTGGTGACCCACCTTAAGCCAGACCCACAACCCAGCTGTGTGGTCCTAACTGTGTAGACAATACTGTTCTAGACTGTTTAGATGGTACTGTTCTAGACAAACCAAAAGCCAGCGGCCGAGCTAGCTGCTCGGGAACCCGGAGCGGCACACATGCCGTGCACCGGGGGGGGGCAAGCCGCCCAGAGGGGCGGGGTGATTGGCGCCCATTGAGGGCGATTGGCAGGTCAATGGCACCCAAGGGAGCCAGTGTGGTATAGTGGTTAAGAGCAGTGGACTCGTAATCTGGTGAACCAGGTTCGCTTCCCCGCTCCTCCACATGCAGCTGCTGGGTGACCTTGGGCCAGTCACACTTCTTTGAAGTCTCTCAGCCTCACTCACCTCACAGAGTGTTTGTTGTGGGTGAGGAAGGGAAAGGAGAATGTTAGCCGCTTTGAGACTCCTTCGGGTAGTGATAAAGCGGGATATCAAATCCAAACTCTTCTTCTTCTTCTTCAGGGGGCAATTGGCGTGGCGATCTGCCCAGAGGGGATTTTGTCACCCCTCAGGGATGACACCCGGGGTGAGGGGTCCCCCCTGCCCCCCTTCCTACGCCCCTGCCAATAGCCCCTTTCTGTATAAGGCAATTTCCTACTTTCCTGTGCCAGCGGCAATCCAATCTGCACATTTGGAGTGTTGTGCCGTCCCAAAAACCTGCCCTCCAATTCCTGCAAACTTCTCTTTCTCTGTGAAAGAGGCTCCCATTCTTATTTTTTTCTGCCATCTCTTCTCTTCAGTGCATTTGAGAATTTCTTCCAAGTTTCTTTAAAATTTTGGCTGATGTGGGTTTTGTGTTTACCTACAATGTGGCCAAAGGTGGGACGTGCAGTTTCTCTTCCCTGTCAGCATCTCTTCAGAACCCTGAAACATAAGAATGTAATAAGAAGAGACTCCTGGATCAGGCTAATGGTCTATCTGGTCCCCCATCTTGTTCTCATAGTATCCAATAAGATGCCTCCCTGGCTGCTTTTGAAAAAAGCCCCACAAGAGGGGTTTCCTTGTGATGTCTTCACCTGGGCTTTCTTTGAAGCCAGGGCACCCAGGAAGGCTGCAGAGTGAAGGTGTCTGGTGAGATGAATCACAGAACGAAACAAAGGACACCTGTAAACACCCCCTGGCTTCCTCAATCCAATTACATTATTATCATCATTATTAGGTTTTGATTTGATTTCTTATATTTCTGTGCCACTTTTCATTCACACAAATCACAAAGTGGCTTACAAACAATAAACAACAGTCACATGGTGGAACATCACAAATACAACACATGTCACGTGGAATAATTCACAAATCATCAGTAAAACAATTACAAAGCATCAGTAAAACAATTATAATATATTAAAAGCTTATCAACAAAACAACTAAAAAAAAGTAAGTTGAGCAGCACAATGACAACAAAAGTTATATTATAGGATTCACAAAATACCACAGCATTATATACTTATTTATAGCCAATATTTTTCCCCTGACAGGGGCTCAGATCAAATAGCAACAACTAAAAACATAGGGGAAACAATCATTAAAAACAATTAAACATTAGTAGAATTAAAACTATACCTAAAAATAAAAGATCTATTAAAAACATACAGATAATTACAATATAATCACCAGCCCTTTCATTAAATGTAGCCAGTTCCCTAAAGCCTGTTGGAACTAGAAGCTATCTAGCTGCCAGAAAGGGGACCGCAAGCAGAGAGCCAGTCCAGCTTTTCCACGGACTGAGTTTCAAAGCCTAGGAGCAGCCACCAAGAAGGCCCTGTCCTGCATCCCCAGCAAGCATGCTTTTGAGGGTGGTTGGGCCAAGAGAAGGGTCTCCCTCAAATATCTCAGAACCCGGGCAGGTACATATGAGGGAATACAGCTTTTCCAATAGCTTGGACCAAACTTCTCCCCTCCTCCACACCCAGTAAGCAGCAGTGCCCCACTGGCCAGGATGTTAGCATGGTGTTTCTGCCCCTAAGGACTCAAAGCAGGTAATCAGCTTTTGTGCTATTCAGTCAAAATAGTCTTGTTTTATTATTACATGAGAATCGACATAATGGGGTGAGCTTAACAGAGGAAGTCTGAGCACGATCATTCCCCCAGAGTGGCCTGTTGATTTGGTTTCCCGGTGGCTGCTACATTTGCATGATTATGCCTCTATGAGCCTCCTCTCCATGACTGGAAAGAATGATGTTTTAAAAAGAAAAAAAAGCCAAGATTTTCCCAATACCCAGACTTCCCCTGACTAGATACGAATCAGATTAGGATAATCCTCTACTATGACATACAGTGACAGGTACTTGAGAGTTGGCATCACCAGGTAAAGGTAAACTGATGTCAACAGTGCCGATGGGAGATGGGAGCATCCGACAAGTGATGCTCAGTTAGTTATGCTGCTAATAAGCATAAGAATGTAAGGAGGGTCCTGATGAATCGAGACAAAGGCCCGTCTCGTCCAGCATCCTGTTCTCACAGTGCATGCCCTAGTTATCTCCTGCCTGGACTACTGCAATGCGCTCTACGTGGGGCTACCTTTGAAGGTGACTCGGAAACTGCAATTAATCCAGAATGTGGCAGCCAGACTGGTGACTGGGAGTGGCCGCTGAGACCATATAACACTGGTTCTGAAAGATCTTTATTGGCTCCCAGTACGTTTCTGAGCACAATTCAAAGTGTTGGTCCTGACCTTTAAAGCCCTAAATGGCCTGGGTCCAGTATACCCGAAGGAGTGTCTCCTCCCCCATCGTTCATCTCGGACACTGAGGTCCAGCGCCAAGGGCCTTCCGGCGGTTCCCTCACAGTGAGAAGTGAGGTTACAGGGAACCAGGCAGAGGGCCTTCTTGGTGATGTTGCCTGCCCTGTGGAACGCCCTCCCAGCAGATGTCAAAGCAATAGCAACTTTTTTTACTTTTAAAAGACAACTGAAAGCGGCCCTGTTTAGGGAAGTCTTTAATGTTTGATGCTGTATTGTTTTTAATATTCGGTTGGAAGCCACCCGGAGTGGCTGAGGAAACCCAGCCAGATGGGCGGGGTATAAATAAATTATTATTATTATTATTATTATTATTATTATTATTATTATTATTATTATTCCCAGTCAGAAAGAATCATAGAATCGTAGAGCTGGAAGGGACCCGAGGGTCATCTAACCCAACCCCGCGGGAAGAAGGACCTGAGTGCAAGAACACTCTCCCTACTTGTGATTGCCAGCAAGTGATATTCAGAGGAACACTGCACCCAACAGCAGGGCTATCAATGGCCACTAGCCAAGATGTTGCAGGGTATTATAGAGTTGGGAAAGGGCAACCCAAATGATCTGTGGAGGTGGCGCAACTGAGGAAAGGTTACATGCAGCATTTGGATCTTTGTAGCTTAGACATAAGTTTGAAATGATGCATGGAGCAAAGGAAGGGACTAGGGAATTCTCCCCCTTCTCTCAAAACGCTGGAACCCAAGGACATTCAATGAAGATTCAGGACAGAAAAAGAGAAGGACTTCTTCATAAAGTGAAAAGCTAACCCAAATTCATGGAGAAGAGGGCTATGAGTCATGACTGACCATGAACAGTACCAGAATTACATATAAGCTAAACAAGCTATAGCTTAGGGCCCAACTCTCTTGGGGGCCCCTAAAAAAATTAAAGGGGGAAAAACTAGATGTACATTTCCAGTATATAAAATAAAAAACAAATAAAATAAAACCCGTGTTTGCATTAAGTTTGTTATGAATAAAAATCACTTTAAGTTAGAGCTTAATCATTATTTCACTATTAATGTACTTCTTATTAATTGGATTTTACTATTAATATACTTCTTAATTGTATTTCAGTTCAACAATTACTTTGATAAAATACATATTTTTGTTATGTGCAAATGGCTTTAGCTACCTATTTGGTCCATAAATTACTATATATCATATATTCAACCCACCGACATCTCCCGAGCTGCAGAGACTGAGGTCTGAGAGAAGGAGAGACCTGAGTACTCGCAGGAGTAGTGCTCGCCTTCAGGCAAAACAGGGAGGTGAGTCTCCAGGGGATCAGGACCAGCCGTTACCCCGACAGAGATAAAAGGCTGTCGGACCCTGTCCCAGGTTGCGGGAGCAACGTTGCTGTTTGCTAGAACCTGCCTGAGACCCTGTGCCTGGTTTCCTGCCTCGTGTCCTGCCTTGGCCTTGTCGGACTGGCTCCTTGCGGAACCCTTTGATTCAGGACCGGACCTGGACCGTGTTGCTTGGGTTAACCCCGGGCCCAGCACACATTGTCATTTTGCCCCACCTTTGATCTCTCACATTCTGCTACTGCCATGAACTCGGGATTCTCCAGCCAGCCGTCTCCATCACACAACTTCCCTTATGTTTCAATCATTAAAAGCTTGTTTCCCTCCTTGCTCCTCTTCCCCCATCCCCAGCCAAACCCTACTGATCGTTCTATCGTCATGGCAACCGTCTCCCGCTGGCAATGATCAAGGAAGAAAACCTGATTTGGGGTTTTAATTAATTGCTTGGAAATGGAAATGTAACAGTGACTGGCAGTTCAACTAAGCATGTTTCACAAAGTGAATAAAACTAGAGTTGCTGAAACAAATTGTTTCATTGGCTTGAGCTCACATTTTTCTTTTCTTTGTCAGGGGGCTACCTTAATTTATACACCACCACCCAAAAGAAAACCTCCCACACATTTGTGCCCATCTAAAATTATTTGGACAAATATTGTAAATATTTCTTAGCATAATGCGTGTTCTCTTCTCAACAGACAACCAAAGCTAATATAAACCAATGGCTTTCGAACTTTCTTACTTCTGAAGACCCACTGCGGAAGGAACTCCTAACTGGATGAGATGCTGCAGGAAGATCAGTCGTCCAATGAAACTGATTGGGGGGCGATCTGGGCAGACCAAAGGAAAGATTACTTCACAAAATGCTTGATTAATCAGTGGAACCCACCACTGTAGGCTGAGAAGATGGCCAACAGCTTAGATGGCTTTAAAAGGTGATTAGACAAATTCGTGAAGGACAAGACTCAGCGGCTGCTGGTCATGATAGCTGTCACAACATATGACATGAGGACATTGCAGGATGTGGTTGAGGATTCAGGTGAGATGAAGTATCAGGCTACTTCCTCGAGGGGAGAACTATCAGTACCTCATTCAGGGGGCTCCTGGTTAGAGAACCATTGAAGGTGACTTGGAAACTGCAATTAATCCAGAATGCGGCAGCTAGACTGGTGACTGGGAGCAGCCGCCGAGACCACATAAAACCAGTCTTGAAAGACCTACACTGGCTCCCAGGAAGTTTCCGAGCACAATTCAAAGTGTTGGTGCTAACCGTTAAAGCCCTAAATGGCCTTGGTGTGTATACCTGAAAGAGCGTCTCCACCCCCATCGTCCAGCCCGGACACTGAGGTCCAGTGCCGAGGGCCTTCTGGTGGTTCCCTTGCTGTGAGAAGTGAGGTTACAGGGAACCAGGCAGAGGTCATTCTCAGTGGTGGCGCCTGCCCTGTGGAATGCCCTCCCAGCAGATGTCAAGGAAATAAGCAACTATTTTACTTTTAAAAAACTTTAGGGAAGTTTTTGATGTTTGATGCTGTATTGTTTTTAATATTCGGTTGGAAGCTGCCCAGAGTGGCTGGGGAAACCCAGTCAGATGGGCAGGGTAATAATAATAATGATGATGATGATGATGATGATGATGATGATAATTCATTGACTCAGTCCTCTTCAGTAACACTGTTTCAGCCTTGCAGAAGCCACAAGCCTACAAAATGAGACAACGGCCCTTTAAACCAGCCAGGCAAGCATCTCCTCTAGAGAGAAGGAGCTACCACATTCTGTGTACAATCTCAGTTGGTTTTACCTCCTTGCAGAGACAACATCTCCTAAAGATGCTTTAGCATGGCCTCTTGGAACTTCCCGAGGTGTTGTATTCTCTCTGCTTGGCTGAGACTTTATATAAATTCATAAATTTATATACAGGGCATGTCAGCAGCTGCCTGAGGGTGCTGGGTCCTGATTCCTGCCCCTGAGCCAGTCTAGGGGACCACCTAAGTTGAAGGGCATTAGCTCTGTGGTAGGTTTAGGAAATAGGGACGCGGGTGGCGCTGTGGGTAAAAGCCTCAGCGCCTAGGACTTGCCGATCGAAAGGTCGGTGGTTCAAATCCCCGCGGCGGGGTGCGCTCCCGTCGCTCGGTCCCAGCGCCTGCCAACCTAGCAGTTCGAAAGCACCCCCGGGTGCAACTAGATAAATAGGGACCGCTTACTAGCGGGAAGGTAAACGACGTTCCGTGTGCTGCGCTGGCTCGCCAGATGCAGCTTGTCACGCTGGCCATGTGACCCGGAAGTGTCTGCGGACAGCGCTGGCTCCCGGCCTCTAGAGTGAGATGAGCGCACAACCCTAGAGTCTGGCAAGACTGGCCCGTACGGGCAGGGGTACCTTTACCTTTACCTTAAGTTTAGGAAAGTCTTCTTGCCAGAAACCTTGGAGAACCTCTGCCAATCAGGTAGCCCATAGCAAGCTAGATAGACTAGTGTCCTGACTCAATAGAAGGCAGTTTCCTATGTTCCTAAGAACTGGTCATTCCTAGATTTGGCTCGTAGTTTGAGAAATGAAGTTCTAAAGAACATCTCCCATGCCTCCCAGTCACAATGACATGATTTATTACGGAGCAAAACAACAAGCGTTTCTTTGTCTCAGGTAATTTTTTTAAAAAAGAGGAAAAGTATTGAGGCAATCTCACCTGATTGGTGCAGCTGGGTTGCAGTGACTCACTCAGTTTGTGAAATTGCTTAATTGACTTGGCTGCCTTCCGTTCAGGTGAATGACACCTTTTTTTTTCAGAGACAAAAATAATAAGCACTGGGAGTTTCTCCATCTTTGCAGAAAGGAGCTCCTGTGATGCTTGGTTGCCAGGTTTTCCAGGTTCAATCTCAGCTAGGGATGGGAGAATCTGACCATTTTAGTTCTCTCTGTTTCTGAGTTTTCTAGTCTCGATTCAATTCTCCACTATTCTGCAACAATTTGCAATTAAAAAATATCTTCATGAAAATCCATTGGAATTTTACTGCAAAATTCTTCCAACATCTGCATGAAATTTTGCCTAATATACACTTTTGTTGCAGAGCAATTTTCCTAATATAATGCATTTTTGTATGATATTTATGCATTTTGTGTTGGTTTTTGTATTTGGTTGAAAGGAAATAAATGGTAGGTAAAATAAAAAGGAGAATTCCCTGGATGCCTAGATCCAGGTTTGGGGCAAGTGCTGGTTAAAAATGGTTTACTTGCAAACTCTTCAAAGGTCAGGTTCATGTGCTTTTCCATACAGCAGGAAGAAAAGGTAGGCAGCATAACTTTGGTCCTAAATGTGGTAAATGTTTCTGAATTATTTGTACAGGAGCACAAAGATGGCTTGTTTAAACCATGTGGTCTAAGCCTGGAAAATCCATCTTAGACCTCCTTACTGGTAGAGTTCACAAGTTGGAAGAGATTAGAAGAATGAGTTTGGTAACCCTTCCTCCCAAGCTGAGGGTGTATGACCTTGCTAAGCCTGGCACGACAGCTTACTCTATGGTCTTAAACCCTTCATTATTTAACTAGAGTTAAGCTTATTGGTTATATGAGGCTGATTTATCCAATGTTTCTTTACCCCACTACAGTGGTACCTCGGGTTACATACGCTTCAGGTTACATACGCTTCAGGTTACACACTCCGCTAACCAAGAAATAGTACCTCAGATTAAGAACTTTGCTTCAGGATAACAACAGAAATCGTGCTCCGGCGGCGCGCCGGCAGCAGGAGGCCCCATTAACTAAAGTAGTGCTTTAGGTTAAGAACAGTTTCAGGTTAAGAACGGACCTCCAGAACGAATTAAGTACTTAACCAGAGGTACCACTGTATATGCATCTTTCTAAACATTATTTATTTGCTGAACTAAATTGCAAAATTCAGAGAAATGCGAATTTTGTAAGATGGCTGTTCTTTGGTTCTCATATTCTGAACGCAGATTTTGCTTAAAATGTGAACTGAATTGAATTTATCTCTCATCGCTAGCCTGGATTCTCCAGCAAGTAACCTTCTTGTCCCATTTCAGACATTGTTTTTCCTCACGAACATGCCATGTCTAGGAACTGTACAAACAAAGATCCGTATAGTAAAAGCTATGGTTTTCCCAGTAGTGATGTATGGAAGTGAGAGCTGGACCATAAAGAAGTCTGATCGCCGAAGAATGGATGCTTTTGAATTATGATGCTGGAAGAGACTCTTGAGAGTCCCATGGACTACAAGAAGATAAAACCTCTCCATTCTGAAGGAAATCAGCCCTGAGTGCTCACTGGAAGGACAGATCGTGAAGCTGAGGCTCCAATACTTTGGCCACCTCATGAGAAGAGAAGACTCCCTGAGAAAGATCCTGATGTTAACTAATAACTCTCTTCTTAGTCTTCATTGCAATATTTCGCATAGTCCTCCTTACAAAACTTCTTGCAGTCCTACTAGCGGAATCTGTTTATTACAATTGCTTTTCAAATACAGTGGTACCTCTAGTTGCGAACGGGATCCGTTCCGGTGGCCCATTCGCAACATGAAAAGAGCCCAACCCGCAGCGGTGCGTCTGCGCACATGCAGGTTGCAATTTGCCACTTCTGCACATGCACGTAAGGTCATTTTGCGCTTATGCGCATGTACGAGCAGTGAAAACTGGAAGTAACCCTTTCTGGTACTTCCGGGTCGTCGTGGGACGTAACCTGAAAGAACGTAACATGAAGCGGACGTAACATGAGTTATGACTGTAGTTCAAATATTTACTCCAGTCCTCTAAGAATCTCTGGTCCCACAGGTTTCGAATCCTTCCTGTCATCTTGTCTAATTCTGCATAGTCCATGAGTGTAAGGCAACTTCTTGTGTTCCTGTGTGGAAAACAAACCGCCAAGCACTGGCAGGGATTGTCTCTGTTATGTACTGAAGTTCTCCCCCTGGGCCAGCAGGAGGATACTGTAGATAGTTTTCACTCAAGTCCACATATGCAAATAAGGGATTGAAAGTGATGTTCAGTGATTGGATAGTTACAGAAAGTTGTTACAGTTGCGTTGTAGTGGAGCGCTATATAAGCAGGCTGGCTGAACCCTTCAGTTCAGTTCTGGCCTGTGAATAAACAAGAGCTGTTCGAAGAATCGCTGTGTCGTCTGCTATGTTCACCCACATCTTAATAGTCTCAAATGAAGGAGGCCTGTATGTTGTCTCTCAGCAACCTACATATCATCACCTGAGTTTGCAGTCCAGCCTTCTCCTTCAGATCTTCCCACACGCTGGGAACACAGGGGGAAGGCAATGGCCTCTTGGATGTGAGTGGCGCTTCTGACGGTGGTGACGCCTGCCAAGGAAAACATTGCGCAGCAGGGAGAGAAAACACATTTCAAATGTAGGCGGAAGAATCGTGTCCTCCAGCACCTGGGGAAGGTGTCTCTCCAGAGCTCTTCCCTCTGACAAATGCGTTGCATTGCGCAGGACTCATTGCCTCACCTCTGCAGTTTTTTGTTTTTGTTTTAGATTCTCTTTATTGAATTTTTAGTTACATACCATACATACACATACATTATGTTTCACATTTGTTCTTGCTCTCTCAAGCTGACTTCCCTCCTTCCTTTTTCCTGCTTTTTTATGTTGTCTTTAACTTTTCGCATTGTCTTTGTCCGTTTTATATATAATTGTTCTTCTTCATTTTTTTCCATAAAATGTCTGTAAACAAATAAATCTTTCTATATATACAATTCTTGTTGTCTGTCTATATTCATTTACAAATATTGTTCAACATATATTTACAAATTTACAAATATTGTTCATCCTACGGTCTGGGGTTCAGAAAGGAACCTTCCAGGATTCAAACAAAACTTGGGAAACTAGCTGACACTGCAGTCCTAATATGCACGTCTACTCAGAAGTAAGCCCTGCTCAGTTTTTATTATTATTATTATTATTATTATTATTATTATTATTATTATTATACTTAAATTCTGTATCTTCCCCCCAAACTGGGTCTCAAGGAGGCTTACGTATACTAAAACAGCACAGATAAAATACAAAAAGCTAAAAACATACATATCATTAAAATGTAGTTAAACTCAAAACTATATAAAAAGCAATGTGTTTAAAATACGGATGGGAGTTCAATTACTTACTTACTTACTTACTTACTTACTTACTTACTTACTAAATGAAACCCTCTCTTTTCCCCCTTACTGGGACTCAGGACAGTTTATGAAAATTAAAACAGCAGAGATAAAATGCAAAAAGCTAAAATCATCCAAAAGACAGTCATTAAAAAGCCATTAAACTCAAATAAAACCATATTTAAAAGCAAGGTTTTTTTAAACAGGACCCAGTAATAATGGCTGATAAGTGGAATCTCTTAAGTGTATTTTAATTATTGTTTTGTGTCTGTGTTTCGGCTCACACCTGAATATCATCGCAATTGCCCAAACTCCATTGCGGTAAAAGGTGGCTAGGCTGCCAGAGCTGCTTTAGGATTTCAGCCAATGTGTAGGAACCAAATTCGCTCAGCTGAGCCCCAGCAACCAAGTTTATTTGGAAATAAACAGCAGCGCCGAGCCAATTTCTATAGGTGTCTGTTTATCCTGGCAGCCATCTTACACAAGTCCTGATTCATAAGTGGCACAAAATGTCTCCACAGGGCTTGCATGGAAACCAAAGGTTGATAGCCAACGGTAGGGATATCTTTATTCAGGGTAGATTCCAACTGTCAAAAAATAATATAAGAAACGGAGCCTGGTAGCATAGCTAAATAATCTTAGCTTCATTTTCTAATTATTATTATTATTATTATTAGATCAGGTCTGTAGTCCTCATGAACGTGAGAGGAATATTGAAAGGAGTGCCTGCCAAAACAGGAAACCGCCAACTTACTTGGCACCAATTATTATGCTGAAATATACTTGTTGCTGTTGGATTTGTTATAGATGGGATAGATTACTCTTAGCATCTGCATGTTTGATTGTGAATTTTTTGCAACTGCCTACTGATATTGTGATATACTCACCTGTATTCTAGACATCCAAATAGCAACAGGACATTAATAAGTTTTCGAACCAACACTTCTCCCTTCTTTTTAAAAACAATATATATGTTTTTAAATATATATAGTAGTATTTTATTTTTATTTTTTTAAAAAAAGATATCTCCCTTTCCTTCTTGTGACAAGAAGGCAAGAATTCGCAGGCAAGAATTCACCTGGTGAAGCTTTCTTTACTATTGTAGTGAAATTTGCCACAGTTTTTACACAGTCTTTTATTCATTCATTCATTTAAAAAAAAACATGCATCATTTCCATATTGTTAAGGATTTATTTCACAGTTTTGATATTTTCGCTCCATCTCTCTAACCCTCCAAAGCCAACCCTTCCCATAACTGGGAATGCTGCTTAAAAATGATGAATGAGCGAACTATTCCTTGCACTTAAAAGCTGGTCTGATTTTTAATGCTCGTGGTGAAGTACAAACCATTTTTAATAAATTATTTTATAAAATATCTTAATTAGAAAATGGAAAACTATCTTTTGCTCGTTACACCACAGAGGGCATCAGGCCCTTGGCCTAATCCTATCCAACCTTTAACGTACTTTAAAATATTCCATGCAAGTGATCTGTCCTTTTCCTAATAGCCTATTAGGGAGAGAGGAAGCGGTAGCTCCCCCTATTTTTGACCTACCCAATGGGGGGGGGCTTCATCCCTAGAGTTGCAGAAACAGGAAGCAAACTGCCTCAGGACCCCACATGGTTGGGGAGTGTCGAATTATTGAAGTCCTTCTCTGTGTTCCTTCTCCAATGGAGATATAAAGGGTGGCAACATGAGAAAGGGCCTTTTCAGTGGTGGTACCGCGCTTATGGAATGCTCTCTCCAGGCAGGCATGCCTGGTGCCACCTCAACAACTTTCAGCCGCAAGCCAATCATGTTTCTTTCAAGCCAGATTTTTAGCCTTTACCTTGGAGAGTTTTAGATTTGGGGTCTATGTGGCAGGATGTGTTAGATCGCTTGGAAAACTGTGAAAGTTTTTAGCATTTGTTTTGTTTAGAAAAAGAAGAAGAAGAAGAAGAAGAAGAAGAAGAAGAAGAAGAAGAAGAAGAAGAAGAAGAAGAGTAGTAGTAGTAGTAGTAGTAGTAGTAGTAGTAGTAGTAGTTTGGACTTGATATCCTGCTTTATCACTACCCTAAGGTGTCTCAATCTCCTTTCCTTTCCTCCCCCACAACAAACATTTTGTGAGGCGAGTGAGGCTGAGAGACTTCAGAGAAGTGTGACTGGTCCAAGGTCACGCAGCAGCTGCATGTGGAGGAGGGGGAAGCGAACCCGGTTCACCAGATTACGAGTCCACCGCTCTTAACCACTACACCACGCTGGTTCTCTGGTTGTTTTAATTTTGGATTCACTTTGGATTTGCTTTGAGTTTACTTTTCGAGAAGAAAAGCAACTAATAAATGCAATAATAATACATAATAATAAAAGAATAACAACAACAACAACAACAACAACAACAACAATAATAATAATAATAGCTTGTTAGTTATATATTGCCCTGCTCCTACAGCAGCGGAGCTGGGAATTGTGCTTGTGCAACTCGTTCTATTTCGTCACCCTCTCCTCACATTTCCCCTTGAAAAGAAGCTTGCTTGCCAAATTCTCTCTTGATGATTTAATTGATAAGTTCTCCAAAATCAAGGAAAGGAAGAATACATTCAAGTAGGAAGAATTCATTCAAGTCGACCACCTGCTTAAAGATTAAACACTTCATTATTATAATAAAGGACTTTTCGTTTGACTAATGTTTGAAGATTTCAGATCTTAATTTCAGTAATTGTAAATAACGTTTAGAGAAACTGATGATGGTGTAATTTTCTGATGTTGCAAGATATTCCTTTTGCATTTCGTTAAAGTCAGTTTGCCTATCTAATGAATTGGCATTCATGGTTATTAATGAACGTTATCATCATCAAATACAACTTACTAAACTTTATAATGCCTGGATTGTGATCACACTGCTCAGTATTCATGTTTTAATGTTTTGCTTAACATTTCCTTGGGTTCTTTTAATTGCACTTTGATATTGTGTATTTTATCTTTCCTTCCAATTTTTGGATGGTCATTTCTGTGAACCGCTTAGATGCTGTGTTATATTAAGTGGCATATGAGCTCTTAAAAATATTTACTCTATTTCAGCAGGGAGGGCATTCCACAATATCATACCCTCCAACATTTCTCTGATGAAAATAGGAACGTCCCATTCCATAATGATAATTTTACTATTTATACCCCACACATCTGACTGGGTTCCCCCAGCCACTCAGGGCAACTTCCAGCATATATAAAAACATAATAAAACATTAAACATTTTTTTTAAAAAAAAAAAAACTTCCCTATAAAGAATTGCCTTCAGATGGCTTGGGGGGCAGATCATTCCATACTCTCCAACATTTCTCCAATGAAAATAGGGACATCCTAAGGAAAAACGGGACATTTGAGGATCAAATCAGAAACCAGGATGGCTTCTCTAAATCCCTGGAAAATAGGGACACTTGGAGGGTCTGAAATTTGAATGCCACCAGTGAAAACCCCACCTCCATGTAACCATAAGCCATTAATAATCATGTTATCTTTTGTACTGCATCTTTTGAGAAATCGTTTGTTGTGATAGGTCAAGAGGAACATCTAGTTCAGAGATGGAGAACACGCAGCTCTCCAAATGTTGTTAGAGAGTGACTTCCATCTTCCCTGACCATTGACTATGCTGGCTGGGGCAGATGGAAATCTATTTTTTAAAAATAAATATTTATTAAATTTTACAAGAACATACATAAAAAAAGAAAACCAAAAACTACATACAAAAAAAATTTAAAAAAACAAATCAATTATTTTAACTTTAAGCTTGTTTGCTTGTTTCTTTGACCTCCTCTCACCTCCCCTTCTTGTATTCCCATTTACATAATCAAATCAGCAAATCCTTACCCTCTTTCATTAATCTTAACTCTATATCTTAACATTTTATAACTCTATATATTCATTAATTTCAATTCATTTTTACATATTCTTATTAGTTTTGTTGTTAATGCCACTTATTTTCAATCCAACATCATTTTAACATTCATTAATTTTACAATGTTTCTGCAAATAGTCTTTAAATTTCTTCCAATCTTCTTCCACCAACTCTTCTCCCAGGTCTCGGATTCTGCCAGTCATTTCCGCCAGTTCCATATAGTCCATCACCTTCATCTGCCACTCTTCCAGGGTGGGTAAATCTTGTGTCTTCCAATACTTTGCAATAAGTATTCTTGCTGCTGTTGTAGCATACATAAAGAAAGTTCTATCCTTCTTTGGCACCAATTGGCCGACTATATCCAGGAGAAAGGCCTCTGGTTTCTTCAGGAAGGTATATTGAAAGAAAGAAAGAAAGAAAGAAAGAAAGAAAGAAAGAAAGAGTGTTAATTCTATCAGTGTTAAATTGTTCTTTTCAGTGGAAAGGGTAAAGTATAAAATTGTTGTTGTTGTTGTTGTTGCCAGCCATGCATCTGAACCATTGTCTTCAGGCTGACTTTGGACCGCTGCAGCTTACTTCCTTACTTATTAGGTTCCTTCAAGATTTCCAAGGGGAGGAGTCTGTGGAATTTCAGCCGGGACTGAAAAGGACTTTTGCCATTCACTCTGTCCCCATGACCAGCAAGTCCCAGGAATCCCCAAGCACAGCCAGGCTCCACCCCCTGACCCGCCCCAGATGCCATTAGACTCCGCCCCTTATCTTCTGCATGTTAGGCTCTTGAGATGTTGCGATCCCTACCTATCAGTGGGTGGGCTGCTGCAACTCAGGTGAGAAAAATGGTCCATTGTGGAGGGTATAGCTGAAGTAGGTTTTCTTCTCCACCTCTTCCCCCATTTTCTGTGTCTTCTCCCCCCTCCCCGCCCCAGGGCTGTGTTCTTTTGGCGGGCATTACCTGTTGATCATACCTCTTTGCTGTAATTATCCCAGACAGCTTTTTGGCTCCAGTTGTGGTTTCATTGGTTACATAAATCTTGCAAATTATTACCGCAGTGCTAAACTATAATTACTCACAAACTCCAACATGCCAAGAGGTGTATTAATTTGATAATTTAATAAACACTTTGGAGCATATAGCTATAATTATTGCTTCCAAGTTGACACATATTCCATCTTGGGGTGTTTGTGTGTGTGTGTGTGTGTGTGTGTGTGTGTGTGTGTGTGTGTGATGGTAAGATAATATTTTGATGGAATTGGCATGTCAAATTAAGATCTGCTCAAGAGAATAAGGATTATTATCCTACTGGGATTAGATCAAACTCCCAATGATGATAGGCTGTTTAGACAGATAAGGATATAACTCTTTGTTAGAACGAAGAAGAAGTTACTTATTCTTAGCTTTGTAGTCAGCGAGATTGGTATAATAAGTAGATATTTTACTCAAATATTAATATTTGAGACCTAGTGCGGTGGGTACTGACACACACACACCAAATTCAAATTGCAATTCAATCTGCCACTCACTGAGCTTCAGACTGACACCTGCAATATAGGAATAATATTGCCCTATGATATTGTTGTATGGATTATTCAGGTGATGACTGTACAGCATTTGAAACACTTGTAAGTGCTATAGAATTCTATTCTTGTTGGCTATATAATGATGTGTGTACGGTGGTACCTCAGGTTAAAAACTTAATTTGTTCTGGAGGTCCGTTCTTAACCTGAAACTGTTCTTAACCTGAAGCACCACTTTAGCTAATGGGGCCTCCTGCTGCCGCTGCGCCGCCGGAGCACGATTTCTGTTTTCATCCTGAAGCAAAGTTCTTAACCTGAGAACTGGGTTAGTAGAGTCTGGGTTAGTAGAGTCTGTAACCTGAAGCGTCTGTAAGCTGAAGCATCTGCAACCCGAGGTACCACTGTACACACACACACACACACACACACACAAACATATATATATATACAAATATAATCTGTGAGGGTAATCTTAATCAACGACAAATTTTGCAGCATAAATTCACATGTACTGATTATTTGTTTTTAAGAAAAAATCATAATGGAAGTGAATGAAAATTCAAAGGTCTGGGGCAATTTAAAATAATAATAACAATTTTAATAATATTATTATTTGTACCCCACCCATCTGGCTGGGTTTCCCCATCTATACTCTTGTGGGTTTCCCCAGCCGAGTCTTTTTGCCTGGCCCCAGAATGACAATAATGGAGGTGTGAGCCTCCTTGTAGAGAATGTTCCAGGTTAGGCCACCACAGCTGTAAAAGACCCTTTCTGTAGTAATCTCCCATGACATGTGGAAAGAGCAGGGTGGATACAATACAAAAAGTGTACCTGAATAGAAATATTATGCACAACTTCAGGCTGACTGGCATGCCCCAAGAAGCCTGCCAATAGCGTCAATAAGGGTTCACAGTCTTTATTTTCCCTCTCACTTCCCTTTCCTTCCCCTGTTCACCAGCATTTTTGTAGCTGCCCTGGCTCCATACACTATCCACTGCCCCTGGAATCATCTCTCCAGAGTCAAACAGCCTTTGAGTCCGCTAGGAGAGGGTAATCGTAATACAGTGGACCCTCTGGATATGAATGTAATTTGTTCCAGGAGTCCGTACGTACCCCGAAAAAATCTGCAAATAGAGGCGCCGCTTCTGCATGCACACATGCGGCAAAACCCAGAAGAATACACTTCCGGGTTTGTCGTGTTCGCAACCCGAACGTTATGTTACCTGAAGGCAACGTAACCCGAGAGTCCACTGTACTTTGAATATAGGTAAAGGGACCCCTGACCATTAGGTCCAGTCGTGGCCGACTCTGGGGTTGCGGCACTCATCTCGCTTTATTGGCCAAGGGAGCCGGCGTACAGCTTCCGGGTCATGTGGCCAGCATGACTAAGCTGCTTCTGGCAAACCAGAGCAGTGCACAGAAACACCGTTTACCTTCCCGCCGGAGCAGTACCTATTTATCTACTTGCACTTTGACGTGCTTTCGAACTGCTAGGTTGGCAGGAGCAGGGACCGAGCAACGGGAGCTCACCCCATCGCGGGGATTCGAACCGCCGACCTTCTGATCAGCAAGTCCTAGGCTCTGTGGTTTAACCCACAGCGCCACCCGCGTCCACTTTGAATATAATGCATGTCATTTATTTATTTATTTATTTATTTATTTATTTATTTATTTAAAAATGCATGCTAAAATCGGAATGTCAGAATTCAAAATGTCAGTGTTAAAATATTTTAGTTTTCAATTTGGAGTGAACCTTTCAAAACGTACAGCATAATAGATGTTTAGGATTGCAGCCTTAGGGAAGGAATTGCTTGTTTTGAGCTTATCGATGGTCAGATCTTGACAACGAGACAGCAAAAGAAACGCTGCTCTTTCTGCTACTCACATTTCAGATGTGTTTGCTTTCCAGAACCAAATATTTTCAGGAAAAATATTTGCATAGTGCCACAGAATACAAACCCTGTTTGGAATGCATGTTTGTTTGTTTTTTTTAAGTGATTATATATACCAGTGGAGTGCATTGGCTCAGTGTGTGGGGGGATGCCCAAAAAGGCAAAATGCTGTGGGTCTTTCCTTGGCCCTGAAATGAAGGGCAGTACCAGTAAACCCCCTAAATTGTTTTTTTTAAAATAATATTTTATTAAGTTTAACAATAAAAAAGTAGAACAATAAAAACACAAAATAAATATAAAACACAACAATACAAACAATACAATACAAACTTTCACGATACATAAAATACAAACATTTAACAAGAAAACAAAAAAAAGACAATCAACACTCAAAAAGTAGAATAAGAAAAACACAAATCACTCTTTTCCAATTATTCCTCTTCAATTAACTTATTTTCCTGACTTCCTCACGCCTCCCTTTTTTATATCCCTTTTTAACAATTAGTTCAGCAAATTCGTATCCTACTACTTTATCCTTATTTATTTTACCTCCCAAATTTCAAATTTTTATCTCTTATTACTAGAACCCCTTCATTTTAATTCAATGTCATCAGCATTCATACATTTTACAATACTTCTGTAAATAAGTTTTAAATTTCCTCCAATCTTCTTCCACCAACTCTTCTCCCTGGTCTCGGATTCTGCCAGTCATCTCAGCCATTTCCATATAGTCGATTACTTGCATCTGCCCAGTAAACCCCCTAAATTGGTTCACTGGAGGCACAAAGTCTCACATTGCCCCATCATGCTGCTTCTGTCCTTTTCTATCCCATTTAGCAGCTCTATGTTTTTCTGGGTCTGTAGGCTTTGCAGTAAGTGAGCCTGTCCAAAGCACTGCTTGTGCAATAACTGAACAGCTTTGTTTTGCTGCTGCTACTGCTTCTGTTAATGCACAGCAACTGACTTCTTAAAAAAACTAAAATGAAAGCTTTATTTAACTTGTTCACATTACTTATTTATTTTAAGAAAGGGCTGCGGGAACCTGTGGTGCCCTCCCCCCCGATGTTATTGGACTACAACTCCCATCACCCCCAGCTAGCAAAGTGAATGGCCAGGAATGATGGGAGTTGTAGTCCCAACAATATCTGAAGGGCCCTATTTTAATATTAGAAAAAACAAACCCCTGCCCCCCCCATAATGGGTTATAAAGGACATTTAACCCCCTTTTCACATAGGCTGAGTTCATGTGCGATCCAATAATAACTGAGGATTTTTGGATACCCTAAATTCACGTGCCCGAAACTATTAGTCATATGCTTCAGTGGGGCGGGGCTGCCCCACTCATCTGACCTCCGCCCCACTGAGTCACTGTAGCATTTCAGGAAGGAGAGGCAGAGAGGCACGGTGGCGGCAAGGCTGGCAAGATGCAAACACGCCAGTAGAGCCAATCCATTGCTCCAGCAGTGTGTTTGCACCGCTCCAAACTCACTGCCTCTGTGTCCCTCTCTCTCTCCATCCCAGCATGCTGCAGTGCAGAGGTCAGGTGAGCAGGACAGCCACACCACCCCATCTACTGCTGACAACATAAAACTGATACCTCGGGACTTAAGTGGTGCCCAGGACCTGTTCTTGAACCAATTGGGAACAGCGACCATAGTGCGATCAGGTTCAATATATCTGTAAATGGACAATTGCCACCAATCTAGCAGTCACATTGGGTTTCATTAGAGGAAACCCTCAGTAATCATTTTGTTTGCTTGTTTAGTATCCTAAAAATACAAATACCTATATGAGCAAAGAATGAAGAATAAAAAGGTAAAGGTAAAGGTACCCCTGCCCGTATGGGCCAGTCGTGACCGACTCTGGGGTTGCGTGCTCATCTCGCTTAAGAGGCCGGGAGCCAGCGCTGTCCGGAGACACTTCCGGGTCACGTGGCCAGCGTGACGAAGCTGCTCTGGCGAGCCAGCACCAGCGCAGCGCACGGAAACGCCGTTACCTTCCCGCTATAAAGCGGTACCTATCTA
This sequence comes from Podarcis raffonei, assembly GCF_027172205.1. Lineage (NCBI taxonomy): Eukaryota > Metazoa > Chordata > Lepidosauria > Squamata > Lacertidae > Podarcis > Podarcis raffonei. The sequence goes on from NC_070611.1 coordinate 67,054,554, forward strand.
TCTACTTGCACTTAAGGGTGCTTTCGAACTGCTAAGTGGGCAGGAGCTGGGACCGAACGACGGGAGCTCACCCCACCGCGGGGATTCGAACTGCCGACCATACGATCGGCAAGTCCTAGGCACTGAGGTTTTACCCACAGCGCCACCCACGTCCCTAATGAAGAATATATTGCACATCAATTGTACTATCTCCTAAGAGAAATCATGTTTGGTTTGGGTTTGGGTTTTTTAAAAAACCTACTCAATATACAAAAGGATTCTAGTATATAATTTCTACAACAATGTGTACAACCCAAACGTATATCAGATGAAAGAACACATATTGCTGAATATTATCTTGAGATTGCATATTCCAGTGATTTATAAATACATGCTATTTTTCAATAAAGCTACTCAACGGAAACCTCTCCTCCAATATATCTTTTATTGTTTGCGTGACTTTCTGCCAAAATGGTTGTAGCTGAGGATTGGATCAGAAGACATAATAAATCTGTTCCTGAGGCTTGATACATCCAGTATCCTATTAGTAACATGTTTCCAATATCCCCCCAAATCAGTTCTGCTATATCAGGGAATGCAGAGTCTTGGTATCTGCTTAAGAGAAGGGTAAACAATGTGGTTCCCTCCAAATATTTTGGACTCCCAACAGTTCCTGCCAGCATGGCCAATTGTCAGGGCTAATGTCTCATCCAGTCCACTGCTAAGGTAAGACAATGGTCCAGCATCTTCACTGCCACACCTGCAGATGTAAAAGAGAAGTAGAGCTGTGCATCATCAGCATATTACTGACAGCATACTCCAAAACTCTGGATAACTTAACTCAGCAGTTTCATGTAGATATTAAACAGCAAAGGGGGTGAAATTGAGCCCTTAGGAACTCTACAGGAAAGTTCCACAGGGCCAAAGAGCATTCCCTCTGGAAACAACCATCCAAGTAGGACTGGAACCACCTGTCAGGTGTGTGTGCAGGAGCCAGGCCCTGTGACCAATAGGACTTTGCAGGACTGGGGCCTTCCTAAGTTTGTTCTAAGGTGAGGCCGATTGGTAACTCACAGCACCTGGTGGAAAGAGCTGGGAAGGGATATAAGGTCAGCATTTCCCTTCGGCTCTTTGACACAGCAACATGCTTCCTGATCCTTGAACCTTGGCTTCTTGACTCCCTGCTTCTTGATCCTGGGACCCCTGACTTTGTGACTCCTTGCTTCCTGACCCTCGGACCCTTGGCTTCTTGACTCCCAGCTCTCTGACCCTCGGGCTCTTGGCTTCCTGGCTTCTGGACCCCCGTTCCTGCTCCCACCCCGCCATCTTGCCCCCGGTCCTGATGTCCCCTGCTGGGACTTCGATCACCTGTGAACTGGACCATGACACCACCACAAAACCATGTCACCCATCCCAACTCAAACAGCTGCTCCAGAAGGATACCGTGGTTGATGGTCTTGAATGCCACTGAGGGGTCAAGGTGCATTAACAATTTCCCCTGTCTCTCCAGAGGTCATCACACAGGTTGACCAAAGCGGTTTCTGTGCCAAAACTGACCCTAAACCCCAATTGAAATGGGTCTAGAAAATCAGGTTCTTCCAAGAGCACCTGTCTTCAGTCTTTAGCTCCTAGAAACAAAATAGTTAACTGTGCCGCCTGACATTACATGTTTGCTCTCATAAAATTTCAATATAGCCAATTCTGTGTGAAATATACTGAGTCGAGAGTGGATTTCATGCTCTTTATTCAGCTCATAGTGGTGAGGAGGGAATAAAAGTCCCCTCAAAGTATCTGCTTTATATACATTATTTACACAATGCGCTGCACGTGATTGGCTAATTCCGGAATTCTCCTGTAGGCCAATCAGGTTGTGGATTCACTTCTATCTGGAGCTGGATTGGGTGGCTCCTGCCGACCAATCATACTGCTGCATTGTTCTAGGACCAATCAGACTGCTGCATTTTGGATCCTATTGTTCTAGGACCAATCAGACTGCTGCAGGTTGGATCCTATTCAACTCAGTACATAACACTGTGATTCTACTGCTGTTTCATATGGGGCACAGTTTTGAAAGAAAGACAGAATTGCAACGATTTCTCTTCTCGTGGTGAGATTCCTCTGGCGGCAGGCGGGGGTTGGGGGTGGGGAGGTGTGCATAACATCATCCTAAACTGAGAGTTTAAGCAAAGAGCTGAAGACTGGAAACATCATACCTACAAATCTCCAATACACCCACTGCTTAAGGCATCAATTGTTCCCCATTGGACACTTCTGCCAAACAGGCTAAGGGAAGCTGCTGCTATATAAGCATTTAAATCCACCAATGTCAAGGTAATTACTCACATATTTAAAGTTAACTATCTGCCTGTGTACTTTGCAAACCAAGGGATTAACTTTATCTGATGGATGTTGCCTATTCAAACAGTTTCCCCAAGTGGATAGTCATCTTCTGCAATATATTTAACAGGTCTCAATCTAAAGAGTTGCTTTAGGCACAAATACGTCTTCCGAATTTCCTTTCCTCTGAGCAACAGACATCCATCCATGCTCAGTCCTCGGCTGCTTGTGAAAACCCCCACTCATTTTCAAAGCTTGCCTTTTTCTTGGGATGCACAATCCCAAATTCTCTCTGGGGCATAGCCAGAGGGGAGAAACGGTGTAGTTGTCTAGATTGCAAGAGGTAAGAACAGAAATAGCTCCTTGTATCACCTCAAATCGACCCCCAGTGCCTAGAGTGGTTTCATACGTTCAGGTGTGCCACTCCTTCAGGACCAGTTGTGACGAGAGTCACCCCTAAAAATATAACACTGGATGCATGGAGGGAAGTGTGATGGAAGCTGCTTCTTTGGCGATCACTCAAAGCTGAGTAAGATTGTCTTCCATGAACATGGTTTTAACAGTGAGTCCGTAAGTGACTGTGGAGGCCAATTCTGGATCCACACATCCTTCCACATAGGTTTCCAGGCGGGAGTTGATCACGGTGAGGGTTTGCCAAGCATGCCTTCCTCTTAGCACGTTTCTCCTTTTCATCCTAAGTTTGAGTGTCTTCAAAGCCCATGACACATTTGGTAATGGCTATTCTCCAACTGGAGCGCTCACAGGCCAGCGTTTCCCAGTTGTCTGTGTTTATACAGTGGTACCTCTGGTTGCGAACAGGATCCATTCCAGAGGCCCATTCGCAACATGAAAAGAGTGCAACCTGAAGCGCCGTATCTGCGCAGGTGTGTGGAGCAATTTGGAGCTTCTGTGCATGCACGAAGCACGATTTAGCACTTCTGCGCATGCGCAAGTTATGAGAAAAACTACCAGGTCGGGTGCCATTTCAGGACAGCAACAACACCTCCCTTGGATCTGGTGGTCAGAATGGAGGCAAGGGGGTTTCCTGGTCCCAGGAAGTGGATTGCAGCCTTCCTGCCTATTTGGCCAATGGCAGGCGTGCTGTGGTGCCAGTCTCACCCACCCCGGGGCAGGTCGAACTGAGCCAGCAAGCTTCAGTCCAGCCTGTGGGTATTTCATCTCTTTACTATGTTGTAGAATGTAGGTAGAAATATAGATACATAAAAGAATGCACATTTGTCACTGCATACCGTATTGGCCCAAATATAAGCTGCACCCGCAAATAAGCCGCACCTTTAAAATTCAGGGAGGGGGAAAACCACAATACCCAAATATAAGTCGCTCCCTTAAAATTCCGCAGGCACTCACACCCGTAAATGGCAAATGTAGAAGAAAATCCTACAGGTGCTAGAGAGACTCGCAAGTGAAAGCAATGAATGACATTAGAATTAACTGCACAACAGTCTCAAGCTTGCAAATCAGCAAGAAAACATATTTTTTCCTCGTTTTACCATATGTGTGTTTCAGCAGCGATATCGCAAAAGCCGATTTCTGTAAGGTGGCAAATTTAAGCCGCACTTTAACTTTTCACGATCGGAATTTGGGGGGGGGGGGAGTGTGGCTTATATTCAGGCCAATACAGTATTGTTGTTTGTTATTGAAGGTAGATTTCCATGGGGCACTAAGTTTTTTTTTTTCCCCTGAAAAGGGGGTGGTAGGCCAAATAATTTTGGAAACATCTGCACAAAATGCACCTCTGGCTTGATGCAGCAGATGTAGCTGTTCTCCGCGCAGCCAGTATGTTGTCCTTGCCTGTACGCATCTCCACGGATCGTTGGATTATCTCCTATGTAACCACTTCTGGCTCTTCTTGTGTTCTTAAAGAATCCTCCCCAAGGATCTTACAAAACACACAGGCATTATTTGAAAGTTGTCACCACAGTATGAGACCTACATGGGAGAAGCACCTGGTGCACATAACATGAATTCTCATTATTTTTTTATCCCACTCTAGGTTGAAGGGAGGGAAAGTAATTTAAAGGTGTGTGAGAGTTACCTATATCCTCCCTTTTAATAATGGAGTAGAAAGTTAATGGTGATGATGTGTCTCATTAGCTGCCTATAATGTTAATTACTGATTACTAGCTGCCAATCCGCGATATGATTCACCCGGCGCTATTGTTAAGCAAATCTGCAAATCTGTTTGATTTAGGTAAAACGAGAATATGAGTGGTTTTGCAAAATGAGGAGAAGTAGTGCGGGTGGCAGAAATAGAGGGGAAGGAACAAGAAAAAGGAAAGAAATTGCACTGGCATGATTTGCAGCTGTTCTATTGAAGGAAAACGGAGGTTTACGGCAAGCCACTTGGTGGATACAGTTTCAGAGAGTGAGGATTCTGCAGCGAGATTAGATCAGCTACAAATTGCTAAATCTGATGAGTTAGATAAAAACTTCACCAGAGGCTTTAAAAGAGGCAGAACGTGTTTGCTATTGCCCCATATCTGGTAAAACATGGGAGGGAATGATTTGGAGTGTCAAGCTACCTGCACTGAATTTGCAGAGTTCTGCACCCCAGTGCCCACCCCCTGTTGCATGCCAAGAAAAAGAGTGAAGTCTGCAGCTTGTGTAAAACGTGCATACATCAAAACTGATCAAAACACACACATGGTGGGGACTATACAAGGCACAATATTAACTCACGTGAGCACTGGAATGGCTTCTTGCTTCGCTTTGTATTTATGTGCTTAAGCCTATATTCTTTTTGAGATACTGAATTTATTCTGTGTGAAATTGTTGATGTTCACCGTTTTCTAATTTGCTGACACGCTCTTTATATTTGTATCTCGGTTTTTTGAATGTTTGTTATAAGCTGCTTTGCGAACAGCTCATTGTGGGAAAACGGCATATAAGTAAACTCAATTAATCAATCCACGGCTTTTCCAACCCTCTCTGCACCCAGCTTTCTGAAGTTGGACCCAATCTTGCCTGCATGCTTTCGAGCTTATCTCCAAAGCATAGGGACTGGTGACTTGTTTTCCTGTATAATGAAACTGATGTTCTGAATTTAGAGAACCTTCCACCAAGGATTTATGTGTGCACTAAGGATAATAATAATAATAATAATAATAATAATAATAATAATAATAAATTTTATTTATATCCCGCCCTCCCCAGCCGAAGCCGGGCTCAGGGCGGCTAACAACAATAAAACAATACAAAAGTACAACACAACACTCTAAAATCATTCATTATAAAATTAATTAAATTCAAGCCACTGGCCACCATTGGGCCAGAGCTCCGCGAAGATTGCCGAGGGAGGGAGTCAGGCTGTGCCCTGGCCAAAGGCCTGGCGGAACAGCTCTGTCTTGCAGGCCCTGCGGAAAGATGTCAAGTCCCGCAGGGCCCTAGTCTCTTGTGACAGAGTGTTCCACCAGGTCGGAGCCACAGCCGAAAAAGCCCTGGCTCTAGTTGAGGCCAGCCTAACTTCTCTGTGGCCTGGGACCTTCAAGATGTTTTTATTTGAAGACCGTAAGTTTCTCTGTGGGGCATACCAGAAGAGGCGGTCCCGTAGGTACGAGGGTCCTAGGCCGTATAGGGCTTTAAAGGTTAAAACCAGCACCTTAAACCTGATCCTGTACTCCACCGGGAGCCAGTGCAGTTGATATAGCACCGGATGAATGTGATCTCGCAGCGAAGACCCCGTAAGGAGTCTCGCTGCAGCATTCTGCACCCGCTGGAGTTTCTGGGTCAGTCTTAAGGGCAGCCCCACGTAGAGCGAGTTACAATAATCCAGTCTGGAGGTGACCGTCGCGTGGATCACAGTGGCTAGGTCAGGGCGAGAGAGGTAAGGATGACTTTGCCAACAAAGGTCCATATAGTTAAAGCTATGGTTTTCCCCGTAGTGATGTATGGAAGTGAGAGCTGGACCATAAAGAAGGCTGATCGCTGAAGAATTGATGCTTTTGAATTATGGTGCTGGAGGAGACTCTTGAGAATCCCATGGACTGCAAGAAGATCAAACCTCTCCATTCTGAAGGAAATCAGCCCACAGTGCTCACTGGAAGGACAGATCCTGAAGCTAAGGCTCCAATACTTTGGCCAATACTTTGAGAAGAGAAGACTCCCTGGAAAAGACCCTGATGCTGGGAAAGATTGAGGGCACAAGGAGAAGGGGACGACAGAGGAAGAGATGGTCAGACAGTGTTCTCGAAGCTACGAACATGAGTTTGACCAAATTGCAGGAGGCAGTGAAAGACAGGAGTGCCTGGCGTGCTCTGGTCCATGGGGTCACGAAGAGTCAGACACGACTAAACGACTAAACAACAGCAACACACTAGTTTACTCATCTACAATGACTGCTGAGATATAGGTGGATTTTATGGTGCTCTTGGCAACATCAATGAGCAGAGGCTCACTGCTGGTGTGAGAATGAGACTGTAACACCTTCAAATATATAAGCATGCCCTCATTTATGATCCAAGAAATATTCAGGGTCGTGAAACCACCCCAGACTGTGAGCCCGGTGTGATCTAGGGAATAGGTCTCACTGAACTCAATGGGACTTTCTTCTGGTAAGACATTTATTTACTTCTTTGTAAGATTATAAAACGGTGAAAATGTTTCAAGTGGGACAGAACAGCAGAGGATGAGATGGTTGGACAGTGTTCTCGAAGCTACCAACATGAGTTTGACCAAACTGCAGGAGGCAGTAGAAGACAGGAGTGCCTGGCGTGCTCTGGTCCATGAGGTTTCCAAGAGTCAGACATGACTAAACGACTAAACAACAACAAAGGATGAACAGAACCATTTGTCTGCACTCTGAAAAGAAGTGTGGATGGGGAGTGGAGCAATCCTATCCCAAGCTTCAGAGTAGATGCCACGCATCCAGACTGGGCATGTAAAAATGGAAAGCTTTAGCATGGCTAATTCCTTCTAAGCAGGTCCTTCCGTGTGAGGTGCAAAGTTCACACACAGAGACACTGAAGGTCTCAGACATGCAAGAATGTGCCCCAGCAGAGTTGATAGGCAGGTTCAAGTGGAAAGAGCTGATCTTTTAAGCCTCCTGGTGCTGGGCCATTTGATGGTTATGGAGCTCCAACTTTGTTGGCTACATGATGCTGAACTCATTTCTGGGGCCAAACAACAAGGGATCCTGTTGCTTTTCTGTCCTGCTTGTGGGCCTCCTTCAGAAATCTACCCCCCTACCATTGGAATAGGGTACTGGATTAGACAGATTTTTGATCAGATCCAGCAAAGCACTTTCTTATGTTCTCGCCCCCTGACAGAGCAGGGCCTTTGCTAAACTTAATCCCATTCCTAATCGTAACATGGAGTGCAAACAAGTGCTCAAGCATTAATGATCCGAGTTTAATTGTAGGCTTTGAAAATACAGAGATGGATGAGATTAGATAAAGGAGGACACTGTTTTTCCCCTGGCATCAGTTCCTACCCCTGCAACACTGCGGTGGGGGAGGCTGCATATAGCAACACCAATTGTGCAAAGGTGTTGCGAGAATTAATTAAAATATATATATATATACCACACTAAACAGCTTTGAAGTATTATACTTCTCAGATCTCTGAGAGCTGATCTGAAGGCAGTTATGAGGCTAAGAGGATGTTATTAAACAAAGCATATTGAACTGCCATGTGGTTGCATGCTCGTCAGGTGTTATGTCAGTATCACTCTTTCTTCCGCCATGATGGGCAGCTCTTGGCTTGGTGCCCAGATCCACAGACGTGTACCAAGCGTGAAATGGGGAAGAGAAGAAGAATGTGCCACATTGTGAAACCTCCATCTGAGTTGCTGAGGTCAGTGAAAGTCTGGTTTACTGAAGTTGACTTCAAACTCTGGGTACATGGGATTTGCAGCTTCCTATGGCTCTGAGCTCCCCCAACCCCATGGTTCCCGATTCTTCTCCATCAGGAAGGCCAGAGATCAGCTTCTGAAAAGCACACACCCATCAAAATGTAGGCCATACACCATTGGTCCAGTACTCCCCAGAGTGTCAGAGAGTCAATCTCTCCTAGCCCTACCTAGAGATTGAACCTGGAACCTTCTGTGTGCAAAGCAGATGTTCTGCCACTGAGCTATAGACCTTGCCCCATAGGCCAAACATATTGCCCCTCTCTGCACCATGCCTACCAAAATCTTTTGACTGGCACCACCACTGGGGGGAAAAGCCACAGCACAGTGTCAGAGTATCTGCTTTGCATGTAATTATTACCAGTAAGGTCCTGAAAAGTATATCGGACCCCAATGTTCCTGTATAACACATATTATACACACATGCGCTCTTGCACTGCTATAAATCAAGTAGTGCAAGGGCTGTTACGCAGTGGTATAGTATCTGCCTTGCACCCAGAAGGTCCTGGGGTCAACACACCTGACATCTCTAGATAGAGTGGGGAGACAGCCCCGTCTGAAACCCTATACAGCCACTTCCAGACACTATAATCAAGAGTGAGCTAGATGGAATGTTTGACTCTTTATAAGACAGCTTCCTATGGCTCTAGTTGCAGCTTACCTCTTCAGTCCCCTGGGAATTTAGGATATTTATATAATAAGCTCTCACTCCTGGCCATCCATACAAATCTGCCCAATCCTTGAGATCATCTGCTGAGGCCCTGCTCCATGTCCCCCAGTGCCTGAAATAAAACTGGGATGCATAAGAGGCAGGGTCTTTTTGGTGGTGGCAAAATGACAGTAGAGCACCCTGTTGAAAGAAGTTCACTTAGAGAGGGTGGATAAACCTACAACGACAGCAAGGAAGAGGAGAAGCAGGCTCAAAAAACTCCAGGAGCTGGTGATGAGTCCCTTACTAGGGTGTGGTCTTGGCAAGTGCACAACACTGCCAACCTGTTTAGACTCTTGGAGTGCACTCCATGTGGGGCTGCCCTTGAAAACTGTTCCATGGCTGAACAGAAGGAAAGGCCTGCTAGATCAAGCCCATATAGTCCAGCATCTTGTTCTCACAGTGGTCAACTGGATGACCACGGGAAGCCACCAAGCAGTGCCCTGAGCCCAACAGCACTCTCCCCATTTGTGAGCCACAGAAACTGGTAGTCAGAGGCTCACTGCCTCTGAGAGTGGAGGTGCAACTTAGCCACTTTGGCTTGTTGCAGGTACTGCAAAGTGCATTGTGGTTGTAGCTGGTGAATAACACAGCTTCCAGGGTCTTGAACAGTGACCATGGAACAGCGCCTTCTCCCACACTGCCCCATGCCGAAATTGAGATCTGCTGGGATTGTTCCAGTGAGAAGTTGAATGGTGGGCTTCTCAACCATTGTGCCCCATTTGGGCGTTTGACTGGCACCAGTGTTGTCTAACTTAAAGTGCTAATGAAGACTTGCCTTTTTTTAAAATCCAGGTCCTTTAACAATGGGAAACTTTCTTGCACATTAGAAAACAGGCAGCTTTCTTACATGTTACTGTGTTTTATTATTTATCATTAAATGTATTTATTGTTGTGACACTGCCAGATATTTTCTGAAGGGCAGGCTATAAGCTGCATAGAAGCCATATTGGAAGAAGAAGAAGAAGAAGAAGAAGAAGAAGAAGAAGAAGAAGAAGAAGAAGAAGAAGAAGAAGAAGAAGAAGAAATAGCCCCTAATGGGAGATCTGAATTGATTGAATGGACCAAACTGAAAACCTCAGCACAATTCTCCCTCCTCCAATTTTCAAATCATTTCAGACATTTTCTAGCATGAAACAGAATCCAGAAAGCCCAGTATGCAGAGCACACTGGAGGAATGATAACGACACCCAACAGGGGAATTCCCCTTATCTCTAAAACGGGGTCCTTCCAATTCATCTTGGCACACATGCAACAATATTATAAGATTGGCTATGTATTTAATTCACATAAATTTAGAGGGTATGGCCACGAAAGAAAAGAAGGAAGAGATTGACACTACTCCAAATTATGTGAGACAAAAATCTTTAGGCAGCGCCTCTCCTCATTTATCTCTTGTAACTTAGCATGTTGTCAACACTTAATAAATAATGTTGAAAGACATGCTTGTTTTCACAAGTCCCTTTTGCAGTGCCGGCCAGAACTTGGAAGATGGTGGATCCTTTCCAAATGAAAGCAGAATGACGAATGCCAACTCAACTCAACCGTGTTGGATATCATGCAAGGCAGCCAACTTGAGAAACACCATGCAGGTGAGTTTCGTAACTCGTAAGGCATCTGAAATAAGGCTTAGCTGTGGCATTTTCCACCGAGCACGATTGTTTGAACTTCGCCGGATAGAAAATGCCAAGAGTATCTCTGAACCCACATCCACATACTAAGTTGCAGGGATCAGGCTATCCCTGTCCAAGAATGGTCACAGCTGGCAAAACAGATAGATTGATAGAATCATAGAATTGTAGAGTTGGAAAGGACCTCGAGGGTCATCTAGTCCAACCCCCTGCAATGCAGGAAAGTCAGCTAAAACATCCATGACAGACGGCCATCCAACCTCTGCTTATTTTATTTTTTTATTAAAATAAATTATTAGTTTTTTAACATCATTTTCAAATAATTAAACATACTTTTAGATCTTATACAATTATTTTTGGACTTCCATCAATCACATCTGAAAATTTTCCAATCTAATCACTTAGTATACATTTCTTACTTTCATTGTAACCTTTAAATCTCATAACTAATCTCTCTTTCTCTATTTTGCAATATTTCATCTATTTCTCCTTACAAAACTTCTTGTAGTCCTACTAGCGTAATTTGTTGATTACAGTTGCTCTTCAAATAGTTCATATATTTCTTCCAATCTTCTGTAAATCTCTAGTCCTGCTGGTTTCGAATCCTTCCAGTCATTTTGTCTAATTTTGCGTAGTCCATTAATTTTATCTGCCATTCTTCTTTTGTTGGGATTTCTTCTTGCTTCCATTTCAGGGCTGACAATACTCTTGCCGCTGTTGTTGCATATAGAAACAATTTAACATCTTGTCTATTAATATTGTCACCTATAATACCAAGCAAAAGTGCTTCTGGTTTCTTTAAGAATGTGTATTTCAACATCTTTTTCATCTCATTATATATCATTTCTCAGAAGTTTTTAACTTTCTTACATTCCCATCCAACCTCGGCTTAAAAACGTCCAAGGAAGAAGACCACCTTCTGAGAGAGTCTGTTCTACGGTCGAACAGCTCTTACCATCAGAAAGCTCTTCCTGCTGTTTAGTCAGAATCAGCGGCGGAGGAAGCCGCTCTGGCGCCTGGGGTGGCACACCCAGGGGCATGGCGCACCGCCCATAGGGGTGGGGCGCACTGCGAGGCCTCTGGAGTCTGCCTGCCTCCTCCCACTGAGCCGCCCTACACCTGGGGGGGAGGCAGTGGGTGGACCGCTTGGGCACCAGAGTCTGTGCATGACCAAATTCTTTCCTCTCCCCTTCCTGCCTCCCTCCATTGTTTGCTTGCCTGCCTCCCCCTTCCCATCCTCTCCCCTCCCTCCCTCCCTCCCTTCCTTCCTTCCTTCCTTCCTTCCTTCCTTCTCCAGCCGGGAGCTCGGGGCAACGGCGCGCCTCTGTCAGGAGTGCGTCAGGAGCCAGGCCCTGTGACCAGTAGGGCTTCGCAGGACTGGGGCTTTCCTAAGTTTGTTCTGACGAGGCAAAGCGCGGCCCCACAGGTGAGGCCAATTGGTAACTCACAGCACCTGGTGGCAAGAGCCAAAAAGGGATATAAGGTCAGCATTTCCCTTTGGCTGTTTGCCACAGCAACACGCTCCCTGCCTTGCTGCGTTTGGCTTCTTGACTCCTTGCTTCCTGATCCTCGGACCCTTAGCTCCTTGACTCCTGGTTTCCTGACCCTTGGACTCTTGGCTTCCTGACTCCTGGCTTCCGGACTCTCATTCCTGCTCCCACCCCGCCATCTTGCCCCCGGTCCCGACGTCCTCCGCCAGGAGTTTGACCGCCCATAAACCGGACCGTGACAGCCTCCCTCCCGTTACTCCCAAGAGGACCCCGAGCCATCAGGGGAAGGGGCAGCTGCGCCGCTTTACCGGTAGTGCCAGCTAAGCGGCGCAGCTCCCCCCTCCCCCTGACAGCTCGGGGTACGCTTGGGAGTTGCGGGCAGGCGGCACTCTGAATGTCACCCCCCTCAGGGATGACACCCGGGGCAGATCACCCCCACCGCACCCCCTTCGCTCCACCCCTGATCAGAATCTCCTTTCTTGTAACTTTCTTGTAATGGGCCCGCTTCTCCTGGTATGCCCCGCGGAGGTCCTTAAGGTCCATAAATAGCAACACCCTAGAGGTCCCGGGCCCTAAGGAAGTCAGATTAGCCTCAACTACAGCCAGGGCCTTCTCAACACTGGCTCCGGCCTGGTGGAATGCTCTGTCTCATGAGACCAGGGCCCTGAGGGATCTTTTTTCTTTCCGCAGGGCCTATAAGACAGAGTTGTTCCGCCTGGCCTTTGGCTCGGAATCAGCCTGATCCCCTCCCCCTCTTTCCCTTTCCTTCTGTGATAGAACCCCTATTTGGGGACTTCCCTGGCTTTTTTCTGGCCCATGTAGGACCAGTCTGGATAGCTGGCCTTGGTGAAGATTTGACGTTTTATCTCTCCAAACAGTGGATCTTGGCTTCCACTGAAATGAGGCTGCATTTTAATCCTGTTTTTAAGTTGTATTTTAATCAATTGTTTTTATACTTGATGTTAGCTGCCCTGATCCCGGTCTTGGCCGGGGAGGATGGGGTATAAATAAAATAAAATAAAATAAAATAAAATAAAATAAAAAATAATTAAGCCATTGGTTCGAGTGGTACCCTCCAGAGCAAGCTAAAACAAGCTTTCTCCCTCTTCCATGTGACAGCCCTTGACATATTAGAAGATGGCTATCCCACGATTGGAATGTAATAATGGAGGGATACAATCTATTTCAGAGAAACAGACCAGACAAGAAAGGAGGAGAAGTCAGGGATGTGTATACCTGTGAAGAGATCCAAGATTTAGAACCTCAAAGCCAAGTGAGAGCATTTGGGTCAAAATTAAGGGAGAGAAGAATAACAGAGACCTCATTGTGGGAGTTTACTATAGATCCCCAAGCCAAACGGAGGACATAGATGATGCCTTCCTGGAACAGATGGCCAAGCATGCAAAAGGAAGGGAGATAGTAGTAATGGGGGACTTCAATTACCCGGATATTTGTTGGATGTCAAACTCAGCCAAGAGCATAAGGTCAAACAGATTCCTCACTGGCCTTGCAGACAACTTCATTGTCCAGAAAGTGGGAGAAGCAACAAGAGGAACAGCCATTTTAGATCTGGTCCTAACCAATGTTGATGACCTGGTTAGTGGGGTAGAAGTGGAAGGATCATTAGGCGCGAGTGATCATGCTCTTCTGAAGTTTACTATATAGCGGAAAGGAGCAGCCAAGCATACTAGGACTCAATTTCTTGACTTTAAGAAAGCCGACTTCATAAAACTTAGGGAAGTGCTGGGTGAGATCCCATGGACAGTAATACTAAAAGGAAAGGGAGTTCATGATGGCTGGGAGTTTGTTAAGAGGGAGATAGTAAAAGCACAACTTCAGGCAATACCAATGAGACGGAAACATGGAAGGTGCCTAAAGAAGCCAGGGTGGCTATCTAAAGAACTTTTAACTGAGTTAAGATTAAAAAAGGATGTGTACAAAAAATGGAAAAGGGGGGAAACCACCAAAGAGGAATTCAAACAAATAGCCAGCACGTGTAGACACAAAGTCAGAAAAGCTAAAGCACAGAATGAACTCAGGCTTGCTAGAGAGGTTAAAAGCAACAAAAAAGGCTTTTATGGGTATGTCCGTAGCAAAAGGAAGAACAAAGAAACAGTGGGGTCACTCAGAGGAGAAGATGGTGAAATGCAAACAGGGGACACAGAAACGGCTGAACTCCTCAATGCCTTCTTTGCCTCAGTCTTCTCCGATAAAGAAAACAATGCCCGACCTGAAGAATTTGGAGCAAATGATTCAGCAGAGGAAACACAGCCCAGAATAACTAAGGAGATAGTACAAGAATACTTGGCTAGTTTAGATGTATTCAAGTCTCCAGGGCCAGATGAACTGCATCCAAGAGTATTAAAAGAACTGGCAGATGTGATCTCAGAACCACTGGCAGTCATCTTTGAGAATTCCTGGAGAACAGGCGAAGTCCCGGCAGACTGGAGGAGGGCAAATGTTGTCCCTATTTTCAAAAAGGGGAAAAGAGAGGACCCAAATAATTATCGCCCAGTCAGTCTGACATCAATACCAGGGAAGATTCTGGAGCAGATCATTAAGCAAACAGTCTGTGAGCACCTAGAAAGGAATGCTGTGATCACCAATAGTCAGCATGGATTTCTGAAAAATAAGTCATGTCAGACTAACCTGATCTCGTTTTTTGACAGAATTACAAGCCTGGTAGATGAAGGGAATGCAGTGGATGTAGCCTACCTTGATTTCAGCAAGGCATTTGACAAGATGCCCCATGATATTCTTGTAAAGAAGCTGGTAAAATGCGGTCTTCACTATGCTACCACTCAGTGGATTTGTAACTGGGTGACTGACCGAATCCAAAGGGTGCTCATCAATGGTTCCTCTTCATCCTGGAGAAGAGTGACTAGTGGGGTGCCACAGGGTTCTGTCTTGGGCCCGGTCTTATTCAACATCTTTATCAACGACTTGGATGATGGACTCAAGGGCATCCTGATCAAATTTGCAGATGACACCAAACTGGGAGGGGTGGCTAACACCCCAGAGGACAGGATCACACTTCAAAACGACCTTGACAGATTAGAGAACTGGGCCAAAACAAACAAGATGAACTTTAACAGGGAGAAATGTAAAGTATTGCACCTGGGCAAAAAAAATGAGAGGCACAAATACAAGATGGGTGACACCTGGCTTGAGAGCAGTACATATGAAAAGGATCTAGGAGTCTTGGTTGACCACAAACTTGACATGAGCCAACAGTGTGACGCGGCAGCTAAAAAAGCCAATGCAATTCTGGGCTGCATCAATAGGAGTATAGCATCTAGATCAAGGGAAGTAATAGTGCCACTGTATTCTGCTCTGGTCAGACCTCACCTGGAGTACTGTGTCTAGTTCTGGGCACCACAGTTCAAAAAGGACACTGACAAACTGGAACGTGTCCAGAGGAGGGCAACCAAAATGGTCAAAGGCCTGGAAACGATGCCTTATGAGGAACGGCTAAGGGAGCTGGGCATGTTTAGCCTGGAGAAGAGGAGGTTAAGGGGTGATATGATAGCCATGTTCAAATATATAAAAGGATGTCATATAGAGGAGGGAGAAAGGTTGTTTTCTGCTGCTCCAGAGAAGCGGACACGGAGCAATGGATCCAAACTACAAGAAAGAAGATTCCACCTAAACATTAGGAAGAACTTCCTGACAGTAAGAGCTGTTCGACAGTGGAATTTGCTGCGAAGGAGTGTGGTGGAGTCTCCTTCTTTGGAGGTCTTTAAGCAGAGGCTTGACAACCATATGTCAGGAGTGCTCTGATGGTGTTTCCTGCTTGGCAGGGGGTTGGACTCGATGGCCCTTGTGGTCTATTCCAACTCTATGATTCTATGATTCTATGATCTCCTCTCCCTCTCCTCATGTCCAGGCTAAACATACCCAGCTCCTTCAACAATTCCTCATAAAGATTGCTTTCCAGACTCGTGATCGTCTTGTTTGCCCTCCTTTGCACACATTCCAGCTTGTCAACCAGATGAAGCTAGTTAAAGGCACTTGTGGCCACGCAGGACTTTTGTGCCTTCTCGGTAGTGGTGCCCAGTCTGTGGAACGCCCTCCCACCAGATGTCAAGGAAATAAACAACTAGCTGACTTTTAGAAGATATCTGAAGGCAGCCCTGTTTAGGGAAGTTTTAAATGTTTGATGTTTTATTGTGTTTTAAATATCCTGTTGGAAGCCGCGCAGAGTGGCTGGGGAGGCCCAGCCAGATGGGCGGGGTATAAGTAATAAATTATTATTATTATTATTATTATTATTATTATTATTATTATTATTGATGATGTATCCTCCTTCAGAGGTACAGAACAGGTAACTTGCCTATTTCCCAAGCATGGAAACCACCTACTCAATGAGCCTTCATCTTTCCAGCATTCAAGCAGTTTATTGGGCCTCATCCCATCCACCACTACATTCAGACATTGGTCCAGAGCTTTCACAGCCTCTCCTGATTCAGATGTTGTGGAGAAGGAGAGCTTCTCTTTTACTCGACTATATGCATTTTTGAGAACTGCCTTGCAAAATTCAAACAGTATGGATTGGGTAGGCTTGCCTTCAAATGAGAACTAGATTTAAATTCTTCCCCCATCCATACTCACAAAGAGGGTGTTGCCTATAATTGAGATGCTTTTTAAATGAAAATTAAGAACAATTTAAGTTACCTCATCTCAACTGTAAAGGGCTCCTCCTCTGTTCCCTTGTGAGAAAGACGGCAGAACCTGCAGGCATTTAATAACGCATTCTAAAGAAAAATAATAATAATCTAAGAAAATACAGTAGCACTTGACATTTCGAAAGCATAGTACAAAGATTAACTAATTAATCCTCACAATATCTATTTGAGGTAGACAATTAAGTACTAGAGATGGAGAAAATGAGATAAAAGGGAAAGCTACAGGCAAATGTTCAGAAGCGGTCTCTCATTTGGGGTGGCTGAGTTGGTGGCTGAATGATGTAGATGGAACAAATGCTTAATTTGGCAAAAAGGAACAAAAAGAGGGAAAAAATATTCTCAGGGAAAACTGAATTTTGGCTCTGAGTGACTTGAGGGAATCTCAGCTTAAGAACATTGCTGCCTTGAAACAACCTGAGGGAAGGGCGGGCAAAAAGTAGCTGTGGATCTCCTAGAAGATCTCTGCATGATTTGCAGCAGAATGCCAAGAAATTTCTGACTGCTGATTAACAACAGTGAGAAAATAACTTTCCCGCTGCCCTAAACTATGCTGCTGAAATGAAGGGAGGAAGAAAACTTGGGCTAACCAGGAGTGGATATTTGCATACAAATGCTGTGAACTTGGTTCAGTTCTGGTACTTGAAATTCCTGGGCTCAGGAAGCTTCAATTCAAGTGTGCCTCTTTTGCTCCAGGCTGTGGCTGGTGGATTTCAGAGGCCTAGTATTTTTTTTAAACAGCCAAAGTAGATCCGAAGTCTGTCCCCCATTGCCCTGGTTTTAGGAATTCACAGCAAGCTTCCAGTCCGACCTGCTGGCTTGTGTGTCTTGTGTGTCCAGTGAGTGTTTATACTGAATGATATAGTGTGTGTCACTCAGTCACTCAGTATAAACACTCGCAGGACACACAATAGTGTGTGACGGACCTGGGTGGCACTGTGGGTTAAACCACAGAGCCTAGGACTTGCCGATCAGAAGGTTGGTGGTTCGAATCCCCGCAATGGGGTGAGCTCCCATTGCTCGGTCCCTGCTCCTGCCAACCTAGCAGTTCGAAAGCACATCAAAGTGCAAGTAGATAAATACTCTGGCAGGAAGGTAAACGGTGTTTCCGTGCGCTGCTGTGGTTCACCAGAAGCAGCTTAGTCATGCTGGCCACATGACCCGGAAGCTGTACGCTGGCTCCCTTGGCCAATAAAGCGAGATGAGCGCCGCAACCCCAGAGTCGGCCACGACTGGACCTAATGGTCAGGGGTCCCTTTACCTTTATAGTGCGTGTCTGGATGAGCCCTTAGAATTGCCACCAAATTTTGCCTGAGGAAAACGTCTCAGGTTTGGAGAGAAGCTCAAAGCAGTTCAATATGACTAGCAAAATGGGAGTGGGCGTTACCTGCTCCTTCTTGCCTCATATTTTGCTCACACCAGGACCAGGACTGAGGTGATGCAGGACACAGTGATTTCCATTGTTATGTACTAACAATGTCCTAGAACAATAGGCAGGTAGGGTCCTAAGAATGCAACAACCTGGTTGGCCTGCAGGAGCAGCCCAATCAGACCCCAGGAGGAAGTTAATCAACCTATTGGGCCGGTAGGATCCTAGAATGCAACAACTGATTGGCCTGCAGGAGCAGCCCGATCAGGCTCCAGGAGGGAAGCAGAATCAGCCACCAGCCAATCAGACGGGACTCATTGTGTAAATAACATATATAAAGCCTGAGGTTTGGGGGGAAATTCATTCACTGTTTTACGAGCTGCAATAAAGAGCATGAAATCACTACGCAACTACGAGTATATTTCATCCATCTTGGTGCACTCCCTCAGTAAGCTTGCCAGGCGTGGGCAGAGACATTCCACTATCAGCTGCTATGTGGCAACTGAGGGAGAAAGAGAAGTCCCAGCCTGACCTTTGGGTGCTGGGTGGTGATGGAGGAGGGAGGAGAGAAGTCCAGTTTCAAGGCTGAGGCAACCCATGACATAGTGGGGTCCACTGAGTCCACTTTTCAATGACTTACATTGAACTTCCCTAGTACTAATATAGAGCCCTAAAGGAGCTTTTGCTGTACATCGACAGATCCTGGAGCCAGCCATTTCTCCTCTCCACAATCCCATGGAAATTTAACATCCATCTGGGAAAACTGGTGCAAAACATCATTAAAGACAGACTTCCTAGATAGAGAGATTTGGTCTCCTTTCTCTTTGACTGAAGAAGGACAGGATTTTTTAATGTCTTCATCATAGCAGAGGTTTCTATGGAGGGGATATATTAACTGAAAATTAATCAGATCGGTACTGGGTTCCTCTTGAGGGTACGTGGCGAGCCAAAATGATAGTGATGAGGGATTGAGGATTGGACTGATAAATCTGTGATATTCTAGCAGTGGACAGAGCTATACTGTAACTTTTGAATAAATGTATTTTTAAAATAATAATAATAATAATAATAAACAAATAAAGATAGATTTTCTAAGCCTATAGAGGACAAATCTTGCTCAAGAAGAGCCAGCAACTGGCTTTTCCACAACAAGAGGGATTAGATGGTTTTCCCCCCCAACCTGGTTCCCCCCAGAAGTTGTAGACTATACTCAGGGCTGGTGCTATCATTAGGTTGGTGATAGCACTGATTCCTTTTTGTTATATCTTATAAATTTCTGATAAGAGTTTACTTCTATATTTTGAATGCAGAATCTCAAACTTATAAGAGCTTACTTAAGCTCTGGAGATGCTGGACCTTGAATCTGGAGATCTGAACTTTGGACGTTCTGCATACATGGCAAGTTCCTTGCCACTGAGCTCCATCCGCTCAAAGTTCTGCTGCATCTCTCTTTTTTGGTGTGATTGAATTATTCTGCCACTTCTGCTGCAAAGAGGCTGCCGCTTATGTGTCTCTACACAAGTCTTCATCGCTGTGCTTCACTCCTTCCAGTCAGAAGGTTCAAAACAGTGACTCACAAACAAAGGACCACAGGGTGTTGGTTGTCATAAAGTTTTTGATCCACCCTGAGCCCTCAGGGAATAGGACACGTAGTAAATAAAGCAAAGCAAAGCAAAAGCCGACCAAAATCTATTTTAAGGATGCATCTTGGTTCCCATTTCAATGCAAATCTATCGACTGTACAAGTCCCAAAAGGAAACTGAAATGCAGACATCCTTCCAAGCCACACTTGTCTGAACCTTGCAGGGCAGTTCTCCAACCCCAAAATATGTACAGTGGTACCTCTGGTTACGTACTTAATTCATTCCGGAGGTCCATACTTAACCTGAAACTGTTCTTAACCTGAAGCACCACTTTAGCTAATGGGGCCTCCCGCTGCTGCCGCGCGATTTCTGTTCTCATCCTGAAGCAAAGTTCTTAACCCGAGGTACTATTTCTGGGTTAGCAGAGTCTGTAACCTGAAGCGTATGTAACCTGAAGCGTATGTAACCTGAGGTACCACTGTACAAGGATGCATGGGCTGGAGGGACAGTGCGAGTAAAAATGCACAGAGATTTCAACATCCAAAAATGCATTTATTTGGGGGGCATTTATTATTAATAGTAGTATTAGTATTAGTATTACTATTACTGAGTCATTTTTTCATTTTTTCAGACTGTGAAATCAAACACAAACACTAAAGCAAATATAAAAAACAAGAATGAAACAATATAAAATATGTCTATCAGGCAAAATTGTGTAATGATGTGTATATATCAATATCAGTATGTCTATCTGTCTGACAGTCTCTCTATCTATTCATCCACATGCTAAAATGATGACTGCTTTTGGAGAGGGCTTATTCGAACAAAAGAAAACATGAACACTGATGCAGAAATATGCCAAACTGAAATTATGCCTGCAAAATGAGAAACTTAAACTCTGATGGTAGCCTCTACAACCCAATAACTCAAACAGAGCATGTCAATTTAGTATAGGGGCCGCCCCCACTTCCATGAGGACCCCTGAAATAGCAGCGAGGCCCATGACTGGAGATTGGGAAGAAAGAAAGCAATAGGCTTCTCCCAGCCAGAGTCCTTGGACTTTTAGAGAGCAGGTTCCAGAGGCAGAAAATGCAAACATGACTAAAGAGCTGGGAATTCTGAGTTGACCATCCACAATGGGCTGCCTGCTATTGGGTCAGGAGGAGGCCATTCCTGGTGGAAGGATCTCAATGGCTGGCGAGCCACATCTACCTGGTTTGGTGGACCTCTTGCGTAGATCTGAACCCCTTTCTCCCTCCTAACTTGAGTTTCTAGTATTGCTACACCTTTTTTTTCTTCCCCAGAACCTGCTGCAAATGCCTCATGCTATTTTCAAATCTTAGTCATTCGTCACTGGGCGTGGGCATTTCCCAGTGAGTTCTGGAGAATTTAGGAGGAAGGTTGGGGAGAGAAGAAAATGAGGAGGGGAGGAGGGGGAAGATGAGAAGCATACATAAAAGGATTGTTCTTACTAAAACAATGAGGGTTTTGAGCCTAAATTGCACCAAGCGAGAGATGCAGCCCAAAGCAATGTAGAGAAAGTGTGTGTGTGTTGCAAAACACTACTGTACCCAGAATATGTGTGTTTTTTGGCAAAGGGGAGGCAGTAAATTTTGTAGCTGCGATAAGCCAGTAAGCAATATAAACCACGCATGCATTCTAGAGCAGAATCGTTCCTACATTAATCTTCTTCAGAATCTTCTTCATTTTATTATGGTACAGGTGGATGCTTAATCATAACCGGAGATAAGTATGTGATGTCATTATATGAAGATGTAGAGATAAACCCAGGTGGTTTATCCAATGTGGCGAATTGGTTAGAGTGTCGGACTAGGCGCCCCCCCACACTTTGGTCGTCCCTAATTGAAGCCGACTCTGAAAAAACTAAACGTGGGGGAGAAATGGGGCACATAAAGAGATTTATTATGCTTCAAGGGGGCTGGCTGTAAAATGAAAAGTCAACAAGAGACACAAGAATAGATATCAGACTGGTTTCAATATCAAGTGTATGGTACAAAAAAATGTTTTTTTTTGGGGGGGGGGGTTCAGTTTTTGAAAGGGAATTACTGAGTGGGAATGAGAAATTGATTCCTAAGGTCTATAAAATGTTTTGTAAGAAGGCGAAAGCTTACAGTGAAATGATGAATAATGAATTAAGATGTTTAAAATGACAATAGATTTTAAAAACAACATTAGAAGCCTTTCTGCTAGGTTTGATTGTGACAGAGATGCCGAAAATAATGATAAAACTGTTTATGTAAGCAACAACAGCGGCAGGGATCTTATATGTGCAGAAGTGGAAGGAAACCCACAAAAGAAGAATGGGTTAATAAATTAATGGACTAAGCTGAAATGGCAAAACTAACTGCCAGACAAAGAGACTCTAACGATGAGGTGTTTGTAGAAGAGTGGAAAGCTTTTCGGATTACTTAAGTAAATACTTTAATTATTTTGCAATATGAGATGGGTTTATATCCTGAGCAACAGAAAAACAAGAAATTGCTATTCTTAGTTTTATATTTTATGTGTTGTTAGAAACAAACAGGCAGTAAAGAGCGATATGGGAAGTCAAGGAAAAAGGAAAATGATAAATTGTGATGTACAATAGTACCTTGGCTCTCAAACACCAAAAACCCGGAAGTAAGTGTTCCGGTTTTCGAACGTTTTTTGGAAGCCGAACATCCAATGCAGCTGTCAGCTATTGTTTCCGGGGGCCCTGCACCAATCAGAAGCCACGTCTTGGTTTTAAAACATTTCAGAAGTCAAACTGACTTCTGGGATGGATTAAGTTTGAGAACCAAGGTACCACGGTATTTGGCGTTTTGTTTGTGCTATGTGTTTTGCATTTTTGTTTTTGAGGCTTTTTCGGTTAATTTGTTTTTGTGACTGTGTGGAACCCAGTTCAGCTACTGATTGATTGATTTTGTGACTGCGGAAATGGATAAAAAAACCCATCCAAACAATGACTATCATCAGTGCTGGTAAGAAACAAAATTAATTTTAATTTTTATCATCTACAATACTGTCTTATTTATTTTATAGTACAGTGCATTGATTGTTGCTTACATTTTATGGATCAATGGTCTCGTTAGATAGTAAAAGTCATGTTAAATTGCTGTTTTATGGGTTGTTTTTAAAAGTCTGGAACGGATTAATTCATTTTGCATTACTTTCTATGGGAAAGCACGCCTTGGTTTTGGAACGCTTTGGCTTTGGAATGGACTTCTGGAATGGATTAAGTTTGAGAACCAAGGTACCACTGTACTTAAGATGGATTATGTGAAAAATTAATTAAAAAATATAAATGAATTTTGAAAAATAGAGTGTCACACTAGGACTTGGGGGAGCAGGGTTCAAATTCCCACTCAGCTATGAAGCTCACTGAGTGATCACTCGCTCTCAGCCTGCTCTACCTCACTGGGTTGTTGTTGATGATAAATTGGGGAGGGGGAGTATATGCCACCTTGAGTTTTGGGGACATTAATGTAAGATATATATTCGTGCAATATAGGCAGCGCAGGAGATACAGGGATTGTCAGAGGCATGTGATGTGGTTGGTGGAGCTGTGAGCGATGGTTCCTGCTCCACTCACCTGGCTGGTGCCGGAATAAGGGAAAGATGACTCCCATAGCTTAGCTGTGACATCTGGGCAACTCCAGTAGTGATGGGCAAATCTGTCAATTTCAATTTCACTCAGTTTCTCATTCTTCGAGTCAAGTTTGGCTTCCACATTTCCTGTCAGCGTGCAATTTTTTTCTCAAAGTCGCCATGGAAATTTGCCAGCATTGTAGTGCAAATTTCTCCAGATGCACGCATTTTTGTATGAAGTTTCCCCTAACGTATGTTGCTGTTTGCCAAATATTCTTTTCACATTTCTTTGAATGAAAAAGAAAAACCAAGCTTGAGCCGGCCTCCTGTAGAATGACGACAGCAGGAGGACTCGAGAGCCCAATAACTTGCCAGTTTGTTTACCTGGAGCTTAGTTCTGAGGGGCATTTGTCTTCCCCATGAAACTGTATGTGATATACTGTTACTATTTCTACTACTGAGAAGACAGCATTGTGCAGTGGTTAGAGCAGTGGTTCTCAAACTTTTTCCCTGGGCCATGCTTTCAAAATAAAAATTCGCTCAAGCCACACACTGCTGGACTTGGAAATAGTTTTCCTGGTTCTGTGGTCTTATTCAAAAGATGGTTGTTCTTCACCTGGGTAATGAACAAGGTGGTGCCGATGTGAATTCTTACCACATTGATAAGAAATACATTGGAAAACAAAAAGAAGCCATTCCAAACAGTGATTTATAACATAGAACACAACTACTTTATAATATGATCACGAGACATAAAGTAATACAGCTACATAAGAGTACAAATCATCCCCAAACATGTTGTTGTTGTTGTTAAGTTGTTTAGTCGCATCCGACTCTTCGTGACCCCATGGACTGCGGGCCAGATTGAGAAGGCGATTGGGCCAGATCCGGCCCCCAGGCCTTAGTTTGCCTACCCATGCTCTAAAGAGCCAAAGAGGTATAGTGAATACCATGATGTGATTGTATATTATTAAATGGGAAACTTATAAAAATAATAAAAACAAGTTTACAATTCTGTGTCTATCCACAAGGCTGGGCTAGAGATGAGCTCCTCAGCTGGGGCCTCCTTGGAAGCAACTAGTAGGACTTGCCTCACATGCGTTGAAGGTTTCATTTGCCTGCCAGCACCTTGCAGCAAGACTTTCACTCCGGTCTGGCTCTCGTTGTGCAATGCGCATCGTAATGCACGCCTGACTCATTGGCACAGAGTGGCAATGGAGCAATCTACCACTGAAATAGCATCTGAAGGCACAGTCATTGCCTCAATTACTTTACTAAGCATGACCAGACCTGGGTAGGGGAGAATATTAGCAAGGAGGGCATTCCCCTGGCCTCCACCCTCTTGAGAACGGTTTTGAAGCATTTCACAAACGGGTGTGGAGCATAAACGAAAGGAAGGGTGCACAGTTTGAATAGGGATGGGGAAAGAATTCGACAGAAGCAAAGTATGATACGGAGTCGGTGAATGGACTGGGCTAGTGATAGATACAATACAATAATCTTTATTGTCATTGTCCCATACAGAACAATGAAATTGGGGGGGAAATATCTACATAAGACATTCAAAAACCAACAAGCCTGCTATCCCAGCTATCCCAACCTGGTTAGCCCCCTAAAAACTCTGATACCCCATTTTTAATATACAATACACTCCCATACAGACTCTTTACACTGCGTTTAAAACCCAAATCGCATTTGGATAGAAACTGTTTCTCAGGTGGCTAGTCCTAGTCTTTATAACCCTGTACCTTCTTCCAGAAGGCAAAAGCTGAAAGAGATAATTTCCGGGGTGCGCACTATCCTGAGCTATCTCTGCAGCTTTCTTATAGCACATGGAAGCATCCAAGGTGGGAAGAGTGCACCCAATTATTCGCTCCGCAGTCTTTACAACCCTGGACAGCATTGTTTTCCCCCTGACCGTGCAGCTCCCTAATCACACACTCAGCAACCTGCACATTGCCCGATCCCTTAGTTACTTTGCAGATGACTGCCTCTCTCCCGGGGAGACTTGGTGATATTTTTTTCCCTAAAAATTGCTTTCTGTGGACAGTAGTTAGCAGCTGGCAGGTTCTTCTTCGTGAACCCTTTTCCGAGGGAGATACAAAGGATGGCAATGCAGGAACATGCCTTTTTGGTGGTGGCTCCATGTCTGAGGAACGCTCTCCCCAGGGAAGCATGCCTAGTACCTTAGCTGTCCATTTTTAGGCTCCAGGCAAAATGTTCCTAATTTATTGAGGCTTATGATTTCTAATTGGAAGGGTAGAAAGATGCGCTAGTGGCCTTTGTTGCGCTAGGGAAGGTAGAACATGTTCCTTTTCGAACATAATGTCTGATCAGCATTTTCATTTTTGTGCATTGCCCCTTGTTATCTGATTTTAATGCCTCTGTTGTTTTATTTTACCGCATCAGTTGCTTTGAGGCACCTGAGTGCAAAAATGCAAAACAACAACAACATTTACTGAGCGACAACTCCAAGAGACTTACAACTAAACAAACAAACAGAAAAACAAAACCCACACAGATACATTTAAAGCAAGAGGAAAAGGGAAAACATTATTTAAAGGCCTGGTTATAGAGGAAAGCTTTTGTCTGGCACTTAAAGATATATATAAAGATGGTGCCAGGTGAGGCTACCTGGGGAAAGCCTTCCACAAAAGGGCCACCACCACAGAAAACAGGATATTATTATTATTATTATTATTATTATTATTATTATTTAGTTTATTTACATTTTAAAAACTAGCATGAGAAGATAGAGAGGCAGAGTGGACTAATCATAAATGGCTAAAAAAACCACCCCCAAAATGCTCTGTGCATTTTTAAAAGATATATGCAGACTCCTTCATTTTTATTTTTATTTTATTTTTTAAGCCACATAGAACAAGGACATTATTCTAGTCCCATATCAAACATGGATTAGCTGGAATTTGCTCTTAGGCCCATCCCCGATTTCAAAGGGCTGAAAAGGTTTGGAAAATGCTTTCCTGTTTCACCTCAGCCGTTCTGCTGTTGCGGCTTCTTTTTTCCATTTGTAGTTATTTTATTTAACAGGATTTATATACAGCTTAATCAAAAAGAACTCTCTAAGTGGTTGACCTAAAATGTTCATTTAAAGGAGCAATAAAATGTTGTTTTAAAAGAAACTTATAAGGATTTTTAAAAGATTGTAAAAGTATGGGTAGGCTTGCCTGAATAAAACATCTCTAGCATGTGCTGAAAACTGGTATCAATAAGGCAGGGAGCTCTGGAGAATAAGTGCTGCCATACTAAAAGATCAATTTCTCATATGCGTGGAATAAACAATATCTCACACTGCTCTGACTCGTCCTGCATTTTTGTTTCAGCTCTTCTTCTCCTCCTCTTCCTCCTCAGACAATGAGAACAATGAGGACCTTATTGTCAGACCCGAATTTGCTGCGTTGTGAACTGGGTAATGTATTCCAATTGCCATTGTTATCTTTTTGTTTGGATTTCTGTACGCCAAGGGGTTGGGCGTGAAGCACTTTCCTCTCTCTCTCTCTCTCTCTTGCTCTCTCCTTTTTCGCTTGCTTGTTTGATTCCTTAATTTATGCACCTTTTCCAACACAGGTGCCACCACCGGCATCAGAACAACTTGGCAACTCTCCCAGGGCACCATCAATCCATCAAGAGGTTGTAATGAAATTGGACTCTAAAATGGTTTCTCACCACCTGCCTCGCATCCAGTGCCCAACTCCTTGCTGTTACCGCTGCCGTCATTCCTGAGGCAGTCGGTCAGGTTTGCAAAGCACTGTGGCCTTCCCGTTCTTGCATTGTACCGTTTGAATTCAATCCCTCGAGGCAGCGGTTCCGAATCTTCACCCACTTGCAACCATTGCCTTGAAACAGTAGCTGAGCAAGGTGGCTGCGGTGGATGCGGCCCACTCTGGGTGCCTTCCCTGAGGGGGGTGAAATCACCCCAGGCGGCGCCCCCCTGGGATGCTCCCTGGCGCTGGCGCACCCCCCCGGGACACGCGCCTGCGCCAGTGCACCCCCTGGGAAGCACACTACTGCCGGCACGCCCTGAGGGCAGCTAGACCCGCCCCCATGGCCCTCCGCCTCTTCCTTGAAAGAATCAATGTTCAACCAGGATTGTCTGAAGAACATAAAGCTTAAGAAGCTTTGGCTGCTGGATCAGGCCAATGGACCATCAAGTCCTCAAAGTGGCCAACCAGCTGCCAGTGGGAAATTCACAAACAGGATTTGAGCATAACGGCATTCTTCCCCCAATTGGGCTTCTAGCAGCTGATATTCAGAGGTATTCTGAAGGTAGAGCGTAGCCAAGAATTTGTCCGATAGGCGTTGATGGTCATCACTATATCTTATGGGAGAAAATTCTATAGTTAACCACATGAAGAAGAAGAGTTTAGATTTGATATCCCGCTTTATCACTACCCAAAGGAGTCTCAAAGTGGCTCACAATCTCCTTTCCCTTCCTCCCCACAGCAAACACTCTGTGAGGTGAGTGAGGCTGAGAGACTTCAGAGAAGTGTGACTAGCCCAAGGTCACCCAGCAGCTGCATGTGGAGGAGCGGGGAAGCGAACCCGGTTCACCGGATTACGAGTCTACCGCTCTTAACAACTATACCACACTGGCTGTCCTTTCTTTTGTCTGTCCTGAACAGTCACCAGAGCTATACATTTAAAGTAATAAATGTCCTGGCTTTCTCCAAAGAATCTTGGCAACTGTTGTTTGCTAAGGGTGCTGAGAGCTGTTAAGAGACGCCTTTTCCCCAGAGTTCCCTAGGAAGAGACATTAAACTTGGATGATCCTGAGTTTTTAGAATTATGAGAGAGGAGGAAAACCTCCACTAGCCTGAACCTCTGCTGTGCAGCTTAGACTACAGCAGGTTTTCACACAGAGAGAGACAAGTTAACTTGGGATAATACCTCATGTGTCTGATGAGCAAGAACACAGTCAGTGAAATATCATACCGTACTAAATTTGTTAGTCTTTAAGGTGTCCCAAGACTCTTTGTTGTGTTTGCTGCAAGAAGCTAAGATGGCTGCCCCTCTTGAAGATAGTCTGAAATACCACAAATCTCTCACCTCACAGGGAAACAACTGACTGACCCATTTCTAGCTTCCCAGGAACTTCCGCTCCGTAAGGGAACTGCAATGTGCAAAATAATGTGTGACAACAATTTCCTTTCAAACTCAAAAACTACAGAAGTGTAGTCAAATGCACTTCATTTTACTTGTGTACGCTTGCAACTTGGCAACACAGACATCTTTTAGGAGACACGTCTCCTATACACCCAAAGAGAACCTTCTGGAACCTTCTTCCCAACCGCCATTTGGGCCACAATGCCAAACTTTATCTCTGAGTATTTCAGCAACAATTCTACAGTGCTGAATGAGACAATAAAATAAATACTTCAATTCCTGTATTGAGCTCTAGTTTATGTTTCCCCACAGATGGATTGGGGATAGGAGTGTTAACCTGGAGTTATCTGCACACACTAGGTAGTATGAATTTAGCATTGCTCTACCTGCATTTTATCGCTAAATTAAACACACGTTGAACAAAATAATGTCATTGAAACCAACGGGGGAAATGGGGGCTTCTTCAATTCCAGTGGCCTGTCACATTCTCTTGGGTTTGCATTTTCCACCCCCAATGTTTGTATTCCTTATCCCGCCTGGAGATGCAGTTTTACAGACCAGCATATTGATTTTAAAACTTTAGAATACCTTCGACACCAGACGTAGAGCACCTCATTTGTCATGTGGATGTCGAAAGGGAGATTGCGGGCCTCATTTTATTCCTGATTAATTTGGCCTTGCGCTGCATTTCCTCCTGAACTCGTAATAGGAAGTTCGGTATCTCTATATTCATTGCATTGTTTGTTGTTTGGAAAAAGAGAGAGAGAGAGAAAAGAGAGAGAGAAAGAGTGAGGAGAAAAGACACAGAATCACACTGCATTATTTAAATAGTTGCAAGCCTGGGCTTTCTTTTACTTTCCCCCCACTCCAACCCCCCAATAATCGGTTATCTTGTATAAACAGTTTGAAATAAATAAATGCACACAGGAGGGGGGGAATAAAACAAGATAAGAATTCATCAGGTTCTGTTCAAAAGAATGACGCTAGCACGATGCTCTTCATAAACAAGACGACAAACTCAGCCTTGAGTTTTCTTTCTCTAATTTGCCTGGTAGTCTGAATCAATGGTGTTGCTTCTGCCCTATTTGCTCAAAGAAAGGATGGCAGATATATCAATCTTTTGTTTAAAATATTAGGATATTTTTAGGAATTGTGGGGAAGGGGGTGGGTGAGTCTGGGGTGGTTGTGTGGGGAGTGTGAGATACATAAAAACAAAGCAAAATACATCACACGGTTAAAAAGAGTTATTAAAAATAGGCATTCTGTCAAATGGAAAATTGCTCCCCTGAAGAATCTGACATACCATCCTCCCAAACTGTCCACCTTAAAAGCACTGCTCTAAAGGGGAAATGTAAGGGGAACTGTCCCCTAAGAAAAAGCTAATCAACTGCCCAGTCAGTCTTTCACATGATAGATTTGAATCTTTGAACAAGGCTACTCTTAAGTCCTCATAAACTGGACAAAGAAGGGTAAATCTTCAGACTCCTCATTCCCGCTGTGTAACCAGCCGTACAAATGTTAAATGGAGGGGGGGGAAGCTTTTACAGATCTGCAGTTCCAGTCTATGCATTCCGCTATAGTTGAAGGAGTTTTCTGCAAACCTGGACAGCATCTTAAAAAGCAGAGACATCACCTTGCCGACAAAGGTCCATATAGTTAAAGCTATGGTTTTCCCAGTAGTGATGTATGGAAGTGAGAGCTGGACCATAAAGAAGGCTGATCGCTGAAGAATTGATGCTTTTAAATTGTGGTGCTGGAGGAGACTCCTGAGAGTCCCATGGACTGCAAGAAGATCAAACCTCTCCATTCTGAAGGAAATCAGCCCTGAGTGCTCACTGGAAGGACAGACCCTGAAGCTGAGGCTCCAATACTTTGGCCACCTCATGAGAAGAGAAGACTCCCTGGCCAGCCAATCTCCTGGCTTTGGGGGTGTGGCCTGCCCTATTTAACACAGGTGTGGCCGGGGATCTCCCTCTTTTCCTGCCTACCAGCTGTTCCTGTTTCCCACTCTCCTGCCCTTTAAGGTTTTCCTTCCTTGACCTTACTATGGACCTTGGTTGGTCGCCGTTAAGGGGCCTGGTAGGATTTTTTTCCACTTGGCAAATTGGCACCCGCCATTTGGTTTTCGCCTACCTCGTAACAAATCGTCACAACTTTCTTGGTATTGGCGGTTAGGCATTGGTATTGTTTTGTAGATGGAAGAGGAAAGGAAGCGCCATCACCTGCCCCGCATATTGAAGGGTAGTCCGATAAAGGATTCCAGGGGGCGTGGCCCTGTCTGAAGCCTATAGAGGTGAGGGCCTAATGCACGCCCCCAATTGGTGACCCCAGAGGAGTTCCTAGTTGATGTGCATCAGCAGGACTCCCCCTACCAGTGCTTAACCCTTCCCGGACGTCAAGCGGACAGGCTGAAGTCGGATATAGTCGGTTACGACCAATGCCTAAGCAATACCGCTCATCCCCTGTAACCAATAAAGCTGTGGCCTTAATTAGCCCATCAACCTTTATAATTGTGTCGTGTGTCTTTGTTTCCATTGAGGGGGCGGGAACTTGCCACGCAAATGCCGATTGAGTTACAGCCCCTTCCTACCTTGACAGCATCTGGTGGCTCATTCAGAATCACAGGCAGATTTCTGCCAGAGGATCTGGTGCCCTGTCCCTCCTCTCCCCCCCCCTCAAGCACACAGACATCCAATGCCCAACTTGTGGCAGGGTGTAAGAAAGCAGTGCAAGACACATTGCTGAACAGTGTTGGTAAGTATGGAATGGGAAGCCCACGAGATAATTGCATTTTAAAAGAAGATGCTCCCACATTCCACAGGATGGCAGACAATCTTCTTCTCTTTATTGCCGCCCAAGCAGAATGTGTGTACTGCTTTCGATTGCTGCGTTCAATGCAGCCAGATAAGCGAACTCCTGTATTCTTCACGGAGTGATTTCAGAATAATGTTCTCCAGGGACATGGCCATTTACAAATGTGATGACAGTCCATTTCCTATTGTAAAAGAAAAAAGAAATCAAGTGACAAGGCAAAGTTTCTCTGAATGATAAAATAATGGTTTTTTAAAAAACTTTCAAAAAGAAAGACTTGTTAATTCAACAATGGCTCCCGATGCTTGTTGTTTAGTCGTTTAGTCGTGTCCGACTCTTCGTGACCCCATGGACCAGAGCACGCCAGGCACTTCTGTCCTCCACTGCTTCCCGCAGTTTGATCAAACTCATGCTGGTAGCTTCAAGAACACCATCCAACCATCACATCCTCTGTCGTCCCCTTCTCCTTGTGCCCTCCATCTTCCCCAACATCAGGGTCTTTTCCAGGGAGTCTTCTCTTCTCATGAGGTGGCCAAAGTATTGGAGCCTCAGCTTCACGGTCTGTCCTTCCAGTGACCACCCAGGGCTGAGTTCCTTCAGAATGGATACGTTACATTATTGTTATTAGTCTTATCCATCTAACCGGTGAAAGAAATGTAAACAATGTGTTGGAGTTTTCTCCTGCTCTCCCATTTTTCTTTTTCGAATATCTAAAGGCTTACATAGATTTGGTTGGCCCGAAGTGATCCTGGGATGTAGAGAGGGATGTTACATTTGAAAAGCAAGAGTACAGTACAAACCAATCACCCAGAAGTCCTATTGAATGAACCCATCGATCTGGAGTAAGATCCCCCAGCCTGGAAACCTACCAATGTCGTTGGGCTCTAACTGCATTCTTCCTGGCCACTGGTCATGGTGCAAAAGCTCCAGAGGGCACCAGGTTTGGCTGATCTGGAGGTAAGGGTGGCAAAGTGATTTTGAGGCAAGTGAACCAGGTAATCCCATACTTCTACTTGTACAGTCATACCTCGGGTTACAGACACTTCAGGTTGCGTTTTTTTGGGTTACGGACCCGCCAAAACCCGGAAGTACCGGAACGGGTTACTTCTATGTTTTGGCAGTCACACATGCGCAGAAGTGCTAAATTGTGCTTTGTGCATGTGCAGAAGCACCAAATCACAACCCACACATGCGCAGACTTGCCACTGCGGGTTGCGAATGTGCATCCTGCACATATCATGTTCGCAACCCGAGCGTCCACTGTACCTCTTTATTACGGCAATAGGCCAGCATAAGTACATATCTAAAGGTAAAGGTACCCCTGACCATTAGGTCCAGTCGCGGATGACTCTGGGGTTGCGGCGCTCATCTCGCTTTACTGACTGAGGGAGCCGACATTTGTCCGCAGACAGCTTCCGGGTCATGTGGCCAGCATGACTAAGCCACTTCTGACGAAACCAGAGCAGCGCACGGAAATGCCGTTTACCTTTCCACCGGAGCGGTACCTTTTTAGCTACTTGCACTTTGACATGCTTTCGAACTGCTAGACTGGCAGGAGCTGGGACTGAACAACGGGAGCTCACCCCAACATGGGGATTCAAACCGCTGACCTTCTGATCGGCAAGCCCTAGGCTCTGTGGTTTAGACCACAGCGCCACCCGCGTCCCAAGTACATATCTAGAGCATGCTAAATAGGCAATACAGCAACTGTAGAAGTAGGAGATAATCTCCAATTCAAGTGTTGCCCACGAATTGAATGCAATTGCTGGCCTTGGCCAAATGGTTGTCTACCTGACTTGGCCCCAGTCCCCTGGGGCATCCAGACAGTCATACTGACCTACTCCACAAATGTTTGGCTTCACATGGAAGGGCAGTTTCAAACAAAGATGTGCTCTCCCAAGCCCACATTCCCAGAATTTTTGCATCCCTGTCTCAGCAATATCTAAGCTGACTTGGTCACGTCTGCAGAATGGAAGATGGCAGGATCCCCAAGGACGTGCTCTATGGGGAACTGGCTTCTTGCACCTGGCCCGTTGGCAGGACAACTCTGTATTACAAAGGTGCCTGCGAACGAGACATGAAGGCTGGCAGAATCAGCCTTGCCATGTGGGAAACCCTTGTAGAAGACCACAGGTGAGACAGACAGGTGACCAGAGGAGGAAACCCTTGTAGAAGACCACAGGTGAGACAGACAGGTGACCAGAGGAGGAGTGGCCGTTGGAAGGAGCACAGAGAGAAGAAACGCCCTGGTGCATCTGCTGCAACACAACCGGACACCTTCATCTGCCCCAGCTGTGACAAAACATGTCTCTTCAGCAGGCGCTGTAACTCCCCAGCGCTTTGACTTCACCCCCAAAGGCTCACTCCTCCATTGGATGCCAACAACAGGCTTACATAAGAGAAATGCTTCACATACATAGGGAGCCGTGTTCTAGCACATTGGGCGATTTGTCAATCTACACGTGTGGTGTTCTAGTATGTGATTATCTGTACACATTACTTTGCTGGAGAAACACATTGCATAACTTGCTGTTTTCACTGCACAGCGATCCCTCTTGCTGTTCTGTTTTCACTGCACAGCGATCCCTCTTGCTGTTCTGGCTTCTGAGATTCAGAATCTTTTTTCCCTTGTTTTCCTCCTCCAAAAACTAGGTGCGTCTTGTGGTCTGGTGTGTTTTATAGAGCGAAAAATACAGTATGTCAACCCTGTGTGTGGCAGTTGTGAAAAAGGATTAATTCGTGCTAGGGATCATTAGGAAAGGAATTGAAAATAACATTGCCAATACCTTAGGCCATTACACAAATCTATGGCGCAACCACATTTGGAATACTGTGTACCATTCTGATTGCTTCTTTATCCCCACCCCCAAAAATTGGTCCTCTTTGATCTATGAAGGTATTTGCATCTAAAAGGATTTTGCTACCGTTTGTGAAATCTCTTGATGATCATATTGGAAGGAGCGATCCTTCCAATATGATCATCAAGAGATTTCACAAACGTCAAAATCTATCTGAGATCTTGGTTAGATACACCCTACCGGAGTTTAATATTCTCAAACTGTGGAGCCCGGACAAAGTTCGGGAATGGATCCTGGAGAGAGACGCTCTGTTAGATATCACAAAAATACAGAACCCAGGGTCCTCCCACTGGTTTCCCCGACTGAAAACAGTCAAAACCTGAGCCAATTATTTGGCGAATATCACCAATCCCACCCTTCGGAGAGCTTTCACCATGGCCCGTTTTCAAACCATTCCTACGGCCTATTTGTCAGGCAGATATGCAAAAATCCCAGTAGAGCAGCGTATATGTCCTTGTCATATGAGAACCAAAGAGGATCTCACACATTACATGTTGTATTGTCCCATCTACTCGGCCTTCAGGGATGCGATGTTACAAACTATTCCTAAATCAATAGCCAACTCTGAGGACCAAGTAAAGTTTTTACTGGTGGACGCTGATCCACGGATTTCTCATGCGGTAGCGGTCTTTGTGGTGAAGGCTATGAAAACTAGGGTATGGTTCCTGGAGGAAATGGTGAGGTCCCTCCCATTGCTCTCCTAACCTGTTGCTGTATCTTCTTTCCTGAATGGCGAGGTTTTTTGGGTAGTTTCCTTGCTGGGACAGCATGGCATGAATTTTAGCTTATTTTTATAATTTTATTCTTTATCTTTTAATAATGTTTTATGGTATTTTGTGTAAAGGCATGGACCTCACAAATCTAATAATAAACTTTCAATATTGGAAGGAGGAGAATTGCCTTGTGCTGCCCATCCACTTGTTTCAAGCCCCATGCCTTCAATAAAACCCCACTTCTTCCTATATAGCTTGGCTTCCTGCCCCACAAATCACACTGTTACGCGGATCATTCAAAAAATATAGATGGTGGAAAATCTCCAAGCATCCTCCGATACGATTTGCAAACTGACAGATCACTCTCCCTTTCACCTCTAAATCTGCCCAGTTTTTTGTTTTTTATATATATAAATACCCTCTTGTTATAAATCTCAGAGTTTTAGCAGGATTCGCTTTGTCCATTTATCAAAAACACGGAGCTAAATGGTTTCAATGGGGGAAAGAGCAGACTGCCTCTTTTTATTTTCTTCCTCCCCCTCCCCACCCCCTGTAGAAATGTGATCTCCGAACTCCACAAATCAAAATTCTTATCTCATGTTGATGCCAGCACATAAAGCACAAGCCCTGCGGTAGATGAATGTCTACCAGCAGAAAGCATTATTAGTCTCTTTAGCTAGCTGGCTTCTGCTGACCTACTTTTAACTTGCTCGCAATAATGTACCGTACCCGAGTAATATTGACAGCCCATCTGCTGTGATGAATTAATAATATCACTACTTTTCCTCCTTCCCCCTCCCACCTTTGCATCACAAAGTGCTGAGATAGTTAATTTGAATAGACCTGGGTTTTACTTGAAACATGGATAGAATGTTCAGATTATTCCTTTAAAGAAAATAATAATAATGCATCAGAACCGATCTATTAAATCCACTTTCCTGCTACCCATGACACTGGCTAGGCTTGTGGTTGGGTATCCTACAAGGCACAAAGACTCTTCCTTCCTCTGATCATCATAGCATTCGGAACCCTTCCGTTCAGTCCACTAGAGTGGAATATGGGAAAGGCTGGATCACAATGGACCAATGACTGTTGATGGGTCAGAACCCATTGTTTACCGTTAGAAGAAAAACAGATTTGCACTAGGGCAAACAGAATGTCTGGAGAGGGAAAATTTGAGGGACTTAGAGGGGTGATTCGGGGCTCAGACACACTTGTGTTGGGTTTGTGGTTTCTTCCATTTGTCCCGAGACTTCTGCATGATAACCAGTCTCATATAACCAACATGCTTCAGTCTAATTCATGCATGAAGGGGTTAATGCCATAGAGTAAGCAGTCCTGCCAGGCTTAGTTAGGTCACTCTCCCTCACCTTGGGAGGGATTAGGTAATCAACCCTTTATTCCCCAGCGTATCTGAGAAGGTCAATGCATGAAGAGCTTTTGAGCTAGTTGCTTGCAGCTCAGACCGCATGGCTCTTACAAGCCTTTCTTGTGTTCCTATACCCCTGATTTAGGGACTTTCACCACTGAAACTAAGCAAAGTTTTATTGCCCATGTTTTCTGAATGTTGTATGGAAAACATTGCACAAACAATAAAACTTAGCTTCCTTAAAATACTGAAGATCCCTAAATTATTGGTATGGTAACACAAGAAAGGCTTGTAAGAGTCATGTGGTCAGAGATGCAGCACACACTGAGCTTCTCGGCTAGCCGCTTATATGAGTCTGGTAATCCCATGGGTCTGAGAAGCATTTCTTTAATCCTGCCACATTCCCTGGGAAAAACTGTGGTTTACCATTGAATAGGAACAAACATCAACCAGACTGGGAAGGAAGCACACTGGAAAGCTTGGACGTCTCCTCCTGTGGTGACAAGGACCCCAGCAGCTGCATTTAACCCTTTAATGAAGTGCAGGAGAGCTGATCAGAGATCTCCAGCCATCAGATCTAGTTTTCATTTCCTTTTGCTACTAAGGAGTGGCAACAGCACCTCTCACTTTTCAGAGTTCCCCGGGAAAGAAGGCTTGATTGCTAAACCACTCTGGGAATTGTAGCTCTGGGGGTGGGGGAACAGGCAAACAACTCTCAGCACCCTTAACAAACCACAGCTCCCCAGAATCTTTTAGGGGTAAGGCATAGTTGTTGAAAGTGGTAACATAACCATTCAAATGTGGCCTTAGCTAAACCAGATTTCAGGAAAAACAAAACATAGGACTGACCTGCTGGCCAGTCAAGGAAAGGATCCATTCATCCCTCTTTGCAGCAAGGCCAGGCCAAAGGGAATCAATGGAGGACTCAGTTATGATGCAGCCTGGAAGGAAAATACTGTGGCTTCTTCTTCCACTCCAGAGTCTTCAGAAACTCATCAAAATGGACCCCATTAGGCAAGATCTCATTCCAGCTTTAGCCAAGCCTGGTAGAAGGGCCCTTCAAAGACAACTGTTCATAAAA
Source organism: Podarcis raffonei (assembly GCF_027172205.1). Lineage (NCBI taxonomy): Eukaryota > Metazoa > Chordata > Lepidosauria > Squamata > Lacertidae > Podarcis > Podarcis raffonei. Next base: position 67,091,744 of record NC_070611.1, read on the forward strand.
CTTTGTTAACTGCTTCGAAGCCTTTTTTGCATTAAGCCATACTGTATATTTCCTGCCAACCTAGCAGTTCGAAAGCACATCAAGTACAAGTAGATAAATAGGTACCTCTCTGGCGGGAAGATAATCAGCGTTTCCGTGCACTGCTCTGGTTTGCCAGAAGCGGCTTAGTCATGCTGGCCACATGACCCGGAAGCTGTACGCCGGCTCCCTTGGCCAATAAAGCGAGATGAGCGCCGCAACCCCAGAGTCGGCCACGACTGGACCTAATGGTCAGGGGTCCCTTTACCTTATACTGTATATTAATTCACAATTTATTTAATAATATCAACAAAAACAACAACACAGTCTCTTGGATGTGGAATATCCAGATGGCCACTTGCATGCTGCCCTCGCCTTTTTAAAAATCAGGTATGTTTTGACCCTGTGTACAAGGCCACGTGACGGATTGCCTCATAGACCCTTGAGATCAGACACCGTGACCCACTTTTCTTGAGCGTTCTTGAAGATGGGAGGATAGTTCAGCTTCTTGCCTCCTACAGACATACGCCATACCATCCAGGTGCTTGCTACAGCCACCTACTCTGTGGTATTTGTTTAATTACATTCCCCATTTGCCAGAGGGTGGTGTAAGGTAGTTTAAAAAGTGTCTCATTCCGTATTCTGCAGGGTTTTTTTAATTAACACGGGTTGAAGCATCCACCCACATCTAAGGCTGGGAAAAGAACATCTATTTTTCAGGGTTACATCACGAGTTCTGCTCCCATGACCATTAAGGATGGATTTTCTCTCCACACAGTTTGTTTATGCAATAATAATGACTCAAAGGCATGTGAGAGCAGCACTGTGTTGTGGTCAACAGACTGATCTGCAAACTTAGGTGTCCCAGAGAAACTCCCTGCTCAGACCAGGACATCTTCCAACCTCCTCAACCCTTGTCTGTCGCTGTGGTTGTTCTTCCTGTGTGTTCCCACAGGAGATACTGAGGCACTCCATTCTCCAGAACCATAAATCTGCCCAGACCCTTCATGAGTTCTTCCAGTTCAACCATCTTGCTTGATCAGATCCAGGATACTTGCTTACTGGAAGGTTGTGTTCAGACATAACAACTTATATGAGGTATAAAATCATGCACAATGGAGAGAAAGTGGAACAGGACTTATTCATGCAGTACAGTGGTACCTTGGTTCTCAAACGCCTTGGTACTCAAACAACTTGGAACCCAAACACTGCAAACCCAGAAGTAAGTGTTCTGGTTTTTGTGAACCTTTTTTGGATGCCGAATGTGCTCCATTTTGAGTGTTACACTTCCAATTTGAGCGCCACACTTCCGTTTTGAGTGCCACAATTCTGTTTTGAGTGTTACACTGAGGTCTGTCTGTTTTTGCTCTTTATTTTGCATTTTTGTGGCTCTTTTTGTTTTGTTTTTGTGATTGTGTGGAACCCAGTTCAGCTACCGATTGATTTTTTGTGTGACTGCAGTACATGGTTTATTGCTTTCATTTTATGGATCAATGGTCTCGTTAGATAGTAAGATTCATGTTAAATTGCTGTTTTAGGGGTTGTTTTTGAAAGCCTGGAATGGATTAATCCGTTTTGCATTGCTTTCTATGGGAAAGCACACCTTGGTTTTGGAACGCTTTTGGTTTTGGAACGGACTTCTGGAACGGATTAAGTTTGAGAACCAAGGTACCACTGTACATAGTTAAACTATGGAACTCTTCCCCACAAGATGCAGTGATGGCCACCAACTTGAATGGCTTTAAAAGGAGGTTAGACAGATGCTTGGAGGGTAAGACTAACACTGTCTACCAGCATCACTGGCTATGTGGTACCTCTACTGTCAGAAGCTGTATGCCTTTGAATGCCAGGGTCAGGTTACCATCAGCCTGGCAGGGAGCAGTGATTGAGGTTCAGCACGACTGTGGCCAAGCCAGGGTGGTCTTCTTCTCCCTGCACGGCCGGAGGATGATGTCGTACCCTCCTCCACCAACCACACAGGTTGCTGGAGCTTTTCCGTGGGGGAGATGAGGGTGTGGCTTGGGTAGTGGACCAAAGGGAAAACTTTCCCCCTCCGTTCAGCTCTCTGGCTATAAAGCCAGCCATGCCCAGGACTCTGTGTCCCAGGCAGTGTTGGGTTCCCCCCTCCCCTGCCCCCCATACTGCATGTTATGTGGTAAACTTGCTATGGAAATATTTGGTCACTTTATGTGGGGCCAGGAACAAATTCTCCTTCAGACAAATTGCCTACCTCACAGCAATTGTCACAACTTGTTGGCAGCTAAGGTGTTGGGTTGGATCCTTAGTCAAGACGGATGGGTGGGAAATTGGGGCACCTCCAAGAAATTGGGGCACCTCCTTAAAGGGGCAAGGGAGAGATGCTTCTGTCCTGAGGCCCAGGTGGGGGCTGATGGGCCACAGCACGCACAATCTTGCAGGGATTTCCCAATTTGAGGTACATCGAAGGGTGATCATTAACCCAGGATTGACCCTGCCAAATAATCAACCAGCAGATGGGCTGGATGATTCAGTACAGTATACACACCCAATTCCCAAGCCCAAACCTACTCCCATCTGTAATCAATAAAGTTATGGCCTGTTTAACCCCAATGTGTTTGTCCTGTAGTTTTTCGCATCTTCCATGCCTTAGCCTCCACTGGCTGTGGGCTCACTGGGCCTTCAATTCCTGGGAATCAGGAGTGGGGAGAATACTGTTGTAGTCAGATCCTGCTTAAGCGTTTCCCAGAGCTATCTGGCTGATCACTATGAGAACAGCATGCTGGACTAGGTGGACTTTGGGCCATATCCAGCAGGCCCTTCTTGTGTAGATACAGTGGTACCTTGGTTCTTGAACCTAATCTGTTCCAGAAGTCCGTATGACTTCCGAAACATTCGAAAACCAAGGCGCGGCTTCCGATTGGCGCAGGTGTCCCGGAAACAATAGCCGACAGCCACATCGGATGTTCGGCTTCCAAAAAAAGTTCGAAAACCGGAACACTTACTTCTGGATTTTTGGTGTTCAAGAGCTGAAATGTTCGAGTACCAAGGTGTTTGAGAACCAAGGTTCCACTGTATATGGTTCTGGGTAGCCCTAAGAGTATTATGGGATTCCAAGTACCTTGCATCTTACCTTTTTCACACATTTTGGCTACTAGCATAGAGCGCATTGCAGGTATTGTGGCACTATTCACACAGCAACATCTATTGTGACGATGTTGACATTTTTGAAAGTAGGGGGTCCATGGCTTGGCTTTTGAAAAACGGGGTACGCAGCACTTAGCTACTTGCGAACCACTGTTTTAAGCTAGTATTTGAATCTATGGTGCCACCGCTTTGGAAATACAGTGCACCATTCTGATTGCCTCAACTCAACAATGGTATTATAGAGCTGGAGAAGTTTCAGAAACGGGCGACCAAAATGATTAAAGGGGTGGAGAAACTCCCCTATGAACCATGGTTACAACATCTGGTGCTGTCCCATTTAGAGAAAAGTTGAGTAAGAGGCGTGTAAATGATTGATGGAGTGGTGACAGTGGGTGAAGAGATGATTGCAGCCTTCCCACAGGCATCTGGTCAGCCACTGCGAGAACAAGATGGTGGACTTGATGGTCTGTTGACCTGAGTCAACCGACTCATCTTACATCCTTGAACTTTCTCCTTCACCCATAATACTAGCACTCAGGGACATCCAACGAAATTGGATGTTGGAAGAGTCAGGGCATGCAAAATTTAAAGCATTCTCACCAGGTACAGAGTTAAACCATGGAATTTGTTCCCACAAGACAGCTCCAACTTGGAGGGCTTTGAAAGAGGATTAGACTGATTCAGGAAGACTATAGCTATCAATGGCTATGTTTAGTCTTGCCTGTTGGAGGTGCCATTCCTCTAAATGAGAAAGAGGAAACATGGTACAGGTATATAAAATGATGTGTGGTCCCGATCTTGCACTTCCCAGAGCCATTTGGCTGGTTCCATGCTTAGCAGTGCCTTGCCTTGCACTCATAGAGCAGTCATGACATGACATGAAATTTATTACGGTCAGAGACCAGCTTGAGAAACACAAATGGAACTACAATCCCAATAGCAAAACAAACATTTAAAACAATATACAACAATGGATTTTAAGTTTAAAAGTGTGATAGGCATGTTGTTGTTTAGTCGTTTAGTCGTGTCCGACTCTTTGTGACCCCATGGATCAGAGCACGTCAGGCACTCCTGTCTTCCACTGCCTCCCACAGTTTGGTCAAACTCAGGCTGGTAGCTTCGAGAACACTGTCCAACCATCTCGTCCTCTGTCGTCCCCTTCTCCTTGTGCCCTCCATCTTTCCCAACATCAGGGTCTTTTCCAGGGAGTCTTCTCTTCTCATGAGGTGGCCAAAGTATTGAGCCTCAGCTTCAGGATCTGTCCTTCCAGTGAGCACTCAGGGCTGGTTTCCTTCAGAATGGATAGGTCTGATCTTCTTGCAGTCCATGGGACTCTCAAGTCTCCTTCAGCACCATAATTCAAAAGCATCAATTCTTCGGTGATGCTTTTGAATTATGGTGCTGGAGGAGACTCTTGAGAGTCCCATGGACTGCAAGAAGTGATAGGCATATAAACACATAAAAACTTTAAAATAGATTTCCTTAGAGAAATGACCCAAAGTCGCCCGTGGATCCAGGTTTGGGAATTTTCTTAACAAACTAGATTGAGTCAGGGGATGGTTTGTTCCTACGGATCTGTGCGCAGAATCTGGCGACAATCCAGGTCATCTTGTGGTCTTTGCCTAACAGGAGAAGATCGAATTTTTGCTTTACCGGGAGGTCAGCAAGCCTCCCCAGCAGGGTGTCAATGGTTTCTCTACATGCTTCATTGTAAAAGGGACATCTAAAAAATATGTGTTCAGGGCTTCCTATATCCCCCAAAGGACAGGCACAAATTCTGCGGTCATATGGGACTTTTTTAAAGGATACTTCCAAGACCGGCGAGGGCAGAGCTGAGCTTCTGGTGAGTGTAAAAGCCCTTCTTGCATTTTTGGATACAAGAAAAAAGAGATATGCTGCTGGTGCAGCTATGTATCTCTCACTTTCTACAATTTTGTAATCGGGGCACCTTAAGAAGTCCTGTTGTCTCTCGGTGTCTATAATTCTTTGCCTAACCATTGCTTTTGCTTGGCCCGAGTCCAGCCTTAGAAGGGCTTGAGGGGCAAAACCCAGTTTCTGAAGAGTGTTCATGACTGCTGACTGCCTCCCTGCATAGAGCAGTCACTCCTTGCCCTTTTCTGAACCTTTGCCAACTCTACAATAGCCTATTTGCAGTGAGACCTACTTAGGCTGGTGGGCCAGAGAGTCCCTGCCTCTGCTGTTGTAAGCCTGAGACTGTGCCCTGGGGAAATTCAGTGCCCCTCCTAGAACATGACCCACAATTCTCTGTTGATGTCAGGCTTCAGTTGTAGATGTTGCTTGCTTGCTTATTCAATTTGGATACTGCCCAGAGGCCACAGGGCAGTCCAAAACATAAAAATACAATATGAGAACACAAAATACATAATAAACAGAAACAAACCAATAATCCCTGCTCCTACAAACAAAAGCCCATAGATTGTTTAATCAGCCAAAGGCCTGGTTTTAGAGAAATGTCTTTGCCTGGCACCTAAAGACGTGTAACGAAGGCACCAGATGAACCTCCCTGGGGGGAGAGCGTTCCACAAACGGGGAGCCACCACAGAAAAGGCCTGTTCTCATGTTGCAACCCTCTGGACCTCTCACAGAGGAGGCACATGAAGAAGCGCCTCTGGTGATTATCGCAAGGTCTGAATCAGTTCAGATGGGGAGAGGTGTGCCTTGAGGTATTGCAGTGTTCTGAGTTCCTTGACAGAAAATTCAGTGTGATAAGAGCTTTCTAAAAATAAAAAAAAACAGATATGGGGACTCCCATCAGCCCCAGTCAGCAAGGACCATGCTCAGGGATGATGGAAGGTGGAGTCCATTGTCTTTTGGGGGGGCTCTGCAGATTCCCTACCCATGCTCTAAACAAGCAGGCCCTGTACCAGGTAAGGCTTAGTATATTCCTTTTTAAATTTTATTTTTTGTAATGAGAGGTGGGTGTGACTTCTGATGAACCAGGACGCTGGCTTCTCTCTGACAAAATTTCACGGCTTTACGTCAGAACCTCTTAAAAAAATTAAAAGGCAGCTTTCTCAGCTCTGCGTCGCTTCATTCCTTGTGCCTCTGATCTCCCATAGAGGGCGCCAGAGTTCCACTTCCTTGATATGGCGAAGACTACACATGTTGCCTATTCATGAGTGAGTACGCATAATGTACGGCACGCAACATACTATGTGTGAGGCCCGGGACTTGTTAGTGACACTGACAGATCATTTCTTATCTATGAGATGTGAAGACTGGCCAAATATCAGCATCCATTTGTGTCGGCTGCATGTGCTGGTACATGATCAAATTAGATTGTGGAATGTAAAGGTCATTAAAGGTTCAGCCAATACAGCAAGGTTTAGTAAGCCGGCAAATGACTATCGGTCGCAAGTAAACAGGCAAATAAATTAGATCCCTTTTGGGGAGCAAAGAAGTAGGCTAGTGGTGCAGCTGAAAGGCTTCTCTATCCTCTGTCCCAGAGCATGTTTGTGTCTAGGTTGTGGCTTGGAACCAAAGGTACGCCATCTTGGCTTCTATGCTGGAAGAAAGCTGGGGTACAAATGTAAGAAAATGCAATGACAAAACAAATAAAGGAAGCAAATAAAGTTCGGAGATCACTGAGAGCCAGTGTGGTGTAGTGGTTAAGAGTGGTAGACTTGTAATCTGGTGAACTGGGTTTGATTCCCCGCTCCTCCACATGCAGCTGCTGGGTGACCTTGGGCTAGTCACACTTCTCTGAAGTCTCTCAGCCCCACTCACCTCACAGAGTGTTTGTTGTGGGGGAGGAAGGGAAAGGAGAATGTTAGCCGCTTTGAGACTCCTTCGGGTAGTGATAAAGCGGGATAGCAAATCCAAACTCTTCTTCTTCTTCTTCACTGTTGTTCAGGAATGGGGTCTCCCAAGCTCAGGGGTCAAAGCCCTCTCTTCCTGGCCCTGGGGACTTCCCCCAGATTGTCCTACCTCAGAAGAAATCTCTTCAGGGTCTGGGTCATGTAAGATGCTGAGAGTAGCAGCGGCCAATTGTATAAAGCAAGGGAGGGGCTACTATGGCCGCCTGGCCCAGCCAACTGCAAAGGATCATGGGAGCAAACCCAGCTTTCGAAGGATTCACTTGGCTCGAGGCTCTGTAAACACAGAGTGCAAATGTTGTATATGGTCCCTACCCTCAAGACATTAATTCCCAGGTTCAGTACTCTGGTTGTTTGTGAGTTGTTTTGGGCTGCCCTGGGCAAGATCTCGCTGTTGGCTTCCACCTGTCTCAAGAGACAATGGAGTGCTTCTCCCAAGGTGAAGTCAAATGGCTGTGTTGTTGTTGTTCTTGTTGTTTAGTCATTTAGTCATGTCCGACTTCGTGACCCCATGGACCAGAGCACGCAAGGCACACCTGTCTTCCACTGCCTCCCGCAGTTTGGTCAAACTCATGCTGGTAGCTTCGAGAACACTGTCCAACCATCTTGTCCTCTGTCGTCCCCTTCTCCTTGTGCCCTCCATCTTTCCCAACATCAGAGTCTTTTCCAGGGAGTCTTCTCTTCTCATGAGGTGGCCAAAGTCTTGGAGCCTCAGCTTCACGATCTGTCCTGTATGGAGGTCCTGGGATGCCCAGATGACAAGACCCTCTTCTTGGCTTTCCTGATGTGGTCCAAAGGAAAGCAGAGCAAGACGTTTGGCACCAGCTTGGCTGCAGGAGTTGCTGGAAGGAGGCATACAAGGAGCAATCCAGTTGTATTAGGGACTCCATTCTGGATTTGTGTAGGGTTTACTCCTGAGCCTTCCTGAAGATATCCTGCAAGGCAGTGAAGCTTTTGGATCAAAGTTCTCCTTCTCCGAGATGGGCTACCTTCCCAGGTTGACAAGACCCACCTTCCCCTCATTTTCCTCTACAGCATGTGCAGAAATTGTTGGACCCACTAAAGCAACTAACAAATTCTAATAATAATCAGGGTGTGGTTTTTCCCCCCAGATGGAACTCTGAATTGCAGAGGGTTGGACTAGATGACCCTTGGGATCCCTTCTCTGATTCAATGACTACCACTTAGAGGTCTGGCTAGGCATAAAGCAGCTTCCATTATTTATTTGTTTGTTTGTTTGTTTGTTTGTTTGTTTGCGTTCTTATGTTACATCGGTAAAGAATATCATATTACAATACAAGGCTTATTATCATATAATTTTCAACATGTATACAAAATTTATATACAAAGTTTATATACCTAAAGATAACAAAAAGGGGGGGGGAAACAAGGACAAAAAACTATTTCAAAGTCATATCTATACCAACACTTTGGACTTCCTGTCTATCCCATTTGTATATTCCTTTTTTACAATTGAATGTACTCTTATTGTTGTACATTTCTTTACATTTTATCTAATACATTTCTATATCAATATGTACCCTTGGTCTTATTTCTCAACTCAGTCTCTCTCCATCATTAATTGAATGCTAGCATAGATAGCGAACCTTTACTGTATTTTTGAACATATATCTTATATCTATCCCACTTTTCCATAATTTTTTGTTTTGAATTGCCTCTCAGGCTATTTGTCAAATTTGCCATTTCAGCAAATTCTTGTAGCTTGTTATGCCAAGCCGTTATTGTCGGGACTTCTTCTTCCTTCCACCCCTTTGCCACCAAAGTCCGAGCTGCAACCTGCCACCAATACTTAACAGAAATGCCTCTGGTCTTTTTAAAAAGGTTATTCCAAACATTTTTTTAACTCGTCGTGAATTAAACCTCAAAACACTTTGATCTTCCTACATGTATTCTACTATATCCTACTATGTCATGTAGGAGAGGACAAAAAAGCTTGGCAGATCTGCTCAGCCTGCCTGAGACTGCAATAATAATAATAATAATAATAATAATAATAATAATAATAATAATAATAATATTGAGCTAGGGGTCCTCTGTCACAAGTTGGACAGACCCCAATGCATGGGTGGTTTGCTGTGCCAGCCTGTTGAGTCACTGGTCACGCAAGCCTGACGTCAAGCTCTGAGGGAGAAACTCTGTTGCTTTCCTCCCCACAGCTCTGCAGCTTCACAAAGGCCCAGGGAGGGAGGCGATATTACACACGGAGGTTATTCAGTAACACGTGGAATGCAAATCTACCTTGTATCTCCTTGAATCAGGAACATTAATTAGTCATGACGAGAATGCATAATTCTATTTACAGCGCGAGGCGGAAACAGCTGCCGAGGACATTTCTGCCTCCGATAGCTGCGCCTGCTGTTTGGGAGTGAAAAAGGAGCAAGGAAGAGGAGCAGTTTCATTATTCATTTGGCCTTCCTTGTTCTTGTTTCCCACGTGGACAACCCAGAAGAAGAATTTGGATTTGATATCCCACTTTATCACTACCCTAAGGAGTCTCAAAGAGGCTCACAATCTCCTTTCCCTTCCTCCCCCACAACAAACACTCTGTGAGGTGAGTGGGGCTGAGAGACGTCAGAGAAGTGTGACTGGCCCAAGGTCACCCAGCAGCTGCATGTGGAGGAGCGGGGAAGCGAACCCGGTGCACCAGATTACGAGTCCACCGCTTATAACCACTACACCACACTGGCTCTCCCTTGCACAGGGGCCAGAACATGGGCAAGCCAGTCTTGCATAAGAACATAAGAAGAAGAGCTTGCCTTGCTGGGTCAGGCCAATGACCTGTCTAGTCCAGCATCGTGTTCCCACAACGGCCAACCAGGTGACTATAGGAAACCAGCAAGCAGGATTCGAGCACAAGAGCAGCTCTCTTCTCCTGTGATTTCCAGCAAGTGGTATTCAGAAACATTGATGCCTCCAACTGCAGAGCCAGAACATAGCCATTATGCCTGGCAGCCATCAATATCCCTCTTCTCCATGAATGTATCTGATCCTCTTTTCAAGCCATCTAGTTTGGTGGCCCATCACTCCATCCTGTGGGAGGGAGTTCCGTAGTCTAACTAGGAAGATTTTCTTTGATCTGAATCTTCCAGCATTGGCAGGCCTCAAATGACTTCTGTGGTATGATGGATCATTATAAGAGAATATATTACTGATGAAAATTAACTAAAGAAAATGAAAACAAACAGTGCGCTAGATAGATTAAGAGGTAGATGCATGATGGGGTGATGGGAAGTCATTAGAAATGCAAGAAGAACTTATTGTGATTGGATGTAACAAATATTGCCATTTTCTTTTCCTTTTTTCTGGACAAACCTTTTGTTGGTTGTTTCCTTTTAATTTCAATAAAGCATTTAAAAAAATATGAATCTTCCAGCATTCAGCTTCAGCAAATGTCCACAATTTCTAATATGAAAGAGGGAAGAAAAAGAGGGGAAAAAACTCTATCTTTTTTCTCCATACCATGCATAATTTTTATAAACTTTTATTAAGCATTGAACTGATTTTATAATGAATTGATTTTAGAATGCTGTATTATTTTACTGATGTTAGCCACTCTGAGCCCGGCTTTGGCTGGGGTGGGGCGGGATATACCGTAAATAAAATTTTATTATTATTATTTATTATTGTTAAGAAGAACATATAGCCTACCATCGGAAAGGCTTCATCCAAGTTTTGGGTCCCAGAATATGGTCTGAAAGCACATGGGGTCAGTGCCTGGGTGCTTTGGCTTCTGGAAGAAAGGTGTGACAGAAGTGAAAGAAAATACTTTCCCCCTCAAAACACATCTATGAGGGCACTAGAATTAAGTTCCTGGGCTGCTCCAGATATTTTGAACCAGAACTCCCATCAGTCTTGGCGAGGATGGCCTTGCTGGCCAAGGTTATTGGGAGCTGTATTTTGAAGCACCTGAAAGGCACCTGTTGAGAAAGCTGCCATTCACAATTCCCTAAACGAAATGCAGATTGCCGTTCACGAAACTAAACCAAGACTGTCCCAATTTAAGTAAGTAATACAAAACCATTGTGACTACGGTGTTTGAATAATTCAGGTCTTCTTGGAACAGGGGTGGGGAAGGCACATCTATTTTTCTGGTAGTCTAAACATATATGGGATGAGCTGGGGAGTTCTGTGCCATTTTCGCCACCCACCCCCAATAGTACTGGTACCATCAGTCTTGGAGTACTGAGGGTCAGGCGAGTATTAAACTGTGCTTGATTTATAATATTTCCAAGAGCAGAAGTACTGAACATTCCTATCAGAAAATTGCATGTTGTTGTTGTTTAGTTGTGTCCGACTCTTCATGACCCCATGGACCAGAACACTCCAGGCACTCCTGTCTTCCACTGCCTCCTGCAATTTGGTCAAACTCATGTTGGTAGCTTCGAGAACACTATCCAACCATCTCGTTCTCTGTCGTCCCCTTCTCCTTGTGCCCTCCATCTTTCCCAACATCAGGGTCTTTTCCAGGGAGTCTTATCTTCTCATGAGGTGGCCAAAGTCTTGGAGCCTCAGCTTCAGGATCTGTCCTTCCAGTGAGCACTCAGGGCTGATTTCCTTCAGAATGGATAGGTTTGATCTTCTTGCAGTCCATGGGACTCTCAAGAGTCTCCTCCAGCACCATAATTCAAAAGCATCCATTCTTCGGCGATCAGCCTTCTTTATGGTCCAGCTCTCACTTCCATACATCACTACCGGGAAAACCATAGCTTTAACTATACGGACCTTTGTCGGCAAGGTGATGTCTCTGCTTTTTAAGATGCTGTCTAGGTTTGTCATTGCTTTTCTCCCAAGAAGCAGACATCTTTTAATTTTGTCACTGCTGTCACCATCTGCAGTGATCATGGAGCCAAAGAAAGTAAAATCTCTCACTGCCTCCATTTCTTCCCCTTCTATTTGCCATGAGGTGATGGGACATTCTTTCATATGTGGTAGAACTGTAAAAGGGTAAAAGAGTATTGGGGAATAATCCATAATGAATTGGGGGGGGGGTGTTTAGAAGTACTTTAAAAAAACAACAACCTGAGTCCTTTTCTTTCTTTCTTTTTCAATTTTTTTAATTGATTTTCAAAAATTCAAAACAAACAAACATCCTGTTTAAATCTTGGTAACATTATTAAGTGACTTTCTCAAATCCCCTTGGTTGAATTTCATTATATATCATTTTAACAGTTTTCCAAAATTGATTTTCTCAAAAAATTAACTTGATCACTTAACATCTTTCATTCTTTCTAATTTAACTTTAAACATCTAAAATCTTATCCTTTCATATTTAAATCCTAAGCCTATCTATTATTTGCAAGCTTTTCCAATTAAGTTATCTTAACATAGTTAGCTAAATAGTCTTTAAATTTCATCCATTCTTCCTGATACTCCTCCTCCTTCTGGTCGATACTCTTCCTGTCAGGTTGGCCAGCTCTGAAAAATCCATCATCTTCATCTGTCAATCTTAAAACCTGGGTTCTTTTCATTGGGGATAATTCACACGGAAATTCCCAGGTGTCAGAAAAGGTTATTTATGTATGCCACCACTGTGGCCCGTGTTTTGTTAGCCCATAAATGGAAAACGAGTGAGGTCCCAACCAAAGAAGAATGGCAACTTAAACTGATGGAATATGTGCAGCTTGCGGACCTAACACATAGAATAAGAAGACAAGAAGAATATACGTTTAAAGATTGGAAAATGTTCATTGAATATATGGAAGGAAATTGTATACACTTGAAAACGTTGGCAGCTTTGAGATAAATTCAACAGTGTAAATAGGTTTTGTTGCATGTAATAATGGAATACTGAATGGTTAAGCTTATGTAAAATATGCAGGGATTTATGATATGCAAAATGAACCATTCAAATAGAAGAACTGAAGCCATTGACATTTTAAGTTTGTTCAAATGAATATTCTAAAGTGTAAAACAGAAAATTTAATAAAAATGACCGTATTGGCCTGAATATAAGCCTCACTTTTTCCTCAAATTCTGACCGTGAAAAGTTCAAGTGCGGCTTAAATTTGCGACCTTTACAAAAATTGACTTTCGCAATATCACTGCTGATTCAAGACATACAGTAAAATGGAATGGGTTTGAGTGCCTGTGGATTTTAAGTAAGCAGCCTATATTCGGGTATTTTCTCCCCCCCCCCTTGAATTTTAAAGGAGCGGCTTATATTTGAGTGCAACTTATATTCGGGCCATTACGGTATATTAAAAAGGGGGGGGAGGAGTTAGAAGAGCCCAGCTAGATCAAACTAAGGGCTCGTCTAGTCCAGCATCTTATTCTCCCGGTGGCCAAGCCAATCCCTATGGAAAGTGGGACCTGAATGCCGTAACAGTTCCCCCACTTGCAGTTCCCAGCAAAGTGGTATTCAGGAGCATATGGTCTCCAAAAGCGGAGGTGGAACATTACCAGTAGCCACTGGTAGCCTGAAGGAGCGTCTCCACCTCCATTGTTCAGCCCAGACACTGTGGTCCAGCTCCGAGGGCCTTCTGTCGGTTCCCTCACTGCGAGAAGCCAAGTTACAGGGAACCAGGCAGAGGGCCTTCTCAGTAGTGGCGCCCGCCCTGTGTAACGCCCTCCCACCAGATGTCAAAGAGAACAACAACTACCAGACTTTTAGAAGACATCTGAAAGCAGCCCTGTTCAGGGAAGCTTTTAATGTTTAATAGGTTATTGTATTTTAGTGTTTTGTTGGAAGCCGCCGAGAGTGGCTGGGGGCACCCAGCCAGATGAGCGGAGTATAAATAATAAATTATTATTATTATTATTATTATTATTATTATTATTATTATTATTATTATTATAGCCGTATCCTCCATGAATTAGCCTGATCCTCTTTTAAAGCCAAGCGAAGTGGTATCCATCACTATATCCCCTTTTATGAAGATCACCTGCTCTGAGACCCCACAGCTAATTCTCCCCTGGCCTCCTCGCTGGCCCAAGTAGGACCAATTCAGCCAGCTAGCCCTGGGGATTATCTAATGCTTATTTCCCCCTAAATTGATTTTTGAATTTTATTATTATTCATGTTTTTATACTATATTTTATGCTGCTTTTATAATTAAGTGTTTTAAATTTCTTGTTAGCTGCCCTGAGCCCGGTTTTTGAACCGGGAAGGGCGGGGTATAAATAAATTATTATTATTATTATTATTATTATTATTATTATTACATCCTGAAGGAGGGAATCTCATAGTTTAATTGTGTGCTGCGTGATGTACTTCCGTCTGTCTGTTCTGATTCTTTCCACGTTCAACTTCCTGGGATGTCCACAAGGTCTAGTAAGAAAGGGGGCAGAACTCTTCCCTATCCATTTTCTTTACACCATGCATCATTTTAAACATCTCTTTCATACCTGCCCGTGCATCTTGTCCTCTGCTTCAGGCAGCAGAATGCCTTGGACCAGCTCTGGATATTGACACCTGCTTTGATTTATATCCTCACGTCTTAATTTACTGCTAACCCTGCTGACATTTTACGCTGCTCAATTATACTTTGCTTTACAGGAAAGGCAGCAACGACAAAAACTCGTTAGTGATAGAAGACAAACAAAAAAACCATATCTCTCTCCCTCCCTCGCAGGTCCCCCTCACTTCAATTAGTACAGCCAGGCAGTGAAGCCATCATTCTGTCACAACAAAAGAATGAATTATTTTGTCTTTCAGAGTACAGCCCGGCCAACTATGGTTATACTGATATTGCGGGTCCTCCGTGACATTCAGAGGGCATTTCTTTTGGAACGGCTGGTGCTTTGAGTCACTAATTCGCCTTTGGATCACAGAGGGATTGGAGCTCAGTATGAGATCACCTTCTTTGCGTGCAGAAGGTCTTGGGTTCGATTCTCAGCACCTCCAGGCTGCGCTGGGAGAGATCCCTGCCTGAAGCCTTGAAGGGCTGCTGCTAGTCAATTTAGGCTGGCCTGGTAGAAAGCACACGGAACATAAAAGTATGATTAAGGAAAAAGGTTTGGCCAATGGACATGAAGGTCTCTGTCCAGGGCCGGCTCACCCATGAGGCAAGCTGAAGCAGCTGCCTCAGGCAGCAGAAGCCCCTGAGGTGGTGTCCCTACAGAGGCCCCACCTGCCCATCGCTGCCAAAGAAGCAGTGCTGGCATCAGCGATGATTTCCAGCAAGATCTCGCCGAAATCTCACAAGTTCTTGCTGAAATCTTATGAGATCTCGCCAGAAGCTGCCATCAGAGTGGCTGGGGAACCCCAGCCACTTTCGTGGGGTATAAATAGTAGTAGTAGTAGTATGTTGTTGTTGTTATTGTTATTGTTGTTGTTGTTGTTATGTGCAGGAAGGTTTTTCGTTTGTAAGTCTTTGATAATAAAATGGTTTGGAAGTCATGATTAAACCAAGTTTGTCTGCTTCCCTTGTCCTGCAGCCTCAAGGAACAGATTGGAAGCTTTCATGTCTGTTTTTCAGTAATCTTACTTTGTCACCAACATACTGGCCAGTACGCTGAAGTTAAGCTCAACTATGGTTTGTTTGAACTGAGCCAAATTCAAACCATGGTTTGTGAAGTTGGGTTTGAACATGGGTTCACTGTGCCTTCTCTTCAAAGCATTGTAACAGCCCACAGACATAATTTCCATATTTTCTGTTTTAATGTTTTGTGTAATGTTTTTCTGGATTCTTTTTTGTATTTCGATACTATATATATAGTTTTTCGGTTGTCCTTTGTGTGAACTGCTTAGAGATTGTGTTATGTTAAGTAGTATAAAGGTAAAGGGACCCCTGACCAATAGGTCATGGATGACTCTAGAGTTACGGTGCTCATCTCGCTTTACTGGCTGTACAGCTTTCAGGTCATGTGGCCAGCATGACTAAGCCGCTTCTGGCGAACCAGAGCAGCGCACAGAAACGCTGTTTACCTTCCCACCAGAGCAGTACCTATTTATCTACTTGCACTTTGATGTGCTTTCAAACTGCTAGGTTGGCAGGAGCAGGGACCGAGCAACAGGAGCTCACCCCGTTGCAGGGATTCGAACCACCGACCTTCTGATTGGCAAGCCCTAGGCTCTGTGGTTTAACCCACAGTGCAAATGAAATTGTTGCCACCACTTGGCGCTGCCATCATGCAACCTGGGTAATGGATGTTTTGGCAGGGTGGCAAAGCGGCACTTCCCATTTTGCTTCCAGTGGGGAGACAGGCAGTACCGCCCCTGTCTCTGTGGGATGTGAATTTCACACAGAGAGAGAGAGAGAGAGAGAGAGACAGACAGACAGACAGACAGACAGACAGACAGACAGTCAGTCAGAGACATAGGAAAACAGCAAGATGTCTTATACTGTCAGGTCCCCAGCTGGATAACACAGTAACCGTAGGTAATTAAAAAGGAATGATTTATTGCAAAAACAAACGGATAGCTCCAGATGGCTCTGACAAGGCCTCCGGCATCATTACTCAAGATGACCCTTCTGAAGACTTCTTCCAGTGTCGACAGAAGATACTGAACTTACGACCCTTATGTCTCTTATTTTGCTTCCTATCTATCAGCCCTCCCATTCGCCGACTCTTCAGGCTTAGTGGATCAGCTCTAACCTCTTCTTGTTCCAAGAGGCTGTTTCTGAGTCTATTTGTGCCTGTTTGTGCTTCGGCTGTGTTCTACCCTGCTCTCAGCTGCTGCCTTATCAGCCTGCCCGTCAAGGTCAGGAAAAACTGAATTCTGCAGCTGCCGGCTCTCCCCTACCTGACTAACAACTAATTCTCTCTGTTCCTGGCTGCTTTCTGCAGTTGGCTGCAAACCTTTGCTTGGAGCTGGCTCATTCCTGACATATACCAAGTCAGTCCATTGGGATCCATCCAGTTCAATATTGCCCACAGTAACTGGCAGACATGGCATCTTCCCTAGCCCAACCTGGAGATGCCATGCATCAGGGGTCAGCAAACGTTTTCAGCAGGGGACTGGTCCACTGTCCCTCAGACCTTGTGGGGGGCCAGACTATATTTTGGGTGTGGAAATAAACAAATTCCTATGCCCCATAAATAACCCAGAGATGGGTTACATGAGTAGAAAGGAGACATTCTACTCATGTAAAAACATGCTGATTCCCGGACCATCCGCAGGGTGGATTTAGAAGGCGATTGGGCCGGATCCAGCCCCCGGGCCTTAGTTTGCCTACCCATGCAATGGACTGAACCCCACACCTTCTGCATGAAAAGCTACTTTGTCTGCCACTTGAGGGGAGAATGGCCTTGCTATGAAGCAACAGGAAGTAGCTGACATCTGCCACAAAGTCCAAAGGGAGCGCCATGTTTTCGCCTCTGACATGTGGAGATGGAGGAGAGAAGCACCTTTTTGGTTGTTCCTCTTGAGTGTGAAAATGGCCCAAGTGTGGCTCCTGTTAATATGCAAGTGTCTGCACTCCTGGAAAGGTACTTCCCTTGCCAGGAATGATTAATTCACCATTTCTCCCACTGTCTCACTTTGATGATTAACGATAATGATTTGATTTATGAGGGTTGCCGGCTGAATATTCCGCACTTACCAAAAAAGAAGAACGCATTGTCTCCCTCCCCGAGAGAAAGAGACAAAGCAATTCACTGAAAGTAGACTTCAATTCTGAGTGGGCCTTTGAACAGACATCTGATCAGAGACAACCTAAAGGTACTGAAATAGTCATACAGGCTATTGAGAACAGTTGGCTGTTGAGCCAGTGTGGTGTAGTGGTTAGAGTGTTGGTCTAGGATCTAGAAGACCAGGGTTCAAATCCCCCATTCGGACATGAGATTCCATACACTCCAACACTTCTCCCATGAAAAGAAGGGTGTCCTATTCAATAATAATAATAATAATAATAATATATCCTGCCCATCTGACTGCATTGGCCCAGCCACTCTGGGTGGCTTCCAACATATATAAAAACATAATAAAACATTAAACATATTAAAACTTCCCTATATAGAGCTGCCTTCCGAAGGCTTCTAAAGGTTTTATAGTTACTTACCTCCTTGGCTCAGGGATCGCATAACTCCATACCCTCCAACATTTCTCTGATGAAATTAGGGACATCCTAGGGAAAAACAGGACATTCTGGGATCCAATCAGAAATTCAGGTGGCTTCTGTAAATCTGGGACTGTCCCTGGAAAATAGGGGTGCTTAGAGGGTCTAAGATTCATGGAGTGATCTTAAACCAGCCATTGTCTCTCAGTCTAAGCTGCATCGCAGGGTTTTTTATGAGGGATCAAGAGGATCATTTCGTCCAACCCCCTGCAATGCAGAAATCTCAGCTAAGGCATCAGTGACAGGTGGCCATCACTTAGAAACTTCCCAGGAAGGAGAGTCCAGCACCTTCCCAGGGAGTCCGCTACACCTTGAGCTCTGTGGAGGAAAAGTGGGTTATTGCTTAGGAGCATTTTGAACCCCAAAGGGCTCCCAGAATGGCTTAGATACAATCAGGTAAAACAAAAGAAGTCCTTGCCTTCAAGCTTACAATCCAAGAAAATATGAAACATAAGGGGAAAGGGGGGGAGAGGGGGGATAAAAATCAGTGACCAGTCACTAAGATGATTTTATTTATTTATTCCTTTTTATATCCTGCCTTTCTCCCAGTGCAGGACCTAAATCATAGCTTAAAATGGAAGCAAATGCAACTAAAAAGACACAATAAATGTAAATATTTAAAAGCACACAAATCAATAAGTGACCCACTTAAAAACACACACAAAGCACCCTATGATACCCACCCTTGGAAGACCCCACCATAACAGCCAGTTAGCGGCCCAAGGCCTGTTGGACCCAGGCAGATGGCAATAATGATGATTTGAAATTAACGCTACTGGTTGACAAATACGTCCCAGAATGAATCAGCTATGAATTTTAGAAATGGCTTTAACTATAGAGTGAAACACAAATGAGGAGGTCTCTGGGAATGTTCAGTGAAATGAAATTAAAACCGCCCTGAATTCCTCCGAAAAGGCCTTTCGAAATCAAGACGGCAAATATTGCAACTTTTCACATTCTGCAAAACTGTAGTTGGAAACGATCTGCGTCATCGAAATGAAGTACGGGCAAAGTACAGCCCCCCCCCAAAATAGGGGGGGTAGTGAGATTTGTAGATAAAATCTGCAGCATACATCCTTTGAAACTCGCCCACGTGCTCGACTTAGGCAGATATTCATATTTTATCTGCAATCTTGCTGGGTGAAGATCTTTGCTTGTGAGCTTCGAAGAACGATAGCAATCTCCTTCTGGGCTGCGTTGCACGGGGCTTAATCTCAGCTTGCCATCTGCGAGCCAACTCTCATGGTCTCACAATCAATTTGTCCCATAAGCAAGGTCTTCCACGCCGATCCGGAACACTAATGCCATGGGCTGGTGGGTTATTTTCTTCCTCCAAACTTTCTTAACTTCAGGAAACACATTCAAAGGATACCACTTTAAACAGTCATGGCTTCCCGCAAATAAATCTGGGAGCTGTAGTTTGTTGAGGGCGCCGAGAGTTCATAGAGGTTATTCCCCTTTACAGAGCAACAGTTCTCAGAGTGCTTTAACAAACAGTCCCTCTTCCCAGGGGACTCTGGGAATTGTAGTTCTTGGATGGGAATAGAGCCATGATGCTCGCTAGGTGATGTTGTGAAAGTTGTGCGCTCTCTCAGCCACACCTACCTCATGGGGTTGTTGTGTCAAGTGTGTGGGGGAAACCATGTACAGAGGGAGGGGATAAAACTCCCCTCCACACTGCAACTTCATATACAGTGGTACCTTGGTTCTCAAACGCTTTGGTACTCAAACAACATGGAACCCAAACAGTGCAAACCCAGAAGTGTTGCAGCGTGCAAACCTTTTTCGGAAGACAAACATGCTCTGTTTTGAGTGTTACACTTCTGATTTGAGTGTTACGCTGAGGTCTGTCTGTTTTTGCTATTTATTTTGCGTTTTTGTGGCTTTTTTGTTTTGTTTTTGTGACTGTGTGGAACCCAGTACAGCTACTGATTGATTGTGTAACTACAGTACATTGTTTATTGCTTTCATTTTAAGAATCAGTGGTCTCATTAAATAGTAAAATTGCTTTTTTAGGGGTTGTTTTTAAAAGTCTGGAACGGATTAATCCATTTTGCATTTCTTTCTATGGGAAAGCGCACCTTGGTTTTGCAAAGCTTTGGTTTTGGAACGGACTTCTGGGACGGATTAAGTTTGAGAACCAAGGTACCACTGTATCTAAAAGCAACCTGTGCTCAGATACCTGCACAGGCTGCCACTTGCAATCGCACTGAGTTCAAGGTGTTAATATTCTTCCTTAGCAGATTGGGACCAGTTTTCTTGTCAGATCACCTTGTCATAAAACACCTGTTCTGTATTTGTAAGAAAGAGAAAGCAGGTACATTTGCTGTATCCTCTTTGGTGCCTTCTCCAAACACCTTTGAATAGGACGGCAGATCCAGAAATGCAGAATGTCATTGTGCATTTTAATCCAGTTTTTAGCTTATCGTTCATTTTGATTACTTTTTTTGAATGTTGTAAATAGTTGCATTTAGCTATTTTTGACTTTTTTAAGGAAAGAGCTTTTAACAGTGCCGCGCAGTTTTTTGTTATCTGCATCTCATAGATTGGTTGGTTGGTTTTCAGATTATTTCAATTCTGTTAGAAAACGAATTGCTTTTCAACAGTTATCTTTGAGGTGGTTTTCGCTTTTTTGCCATTTATCTGTGTTGCTTCAAATTGTGTAAAGTCCCAGTCTGGGAAAAGGAAGGCTTAGAAATATAACAACAACAACTTCAGGAATTTTTGCAAATCACTTTGTTTGTTTGTTTTCCAAACTAGAGGTGTATTAATTTTATGAACTGAACAAATAAATACGAAATAAACAAGGTGCTTTTTTACTGGTGATTTTATTGCAAACTGCCTTGAGGTTTTATTACAACTCAGCGGCATGTATGTCTTATTAAGTAAAAGAAAGGAAAACGCTAACCCCTGTGTATCGAGAGAGTTTCACGGCTGAGCAGGGATTTGAATCTGCTCAGAAAGCCAACACTCTTTCTGCTACCTCATGCAGCCTCTGTCTTCATAGAGCCGATGAAGTTATAAGTATGTAATGTGACCACAAACTATTTAGGATAGTTTAACGTGGAACTGGAAGGCTTCCAAGCAGTGCCGATGGATTTAATGGCCTGACCTTCATTTTATGCTTAGTGCAATGTACCATTAATTGAAGGTAATTGTCGCAAGGAGACTGTGTTTCAAATACAACATAGCCCTCGACTGTGGATCCCCTTTCTCCAGTGTCCAACACTGTGTTCGTCTTGTCACACAATTCCCTGATTGTGTCCCAATAAATAGTCGCTCTGTCCTCTTGCGGCAGATTTCTTAACCAGTCGGTAAAAACCAAGCAACCGTGAGGAGGGAGGACGCAGGCACTGCCTAATGGAGAGGGAAGGAAATGAACGGTCAACACTTTGCTTGGCTAGACTGAGCTATTTAAGGGTGGTTGGAAATCCGCTGATGAATTTCACTGGCGTTATCAGACATCTTTGAGACTTCCTCAAGATTCCTTCAGTGTTCAGTGCCTTGATGTTTTGCTGAAGGTGAAACTTGATGGCCCACTCCAGCCCCAGGCCTTCTTAAAAATTACCTGTTGTGATGGAGAATTTATTCACTACTCCCTAGACATTTCAAGAAGACCCTCAGCAGCCCCTCCAAGTGTTCCTATTTTCCAGGGACAGTCCTGGATTTACAGAAGCCATCCTGGTTTCTGATTTGATCCCGGAATGTCCCACTTTTCCCTATTTTCATTAGAGAAATGTTGGAGGGTATGGAGTTACGCGACCCCTGAGCCAAGGAGATAAATAACTATACAACCTTTAGAAGACATCTGAAGCCAGCCCTGCATATGGAAGGTTTTTTAATGTTTCATTTTTTGTTATGTTTTTATATATGTTGGAAGCTGCCCAGAGTGGCTGGGCCAACCCAGTCAGATGGGCGGGGTGTAAATACAAAATGGAATAAAAAAAAAGGTAAAGGGACCCCTCACCATTAGGTCCAGTCATGGCCGACTCTGGGGTTGCGGTGCTCATCTCGCTTTATTGGCTGAGGGAGCCGGCGTACAGCTTCTGGGCCATGTGATCAGCATGACTAAGCTGCTTCTGGTGAACCAGAGCAGCACACGGAAACGCTGTTTACCTTCCCGTCGGAGCGGTACCTATTTATTTACTTGCCCTTTGACTTGCTTTCGAACTGCTAGGTTGGCAGGAGCAGGGACTGAGTAACAGGAGCTCACCCTGTTGCGGGGATTCGAACCGCCGACCTTCTGATCGGCAAGCCCTAGGCTCTGTGGTTTAACCCACAGCGCCACCCGTGTTTCATTGGAGAAATGTTGGAGGGTATGACCCAGGAGGAGGAACACAGGAGGCTCTCTTACACCAAGATCATTGGTCCATCTATTTCAGTATTCTCTACACTGACTGGCAGCTACTCTCCAGGGTTTCAAGCAGCGGACATTCCCAGTCCAGCTTGTAGATGCTGGAGACTGAATCTGGGACCTAATGCATGCAAAGGAGATGTTTTGCCTCTGAGCTACCCCATCCCAAGTATTAAACGGCCTCGGCCCAGTATACCTGAAGGAGCGCCTCTACCCCCATCGTTCAGCCTGGACACTGAGGTCCAGTGCTGAGGGCCTTCTGGTGGTTCCCTCACTGTGAGAAGTGAGGTTACAAGGAACCAGGCAGAGGGCCTTCTTGGTAGTGGCACCCGCCCTGTGGAACGCCCTCCCATCAGATGTCAAGGAAATAACTATCTGATTTTTAGAAGACATCTGAAGGCAACCCTGTTTAGGGAAGTTTTTAATGGCTGGTGTTTTATTCTGTTTTTAATCTGTTGGGAGCTGCCCAGAGTGGCTGGGGTATAAATAAAGGATGATGATGATGATGTCGCTGTACATTACGTTGTGAGCCAGGATTAGACTGGGAGATGACTTGCAGCAGATTGGAACAAGTTCCTGAATCAATAATAGCAACGAAGACTTTTTGGGATAGTGTGTATAATGAGTTTAAAAAGATATTTAGGTACACCTTTTATAAAAAAAAACTGGAGGCATTTTTGCTAGGAATGGTTGGAGAGGACGTTAAAAAGGAAGATCAGAAATTCTTTCTGTATGCCACAACAGCAGAAAGACTACTCCTCGCACAGAAATGGAAACAACAGGATATTCCGACAATAGAAGAATAGCAACAGAAAGTATCGGCGTATGCGGACATGGCAAGGCTAACTGGAAGAATCCGACAGCAGGACGATGAGAAATTCCAAAAAGAATGGTCCAAATTTATGGTATACTTAGAGAAAACTGTACATAAATAAAGACACTCACAGAACTGAAATAAAACTCATAACGTTTATTGTAAACATTTGGTTAGACCACAAGATGTAATACTGTAATATAATAAGGAATATATGTCTAAAGTATAATACAAAAATTTATTAGGGAATTATAGACATTTATATATAAAATGTATATATAGTAATCATGCTTAAGTAAGAGCAATGTGGAGAAGCCAGAAGAGGGGAGGAGGGAAGTTAATTCAGATAAGATATAGATTGAAAAGAGAACAATATTGTTAAGCTGTATTGTGTTTAAGATATTTGGAAAAAATTAATAAAAATTATTGGGATGGGAGAAAACAATAAGAGCAACTAAACACCTTTCCCAGGTGTAAGAAAACATTTGTAAGAAAACAATATTTGAGTGTGGCAGCATCAACACCCTGTCTATATTATATCTTATTTCATGCAATAAATAAATAAATTTCAATTAAAGAAATAAATGGATCGAAGCACATTCTCTTTTTTTGGGTGACGGGCTTTTTTGTGGTGATGTCTTCCTTTGAGAAAAGTAACCCACTATGGAAGCCAGTCTTTCTGTTTAGGTGTCGCTCCAAGGAATTCACACCATTTCCAGCAGCAGCTTTTAGTGCTGTTTAGAGTTGGCTCTCAGCCTGATTAATGGGCAGTCCAAAAGTAGGTAAACGGCACGGTATTAGCTTGATTCCTCTACAGTAAAACACAAACTTCGCCCAATATAAACCTTTCCAAGGCTGCTGTTCCAAGTATTTCATTAGTTGGGGAAAGTAATGGGGCTAATGAATTTTGCTTTGTTGGTGTCACTGGAACAGAAGAGCAGAAAATCAAAGCGGGAAGGAAACAGGCATGAATGAGAGAAAATATTTGAGTGCCTTAGCAAGAATAATCGTTCGTTCTGCATCCTCCCCGCCCCGCCAGATTGTCGAGTTCATAGCGCCTTTCTAATAAGTTGAGAAAACGCATAAATCGCTGCATTCAAATAGCGCCTGGTAGCTGAAATACCTGTGTAATTATGATAAATATAGGTTATTAAATAGGCGTGCAATAAGTGCCTGCTTTCGTATTATCTTCCTACTGTACTTATTTAGAGATTTGCATTGTGTGGTGGTGGTGGTGGGAGCTGTGGCAGAGTTGAGCATATATGAAACCCTAAGAAGGAATGTAATATCACTTCCAAAGGTGAAATCCCAGGAATGCAGTCAGGATCCTACCCAAACAATGGGCAGCGAGCAGCAGCTTTCGTATATTCACCAAGTTAATTTTCTTCCCATAGATATGTACCAGGAAAAAAGCTGGTGCAGTTCCTATATTGCAGGGGATTGGAATATGTTAAGTTGTGGGTGAACATATCAGACGACACAGCGATTCTTCAAACAGCTCTTGTTTATTCACAGGCCAGAACAGAACTGAACTGAAGGGTTCAATCAGCCTGCTTATATAGAGCTCCAGTACAACGTAACTGTAACAATTTTCTAAAACTATCCAATCACTGAACTTCACTTTCAACCCCTTATTTGCCTAACTATCTACAGTATCCCCCTGCTGGCCCAGGGTGAGAACTTCAGTACATAGCAGAATACATGACCCTTTGGGTGCCTTCCATCTCTACAATTCTACGATTTGCATCAAAAGAAGAGCCATGCTGAATCATGCAATCACGAAATCCCTGCTGGGGATGCAGCACATCAGAATAACGAAAGCTGAGACCTGTTGGGTCAGACCGATGTATCCGGTGAATCTAGCACAGGGGTCAGCAAACTTGTTCAGCAGGGGGCCGGTCCACTGTTCCTCAGACCTTGTGGGGGGCCAGACTATATTTTGAAAAAGAAAGAAAAAAGAACAAATTCGTACGTCCCCCAAATAACCCAGAGATGCATTTTAAATAAAAGGACACATTCTACTCTTGTAAAAAACACTGATTCTCATACCGTCTGCGGGCCAGATTTAGAAGGCGATTGGGCCGGATCCAGCCCCCGGGCCTTAGTTTGCCTACCCATGATCTAGCACATCATAAGAATAAAAACTGCCCTCTGTAAAGTCAGACACATTGAGATATGAAGCTGCCTTGTGCTGCCAGAACATTTGGTCTAGCTAGCACAGTAGGATCTCTTCTGACCAATAGCAGGATCCTCAGGAAGTCTTGCCCCCCCCCCGCCATCTTAGTTCTTGCTACATTTAAACACATCTGTTATGTCAACTTTGTGTAGATGCCTATCTTGGATGGCAGAGATCAGGGCTGTCTTTAGCATATGCACCGCCGGGGTGCAAAGATCCACCCAGCACCCCCTAAATTTAGTTCAGCCCCCAAATTAACTTTTATTATGCTTAGGTCACTATTATCATTTGATAAATAGCACTCACACCTGTGCGGCTCCCAAAGGAGCTTGTGCTTGTGTGTGTGTGTGTTTATTTAACACCAGCTTTTCTAATGAAGACAAAGAACACATTAGGAGTCGGTACAAAGACATGCGCTTACAGTCGTAGGGAGGTGTCTGAAAGACGAGATGGGCGGGCATTGTGTGCATGCATGGGAGAGCCACCTTGGGCAGCCTTTCGTTGTGGGAGCAACCTTATTTCTAGAGGAGCTGGGAGGGCCCTTGCGAGTGCACATATACGAGTTCTTCTTGGGAAGGTTCTGGAGCCTGTGCATGCTCCCATCGCTAGATAGACGCATTCTCTTTCTGTCTGTCTCTCCCGCATTCCTGTCACTCCCCCTCCTCCCAGCTTTGGAGAGCAAGACTTTCCAGAGAGCTCTCCCTGAAGCAGCCTTAGCTTAGGCAGCGGCTTCAGCGGTGGGTGCCTTTTGCCCCCCATAATTTGGCTCCCGGGTGCCCCGCACCCCTTGCACCCCCGGGTAAAGACGGCCCTGGCTGAGATGGATATTAAGATGGATGTATCCATGGTTATTTTATTTTAATGTGAGGTGATGGGTTTTGTTTTTTCCTCCTCTTCCTCTCTTTCTTTTTCTTCATTGAACTGAAATTTTGAACAATCGGTTTATAAAAGCAACCACTGCAGTGCTCCTGCTGAAGCATTTGCACCATGTTCACCTCTCCAACACCTCCACCTTCTCCCTCTCATATACACTCCAACGTTTCTCCAACAAAAATAGGGACGTCCTATTCCATCCCCCTCAACATTTCTCCAATGAAAAGAGTGTCATCCCCTCCAGCATTTCCCTGATGAAAATAGAGATGTCCTACCATACCCTCCAACATTCCTCCAGTGAAAATAGGGACGTCCTAAGGAAAAGTGGGTGGCATTGTGGGTTAAACCACAGAGCCTAGGACTTGCCGATCAGAAGGTCGGTGGTTCGAATCCCCACGACGGGGTGAGCTCCCGTTGCTCGGTCCCTGCTCCTGCCAACCTAGCAGTTCGAAAGCTCATCAAAGTGCAAGTAGATAAATAGGTACCACTCCGGCGGGAAGGCAAACTGCGTTTCTGTTCGCTGCTCTGGTTCGCCAGAAGCGGCTTAGTCATGCTGGTCACATGACCTGGAAGCTGTACGCCGGCTCCCTAGGCCAATAAAGCGACATGAGCGCCGCAACCCCAGAGTCGGCCACGACTGGACCAAATGGTTAGGGGTCCCTTTACCTTTAAGGAAAAGTAGGACATTCTGGGATCAAACCAGATACCAGGATGGCTTCTGTAAATCTGAGACTTGGAGGGTCTGCTTCAGTCAGCAACAGCAACCCACCTGCCAAGAAGGCAGAACAATGGTTTCTCCCTACCTTGTGAGCAGCTTAAGAACATAAGAACATAAAGGCTTAAGGGGAGCCTGCTGGATCAGGCCAATGGCCCATCTAGTCCAACATCCTGTTCTCACAGTGGCCAACCAAGGGCCTGTGGGAAACCAGCAAGCAGGATTCGAGCACTCTCCCTTCCTATGGTTTCCAGCAACTGGTATTTGTCAAGGAATGAACTCAGAACCTTCATGCTGGGTGGGGATGGAGCCACTCCAACCACATTCTAAAGGGGTCTAGAAAAACAGCTCCCTTCAAAAAATAAAGAACCGAGGCTCCAGGATTCTGGGTTCCGGATTTTGTACGAGCACACGGAAAGTCGCACGCAATCTCTTCTGTTCAGGCTAGCTCTCCAAACCAGGAAGGTTGGCAGCGTTCCCCTGCCTGTGACCTTCTCGTGCTATAATTACAAAAGTCACAATGGGTATAATTACCATATAAAACTTTAACATACCTTGGCCAAGTACATAATCATTGGGAGAAAGATTGACGGGGCCTGCACTGTCAATTATCTTTTTGTTCCTCCATTGGTTTTTTGTGTGTGTGCATGTTCCTACCTTCTGTTTTGGGACAGGAAGTCTCCAAGTCGGAAAATAGGGCTATGGCAGGTCTTTTTAGCGAAATGATTGAAGGGCGAACAGTCCCCACTTCCAATCCCGGTCATTTATAGGTGAACCGCCATGTTATTCACACTACTCAATTGCCAGTGAAAGAAGCAGGCCTCTAAGTCAATACAGAGTTTATCTATAGTTAAATGTACTGTCAGTTTGATATATGAACTCGCCGTGTGAACTGCAGGGATTGCCGGTGCTTGCCAATTTCCTTGTTTCTCAGTGGGCCCTCAAAGTTCCCTCCTTCCTTGTGGCTCAAATCTCCTCTCTCTCTCTTTCTTTGACCCCAGAATGTCCTGCTTTTCCTTAAAGGTAAAGGGAATCCTGACCATTAGTTCCAGTCGTGGCCGACTCTGGAGTTGCGGCGCTCATCTCGCTTTATTGGCCGAGGGAGCCAGCATACAGCATTCCGGGTCATCTGGGTTTTCAGATCTCCTGAGGGTCAAACCCTGAGATACACAGGGCAATGGACGGGTCAGGGAGTGTAGCCTGGTTGGATAGGACTGAGACTATTGCAAACCCTCCAAGTGTCCCTATTTTCCAGGGGCAGTCCCGGATTTACAGAATCCATCCCAGTTTCTCATTTGACCCCGGAATGTCCCACGTTCCCTCAGGACAGATTAGAGGGCGGTTTCCAATACAAAAACACAAAAACCCATAGCATAGTAACAAATAAAAACAACACCACCGGTCCATCGATTGTATAATCATTCAAGGGCCTAGGACAAGAGGAATGGGTTCACCTGTTGCCTAAGGTCTGGGGAGAGCATCCCGCAAATGGGGAGCTCCCACAGAAAAGGCCCGTTCTCGTGTTGCCACCCTCCGGACCTCTCACAGAGGATGCACATCAAATGATGTTCTCAGGATCCGGGTCGGTTCATATGGGGAGAGGTGTTCCTTGAGCAACTGGTATTCAGAACCATTGCTGCCACTGACCATGAATGCAAAGCGTAGCCATCACGGCTTGTAGTGATCAATAGTCATATCCTCCATGATATTAATATATCCCATCAGCAATATGTCCTTTTCTGTACCAACCTTCCATTCCTTGAACTTATTATTTCAGCTGAGTAATAACCTTCTCTCTCTTTTTCTAATTTCCTGCCACTATCTGTCCCCTCATCATGGTTCTCACGCTTGTGATAAGCTTTAGTGCATTTTTTATATGAAAGTACAAAGGGGGGCAGGGAATAAAATTGTACAAAATGAAAGCATTCTTATAAAGGGAGCTAGTTGAACAGAGCTGAGTGGCACATTAAAAAAAACAACCAAAAACCCACAACATTGACTGGTAAAATATAGCTGCTCCCAATTCAACCAGAGGTTAATAACAGGGTGAGATTCACAGTATGTCAGTCCAAGGCCACACTTAAGACCCATAAGTGTGACACAGGTAGATCTGTTCATATGATCCTTGGGCATGCAGGCAGAACATCTGATTTCTATGCAGGTGTAAGTCCTAATGTCTGCTGGGTCAGAAATCTCAACGCTATATATATACGTGGGCTCCATGATCACTGCAGATGATGACAGCAGTCACAAAATTAAAAGACGCCTGCTTCTTGGGAGAAAAGCGATGACAAACCTAGACAGCATCTTAAAAAGCAAAGACATCACCTTGCCGACAAAGTTCCGTATAGTTAAAGCTATGGTTTTCTCAGTAGCGATGTATGGAAGTAAGAGCTGGACCATAAAGAAGGCTGATCGCAGAAGAATGGATGCTTTCGAATTATGGTGCTGGAGGAGACTCTTGAGAGTCCCATGGACTGCAAGAAGATCAAACCTCTCCATTCTGAAGGAAATCAGCCCTGAGTGCTCACTGGAAGGACAGATCCTGAAGCTGAGGCTCCAATACTTTGGCCACCTCATGAGAAGACTCCCTGGAAAAGATCCTGATGTTGGGAAAGATGGAGGGCACAAGGAGAAGGGGACGACAGAGGACGAGATGGTTGGACAGTGTTCTCAAAGCTACTAACATGAGTTTGACCAAACTGCGGGAGGCAGTGGAAGACAGAAGTGCCTGGTGTGCTCTGGTCCATGGGGTCACAAAGAGTTGGACATGACTAAACAATAAATAAATAAATAAATAAATAAATAAATAAATAAATAAATAAATAAATAAATAAAACAGTGGCATAGCATAGGTTGCCAGCATCCGGAAGGGGTGGAAGAAAGGGAAAGGGATGGAGGATGGATGCATATTCAACTGCCTAATGGCGTCCATGTAACCCAGGAGCCAGAGATAGGAACTTGATCCAATAATACTAGCTTCTCAAAGTCTGGGAGTCATTTCCATTTGCAGCAACCCCCTGCTACCCCCTTGACTCTAGTTAATCCCACTGCCCCCACCCAGAAGGCAAGACCACCCTCTTTGGGAACCACTGCTCTAAGCACTGTAAAATAAAAAAGGTCATTGCCTCCTTTTAGCATGAATGCTACAGCCAGGAGCTTTGAGCCCTTGCTCAATATCTTCCTAGTTGCAGCTGGAGAAGGGCCTCCAAAAGAGGATCTCAAGGCATGGGCAGGTACATGTGGGGAAACTGTCTACCTCAAATGATCCAGGATAAGCACCAGCACTTTGTATTGTGCCAGAAAGCAGAGCAGCAGCCCATCAGCATGGCTTGCAGCCTGCAATGAACCTATCCCCCATGAATTTCTAAATCAATATAAATATATCCTCCAGTGGCAATAACGCCCAAAATGGTAACAATTATGGTCACTCCAACAATTCCATCTATTCCTGATGCTCAGGTGTGAGTGTCATCGTTTATATAGCCAAGACGCACAAGAAGAGAGTATTGTGGATCGAGGGCCCGACCCCCGCTATGTGAAATAAACACACAAGGACACGTGATATAAGGTTAATGGGCAAGAAAAGGCCACAACTTTATTGATTACAGCAGTGAAAAGGTATTGGCTTAGGCATTGGATGACTATAGGAGGTGGGTTTATTCAACAGTAGGTGGAGCCTATTGATGCTAATCCAACTATCGGCTCACCCCTGATGTCACCGAGGGTCGTGCCATGGCCTCCCGCCAAGCAGGCATCGGACGGAATACACGACCGCCAGATTCCTTTAACGGAATAACCCACGGTAGATAGCATAGGCGATGGCCACACCTAGCCCTTGACACACATGAATCCAATGCCTAACCTACCCACCAATACCACAAAAGTTGTGACGATTGCTACGAGGTAGGCGAAAAAACCAATAAGCCTAATGCCAAATGGAAAAATTCCTACCAGGCCCCCCAGACAACCGGGGCGACCAACCTAAGGTCCATAGCAAGGCCAAAAAACCTAGACCCTGAGCTAAATGGGAGTGGAGGGTGGGTGACTCGCTGCGGGACGACGACGACTGAGGAGGAGGCGGAGCTGGAGCCGCAGCATTAAGCTGCTAAACACGCCCCCCGGAGACACCTGGTTGGCTGCCTCCGGTGGGCGTGGGCACCAGCCAGGTGAGGAGGGGCGGGGGCTAAGGCCCCCGGCCAGGGGCGGAGCTCGGGCTCCTGCCCACAACCACTCCCCTCTCTTCCAGGGAGGAGAGTCTTTGGCAAAGTTTGAGGGAGGCCAAACATTTCCAGAAGTCGGGGCAGGGGGACCTCTTAAGAAACAAATATTGGGGGAAGGAGCCCAAAACAGACTTATGAGTAGTGAGCATGCTCAGTGGCCATGAGATGGAATGGAGTAGGGATGGTATGGAGGACAGCTGCATAGGGCATGGCTGGCTGGCTGGCTGGCTGGAACAGTCAACAGAAGTATTCAACGCTGCAACATTTAGTGGCAGGAATAATAATAGTAGTAGCCTTTCACCTGCATACAATTTAAAATTGAACAGGTAAAAAGGTAAAGGACCCCTGGATGGTTAAGCCCAGTCAAAGGCGCCTATGGGGCTGCAGCGCTCATCTCGCTTTCAGGCCAAGGGAGCCGGCGTTTGTCCACAGACAGCTTTCCAGGTCATGTGGCCAGCAGGACTAAACCACTTCTGGCGCAACGAGACACCGTGACGGAAACCAGAGTGCACGGAAACACTGTTTACCTTCCCGCTGGAGCGGTACCAATTTATCTACTTGCACTGGGGTGCTTTCGAACTGCTAGGTTGGCAGGAGCTGGGACCGAGCAACGGGAGCTCACCCCGTCGCAGGGATTCGAACTGCTGATCTTCTGATCGGCAAGCCCAAGAGGCTCAGTGGTTTAGACCACAGCGCCACCCGCATCCCAACTTAACACTGAATAGGATGAAATGACGCTGATTTCCCTTAGAGTGAATCTCAAAGCAAAACCCCTTCGTTCTTCTGCAACACTGACTTTGTAACAATTAATGTGTAGGAACTGAATTCGTTTTCTGTGTTGCTGTTTTAATCTCTCGATGACTGAAACTTTTGCCAGAAAACCAGTGATGAGTTCTTGGCGGTGGGGGTGGGTGCAGTTTTCTTTGTAATAGGCACAACACCCACAGTCTTTCTTGTGCCCTGAACATATGCAAATTAATAATCAAGAAAGATGAGAGCAAAATAAAACCGTGATGATTTAATGACGCCTATAGCTGATCCCCGGATGCTGCTGATAACAAGTTATGGGCGGAGGGATGGAGGAAAGGGTTAGGAACTCCCCGCAAATGTTATCTGCAGCATACGTCAATTTCCATGCTCATTGCACGACGACCTGCATCTGTGCAAAACCATCTGTCATGCTAATCAGAAGCTGAAACACCCCATCGGTTTCATGAGCTCACATTGCCGCACTCAGCTCTGCATGGGCATCTGCTAGCTGTACATCTGAGTAACTCTGCTGACTTCAACAGTGCCATTTCTGATTAGCGCCAATGAAAAGGGAAAGGGAAATAATTGGCTTTCATTTCGGTCGCAAGTTACTTGTGTAATCAATTTGTCTGGCTGCTCTTTTTGATCGCTGTGGATAGCTCTGCGCCCAGAAAGAAGCGATTTTAAAAAACACATTCAGATTGAAAGCCTCCGTAAAAGGCGCTTGCGTTTCCTTTATACTATCACTCTTCATCTCTGCAGAGCAGGCGGAGCCAACAGGGTGCCTTTCGGATAGTGATGGACTACAACTCCCATCAGCCATATCCAGCATGGCCAGGGGGAAGTCATGATAGGAACTGTAGTCCAAGAACATCTGGAGGGCACTACATTGCTACCCTTGTATGGATGATCCATTTGAGATAAAGCAAACATTCCCAGGGCTCAGGGATGGGGATAAAATTATTATTTTTAACTGGCTCCCACATGAGGGCCACCAACCTAGATGGCTTTAAAAGAGGATTAGACCAATTCACAGAGTTCTTAATTTATAGCTCTCCAGATGTTGTTGACCAACAATCAGGAATGATGGGAGATGCAAAGGCATTTTTTTCCAGAAGTGATTCAAACACTTACCAGAACTTCAAGTTATTCACAATTAAAGTGGATTAAAGTGCTCTGTCGATCCTAGCACAACAAATCCACTTAAACCACTTGTGGTTTGGAAATTGATGGGGAAATGCATGAAAAAGTGTGGGGTGAATGATTGACTAATGGGAAGACGTGTAAAAACATGGCAGGCAAATCAAAACAAATGTTCATTGTCATATGACTGCCCCGTAAACAAATCTGAACAAATGCGCAGTGAAGACTGGACGCAGTTTAATCACCATATAAGTATTGCTCAAGCAAATCAGGGTGCATGTTGAATATGTAGTTTAGAAGTATCCAGAAAGCCACAGATTAATTAGCCGGCCCTGCTTTACCTGAAGCAGAATTTTCGTGTGTCCTGTTTATATTTGTTGTTGTTGTTGTTTAGTCATTTAGTCGTGTCCGACTCTTTGTGACCCCATGGACCAGAACACACCAGGCACTCCTGTCTTCCACTGCCTCCGCAGTTTGGTCAAACTCTTGCTGGTAGCTTCGAGAATACTGTCCCACCATCTTGTCCTCTGTCGTCCCCTTCTCCTTGTGCCCTCCATCTTTCCCAACATCAGGGTCTTTTCCAGGGAGTCTTCTCTTCTTATGAGGTGGCCAAAGTATTGTCATATTGTCATATATGTGACAAATATGGCAAATATTTGGGGTTTTTTTGAACAGCAGCTCTGGCCTCCTTTTTTGCTCTGTTGCTAAGTTTAGCCAAGATTTATCTGTTCCTTGGGTCTTTCATTTTTGGAATTAATTTGTTTTAAGGCTGATGTGCGACGGAGAAGAATCAGCCCGATCTGGTTTTATTGATGTTTTTGATGTAGGTGAAAGCCAACAGAACGTGGAGCTATGAAGGTGGTGGAAAGTCTAGCCGACAGTCATTTCCAAGTGGGGAAGTGCGTTTTGCTTCCTCTTTGAAAGAGTGAGTTTTTACAGCTGCCTTATTTGATGTGATTCGTCAGATTAGCAGGAATTTAGCCATCTTGATAAAAGTGTTTTCTGTGCCTTGTTGAAGTTTACAGCAAATCTGCTGGTTGACAGTTTATGGGGGAAACCTCCTTATATAGGCATTGTCACCTGTTTGTTTGTTTGTTTGTTTGCCCTTCCATCCATCCACCTCTCTCTATATATCTGTATCTATAATTTTCAGGATAGCTCTGGCATGGCCGAGCCCAGACTTTGCACACTTACAAAGCCATTCCCGTCATAAGGAGGGGGGGTTGCGGGCTCATACCCACCATCACCCGCACGGGGCTGGCTGCGGCCCCACGTGACCTGGGGAATCCTTGGACCGCGTCATTCCCTGGGCCAGCCAATCGGCTGGCTGCAGGGTCGGGGCTAGGGTCACTTAAGGACGGCGCGGCCCGAGATCGCCCCTTTCCTTCCTCGTTCCAGCTGCGGTTTCCCAGCCACCCACCCACCCTCTAGGTTTTCTCTCGGACTTTGCTATGGACCTCGGTTTGGTAGGAGTTTTTCCACTTGGCTAATTGGCATTGTTTTAAAGCCATTTGGTTTTATCGCCTACCTCGTAGCAAAACGTCACAACGCCTTTGGTTTTGGTGGTTAGGCATTCGTAGGGGTATTATTATGCAGATGAGTCGGGGGGGGAAGAGCGCCATCACCTCCCCCAAATATTTAAGGGTAGTCCGATAAAGGATTCCAGGGGACGTTGCCTCGTCCGAAACCTGTGGAGGCTAGGCCTAAAGCGTGCTCCCGAGCGGTGACCCCTCGGGGAGTGCCTAGGGATGTGCATCTCAGGGGGCCCCCCCTGTTGGTGTTAACCCTTTCCGGTTCTATGCCGGTTAGTCTGATAGGACCAATGCCTAAAGCCAATACCGCTCTTACCTGTAACCAATAAAGTTGTGGCCATTTTTCGCCCATTAACCTAAAATTCTGGTGTCCTGTGTCTTTATTTATTCCAACTTTGGGGGGGGGGGAATCACCACGCAATGTAGCTGGACTACAACTCCCATCATCCCTCACCCTTGGCCATACTTCCAACTCCACCTTGACCTTTTTTCATAGCAGCACCTAAACTTTGGAACTCCCTGCCTGTTGATATCAGACAGGTTCCTTCGCTGTACTCTTTTTGGCGTCCACTAAAAACATCATTGTTTAGACAAGCCTGCCCAGATGTTTAGAAACTCGCCACGAGCTTTAATCCATTTTAGGACTGTTGTCATTTTAACTTTCCAAATGTCATAAATTATTGTTCTTCATTTTTCCTGTTGATAATTTCAACTTTTTTGTAAACTGCTTGGGGATGCTATTGCTTTGTCATCCAGTGGTGTATACATTTTATGAAATTGTTTTCTTAAAAAAGTGCAGGGACCCGCCTTCTTTCGGGTAAATAGTATTACTACTTAAAAAATATATATTCAAAAATTCCACCTATAATTCCAATACGTTTTTAAAAAACCAAACACTTTTTTATTGCCAACCTCCCATCCCATTTTCCACAATGTTATTCTTACACCCCGTTGCTGCACCCTGTTTTCACTCTTTTTTAACATAGTCATAAAGCGTGCTCTCCAATAAATGAGAGCACGTGTTGCGGTGTGGGCCACCAGGCCAGGCCTCTTGTTGCCAGGCAGGTTAATAGTTGTTGCCTGGCATCATGATTGGGTAACCGGGTTGCTGGGGCAAATTGTATGTTGCAAATTGGGTTGGTGGGACCATAGTCTTTAAATATTGGTGCACTCTGGTTTCTCTTTCTCTTTGCAGAGTGCATCGGATCACCCACCCGCCCGCCCTCTTTCCGGTTGACCTTGCTTTGCCTGTCATGGGGTCGTCTGCTTTGGAGCAGGGGCCTAGTAGGAATTTTGCCATTTGGTGATTGGCTGTGCCGTTTGGTTTTGCCTTCTACTCAGCAATTCGTCACAACTTGTAAGGTTGCGGTTAGGCATTGGTTATAATATGCTGGTGGTGGAGGGGTCAGGCTGGGCCTGCCCCTCCTATTGCGCTGAAGGGAATTCCGTTAAAGGAATCCTGGGGCTTGCCACGATTTTGTCCAATCCCTGTTATGGGACCAGGGTCGCCCAATCGCTGTTATGGGAATCCTTGTTATAGGACCGGGCAGGCAAGCTTTCGGGGAGCTGCTGGGGTGAGCGGCGTGGGTCCGACGCTTAGCTCAAATGACCCCCCAGTTTGACTTTCTCTTCTACTGGCTACCGATCGGACCTCGGGATGTCAGTTCTGTCCCAGGCGGGGGGACAGATAGTCATAACCAATGTCTAAACAACCACTCACTGATTTTGTATTTTAATAAAGTTGTGGCCAAAATAGTGCCCAAAAACCAAAACTAAAATTACGTGTTATGTGTGAAGTTATTTGAGGGGTGGCCTGGGGACCTACACACGCAACACAATAATCTTTAATTCTTTCTGTTGCTCATAGTTCAAAACCTGTTCACAGATTCTTCATGCTGTAGTATTTCTTCAAATAATCCAATAACAATAACAATAAATTATTTATACTCCGCCCCTTTGGCTGGGTTTCCCCAACCACTCCGGGCGGCTCCCAACAGAAGACTAAAAACAGAATAAAACTTCAAACATCAAAAACGTCCCTAAACAGGGCTGCCTTCAGATGTCTTCTAAAAGTCTGGTAGTTGTTTTTCTCTTTGAGATCTGTTGGGAGGGCGTTCCACAGGGCGGGTGCCACCACCAAGAAGGCCCTCTGCCTGGTTCCCTGTAACCTCACTTCTCACAGTGAGGGAACCGCCAGAAGGCCCTCGGCGCTGGATTTCAGTGTCTGGACAGAACGATGTGGGTGGAGACGCTCCTTCAGGTATACTGGGCCGAGTCCGTTTAGGGCTTTCAAGGTCAGCACCAACACTTTGAATTGTGCTCGGAAACGTACTGGGAGCCAATGTAGGTCTTTCAGGACCGGTGTTATATGGTCTAAAAGGCTTCCATTCTTTTTTTTTTAAAAATTTAGTTTCTCTTACTTTAACTGTTAACTTTGCTGATTCAACATTCCTTTGCTTACTTCTTCTTTAGTAGGAACTTCTTCGTCTTTCCATTTCTGCTTTCAGGTAAAGATTATGTCACCTGAAAACGAACAAACGCCCTCAAGCTTACGTGATTTGTGCAGGCTGGCACTGAGTACGGTCAGATCTAAATGTAATAACTGCCCCTTCTGGACGGAACAAAAATACAATATTGAGAGCTGAGACATCCCTGACAGTTACCCCCTCCCCTTTCCCCCCAAAACCTCCTGCCCATACCTGCCGCCACGATCTCCTTTGCCTTCGCTTTCTGCTCCAGGCTAGTTGCGGAGAAAGTAACTGGGATATTTGAGATCATAAGGGGTTTTGGATGAGTGAACCTGGAGTGACTAAAGCTTTTAGCAAAGAATGGGATGGATCGCCAAGGCCTGCCGTCACATTACATAAACATATGCTTAACGGTACGCACCGTATGTGGGGGCCTGGCGCCACCGTTGCATTAAGTGAAATTTTAGACTGAAATTGGAAGGTGCTCGGCTCTTGGCTCCGGGTACCTGCTTCTCTGTTCCCTTTCAGAGTTCAAGTAAGAAAAGCCAAAGTAGCGTCGGAGAATGTGGATGGTGCCGAGCAGGTCTTGACCTAAAGTGAGCTAAAGGGGAGAGAGGAGTTTGGGGGCCTCTCTTCTCCCCCCATACATCCAAGCATCCAAGTTTCGATTTCATCCAAAGAGCTCAAAGCTCTTTTTTGTTTTCGTTTTAAATATACATTAATGGAGACTGAGATTTCTGCACGCTGCTGACATCCCATTCATTATCACAGTTGGGACGAAGGCATCCTGCTTAACATTCCATGGATGCCCTGTTTTTATACCTCTTTACTAGATTGTCAGATGTATGCTATTTAAGACACTGTGGTCTAATCCACTGAGCCTCTTGGGTCGGCGGTTCGAATCCCCGCGATGGGGTGAGCTCCCGCTGCTCTGTCCCAGCTCCTGCCAACCTAGCAGTTCGAAAGCATGCCAGTGCAAGTAGATAAATAGGTACCACTGTGGCAGGAAGGTAAGCAGTGTTTCTGTGCACTCTGGTTTCTGTCATGGTGTCCCATTGAACCAGAAGTGGTTTAGTCATACTGGCCACATGACCCAGAAAGCTGTCTGTGGACAAAGGCCAGCTCCCTCGGCCTGAAAGCAAGATGAGTGCCACAACCCCACAGTCGCCTTTGACTGGACTTAACCATCCAGGGGTCCTTTACATTTTTACCTTATTCAGTAGCTCCATACGGATGCTCAGTGCTTTTTTTCTAAAAATAAATAAAAATGAGTCTCAGTTTGACTCAAGAAAATCACCATTTTATAGTTTAAATCAGTGGGAAATAAATACAGTAAACCCACAAAAGTACAAAGATTCGCCAAATGTTTAGGGGTATGCGTACCTCTGCATACTCCCAGCATTTCTTTACTAACCAATTTTAAAAGAAAATGTTATACAGGGAAAGCTGTTACTTTAATGGGCATTTAGAACATACTTCTGTGTTGTCATGCTGGGAGTGTAGCATTGGAAAAGTAGGAAAGGGAATGCAATTTTAATTTTCCCATTTAATTTTTTATTTAATGGTGTTTTATTTATTTAATAGGATTTATATATCACTTGGGACATGGGTGGTGCTGTGGTCTAAACCACAGAGCCTAGGGTTTGCCAATCGGAAGGTTGGCAGTTTGAATCCCTGTGACGGGGTGAGCTCCTGTTGCTCGGTCCCTGCTCCTGCCAACCTAGCAGTTCGAGAGCACCTCAAAGTGCAAGTAGATAAATAGGTACTGCTCCGGCGGGAAGGTAAACGGCGTTTCCGTGTGCTGCTCTGGTTCGCCAGAAGCGTCTTAGTCCTGCTGGCCACATGACCCGGAAGCTGTACGCCGGCTCCCTCGGCCAATAAAACGAGATGAGCGCCGCAACCCCAGAGTTCGTCACAACTGGACCTAATGGTAAGGGGTCCCTTTACCTTTATATATCACTTAATCATCAACCTCTGGGTTAGAGGTTCCCAAGCCCTGCACTACAGGAAGGTCGGAGACTATGATTTCCAAGCAGGCTTTAGCACTGACATCTCTCATTTAAGGGCTGCCTAAAATAAAGGTAAAGGTAAAGGGGCCCCTGACCGTTAGGTCCAGTTATGAACGACTCTGGGGTTGCGGCACTCATCTTGCTTTACTGGCCGAGGGATACAGCTTCCGGGTCATGTGGCCAGCATGACTAAGCCACTTCTGGCGAACCAGAGCAGTGCACAGAAATGTCGTTTACCTTCGTGTTAGAGTGGTATCTATTTATCTACTTGCACTTTGATGTGCTTTCGAACTGCTAGGTTGCCAGGAGTAGGGGCTGAGCAACGGGAGCTCACCCCGTCGTGGGGATTCGAACCTCCGACCTTCTGATTGGCATGCCCTAGGCTCTGTGGTTTAGACCACAGCGCCACTGCCTAAAATTTCTGAATCAGATAAGTGCTGGAGATGTAAAGCGGTTGAGGGTACGTTTTATCATATGTGGTGGACTTGTGAAAGGGTAAAAGAGTATTGGGATATAATATATAATGAATTGGAAAAAAATGTTTAAAAGTACATTTCCAAAAAAACCAGAGTCCTTTTTGTTGGGAATAATTCACAGGGAAATTCCCAGGTGTCGAAAAAGGCTATTTATGTACGCTACTACCGCAGCCCATGTTTGGAAAACGAGCGAGATCCCAACCAAAGAAGAATAGCAACTTAAACTCATGGAATATGTGCAGCTTGCAGACTTAACTTATAGAATAAGAGAAAAAAGAAGAATGCACGTTTAAAGAAAACTGGAACATGTTTACTGACTATATAGGTGAAAATTGTGTTTATTTAAAAACACAGGTAGCATTAAGATAAATTCAGCAGTGTGAATAGGTTTTGATGGGTGTAACAATGGATTACTGAATGGTTTAATTCTTGTAAAATATGCAGGGATGTATGGTATGCAAAAGTGGGATGCGGATGGTGCTGTGGGTTAAACCACAGAGCCTAGGACTCAGAAGGTTGGCGGTTCGAATCCCCGTGACGGGGTGAGCTCCCGTTGCTCGGTCCCTGCTCCTGCCAACCTAGCAGTTTGAAAGCATGTCAAAGTGCAAGTAGATAAATAGGTACTGCTCTGGCGGGAAGGTAAACGGTGTTTCCATGCGCTGCTCTGGTTCCCCAGAAGCGGCTTAGTCATGCTGGCCACAAGACCCGGAAGCTGTACGCTGGCTCCCTTGGCCAGTAAAGCGAGATGAGCACCACAACTTCAGAGTCGGCTATGACTGGACCTAATGGTCAGAGGTCCCTTTACCTTTATGCTATGCAAAAATGAACCACAGAAGGAGAAGAAGGGAAATCATTGGTTATTAAATGAATATTTTGAAATGTAATTTAGAAAATTTAATAAAAACTATTAAAAAATAAAGGTGGAGATCCCATTCTTCCTGAAAATGCCTTGCTCAAAGCTCCATCTCTCCTTCTCTTCCTGCCGGCTCCAAGAAGATCACGCTGGCTCCTAAGTTTTGATGAAAATGCTTTGCACCCCTGGATTCTATCCGAGTTAATCAACTCGCATTGGGATGAAGCAGTCCTTCCCCCTCACCGAATTTAACAGATAGGCAGCTGAAGGAAACATTGCATTACTCTCGGAGGAGGGGGGGAATAAATGGAAAGCACACGAGGAAATAAAACGGTTGGCGTTCTGCTTGGAATTGAAAAGCGCTCAAGGTTGAAGCCTTTAATGTAGGGAGTTTATCAACAGAAGCAACATCTTGGTTTTTTATCTGAAGTCTGGGCAAGGTACTTCCTATTGAGGAAATTTATAGAGCTGGAGATTTGGGGAGCAGATTTCGGGGCCAGAAAGCCCTTCGGGGGAGAAAACCATTTGCTGCTTTCAGAATCTGCATGCAACAGCAAAGACCATGTAGTCGCAAGAGCAATGGGGAGAGGCAGAAAATCTTCCATTTCCTGGTGTGGGGTCAGGGTGAGAATGCTTGATTTAGTTAGAATCAACGAATTGTAGAGTTGGAAGGGACCTCAAACATCATCTAGTCCAGCCCCCTGCAATGCAGGAATCCCAGCTAAAGCATCCATGACAGATGACCACCCAACCTCTTCTTTAAAAAAACTTCCACAGTTCCAGCATTTGGAACATGGTCATTTGGGGTAGGTTAATTCTGGTTAATAGCTGGAGTTTGTTCAAAATGTTAACTCTTGAAATTAGTTGTGTGTGATAGCCTATATGCTTTTTGAGGTGTCGGTCAGCAAACTTTTTTAGCAGGGGGCCAGTCCACTGTCCCTCAGACCTTGTGGGAGGGCGTACTATATTTTGAAAAAAAATAATAATGAACGAATTCCCATGCCCCACAAATAACCCAGAGATGCATTTTAAATAAAAGCACACATTCTACTCATGTAAAAACACACTGATTCCCGGACCGTCCACAGGCCAGATTGAGAAGGTGATTGGCGGGATCCGGCCCCCGGGCCTTAGTTTGCCTACCCATGGCCTATGTTCTTCTCCCAGAAATTACCCAAGAGGTTCCTAAGAAACAGACCAGCGACCAAATACTGAATGGTGACGTGCTCTTTTCATTATAATTATTTGTATCTGTTAAACATATTTTTATATATGCATATGGTTTTGATTCTATCAGTGTTTAATTGTTTTTTAATTATGGCTTTTTCTTTGTTTTTAGCAATCCTTTTATCCATAAGCTATCTTGAGTCTCATCAGAGGAAAAGGTGGGGTATAAATAAATGAAGAAGAAGAAGAAGAAGAAGAAGAAGAAGAAGAAGAAGAAGAAGAAGAAGAAGAAGCAGCAGCAGCAGCAGCAGCAATTGGTGTCAGCATATTTCAGAAAAATTGCCAAGCAATTAATAGACACTTTTCTGTGATGCTGCTCTTTTTTGAAATAAGTAGCTGAAGGACATAGAATTTGATGGCAGGTAGAAAGATATTGAATTCCAGCCCTTTCCCTCATCCTTCGCCCTGCCATCCATCACTGAGGATATTGCCTCAGGCAGAGCACACCTGCCCCTAGCCCCTAGTTACCCAGCTAAGAACAGCTTCCAAATCTCAAAGTGAATGTTGCTTTCCTTCGCTATCCAGTAGTGGCATTTGCAATTGGAATTAACCCAGCCAACCTCGTCTGCATAGCCTTGTCAACTGTTTCTGTTTCTTGGCGATGCTTAAAATGGGGTGGTCATGCTCTCTTCTGCTTCTACTTCTTTTTTAAAAAAGTTACCTGCCGCCCCCCCAACCCTGCAATTGGGCATAAAGACATAACTAAGGTCCCATCTGAAGTATACATTTAAAGCAGTATTATACCACTTTAATCCACCAGAGAATCCTGGGAAATGTAGTTTCGTGAAGGGTACTGAAAGGTGTTAGGAGACCCCTATTCCCCTCACAGGACTACAAATCCCAGAGCTCCCTGGGAAGAAGGATAGGCTGAGAATTGTAGCTCCGGAGTCTCCTAACAACTCTCAGCACCCTTAACAAACTACACTTCCCAGGATTCTCTGGGAGAAGTTACAAGTGGTGTGGTAACTGATCTAAATGGATGGATCAGGCATGGATCAGGCCTCCAGTGTTTTAGGGATGCCGTATTTCAAAAAGTGAAAATCGGACACAAAAGTTGCTGAGCTTTTTTTGGCAAAGTTGTTGTGCTTTTCTGGCAAAACCTCCAAAACATAATAATACTAATACAGGCATACCTCATGTTACGTTTGCTTCAGGTTGAGCGTTTTCAGGTTGCATCCTGCAGCGACCCGGAAGTACTGGAAAGGGTTACTTCCTGGTTTCTCCGCTTGCGCATGTGCAGACGTCACGCACATGCGCAGAAGCGGCAAATCTCATGTTGCGAAATTCTGCTCATGTTGCGAACAGGCCTCCGGAACGGAGCACGTTCGCAACCAGAGGTAGTTCTGTATGTTTTTTAGCTTTTATTTTTTGAATATTTTTTTAATGATATTTATTACTTTTCCAACATTTTCGACACAACACTACAAACAAAAAAAGAAAAGAAAAAGAACAATACAAATACAATACAAAAACACTACTGTCAGGGAACTGCCAGCGCAGCCAGAAGTGGAGGAAGGGCTCCCAAGCGATGCCGGAGAAGGTCCCAGCAGGAAAGGAGGGGACTCAGCGACCGGGGAAGGAAATCAGCGTTACACCAGGGAGAAAGGCGGGCAGAGGCGGGCTTCGGAGAGGTGGAGGGGGGGAGGAGGCATGGAGTATACCTGCGGCAGAGCAATTTGTGGAAGAAATGGAGGCCCTACACCAACAACTCAAGATGAACTTGGAACGGGCCAAGGAAACTTACAAGAGGCAGGCCAACAAGCACCGCAGGGAAGGGGAAACCATACGGGTTGGGGATCGGGTGTGGTTGTCAACCCAAGGGTTACCCTTTAAGGGAGGGTGCAAGAAGTTAAGGCCTAGGCGACTAGGACCTTTTGAAGTAACCCAGCAGGTGAACCCCGTAGCATTTAGGCTCAAGTTGCCGACCAGCATGAAATTACACCCGGTGTTCCATAGGTCTCTCCTCTCACCGTACAGGGAGGGACGGGAATTTCTGGGGTGAGAGGGAGAAGCCCCCATACACCCACAGGTGGAGGAGAGGGAACTTCACAGTTAAGCCCTGGAAATACTCGACTCTAGATGGCGAGGGCGCCAGGTGGAGTACCTGGTGGCCTGGGAGGGCGAACCCGAGTCAGAAAACACGTGGGTTCCCGCGGAGGCCATCAGGGATGAGTATCTTAGGGAGGAGTTTCACAGCAGGTTCCCAAGGAAACCCAAACCAATAGCAAGATTCTGGGAGGAGCAATTTGGAGTCACAGAAGATGAAGAGGATTTTGTGGGTTTTCCGGCCTCTGAGGGGGAGGGAGGAGAGGTGTCAGATGGAGAGGAATCGGACTGGGAAGGTTACCCCACGGGAGGAGATAGGAGCAGGTGGGAAGCAGAGTTTGAATCATC
Organism: Podarcis raffonei; assembly: GCF_027172205.1. Classification (NCBI taxonomy): domain Eukaryota; kingdom Metazoa; phylum Chordata; class Lepidosauria; order Squamata; family Lacertidae; genus Podarcis; species Podarcis raffonei. The sequence continues at coordinate 67,135,749 of NC_070611.1, forward strand.
AGAGGATGGGGGCAGTTCCTTCAGGGGATTCCCCGCACCGTCGGCCGAGGAAAGGGACGAGATTGGGTCAAAGGAGCGGGCCGGAGGTGGAGGGGGTCTGGGGGGGAGATGGATGTCAGGGAACTGCCATCGCAGCCAGGAGTGGAGGAAGGGCTCCCAAGCGATGCCGGAGAAGGTCCCAGCAGGAAAGGAGGGGACTCAGCGACCGGGGAAGGAAATCAGTGTTACACCAGGGAGAAAGGCGGGCAGAGGTGGGCTTCGGAGAGGTGGCTCCAGGACTCTTCACCAGAGACTAGCGAGGAGAGTACAGGTCCTCCACTGCCCACGCCCACCCTGCGCAGAAGACTTCTGCGCAGGGAGGCTAGGTGGAGGCTATCCGTCAAGGAACTTTTATGTTGGAAGAAGTTCAGGAAACGCCCACTGATGGATTCTGCCAGTGACTGAGACAGCCATGGAGGAAGGGCTGTCCAGCCAGGGAAAGGTTTAACCAGACAACGTTGCCTAGAGCACCAGCCCCCTTACGCACGAGCAACCCCAATTCCCTTTACAACTACATAACACCAACACATTAAACTAACAAAACAAAGCAAAAACAAACAAAAACAGTTTAAAAACACCTCAAACATTTTCAATATCTTATCTTTCATTCACTTATTTCCAACAACCTCCTCACACCTCCCTTTTTGTATTCCACTTCTATTAATTGTTTCAGCAATTCCTTTCCATCTTCCTCTGTTTTCTATCCTGTAATTATCTTAACACATTCTTGCCTTATTTTTCCTTTAATTTTCTATTATTCTATTTATACTTAATTCCTTATAACATTTCTACTAAAGCCATATAACTTCAATCCAACATTCTTTTAACATTCCTTAATTTTACAATATTTTGTATAAATAGTCTTTAAACTTTTTCCAGTCTTCTTCCACCGACTCTTCTCCCTGGTCTCGGATCTTGCCAGTCATTTCCGCCAATTCCATATAGTCCATCAACTTCGCCTGCCATTATCCAACACTTCAGTGCTTTCAAGAAGCAGCCATTCTCTCAGCCAGCAAAAAGCAGATGGTTCACAACAAAGTTTAGGGGTCTGGCAGGGCAAGTCCACCTCCTCCTATTTTTTGAAATTTTGAAGAAGAAAAAATGAATTTTTGAAATTTGATATGGACTGGTCACCCCCAGCATCTCCAGCTAGAGCTAGGAATACAGTGGTACCTCGGGTTAAGTACTTAATTCGTTCCAGAGGTCCGTTCTTAACCTGAAACTGTTCTTAACCTGAAGCACCACTTTAGCTAATGGGGCCTCCTGCTGCTGCCGCGCCACCGGAGCACGATTTCTGTTCTTAACCTGAAGCACTATTTCTGGGTTAGCAGAGTCTGTAACCTGAAGCGTATGTAACCTGAAGCGTATGTAACCTGAGGTACCACTGTATCTGCTGTCTGAAATCTTAGAGAGCTTCTGTCCGTCAGTGTAGTTAGTGCTGAACTAAATGGACCAACAGTCTGGCTCATTGCAAGGCACCGCACCCTCCCCCCAATGTTCCTATATGTGCCATCCTTTTTGTGTGTAAGAACATCAGAACTGCCTTCCTGCAATTCAGATCCACCATCTAGTCCAGCAGCAAGCATGTGAAGGCAAGCCATCAGAAACGTGCCATCATCCCATCAGGGAGCCACCGCCCACCTGAGTTAGACAAACCAACTTGCATCCAGGGCCGGCCCCACCATTATGCAACCCGAGCAGATGCTGGGGGGCAGGCAGTGGATGAGGCATTCAAGGACAGAGCTGTGTGTGCCCTTGACTCCCTAACCTAGCCTGCTGCTCTCAGATGCGCTGGAAGATGCTGCCCAATCTCCCCAAATGAAATAACATCGAACTGCCAGTACGTGGAACTGGGACAGGACAGCATCTTGTTCTTCGCCTCGGGCGGCAAAATATTTTGAGCTGTTCCTGCTTCTGTAACATGATGGGTCTTTTTTGGCAGATGGGTCTTTTCCTAGCTGGATGGTGTCCACCATAGTCTATCTTCTGGCGGTGCGATGCAGCATAGTTGGAAGTTGGGTGGGTGGCATGGAATGTTGGCATGGAAGGGACATAACTTTTTCAACGTGAAGGAACAGCCAGTCCGCAACGTTGGTAGCAGAAAGGAACTCCAACGGGACATGCTGGCTTGGGGCTGATGGAAATTATAGCCCGAAACTTCTGGAGGGCATCAAGTTGGTCGTGAACAACCACACCATACGGTTAAAGAACTATGGCTCCACTTTAAATGGCCATGGCTTCCCCCAAAGCATTCTGGGAGCTGTAGTTTGTTAAGGGTGCTGACAGTGGTTAGGAGACCCACATCTGCTTCACAGATCTAAAATTCTCAGAGTTCCAACAGGTTAGATACAGAGTGGAATAATCACAGTATTTTTCAAGGGTAGAGCTGAGCTATTTGCTTGTTTTCTGACATTTTGGAACTACATCTTAACAATGTATCAAGGAGTTGATTTGGAGTGGGACATTTGAGGATGATCTGTGCCAAATTTGGGAAAAGAGGTGGCTTAATTGGAGTTAATTCAACCATGTGATAAGCCCTTCTGGTATTTTGCTGAGAGCTGTGAGGAGACCCCTTGTTCCAGAGCTACAGTTGATAATAATAATAATAATAATAATAATAATAATAATAATAATTATTATTTTATATCCCACCCTCTCTAGCTGAAGCCAGGCTCAGAGCGGCTAACAACAATAAAAGTAACACAGCATTCTAAAATCAATTCATTCTAAAATCAATTCAGAATCAAATTAATGGCAACATTTGGGCTAGAGTTCTGTGAGGATTACCAAAGGAGGGGGTCAGGCTGTGCCTTGGCCAAAGGCCTGGTGGAACAGCTCTGTCTTGCAGGCCCTGCGGAAAGATGGCAAGTCCTGCAGGGCCCTAGTCTCTTGTGACAGAGCATTCCACCAGATTGGGGCCACAGCCGAAAAAGTCCTGGCTCTGGTTGAGGCCAGCCAAACCTCCCTGTGGCCTGGGACCTCCAATATGTTTTTGTTTGAAGACCGTAAGGTCCTCCTTGGGACATACCAGGAGAATTCCCTGGGAAGAGGGATTGGTGGCTAAACTACTTTGGAAACTGTAGCTCTGGGGTGGAAATTGGGGCTTCCTGGCCCCTCTCCTCGCCTTGACCAGGATTCTTTGAGGGAAGTCAGGACTGCTTAAAGCACATCATAGCATTTTAAATGAATAGTGTGAATCACAGAATCTCAGGTTTGTGGAGTTGGAAGGGACCTTGAGGGTCATCTAGTCCAAGCCCCTGCCATCCATGATAGATGGCCACCCAACCTCTGCTTAAAAACCTCCAAGGAAGGAGAAGGTCCCTAGGTCTGATACTTTGTTTGTTCAATCAGGAGCTGGAGAGAAGCGAGTGTCAATAAATCCGGGGCGAGGGGAAAGTCAGCCAAGAGCATTCTCATTCAGAAACCTTTCCTATTTTGAAAGCCGTTCATTCAGCAGCCTGCATGTTATCATCCCCTCCATTGCATTCCACACACACACACACCCGCCTCCACTCCCCACTTCAGCCAGCCTTACCGGTTGTCAACTTGCCGCGGTCTCTGTTTTGATTAGGTCATCACCGGAGCGAAAGAAAAGCCCTCGCCGACAAAGCCAGGCCTGCCTCCCGTCTCCGGGCAGGACTTAATTGCAAACCTCACTCCTTGAAGGGCCGCCACAGTCCCTCGCTCCGCTGCGAAGACTTTGAAATCCATCTAATGCAAGGGGAAGATTACAAGTTGTGCACTTGGCTACTTCTGGCCAGCTGCGTGCACAGCGGAACGGGGGAGATGGGAAATTGCTTTCCACACCGGAGAGGAGAGGAAGCCAGTGAACGTCGCGATTGCCACATTAGCTAGGCTTTCGGAAAAGCAACAAACGAGGGGAAACCGTCTGGTGCAGGAAGGAAGAGGTGCAGTCTGGGTAAAGGCAAAGAGTATTTGAATACCAGTTGTGGGGAGAGGGTAAGGTAAAGGGACCCCTGGCCATTAGGTCCAGTCATGGCCGACTCTGGGGTTGCGGCGCTCATCTTGCTTTATTGGCCAAGGGAGCCGGCATGCAGGTTCCAGGTCATGTGACCAGCATGACTAAGCCGCTTCTGGTGAACCAGAGCAGTACACGGAAACACCCTTTACCTTCCTGCCAGAGTGGTACCTATTTATCTACTTGCACTTTGATGTGCTTTCGAATTGCTAGTTTGGGAGGAGCAGGGACCGAGCAACGGGAGCTCACCCCATCGCGGGGATTCGAACCGCCAACCTTCTGATCGGCAAGTCCTAGGCTCTGCGGTTTAACCCACAGCGCCACCAGCGTCCCTGGGGAGAGGGTAGTTGCACTCAAGTCCTACTTGCAGGCTTCTTGAGAAGAGGGTGCTGGACTAGATGGACCTAAGCAGCAGTGGTGTAGCATGGGGGGCCCCACAGGGGCAGTTGCTCCAGGCACAAAATTGTTACAGGTGCAAAATTTCAACACCCTGTGCTGCCTCAATACAGTGGTACCTCGGGTTACAAATACGCTTCAGGTTACATACACTTCAGGTTACAGACTCCGCTAACCCAGAAATAGTACCTCGGGTTAAGAACTTTGCTTCAGGATGAGAACAGAAATCGTGCTCCGGCGGTGTGGCGGCAGCAGGAGGCCCCATTAGCTAAAGTGGTATTTCAGGTTAAGAACAGTTTCAGGTTAAGAACAGACCTGCAGAACGAATTAAGTACTTAACCCGAGGTACCGCTGTACGCTAGTAGGTTTGCAAGAAGTTTTGTAAGGTGGATTATTTGAAATATTGCAAGAAAGACTATGAAAAGAGTTGTTAGTTAAGGACAATTAAATGCAATATAGAAATAAAAAAATGCAGAATAAGTGATAAAGAAGGGAAAATCATCAGAGGTGTTGACAGAAGTCTAAAATATTGCATAAGATGAGAAGATATGTTGTATGACTGTTGGAACTGATATGTTAAAAAATTTCCCCTCTCCTGGCCAAGAAAATCAAAGCTGCTACTACCCTGCTGTATTTATATGTTCTGCATTTAAGCTTAATTTCTGGGCTTCATGGAAGTTTAATATCCACTGACAGATGGATCTGATGGAACCTCAATGATCAGAGGCCATGTACCTCTGATTGCTGGATATTGAGGGACAAACAGCAGGACAAAGAGCTATGAGCTAAGAAGTTGCCTGATACAGTCAGCCTGTTGACTCATCTGGCTCAGTATGGGCAGATCCCTTGCTTAGGAAATAGGCAAGTTATCTGTTCTGGATGGGGTTACACTCCCACTGGAGCAACAAGTGCATAGCTTGGAGATATTCCTTGATACATCTTGGTCTTCAGAGGCCCAAGTGTCCTCTGTGGCCCTTTTTCCAACTTCCTCTGGTTCACCAACTAGGGCTGTTCCTAGACAGGAATACCCTGACCCCTCTAATCCATGCATTGGTAATCTTGAGGCTGGATTATTGCAATGCGCTATATGTGGAGCTGCCCTTGGGTCTGGTTCAGCAGCTCCAGCCAGATTGCTGACGGGAGCTTTGGGTCAAAAACACGGGACCATTGTTAAAACAGCTGTGCTGGGAGTCCACTTACTACTGAGCCAGGTATTCATTCACAAAATTCATTCATTCACAACTTGGGTCCATGGTACCTCAGGGAACGCCTGAACCCTTATATATTCCAGCTCCATCACTGAGATCATCCGCAGGAGCATCGTTGCTCGTTCCCCATGTAGGTGAGGTTCATTTGACAACAACAGGAAACAGAGACTGTAGTGTCATCTACCCAATCCTGTGGAACTCTCTGCCACTACAGATTCAACAGGCACCTTCCCTCCCAACTTTTAAAAGCTTGCTGAAAACTTTTCTATTCTGCCTGGCCCATGCGGGCAAATACATCCTTTTCTTGCCGCAAACTGCTTTGATAGATATTTATTTCCTATGTAAAGGTAAAGGTAAAGGGACCCCTGACCATCAGGTCCAGTCGTGACAGACTCTGGGGTTGCGGCGCTCATCTCGCTTTACTGGCCGAGGGAGCCGGCATACAGCTTCCAGGTCATGTGGCCAGCATGACAAATCCACTTCTGGCGAAACCAGAGCAGTGCACAGAAACGCCATTTACCTTCCCGCCAGAGTGGTACCTATTTATCTACTTGACTTTGATGTGCTTTTGAACTGCTAAGTTGGCAGGAACAGGGACCGAGCAACGGGAGCTCACCCCATCATGGGGATTCGAACCGCCGACCTTCTGATCGGCAAGCCCTAGACTCTGTGGTTTAACCCACAGCGCCACGTGTAGCAGTATACAAATATTTTAATAAATAAATGCTGGCCGTCACTGGTTCTCCAGGGTTTCAGGCAGGTGCCTCTTCCCTTCATATCTGGGTATAGAACCTGGGACTTTCTGAAGCAGAGAATATGCTTTGCTGCTGAGCTGTGGCTGTTCCCAAGCCATCATGCCTGCTTCTTAGTTTTCCTGCAGTCTTCAGCTGGCCACTGCAGGGAAGAGAACGTAGGGCAAAGTGGATCCTTGATGTGATCCGCCAAGCCTCTGGGCTCCATCAGCAAAAAAAAAAGAGAGGCGAGGGTCCCTGGAGCCCAGACCCACCTGCCTGCCTATCTACTGCTCTAGAAACACATTTCCTCTCCTCTTTGCTCCAGTGCTCGGACGGAGATTCTGGCTAATGGTCTTTCATTACCAGCTTCCTCTTAGCCCAAGGAAGGTCCACAATTAGGCTCCAGCCATGCTTCACGACCCCTGGCCGTCTCGTTGGGGGCTTTGATCCCACCTTTGCTCGTTGACACACATCTAATAGCCAGAATCCGCACAAACCCAACTCACGGCCTCCTGATTTATTCCCCCGCCCATATCCTAGGACAAATAGGAGGAGGGTAAATTGTTCATTAAGGCAACTATCTGTTTGACCTGACCTCCCATCTAGGCAGGGGGGAAGCTGGGGCAGGTGGTGGATAGCAGGATGAGAAAACGAGGGACTTATTTGAACCTGATATTTCATTCCATTGCAGCAGCCCAGCTACGTTATGGGGTTAATGGGAATTTCCTGGAGAATGTGCATAAACCCCAGCAATTATGCACACTCAAATAAAGCCTGGATAATACCCACAAACTGACACTGCCTGCAGGGCAGTCTGCACATTGCCCACTCAGTCTGGATAATCCTGACCTTCCAAGTGTCCCTATTTTCCAAGAATAGTCCCGGATTTACAGAAGCCATCCTGGTTTCTGATTTGATCCCGGAATGTCCCACTTTCCCGTAGGACATCCCCATTTCATCAAAGAAATGTCGGAGAATATGGAGATATGAGACCCCCCGAGCCAAGAAGATAAGTAACTACAGTGGACGCTCGGGTTGTGAACGTGATCCATGCGGGATGCACGTTCGCAACCCGCAGCGTTTGCAAAATGCAGCAGTGCGTCTGCGCATGCACGGGTTGCGATTCAGCGCTTCTGCGCATGCGTGACTGCTGAAACCCAGAAGTAACCCATTCCGGTACTTCCAGCTTTCAGCAGGTCTATAACCCAAAAAAACGCAACCTGAAGCATCTGTAACCTGAGGTATGACTGTATACAACTTTTAGAAGACATCTGAAGGCAGCCCTTCAATATAGGGAAGGGTTTTTTTAATGCTTTATGTTTTATTATGTTTTTATATATGTTGGAAACTGCCCAGCATGGCTGGGGCAACCCAGTCAGAAGGGTGAGGTATAAATAATAAAATTATTATTATTATTATTATTATTATTATTATTATTATTATTATTATCATCATCATCATCATCATCATCATTGAACAGTACATCCCTGTTTCCATCGGAGAAATGTTGGAGGATATGCTGATGAGCATAAGAACATCAGAGGAAACCTCTGGATCAGGCCCATGGCCCATCTAGTCCAGCAGCCTGTTCTCACAGTGGCCGACTAGCTGCCTGTAAAAAACCAACAAGCAGGGTTTGACCACAAGACCTCCTTCCCCTTCTGCCGTTTCCAGCAACTGGTATTCAGAAGCATTTGCTTCCTCCAACTGCAGAGACAGAACTAGTGGCCTCATGGCTAGTGGCCATCAACAGCCCTCTCATCTATGAGCTGCTTAGGCGAGTGGGAAGCAACTTTGCGGGCTAAACTCAGACTCCATCCTGGACCTAATTTGGCCAGAAGCTTCCCATGCCAACTTTAGAAGTTCTGCTGGCCTGCTCAAACCGCTATGCCATTCTCAGCCGCAGCTCAAGGCACCAGCTGGTGTTATATACATACCACCAGCACCTGCATTGTTCTAGAAAGGGATGCTTGATGAGAGACAACTGGTACATATGTGGGTACCAGCAAAGATCTAAGGTTTCCATACGATGCTTACTATTTAAAAAAAGGAAAAGGCCAGCATCCTGAAAACTCTTCTCCTAACAAATATCAGGTTCAGTGTCATGTTGATCCCTGTCTTGTGATACACGACACCTGTTTCCCCTGTCTATGCACAGCACATCCTGTTAAAAGCTGATGATGTTCAATGGGTAAGCATGGGAGCTGCAAGTCATAGAGTTCTAAGTGGGACCATAAGGTCCCCTGCAATGCAGGGATCTTTTGCCCAATGTGGGGCTCAAACCCATGTCCCTGAGATTAAGAGTCTCATGCTCTAGCGCATGGGTAAGCAAACTAAGGCCAGATCTGGCCCAATCGCCTTCTAAATCCAGCCGCGGACAGTCCAGGAATCAATGTGTTTTTACATGAGTAGAATGTGTCCTTTTATTTAAAATGCATCTCTTAGTATTGACGTTACAGGAGCCAGAATCTAGTACCAAAAGAGTTTTAGAACTGATCCAAGAGTTTGGTCAAGTTGCAGGATTTAAGTTGAATAAGTTAAAAACAAAGGTTTTAGAGAAAAAATTAACACCAATGGAGAGAGAGAGGTTTCAGAATGAGACAGGTTTAACAGTGGTTAAGAAAGTGAAATACCTGGGGATTAACATGACAGCTAAAAATGGGAACTTATTTAAAGACAATTATGAGAAATGTTGGTCAGAAGTGAAAAAAGATTTAGAAATTTGGTCAAACTTGAAGCTTTCACTGCTAGGCCGTATTGCTGCGATAAAGATGAATGTATTGCCAAGAATGTTATTTTTGTTTCAAACATTGCAAATTGTGGATAAAATGGATTGTTTCAAGAAGTGGCAGAGAGATATTTCTAGATTTGTCTGGCAGGGCAAGAAGCCCAGAATAAAATTTAAAATATTAACAGATGCAAAGGAAAGAGGTGCATTTGCCCTGCCAGACCTTAAACTTTACTATGAATCAGCAGCTTTCTGCTGGTTGAAAGAATGGCTGCTTCTCGAAAACACAGACATTTTGGATTTAGAAGGTTTTAATAATGTATTTGGATGGCATGCATATCTGTGGTATGATAAGGTCAAAGCACATAAAGCATTTAAAAACCACATCGTTAGGAAAGCATTGTCTGGATAAGATATAAGGACTTATTGGAAAATAAAACTCCAAGGTGGCTGTCATCGATGGAAGCAAAAGCTCAGAAAAAGCTCAATATGGAGGCCAAATGGCCGAAATATTGGGAAATTTTGGAACAAGATGGAGATAGACTGAAATTGCAGAGTTTTGAGAAATTAAAAAACAAAGTGCAAGAATGGAGGCATATAATCTGGATAAGAAAATTGGTTTCCAGGTGGAAAAATCAAAATTAGAAACAGAACTATTAGAACCCAAAACTAAGATTTTGTCAAAGATGTATAACTTGCTGTTGAAATGGAATACTCAGGATGAAATGGTGAAATCTGCTATGATTAAATGGGCACAAGATGTTGGTCATAACATAATGATGGCTGACTGGGAACAGTTATGGAGCACAGGTATGAAGTTTACGGCATGTAATGCCCTAAGAGAGAATATTATGAAAATGATTTACAGGTGGTACATGACCCCAGTCAAGCTTGCAAAAATTTATCATTTGCCCGATAACAAATGTTGGAAATGTAAAGAAACTGAAGGTACATTCTTTCACCTTTGGTGGACGTGCCCAAGGATTAAGGCTTTCTGGGAAATGATATATAATGAACTGAAAAAGGAATTTAAATATACCTTCTTGAAGAAACCAGAGGCCTTTCTCCTAGGCATAGTCAGTCAATCGGTGTCAAAGAAGGATAGAACCTTTTTTATGTATGCTACAACAGCAGCAAGAATACTCATTGCAAAGTATTGGAAGACACAAGATCTACCCACCCTGGAAGAATGGCAGATGAAGCTGATGGACTATATGGAACTGGCAGAAATGACTGGCAGAATCCGAGACCAGGGAGAAGAGTCGGTGGAAGAAGATTGGAAGAAGTTCAAAGATTATCTACAGAAATATTGTAAAATTAATGAATGTTAGAACGATGTTGGATAGAAATTAAGTGGTTTCTAGCTGTAATGCTTTAAGGGAATATGAAAAAGGGGTTGTTAAGAGGTAAAATTCTAATGTTATTATATTAAGATCAAAGATCAGGATAAATAAAGAGGGTAAGGATTTGCTGAACCAACAAACTGAACTGGAATACAAAAAAGGGAGGTATGAGGAGGTCCGGGAAACAAGCTAAAGAAAAATAAGCAATGGAAAATTTGAGTGTTTTTAACCATTTTTATTTTGTATTTTGTATCTATTTTTTTCCTCTCTCTTTCTTTTTCATTTTTTATTGTAATAATTAAAAAAAAAAATCTTAATATATATCTTATAAAAAAAAAGGAATTGGTTCATTTTCTCCCCCAAAATATAGTCCGGCCCCCCACAAGGTCTGAGGGACAGTGGACCGGCCCCTTGCTGAAAAAGTTTGCTGACCCTTGCTGAGCGAGTGAGCTACCACAGTCAAGCCATCCCTTGCCTTGTTCACCTCGTCTTCCCAACCTGGTGCCCTCCAGGGCCGGCCCTATCATTAGGCAAGGCCTCTGATGGGTCAAGGAGGTCTCAGGAGAGAAGGGTAGCAATGAAAGACATAATACAAGGGTTGCCAACGCAGTGCCCTTCAGCTGTCGATGGACTCGTCAGCCCCAGCTAGCATGGTCAATGCGGTGTGAGTTGCCAGGATTCAAATCTAATAGGGAAAATGCTGATTTTGTGAGCAAGTATGGTCCCTCGTGATCTCATGCCACAATAATTGGGGGCCAGCAAACACTTGGGGGACTGTTGTCTCCCTGCAAAGTTGTGACTCCCCAGAAGCCTCCAAAGGCCTGTGCTGGCTGACACCATTGTTGGTCCATGTTTGTGCAGGCTATTAGATGCCTCTGTTCCGCTTCAACATCTTAATTCCGGGATATTGAGAAATCTTCCTTGGAATCTTGCAGACAGAAACTTGAATGCTTGCCTAATGGGAAAATCTTGCAAAAACTCAATATCTAGTATGACTGCGCACCAACCTTGGCAGGATGGGGGGGGATATTGTAATGTTGGAGCATTGTGAAATATGCATTAAAACACAGCATAATGCACACATCAAAGTGTTTTTGATTTTTTTATCATCTGCATTAGTAATCTCAGAACCGCTTTCAATAATCTTTGAGAATTCTTGGAGAACAAGTGAGGTCCCTGCAGACTGGAGAGGCAAATGTTGTCCCAATCTTCAAACAGAAAGGAAAAAATAAGACCCAGGTAACATGTGAACCAACTTCATTTACACATTCTGAAACAATGTGCAAACTGAAGCACAACTTGCAGGTCTCTAATTTTGCAATTTGCACATCTCTACTTTTTTCAGTGCATTTCTTCTGCATCTTAAGAAGCCAATTTATGTGTACCAAAAATGTTTATATTGGGATAGGTTATGATAAAAATGCACGCATCAGTAAAAAAATAACTTACAAAACTGCATTATATTACAGAAAATGGTTTTGCAAGTATATTACCTGAGGCACAGCTGCGAACAAAAATGTGTATATTATAAGAAATTTGCACCGAAACGCAGGTGAATATTCACAACAGCTGTATTTCTTTTTAAGAAATAAATCGGAAGCTGATGTGGAAGTGTGAAGAATTGAATTTAATAATTGGAGAAATGAGAAACTGAGGAAAACTGAAATGAGCAGTTTCACACAACCTTTGAGTGTGGGTTTTTTCAGAGTCCCTTACTGCTAGTGTGTGGTGGCACACAATTGGTGCCAACGCATAAGTTCGGGCCCAATATGCTTCTGACAAAGCACCAAATTCTTTAGAAGTCCAATTCAGGGAGCTATAAGTAAAGTAATCGTGTACATATATGTCTCATTTGAATAGCACATTCCAGAGGGACTGAAGAAGGGGGAGGGGCACACTCTCTTTAGGGCTGTCAAAGTCCTATTTCAGCTGCAAGTCATTTGATGCTTATGAAGAGGCGATTATCTGTGTGAGAAGCTGCAGCGGTCAAACCCGGGTGAAGTGCTGAGTCAGCTAAATGTCACCTGCTTGGCTGAGTTTGACAGATGCATCAATGGCTGTTTTGGAAATCCAAACTCTTTACAGGGGATTAGCTGGGACACTGCAGCGGAGGGTGGGGGGCGGGAGTGGGAAGAGACGGTTGCCAGGGGCACAGCCATTGGGCGCTAACAAGGATCCGGTGCAAAGAGAAAGGAGGATAAGATCCTAAGCAAAGACTGCAACAGAACCAAAAATGTCTATATAAGAAAGGACTATCTAATGGAGGTCTTCGCTGGAGACGTAATATGGACAATGCTTCTTTGAAACACATGCTTTTTATTTTGTCCCAAACTTGCTAGGTTTTGGGAGAAAACGCTTAACTATATAAACGATACACTACAGGGGGAAATGTATGATTTTCAGAGGTGAATATTCTTTTGAACTATGTACCTATTGTTTGGAAACTGACAACGGGGCAGCAAAAATGGATTATAAGGTAAAGGGACCCCTGACCATTAGGTCCAGTCATGGCCGACTCTGGGGTTGCAGCGCTCATCTCGCTTTATTGGCCGAGGGAGCCGGCGTACAGCTTCCAGGTCATGTGGCCAGCATGACTAAGCTGCTTCTGGCGAACCAGAGCAGCGCACGGAAATGTTGTTTACCTTCCTGCCAGAGTGGTACCTATTTATCTACTTGCACTTTGACGTGCTTTCGAACTGCTAGGTTGGCAGGAGCAGGGACCGAGCAACAGGAGCTCACCACATTGCGGGGATTCGAACCGCTGACCTTCTAATCGGCAAGCTCTAGGCTCTGTGGTTTAACCTACAGCGCCACATGCCCTAATTTTGGCCAAGAGATTGATACTGATGAAATGGAATAATAGTAATGTGGTTCCCCTTAATCAATGGCTTGACAACATGAGAATATTGGCAACATATGAACAGACAGCTTATTGATGCAAACTTTCTGTGGATAAATGATATTTGGGGTGAGCTTGCACAGAATATATTAGGTTATTGATAACTATATGTGTATTGGAATAAGAAGACTATACACATCTGTATACTAATGTATGGAAATATAACAGCGAACGGGATGCTGGACTAGATAGGCGCTTAGCCTGATCCAGCAGTCTCATCTTATGGAATCATAGAATTGTAAAGTTGGAAGGGACCCCAAGGGACATGTAGTTCAACCCCCTACATCATCATCATCATCATCAATTTTACACTGCCCTATACCTGCAGGTCAGCCCTGGGTGCTCATTGGAAGGACAGATCCTGAAGCTGAGGCTCCAATACTTTGGCCACTTCATGAGAAGAGAAGACTCCCTGGAAAAGACCCTGATGTTGGGAAAGATTGAGGGCACAAGGAGAAGGGGACGACAGAGGACAAGATGGTTGGACAGTGTTCTCGAAGCTACCAGCATGAGCAAACTGCGGGAGGCAGTGGAAGACAGAAGTGCCTGGCATGCTCTGGTCCATGGGGTCACGAAGAATCGGACACGACTAAACGACTAAACAACAACAAATACCTGCAGGTCTCAGTATGGTTCACAGGAAAAAAATCAGAATATAAAGCAACAAAATACATAACCAAAATAAAAACAAAAACAACCCAATAACCACCCCCAATACATTTTAAAAAGGCATAGGATGTCAATCAACCAAAGGCCTGGTTTAAAAAAGAACATTTTTACCTGGCACCTAAAGGTGTATGATGAAGGCACCAGGTGAACCTCCCTGGGGAGAGCGTTGCACAAGTGAGGAGCCATCGCAAAGAAGGCCCTGTTCTTGTGTTGCCACCCTCTGGACCTCTCAAGGAGGAGGCACATGAAGAAGGGCCTCAGAGGATGATCTCAGGGTCCAAGTAGGTTCATATGGAAAGAGGTGGTCCTTGAGATATTGCGGTCCTGAGCCGTTTAAGACTTTATACATTAATCTCAGCCAGAGAAGAAATCCCTTCTTTTCCCCTCCCAATGAGCCTGCCCGAAAGATCGGGCTTGGAGCTTGGGGAGGAGAAGAGAGGTGGAAATAGGGTCTCAAGGCAGCAGACTTGCTCCAGCTTGTAAATAATTTTTAGTTACTTTCTGGTTATATTTTTTAAAGCATCTTCCCAGGTACATTTTCAATGGTACAAAAGAGGGATTATTTTTTTGAAAAGGTCAAAATGATTTGAATAACTGTAAAGCTCTGTATAGGAACATAAACGAAGCAGCTCTGTCCTCCCACCCACCCTTTCAAACATTTTAAAAAAGGTAAAGGGGCCCCTGACCATTAGGTCCAGTAGTGGCTGAATCTGGGGTTGTGGCACTCATCTCGCTTTACTGGCCGAGGGAGCCAGCGTACAGCTTCCGGGTCATGTGGCCAGCAGGACTAAGCCGCTTCTGGCGAACCAGAGCAGCCCACGGAAACGCCGTTTACCTTCCCGCCGGAGCGGTACCTATTTATCTACTTGCGCTTGATGTGCTTTCGAACTGCTAGGTTGGCAGGAACAGGGACCAAGCAACGGGAGCTCACCCCGTCGCGGGGATTTGAACCTCTGACCTTCTGATCAGCAAGTCCTAGGCTCTGTGATTTAACCCACAGCGCCACCTGTCCCCCGCAATTCCAAAAGAATGTCAAAATGCCCAATGACCCAAAATTTACCATCTGAGAATAAGATTGCAGCCTTAATTCTTCTCTGTCTTAGATTGCAATATGACATGGAGAAGAACTTTTGGACCCAAATATATGCTTCACCTTGCCATGAGTTTTCCTGCAATTCAAATTTCCAATCAGAGAAATGCAAATATTGGTGTCATCTCTAGGGACACAGGAAACTGCCTCACACCAAGCCAGACCTGTTGCTCCATCTAGCTCAATATTGCCTACACTGGCTGGCAACAACTCTCCTGGGTTTCAGACAAGGGTTAATCCCAAGCACTTATGGGGAGATGCCAGGGTTTGAACTACGAACCTTCTGCATGCGAGCTAAGCTACAACCTTTCCTGTTGAGTTTTGAGACACTGTTATGCACCAGTAGCTGAGTCAGTAGAGCATGAGACCCTTAAACTCAAGGTTGTGGGTTCATGCCCCATGTTGGGTGAAAGATTCCAGCTTTGCAAAGGGTTGGACTAGATGATCCTCATGGTCTCTTGTGTTATGTACTGAAGTTCTCACCCTGGGCCAGCAGGGGGATACTGTAGATAGTTCAGGTCCACATATGCAAATATGGGATCTAAAGTGACGTTCAGTGATTGGATAGTTACAGAAAGTTGTTACAGTTACGTTGTTGTTGTTGTTGTTGTTGTTGTTGTTGTTGTTGTTGTTGTTTAGTCATTTAGTCGTGTCCGACTCTTTGTGACCCCATGGACCAGAGCACGCCAGGCACTTCTGTCCTCCAGTGCCTCCCGCAGTTTGATCAAACTCATGCTGGTAGCTTCAAGAACACCATCCAACCATCTCATCCTCTGTCGTCCCCTTCTCCTTGTGCCCTCCATCTTTCCCAACATCAGGGTCTTTTCCAGGGAGTCTTCTCTTCTCATGAGGTGGCCAAAGTATTGGAGCCTCAGCTTCACGATCTGTCCTTCCAGTGAGCACTCAGGGCTGATTTCCTTCAGAATGGATAGGTTTGATCTTCTTGCAGTCCATGGGACTCTCAAGAGTCTCCTCCAGCACCATAATTCAAAAGCATCAATTCTTCGGCGATCAGCCTTCTTTATGGTCCAGCTCTCACTTCCATACATCACTACTGGGAAAACCATAGCTTTTACGTTGTACTGAAGCTCTATATAAGCAGGCTGGCTGAACCCTTCAATTCAGTTCTGTTCTGGTCTGTGAATAAACAAGAGCTGTTTGAAGAATTGCTGTGTCGTCTGATATGTCTACCCACTATTTAACATCTTGCAACTCTACAATTTTATGATTCTATGAAATATAACATCTTATAAACCAATAAGAGGTCTTTTGTTTTAGCAAGCAGTACATGACTAAATAAACCATCAGCTGCCAAGGTCAAGGTAAGCTGGCCAGAGGTATCTAGCTGGCTGACACTGAAAGCTAGATGGACCTTTGGCCTGATTCAGCAAAACGTATCTGAGCAGTTCTTAGTAAACCCAACCCAAGTACCTTTTGCGAGCCAGCCAGCTGTGTCCCATCGCAAACTGGAATGAAGCAGATTTGGGGAAAGAACCATTCACTCAACAGTTGTTTCCTCAGATGTAAATAAGGAAGACAATGAAAATAATTGGTGTGATTTGTACACAGGGAATGAAAAGGGAACTTAATCCAGATTCACATTAAATCCATCAACATGATCTAATTACACAATTTGATTAGCATAGGTGTTCCCCCATCTTACAGCAGAATGCCTGGATTTGTCAAAAACCCGGGCCAGACTCTGCACTCATTTCAATTACTTTACACCTAAAGTCAATTCCTGGATATCCAAGGATTTGCACTGGTTTGTCAGTGTGTTTAGACAACAGCAGGATTTGGCTCTTGACTTCAACAGCTGTCTGTTAGCAGTCTAGCTCATAGTTGGAAACGGAACTCTACCAGCGAATAATCTTATTTTTATAATCAGATAAGTAAATAGAAGCTGTGTAACACTGTTGGCAGGTGACCAAAGGAAATCAAAGGTTAAGTAGTAGGAACGAAGATTCTTCCAGAGGAGGTACGGCCAGCTCTTTTTGCAGAATTGAGAGTGGGTTGACAAAGGACTGAGAAAAGGCTCAACAGAATATCACTTTCTTCCCTCAGAACTTTTTTGTGTTGTGCTTAGAACCTGTGGCTTGGGCTGCCCACCTTTCAGGGCCAGGGGTTGATGTGATGAGGTGGAATAGCACAAAATGGCTGCCTAATCCAAAATAGCAGAAAAAGAGATAGGATCACAGAATGGTACATATATACCCACATAATCTGCTTCCAAACAAACATGCACATCTGCATAAGGTCAGAGTTTTAGTGCATGCTTAATGCGCCCATTGAAATGCATACTGCGCTGTCTTGCTGAAATCAATGGGACTTTACTTTGGCTGAATCCTGCGTAGAATTTGTCACTTCTCCCTTTTCAAAAAATTTATTAAGCCAAATGAATTACTCACCCTTGCATTCATGCTCAAAAACGTCTTGGGTTAAGGAGTAAGCACTCCTTAATTAATCACCTAAGGGAAGCAAGTGGTTATTTTCTGTTTTAATACTGAGAATAAGCTCACCTTTTTAATCATTAAATCAAAAATAGAACGGCTTTAAAAAGGTACACATGGCCAGGTGGGGGGGGAAATGGAAAAGGAAATCACAGTTCATAATTTTTGCCCAATGAGAATTCTTTTCTTCTCGCAACCTGTCAGGATTCCATTTGGCTATTCAGAAATGGGCATCTCTTTTCCCACTTGGAAAAGTATAAATCTGTAGCACTTGCAGGCTTGAGGATGGAAAGCCTGTGGCCAATGGTGAGAAGGGATGGGAGTTGTAGTCCGGCAACGCATCAAATTGTAGAGTTGGAAAGGACCATGAAGTTCATCTAGTTCAACCCTCTGCAATGCAGGAATCTTTTTTTCCAACGCGGGGCTTGAACACAAGACCCTGAGATTAAGAGTCTCATGTTCTACTGACTGAGCCACCTCAGATCAGCAGCAACTGGGAGGCCACTGGTTCCCCATCCCTGCTATAGATGGAAGCTGACAACACCTCTGCTTCCTAGATTTAGCGCGCCTGCTCTGCTGCTTGTTACAGGTTGCTCGTCTGCAGAGGAATGCACTGCCCTGGAACATGGAAGCTGCATTTAGCAAACATGTCTGAGCGCTATGAATAGACCGATCCCTCAATGAATTTATTGCATGCTCTAAAAAAATAATAATAATACTTTTTTAAAAAAAACATGCACGCCCAGCTTCCCTGACTCTCAAAGCTGAACCATGCCAGGAGCAGCTCTTATGCAACGGCGTAGATTGAAGATGTGTTTGCACGTTGAGCCCACAGCAGGCCCCAGTTACTGCCGTGCTGGCAGAGGCTTTTGCCGAGCTCCTGTTTCAGTCAATTTGTTAACAGGGTTGATGCTAAGCATGTGTGCTTATTTTTGGCACCAAACGTTGGAAAAATGAGCTCTCCCCAAACCCGGTCACACTTTCCAGCCATTAGGCACCATGAACAGGTTTGTGCATTCTACACCTTAAGTGAATAATCACTTTGGGCAGCTACCCATCTCGCTTGCCAGCGTAGGCCAGAGTGCTGAAAAAATCACGGATCTGGTGTCTGTCGCGAGTCGACGTACGAATGACGATCAAGGGTAAGTAAGGCAATGTGTGTAGCAGGGTTGCTAGAACTGTCCCAGCCGCAGTCTCCATGCCTCCATGGTGTGTGTGTGTGTGTGTGTGTGTGTGTGTGTGTGTGTGTGTGTGTAAAAAAGCCCATTGGCAAGGAGAGGTTCCCCTTCATGGATCACTGCCTTGGGGCTTGAATAACTCAGAGAAGCTATGAACTATGCCAAGCAGGGCACCTCTTGAGAGTCCCATGGACTGCAAGAAGATCAAACCAATCCATTCTGAAGGAAATCAGCCCTGAGTGCTCACTGGAAGGACAGATCGTGAAGCTGAGGCTCCAATACTTTGGCCACCTCATGAGAAGAGAAGACTCCCTGGAAAAGACCCTGATGTTGGGAAAGATGGAGGGAACAAGGAGAAGGGGATGACAGAGGACAAGATGGTTGGACAGTGTTCTCGAAGCTACCAGCATCAGTTTGACCAAACTGCGGGAGGCAGTGGAAGACAGGAGTGCCTGGCGTGCTCTGGTCCATGGGGTCATGAAGAGTCGGACACGACTAAACGACTAAACAACAACAACAAGGAGAGGTTATGGGACAGGGCTTGCCCCTGTGATCCTGCACTCTGCTTCTGCAAAACCAACAATCCCTGGACAGCTCCTTTGGTTAGAGCATGGTGTCGATGATACCAAGGTCACAGGTTTGATCCCCGTATGGGACAGTGGCATATTCCTGCATTGCGGGCGGGTGGGTTAGACAATGATCAGGGTCCCTTCCAACTTTACGATTTTAAGCGTCTATGATCAATAAGGCCCATGTCACTGTGTACGAGTACAGCCTGGCCACAAAACTGGCAAGAACCAGTTTAGGAGGAACCTAACACAGATTATTCAAGTGAAAAACAACTCCAGTATCCATTTAGAATTGCAAAAAAAGTTAAAGATCCCTTTTAATAGAAAACCAGAGGCATATCTTCTGGGAATTATAAATTTGGATATCCCGCGAAAAATGAAGGGTATCTTTTTAATATGCCACGGTTGCAGCAAGAGTCCTCATCACGGCAAAATGGAATGGACTCAAAAGCTGACAAAATATGCAGAGTTAGATGGTCTGTCAGAAAAAAATAAAGAATAAATCAAAACAGGAATTTGTTTCAAAATGGGAGGTCTTTAAAGTATATTTGAAATATAATTGTAGTAATTTAAATTCTGTTGCGGCATTTGAAGAATTTCAGTAATAGTTTCAAGTTAGATATGAGACCTAAGATATATCTAGAATTAGTTAAATTATTATAAAAGTGTGCATGGGCAACAAGTAATATATACATGAAATAAGGGATAGATGGGAGGTTGGGTCTATGGTTCTAAGACCAATTTTCGCTTTATTATTTTGTTAAGAAAATGTTGTGTTTATTGTTATTTTTGTTTGTATTTTGCTTTCTTTCCTTTTTGCAGTTGTATCAATAATAATAATAATAATAATAATAATAATAATAATAATAATATTTTAAAACTCCAGTTAAGGTACATGGAGGGTTCTGCACATGCAGGAAAAAACACCGTTTACCTTCCCGCCGGAGTGGTACCTATTTATCTACTTGCATTAGCGTGCTTTCGAACTGCTAGGTTGGCAGGAGCTGGGACAGAGCAACGGGAGCTCACCCCGTCATGGGGATTCGAACCGCTGACCTTCTGATCAGCA
Organism: Podarcis raffonei; assembly: GCF_027172205.1. NCBI lineage: Eukaryota > Metazoa > Chordata > Lepidosauria > Squamata > Lacertidae > Podarcis > Podarcis raffonei. The sequence continues at coordinate 67,156,100 of NC_070611.1, forward strand.
AGCCCAAGAGGCTCAGTGGTTTAGACCACAGAGTCACCCGTGTCCCTGGTACCTAAACCACTCAATCTTGCCACCTCCTACCTCATGTCCTCCATGTTCAAGGCCGTAACGACGACACTGCTGTTCCGATTTACCAGGGGCGACTAGTAAAAAACAGAGACTATTCCTAGGAAACCGGGATAGCTGGAGTTCAAAGATGGATGAGCTCTCCCAAATTCACCTTAGATTGACTGGGAGGGTGGGATGGGAACAACCCCATTTTGTGAGACAGGGGCGAAAGTTGGGGTCTTTGGAAGATCAATGAAATCACAGTCCAGCATTCTGTTTTCACAGTGGCCAACCAGATGCCTGTGGTTCTAGCAGGCAATATGGGACCTGACAGATGTTTTGCAGCACATCAGCCCCAACCAGCATGGCCAGTGGCCAGGGATGATGGGAACTGTAGTCAAGCAAGATCTTCAAGGTGCCATGTTGACTATCCTTTGGCCCATGGGTGCAACTGGGTTCTCCTAACCCCCAATATTCTGCACTAAGCCTGATTTTGGAGAGGTTCATTACCATCTTTGGTTGGAGCCTACAAAAACGCACATCTCCAGAGGGGGTTGTTCCACAACCTTCAGACTTGAAGACTGTGCTTCAAGCTACTTTGCCAATAAAATCGACATAGATAGTAACACCACGGAACAGCGTTTTATTCCTAGTCATTTATCAAGCTGATCAATCACCCAAGGCGATCTTCTATAAAATACATCAGGAGATTTATAAGGGGAATATAACGATGGAAGGAACGATAATGTGCCACCCACACTGCGCAAATCGCTGTGATATTTTCACCTCAAACACGCACCCAGTTAACTCCGAGTCTGAAGCCAAATGCCAAGGCTATTTGCATATTTATTCACAGCCCATTAAATTCACTTAAAAGGGAAGATTATTTCTCTCCCCCCCCAACCACCTCTCTCAATGACAAAAGCAAAGAAACAGCCGGTTTTAGGCAAACACACCAGCCTGCCATCTAATATGCCATCGAAATGGCCCTTGTTACACAGATAAACCTTTTATCTCTCTCTCCCAGATTCTAATCAGGGGGTGCAGTTTGCATCTATCCTTTTTGTTTCAGGAGCAACCAATCCAACTGGGAGTCTCTCTGCCCTGGGAAAGAAACTCATTTTGACCCGTTCCAGTCTCTTTCGATTTATTTTTTTTTAAAAAAATCTTTGTACATTTACATATTGGCTTTTTGTCTTGTTTTGTTATCAACGTCTGCAAAGGTGTATTTCAAGCAAAGGGATCGCTTTGAAGACAAAGAGGGTGAAATCTTATTTGTGTGAGAAAGATCTTGTCAAAAAGCAAAATGGTATCTGGAATTCTGATGATGGATTAAAATAGCCATGAAGCTAAACAGCATAAAATGCATGCTAATCATACGGTACTTCTTCTTCTTTTTCTTTGGTGATCACTCGTAGCCGAGTAAGATTGTCTTCCATAAACATGGTTTTAACAATGAGTCCGTAAGTGATTGTGGAGGCCAATTCTGGATCCACACATGGATGGAAATGGAAAGCATAATGCTGGTCAACAAAAGAGGTTTAAAGACTGTCTCAAGGCAAATCTTAAAAAATGCAATATAAACACCAACAATTAGGAATCACTGGCGTGCGAGCGCTCCAATTGGAGAACAGCCTTTACCAAAGGTGTCACGGGCTTTGAAGACACTCGAACTCAGGACACAAGGGAGGAACGTGCTAAGAGGAAGGCACGCTTGGCAAATCCACACCGTGATCAGCTCCTGCCCAGAAACCAATGTCCCTACTGTGGAAGGACATGTGGATCCAGAATTGGCCTCCACAGTCACTTACGGACTCATTGTTAAAACCATGTTTATGGAAGACAATCTTACTCGGCTACGAGTGATTGCCAAAGAGGAAGATTCAAAAGTAATCGCCACTGAGTGTGATGGGGCTTGCTTCCCAAGTTGGTGGGAAACCAAAAATTACTTTCTGAAAATGCTGGAGGTACGTATGCCGTTTAAATATTTCATCCACATGGCCTGCAAATGGGAGGTTCACAGCTGGCAACTCCACTTGGACACAATTCCTTGGCACACACCACTGTTGCATATTTTGGACAAAGGCATCATCTCTTCACACTCGGCATGTTTCACCTGTTTCCAAGGGGACTCAACTCACGTAAATTGTGACTAGGCCATGAGTACGTTTGCAAGTGCGTGTTAAAGAAAAAGGAGTTTCCATTGTCTAATTCTAGGCGCCAACAATACCGAAGAGTTCATTTGCTTCACTTGAATGGATCTTGGTTTAGTTTAGTTTTATCCTTGTTGACTTCATTTTTACACTGTATTCCCTCCTGTAGGAGCCTGGGGCAGGCAGCAGCATAATTGTAAAATCTATACAATTTATAAAAAAACATGTTTAAGATACATACTTGAAAACTAAATGGATATAAGTAGAAAAATAGATGGAAATTGAGCTAGATGAATAAATAGCAATAAATAGGAGGGTGTGTGGAAATAAATAAACAGAAAAAAATAGCTGGAAATTGAGCTCGATTTCCCTACTGTACTGTCATGTGGGGGGGGGTTGGGGGGGTTAAGCACATAAAGCCTGTTCTAATAACTGTAATGGATGTCAGGATACAAATGGATCCTTGCTTTTTAGGAAAGGGGGATAAAAAACTCAATTTCCAACCAGAGTTTCAGAGGAACAAATACCTGCACTTCAATTCCATCCAGACTTCTCTGCAAGAATTCAAAGCACACTGCTGGATCCGACGAACATTTGGCCCAATATCTGAGCCTGGATGCAAAACAGCAACGAAACAAAGGTTCTTTGATTTTGGAAATTATTGCAGCTTCCCAGCTCGCAGAGGATGCTAAGGCGATTAAAAAGCCACTGTTTTTAGTTGCAATTTAAAGACTATTGGGCAGCCGGAAAATTACTGTTTGTTATTTTATTTTTCAAATAAAAAATTCTAAATCGTATCAAAGATGGATGTGATGTGACTGTATCAGTTGCTGCCATGCTAAAAAAAATATTGGACAAGGATCCGAAAAGCTGCCAAAAACTCTTAATGCCAAGTGTGTGAAGTCAGACAAAAGTATATATTAAAAATCTTTTTAAAGGGAGGGGAAGCTGAATTAATGGGCTGCCCACTTCTCAGCTTTTATTTTATTTATAAATGCATTATTCCTAGAACGATAACTCTGTCTTAGCCCATTAACGGAAACTTTCTTCTAATTGGGGGCAACACACAGAGCGCAGCAATAAACAATATTAGTTTGATGTCGAAATCTTGAAGGAAAATGTTTATTAACACGTCTTGAGGGTCTTTTTTTTAACAGACTATCTTTCTGAGTTTTGCTGAGAAATAAATAGATTTGGCAATAATCATAATAATTAATGTCGTCGTTGTTGTTGTTCTTACCCACCGTTCACCAGAAGATCTCAGTAATGAGGGCAGAGAATGAGGACATATAGTAGAAATATTTAAAATAACTTTGGTTTCAGTTAACAAATAGACCAGAAGGAAAGCAGTAAGGAAAGAGGGGGGAAATACCAGAAACAGCTGATCTGTACTGCAGTCTTGATACTTTGAAACAGTGTGCGGTGGATCAGGAGGTGGAGCCACAAAGGGGTTTTGTTCTTGCCCCACATGCAGACCCAATCAATTTTGACAGGACTGGATTAGGGCAGAGCTTAGCGATTATTGGCTGGCCCAGGGGCAGAGCAAAATCTGTCAATGTACTCAAGATGTACAGCTAAAATGAGGAAACTGGGGAGCGGGGAACCCAACAGGCATTCTTTTTTGGCAAGTAGGGTGCCAAATGATGATGATGATGATGATGATAATAATAATAATAATAATAATAATAATAATAATGCCAATAAGAAATCGCTGAGCTGCTTTTCATTGTTTGCTTGCTTGCTTGCTGGCAACCCTACTCAGATTTCCATTCTGTCCAAAAAGCAGGCCGACCATATCTATAGAAAATAAATCAAAAGAGCACCTGCGTTTTCTGAGTAGTTCAACAGCAGAGTAAGTGGAGGGTCCCATGATAGGGCTGCCATATGTCCTCTTTTTCCAGGATACGTCCTCCTTTTCACGGATATAGTCATCATAGCGACCCATAGATAACATGTAGAAGTCGGCAAATGTGTCCCTTTTTTTTGATCTTCAAAATATGGCAACAGTGAGAAGTTCTCATGGGACGTGGGACTGAAAAATACCCCTCTCTGTGCCTGAGACTGAGAAGAATTATGGTGCTGGAGGAGACTCTTGAGAGTCCCATGGACTGCAAGAAGTTCAAACCTATCCATTCTGAAGGAAATCAGCCCTGAGTGCTCACTGGAAGGACAGATCGTGAAGCTGAGGCTCCCATACTTTGGCCACCTCACGAGAAGAGAAGACTCCCTGGAAAAGACCCTGATGTTGGGAAAGATGGAGGGCACAAGGAGAAGGGGACGGCAGAGGACAAGATGGTTGGACAGTGTTCTTGAAGCTACCAGCATGAGTTTGACCAAACTGCGGGAGGCAGTGGAAGACAGGAGTGCCTGGTGTGCTCTGGTCCATGGGGTCACGAAGAGGCGGACACGACTAAACAACTAAACAACAACAACAACAGGTTAACATACTCACAAAATGAACTGCACCTGGGCTTCAATATCCTCACAAAGGATCCTGCACTGAGGTTTCTGTGGCAAGCAAATCCATTTAAACATTATCAACTAATTAATCAATTTAAAGCTGTGTGATTAATCAACCAAATTTGACAACCTCAGTAGGAAAGCAAAAAATTGTGCTCTGAAGTATTCATGACGTGTGCATGTGTGCCCACACCCCACCTTTCTAAATCTGGTGAGGCATGACACTAGACCTCATGGAAAGGTTTGATCCAGTTGGAATTGCTCGCTGCTGTACTGTACAAAAAACCCTGAAGCACAAAAGAAGTCATTTTTACTCCGAGAAATGTCAGAGTGTTATGCTTTCAAACCTGTTGGAAGAACTGATGAATACAATCAGCCACCCAGGAGTCTATCATGTATACCCAACGATAATGTCTGTGAAAAGTCTTTCAACCTCTTTGGAGTAAGAACTTTCATCCAGTGCACAGAACAAAAAAAGCCTAATATAGGGTTAGATGTTTCGCTTCAAAGGAATTTGCTTATGCCACATTCAACCTTCCCCCCTTTCTCTTTCTCTTTCTCTTTCTCTCTGTCTCTGTCTCTCTTTCATTATTCAGAAATTGGAGCCAGGCTCTCTCTCTCTCTTTTTTTGCAAGGGGAAAAAATATTTCAGGTGTCTGCGTTTTTAAAGGCTTTGTTTATGTTACGGCTTTCGGTCAACTTAACAGGTATGTTTTAATGAAAACATTACCTCTCTGCGACCTTCAGGATTTGAAGGTTGAAAATGCAGTCACCGGCCAAAGGAATCCTAATCGTCAGGGATGGAACTGTCAGCACGTAAGACCTTGTTTTTCACATTAAAGCAAGCGTCTCTCTGAAGCGGTTTTTAAAACACACACATGCACACACAGAGAAAGAGACAGATTTCACGCTGAATAGCCTCAAACAGATTGGGACGTATCAACAAAAGCCGCAGTTGAAAAACAGGGGTTAAGAAAAGGTTGCAATTGTAAAAGACTGTATTTAAGGAGTATTTTTGACAGGCCTAAAATAATTCATTAGGCATTAGCCAAAAGCCCAACATTATGGAAGATGTGGAGGGAGTGGTGATGGGAAGAATATATTTCTGGGATCGTTCGGAAGCCCCAGTGCATTTTCAGCTAGTGCTGTTGTATTCAGGTCCAGAAAATCTCTTCTTCTGTTTGGTTCTACCCTCTGGAGCCACAAAGCATTATCAGTTTGGGTGGTGTTTATTTTTTATTTTTTTAAAAAAAAATACACACCAAAAAACCCTACAGATTCCATTGTAACACAGGTGAACAGCTGCAGGAGTGACACAGACTGGAGGCCAACCAACTGACTCGTTCTGAGCTCTACTTCTGCCCCTCTCTCAAATACGGATGTTCCGACTACATTGGAAAAAATGCATCAATGCGAACAATTTGTGTGATCACCCAGAGGTGATGCAGTGAGTCAGTGTGTCTGGCTGTTAACCAGAAGGTTGGTGGTTCGAGCCCACCCAGGAACAGCTGTGGGCAGAATTCCTGCATTTCAGAGGGTTGGACCTTGGGGGGGGTCCCTTCTAACACTCCAACTCTATGGTTCTACGAGCCTTTGCTAGAGTCTTCCCTCTCCCGTTTTTACCAAATCTGTGCCTGTCACATGCAGTTTCAACATAAACCCAATAAAGTTTTTTTATTACACTTATTGCCGGCAAGTTCATCTTTTAATTGCCATCTTGAAATGTCAGTCGGTAGTTCACTCATCTAGCTTTACAAGAGTGCCTAATTGCACAGTTTGTGGCCCTTCCCAGCACAGGCACTCAGCCACACACCGATCTTTCATGATCCACTTAGGAGGCAAGCTTGCGTTAAGCGGGATGGTGTTAACCAGGGGTCAGCTGTTAGGATATAGTTCTGTTCCACCTTAAAAGGAACAGGCTTGAATGTTGTGTGTCACTTGCCTGTTTACTTCCAGCACAGCTTGCTGGGAACTTCCGTTTGTGACCACCGGGATGAAATTTACGGCATGTAATGCCTTAAGAGAAAATATTATGAAAATGATCTATAGGTGGTACATAACCCCAGTCAAGCTTGCAAAGATTTACCATTTGCCTGACAATAAATGTTGGAAATGTAAAGAAAAGGAAGGTACATTCTTTCACCTTTGGTGGACGTGCCCGAAGATTAAGGCATTCTGGGAAATGATCTATAATGAACTTAAAAAGGTATTTAAATATACTTTCACCAAGAAACCAGAGGCCTTTCTCTTGGGTATTGTCGGCCAAGGGGTGTTAAAGACAGATACAACTTTCTTTATGTAGGCTACAACAGCAGCTAGAATACTCATTGCAAAGTACTGGAAGACGCAAGATCTACCCACACTGGAAGAATGGCAGATGAAGGTGATAGACTACATGGGTTTGGCAGAAATGACAAGCAGAATCCGAAACCAGGGAAGAGAAACAGCGCAAGAAGAATGGAAAAAATTTAAGGACTATTTAAAGAAATATCATAAAGTTAATGAAAGCTAGAATGATGATGGATTGAAAGTAAATGGTTACTATTAGTAATGGTTAAGACAAGGAGAATAAGGGAGGTTAGCTTAAATTTAAATTAAAATAAGGGAAGATTTGCTGAGTAATTGATAAGAATTTGGAATACAGAAAAGGGAGGCATGAGGAAGTCGGGGAAGGAAGGTATAAGAAATTAGGATATGAAATGGTACATGTTTTTTGTTTTGTTTTTGTTTTTGTTTTTGTATGTTTATGTATGTTATGTTTATATGGAAAATTTTTTGAATAAAAATATTTAAAAAAAAAAAAGGGAACTTCCATTTGCATATTGCTTTTGATATGCTGCTGTTTGCTTGGACACAAAGGGAAGCAGACATGTTTTTTCCCTTTGTTCCTGATCCAGAATAAACACCTGTAAATAATGCTTACACATGTCTCTGTCCACCACTTCCGTTGTAAAAATTTATTCACTCTGCTGATAAGAGCGTGCTCAGCTTCTGAACATTTTGGAGGCTCGAGTCACTGACTGATGCTGTTCCGAGAACCAGAGTTTGCCCGGCTGCTGGCCGGTGGCTGGAGCCAGCTGGGGGCCTGCCAAATGCCCCCATCTCCACGACAGCATCCCAACATCGGCAACCTAAGGCCCATGGGCCAGAAGCGGTCCACGGAGGCCATTTAACTGGCCCACGAGCCGCCCCTGAACCGAGCCACTTACTCAGAGATTCCCTGCGCACTGCACTAAACCGGCGCAGCATGGTTGCAGGGGTGCTCTTCCGCTGCTCCAGAAATCGCATCTGCACAGGTGCAATTTTTGGCGTCTGGGCATGTGCAGAAATGATTTCCGGCATTGCGCTGCACCAGTCCAGCCCACAGAGGATCTCCACGGGAGTGATTTGGCCCATGCACCAGTAACCCTGGTGTTAACTGAAGAAAGGCAAGCTTATGCTGCTCTCAGAACAGGCATGCTGGTTCTTTCACCAGCTCTGTTGCTACTGGGCTGAGCAACCCAAGCCGATTAAGGTTAATCCTTTTTTAGTGGCCGGTCACCCTTATAATGTGGCTTCAGCTGAGATGAAGGAGAAGAGCTTTCTACTTGACCCTGTGTTGACTGGTGAACAGTCTGTTTTCTTTGGCCAGTTCTCACCTGGGCTTTCGTTCTTCTATTTGGTCAGCATCTAAACACAAGTTATAATGTGGAACATCTTCCACTCAGGGTTATAGGTGTACAAAATGTCGCAGTGCCTAGTAATGGGTGAATGTTTTGATTCATTCCTTGTTTTTGCAGTCCTAAATCCAGTCTTTCACTCTTCCTCAACCATTTTCAATGAAAAAAACTGCTGAAAATTCACCAGCATTTTAGTGCAGATTTCTCCAAATTTTGTGTGCCTGTTTGACTGTTATACACATTTTTGCAAACAATTCTCCTTGACAGAATGCATTTTTTTCATATTATTTTATCTATATGTGCATCTTCACTCACACTTTCTCTGAACATATGTATTTTTCTACACATCATTTGATGCGTGAAATGTGTTGCAAAATTTGTAAGAGTGTGAGTTGCAAAGATAATGGTATTTTGGTTTGAGCTTTGGTTTGAGAAATGCAAAATGGATAGTTTGTCATAAAACTGAAAGTGGATTGAATTTCTCCCCCACCCTTAGCCACGTGTCTACCCTGAAAATTTTGCAGCTACAAATAGTATTGAAAGTGGTATCAGGATTAACTGCCCTGATACCATCAGTATGAATGCACAATTTTAAAAGTGTTTGGAGAAGGCCCCCAGTTTTCCTTCCCTTCTGATTCTCTTGTTCCCTCTTCCAACTTTCCCCTTTCTACTCTGCCCTTCTGGAATCTCTTAAGATGAGTGTATTCCTTCCCTAGGCCACTTATTAATCTACCCCAACTTCCTTTAGACCCTTTTCCCTGATCCACCGACTGCAGGATCCAAGCAGTTCAGCCAATGACAGCAACAGAAACTCCTGCCTGCTTCTATGACATGAGAGCAGCTCAGCCAATCGCTTCCAGAAGTATCAGCGCTAGCAACACAACAAAATCACTTCTGGCACACAATAGAGATAGATCAGAACACTGTTTAGATTGAGTCTGCAAGGCTAAGATTAGACATTAGCTCTATGGTATGGGAGCACCCCAAGGCAGAAAGCAAACCCACAGACCAGATTAGCCACCTCCAAAATATTTGCTGAATAAAACTGATGCCTAGAATAACTACAGTGTGGTGTCTGACATTAAAAAAAGAAGTTTCCATGCATGATTTCAATTTGACAAGTTGGACTTTGTTAATTTGGCAAAAAGCAAGTGTTCCAGGATGCAAACCTACACAAACATACACGCAGTTCTGCGCTGTGCACTGGGTGTAAACTTTTATTGCACGGGAAACTGTCTTGAAAGGCATGATTCATCTTGTCTTTTGGGGGGAGAGGGAGTCTGATTAAAAATAGAGAATTCACTGGCATCCTTGTGTTGCCTTGTGTTTAGGGCAGGATTAAGTTAATCCTGGCAAAAATTATTTTAACACTTTGCTACAGTCACACTTAACAATAGTAATCTCCTTCTTAAGGGAAGTGTTAAGACAACTGCAAATATCTCATTACGGGGACAATTCAGACGCTCAACATACAGCTGCTGGATCCAGCCGTTTCTTCCATGGAATATTCAGATGCCTGCAGGAAACTCTTCCCCATTCAGTTTAATGGAGGGAGCTGAATTTCCAGGCACATTCCTTTGGGCACGCAGACGCCACTGGAATGAAAAGTGAACCCTCCATGCACATATAAGCCGTGAGCTGATGTCCTGCTCTCTGGACCAAACGGACTTCCTGCCTTGTCTGTTGGGCTGCCCAGAAGAATAATGATGGGTGTTTTCTCAGTTGGGTACCAGCTTGCTGACTCAGGAGTTTGGTGTAGAGCAGTGATAGGAGACTTTCAGCAGGTGAGCCAAATGTAGACCTAGAGACCTTTCTGTCTGGTCTTCAGGACTCCAGACTCTCCAAGTGTCCCAATTTTCCAGGGACAGTCCTGTATTTATAGAAGCCATCCCAGTTTCTTATTTGATCCTGGAATGTCCCATTTTTCCTTAGGATGTCGCAATTTTCATTGGAGAAATGTTGGAGAGTGTGGTAGGATGTCCTTGTTTTCATCAGAGAAATGTTGGAGAGTATGGGACTCTCTCCAGCTCTCACACCCTGGGCAGATCTGCCCTGCACCCTCTTGAGGTGCTTTTGCCTTCCTAGAATGTGTCCTGGGACAACACCTCTCGCTTGCCTGGACGTAAGTGTGTTTGAAGAAGAATGCTTTATTTTTAATGTGGCTCAGATGCAGCCTGCTGCATAAAGCTGAAAGTCACCCATGTTGCCCCGCCTACTTTTGCCTCTGGCCCCGCCCACCAAAAGAATGCAACCCCCAGAAGGCTGTCCCCAGGGAACATGGCCTTCAAGAGCACATTTGTCGCTGTGTGTTGACTTGATTGTGTGTGACACTACAAAGCTATGCTTGCTTTGGGGCATTTATTTTGAGTCTCACAGTATGCATCCTTTCTGGCCTTGAGAAGAGGTGCTTATGTCTTTTAACTCAGTTTACAAACATATAAAATGGAGATAATAACCCTTTATTAGTCTACCTCAGTGGTCCGCTACATGGATCAGTCATTCACAGCGGCGGGAATGCTTTGAAGATTGTACTCCTTAACGACGTTTTTATGATGGTATTCTATTATTAAACAAGAAGATAAAACATTGGAAGGCATTAATTACCCATAAAACTGTGCACGTACGCCCTGGGGTGCTTCTGGTCTGCTCTCTTGTGCATTATCACAGGGCCCCTGGTGAGCTGCTTGTCTGGAGAAGCGGCAATGAGATGAAGCTGTCCCATTTTGACTCCTAGGCCCAGGGGGTCATGGGCCTGGAGTTGGGTGGCTCTTCTTCTCTAGAAGAGTGACTAGTGGGGTGCCACAGGGTTCTGTCTTGGGCCCGGTCTTATTCAACATCTTTATCAACGACTTGGATGATGGACTCAAGGGCATCCTGATCAAATTTGCAGATGACACCAAACTGGGAGGGGTGGCTAACACCCCAGAGGACAGGATCACACTTCAAAACGACCTTGACAGATTAGAGAACTGGGCCAAGACAAACAAGATGAATTTTAACAGGGAGAAATGTAAAGTATTGCACTTGGGCAAAAAAAAAATGAGAGGCACAAATACAAGATGGGTGACACCTGGCTTGAGAGCAGTACATGTGAAAAGGATCTAGGAGTCTTGGTTGACCACAAACTTGACATGAGCCAACAGTGTGACGCGGCAGCTAAAAAAGCCAATGCAATTCTGGGCTGCATCAATAGGAGTATAGCATCTAGATCAAGGGAAGTAATAGTGCCACTGTATTCTGCTCTGGTCAGACCTCACCTGGAGTACTGTGTCCAGTTCTGAGCACCACAGTTCAAGAAGGACACTGACAAACTGGAACGTGTCCAGAGGAGGGCAACCAAAATGGTCAAAGGCCTGGAAATGATGCCTTATGAGGAACGGCTAAGGGAGCTGGGCATGTTTAGCCTGGAGAAGAGGAGGCTAAGGGGTGATATGATAGCCATGTTCAAATATATAAAAGGATGTCACATAGAGGAGGGAGAAAGGTTGTTTTCTGATGCTCCAGAGAAGCGGACATGGAGCAATGGATCCAAACTGCAAGAAAGAAGATTCCACCTAAACATTAGGAAGAATTTCCTGACAGTAAGAGCTGTTCGACAGTGGAATTTGCTGCCAAGGAGTGTGGTGGAGTCTCCTTCTTTGGAGGTCTTTAAGCAGAGGCTTGACAACCATATGTCAGGAGTGCTCTGAGGGTGTTTCCTGCTTGGCAGGGGGTTGGACTCGATGGCCCTTGTGGTCTCTTCCAACTCTATGATTCTATGATTCTATGATTCTTCAGAGAATGATGGTGAAGACTCTGAGGTGGAAGAGGAGAGGCCAACCTCAGAACCACTCCCACCAGATGAGCCATTGGTGCCAGCACCCCTCTGGCCTAAGGACATGGCATCACCATCCTCAGGTTATGTTACTGCCACCTTCATTCTTTCTCCCTCTCCTCCTTGCCCAGTGGGCTGCCACAATGTTCAGCCCATTGTTGAGAGAACATCACTTGCAAAGGCTGTTTGAGGAACACAAGGCCAAAATATTCTTAGGTACACAAAACCGGCTTTGTCTCCACCTACATATTTCTTTGAATAAGCTGTACTGGAAATGATGGTAGCTTCTATACACTGTACCCAAATATATAGCTTATTTAGAGTGAAATATAATGGTGAATACAAGGTGAATTGAAATATGAAGGTGAAGATAAAAGTACAGGCATTATTAGTAGTTACTTTTTATTTTGTTTTATCCCTCACTTTCCCTCTGGGCTCCCGATCAAAGTGATGGGCCCCACCTGCACTATACAGAACTACTATTCCCAAAATTCCCTGTGAATTGTAGCTCCGTGAGGGGGAAATCAAGGTTTCCTCACAACTCTCACCGTCCTTAACAGACTACAGTTCCCATGATTCTTTGGGGGAAGCCATGACTGTTTAAAATGGTATGATGCTGCATTTAAACATATAGTGCATTTTTAAAATGATAGATGAAATTGCTGGATCTTAAATGGATCTAAGTTCAAGGGAAAGTGTGATTTGAGAAGCAGTGCCATAGGACCAGGATCGGTGTAATATGCTCAAACCTTCTTGCCAAGGTGAGCAATCTAGCCACCGAAGTCTGCACCAGGTGAAGTTTCTGAACTGTCTTCAGAGGCAGCCCCACATAAAACACATTGCAGTAGTCTAACCTTCAGATTACTAGAACATAGGGAACAGAAGTTAGGCTATTCTTGTCCAGTTAGGGGTGCAGCTGGGCCACCAGCTGAGGCTGGTGGAAGGTACTCTGCACCATTGAGGCCACTTGAGCCTCAAGCGACAGCAAAGGATCCAGAAGTACTGCTAAGCTATGTACCCACTTCTTCAGAGGGAGTAACTCTATCAAGAGCAGGGAACCTCCCATCCATCTGGGCTAGGGAACCACCCCCTAACAGTGCTTCAGTCTTATCTGGATTGTGTTGGCTCTCATCCAGCCATTATCAAGGCAAGACAACGGTCCAGCACCTCCACTGCCACACCTGCAGGTGTAAAGGAAAAGTAGAGCCATGTGTCATCAGTACATTGCTTACAGCATACACCAAAACTCCAAATAACCCCACTCAGCAGTTTCATGTAGATGTTAAACAGCACAGGGGATAAAACTGAAGCCTGAGGACCACACATGGAAGGTTCCACAGGGCTAAGGGCATTCCCCAAGCACCACCTTCTGGAAATGACCATCCAAGTAGGACTGGAACCACCACAAAGCAATGTCACCCACCCCTAACTCAGACAGCTGTTCCAGAAGGATACCATGGTTGATGGTATTGAAAGCCGCTTAAAGACTGAGGAGAATTAACAGGGACACATTTCCCCTGCCTCTCCTGGCAGAAGTCATCATACAGGACAACCAAAATCGAATGGAAGGTCCCATTGTTCAAGTAGCCAGGCAAGGGCCATAATGACCCTTTAGTCTGGCAAAGGAAGCTTCTCTGCACCAGAAGGCCAGGGTCGAAGGAAGACGTCTTGACACCCGGTGTGGGCGTCGCTGTGTAGGGTGCATGTGCGGCGGGGCTATGTACGACGCATGTGCCGTACAGACGGTGCCGGGATTCCTCTGTTGCCTCTACAGCCTCAAATGGAGGATCCTCCGTTTGCGGCTGCAGCCGCGAGCAAAGGATCCTGGCACCGTCCATACGGCGCTGGAGTGGTGCCAGCTGCAAACCGCTATACAGCGCATGTGTGGCATCACTACGTACAGCGCATGTGTGTGACGATGCACATGCGCTGTACTTAGCGGTTTGCCAACAGCCTGGGATCCTCTGCTGTGCGCCACCATGAGCCCACGTGGGGTGACTTCCTGTCACCCCCGCAGACATGGAACCAGGGGCGTACCACCCACCCAACCGCCCCCCATTGCAATGCCACTGCAGAAGGCAAATGGATGGGGTCCCCTCCCTCACCTGGCTGGTACTTAGAAGGACAAAGGCCAGAGTTGTGAGAGAGCTCAGCTAAAAGCAGACAAAAACCAGAGAGTGAGAGAGATGCTTGATTTCTGCTTGAATCCAAGGCTGTGACTAGGGCTGAAGCAAGACTGAAGTGTGCCTCTAGGAGGCAAGACACAGTGATAACAGCAAGAGACTTTATGGAGCTAACAGAAGAAAACAAGGGCAAAGCAACTGCTTATATATATTTCTGAAGGACTGGGCCACTCCCACACTCAGAGTGGTTGGTTGTCTAAACCCCACAAGCTGTAACTCAGAGGTTAAGAGCCACTACCAGTAGCCCAAACACTGATAATGCTACGTGATTGGATATCATGTATTGAATCAGAACACAGGGGCTCAGAATCCTCAGTCCAGACTCAAGCTCAGGGGAACACAGACCACTGAATACATAACAAAGACCTCCTGGGGTGTTGATGCTGTCGCCCCTCCATCGTAGGCTCAGGTTGTATATTTGTGCAAATACACCATATACCCCTACCCTCCAATATTTCTCCAGTCCAATGAAAATACGGGTGTCCTATTTAATAATAATAATAATAATAATAATAATAATAATAATAATAATAATTTTATTATTTATACACCACCCATTAAACATTAAGAAACATCCCTATACAGGGCTGCCTTCATATGTCTTCTAAAGGTTGTATAGTTACTTATTTCCTTGGCTCGGGGAGGTTGCATAACTCCATTGCTTCCAACATTTCTCCAGTGAAAATAGGAACATCCTAAGGAAAACTGATTTGGGACGTGGGTGGCGCTGTGGGTTAAACCACAGAGCCTAGGACTTGCTGATTAGAAGGTTGGCGGTTCGAATCCCTGCGACGGGGTGAGCTCCTGTTGCTCAGTTCCTGTTCCTGCCAACCTAGCAATTCGAAAGCACGTCAAAGTGCAAGTAGATAAATAGGTACCACTCCAGCGGGAAGGTAAACAGCGTTTCCGTGTGCTGCTCTGGTTCGCCAGAAGTGGCTTAGTCATTCTGGCCACATGACCCAGAAGCTGTACGCCGGCTCCCTCGGCCAATAAAGTGAGATGAGCGCCGCAACCCCAGAGTCGGCCACGACGGAACCTCATGGTCAGGGGTCCCTTTACCTTTACCTAAGGAAAACTGGGACCTTCTGGGATCAAATCGGAAACTGGGATGGCTTCTGTAAATCCAGGAGTGTCCCTGGAAAATAGGGACACTTGGGGCATCTGTATGTCCTAATAGCATCACCATCTCCACTGTCCCTCATTCCAAGGAGACCAAATGCTGGCTAAGCGCCTGGGACCCCTGGGATCCCACACTGCTCAGAAAATATTGGGGTGCCATGTGACACTATGATAGCCTCTCAGTCCTCCTTCCAGGGAAGCAAGAGGCATTCTCAGACATGTTCCAGCCAGGCAAATAAGCACCCGGGAAAGGTGCAAAGCAAATGCTGGCTGGGATTGTGGCCCCGGGGAGAGAAGGTGTGGCTGGGAAGGAGACGCAGTGTGGGGAGAGAACCACAGGTCACATAGAGAAGCTGAGAGGGCGTTTGGCCTGTGGGCCTGACATCCCCACCTCGCATCCCCTTCTCTAGCCAGTGCTGGGCCTCAGCCGCCCTCTGAACCTGTGGGTGCCTGGGTCTCACAGCACCCGGCAAATGCCGCTTTGCTCCTCATTGGATGGATCCCAAGGATGCTTGTAATTAATTACAAGTTTTGCACAGTTTTGTTTTGAAATTTGGGTGCATGTTCATGCTTTGCAATTGCTGGACCACACCCTGTTCTTTTTCCCCCTTTTTCTCTTTGCTTCAAGCACCCAATGCTTTCCTAATCTCCCACAGCCAGGGCTGATTTTAAAACCATAACATTCATTAAAACGTAATCCATCATTATTAATGACAACAACAGTATGGTGAGACTTTCTTCCCCTTTTATGTTGCTTTCATCCAGGCACAAACATCAGCTCGGCTTCCTCACACCAGCATCACATCAGAAGAGTGTAAATTGTTCGTTCAGATTATCCTGGGTCAACAAACTGCAAAAAAAAAAGGTGGAGGAAAAAGTGAAATTTTATTTTCAAAGTGTTCATTGTCTTCTTCCTCTCTCCTTTTTTCCCTTTTCTCTCCTTGCAGGCACAAGATGATGAAACAGGGGCATACGACATGACGAAATTAGAATGCAATTATTGCTTTAAGTAAAACAAAACTCAGTCTCTCACAAAAGGTGTGGAAACTCCAGTTGGCCAACCAGCCCGATTGCGGTCACGCTTTGCAACTAGACCCAGTTGAGTTTTTGGCAGGAGATTCCCCAGGAACTATGCTGGGGAAATGACAAGGCATGTTGCATCCTATGCCGTTGCCATGTAGAGTACGCTTTGTTATTTAGGGATAAACACTGGGATAGAGCTCAGCTTGCACCATCAATGAGTAATTACAGCTTCTGGAAATGTGCTCCTCCGAATTGTTAAAAGAGAGGGAGGGAGGAGAGCGAGCCTTTGTTTCAGATGCGACAATATCCATCTGTCTTACCAGATCTGCCGTGTTTCCTCATGCTACTTGAACAGCTGCTCCTGCACCCACTTTTTAAAAGGAATCTTGTCTTTTTGGAGATGAAAATTTAAGGCATTTTCCTGGTCTCAATTGGGTTTGCTAGAGGGTAATCGCCAGAATTATGATGATGGGAGCCCTTTCTTTTTAATTCCACGGGCATGCCATTTCTACCTCAAGCAATATAATCAAGGGATATGGTATATATCAAGCCCAGAGGACAGAGACAGTTCTCCAGACATCTGCCTGGCCTTTGGGTAGCTCCCCAGGGCACACCTTTCATGGACTCTACTCAACCGCCTTGAAAAAAAATTCCTGGCTAGAATAGTCCCTTGGATGTCCAACAATGGTTAGAATCTAGCAGAAAGGATATGAAGGGTTAGGATAAAGGTAAAGGTAAAGGGACCTCTGACCATTAGGTCCAGTCGTGGACGACTCTGGAGTTGCAGCGATCATCTCGCTTTATTGGCCGAGGGAGCCGGCGTACAACTTCCAGGTCATGTGGCCAGCATGACTAAGCCGCATCTGGCGAACCAGAGCAGCGCACGGAAACGCCGTTTACCTTCCCGCTGGAGCGGTACCTCTTTATCTACTTGCACTTTGATGTGCTTTCGAACTGCTAGGTGGGCAGGAGCTGGGACCGAGCAACGGGAGCTCACCCCGTCACGGGGATTCGAACCGCTGACCTTCTGATCGGCAAGCCCTAGGCTCTGTGGTTTAACCCACAGTGCCACCCGCGTCCCACAAGGTTAGGATACGTCCACACTATTTATGTGAAGAAATATGATGCCACTTTAGACAGTCTTGGTTTCCTCCAAAGAACCCAGGGAACTGTATGTTGTTGAAGGTGCTGAGAGTTGCAAGGAGCCCAAATAGAGCGGTTTAGTCCTCAATCCCTTTCCCCAGGAAATTCTGGGAATTGTAGCTCTGTGGGGAAAAGATGGAGTCTCATAGCAACTCTCAGGCCCCTAAACAAGCTATGGCTGGAATAATTTTGGGGTAGAAGCAATGTCATAGCCCTCAACTGCCCTGACTGAATTGGGACATCCCATTCTGGGGGCACCATATTCTCGCACAGGTCACATGACTTACCCAGGAGCCTGGCCTAGAAGACACGGGTCCCAGTTTTTGGCCTGGACATGTTGTAGGGTATGCAGTGACATTTTAACGTGGTAACATGTTCAGTGTATGGTGTGAATGTGGCCAGAGTCCATTTTCGGTCTCTGATAAATGTAGTGCAATGAAATGCAGAGTCTTGGTTTCCTTGAACTTCCTATCCCGGCATGCCTTGAGGCCTACATATAGGCCTCATGTGGACACCTCTCAGCACCCTTAATAAACTACAGTTCCCAAAATCTGGGGGGGGGGAGGTATGATGGCTCAAGAGGTATAATAGAACAGTGGTACCTCAGGTTAAGTACTTAATTCATTCCGGAGGTCCGTTCTTAACCTGAAACTGTTCTTAACCTGAAGCACCACTTTAGCTAAAGGGGCCTCCTGCTGCTGCCGCACCACCGGAACACGATTTCTGTTCTCATCCTGAAGCAAAGTTCTTAACCCGAGGTAATATTTCTGGGTTAGCAGAGTCTGTAATCTGAAGCGTATGTAACCAGAGGTACTACTGTACTTTTGTTCAGTCAAAATAGCCATTACTAGGAACATGTCCTAACAAACAGTCCTGGAATAGCAAAAGTTGGGTGACCGTTCCTTCACTTGAGGTTTTCAAACAGAGGTTGTATGACCATCTGTCAGGGATTCTTCAGTTGTGATTTCTGCTTTACCAGGAGCTGGACTCCACAATTCCACAACTCTACAATTCTATGATTCTGTGAGCATTTGAATGCTTTCCAACCGTTTAAGAGGCACCTGAACAGCAGCAAACAGCCCAACATGTCATGCATCTCTCTTTCATTCTCTTGGGCCAACGCATTGTCCTTCTTTATATATTCTTTGGCACCACGTCTTTCGTTACTGCTGCCCACTCCTCTTGTCTCCCAGCAGACATGGCTGTCACTACATCAATTACCAGCATTCATTCCGCCTCTTTCACCGTGACCCGAATGGACTCCTTGTTCTCTGGCCGTTGACAGCCTTCAGAGGCTCCAGCCATGCCGGCCACTGGCTACTGAACCCTCTGCAGACAACCTTATTATGGCAAATTGCGGAAGCGACGGAGACCCAATTAGACCTTGCCTCGTCCAATATAGCCCAGAGGCTTAAGTTACTTGGACGAAGCCAGGATGGTAGAATATCCTGGAGAACAAATACACAGCGGCCCACAACTGTTGTCTCTCTCTTCTGCTCCTTTCTCTCTCCCGTTTGGAGATTGACATTCCTAATTATACCTGTCATTAGGACCTAATGAGGTCTGTTTCTTTAAACGTCATCTCTCCTCAGAAGAAGAAAATGATGTTCCATGTTGCTTTAAAAAAAAATAATTATTCAAGGTCAGCTCATTTCTGGAATGGGGTTGGTGGATTTCCTCACCATGGAGGGTCCCCCAGAGTGAGCTAGAAGATACCATTGTTCTGTGAGCCATAGAGCAGAGTGGGGTGATGGTATTTCCCCCCACCCCACCCAATACTGAGATGGAAGATCCCACTGAAGTCAGAGGAGTATATTTGTGGGGGTGATCCCATACCTGAGTTCTTTTTTTAAAAAAAAAATATTTTTATTAAACAGTTTTTATAGCCACACAAACAAAACATAACAACAACAAATACATAAACAAACAATAACAGAAAAAAACAAAAAACAAATATCATTTCATATCCTAATTTCTTAAACCTTTCTTCCTCGACTTCCTCATGCCTCCCTTTTCTGTATTCCAAATTCTAATCAATTACTCAGCAAATCTTCCCTTATTTTACTTTAAATTTAAGCTAATCTTCCTTATTCTCCTTGTCTTAACCATTGCTAATAGTAACCATTTACTTTCCAGTCCAACATCATTCTAACTTCCATTAATTTTGTAGTATTTCTTTAGATAGTCCTTAAACTTTTTCCATTCTTCTTCCGCTGCTCCATACCTGAGTTCTTTAATGGCATTCTTTCACAGAGCTAGGTGGAAATTTGTGAAGACCAGATATACAGTGGTACCTCGGGTTACATACGCTTCAGGTTACAGACTCCGCTAACCCAGAAATAGTACTTCGGGTTAAGAACTTTGCTTCAGGATGAGAACAGAAATTGCACAGCAGCGGCGGGAGGCCCCATTAGCTAAAGTGGTGCTTCAGGTTAAGAACAGTTTCCGGTTAAGAACGGACCTCTGGAACAAATTAAGTACTTAACCCGAGGTACCACTGTACTGAAGTTTGGATGTGGGGGATCAAAAGTTGTAAACAGAGCTCGCTTTAGAGTATGGCAGCAGGGACGGACTTTGGCAATATGGCGTCCTGAGTATGGACAACATTTGGCACCCCACCCCCACCCCAGACCTTTCATATTTTCACAGCAATTGAATAGGAACCCGTATAAATATAGCAGACCCTCCAAGTGTCCCTATTTCCCAGTGACAGTCCCAGATTTACAAAAGCTGTCCCAGTTTCTAATTTGATCCCAGAATGTCCTGCTTTTCCTTCAGATGTCCCTATTTTCATCAGGGAAATGATGGAGGGTGTGGAGTTATCCAACCTTCAAGCTATCTGAAGGCAGCCCTATATAGGGAAGTTTTTAAAAATGTGTAATGTTTTGTTATGTTTCTTACATATGTTGGAGGCTGCCCAGAGTGGCTGGGGCAACCCAGTCAGATGGGTGAGGTATAAGTGATAAAAGTATTATTATTATTATTATTATTATTATTATTATTATTATTAAATAGGATATCCCTATTTTCATCGAGAAATGTTGCAGGATATTATATAGGATTAGTCATAGCTGTCAACGTTTCCCTTTTTTAAAGGGAAATTCCCTTATTTCGAATAGGATTCCTCACAAGAAAAGGGAAAAGTTGACAGCTATGGGATTAGTAGTAGTAGTAGTAGTAGTAGTAGTAGTAGTTTGTGCCCCTCAGCTCAGCTCCCTGTGCAGGAGAACCATCCACACTGACCTAAATCTGTCAGAAGCCAATTGCCTCACAGGCATCGTAATGAGGTCATAACTGCCAAACATTGCATGCAATAAAGAACTGTGAGGCAAAAGACTAACAGGTTTATTATGGCATAAGCTGCAATACCATGGCATCTGGTCCATAGTATTGGACCATGCCAAGGAGGCAAGGAGGTGTTGGAACTTGCCAAGGAGGGGAACTGGAATGGGGGTACAAATGCGGCCCTCCAAGCCTCTCTTTTATATACCGTATATTTCGCTCTATAACACGCACCCGACCATAACACGCATGTAGTTTTTAGAGAAGGAAAATCCGTAGGCATGCCACCTGTAGGCATTCCCTCCATAACACGCACAGACATTTTCCCTTACTTTCTAAGAGGAAAAAAGTGAGTGTTATGGTGCAAAAAATACGGTATATATAAATTTTTATTAGTTTTTTTAACATATCACCTTCAACAGTAATTAAACATACTTTTACATCTTATACAATTTTTTGACTTCCATCAATCCTGCCTGAAAATTTTCCAATCTAATCTCTTAATATACATTTCTTACTTTCCCTATTACACTTAAATCTCATAACGGATATCTCTTTTCTTTTTCTACTTTGTAACGTTTCCTATTTTTCTCTTTACAGAACTTCTTGTAATCCTGCTAGCGTAAGTTGTTGATTACAATTGCTCTTCAAATAGTTCACATACTTCTTCCAACCTTCTTGAATCTCTGGTCCCGCAGGTTTCAAATCCTTCCTGTCATTTTATCCAGCAGCCCTCCAAGCCCCTCAGTCTCCTGGTCCCTCATCTCTGCCACCTCTCAC
Source organism: Podarcis raffonei (assembly GCF_027172205.1). Taxonomy (NCBI): domain Eukaryota; kingdom Metazoa; phylum Chordata; class Lepidosauria; order Squamata; family Lacertidae; genus Podarcis; species Podarcis raffonei. The sequence goes on from NC_070611.1 coordinate 67,177,764, forward strand.
TGGCCCTGCTCTGCACTCTTCTCAGCTGTTTTTGCCTTCCTAGGATGTGCCAGTGTGGTATAATGCTTAAGAGTGTCAGGGTAGGACCTGGGAGTAAAAGGTAAAGGGACCCCTGACCATTATAGAATCATAGAATCATAGAATCATAGAGTTGGAATAGACCACAAGGGCCATCGAGTCCAACCCCCTGCCAAGCAGGAAACACCACCAGAGCACTCCTGACATATGGTTGTCAAGCCTCTGCTTAAAGACCTCCAAAGAAGGAGACTCCACCACACTCCTTGGCAGCAAATTCCACTGTCGAACAGCTCTTACTGTCAGGAAGTTCTTCCTAATGTTTAGGTGGAATCTTCTTTCCTGCAGTTTGGATCCATTGCTCCGTGTCCGCTTCTCTGGAGCAGCAGAAAACAACCTTTCTCCCTCCTCTATGTGACATCCTTTTATATATTTGAACATGGCTATCATATCACCCCTTAACCTCCTCTTCTCCAGGCTAAACATGCCCAGCTCCCTTAGCCGTTCCTCATAAGGCATCGTTTCCAGGCCTTTGACCATTTTGGTTGCCCTCCTCTGGACACGTTCCAGTTTGTCAGTGTCCTTCTTAGGTCCAGTCGTGGCCGACTCTGGGGTTGCGGCGCTCACCTCGCTTTATTGGCCGAGCGAGCTGGCGTACAGCTTCCAGGTCATGTGGCCGGCATGACTAAGCCGCTTCTGGTGAACCAGAGCAGCGCACGGAAACGCCATTTACCTTCCCGCCAGAGTGGTACCTATTTATCTACTTGCACTTTGATGTGCTTTCGAACTGCTAGGTTGGCAGGAGCAGGGACCGAGCAACGGGAGCTCACCCCGTCACGGGGATTCGAACCACCGACCTTCTGATCGGCAAGTCCTAGGCTCTGTGGTTTAACCCACAGCGCCACCCGTGTCCCTAGGACCTGAGAGACCAGGGTTCAAACCCTTACATGGAACATGAGGCTCACTGGGTGAACAGTCACTGCTTTTCTCAGCCTAACCTACCTCACAGGGTTGTTGTGAAAGGTGGAGGAATCATGTGAGCCACATTGAGCTCCTTGGAGGAAAAGGTGAGATATAAATGCAACAAAGAAATAAGTCTAGTTTGACCCTGACTATTTAACCGCCCATTTTGTGAGACAGTATCCCTACTGAGAGATGACAGGAACCTACTATTCTGTGGTTTCTGGCAACAATTGAGGGTATTTCTGGTTGGACATGCTTTTCTTTATTAATTTATATACCGCTTAATGCCCTGGTGGCTTCTAATCTCCCCCCTCCCCCCCAAAAAAAACAACCACCACCCATTGCGCAATATTGCAAAAATACAGAATTATAAATACACCTTAATTAAAATGCGCAATAAATCAACTCCATTGAAACATTAATTTTCATTCCCAGCTGGATTTATATGAGGGGGAAATCAGGCTTTCTCCCTTGGGTGTTTTCGTGTATTGTTTTAACACCTATCTTTAGCTGGTTTTGTGTACTGTTTTTCGAACCTATTTTTAGTATTTATTATTGCCTGATTGTAAATCTCCTTGAAATGCTGATGAAAAGCCATTCATAAATTAAGATTATAACAAGCTAGCTAACTGATGTTTCGATCTGCAAAGCTTCTGCAACTCAGAGCCACCATCTAGTTTGGCTCTAACTAGACGAAGCTAACAGGCCGAGGCTTCAATCCTACCCTCACTTACCTGGGAGTAAGACGTGCTGAATCTCTGAGTACAGGGTTGCCCTTTTAAAGTTGCAGCTCTGTGCCATCTTAAAGGTAAAGGGACCCCTGACCATTAGGTCCAGTTGTGGCTGACTCTGGGGTTGCTTTACTGGCTGAGGAAGCGTACAGGTCATGTGGCCAGCATGACTAAGCCGCTTCTGGCAAACCAGAGCAGTGCACGGAAACGCCGTTTACCTTCCCGCTGGAGCGGTACCTATTTTGTAGCACCCTGCTTGTGGTTAACGCTTAGCTGGAATGAAATATTCAACGCAGCAATAGAGAAATTAAAATAATAATTTATTTGTCGGACAAATAAATAAGAGGCACAGTGGTATATGGTTACCAAGCTCTGGCCTGGCCTCCTGCCATTATGGCCAGCACTTATATTCCCTCAGCTCAGCCCCCTTGCTCCTCCTTTGGCTGCCTCTGTCCAATCAGCCTGGTTAAAATTCCTATTGGCTGTTTGCTAGAACCAATCATAAAAGATACACCCATTTCCTATTACCTTTTATGGGAGACAAAGAGCTATATTTCCTTCTATTTATAATTGGCAAATAAGTAGTCATATATCTTACATTTACCTCGACCAGGCACCTTAATTACCAGATAACCTTTTGCCCTAGACTAGGCGCCTTAACTAACATTTCATCTTCCCACACATTATCAATGAAAGATCTCCTTCTTTGGAGGTCATCAAGCAGAGGCCCGACAACCATATGTCAGGAGTGCTCCGATGGCGTCTCTCTGTCTGGCAGGGGTCCGGACCCAATGGCCCTCATGGTCTATTCCAACTCTTCTATGATTCTATTTAACATTTCTTCTAAATCCTTTGCATAATTACATTTAAGCCAATATATTTCATAACATAACATATATAGATTTTTAGAAGCAAAGATCTTGTCTAAGTAAAAAGGAACTTAGTAAAAGCTAGGTTCTCTAAATTCTCTGAAGCTTCAAAGATTCAAAGCAGTTTCAGAGAGCTGCCTCTTCCCTAGTCTAGCTGCTGTTTATTTGCCCTTTTAACCTTAGGAAGATGTGGCTCAAGTTTAATGGGAGGCACCATAATTATTACTATTTTTGCAACCTTGATTGTATTCTATAATTTGTATGGTCAGTGTGACCTTTTGCTCCTAGCCTGTAATTTCCTTTTACAACCCTGAGACACTGCTATAGATCAGGGGGGCCCTTGATCAAGAAGATAAACAGCTGCCAGAGTATGGTTTCTGCCTGGCATGAGAGATACAAACATTTACAAATATATATTTCTTTAAGGTCATTTTTAGAATACAGGAATCTGATCAAAATATAAGCCTTGATTAAAAATGCAGGCTATGATCAGATGCCTCATTCCCCCCTTTCAAGCTCAAGGACCTTCCCAAGTGTCCTTGATAGCTTGACCTTCATCATATTCCTGAGGTAAAGCTCTGTATAGGGCCATGATATGAGGTAGAGTTTCATTTGAAATCATCTTGCTAATTGTACTTCTAAAACATGAAATGATACATGGCACCATACATAAAACCATTACTACTACCGTCAAGAAAAACAAGCAAGACAATAGTATCCCTTTGAGTCATCCCATATCCCATCCTTCCCATGTTTGTACTGGGACATGTGCTATATTCTCCATCTTTGTGGCCAACACACGGATTGCCTCACCATTATCAGAAATGTTAAAGCAACAGGCATTCCCTGTCAAGTTCAAGATTCCACATAGGCCTCCCTGCCTGGCAAGTACATAGTCCATTCCCATTTTCAGCTGCAAAATGGCGGCTCTACTTTCATCCAACTGTTGTGCAATAAGTCTCAAACTCTGGGCCGTTGCATTGGTTACAAGTTCCACTACTGCTTGCAATCGAATTATTCTGTTTAGATTATAAATAGGATCCCGTGCCCCTTGTATGAGCTCATCAGGATTCCAGGAGGCAGGTTCATAATAGGCTATAATGCGCTCTGGTGGCCAATCATCAGTATCGCTCCAACTTTGGGTACTTCCTCCTGCTATATGAGAAATATCAGCGTTTCTTCGTGTACGCTTGGCTGAACTAGTGGGCATAATCCACATTGGTGGTAATACCCATCCCAGGAAACAAGTCCCACTCCATTTGGAAGGGAGTTTCTTGTATGCCCATTCTCCACATATCCACCACAACCATCGGGTCTGAGGTTTTTGGTATGTGGAGTGCATAAGGCGAAATATCAAAAGGGGCATAGAGCTCACAGTGCAGTAAGTTAGATTGCCTTTTTCTGTCACAGTTATGTTCCACACCATTTTCCATGCATGAATAAAAGGAGGTGCACAGGGCAAGGTATTCCGAGTTCGATAGGTAGTACCGTTTGCCCAGGTTTGACTATTCTTAATATAATCCCAAGTATAGTGGCAATGAGAAGAGCCTATCATGGTAGAATCAGCTGCCTCTGATGATTTATGTACACAGAATTCCCCTTGTACAGGTATAACTCGTATTGGTTTAGTTGAGTTCCATCCGGGGAAATTCTGTACTTCTGTTTGGTGTGGCATTTCGCTTACCATACCAATGGCATTTAATGGTATTGGTAATAAGGGCATACCTCCCTCTGAATCATCTGGCCCAAGAGAGCAAACAAGGCAATTGGTCCTATTTGTAACATTGGCTACCATCTCAGCTAAGCCTACCCACATATTGTGGTCATGGCGGAATCCATATTTAGCAAATTTGCTCAAATTCAAGGACCCTTCCCCTTCCCAAGGGATCAGGATTAATAATAAAATCATGTTGATGTCTAGTATATGCATTCCTTCCACAAAAGATTACCTTATTGTGATAACAAAAAAAAAATATTAGCCCCAATATAATTCCTCCAGTGACAGAAATGGGGAACCACCAAGACCAAAACATATATCCCAAGGATCCCCAATGAGTAATATCCCTGATAATTGTTCCACGGGGGGGGGGGCAGTCAATCAATTGTATAAGAGAATCTTCCTGTTCACAATCGCTGGTTCAGATGCTCCTCAAGCTTCAGGCGTGCACAGGTCAGCCAGCTTCCAGGTTGTGGCTGCAGCAGGCCAGTCGTCTAATGTTGCCCGTGACCTAGCCCGTTCCCCGTAGGGCTAGATACAGGGGTTTTTGGAGAGAGTCAGTTTTAAAGGATTAGAGGGGTCACCTTTGCACGTCCAACTGCCTTCGGACTTCTTCAAACGGGAGTGATGAATCCAGGGGGTCACCTCAGCTACCTTCACCGCTGTTGGAGTAGAGAGCAAGACGGTGTAAGGTCCACGCCACTTAGGTGCAAGTGGATCGTTTCCACTCTTTCACCCATACGCTATGCCAGCCTGGAACTGATGAATCGGCTCGGCAATGCTGCACGGCGTGTGCTTGAGGGCCCACCTGTTAAGATAAACAACAACAAAAACACGGGAGAGAGACAAAAACACGGGAGAGAGATTGCACTTGTCCCTGTGTCACATGGTCTCCTATTTGTTTGAGGTCAGCTGGAATATCCTGAACAAAGGAGGGTGGCCTCCCATACAGGAGCTCAAAAGGTGACAACTTAAGTCTTTTTGTGGGTGCACACTGAACACGAAACAGTGTTATGGGTAACACATCACTGCTGTGGCCAGCATTACCATCTTTTCTTTCTGCCACTTCTTCTTCTCTTGTTTCTCAGCCTCATCCCTATTCCGATAAACTCGGCGTGCAATGGCCATAATTTGGCTCATCAGCATCCCTTCCCATCCTTCTGATTTCTGAATTTTCTTACGAATGTCAGAAGCACACTGGGCCACAAATGTAGCAGTAATCATTCTGCTGTTTTCAGGGGCTTCAGGGTCAAAAGGAGTCCATATACGATAGGCTTCCTGCAGCCTCTCTAAAAAGTCTCCCGGACTCTCATTTGGTTTCTGTTCTACTTCTGAGACTTTAGACATATTAGTGGGCTTCTGGCATGCCCTGCGGATACCTTGCACAAGCGTCTGGCGGTAGGTGGTAAGCCTGGCCAGGTGAATTGCATTGTTTGGATCCCAATTAGGATCTTCCAAAGGAAAGTTATCCTGGAGATGACGGTCAATATTAAAAATATTTCCCATTCTGGCCTGCTCACGCAAATATATCTGTGCCTTTTCAATTATGGAAGCCGCCCAGAGTGGCTGGGGAGGCCCAGCCAGATGGGCGGGGTATAAATAATAAATTATTATTATTATTATTATTATGTCTCTTCTTTCCTCAGTGGTGAACAGAGTATTCAGGAGTTGGCGGCAATCTGTCCAAGTAGGACTATGAGTATTTACTATTGAAGTCACCAAGTCCATCATAGCCTGAGGTTTTTCTGCGAAAGATGGGGTGTGTTTTCCAATTCATCAGATCTGTAGTTGTGAATGGAATGTACTGGAGGGTCGAAGTTCGAGGTAGCCGTGGTCTGGGTTGCCCATTAACCAGCACAGGCTCCTCAAGTGCATCAAATACTCTTCTAAGAGGGGCTACTACGTGACCTTTCTCTTCGCTTTGCTCTAGGGGCCTCAAATCATAGGGGATGGTATCTGTCCCAAGGCGTTCTTTTAGCAGCTTTATACGCCTTGCTCTATTGCTTGCTGACCGATCAAGGTCTCCCTGTAACTCCTGTAATAATTCTCTAGGACTTGGATGTACAGGGGTTTGGGGTGGGCAATTAGTTGGTCCACTAAAGGAGACTGTAGATGGAGTTCTACTGGGACTCACAGGTGGAATAACCACTTCTGCTTGGGCTTTATTATAGGACTCCAAGGCCTCCTGAAGATATTTATCATAATCTATCAAGGAATCAAGTTCTGTGACTCCACCCCCATTATTCATTCCACTTTCTTGCCTTGGGGTTACAACTGGTGGAATGTTTGGATTAGGCTCCCTTCGATGTGGAGCATAGGGTGGAGGTGGAAGCACCTCTTCCTCTGGTCCCTCAAAAATGGGTTTGAGTTTATTTGGCAAGATTCCTTTCCTAGCTTCGGCTTTTACAGCCAATAATTTGCATCGTTGGACTTTGCATTCCCTTATCCATGGAGGATTTTTATTTAATGTGCTCAGCCAAGAATCTACATATGAAAATTGTTCTGGGCACCCTCCCGTTTCTTTGGCGATGTTAGTCCAAAGTTTGCTTACTAAATTTATATCAAAGGTTCCCTGAGATGGCCATTCAGTATTTTGTTTCGGCCACTCTAATTCACATAACGTTCTCAAGCGCTCTGGCGTCATTTTGACTCCATATGCCCCTGAGAAGGCTTTCTTAAAATTATTTAACATACATTCAAGAGGTGTATTTCCCCCCTTTGAACCTCCAACTCCCATTATATGGGCCTGTGAAGTATCCACTCAGTCACTCACACACTCGCCTTACTGGGAAACGAAGTAGTACCCACTCCACACTTACAGATTGTACTTTCTCACACATACAATGCGCTGGATACTTCACCACACTCTACCTCCCAACCTTTCCCTTTTCCCTACATCAGATCACCATCTGATGTACCCAGCCATGTAGCGTACTCAGTTTCCCCTTACTGAGACGCAGAAGTTTGATCAGGACTTCTCTTCCTCCTAATTAATTGGAGGGCCAAACCCTTTGTGCACTTACCCTTAGCTGGTTCCCAGTTTATTTCTCTGGTTCCCCCCGGTCCGTCGCCGTCGGTGGGCAGGGTATCAGACAGACGAGACTTCTGCGTTCCCCTGGAAAAATGTTCCAGTGCGCGCTGGGTAAGCAGTCAGTGGTCCTCCCTCTTGTACCCTGCCCAGTAAGGCGATGGGGCTGCGTTCCAGCAGACCACTTATCCGAGTCACGGCACCATAAAATGTAGCACCCTGCTTGTGGTTAACGCTTAGCTGGAATGAAATATTCAACGCAGCAATAGAGAAATTAAAATAATAATTTATTTGTCGGACAAATAAATAAGAGGCACAGTGGTATATGGTTACCAAGCTCTGGCCTGGCCTCCTGCCATTATGGCCAGCACTTATATTCCCTCAGCTCAGCCCCCTTGCTCCTCCTTTGGCTGCCTCTGTCCAATCAGCCTGGTTAAAATTCCTATTGGCTGTTTGCTAGAACCAATCATAAAAGATACACCCATTTCCTATTACCTTTTATGGGAGACAAAGAGCTATATTTCCTTCTATTTATAATTGGCAAATAAGTAGTCATATATCTTACATTTACCTCGACCAGGCACCTTAATTACCAGATAACCTTTTGCCCTAGACTAGGCGCCTTAACTAACATTTCATCTTCCCACACATTATCAATGAAAGATCTCCTTCTTTGGAGGTCATCAAGCAGAGGCCCGACAACCATATGTCAGGAGTGCTCCGATGGCGTCTCTCTGTCTGGCAGGGGTCCGGACCCAATGGCCCTCATGGTCTATTCCAACTCTTCTATGATTCTATTTAACATTTCTTCTAAATCCTTTGCATAATTACATTTAAGCCAATATATTTCATAACATAACATATATAGATTTTTAGAAGCAAAGATCTTGTCTAAGTAAAAAGGAACTTAGTAAAAGCTAGGTTCTCTAAATTCTCTGAAGCTTCAAAGATTCAAAGCAGTTTCAGAGAGCTGCCTCTTCCCTAGTCTAGCTGCTGTTTATTTGCCCTTTTAACCTTAGGAAGATGTGGCTCAAGTTTAATGGGAGGCACCATAATTATTACTATTTTTGCAACCTTGATTGTATTCTATAATTTGTATGGTCAGTGTGACCTTTTGCTCCTAGCCTGTAATTTCCTTTTACAACCCTGAGACACTGCTATAGATCAGGGGGGCCCTTGATCAAGAAGATAAACAGCTGCCAGAGTATGGTTTCTGCCTGGCATGAGAGATACAAACATTTACAAATATATATTTCTTTAAGGTCATTTTTAGAATACAGGAATCTGATCAAAATATAAGCCTTGATTAAAAATGCAGGCTATGATCAGATGCCTCAATTTATCTACTTGCACTTTGACGTGATTTCAAACTGCTAGGTTGACAGGAGCTGGGACCGAACAACGGGAGCTCACCCCATCGCGGGGATTCAAACCGCCGACCTTCTGATCAGCAAGTCCTAGGCTCTGTGGTTTAACCCACAGCGCAACCCGCGTCCCTTGATTCTGTGCCATCTTACTGGGCACTAAGTTCCATTGAACCAAATGGCTTCAGATGCCATGCATCTAGGGTTGCACTGTTAAAATAAATCCGTCCGCAGGAGCTGGCCTGCAAGGTACCCTGATCCTACAACCACAATAATTCTTCTGAAATGGAAATGGTAATTAATTTCAGCCCTGCCTCGCAGAGTCACTGTCAGGGTTAATGGGATAAGAATTGTGCAGAACTCTACAGAGAAACCTCAGCTTCGGGGATGATGGATGGCTCCCTCACAGGGGAATTCTAAGGCGTCCCCTGGAAAGAAACTTTCGCCAAACACAGGGAGGAGTTACATTTTATTAATTTCTAAAATAGAGGAGATAGATAGATAGATTCCAAGACTGTCCCCTTTTAAAGAAACAAAATGCCACACTATATAAAAGGTAAAACAGCTCATGCAATAGGACGGGAAGCAGAGAGAGGGGGGTGCAAGTTCCCAGAGGCAAAATATTTTCTGTGGTGTGAAGACACTTCTTTCTTCCAACACTTTGCCATTCATTCAGCAAGACAGAAATGCTTGCAGGCAAAAGAGGAGACGATGATGGATTGGGAATTTTTGATAGATATATATACATTTTTTTAAAAAAAATACACACAGATGTTTCTGAGTAACTTTTCATAAATCTTCATGGTTGAAACACCACCAGGGAGAGGTGGAAAAGGGGGTGGAATAACTTAATCATGTCAAGTTATTAGGAAGATTTACTGTGCACTGCTGCAAACAATTTTTGGGGGGTGGTCTTTTGGGGAAGTTATTTCTATTATTGATTTTGTTGTTGTTGTTGCTTCAAGAAAGCCAAACCTTGCTCTAGCGCCGTTTGCGAACGCCTGTCTAAACTGAGCTCTCTCTCTCTCTTTCTTTTGATAAAATAATCCATCAGAATTAGGAACGATTAGCCTGCAGAGAGGAAAATGTACTTTTGTGGTTGGTGATCTGTCAACGTTTTGAAAACGCCGGTTTAAAAGAAAAGGGCTCCGTTTTACACCGAGGAACAAACGAAAGTAATATGTAGGGCCTACTGGGTGAAAGAAAACTACTAATTAAAAGAAGACAAGGATCATATGTAATTATGTACCACGTCGGCTGCGGAGTGTGATCAGGAAATATCTGTTGCTCAAAGAAAAAAGGGGGACGCGGGTGGGGGGCGAAGATGAACACTTCAGGAAGAGCCGAGAGAGACGTTTTCAGGAGAATTATCATCACCTCGGAGTGGCCCGAAGGCAAGTCTCTTGACAACCCATCTATGAAACTTTTGACAGGATTCCTTAGGACAATGATTTATATGAATTTAATATAGCTCTGTAGAACACTCTTAACTAAAACACCAAAAAAAGACCTGAGGAAATAATGTTACACACCCCAATAGAAGCATGGGCTTGTGGCAGTCATGTAAGAGGTGTGAGGGAACACTTACGTGGTATACAGGTTTCATCTTCAAAGAGGCTGATAACGATTATTTAATTAACGAGTCCTATAACGCTCTGCTCTCCCTCCCTTGCTCTCCTTCCCCCTCACATAAGACTCCAGGACAACAGGTAAATAATGTGCTCAGCTGCGATTCTGAACCCTGAAGAAGGGTGTCACAGACTGGTTTGGAGACAGAGGAATGGTGAGAGGAACCCGCTGGGGAACCCCTAGGAGTGATGGTGGGACGACGATGAGTGTTCAGAGGGAGAAGAGGGATAGGACTGGGAGGACGAGGAGTTGGAAGCAGAAGAGGTAACAGGGCTTAGTGAGCAGGGAGAGTTTGTGGAAGAACCAGTCCAGAATCAGAAGCAGGTAAGGAGGGAGGCCTAGAGGCAGTGGTGAGTGTGGCTGGCTCCTGCTGTGACAAGCTACCATTCCTTCTGGTCTCCCAGAACCAGGAGAGGCATGAAGGGGGAGGGACGAAGACAGACATGCAGGCACAGTCTCCAGTTGCTTGAAAAGCACCCTGGAGACTTAGGAAGGTGTGGGAAGGCGGGGACCTTCCCTCTCAGCAACTGCTTCATGGGGGCAAGACCTGCTGGAGATTATGAATTCTTATTATTTAATAAATTGATATAGCTCCCTTCATCAAAAGATCTCAAGGTGATTGTGACCCTAACAGGAATTTTTTTTTTCAGTCCCTCTTGCCCAGGAGAGCCTGGGTCAATGCAGAGTCACTCCTGTTCCTTCAGATAGCAAGGCTGCAAGGCCTCAGCTTGCGAGACCAGCCATGTTTGGTTCCTCTGCTCCTTGAACCCTTTGCATTCTGGCTCATTGGCAGAAGAGTTTTTAAATGAAGAACGAGGGTTTGCTTCATTTCTCCTCCTTCCCGGTCTCTTTTCCTCTTGTGCCACATCTTTGAGATTGTAAGCTAGAAGGCAATTCCTTACAGGAGGAGGAAAGGAAAGCACACGGACCTCCAGATCTCCCTCTCCTCTATCACAGCTACCATGATGCTTCACTGGGCAGTTGGAAACCCCCCATTGTGCTCCTGGTGCAATAGGATTTCTAAATCCAGAATTGGCCTTAGGAAAACTGAATGCTTTTCTTCATCTTTGCAGGAATTAGCTCAGTTGAGGAAAGCCGATTCCAGATGGTGCCTGAGAGTTTAATGCAGGCGTAGGCAAACTCCGGCCCTCCAGATGTTTGGGACTAAATTCCCATCATCCCTAGCTAACAGGACCAGTGGTCAGGGATGATGGGAATTGTAGTCCCAAACATCTGGAGGGCCGGAGTTTTCCTATGCCTGGTTTAATGCAAGCCATCGACTCCATATGGGGCAAAATGAATTTGTTGTTACCCGCCCTGAGCCCGGTTTTTGAACCGGGAAGGGTGGCGTATAAATTATTATTATTATTATTATTATTATTATTATTATTATTATAGCAACCGGTGAGCTTCTTTCCACCTGTGACAGTGGGCAGTCTGGTCTCCGGATGACAAGAAACCCACCTTGCCCTGTGCAAATATTAATAAATGTTAATAAATGTCAGAAACTGCCGTTACTGAGCAAGTAAGAGCAACTAGCCCACACCACTCCCAGGAAGGAGTGCTACTATTGTGACTGAAGAAGAATTACCTTACTCCCCTCTGGCATCCAGCCTGTAAATCTTCCCAAGCACACCTAGATGATATCCCTTCATCCTCAACGGGCTCAGTGAGTGAGTTTGAATTGCTCAAGTCTTAATTAGCCCCATCCCATCCCTGCTCCTTTATGTGCCAAGCAGACACAATTTGTGTTCCCAGGCAGAATGCAACAGAGAACACGCTGTTCCACCCTTGGCATGCGCGACCCTTCTCCGAGACGGCAGTCATGTCTTCCATCCACCTTCTCCTGGCTCCTCACCTCCAGGGTTGGCGTGCCCACCCTTGGAGCTCTCATCCGTGGGGATGTGCGCTTCCTGGACCAGCTGAGCTCAGAAAGTCTCTGGCCGCAGAAGGGAGCTGACTTCCATCCTCCTAACCCCTTTTTCAGGTGGATGAAGGGGCTCACTGCTTTGCTCCCCTTAGCAATGAGCTCTTCGCCTCGGTAAGGTGACACGTTGTCTGGCTCCGGAGGAAGCCTGCTACCACACCAATTGCTTTTGAGGCTATCACCTTGGCAAGAGAGGGGAAGAGGTGGGCTTTCTTTAAAGGCTTCACTAGCTCAAGCAGGGAGGAAGTGGAAAGCTTTTGAAGATGAAACGAGTCCCCTTGCTCTGTGTGCTCATCCACCCCACCCTCGGTGCCCCCACACCAAAGAAAAGCTTACAAGCCCACTTCCCCCGCCGTGAGGCAGCTCTGATTTTTAGCTAAGAAATCACAGTTCTGCAAACACAGAGACCTACTCAGCTACTGCAAAGCCTAATTAGTCCTGAGCCAACCCACCTCCACCCCCATCCTGTTAGAATTCCTGCTCCGTGATTGCAGTCATGGGATTGTTGTCTATCACATGACGGTGTATGTTTTGACTCCACAGAGTGGGATGTGACGGAGACAGGGTGTTTATGTTACTGTGTTCCATGAAGTGGGACGATTGTCCTTTGTTGATTGTCTTTGCTGTCTGATGCTAGAGAGAGAGGGAGGCAGGTTGCAGTGCTCCGTGTGTGTTTATATGTAAATAAAGTAGATTAGTCAAAATGCTGAGTTGCTGAGGTCTGTTACGCATGATGCGCAAACTCTGCAGATCCCTAAGTGTGCCGGTGTCTGTTGGCATCGGTCGCTGTGATGTTCGGGCTGAAGAAAGCTTTTGAAGCTCCCAAACAATCGACCAGGAGGGAGAGAACAAGCCAGTTGGGCATGTGTCTCTGCCAGGGTCCTACTCGAGTGTAGGCTGAACTCCTAACATTTGGCACGTGAGGCTTTTTTTGGCAAAGCTGAACCTACCTGTCTGAAACCTGGCATTGTATATGATTTCAGGTGTGGGGCAGGTAAAGGTACAGATGGGCCAAAAGACAGCTTGCAGGTACCATTGATCAGCTGATTGGCAGCACCTGCAAAGCCCCAATAATCAGCTGATTGTTGGAGCTTGCAGGGCTCTGTGCATGGCGTCAATCAGCTGACACAAGAATGGGCCTTTTCTGCAGTGGCTCCATTTATGGAACACTCTTACCAGGGAGGTTTGTCTGGTGCCTTCATTATACATCTTTAGGCATCAGGCAAAGACATTCTTCTTTAACCAGGCCTTTGGCTGATTGACATCCAACATCCTTTAAAAATGTGTTGGGGAGGGGGCTGCTATTGGGGTTTTTTTTAATTTTTGTTTTGATCATGTATTTTTTCTTTTTATATTGTGATTTTACATTGTAACCATCCTGAGACCTGCTGCTATAGGGCAATATACATGTTTTATAAATAATAAACAATACTTGTCACGACTTGCATAGATCCATGGGCAAAACACCCAAGCCCTGGCAATCAGATGATCATCAGGGTTTGCATCCATTTGCTAAAGTACAGGAAGGGGAAAGTTTCATGCTTGCATTGTCAGTCCTCTATTATTCCTGCTTGGCACCGCAGAGCCTCTGTATGGTTCAAGCTCCTCATGTGGGGATATCCAGACCCAATATTTAATCCCATCCATACTTGTCCAAGTCTTGAGAAAGAGGCGTAAAAATGTTCTTTCTCGCAGGGCAGGCCCTACCATTAGGCAGAGGGAGCTGACTGCCTCAGGTAACAGATGCTGGGGGCAGGCAGTGGTGGTCAGGTGTGGGAGGACAGAACTGTGTGCCAGGCATTCTGCACAGGGCTGTCTTAAGCATATGCGGTGCCGTGGTGCAAAGATCTGCCCAGCACCGCCCTCCCCAGGTTGCCCAGTCCCAGGCGTGCAGGAGGGCAGAGCCAGCCAGCCACCTCAGCGTCTCACTGGCTCGATCACCTCTGAACTCACGGCCCTCCAACCGACAAGCGGGCTCTTCCCCGGACTCAACTCTCTGGCCCCGGACTCTCAGCCTGGCACCCCTGAGAGCCCGGTGCCCGGGTGCCTCACACCCCTAGCGCCTATGGGTAAGACGGCCCTGATTCTGCACTTCACCCCCAAAGTTAGTGTGCACCCCTCAGGAGACAGTGAATCGTTTAGGGCTTTATATGTTAATAACAAGGCCATGAAGATGTTCTAACGAGTTTTTGTAGTGTAACTTGGCAGGTCCTGAAAGGTAGCATATAAATCTCTCAAATAAATAAATTCGAAGCATCTGTGTTAGCATTAGAACTCTGTTGAAGATCCTGCACTTTTCTGCGCTTTGCAGCAATAATTAGTTGTGATTCCTTAGTTTTTATTGAAATGGAGTGTGCAGGAATAAGCTGTCTCCAGATTTTGGCTCTCTAAAGCAAACATGTCACCAGTTAAGAGAGGGGAAACAATTCCAGTTGACATCTCCCGGCTGCATTTTTTTTCATGTAAAATCATCCCAAGGGCTTCAGATTATTATTATTTTTTTAATGCTGTCATTTATTTTATTTTTATTTGTTTGGCTCTAGAAGAGTGTGAGATAGTGCCAAACCAAGGAGTGGAGGAGGGATGAGATTTCAGTCACCTAGTGGCAATGACCAAGTCTGGAGATGAATTAATTTGGCAGGTGGTGAGCCAGCTAAATGAACACTTGGACATGTTTGATGATGTCCGAGAGCTGTTTGTTTGGCTCCCATTTTGCAAAATCAATTCATCTCAGATCTTGGCCAGCAATTAAGTGAAACACCTCTCTTTGCTCAGCACTATCTTACGATCTCCCTGAGCTAAGAATAACTCAACAACTTAAAATAATAATAAAATGAACGCAACCTCTGGAATGCCCAAGGAAGGGTCAGTGAATTTTCAGTCTATTGATAGCAAAAGGCCACTGGGTTTGCTTTCTTTACCTCCCATTTGGAACAGAGTGCTATTCTCAAGGGTTTTGTTTCCAATGAAACAAAATTCTGTGCCCAAGGCAACTGTCTACCAGCTCCATCTGGTACGCAGGCTGAGACCCTACCTGCCTGCAGACTCTCTTGCCAGAGTGGTGCATACGTTGGTTATCTCCCACTTGGACTACTGCAATGCACTCTACGTGGGGCTACCTTTGAAGGTGACTCGGAAACTACAACTAATCCAGAACGCGGCAGCCAGACTGGTGACTGGGAGCGGCCGCCAAGACCATGTAACAGTAGTCCTGAGAGACCTGTGTTGGCTCCCATTACGTTTCCAAGCATAATTCAAAGTGTTGGTGCTGACCTTTAAAGCCCTAAATGACCTCGGACCAGTATACCTGAAGGAGCGTCTCCATCGCCATCGTTCTATCCAGACACTGAGGTCCAGCTCTGAGGGCCTTCTGGCAGTTCCCTCATTGTGAGAAGTGAGGTTACAGGGAACCAGGCAGAGGTTCCCGCTCTGTGGAATGGCCTCCAGGCATCAGAATTCAAGGAAATAAGCAACTATCCTACTTTTAAAAGACATCTGAAGGCAGCCATGTTTAGGGAAGTTTTTAATGTTTAATGCTGTATTGTGTTTTTAATATTCGATTGGGAGCCGCCCAGAGTGACTGGGGAAACCCAGCCAGATGGGCGGGGTATAAATAATAAATTATTATTATTATGTTGATAGCTATACTCAGACTAGACCCACTGAAATGTATGGACATGGCTTAGGGATCAATCCTAAAGACAGGAAGCTGGTGTAAATTAAGCTGGCATAAAGTTACACCAGATCCAAATCCGGTTCATCAGCAGGGGTGCTGCTGCTGTTCTGTCTAAAAAGACTCAAAACAGTCCACAAAGGGAACAAAACAGTAACATCATCATAGAATCAGAGAATTGTAGAGTTGGAAGGGACCACAGGGGTCATCTAGTCCAACCCCCTACAATTGAGGAATCTTTTGCCCAATGAGGGGCTTGAACCCATGAAACTGAGTTTAAGAATCTCATGCTCTTTGGGCTGAGCTGTCTCCCAGGTTTCACTGGATCAAATTCATCCATTTCATTGAATTAATGGAACTAAATAGTTTTAACAGTAAAAACAGTTGAAAATAACTATCTAAAACATTCAAAAAAATCAGCAATAAAGTAAAACAACAACAACCCCAGATTAAAACACACACATCAACATTCTACACATCTGGATAAGGTAAAGGTGAAGGAACCCCTGCCCATTAGGTCCAGTCGTGGCCGACTCTGGGGTTGCAGCACTTATCTCGCTTTATTGGCCAAGGGAGCCGGCGTACAGCTTCCGGGTCATGTGGCCAGCATGACTAAGCCGCTTCTGGCAAACCAGAGCAGCGCACGGAAACGCCGTTTACCTTCCCACCGAAGCGGTACCTATTTATCTACTTGCACTTTGACGTGCTTTCGAACTGCTAGGTTGGCAGGAGCTGGGACCGAGCAACAGGAGCTCACCCCGTCGCGAGGATTCGAACCGCCGACCTTCTGATCGGTAGGTCCTAGGCTCTGCGGTTTAACCCACAGTGCCACCCGCGTCCCACACATCTGTATAGGCTTGTCTAAATTAAAATGTTTCTGGAAGGTGCTGGAAAGAGTACAGTGAAGGCACCTGCCCAGTTGTCAATAGGCAGGGAATTCCAGAGGATAGATTCTGCCACACTGAAAAGCATGGAAACACCAATGTTGTTTGTTTTGCAACCTTGTTACCAAGCCTTCTATGCTTCTAAGTTTGGTTGCTGGGCCATTTTTAAAAAGTGGATTTTGTTGCACGTTTTTTGTGCCAAGATTTATGATAATTAGCAGTCATCTCTATAATTAGCAGGTGGTAACAGATAGGTAGAGATGTCCCGTTCATGTGACACGTATGACAGGTTGACATATTTACCCTTTCTCTTCTTCTTTTTTTTAAAAAAATGACTGTGAAGTCTTTGTGTTTGGGATTCTGGCAATTCCGGGTGTCAGGCGGGAATGGCAGGGAGGCAGGGAAGTAAATCTTGGCAAGTCCTTCTCAGTCCTGGGTGAGAGAAAACGATGGGGGTGCGGGCTGCAAGTGCTCACACGTAAGGACCGGGTTCACGCAGGACTGCTTTCGCTCTGCAGCTATCAACATGTTCCTCTCTTCCGATGCCGCAGTGAAGCAACAGCTTCCAACAGAACTGGCTGAGTGGCTTTTCAAAACCAAGGAAAGAAATGTATCATTCCCGAAAAAAAGAAAGTTGCTTTCACACAGTGCTCAGGAAACCCACACAGTCAGGGGAAAGCTGCGCAGTCAGGGAAAAAACAATGCTGTCCAGAGTTGTAAAGACTGCGGAGAGAATAACTGGGTGCACTCTTCCCACCTTGGATCAAATCTATCCTTCCAAGTGCCATAAGAAAGCTGCAGAGATAGCGCAGGATAGTGCGCACCCCGGAAATGATCTCTTTCAGCTTCTGCCTTCTGGAAGAAGGTACAGGGTTATAAAGACTAGGACTAGCCATCTGAGAAACAGTTTCTACCCAAATGCAATTTTGGTTTTAAATGCATTGTAAGGAGTCTCTCAGGGACGCGGGTGGCGCTGTGGGTTAAACCACAGAGTCTAGGACTTGCCGATCAGAAGGTCAGCAGTTTGATTCCCCGCAACGGGGTGAGCTTCCGTTGCTCGGTCCCTGCTCCTGCCCACCTAGCAGTTCGAAAGCACACCAGTGCAAGTAGATAAATAGGTATCGCTCTGGCAGGAAGGTAAACAGTGTTTCCGTGCGCTGCTCTGGTTCGCCAGAAGCGGCTTAGTTATGCTGGCCACATGACCTGGAAGCTGTACGCCGGCTCCCTTGGCCAATAAAGCAAGATGAGCGCCGCAACCCCAGAGTCGGCCACGACTGGACTTAATGGCCAGGGGTCCCTTTACCTTTTACCAAGGAGTTTCTATGGGAGTATATTGTATTTAAAAATGGGGTATCAGAGTTTTTAGGGGGCTAGCCAGGTTGGGATAGCTGGGATAGCAGGCTTGTTGGGCTGTGAATGTTTTATGTAGATTTTTCAATTTCGTTGTTCTGTATGGGACAATGACAATAAAGATTATCTTTTCTCTTTCTTTAAAAGTGGCCAAAGGGCAGTCCAGATCACAAGCCTTTCCTGTGATCATGGTGCTTGGCTATGCTCTGTCCATTTCTGGGCGCCACATTTTAAGAAAGTGAAATGAGCCTCCTGTATCAGGTCCGTGGCCCATCTAACCCAGCTTCATGTTCTCTCAATGGCCAACCAGATATCCGTAGGAAACCAGCAAGCAGGACTCGAGCACAAGAACACTCTCCCTTCCTGTGGTTTTCAGCAACTGGTATTCAGAAGCATTGCTGCCTTCCACTGTGGAGGCAGAGAATAGCTATCCTGCCTAGCAACCATCAATAGTCCTCTCCGCCATGACATAGGAGGACACAGGAAGCTGCCAGACCTCTAAGTCAGCCTTTCTCAACCTTGGGTCCCCAGATGTTTTTGGCCTACAACTCCCATCACCCCTGACCACTGGTCCTGTGAGCTGGGGATCATGGGAGTTGTAGGCCAAAAACATCTGGGGACCCAAGGTTGAGAACCACTGCTCTAAGTGCTGCTCTCCTTCTTTGGTGACCATTCGTAGCCGAGTAAGATTGTCTTCCATAACATGGTTTTAACAATGAGTTCGTAGTTGACTCTAGAGGCCAATTCTGGATCCACACGTCCTTCCACAGTGGGGACACTGGTTTCTGGGTGGGAGTTGATCACAGTGTGGATTTGCCAAGCTTGCCTTCCTCTTAGCCTGTTTCTCCTTTGTGTCCTGATTTTGAGTGTCTTCAAAGCCCATGACACATTTGGTAAAGGCTGTTTTCCAATTGGAGCACTCGCAGGCCAGTGATCCCCAGTTGTTGGTGTTTATACTACATTTTTTTATATTTGCCTTGAGAGAGTCTTTAAACCTCTTTGGTTGACCACCAGCATTACGCTTTCCATTTTTAAGTTCGGAATAGAGGAGTTGCTTTGGAAGACGATAATCAGGCATCTGCACAACATGACCTGTCCAACGAAGTTGATGTTGAAGAATCATATCTTTGACACTGGTGATCTTTGCTTCTTCCAGTACACTGATATTAGTTTGCCTGTCTTCCCAGGTGATGTGTAAATATTTTTGGAGACACCATTGATGGAATCTTTCAAGGAGTTGGAGATGGCATTTATAAGTGGTCCATCTTTCGCAAGCATACAGTAAGGTTGGTAGTAGTACAATAGCTTTGTAAACAAGCATTTTGGTTTCCCTGCGAATGTCCTGCTCCTCAAACACTCTGCACTTCTAAGTGCTATCCATAGAATCATTGAATTGTAGAGTTGGAAGGGATAACAAGAGTCATCATCCAACCTCCTGCAATGTAGGAATCTCAGCTAAAGCATCCATGACAGATGCTAAGTTTTACTCAGAGGAGACCTATTAAAATTTAATATAGTCATGTTCATCCATTTCAATGATGCTATAGGAAAATAGAAATATATGAAGCCCAATTGCTGGACTACAAATCCCATCATCCATCATGATTGGCCATGCTGGCTGGGGCTGGTGGGGTCATTGGAGTTCAATAACCCTTGGAAAGCCACTGATTTAACTACAGTAATAATTGCAATGTATTTTTAAATTATACTAAGTATCATTAAAATGGCTTTATCAGTATTCATCAGTCACCCTGATGTCCGTAGACTATACATTGTCGGGTGCTAGTGCTGGGGAAAACTATGCAAGCTGCCTTGAGCAACTTGGGTGAACAGCAGGATAGAACTACAAAATACAAATAACTGGAACGAGTGTTTCTTAAGAACTCTGTTCCATTCCTCTGGAAGCCACCACTAGAATCTGAGTGCTTCGCTGTGCCTTCAGCCAGGAGTTTGGAATTAAGTTCAGGCAGCAAACTGGTCTGTTTTTGCTTGTATAGGATATTTTGTTTTTGTTTTTTTAATGTTTGGTGATTTGTTGTGTTTTGATATATGTTGTGAGCTGCCTACAGTGGCTGGGGAAACCCAGACAGATGGTAGGGATATAAATTAAGTTGTTGTTGTTGTTTTCTTGGAAGGAAAATTGCTCTCTTTCCCCACCCTCATAAATTTGAATCTCATTGCACCAGTTTGACTGGGAGTTCTTTGATATTACAATTGAGAGGAGATATGATAGCCATCTTCAAATATATCAAGGGCTGCCACATAGAAGAGGGAACAAAGCTTGTTTTCTCCTGCCTGGAGGGTAGGACTCAGACCAATGGCTTCAAGTGACAAGGAAGGCAATTCTGCCTAAATATCAGGAAAAACTTGATTTCCAGGTATTGGGAATCTGTGACTCTCCTAATATGGCTAGACTCCAACTACCAGCAGTCACTGCCAGCATGGCCAATGGCCAGGAATGATGGGAGCTGGAGTCCCAGAACATCTCAACAGCACCACATTGGAGAATACTTTTCTCTTGTATCAATAGACCAAGCTGTCTCTTGAAGTCTAACCCCATCTCACTGGTTGTTGTGAAGATATATGGTAGGCAGGATGGTATCCATTGATCTTTGACAGAAAGGTGTGGCAGAATGGCAATAAGAAAACAAGAATCCTCAAAAACCGGGGCAGGAATGCATCTAATGAAAGCTAAATTTCATCTGATCCTTTATCTCAGGAAAGGGAAATCTGTGAACCTGCAGGTGCCCTTGGCCTTAAACTCCCTTCATCACTGACCATTGGTCATGCTAGCTAGTGTTGATGGGAGCCGAAGTCGGACAGGGAAGAGAAATCCCAGCTCAAACAACATTAAGAATACTTTCTTTTCTTTTTTGGGAAAAATGAAGTTCAACTCATAAACAGATTCAGATATTATGAGCTGGCCATATTGGTATTCTGGACCAGGTAGCTCCAAACTTCACTCATCACGTTGGGATAAATCCAACGCCAAATTCTATTCACCTATCTATTCCATATCTCAACTTTTTCTCAGGCACACTTATTACTACTGCAAATTGCAAAATTAAGAATAAACCTCAACCTCCTTCATTCAAGGAGCCATTCCCCATTCTCTGGAGGAGTTGTTTGCAAGATGGCTCGATTAGATTAATTAGTTAATGTTTGTAAAGTGCCTTGAAACACAGCTATAGATTAGAAAACACTGTTATAAATGTTAAGTATTATTGTTCTAAGAGATAGATAGAAAAGGTAGATAGGGAGATAGGTGAAGGGAGATACAGCAGGCAGATAATGGGAATTATAATACTTGCAGAGCTTTGGATCTTCAAAGAGCTTTACAGGCATTAGCTAATTAATAATGTCAAGCTGGCAGATAATGGGGAGATAAAGTGAGAAGGTAGATAGGAATACATCATGCGCTTTTGGACACACACACACACACACTGTTCTCAAATCACACCCATTAAACTTAAGGCTAATACTGAGTCTTCCAGATAGAAACCCCCTTTGTTCATTGTAGGCAGTCAGGTTGTGCATCTATAGCAGTGACCAGAGGACGAATAACCCCTGGGAGAAGCGCAGAGAGAAGAAGCACTATGGTGCATCTGCAGCAGCACAACCAGACCCCTTCATCTGTCCCAGCTGCAACAAAACATGTCTCTCCTATATCGGTCTGTACACCCACAGCAGGCGCTGTATCTCTCCAGCCATTTGACTTCACCCCCAAAGATGCACACTCTTCCTATGTATCCCGAGACAGGCAGATCATGCCAAAAGCATCAGGCCCATACTCAAACCCAGACTCAGGTTGGTTGGCTTGCAGGTGTATTCTGTAGCATCACTGACGCACTAAGAATGCACGAGTGGAAGATTTATACTGGACTGCTTTGCTTTATCAGTTGTTCTGCGATACAGTGGAACCTCGGAAGCCGAACGCCTGTAAAGTTGAATGTTTCGGCTCCCGAACGATCAAAAACCAGAAGTGATTGTTCTGGTTTTCAAATGGTTTTAGGAAGCCAAACACTTCTACAGCCAATAGTAAGCCGCGCCTTGGAAGTCAAACGTTTTGGAAGTCAAACGGACTTCTGGAACGGATTCCATTTGACTTCCAAGGTAAGTCTGTACAGTGGTACCTTGGATTAAGTACTTAATTCGTTTGGGAGGTCCGTTCTTAAACTGAAACTGTTCTTAACCTGAAGCACCACTTTAGCTAATGGGGCCTCCTGCTGCTGCCACGCCGCCAGAGCACGATTTCTGTTCTCATCCTGAAGCAAAGTTCTTAACCCGAGGTACTATTTCTGAGTTAGCGGAGTCTGTAACCTGAAGCGTATGTAACCTGAAGCGTATGTAACCTGAAGCGTATGTAACCCGAGGTACCACTGTACTTCCCCAATGACTGCATTCACACAGCAGTTTGTTCTGTTTCCTCTGTGTTTCCCTAACTGTTAATTTCCACGTTATATTTGACTTCTGGGAATCCAGAGGTTTAGCACTCATTTTTGTGTTAATTGCTAGCAGAGAGAAAAAATCATTTGCAACCTCCTTAACCCAGAAAATTGGCGAAGTCGCATGACAAATTTGGGGGTGGTATACCAGCAAAAGGATCTTTCCTGCCATTTTCATGGAGGAATCATTGGAGGAGAATGGGGGGCAGAGACACATATATGCAGAAAGGGTGGAGGAGTAGTCCAATGAAATTTAGCATGACGTGCCAGTAGATCAGTCAAGAATTCCCAGTTCTATAATGCAGCAAGTACTGCCGTATGAAAGGGGCATAAGGAAACAGGGGGAAAGTGCCAGCATGATAATCAGGAAAACTAACTCAATATTCCCCACATTGGAATGTGCCCAGTGTTAGGACATTATGGACATCTGGGGGAGGAGGAGAAGAAGAAGAGGAGGAGGAGGAGGAGGAGTTTGGATTTGGTATCCCACTTTATCACTACCCTAAGGAGTCTCAAAGCGGCTAACAATCTCCTTTCCCTTTCTCCCCCAAAACAAACACTCTGTGAGGTGAGTGAGGCTGAGAGACTTCAGAGAAGTGTGACTAGCCCAAGGTCACCCAGCAGCTGCATGTGGAGGAGCGGGGAAGCGAACCCGGTTCACCAGATTACAAGTCCACCGTTCTTAATCACTACCCCACACTGGCTTATTGCGCTATACTGCAACAAAAGTGAGGCTGAAACATCAACATTTGTGGTTTGAAAAGTTGCAGGATTTCAACAGGAAGCTACAGGACATGCCTGGATTGGAAATAAATCAGTATATCCACCCCTAAACTGGTGCAGGTGCAAAACAGTATTAAGAACATAAGAAGAACCTGCTGAATCAGGCCAATGGAATGTCTTCGTCCAGCATCCTGTTTTTCTCTCACATTGGCCAACCAGATTACAAGTGGTAACTGCCCTGATGAGCACAAATAATCGCAAATGCGATTATAAAAAAATGGCATCCAGAGAGGCCCTTAGTCTTTGCACAGAGTGTAGCTATAATCCATCGCTGGTAGTACAGTGGTACCTCGGGTTAAGAACTTAATTCGTTCCGGAGGTCCGTTCTTAACCTGAAACTGTTCTTAACCTGAAGCACCACTTTAGCTAATGGGGCCTCCTGCCGCCGCCGTGCAATTTCTGTTCTCATCCTGAAGCAAAGTTCTTAACCCGAGGTACTATTTCTGGGTTAGCGGAGTCTGTAACCTGAAGCGTCTGTAACCTGAAGCGTTTGTAACCCGAGGTACCACTGTACCCTGAAGAATCAGATTCTAAACTATGTTCTTCCAGCAATACGGTAGGATCCTTAGCACAACCAATTCCAGCTGGGTTTGCTGTCAGTTCCAGTCAACTGATCAGCACAGATAGCAAGCCCTGCTTGCCAAGAAACAACCGGGAGCACCCATTAAGGCTTCTGGTTGCTTAAGGTTGCTCCTTTGAATCTGCATCTTTATCTGCTTTGCACTTGGTGTCATATGAGGTGGGTGTGGCCAAGGGAACGAGCCCTTTCAGGTCAGATTAGGACCCGTGCCTCTGACAGAGGAGGTAGCAGAGGCATAGCAAGGTCAGGTGGTACCCAGTATGGAATTTTTTTTGTCACCCCACCACCACCACCACATCAGCAGCTCAGGGTAGGCTTGGGAGCCGTAGGCAGGGGGCGTGCTGAATTTCACACATCCCCAGCGATGAAACCCGGGGAGGTCTGCCCCCCCCGCACCCCCCCTTCCTACGCCTCTGGGAGGTAGAACATAGCCATCATCACTAGAAGCCACAAACAGCTTTATATTCCATGAATAGAGCTCTTTAAGTACTGGCAAGATGTTTCCCCAAATGTCTTGCTACCGGTTTGCAGCTTAGTAGCCGTGCTTTGAATGAATCAAAGTGTCCAGGCAGCCTTCAAAGGCAGCCCCATGTGCAACACTTTGCAGTAGCCTAACCTAGAAGTCGGGATGCGGGTGGCGCTGTGAGTTAAACCACAGAGCCTAGGACTTGCCGATCAGAAGGTCGGCGGTTCGAATCCCCGCGACGAGGTGAGCTCCCGTTGCTCGGTCCCAGCTCCTGCCAACCTAGCAGTTCAACAGCATGAAGTGCAAGTAGATAAATAGGTACCACTCCGGCGGGAAGGTAAACAGCATTTCTGTGTGGTGCTCTGGTTCGCCAGAAGCGGCTTAGTCATGCTGGCCACGTGACCCGGAAGCTGTACGCCGGGTCCCTCGGCCAATAAAGCAAGATGAGCGCCGCAACCCCAGAGTCATCCGTGACTGGACCTAATGGTCAGGGTCCCTTTACCTTTAACCTAGAAGTCACCAGGGTATGGGTAACCACAGTCAAGTTGTCTTTGTCCGGGAACAGCTTGTACACCAGCCACCAGCTCCCTGTGCCTGGTGTAGCATCCATGTCAGAAATAGCATAACCGATACCCAGAATAAATTATCCACATATGGAAAGCTGAGGAAATATCATGCTGTATCAGATGGGATGGGACATGTGCAGAGGGGAATCTGGTAACAGAGCCATTTCCCTTTCACACCTCCGCTGCCCACGGATGTTGCACAAATCAATTAATGTGCTTGGCTGCTTGTTTTTTTCTCAAAACGAGCTCTTCAAAGGCAGACGATACCGATGCATGCAAATTGCCACACTCACACACCTGCAGCGCACCTGTGCCCCTTACATCATCATGCCACCTCTGCAGTCCCAGCCCTGTCCTGCCTGAGCGTCCTTGGAAAGATTGACGGTGCGGCTCAGGTGCTGACTCCACAGGTTCTCCCTCTCTGCGCTGCGCTTGCCAGCACATGTTTCTTAACCTCCAGCCTCCTTTCTCTGAGCACCACAGCTGCATTCTCAAAGCCATCTCCTACCCTGACTCATGGGATCACAGCGCTGGAGAGCACCAAGGGCTGGTGTCGCCAAGTCCAATCCTTGGGCCCAAATCCTTGGCAGCTGGGAGAGCATAGCCCACGAACAGACTGAGCTCACAATGAATAAGGCTGTCAATGGCCGCTAGTCAATCACAACTGGTGAAAGAAATGTTGTGCATCCGGTTGGCCAATATGATAACAAGATGTGAGACTAGATGAGCCTTTGGTTTGATCCTAGAGGGCTTACGTTCTTATGAGTTGCAGATCAAGAACATATGCAACATATGAAGCTCCATGTACCAAGCCCCATCATTCCCAACCACTAGCTTTCATCATTCTTGCTATTCTTTATTTAAACACCTGTATATTTTAGGGACACGGGTGGCACTGAGCCTAGGGTCAGAAGGTCAGCGGCTTGAATCCCCACAAAGGGGTGATCTCGGTCCCTGCTCCTGCCAACCTAGCAGTTCGAAAGCATGTCAAAGTGCAAGTAGATAAATAGGTACCGCTCCGGTGGGAAGGTAAACGATGTTTCTGTGCGCTGCTCTGGTTCGCCAGAAGCGGCTTAGTCATGCTGGCCACATGACCCGGAAGCTGTACACCAGCTCCCTTGGCCAATAAAGCAAGATGAGTGCTGCAACCCCAGAGTGGTCCACAACTGGACCTAATGGTCAGGGGTCCCTTTACCTTTTATATACCAATTTTAATTTATTAATCTGGAAGCTGTTTGCAGTACACCTGTCACCACTGTAATTGGCATCCATTTGTCTCAAGAGAACCATCTATCCTCCTTTGTTCTCTTAGAATGGCAACAGTACCCACCTAAGAGGTGCTGGAACTGAGTTCTGGTGAGTTCCCATGAAAGTGAGCCCAAGTTAGTTCCATTTAGTTCAGTGGCACTTCTGTCCAAGGAACTACGTACAGCAGGGGGTAGGCAATGTGGTTCCCTAAAGATGTTGGTATACTTCATCTCCCATCATCCCTAGCCAGCATGGCAAGGGATGATGGGAAGTGGAGCCCACAACATCTGGAGGGCACCATGTTGGCTACTGCCATTGTATAGGACAGGAGCTTAAATGAATATAATTTTTAATTATTATTTTTTTATTAAAAAAACCCTGATGGTGTGCAATGAAAAATAAATTTATTACCCCAGTGGTGAATGGCCATATTACCCATCATTTGCCAGATTAAAACTGATGTCCCCTTTAGATAGCTAGTATATTGTGCTCAAATGTAAGCAAGCACATTCTGACCATTCTGACCTGCCCACCCAAATCATTCCCAGGATTCTAACTATGATTTGGCAGCCTAAGCCACCTGTCAATCATGCTCCATCTGTTTTTACTGAAGGATGGAGTTGGGCTGTTGTCCAAACTCCACCCTCAATCCTTGCCCAGTTCCCACCCACCCGCTGTAGGGCAGATTAAAGAGTGGGCACCCAGCCATTGCTTGGATGGTTACACCTACACCATCCATAATCCCCAAAATTTATGTGCACAGATGCTCAACCCAGCTAAGACTCTGAGATCCTTTAGCAGTGATTCCTTTATTGCCTGGGGTTGGGTTGGATGAGCCTTTGGGTCCCTTCCAACTGTACAATTCTATGGTTCCATGATTGACAGAAGCTAGTCACTTGTGTCTTGGGCAAGATAGTCAACAGTCCAGAATGGGGGTAGGAGGGTTTGCCACCCCCAGGTCCTGAATCAGCAGCACCAGCACGTGACTATAGTCCTGAATTAGACATTCAGGAAAAAAAGAATACAAGGCAGAGTTGCCCTAAGTGATTTGGCAGCAATCTTGAATCCCAGGCTGGCTCCAAAGTTTCCTCTTTTGCATGGCTATGAAGATCATATCTCTGATTTGAATTTCTATTCTCAGAGAAGGACCTGTTTGCTACACTTAGATTCCAATCAATGCCCACAGCAGTTCTTTAAAAGGGGGGAGGGCAAAGAACCTTCCTTTTGACCAGTTGAATTGCTGTCTTCACATTGATTTTTAGCCGAACCTCTTATCTCAGAGTCAACCTTCAGTCAGACCAACAGCAAGCGGCCTATTTGCTAGGAGGTGAAGAAAAGGATATTACCCAAAATGTTGCCCTGTTTGCAAGGTGATATAATCCTGTTATCGGGATTATCATAACAATATTGAGTGTGCCTATTGTGCTGCTGAACGTTCAAAGAGTTTTACATGCATCAACCCCTCTAATAGCAAACTCAGGTGGCAAGTGCTGACAGATATGGACCCCAAACAGGGCTACCAAGGAGTAACAGGGAGGGACCAGCATGCCTGAAGGAACCCTGGCATTTGGCTAAGGAAACTGAGAGAAACTGAAATCGACATGTTCACATATCCTTAGGTATGGTGGGGAGAGAAATGCAGGATGGCACAACTCCAGGACTTCTTCAAGAGCAGGGGTACTGGTGCCATTTGCCAGAGTATAGGCTTCCAACTTCATCCCATCAGTGTAAACAGGACCACTTCTTTGCAAGATTGCAAGTTTGTTTGCATTCCTGATGAACTCCATTTCTCCGCCTCTCCTGGTATGCCCCGCAGAGGACCTTAAGGTCCACAAATAACAACACTTTGGAGGTCCCAAGTCGCAAGGTGGTTAGATTGGTCTCAACTAGGGCCAGGGCCTTTTCAGTACTGGCCCCGACTTGGTGGAACGCACTGTCACAAGAGACCAGGGCCCTGCGGGACTTGACATCTTTCCGCAGGGCCTGCAAGACAGAGCTGTTCTGCCTGGCCTTTGGTTCGGACTCAGTCTGACCCTTATGTTTCCCTCCCCTTGTGGTTTTGATCTATGGGCTACTATTAAAATGAGGCTACATTTTAAATTGTATTTTAACTCGTATTTTAATAAGCTGGTTTTTTGCTTGTTTGTTTCCCCCTATTATGTTTTATTATAATTTTATTTGTGTTAGCCTCCCTGAGCCCTGCTGTGGCCGGGGAGGGCAGGGTATAAAAAATTATTATTATTATTATTATTATTATTATTATTATTATTATTTCAGCTGTCTGGGGGGAAATTGTGCTATAGTTCTGTGTACTTTAACAGTTGAACCTATGCAGTCAGAAGTTAGCACCGCTGAGCTCCTTGGATCTGACTCCCAGGAAACTATGCACGGGATTGCAGTGACCTTTCCTTTACTTGAAAATAGTTCACTGAGGCACAGTCTCGGAGGCTTTGAGGAACCAAAGCTATGGGTAAGTTTGTCATCGCACTAGAACTCACAGACACCCAGTGATGACTAATGTTGTAAGATTCAGGACAGGTGAAATGAAGGACTCCATCACAAAATGCGTAGGGGAAACTTTGGAAATTGCTCCCACCAGAGGCAGTGATGGGACCATCCTAGATGGCTTTAAGAGAGGATTCCATTGATTCGTGGAGGAGAAGGCTATCTTTGGCTTGTAGCTATGATGACTGTGGTCTGCTCCTGAAACCCAGCAGCTGGATACCACAGAAGGGGAGAGTGTTCTTGTGCTCTGGTTTCCTGTTTGCAGGTTTTCCACAAACATTTGGTGTGCTGGACCCGGGGCTAACCCATGAAATGCACTCCAGGACCGGTCCAGGATCCAAAGGTTCCGCTGGAAGTCAGTCTGACAGGGCCAAGGCAGGAAACCAGGCAAGGATAGGTACAGGATCTCAGGCAGGATCTAGCATACAGCAATGTTGCTCCCACAACCTGGGGTGAGGTCCAACAGCCTTTTATCTTTGTCAGGGTAGTGGCCGGTCCTGATCCCCTGGCAACTCACCTCCCTGTTTCGCCCGAAGGCAAGCACTCCTCCTGGGAGTACTCAGGTCTCTCCTTCTCTCAGAGACGTCAATGGGTTACTAGACCCAGGGGCCGCCACAGCCTCCCCAGACCCAACCGGTAGTGGAGCAGCTGTAAGTGATGGCCCAGCTGAAGGCAACGAGGTAATCCCCACATCTGGAGCCAGGGCAGGCTCAGGCCCCTGACTTGGCCCAGCTGGTGTTTGTTGCAGGGGAACCTGTGCAGACTGGGACCCTTCAGGATCAGGCCCCAGACTTGGTTCAGGTGATGCCTGAGGCAAAGGATCCAGTGCAGACTGAGTCTCCTCTGGTTCCGAGTCTGAGCCCGAGTCCCAGGCCATCACATCTGCTTGGCCACTGTAAGAAAGAACACCAGACTAAATAGGCACTTGGCATGATCCAGCAGTCTGTTCTTATATTAAAGAAAGATTAACACACTCACCAACAAGAATCTGTGATGGTGAAAGAAGAGCTATGTTTGCTCCTGATCCCTTCTGAGATGCCTCACACTGGCTTTGCAGGTTCTTCTGGTTGATCTACCAACCCTCAGCCTCCCCAACATGCTGCTTCCTTATTGCTCCTCACCTTTTGCATCCTTTGAAGGACAACATTCTGGTCATACTCCTGAACAAAGCAGAGAAGGCTGTGTTTCCTTTGACTCAGCCCCCAACGTGGCAAAGCGAGACGAAGGTCAAGGCCCCATAGCCAGTAAAGATGAGAACAAACGAGTTGGATGACATCAGGAATGGAACCACCGAGTTTGGACTGGTCTGCTCCAGCCAAAGACCTCCTCAAAAAACCCCAAAGCCATGGAGGTAATGACTCTGCTGTTAATGGGCCAGGAAGTCATAGTGCCTAAGCAAAGATTTGGACGAAAGGGAAGAGGCAGTTCTGCTAAGGAACTCAATTACCCATGAAATATCAACAAAACAGAAATGCTCAGTCATCTAAAGAGATAAGGCCATAGCACTGAGAGTTCAGTGTACCGCAAGGAAATAAGCACACAATAGGGAGAAAGGTGGATAAATCTACGAGGGTTGGGCCAAGCAAAAGCTACGGTCAGGCAAAGAATCATAGACCCTGAGAGACAACAGGACTGCTCAAGGTGCCCCGACTATAAAATTGGAGAAATCAAGAGATATATAGCCGCACCGGCAGCATATCTCTTCTTTCTCGTATCCAAAAATGCAAGGAGGGCTTTTACACTCACCAGAAGCTTGGCTCTGCCCTCGCCTGTCCTGGAAGGATCCTTTTAAAATGTCCCATATGCTCAGAGACTTTGCGCCTGTTCATTGGGGGATATAGGAAGCCCAGAGAACTTGTTCTTTAGATGTCCCTTTTATGAAGAGGCACAAAGTTGAGACCATTGATCCCCTGCAGGTGAGGCTCGCTGACCTCCCAGAAAAGCAAAAATTTGACCTTTTCCTGTTAGGCAAAGATCATAAGACAGCCCGGATGGTCGCCAGATTCTGTGTACAGATCTGTAGGCGCAGACCATCCCCCAAGCCAAACTAGTCCGTTAAGAAAATCCCCAAACTCGGTTCCATGGGTGACTTTGGGTCATCTCTCTACCGTTGCTTATCTTAAAGTTTTACATGTCTATACGCTTATCACATTTATAAATTTTAAATTTATTGTTGTACATTGTTTTAAATGTTTGTTTTCCTTCTGGGATTGTACCCCCAAGTGTGTTTTATTAGCTGGTCTCCGACTGTAATAAACCTATCTATCTATTCAATGGAGGGGGTGTTGGTTTATCAAGCACAGTATTTTGAACACTGACCAGCAGTGACTCTCCAGAGTTTGAGGTAGAAGTCTCTCCCAGTCCTAACTGGAGATATGGGGGCTTGAACCTGGGACCTTCTGCAGTTAAAGCAGATCCTCTCACTGAACTACACCCTCAAATTTCTAAAACCAGAGCTTTTTTTTTCCAGGGGGAGCTCACAGGAACTCCATTCTGGCACCTCTCAGATGAGTTCCGGCATCTCTTTTTCTAGAAAAATAGCACTGTCTAAAACTATACAAATTTAGCAAATTCAAATCTAGGAACATAAGGCACTGTTTTAGCCTGAAGTCAGAAATTTTCCGAGCACAGTTCAAAGTGTTGGTGCTGACCTTTAAAGCCCTAAACAGCCTCGGCCCAGTATACCTGAAGGAGCGTCTCCACCCCCAACGTTCAGCCCAGACATTGAGGTCCTTCTCCAAGGGTCTTCTGCTGGTTCCCTCACTGCAACAAGTGAAGTTACAGGGAACCAGGCAGAGGGCCTTCTCGACAGTCTATTTGTAACTACTTGTAGAAAGAGAAGGTGACAAATTGTAGGATTGGGCAAGGTATGAGAGGATCTCTCACCATGAGGTAGGGTTTGGTCATCTCTTCATTATCTCACCAGCAGATCTTGACTCTCGTTTTATCTCACTTTCATACTCTGAATCACACTTTCAATGTTCAACCAAACCAGATATGCCTAAGTGATTGCACACACACATCCAAATTACTTTAACTAGTTTCAATATTATCTTTTAAAAGTGTTGTAGCCTGCCCTGGGATGGTAAACAGACAGACACACCATTAAATGCATTGCTATTGTATGTACAACTAATTATTATCCCAAACTATAATTATTTACATATACATTTAAAAATGGCAACCACCGATTTGTTTGTTTGTTCATGTGACTGTTTAAAAAGGTGTTCTTAATAGTGTTGACATGTTATATTTTTTATTTTTCATGTATTGTGTTGTGTTACTACTCTGTTGTTGGCCGAAGCAGGCTTCTTTAAAGAGCAGAAGAGATACCTGACTGCATCACTGTGCCCTATTAAATCGTGGGTGGAAATAGCAGACGACACAGAGATTTCTCCAAGTAGTTCTTTATAAGTAAGCTGGAACTGAACTGAACAGCAAACAGCTCAGCCAGCCTGCTTTTCTAGGCAGCCGGCTGTCAACATTGTAACAACAACAGCCCAGGGTTTCCCACCTAAATTAACTTACGTGGACCTGAGTGAAAATTATATACAGTGGTACCTCGGGTTACATACGCTTCAGGTTACAGACTCCACTAACCCAGAAATAGTACCTCAGGTTAATAACTTTGCTTCAGGAGGAGAACAGAAATCGTGCGTTGGTGGCACGGCAGCAGCGGGAGGCTCCATTAGCTAAAGTGGTGCTTCAGGTTAAGAACAGTTTCAGGTTAAGAACAGACCTCCGGAACGAATTAAGTACTTAACCTGAGGTACCACTGTACTATTATACCTCTTGAACCATCACAGCTCCCCCCCCCCGCAGATTTTGGGAACTGTAGTTCATTAAGGGTGCACTGTACACAATACCCCCCTGGTAGCCAGGGTGAGAACTTCAATACATAACAGTCCCCATATTGGTTTGAGCCCAGATCCAGGTCAGAATCAGAGCAGGCCCACTCCAAACTGCTGGATCAGGCCCCAGATTGGATTGGGGGTACAGGGCATCCAGAGTCTAATGTGTACTCCCTTTGTACAGCAGTACCTCTGGTTGCAAACGAGAACTGTTCCGGTGGCCCATTCGCAACAGGAAAAGAGCGCAACCCGCAGCGGCGCGTCTGTGCACACGCAGGTTGCTATTCGCCACTTTTGCACATGCGTGTGACATCATTTAGCTCTTCTGCGCATGCGCAAGCGGTGAAACCCGGAAGTAACCCTTTCCAGTACTTCCAGGTCGCCGCGGGACGTAACATGAAAGAATGTAACATGAAGCAGACGTAACATGAGGTATGACTGTATATATGAACATATAAAGAGCCCTGCTGAATCAGAGCAGGTGCTCATCTAGTCCAGCTGTTGGACAGCGAAACGGTCTCCCTTGGGAGAGGGTGGACTCTCCTTCCTTAGAGGCTTCTAAGCTGAGGTTGGGTGGCCATCTGTCATGGATGCTTTAGCTGAGATTCCTGCATTGCAGGGGGTTGGACTAGATGACCCTCGGAGTCACTTCCAACTTGACAGTTCTATGACTCTATGATCCTGTTCTCACAGATGCTGATGGGAAGCTCACAAGCAGAAGCAGAGCACAACAGTACACTAGCCCCTTGTGATTCCTAGCAACTGGTATTCAGACACATATTGCCTCTAATCCTCTTCTAAACCCCCTACAGTGGTACCTCAGGTTAAGTACTTAATTCGTTCCGGAGGTCTGTTCTTAACCTGAAACTGTTCTTAACCTGAAGCACCACTTTAACTAATGGGGACTCCTGCTGCCGCACCACCAGAGCACGATTTCTGTTCTCATCCTGAAGCAAAGTTCTTAACCTGAAGCACTATTTCTGGGTTAGCGGAGTCTGTAACCTGAAGCGTATGTAACCTCAGGTACCATTGTATTTTGGTAGGCATCCTTACTTCTGGGAGCAGTTTCTTCTGCATGTCCTGAGTCTTC
The DNA here is from genome assembly GCF_027172205.1 of Podarcis raffonei. Classification (NCBI taxonomy): domain Eukaryota; kingdom Metazoa; phylum Chordata; class Lepidosauria; order Squamata; family Lacertidae; genus Podarcis; species Podarcis raffonei. The sequence continues at coordinate 67,211,448 of NC_070611.1, forward strand.
CAACATTCAGCTTCACCGGACATCTATGAGTTTCCATATCATGCAGAAGTTCTTTTCCTCCCCAGCAATGAAGTTCAAATGCCCACCTTTCACTCCCTCCAGAGAAATGAATAATTTTCAGAGAAATTGTCCCTCCCAAACAGTCGAAGGTCCTGGCATGTGTGCATGTTTGCACGTTTCCCTTTCCTGATCTAGTGATCTTACTGTTTGTTTATTTTCCCTCTCTCTCTCTCTCTTGGCACATCAAGTACCTTAGATTATTATATGTCAGTTGAGAAACTCTCGACAGCTCCTTGTCACGGGTGTATAAAACCCTCTGTAATGCTGTAATACTGTATCATTGATATCTCCCTAAGATAACACCTAAGTGTCTACTGGCTATATAATCTGAAGCAAAAGTTAACAAAAAGAAGAGATCTTTTAGTAAACGCGCAGCCCTTTAAAAATAAAACAAAAAGGAAAGTAACTGGTGTCACTCTTTTCCAAATAGTGGTTTGGATAAGCAGATTTAGATGTAGCCCTAACAGCAGAAGACAACACAGCCCTTTTCTTCGATTGCTTCTGTATTCCTGAGTTAACTGAGTCCATCGGCTTTCTAAATGCTGTTTGCAAACAACAAGAAATCCTCTGTTCTGACATTCTAGAGTCGGTCCCAGACTTGCCCTATTCAAATTACCATACCTGATGGGACTACACCAGCACAGTCTCCTGGTGTTGTGTGCACCCATACTTAGATCTGGGTTGTTCATTTTGGGCTGCACACCTAAATTTCGCACATCTAAAAAAAATGAAAAGGGGTTGATGCCCTTCTCTTTAGCAGTTTTCCATGCTTGGGAACATGGCTTGCTATCTGGATAGCTGGGGAAACATCTTATCCCAATTGTCATGGACACACCAGCTCCAAGTGTTATCTCAGAAGGGTCAACTGAGTGATGGGGGCCGGAGGCTTGCTAGAGCCATCTGGAGATAATTGTTTGGTTTTTTTGGTCAGTGGTTCAAATCCCCACGATGGGGTGAGCTCCCATTGCTCGGTCCCTGCTCCTGCCAACAGAGCAGTTCGAAAGCACATCAATGGGCAAGTAGATAAATAGGTACCACTCCGGCGGGAAGGTAAATGGCATTTCCATGCGCTGCTCTGGTTCACCAGAAGCTGCTTAGTCATGCTGGCCACATGACCCGGAAGCTGTACGCCAGCTCCCTCGGCCTGGAAAGTGAGATGAGCACCGCAACCCCAGAGTCATTAGCGACTGGACAGGGGCCCCTTTACCTTTACTGTGTTATCAAGCCAGGAACTTGGACTCCTAACACCAATGCTCAGTCCTCATTTTGCACCATCTCTTCTCTTATGCATCCAGGACTTTGCATAGGCGAAGGTGTTCAGGTGTTGAAGTCTCACAGTTATTTGTTGCTCATGCATAACAAACCTGTTGAGCACGACTGACTGTGGCTCTTCATTCTGCATAGATATTAAAACAAGGAAGGAGGTGATTGTGACACCTTGTCACATCAAAAAACCAGGTTACTAGGTGTCCTTTTTTACATAGGTTTCCAGCATTTCAAAATTTCCACACCAGCATTTCAAAATTCAAGGCACTATTATTTCTTTTATAAGCCTGTTGTTTTTGTCCATGGAGTTTTCTTGGCAGGGATACTGGAGTGGCTTGCCGGTTCCTGCTCATTTTCTCAGTATTGATGTGTGGAAGTGAGAACTGGACCATAAAGAAGGCTGATTGCTGAAGAATTGATGCTTTTGAATTATGGTGCTGGAGGAGACTCTTGAGAGTCCCACGGACTGCAAGAAGATCAAACCTATCCATTCTGAAGGAAATCAGCCACGAGTGCTCACTTGAAGGACAGTTCCTGAAGCTGAGACTCCAATAGTTTGGCCACCTCATGAGAAGAGAAGACTCCCTGGAAAAGACCCTGATGTTGGGAAAGACTGAGGGCACAAGGAGAAGGGGACGACAGAGGACGAGATGGTTGGACAGTGTTCTCGAAGCTACTAGAATGAGTTTGACCAAGCTGCGGGAGGCAGTGGAAGACAGGAGTGCCTGGCGTGCTCTGGTCCATGGGGTCATGAAGAGTCGGACAAATAATGCTTCAAATAATGCATGGAGCCATGTGTCAAGCCCAAGAATACCAGGCAGGAAATGATGCTTTGTGTGGCCTTTCTAACCAAGGAGAAACCTCTGTCATTTGTTATAGTCCTCTCCCTGGTTAAGGCTCCCCGTCCCCATTGGGGAAGAAGCTGGGATGAAGATGGACTTATTGTACATTCAAATGGAGCATTCCAAAAGCCCAACTTCTATTTTTTTTACAGTGGAGAAAGCTGCTGTGGGCTAGCACATCCCCACCCAAGCCTATAGGGTCAAGGCCAACATCTTTTAAGTCCAAGACAAGAGGGAGCCAGTAATGGAAATCTGGCGTGATCTGCTCCTCTCTTTGAGAGGTGGGCCAACATCTGAACACATGTTAAACTAATCTAGCCTCAAGTCTAAGCAATCGTGAATGAATGGCTCGTTGAGCGGGAGACAATTAGCTGGTAGAATTAATGGTTACTGGCTTAAATAACATTGTGAAAGGAAGAGGAAGACAGAAAGGAGAGCTCTCTCAACATCTGAGATACCTAAATGAAACCTGCACCTTCAGAAGCAGTGCACCACTGAATCCCAGATGCTGCTGGGATTGAAAAGGGCCAGTCTAGTCATCCACTGCCCTCAGTTTTCAGACTAAAAGTTTTCAGACAACACTGTTGTGTTGTCTTGCTGTGCAGATGGCACCAAATTGCCACCCATGTTAATTTTCAAAAGGAAAACATTTCCAAAAGAAGTGATTCCACGAGGAGTTGTTGTACATGTTCATGAGAAAGGATGGATGGACGAAAATGGAATGAGAGTATGGGTTGAAAAAGTGTGGTCCAAACGTCCTGGAGGGCTTTTGAAAAAACCTGCCTTATTAGTACTTGACCAGTTTAGAGCACATATTAGCCAAACTACAAAAAAGCGCTTTAAAGAAGTGAAGACTCATCTAGCTGTAATTCCTGGAGGTCTTACCAGCCAGTTGCAACCTCTTGACGTTTCCATCAACAAGCCATTTAAGATCTTTATGCGAGAAGAGTGGAACAAATGGATGGCTGCTGGTAATCATGATCCAACACCCACTGGACGAATGAAGAGGCCCACTATCACTCAAGTTTGTGAATGGGTGAAAACATCATGGCACTCGGTGAAGGAGGAAATCGTTGTCCAGTCATTCAAAAAATATGGCATTAGCAATGCTTTGGATGGAAACGAAGATGATATTTTACATGAAGATAGCGAAGAAAGTGATATCAGTGATTGTGAGCAACTGAGCTTCATAAATTCTGACTCTAGCAGTGATGAGTTCTTGGGGTTCACAGAAGACTAGAAGAGTAGTCAAACCTTAAAGTCTCTCTTCATTTGTTAATGACAGTGATGATGGTTCTTAATGCCGCTGTTGACTGCTGTTCACTTTACATGGCTGTAATATGATTCTGATATACTGGTTGTTTATTAAATTAAATGCAGTAGTTTATACAACATTTGATTCAGAATATTTTTTACTTGTTTTTCTCCTCTAAAAACTACGGTAGGTGCATTTTTAAAAGCTTGGGCTTCCCCCACCCCAGCCCCGCGGCTGGGGGGGGGGAATAAAATTTTATTTCTTTATCCCCCCCAAAAAAAAACTAGGTGCGTCCTATGGGCCGGTGCGTCCTATAGGGTGAAAAATTGGACACTGGTCAGAGCAGGAGGTGGCCAAAGTGCCCATTGACCACTCAAGCACACACACAGTTGGAGGTAGCCATGCTTCTGAATAGCAGTTGTTGGAAACCACAGATGAGGAGAGTATTTTTGTGCTAGAATCCTGCCTGCTGGTTTCCCACAGGCATCTGGTTAGCCACTGTGAGAACAAGATACTGAACTAGATGGGCCATTGGCTTTATCCAGCAGGCTTTTCTTATGCTCTCACTTGAATATTTCTGTGTGGTCTCCAGAGAGGCACGAACCTTCCCAAGTTCTAGCCAACAAATGCAAAGGCATCTAGAGGACTGGCAAATGCTAATTATAATGCTAATTAAAAGCAATTATAATGCTACTGTGTACAATTCAACAATGTCAACCTTATTGCAGGTAATAATAATAATAATAATAATAATAATAATAATAATAATATTCATTTATACCCCACCCTCCCCAGCCAAGACCAGGCTCAGGGTGGCTAACACTAGGTATAAAAACAACTGATTAAAATACAACTTAAGATTAAAATACAACATTAAAATGCAGCCTCATTTCAGTAGAAACTCTAATTATTATTATTATTAATAATAATAATACCCCGCCCTCCCCAGCCAAGACTGGGGTCAGGGCAGCTAACAACCAATAATAAAAACAAGTTGATTAAAATACAACTTAAAAGATTAAGATACAACATTAAAACAATTAGGGAGCAATCTCTTCATGGAAGGAGAAAGGAAAAAGAAAGAGGGGGAGGGAATCAAACTGATTCTGAGGCCAGGTGGAACAACTCTGTCTTACAGGCCCTGCGGAAAGAGATCAGATCCTGCAGGGCCCTGGTCTCAAGAGACCAAATCAAAAACTTTTGGGGGATGAAAACGTCAAATCTTCACCATGGCCAATGAGATGAGTGATGGGAAACTTCTGGCCCTTCAGGTGACACTGAACTCCAGCTCTTCCACCAACCACAGCCAGCATGGCCAGTGGGTGGGGACTATGGGAGATGTGGTGAATCTATAAGCAAATCCATCCGTTCGCAGAGTTTATCCCTTTTTTCCCCAACATTAAATTCAGTTTTCCGTATTTCCAGTTGTACAATCTATTGTACAGATTTTTGCAAGGCAATTTCCCTCTAATATGATGCACTTTTGTACATTGTTTCCACTTGCATATGCTTTTTGTGCACCCTAGTATATGCATTGTTGCACACATTCCTTTGCCTCGATAACTGCATTTCAAAATTCAGGAAAGGGCAGATTCTGAAGGGTGGTTGTTTTTCAGACCCTGTATTACACACACACACACACACACACAGAGAGAGAGAGAGAGAGAGAGAGAGAGAGAGAGAGAGAGAGAGAGAGGAGAATTTTAAATGATAAAGGTTCCCCTCTAAGTGCAAACCAAATTGAGCTTCTCCTCCAACCCCATCAACAACATCTGGACTATCCTGGCAGCCCTGTTCAGGAAAGTTTTTAATGTGTGACATTTTGATGAATTTTTAATCTTTGTTGGAAGCCGCCCAGAATGGCTGGGCGGGGAGCCCGATTATTATTATTATTATTATTATTATTATTATTATTATTATTATTCTGGGTGCCCAATCCATGAGCTGGATTCATCCTAGTTTGGATGGCATTCCATCCCCATCTCTCCATTCTATGCCCTCTTAGGCCATCCACACACAAAAATCATTTCATACCCAGAGTCAGGACAGAGTATGGCTGAATTTTGACATGATTTTATTTTAAGGCCCCCCTGCACTGATTAGCTGGAAATAAATAGCTTTCTCTGGTTGGCAATCATAAGTCACCATTCAAGGGTTTACTGCAGTCGCAGTGCCAGTAGTTCTCCCACCTCGCCACATAGCCTTGCCTAAAACATGTGTCAGCCTGCCTGCTTTCCCGTTTAACAGCACAGCTTCGAGGGAGATGGGGGAGAGGGAGACGTGATCCTCCTTAGCCAATCTCCCGGCTCCCTTTGCCTTGCCCGTTTTATGGGAGAAACGAACAGTGCTGGAGAATTGGCCGTGAAATGAAATCTGGCTGAGTGATGCACACCCACCTCTGATGGGATGCAAGTGCAGAGCAGCTGCATTTGCTCCTGGCTAATTTATGGTGCCTCCAGTAGGGCACAGAACCAAAAAAAAGTAAATAAAAAAAGGAGGGGAGAGGCTCTCAGAATGGTGGGGGGGGGGGGAATCACCTGCAGGAAAGATGTTCCAGCAATCTCTTCCAGCAGCTCAACACCCACACATATGTACACCCCTCCTTGTCCGTTCCCATTCAAAAGACTCTTGGGCACCATGCAACTTTTTTTCATCTTGGCTGTGTTATTACGCCGAGTCCTGTTTTATATTCAGCCCTGGCTGCTTGTAGCCTACTTAGAATTTCCGGGGTCGACTTTATTTTCGCTCCGTGACACACAGTGTGCTTTAATAGACAGAGTGGGTGGAGAGGGAAGGAGCAAACGTTCCAAACGATGAGAACTCCTGTAGGCGATTGCTTTTGCCATGGGCTTGCTGTTGCCCTGCCAGTGAGTGAGGCCGCCACTTGGGATGGATCCAGGATGTTCTCAGATATGCACACCTGGAATGAAGGAAGGGAAAAGCTCAGGCCAGTTCAATGGAACGAGCCCAGCCTCTGGCTAAGTTGTTTTTATTAATTGCGCCTAGAGGCTCAGCCTTTCTCCGTGTGCCATTCTTCCACTCCCCTTGTATTCTGACAGCAATCCCATGAAATAGGGTAGGTGGCCGTGGTGGCTGGTGCCCATTGGAGCTGGTAGGGTGTAAGGCAGGAGGCCAACAGTAGGTGGAGCCAGAGCCAGTGACAGGTGCAGCCAATTAGGTCCCCATCCTCTTCCCTGAAGAGTTTTTCAAGGGTGACACAGACTAAGGAAGGGGAAGACTGACAAGCAATGTGATTGGTTGTAAATAAGGCAGCAGTGCCCAGCTTGGGAGGGTTGCCATATTTTTAAAAAGTGACAATCTGGGCACAAAGGTTGTTGAGGTTTTTTTGGCAAAGTTGTTGAGTTTGGAGGTACAGTGGTACCTCGGGTTAAGTACTTAATTCGTTCCGGAGGTCCATCCTTAACCTGAAACTGATCTTAACCTGAAGCACCACTTTAGCTAATGGGGCCTCCTGCTGCCGCTGTGCCGCCGAAGCACGATTTCTGTTCTCATCCTGAAGCAAAGTTCTTAACCTGAAGCACTATTTCTGGGTTAGCGGAGTCTGTAAACTGAAGCGTAGGTAACCTGAAGCATATGTAACCTGAGGTACCACTGTATTTTTATTGAAATTCACCAAAATCTACACTACCGACTTGGGTTGCCATACATCTGGATTTTCCCAGAAATCTTTGCAATTTCCACCTGGACACTGTTTACAAGGCCTGAATACTGGCTATGTCCAGGCAACCCTACTGTTTGACCTAATGGTCCAACCGCTGTCATGAGAAAAGGGTAGACTGTAGCTCATTGAGAAAGTATCCACTTTCTATGCAGGAGGCTACAGGTTCAACTCCTTGGTAAGACTTGGAATGCCCCCTTTGTGAAACCCTGAAAAGCTGCTACAACTCACTATAGCCCAGCCCTCCTCTTGCTGGCTGGGGCTGCTGAGAATTGCAATCCAGACATCTGGAGGGCAAGACCCACATGCCAACAGATCTTACTTCTCATCAGGAGAGAGGTGTGGCGTAAGCTCCTTTCTTGATGTGCTTTCAATGCAAAAAATGCTCTAGAACAGAGAGAAGTCCATGGAGGTCCATGGGTCTTCTCCAGTGCCCTGAGCTGTCCCATCTGGTCCACCAGCCCCCCTGAAACCCTCTGCTCTCCTCCCTGTTCTCCTGTGCATCTCAGTCACTTTCTGCTGAGTTGAGAAATGGGAATAGGATGACCATGTGTCCTGTTTTATAGAGCACAGCCCTCTGTTTCAGCAGTGAGTTCTCAGTTTAAAAGCCCCCACTGTTTAGGCTGGACAGATGGAGAAGAGGACTAGGCTCTTGCTCCTTTAACAGTTGTGTAGAAGAAGGGATTTCAGCAGAATTTCTTTTGAACGACCAGCTACACTTCTTGAAATCCATTCTTCAACAAAACTGTCACAGGTCAAGGAGCTTCATCTTCTTTTCTGTTAGGACACTCAACCTCTGTTTGAAGACCAGTGCAACCCAAGTACAGCCTGAAGGCAAGGAACCCCAAGAAGGGAAGGCAGGAAGGGCCTTAAAGTTGGCCATGGACATCTGGGCAGAAGACATTAGCACAGGTGAGATGGAACATAGGAAGCTGCCTTAGACTGAGATGAATTAATGGTCCAGCTAGCTCAGTACAGTATTATCCACACCAGGGGTCAGCAAACTTTTTCAGCAGGGGGCCGGTCCACTATCCCTCAAACCTTGGGGGGTGGACTATATTGGGGGGAATGAACAAATTCCTATGCCCCACAAATAACCCAGAGATGCATTTTTAATAAAAGGACACATTAAGGTAAAGGTAAAGGGACCCCTGACCATTAGGTCCAGTCGTGGCCGACTCTGGGGTTGTGGTGCTAATCTCACTTTACTGGCCGAGGGAGCCAGCGTACAGCTTCCGGGTCATGTGGCCAGCATGACTAAGCTGCTTCTGGCGAACCAGAGCAGCGCACAGAAACACCGTTTACCTTCCCGCCAGAGCAGTACCTATTTATCTACTTGCACTTTGTGGTTTTGAACTGCTAGGTTGGCAGGGGCAGGGACCGAGCAACGGGAGCTCACCCCATCGTGGGGATTTGAACCGCTGACCTCCTGATCAACAAGTCCTAGGCTCTGTGGTTTAACCCACAGCGCCGCCCGCGTCACATTATACACATTATACTCATGTAAAAACACGCTCATTACTGGTCCGCAGGCCAGATTTAGAAGGCGATTGGGCTGGATCTGGCCCCCAGGCCTTAGTTTGCCTACCCATGATCTACACTGACTGGCAAAATCTACACAGATTTTCTTCATGTTTGGAAAATCCTTCAGTGCACATGCACCTCTAGTCCCCAATGATATTCTTTCAGAGAAGCTGGTAAAATGTGGACTGGATGATGTACTGTTAGGTGGATTTGTAGCTGGTAGACTGATTGAACCCAAAGAGTGTTCACTAATGGTTCCTCATCATCCTAGAGAAAGTGGAATGCCACAAGGTTCTGTCCTGGGCCCATTGTTGCTCAACATCTTTATGAATGACTTGGATGAAAACATTCAAGGGATGCTCATAAAACTGGCAGGTGACACCAAACTGAGAGAGGTAGCCAGTTCCGCTGAAGATAGAATTGGGATTAACTGGAGAACTGGGCCCAAACTAACACAATGAATTTCCATAGGGACAAATGTAAGGTTCTACCTTACTTGGGAAGGAAGAACCAGGTGCACAAATATAAGGTGGGGACACCTGGCTTGCCCGCAGTACATGTGAAAAAGGTCTAGAGGTCTTAGTAGACCACAAGTTTAACATGAGTCAACAGAGTGATGCAGTAGCAAAAAAAAGCCAATGTTATTCAAGGCTGCATCAACAGAAGTATAGTCCAAATCAAGGGAAGTAATAAAGGTAAAGGTAAAGGGACCCCTTACCATTAGGTCCAGTTGTGGCCACCTCTGGGGTTGCGGAGCTTATCTCGCTTTACTGGCCAAGGGAGCCGGTGTATAGCTTTCGGGTCATGTGGCCAGCATGACTAAGCCGCTTCTGGAGAACCAGAGCAGCACACAGAAACGCCGTTTACCTTCCTGCTGGAGCGGTACCTATTTATCTACTTGCACTGGCGTGCTTTCAAACTGCTAGGTTGGCAGGAGCAGGGACAGAGCAACGGGAGCTCACCCCGTCACAGGGATTCGAACTGCTGACCTTCTGATCGGCAAGTCCTAGGCTCTGTGGTTTAACCTACAGCACCAGCCACGTCCCAAAGGGAAGTAATATTCCCACTCTATTCTGCCTTGGTCAGACCACATTATGGACTCTGCAGTGTGTGCAGAGGAGGGCAACCAAGATGATCAAGGACCTAATGGTGAATGGTTATAGGAATTGGTTATGTTTAGCCTAGTAAAGACGAGACTGAGAGGAGATATGACAGCCATCTTCAAATATCTAAAGGGCTTTCACTTGGAGGATGCAGCAAGCTTGTTTTCTCCTGTTCCAGAGGCTAGGATGTGAACCAATGACTTCGAGTTACAAAAAAACGAGAGCTTCGGTGGTCATCTGTCATGAACACTTGAGTTCTTCATCATTGAACTTTATTTTGGTCACAGACCAGCATAGCGCTTGAGTTGAGATTCCTGCATTGCAGGGGGTTGGACTAGATGACCCTCGGGATCCCTTCCAACTTCACGATTCTATGGTTCTATTATAGCTATGCTCTGTCTCCATGTCTAAAGGCAGGACTATGCTTCTGAACGTCAGTTGCTGGAAGCCACAGGAGGGGGAGTCCTGCTCAGGTCCTGCTTGCATTTACCACAGGCATCTGGTTGGCCACTGTGAGGTCAGGATAGTAGACTGGATGGCCTGATCCTGCAGGCCCTTCTTGTGTTCTAATGTTTAATAGCTAAGTAGAACATCCATGTTCAAAGGCAGCGTGCTGCTAAATTCTAGCTGCTGGGAAGAAACAGGGAGGGAGGCATTGTCTGCATGTTCTGGTTCCGGCCAGCCCAGAAGACTCTGGTTGGACCTTCAGTCTGACCCAGCTGAGCTCCCTCTATGCTGTTACATTAACGAAGATAATGTGTTTTGATAAGTATCGCCTTCCATAATCCTTCAATGTCCCTTTAAGTGGGTTTTGTGTACACTTCCTTACGTTCAGGATGAAAATGCCTGCAGATGCCTTCCACACCCCTGGAGTTTATAACCTCAGCCTGCACAAGTCCGGCATTGAAAGATCTACAGCCTCCAGGCAGTTAAGGGAAGATGAATCATTTTCATAAATGAGTGCAGAGGGAGGTCAGGCCAGGGGACATTGAAGGTTACATGTGTGGCTGAGATAAGACCCCATTCATCCTCCTCTTACTGTCAAGTTGTGATGGGTGTGCTTTGCCTTGAGCTCCTATAAAACATGTTGTTTGCAGAAAACTTGCAGGTGGTTTGTTAAAGTGGGGTGGGGGTGGGAAGGAAAGAAAGTAAGGAAGAAAGTCCAAGCTGTTACAATGAAATTTATCTCCCCGATAGACAGGTCTGTTTATTAGAAGAGAAACAGGGGGATCTCAGAGAGAAATTCAGCGTTGCTGACTTCCAGCGGCCCCTAAAGTTACCTCCTTTGCAACAATTGCACTAAAAATGTCAAAGCTATTTGTATTGACGGCATGTCGAGGAGTAGCTGAACAAGACTGTTAAAAGGAAAAAGAAATGTGCATGCACAGATGAGAGGAGGGAGGGCGGCTTAGAAGAAGCTGGCTGCCTATACTTTGTAGATGGGAAAGTCTCATTCAGGTTTAGCTGAGGACTGTGGAGAGGGAAATCAAGCTGGATTTGCCATTCTCAAAAAAAAGGGTCAAGGGTGCTTTATGATTATGTTTCCCTTAGAGGCTGCAGGCAACTTCTTGGAAGTTCAAATCTGGAGGCAGAGTCCATATACAAGGTCCAGTCCAGCCCTAAGGTCCAGGAGTATCCCAGTTCCTGTAGTCATACGATCCAGGGGTCAAGAAGCAGCAAGGTTAGGAACAACCAATGTTGTTTCCAGCCGCCTTAGCAAAAACTGTGCAAAAGGTGTGGCTGTTTTCTGAAGATGTTGTTGTTGTTGTTGTTGTAATAGGGTTGCCCCAACCATTCTCAGCAGCTTCCAGCAAATTAAAACATCAAACACATCAAGCATTAAAACAACAAACATTAAACATTAAACATTAAAAACAAACAAACATTAAACATTAAACATTAAAAACTTCCCTATACAGGGCTGACTTCAGGTGTCTTCTAAAAGTCATATAGTTGTTTATTTCCTTGACATTAGACGGGAGGGCTTTCCACAGGGCAGGCACAACTACCAAGAAGTCTGCCTGCTTCCCTGTAGTCTCACGTCTTACAATGAGCTGGATCTCACTTAAAAGCACATTTGATTTATATTGTACACTATTTCCTCCAAAGTAAATTGTAGTGTTTCTCCTCCACCACCCCTGGGTGCCAAAAGAAAACAAGCTTTCTACTTTTAGGACTGAAGAAGGGTCCTATGAAAAATTCATATTTCATAGATCTTAGAGATGTCACAATACTCAGGCTACAGAACCACAGAATCTTAGAATTGTAGAGTTGGAAGGGTCTATTCCAACCCCCTGCAATGCAGGAATCTCAACTAAAGCATCCATGACGTATGGCCATCCAACCTCTGCTTAAAAACCTCCAAGGAAGGTTTTTAAGGTCCACCACTTCCTGAGAGAGACCGTTCTGCAGTCAAACAGCTCTTACGGTCAGAAAGTTATTCCTGATGTCTAGCAGAATCTCCTTTCTTGTGACTTGAAGCCATTGGTTTGTGTCCTACCATCCAGAGCAGGAGAAAACAAGCTGGTTCCCTCTTCCATGTGACAGCCCTTCAGATATTTTATAGATGGTTATAGATCAATATAATAATAATATTTATTTATTTATTTATTTATTTATTTATTTATTTATTTATTTCCTGCCCATCTGCCTGGGCTTCCTCAGCCACTCTGGGCGGCTTCCAACAAAATATTAAAATACCGTAATACATCAAACATTAAAAGCTTCCCTAAACAGGACTGCCTTCAGATGTCTTCTAAAAGTCTGGTAGTTGTTGTTCTCTTTGACATCTGGTGGAGTGCGTTCCACAGGTTGGGTGCCACTACTGAGAAGGGTGCCTGTAACTTGGCTTCTCGCAGTGAGGGAACTGCCAGAAGGCCCTCGGCACTGGACCTCACTGTCCAGGTAGAATGATGGGGGTGGAGATGCTCCTTCAGATATACTGGATCGAGAGCTGAAACATAGACCTATGGCCCAGGACATTAAATTTGGGGAAACTTAAAATGGCAGGAAGTCACTGAGGATGGGAACCGAGTTTGGCTCCCTTTTCAAAGCAGCCTCGCTGTCTGTTGCTGAAGAACATATGGGGACCAGATAGGAAGGGCAGTGAATGGCAATACAGCTAAGCTGGGCTGGTGAGGGAGCCTTCCAAGACCCCGGGGTCCCTGGCCAGGACCTGGCAAGGCTGTAGAGGCAGATTTCGGAAAGGTTGACTGGTTTGCCTGCAGCGGGTGCTGAGCCAAGAGGATGCTGTAGGGTGCCACAATAATGACAAACAACAAAAGGTGAGATGCACAGGAGGCGCTGGATTTTGGTGTTGCGCAGGGCAGCCACATAAATGTTAAAGGCCAGAGTGTCAGAGACCAGACTGAGGATTACAGCTCTGACGAGGAATGGTGGGAACCTCCCCCTCTTCCTGCTCCTGACCAGGATCCTGAAGCTGCCTGGGAACAGTGGAGCGGTATAGATTTAGAGAATTGGTTTGCAGAGGGACACAGTTCAGAAAACAACAGCTGGGCAGAACTGTGGGGAACAGCTAGGAGAAGCAGAACAGGAAGAGAGAGAGATAACTGATTCCCCTTTGCTACAAAGTGTCCAAGGGCAAGGAGAACTAATAAGGTTGCTACGCAGAAGGGTCAGTGGTTGCAGGATCGGGTGGCAAGAAGGGGAAGTGATGGGAAGGACTCAGGGGGAAGTAGGAGGAAAACTTAATTGGGAGCACCTTCACTCCGAGAATGGCTGCATTGTTCTTTTGATGTGATCATCAAACACTCGTAAACTGGTAAAAGAAGCTAATTGCTTTGTTCTGCTGTTGCATGGCCAAAGTGTGGGGGGGGAGGAAGCCATTTCTCCAAAGCCTGACACAGTGTCACCTCAAAGGACCCCTGAATGGTTAAGTCCAGTCAAAGGCGACTATGGGATCGTGGCGCTCATCTCGCTTTCAGGCCGAGAGAGCTGGCATTTGTCCACAGACAGCTTTCCGGGTCATGTGGCCAACAGGACTAAACTGCTTCTAGTGCACAGAACAACATGACGTGTGCCAAAGCACACAGAAACGATGGTTACCTTCCACTGCAGCGGAACCTATTTATCTACTTGCACTGGTGTGCTTTTTGAGCTGCTAGGTTGGCAGGAGCTTGGACAGAGCAATGGGAGCTCACCCCGTCGCAGAGATTTGAACCGCTGACCTTCTGATCAGCAAGCCCAAGAGGCTCAGTGGTTTAGATCACAGCACCAACCATGTCCCCTAGTCGCCTCAAATGGCAGGCTTAGGACAGCTGAGAGGGGCAACAGATTCGGGTCCTCGGGGATTGCATCACACACCTCACCCTGCAATTGTGTAATTGTGCAATTGAGAGCCAATGTGGTGTGGTGGTTAAGAGTGGTGGACTCGTAATCTGGTGAACCGGGTTCGCTTCCCTGCTCCTCCACATGCAGCTGCTGGGTGACCTTGGGCCAGTCACACTTCTCTGAAATCTCTCAGCCCCACTCACCTCACAGAGTGTTTGTTGTGGGGGAGGAAGGGGAAGGAGATTGTTAGCTGCTCTGAGACTCCTTAGGGTAGTGATAGAGCGGGATATCAAATCCAAACTACTCCTCCTCCTCCTCCTCCTCTTCTTTTTCTTCTTCTTCTTCTTCTTCTTCTTCTTCTTCTTCTTCTTCTTCTTCTTCTTCTTCTTCTTCCCTACCCCCACTGCCTCTGCCTGTGTAGAAAATAGTACACTGGTACCTCAGGTTACATACGCTTCAGGTTACATACGCGCTAACCCAGAAATAGTGCTTCAGGTTAAGAACTTTGCTTCATGATGAGAACAGAAATTGTGCTCTGGTGGCACGGCGGTAGCAGGAGGCCCCATTAGCTAAAGTGGTGCTTCAGGTTAAGAACAGTTTCAGTTTAAGTACTGACCTCCGGAACATATTAAGTACTTAACCCGAGGTACCACTGTAATCGTGAGTTGCTTAAAGCTAGGCCATCTAGTGACTTTGTCTGTTACCAGCTCATGGCTCACGCTTAGCCCCACCAGCTCTGCGAAGCAGCCTGAACATCATTCTGGACTTATGAAGGCTGAAAACACTAAACCGGTGCTCCCATTCCCCGGAATTAGAAAGGCTTTAAAGGTCCACAGCAATTTATACTGAAGAGGACAAAATGCCAAGTAACTGCTGTTTAATTACGTAGCAATTTAATGAGGTTTATTGGTAAATAAATTCCAGGTGATTATAGAGTAATGACATGTCCCTGCAGACTAGTGAGTAATTGCATTTATCAGATCCAAAGGAATTTCCATATAACCTGTGCTGAGAACTGGAAGGAAGAGATAATTAGGTCTCCACGCTTTGCAACTGTATAGGTTGTTTTTTAAAAAAATAAAAATATAGAAAATAAAAATTGTCTTCCTAGTAGACTGTAATTACTGGGCCTAGATCATTCCTTCTCTGTGGAAAGACTGCAAGATAATAGGATGCTAAAAAGAAAGGCATCATTTCATTTTCATTGAAAAATCAACTTTGAGAATTGTATGAAATCTTCTACATAATAAGAGTTTTAGAGCTTTAAAATGTTTATTCCCATTAAACCAGAAACCAACTCTTTCTTCCATTGTCGTTTTACTAAGATGAATCTTAGGATAATTTTTCTTTTTTAAAAAAGATCTTTGCCTCTCTTAGAATGTTTAGAAGAGTGTATCAATTTCCTAATAGGAGAGAAATCGACATGCATCTATCCATTCTAAGGTCATAGCAACAATGATCTTAAAATGTTGCTGTCAAACTGCCCTGAACTTGAAAGAGCTATTAAAATACATTATGAGCAGGTTCTTCACCAGCTACAGCAAGTGCAATGCTGACACTTGCTTAGAAAACAGACATAGATGGAAAGCACAAATGTTGGATTAGTCACTGGTCTTTTTCCTTCATATATATATATATGATTTAAATAAATTTCTGTGGGGAGGTGGGGAACTAAGCATTCAAAATTAAGTCTCAAAATGACTGGAAAACTAGGAAATGAGTTCGTGACGTTATGGGCACCAGCCACTAGGGACATACGAACCTGTCCATTTTGTTTCTTCACATTTTATATTTTCCAAATCTTAAAATTCAGTCTTCCACATTTCTGTAGCACTTCAGTTAGTTAGTTAGTTAGTTAGTTAGTTAGTTAGTTAGTTAGGTTGTTAGGTTGTTTGTTTGTTTGTTTGTTTGTTCGTTTTCCTCCTGAAAATTTATCAACATTTTTGTGTAGGTTTCTCCTAATAAATTTATTTTTATGGACACCTTTTTACAGGCGATTTCCCCAGATGTAATGCAACGTTGCCTGTTATTCTCACTACAGGTCTCTTAAGGCACGCTTCTCCCCCAATACGTCTGCTTCTGCGCATACTGTTTGCTTGCAGAATTGCATTGCATAATTCAGAGAAGTGAGAATTGCAAAACTGTAGCCACGGTTTGGCCTGCGAATCCGTTTAAGAAATGCAAACCTGGTAGTTCCTCGTCAAAATGCCGGGTGACAAAATGGCAAATGAGATTCATCATGAGCAATAATAATATAATAATAATGATTTATTATTTATACACCGCTGATCTGGCTGGGTTTCCCCAGCCACTCTGGGTGGCTTCCAACAAAATATTAAAATACAGTAATGCATCAAACATTAAAAGTTTCCCTGAACAGGGCTGCCTTCAGATGTCTTCTAAAAGTCTGGTAGTTGTTGTTCTCTTTGACATCTGGTGGGAGGGTGTTCCACAGGGAGGGTGCCACTACCGAGAAGGCCCTCTGCCTGGTTCCCTGTAGCTTTGCTTCTCGCAATGAGGGAACCACCAGAAGGCCCTCGGCGCTGGACCTCAGTGTCCGGGCAGAACGATGGGGGTGGAGACGCTCCTTGTAGCGGGGAAAGGACTGCAGGTCAGTGGTAGAGCATCTGCCTTGCACACATAGCATCCCAGGTTCAGTCTAGGTAGGGCTGTGAATGAATCCTGCCTGAAACCCTGGAGAGCTGCTGCCAGTCAGTGTAGACAGTATTGGGCTAGATGGTCCAATGGCCTGACTCAGTAAAGGACTCCTTCGAAGAGCAGGCTCTCCCCTGACAGCCCCTCTAAGCAGATTGTCCTCAGTAAAGGAGGACGCATAGGGACGCGAGTGGCGCTGTGGGTTAAACCACAGAGCCTAGGACTTGCCGATCAGAAGGTCGGCGGTTCGAATCCCCGCAATGGGGTGAGCTCCCATTGCTTGGTCCCTGCTCCTGCCAACCTAGCAGTTCGAAAGGACGTCAAAGTGCAAGTAGATAAATAGGTACCACTCTGGCGGGAAGGTAAACGGCGTTTCCGTGTGCTGCTCTGGTTCGCCAGAAGCGGCTTAGTCATGCTGGTCACATGACCCGGAGGCTGTACGCCGGCTCCCTTGGACAATAAAGCGAGATGAGCGCCGCAACCCCAGAGTCGGCCACGACTGGACCTAATGGTCAGGGGTCCCTTTACCTTTACCTTAAAGGAGGACGCATAGCCATTTGGCAAGGAAGGTGGCTACTGCTTCCGACCCAAGTTCTGCCCAAGGGCCCCCATCGTCAAGCATCTCCCCAAATTAACCGCAAGCGGAGCAAGGAAAGGAAAGGCGCTGGGCGTGGTAGCATGCCCAGCCAGGTTCCCAGCTCTGCCCTTCTCCTCTGCCTTTCCCACCCCACCCCTCCCTGCCCCATCTCCCAGATTTTCTGCGTTCATCCACCGGTGCTTTTACTATTATTATTGTCTTTTGGTTTTTTTGGTTTCCCTCCGAAATGATGTAACTTTAATTAATTTTAATTGCGCAATTAATTTAATTGAAACACTGAGGGGGGGGGATTAAAAGAGCACCCATTAAAAAGGGTGTAATTAACACCGAGGCTGCCATGCAAAGAGGCCGGAATGGAGTAAGTCAGGAGAAGGGGATGAAAAGAGAGACTTGCACGTTGTGTGCTTCTGAGTCAGAGCAGGAATCCTTCTGTGCTCTCTTGCCCCACCCTGCCCCTTCTTCATTTGGCGTGACATTGCACTAGCCCTCAAGGAGTTATGTGGAAGGAGGTGTGGTTGCCGAAGAAGGCTTTGCAAGGCAGCAAGCAGAGAGGAGATCTGGAGAGGGTGCCGCATGGTTAAGACGTTTGAGCCCTGCCTTGCTTTCCTGACAATAACTGTGTGATCTTGTCTGTGTTGCTCCAAACAGAGGGAGTAAGAGAAATGTTCCTACCTTGAGGGCCTGAGATTGTAGAGTCAAGAGGACTAGGGAAGGACCCAGAGTTAATTTCTATACGACACCTCACCATTCCAGGCTTGCGATTTAATGTCGCTATCATATTAAATAGCAAACCCCATGGCAGAAGTGTTCCTGGATGCTGTCACCTTCAGATCGTAGGTGGAGGGATGGTGAGTTTAAAAGCTTTCCCACTTTAAAAATCAAATCAAATCAACGAACCTAGAAAACAGTAAAGTTGACAAATACAGTGGTACCTCTGGTTGCAAATTTAATTCATTCCGGAGGTACGTTCTTAACCTGAAACCGTTCTTAACCTGAGGTATCACTTTAGCTAATGGGGCCTCCTGCTGCTGTTGCCACACTGCCACCACACAATTTCTGTTCTCATCCTGAGGTAAAGTTCTTAAACCGAGGTACTACTTCCAGGTTAGCAGAGTCTGTAACCTGAAGTGTTTGTAACCTGAGGTGTTTGTAACCAGAGGTACCACTGTATATTAATAACAATATAAAAACTTGACCATGTTGAAATGTACAAGCGTAGGTTTCTCCCACAAATATAATTGGAGAGTTGGAAGGGACACCAAGGGTCATCCAGTCCAACCCCCTGCAATGCAGGAATCTTTTGCCCAATGTGGGACTCGAACTCAGAACCCTGAAATGAAGAGTTTCATGATCTACCACCTTTCTGGGTGTACTCAGATGCATGCAGATATATAGTTAATAAGAGCACTGCTGGATCAGGCCAATGGCCCATCTAGTCCAGCATATATTTATATATAGGTAAAGGGACACGGGTGGCGCTGTGGTCTAAACCACTGAGCCTCTTGGGCTTGGTGATCAGAAGGTTGGCAGTTCGACTCCGCACAACGGGGTGAGCTCCTGTTGCTCTGTCCCACCTCCTGCCTACCTAGTTTGAAAGCATGCCAGTGCAAGTAGATAAATAGGTACTGCTGCGGCGGGAAGGTAAGCAGTGTTTCCGTGCTCTCTGTTTCCATCACGGTGTCCCATTGTACCATAAGTGGTTTAGTCCTGCTGGCCACATGACCTGAAAAGCTGTCTGTGGACAAACGCTGGCTCCCTTGGCCTGAAAGCAAGATGGGTGCCACAACCCCATAGTCACCTTTGACGGGACATAATAATAATAATAATAATAATAATAATAATAATAATAATAATAATAATTTATTATTTATACCCCGCCCATCTGGCTGGGCCTCCCCAGCCACTCTGGGCGGCTTCCAAAAGAATATTAAAATACTATAATACATCAAACATTAAAAGCTTCCCGAAACAGGGCTGCCTTCAGATGTCTTCTAAAAGCCTGGTAGTTGTTGTTCTCTTTGACATCTGGTGGGAGGGCGTTCCACAGGGAGGGCGCCACTACCGAGAAGGCCCTCTGCCTGGTTCCCTGTAACTTGGCTTCTCGCAGTGAGGGAACCGCCAGAAGGCTCTCAGTGCTGGACCTCAGTGTCCGGGTAGAACGATGGGGGTGGAGACGCTCCTTCAGATATACTGGACCAAGGCCGTTTAGGGCTTTAAAGGTCAGCACCAACACTTAACCATCCAGGGGTCCTTTACCTTTTACGTATACAGTGGTACCTCTGGTTACAAACGGGATCTGTTCTGGAGCTCCATTCGCAACCTGAGCAGAACACCACCCATGTCTGCGCACGCACAGGTCACATGATTTGCCTCTTCTGCGCATGCATGTGATGTCATTTTGCACATTTGGGCATGTGCGGGTGGCAAAACCCGGAAGTAACCCATTTCGTTACTTCCGGGTCGCCACGGGACGCAACCTGAAGACACTCAACCTGAAGCAAATGCAACACGAGGTATGACGAGAGGGAGAGAGAGAGAGAGATACACACACACATATACATATACACACATACACATAAACACACACAAACAAACAAACAAACCATAAAACAATAAAACATTCCCTGTACACAGCTGTCTTCAGATGTCTTCTACAGGTTGTATAGTTACTAGGCTCAGGGGTCACATAACTTCATAACCTCCAACATTTCTCTGATGGAAATAGGGACGTCCTAAGGAAAAGCGGAACGTGCCAGGATCAAATCAGAATCTGGGACGGCTTCTGTAAATCCACGACTGTCCCTGGAAAATAGGGACGCTTGGAGGGTCTGCAATCAGTTGTACCACACCATCTGCAGCTTGTGCAGAATGATTCTTAAGGGCACGTTCACATGTAAGCATGAATTCGGTTTTAATTTTGAATGTGCAGAAAAGTAGGTTGGTTGGTTTCTTTGCTTTTAAAAAAATATCCGGAGGTCCATGAAGGAAATGAGACTTTCCTTTTGATTCCATTGCCATCTTTTTTTTCCCCCGTGTCACTGGGATGCGAGGAAGAAATCCAACAGGCAAAGCATTTTCCCATGCCTTACTGTAGGAATAAAGTGGCGAGTATTGAAGTCTCACCTGTAGAATTTGGTCTATCCTGCATCATGGACCAGAGATAGGTGGAAATGCTAATCTCAAAATCCCTAAACTCCAGAAGACACAATAATAATATTGTGCAGTTGCGTGTTCAGACCCAGAGACCTCCCCCCTAAATAAAAACACATTTGATTTGACTCAAATTTTAGTTTTGGTTTTGGCAGGATTTAGGCCACAACTTTATTGATTACAGAAGTTGAGTGGTTGCATAGGCTCTGGTTCGACTAGCTCCCTGCACCCTTGCAGGCAGTGCTGATCCAGAGCTCTATCATAGGTCAGCCAAGGGTGAACACCTGCAGTAGGTAGAAAGCCCGGGAACAGATTATGTCTGCTCCCCAGATGCTCCCCTGGACTCAGGCATGGGCACAACCCCCTCTTGGGGGTTGACCAAACCAAGTTGAGTCCCTGGATTCCTTTAACAGAATACCCTTCAAATAGGGATGGCGAGACCATTCTCCCATCCCTATCACCTGAACCAGTGCCTATCCGCAACCTTACAAGTTGTGACGATTTGCTACGTGGCAGGTGAAACCCAAATGGCAGCAGCCAATCAGCCAAGTGGGGAAAATTCCTGCTGTGCCCCTGTCCCAATGACAGACGACACACGACGGCATAGAAAGGTCAATCGCAGAATACCCTAAATATGGGGAGAGATGGGCTGGTGTTCTGTTTGCACGAGCCAAAAGAGAATCTCTGGGTCATGTGAAAGGGTTTAAATAGGTCCCTTGAATCACTTAGGCTTTACCCCATTGGTCAGATTACACCCAGCAACAAGGGACCTACCAATCCGGGTGTTGTGGCTATTCAATAGACCCACCCACAACCAGGAGGTCAGTCTCCAGGTCTTACCGCAACACGTGCCCTCTTTTCAGGAGGATACGCTTTAGCGTAAACACATTATTGTGCTGTAATGCTTGCAACAACCTTGTGAGGTAGACCAGTACAGTGGTACCTCTGGATACGAACCGGATCTGTTCCGGAGCCCCGTTCACATCCAGAAGCAAACGCAACCTGCGTCTGCGTGTCTGTGCGTGCACGGGTCGCGATTCGCCGCTTCCACACATGTGTGCGACGTCGTTTTGACCGTCTGCGCATGCGCGAGCAGCGAAACCCGGAAGTAATGCGTTCCGTTACTTCCGGGTCGCCGTGGAGCGCAACCCGAAAGCGCTCAACGTGAAGCACATTTAACCCGAGCTGCCAACAAAGGTCCGTATAGTTCAAGCTATGGTTTTCCCAGTAGTGATGTATGGAAGTGAGAGCTGGACCATAAAGAAGGCTGATCACCGAAGAATTAAGGCTTTTGAATTATTGTGCTGGAGGAGACTCTTGAGAGCCCCATGGACTGCAAGAAGATCAAACCTCTCCATTCTGAAGGAAATCAGCCCTGAGTGCTCACTGGAAGGACAGATCCTGAAGCTGAGACTCCAATACTTTGGCCACCTCATCAGAAGAGAAGACTCCCTGGAAAAGACCATGGTGTTGGGAAAAATGGAGAGCACAAGGAGAAGGGGACGACAGAGGATGAGATGGTGGGACAGTGTTCTCGAAGCTACCAGCATGAGTCTGACCAAGCCACAGGAGGCAGTGGAAGACAGGAGTGCCTGGCGTGCTCTGGTCCAGGGGGTAACGAGGAGTCGGACACGACTAAATGACTAAACAACAAAAACAAAAAATGGACAGCTACGGTACTAGGCATGCTTCCCTGGGGAGAGTGTTCCTCAGACATGGAGCCACCATGGAAAAGGCACATTCCTGCATTACCATCCTTTGTATCTCCATCGGAAAGGGTGCATTTAGAAGAACCTGCAAGCCGCTACCTACTGTCCACAGAAAGCAATTTTTAAAAAATTGCACCAAGTCTTCCCGGGAGAGAGGCAGTCATCTGCAAACTCACTAAGGGATCGGGCAATGTGCAGGTTGCTGAGTGTTGTTTGGCAGCTGCACAGTCAGGGGAAAAAACAATGCTATCCAGGGTTGTAAAGACTGCAGAGAGAATAATTGGGTGCACTATTCCCACCTGAGCCCTGAGTGCTCACTGGAAGGACAGATCGTGAAGCTGAGGCTCCAATACTTTGGCCACCTCATGAGAAGACTCCCTGGAAAAGACCCTGATGTTGGGAAAGATGGAGGGCACAAAGAGAAGGGGGCGACAGAGGACGAGATGGTTGGATAGTGTTTTCGAGGTTACCAGCATGAGTTTGACCAAACTGTGAGAGGCAGTGGAAGGCAGGAGTGCCTGGTGTGCTGTGGTCCAGGTGTGCTGTGGTCCATGTGCTGTGGTCACAAAGAGTCGGACACGACTAAACAACTAAACAACAACAACAACAAATGACTACTTCAAATCCTCATGCTGGGAACCCTTCTACTCCAGGAAACACAATAATGAGACCTGGCATTTTAGAGTGACATTGCATCCTGTTCTTTTGGTCATCCTTGCGACAACATCCCTGCAAGGTAGAGCAGCGTCATTAACCCCATTTTGCAGACGGCATGGGCGAGGCTCAGAGGAGGGCCACCTCATGTGTTCCCAGCCGAGGGAAGCTTCAGACCTACGTGAGCTGTGGCTCAGCCTCTTAACCACTTTGCTGCATCACAGGCTAGGCCACCCCTGAGAAACTAGGTGAAAGAGGCCGGTCCTTTCCAGAACATTAATGAATTCCCTCCCATCAAGCTTTTATGGGGCAGGCCTCTCCTGGCACCGTTTGAAAATGCGCCTTTTCTCCGTGATTAGTTTTCCTTCCCCGCTCTAAACAGGTGTGTCAGGCTATGTGAAAGGGAAGGGCTAGGAGAGACAATGAAGCTTTCTGCACATTCAGGAGCTCTGCGGAGTGTGGGGAAAGAGCTTTGGGCTTTGCCCAGCCCCTCACAGCTCCACCCTGACACCGCCCCACTCCTCTGTGAGATCATTCCTTCGAGGGGAAGAAATTAAATTGAGGGTAGTTTAAGCTGCTCGCTGTCTCCCTCCCCCCCTCTATATATATACACACACATACATATGGAAAATGAGCCAGGTTTTTGTGCAATCTCTAATTGCTGCCGCAGGTTCCAAGTTGGCAGTGAGAGGCAGGATTCCTGAGGCTGACTGCTGTTAGAGATCAGGGAGACACCCTTGGTGGATTTTGTATTTCTTTTTTTAAAAAAGAAGAATAAATAAGGGTACTGGGTGCAGGTAATGTGGGGCAGATCTCTATCTCATTTACAACAGGGGAAAGCCTGGAAAAAAATAGATGTGAAAAGCCACAACAACAGCAACAGTTACACTGCAACAAAACATTGCAGTGCAGTCGGTGCTGCTATTCAGGGTATTGCAATCCATTCTCCCAACCCAGTTTCCCAGTTTTTCCCTGCAGCACATTGAATTCTGTGGCCGCTGAGCTTACGTAGGACCAGTCTGGATAGTTAGCCTTGGTGAAGACTTGACGTTTTCATCCCCAAAAAGGTTTTTGAGTTTCTGCTGAAATGAGGCTGCATGTTAATGTTGTATTTTAATCTTGTTTTTAAGTTGTATTTCAATCAATTTGTTTTGTTTTGGTGTTAGCCGCCCTGAGCCTGGTCTTGGCTGGGCAGGACGGGGTATAAATAAAAATTATTGTTATTGTTATTGTTATTGTTATGGCATCTTCACTGTGGGTTTCCCCTCTGCTGCCATTTCAGCGCCTGCTCAAGAACCTCTTACTTCCAACCAGCCTTGTAAGTAGAGATCTTTATGCCATTCTGCATCTGCTATGGTGCTCTTTTAACCAGGTAGTTTTTGCATTGAATATGGCAGGGGTGCCCAAACTTCTTTCAAAGAGGGCCAGATTTGATGAAATGAACATGCGTTGAGATTTTTTTAGGATTGACGTTTACCCCAAAGTTGTACAGCTTACCCCAGGACATATACTGCCACAGGGGCCGGATTACATCGACCGGCGGGCCGAATTAGGCCCCCAAAGCAGACTTGGGACATGCCTGGTATATGGGATTGTTCTTATATGTTTGTGTTGTTTTATATATGGAAGTGTTTGTAATAGTTTCATATAGCTGCTACTATTTCATTTGTTTTTGTCATTGCACAGCTCATTGTTGCAACCTACCCTTGGAACCCTAAGGTAAAGGACGGGAAATAAATCTAATAAACAAATAGTGCATGGAGCACAGGTTAGGTGACCTCCAGCCCTAAATCTCCTGGATTCTATGGCAATAAATGCAGAACATGATCTCTGATATGTTACCCTGGTGCAAAAGCAATCATTTAACCAGCACAGGACAACTTTCTGAGTATTGATGCCCATGATTTTTAAAAAAAAATCAGCATCCTGATTCTGATTTTGCTTTCATTTATTTTCCTGGAAGTTCTTAGTCATGGTATCTGCACCAGGTGGGGGCTGGCAGCACTCTGAGTCATCCTACCTGGCTGAAAAAAGACTGCTTTCCCACTTCTCAATGCATTAATTGCACTACAATTATATTAATCAAGATAATTGCCAGACCCCTGCAGGTAATAGTAAGTTTCTAATGAGGCCCTTAGTGCGAAACAAGCTGTCCTGCCCTGCCCTACATTTTTCTACACCCTGGTCTTCCCCTCCACGCCCCCTGAACTCTTTTTAAAAAAATAATAATAATAATACAACCCCAAACATCTGTTCTTGCAAACACATCCACCTCCCAGCTCCTGAAGGGCACCAGCAAATTTATTTTATACAGTATTTATTTATTTTATACAGTATCCCTGCTGCACATTATAAATACATAGCAAGGTGCCAGAGCTGAGGCACAGCCCCTGTTACGCCCTCCATCAAGTATCGCTGTCTGCACAGATGCTTCTACACCTCAGTGCCAGGAGCGCTGAGCTTGCGCTGTTGAACATGCATTCACATCTAGAAAAAATATAACCAGCAGGACCTGCAACAAAATGTTGCAGTGTGGAGAGCTACTGTATATGTGACTGCTATGTCTTCTTCCAATCTCGTCTCACTCTGTGCTGGTTTTCTGCTCCCCACCCCACAAATGGCTCAGGACCACAATATCTCAAGGACCACCTCTTCCCATATGAACCTATCCAGATCCTGAGATCATCTTCTGAGGCCCTCCTTCGTGTGCCTCCTCCTCGAGAGGTCCGGAGGGTGGCAACATGAGAACAGGGCCTTCTCTGCAGCGGCTCCCCATCTGTGGGATGTTCTCCTCAGGGATATTCACCTGGTGCCTCCATGATACACCTTTAGGCACAAGGCAAAAACGTTCCTTTTCAACCAGGCCTTTGGTTGATCTGATTTACATCCTATGCCCTGTGCCATTTTAAAATGTGGGTTTTTTGGGGGGGGGCTATTGGGTTGTTGTGTGGGATGCGGGTGGAGCTGTGGGTTAAACCACAGAGCCTAGGACTTGCCGATCAGAAGGTCAGCAGTTCGAATCCCCGCAATGGGGTGAGCTCCCGTTGCTCTGTCCCTGCTCCTGCCAACCTAGCAGTTCGAAAGCACCTCAAAGTGCAAGTAGATAAATAGGTACCGCTCCAGCGGGAAGGTAAACGGCGTTTCCATGCACTGCTCTGGTTCACCAGAAGCGCCTTAGTCATGCTGGCCACATGACCCGGGAGCTGTACGCAGGCTCCCTCGGCCAATAAAGCGAGATGAGCACCGCAACCCCAGAGTCGGTCACGACTGGACCTAATGGTCAGGGGTCCCTTTACTTTATTAGGTTGTTGTTGCTTTTTTTATTATGTATTTTTCATGTTCAGACCCAGAAACCTCCCCCCTAAATAAATTCACACATGACTCAAATTTTAGTTTTGGTTTTTGGCAGAATTTATGCCACAATTTTATTGATTACAGAAAGTGACTGGTTACATAGGCTCTGGCTCGACTAGCTCCCTGCCATGCAGGTAGCGCTGACTCAGGGTTCCAGCATAGGTCAGCCAAGGGTGAACACTTGGATAAGCAGAAAGCCAGGAACGGGCTATCTCCACAACCCAAATGTCCCCCTGGACTCAGGCACGGGCACAACCCCCTCTCAGGGGTTGACCAAACCATCGAGTCCCTGGATTCCTTTAAGAGAATACCCTTCAAATAGGGATGGCGAGAGCGTTCTCCCATCCCTATCACCTGAACCAGTGCCTATATGCAACCTTACAAGTTCTGACAATTTGCTACACGGCAGGCGAAACCCAAATGGCACCAGCCAATCAGCCAAGTGGGGGAAATTCCTGCTGTGCCCCTGTCCCAACGACACACGGCAGCATAGCAAAGTCAAGCGCAAATCCCTAAAAGTAAGGAGAGGTGGGCGGGTGTTCCAAATGCACATGCCAAAAGAGGAAGCTCTGGGTCACGTGCATGGGCATAAATAGGTCCCTCGAACCATTCTGACTGCTTCCCATTGGCCAGATTGCACCCAGCTTCGAGGGACCTACCAATCAGGTATTGTGGCTTACCAATCGTACCCACAGAGTGTCGGTTTTCCAGGTCTCACCGCAATACATGCCCTCTTTAAGTGAGGACCTGATTTGTGGTTTTATATCTTGATTTCATTCTGTGAACCTCCCTGAGCCCCCTGGGGATCAGGTGTTATTCAATAAATTCAATAAAATAATAATAATAAATAAACAGTCAGTTAGCTTCCACAGCCGACATCGTCAGTCCTCCCTGATTTTGTTTCCATAGCCTTTGTCTCCTTAGAGATGGGTGGTTGATATTTGCAAATATTTCTGTAGTACTCCAAAACTCGGGGTTCCCTTGAGGAGATTTTTAAGCAGAGGTTGGAGGGCCATCTGTCCTGGATGATTTAGCTGAGATTCCTGCATTGCAGGGGGTTGGACTAGATGACTCATGGGGTCCCTTCAAAATTCTATGATACTATGCTGAGACCTCCCTCTTGCACATAAGTAGACTTCTTTGGGCTGCCTAACACTACTTTGTTGTTGTTGTTTAGTCGTTTAGTCGTGTCCGACTCTTCGTGACCCCATGGACCAGAGCACGCCAGGCACTCCTGTCCTCCACTACCTTCCGCAGTTTGGTCAAACTCATGCTGGTAACCTCGAAAACACTATCCAACCATCTCGTCCTCTGTCGCTCCCTTCTCCTTGTGCCCTCCATCTTTCCCAGCATCAGTGTCTTCTCCAGGGAGTCTTCTCTTCTCATGAGGTGGCCAAAGTACTGGAGCCTCAGCTTCACGATCTGTCCTTCCAGTGAGCACTCAGGGCTGATTTCATTAAGAATGGATGTGTTTGATCTTCTTGCAGTCCATGGGACTCTCAAGAGTCTTCTCCAGCACCATAATTCAAAAGCATCAATTCTTCGGCGATCAGCCTTCTTTATGGTCCACCTAACACTACTAAGCAGCTGTGTTTGCTATTCGCGGGAGCAATTGACAGCTCATATGAACATTGCTATCTAAGAGGAAAGGCTGTAGCCCAGCAGTTAGGATATCTGCTTTGCATCCAGAAGGTTCAATCATCACCATCTCTAGGTAGGAATGTCCCCTGCCTGAAACATGGTGGATCAATGCTTTTGGTACTATGTTTGGTTCTGGTTTTCAGGGGACGGGGCATTGGTATTGTAAGTAGCTCTGAGGCTTTTTGTAAAAAAAAGTGATGACATTTATTTAATAATAATAAAAGTACTAACCCCATGCCATGATAAAATGGGGCTTGCTTGGCAAATAGCACACAGCTTAAGTTCTGCAGCAGATCAGATAGCTCTGGATAACTCAAGCAAACAAGCCAAGCCGCATGCTGTAGGGTTTTCATACATTGTGACAGAAGCCACAAGGACCAAGAGTTAAAATTTGGTTGCAGAGTGTTTGATTTCCCAATCTTAATAATGCATTGCATTTCCTTACTTTTCCACGCTTGGTTACTCAACCTTAAAACTGCATTAAAGCAGAGTTACTCACCTGGAATGAAAATTAGCTTGCGTAGGTTTACTTGAGTATCCGTTGAAGGAAAACATTTTGTTGATTTGCCGGGAGGCTTTTGGGGAGGAAAGGGGGGAAATAAAGATGAAAATGTGAATTCAGGTTAATAAATCAAGGGTCCCTGAGAGTGGACTGGAATGATAATTTCAGAAACCTTCTTAACAATATGGACACAACCCAGCCAGAGTTAAGGGCCTTGATCCATCTGAAATGCATGTCACCATAGAGCTATAGCCATGCTACCCCATTCAGTTCATCATCGGTAGTGCTGATCATCTTCTCAGAAGGAAGGACAAGAGATTCCAGCTCCCAGCTCCCAAGGAGACAATCAACAAAGTCACTGATTATTTGAATGGCAAGGCTATGTGTCCTCAGCCGCTGGATCAAAGCAGAAACTCTAAAGTACCTCAACAACCACTTCCTTCCATATGAACCAACCCAGACCCTGAGATCATTTTCTGAGGCCCTTCTTTGTGTGCCTCCCCCTGGAGAAGTCCGGAGGGTGGCAACACGAAAACGGGCCTTTTCTGCAGTGGCTCCCAGTTTGTGGAATGCTCTCCTCAGGGAGATTCAGCTGGAGTCTTCATTATACAGTGGACGTTTGAGTTGCAAACGTGATCCGTGTGGGATGCACGTTCGCAACCCGCAGCGTTCGCAACCCACGTCTGTGCGTCTGCGCACACACGGGTTGTGATTTGGTGCTTCTGTGCATGCGCAAAGTGCAATTTAGCGTTTCTGCACATGCCTGACCACCGAAACCCGGAAAAACGCAACCTGAAGCGGCTGTAACCTGAGGTATGACTGTACACCTTTAGATAGGGAGCGAGTGGCACTGTGGTCTCAACCACTGAGCCTCTTGGGCTTGCCAATCAGAAGGTTGGTGGTTTGAATCCCCGTGATGGGGTGAGCTCCCGTTGCTCTGTCCCAGCTCCTGCCAACCTAGCAGTTCAAAAGCACACCAGTGCAAGTAGATAAATAGGTACCGCTGCAGCAGGAAGGTAAACGGCGTTTCCATGTGCTCTGGTTTCCATCATGGTGTTCTGTTGCGCCAAAAGCGCCAGAAGCGGTTTAGTCTGGTGGTTTTGCGCCAGAAGCTGGCCACATGACCCGGAAAACTGTTTGTGGACAAACACTGGCTCCTTCGGCCTGAAAGTGAGATGAGCACTGCACCCCATAGTCACCTTTGACTGGACTTAACCATCCAGGGGGCTTTCCATTTACACCTTTAGGCACCAGGCAAAGCATTCCTCTTTAACCAGGCCTTTGGCTGACTGACATCTAATGCCCTTTTAAAATGTGTTGGGGAGGGGAAGGTTTATTGGGTTCTTTTTGTTTTTATTATGTATTATGTGCTTTTATATTGTGATTTTATGTTGTAAACACCCAGAGACATGTGGGTATAGGGCAGTATACAAATTTAAGAAATGATAATAATAAATGATAATAACTTCCTTTTTATGCATACATCATCATCCTTCTAGAGCTGGGGCAACCAACATGTTGCTGTCCAGACTAGGGAGGCAGTAGAAATTGTACTCTATTCTCATTTAAAGCCAGATTCTCGTTCACCCAAAGAATATGCAAACTGCAACATCCTTTGAAATTCACACATACAAATTTCGCAGTGCAGTTCTCCAACCGAGCAAGATTTACAGAAATGCTTATACTAGAGAAGACTGTGCATAAAAATGAATAGATTTGTTGCAAATAACTATAAAAAATGCATTACATCAAGGGGAATGGCCTGCAAAAAAAAAGTCTAGATCATTCAAAATAGTGTACAGAAATATGTTTATGAGGAGGCATTTCCATTCAAATGCTGGCAATTTTTTGTGGCAATGTTTGCAGAAAGCGTGTCCTCCCTAAAAGAGGGCACGTGTTGCGGTGAGACCTGAGACTGACCTTCTGGTTGTGGGTGGGTATACTGGACAGCCACAACACCCAACTGGTAGGTCCCTCATTGCTCGGTTTAATCTGACCAATGGGGTGCCGACTAAACAGATCGAGGGACCTATAAATATCCATGCACATGACCCAGAGCTTCCTCTTTAGGCTCGTGCATCGGAACACTCGCCCACCTCTTCCTATATTTAGGGCATTTTTGTGATTGACCTTTCTATGCCGTCGTGTGTCGTCTGTCATTGGGACAGGGGCACGGCAGGAATTTTCCCCACTTGGCTGATTGGCTATTGCCATTTGGGTTTTGCCTGCCGCGTAGCAAATCATCACAACTTGTAAGGTTGCGGATAGGCACTGGTTTGGGTGATAGGGATGGGAGAACGGTCTCGCCATCCCTATTTGAAAGGTATTCCATTAAAGGAATCTAGGGACTCAACTTGGTTTGGTCAACCCCCAAGAGGGGGTTGTGCCCATGCCTGAGTCCAGGGGAGCATCTGGGGAGTGGACATAGTCTGTTCCCGGGCTTTCTACCTACCGCAGGTGTTCACCCTTGGCTGACTTACGCTGGTGCCCTGGGTCAGCGCTGCCTGCAAGGGTGCAGGGAGCTAGTCGAACCAGAGCCTATGCAACCACTCACTTTCTGTAATCAATAAAGTTGTGGCCTAAATTCTGCCAGAAACCAAAACTAAAATTTGAGTCAGTTGTGTTTATATTTCGAGGGGAGGTCTCTGTGTCTGAACACGCAAATGTGGAGAACCACATTTAAGATGGGGAGAAAACGAGAAACCAGGAGAAATAAAATTGACAGATCCCTCTGTCCCTCTGTAACAATGCAACAACACCATGGCTGGTGTGTTCCTCTCTGTCTGTGAGGCCCCTCCATAAGTGAGGCCAGTAGCAACAAGGCAGGCCCAATAAGTTTTGCTGCCTGAGCAAATGACAAGATGGCGTCCCTCCCAGAAGCCAGCTGGGATGGCAGTTGAATCTCACATCAACACAGGTGATGAGACAACATCCTTCACTGCACCTGAGACAGCAGCCCAAGTTAGGAGGCCCATTTTGCTGCCTGAGGTGAAAGACCAAGATGGCACATTTCCTATTCTGTGCACAAAATCAGACTAGGCTGTTGATTCTTTCTTCAGCACTGGTGATGGAACAGTCCTCCACCTCACCCTAGGTCAGCAGGATAGCTTTAGCGGCTGCAGGGCAGACCACCCGGCACACATTTCTAACCATTTTCCGCCCCTCAGAATTTGCCACCTGAGGCAGCTGCCTCACTCTGCCTCATGGTAAACCCAGCCTTGCACACATCACATTTTGCCCCCTCAGTCCTGTCTCCCTCCCCTGCTCTCCCCGTCCTTTGTGGTCCACCTTGCAAATTATTCTTTTTTGTTCTCTTCAACCCTCCAGCACAGGAGAAAGAGAAATAATTTCGCAGATGCATTTCTCAAACGGTTGGGGCCCAACCCATCTCCTGCTGTGTTTAGAAGCCACACAGGGAAAAGGGGTAACTTGTTCCATGCGTGTGTCGGCTTTCTGTCCGGTGCAGTGGAAAATCCTGAACAATTTGACAGCCCCTGTCGGCAAGCACATGGAATCCCCCCGTCCATCTTTTCCGTATATCAGAATATTGATTATATAACGTAGTCATTAGATTTGAAATATTACACGCATCCTTTGAAGGAAAACAACACGGCTCAAACAGCTGCTGCCTCCTCAAAGTACCCCAACTACACGGCTTCTAAAACTTCCCGTTTCACAGCTTAGCTAGGAGGAGGAAAAGAGAGAGAGAGAGAGAAAGCGTTCAGCAAGTTTCTCTTGAAGCACCCTCCTGACATTTCCAGACTTATTAGCCAGTTTTCACACTGACTTCAATCAACCTCTTTAATCCTCCGAGGAAAGAGCATTTTTAATTCACTGATTGGCTGATAAGCTTGAAGCCAAAAAAATGATTTACACGTAGATGAATTGTGCTTACAAGATGGAACTCCGAGCATTAGAAGGAGATCTGAATTTCCTATCTGTCATTTTATTTGCCACATTCATTTTTGCTCTGCCATTACCCTTCCTGATTAGGATCTTTCAGCGCTATTGGGCCCCTGCTTCCACAGTTTTTAATCTGCCTTTAATCCCATAGATTTTAAATATTCCCCGGCACCGAGAGACTAGAGGCAATTAACTGCCCTTCTGATGCTCTCCTTATCAGTTGCCTCCTTATATCTCTCAGAAGCAGCCTCAAGACACTTCCAGGCTGACAAATACTACCGATATTTCGCATGAAGCAGTCGCAGCAGAGGAAAGTCCGGCTCGCTTAGCAGAGAAATGCAATTTCTCTCTCATATATGTATGGGGGGGAGGGTTTAAAAAAGAATTAATAAAGCATCTCTTTATTAATTTGGAACACTTATTATTCCACCTTTCGATACAATATTATAAAGGCCGCAAGCATATAATCAGTGCATTATATTAAGGATACAATAATAGATTTCTGCAGCATTTACAGGTCTGAAAAAGGCATTCTTAAAACAGCAGCGGATATGCTCCAAAGGGAACTGAAACAGGGCCAAAATCCTGGGAAACAAGGCTGTTTACCAGGGGCCTAAAGGAGGTCATATTTTGCATCAGGTAAACAGGTAAGGAGAAAGAGTTCCAACTTTGAGATGACATCACCTGAAAAAGGGCCTGTTCCCACCTCAATTCAAAGAGAAGGTGGGTCACTCAGAACCACAGGAACTAGGGGCTGGTGTCCCTTTGGCCCCCACATAAAATATTTGAGGGGTCCGCCCCCAAAAAAGTTGATGGGCATTGCCATTCAAATGGTGTGTGTGTGATGTGTCTTGTGATTGATTGTGTGGGGCAGGGCTTATCTGGAACCCCCAATATTTTATTCAAGTTGGCACCCCTGGTCAGAACTGAGCCTCTCACTGCCATCTTGATCAGTGAGTTCAAATGAGACATGTGATCCTTCAAAGACTCTCCTCTTCAAACATTTCAAGCAGTGAGTGGTTCTTTTGGGGCCATGGACCCATCTGAGAAGCTCATGGTTTTTCTATAAACGTATCGACGTTCCTCACTGAGGTCTAGTGCCGAGGGCCTTCTGGCAGTTCCCTCACTGCGAGAAGTGAGGTTACAGGGAACTAGGGAACTAGGCAGAGGTTCTTTTCAGTAGTGGTGCCCGCCCTGTGGAACGACCTCCCAACCAAATGTCAAGGAAATAAACAAGACTTTTAGAAGACATCTGAAGGCAGCCCTGTTTAGGGAAGTTTTTAATGTTTGATGCTTTATCGTGTTTTTAATATTCTGTTGGGAGCTGCCCAGAGTGGCTGGGGAAACCCAACCAGATGGGTGGGGTATAAATAATAAATTGTTATTGCTATTGCTATTTACTCAATACTGTAAAATGAGAGAGAGAGAGAGAGAGAGAGAGAGAGAGAGAGAGAGAGAGAACCTCATGAAAGCTATGGACCCCCACCCCACCCCGAAAAATGCACTGAAACACATGCACACAATATTTTCCATACAATGTTATTTTATTGCATTGGGGGGCATTTTTTGTGCCCAGTTCACAGATGTTCTAAAGCCAGGACCCCTAGGTTAAAAAATCTCTCAGTTTGGGGCTAGTACTGGTACTCAAAATTATATCTAAGAAAACATCAGCAGCCAGCTTTTTGTGCTTTTGGGGGAAGTCCCAAATTCACCCCCTTGCCAGGTAGGGCTGTAAGCAACCATGGAAATCTTGGCAAGACATTACCTGGGCTTCCATTAGCTCAGGATTGTCTACCATAATTAGCAGTGGCTCTCCAAACCTACAAGCAGGATTTCTCCCAGACCAACTAGGGCATGTTGAGGACTGAAACAGAGACCTTTTACATAGAGAGCAGATGGTCCACACTGAGTCACAGCCCTTCCTCTAGGACAGGTGGTATGAGCTTTAGAAGACATTTGGTTGGGTTAGAAGCAACATGTGCACAAAGGTATCTTGGACTATGTGTGTACAAGTTTCTCCTTTCCAGCTGCTGAGGAAGGCCAAGTACCAGGGCCAGTTTAATACCTTTAGAGACTCTAAGTACTCCACAATTTAAAACAACAAGATTAAACTATAAAATAAAATATCAAAGTGACACAAAACTTACATTTATGCTGAAATGTACACACATAAAAGGACTAAATGACTCTTGGGGTCTCTCCCAACTTTATGATTCTATGTGTGAGAACATTGTAATGTTGCAGTTTTGTGTCTGCATAGTGCATGTGTACGACACACGTGCATTTTCCTCACAACTGTGCTGTAGTTTGGTATGTGATGGTCAAGGTGGAAGAAAGGCAGGATGCAAAAGAAAGAAAGAATATTGCAAGTTTGTAGTGCAGGACCAGTTCTAATGCTAACCACTGAAACCCACCAGTCCTTAAGTTTCCTATGCCTTCTGTAATAATAATAATATTCTATAATATTGTTCATAAGGCAGTATTCCTTTCACAGCCTTAAGATGACTTATATAGTGGTACCTTGGTTTAAGAACAGCTTTGTTTACGAACAACTTGGATTAAGAACGCTGCAAACCCGGAAGTAGGTGTTTTGGTTTAGGAACTTTGCCTTGGAAGTAGAACATGTTCCGCTTCCTGTTGAGTGTGTTCCATTTGTAATCTGAGTCCCCCGCTGCCATGGGAAAGCACAACTTGATTTAAGAATGCTTTGGTTTAAGAACGGACTTCCAGAACGGATTAAGTTCGTAAACCAAGGTACCACTGTATAGGGCTCCAAAGTGCTCTCCCACCCTGACGCTGAACAAGCTAGACCTACTTAGTTTCTGCAAAGTTTCTGCAGCATATGTCTTCAGATCACTTCTTGGCTATGCATGTTGACCCAGAAGTAAACCCAGAGAAAATCAAAGGCTGCCACAGGGGAGGAAGGGAGGGTGGCCTGTTCTGAATCATGCCAGGCGCAGAACCCAGAAAACTCCAGAGGGCAGCCCCCAGAAAGAATTTAATTTGTATCCGGAGGGTCCACTGTACAGCAACAGTGTTTTGTGTTGTGTAGGCTCCTATGATGTAAGTAATGGGCCCCGCCTGCTAGCCTGCTCCCTAAAATATCCCTGGTTTGCTCATTTCTATATATGGGGTGCCTACATTCTGCATGGACTGGTCGTGTGGCAACATGTGCAAAGGGCTTGAGATACATATTAGGTCCATAAATTACCATATAGCATGTATTCAACACAAAAAACAGCAACAATTTGTTGTTGACAAAGGACAGCTGGACATATAAAGGGCCCTATTACCTTCAGTAGCTCAGGGCCTCATCAAACCTAAATCCAGCCCTGACCTTGCCTCATGGTTGGGCTGAAGGAAAGGGCTGGCTGTGCCTCTGGGATTCTCTTAAGGAAACTCTAAGGAAAAGGAGTCTGCCACCTTCCGAGACAGTCTTTTACATTGTCCACCATCTTGTACTTTCAGGAAATTCTCCCGGAATTGAAATGAATTAGCCTTTCCTATAGGTGAACTTTATGTGTCTAGAAAGCTTTCTCGTGCAGATGTTGGCTCCCCCAGACCTGGGGATTGAGGGCAGGTACAGGATCATAACAGAGGGGGTGGATCTAGGGATCCCCCTTCTCTCTCATGCAGTTCAAATAATGTGCCTGGATCAAATGAGAAAACCCCAAGCAGGATCTGACCATGAGACTCTCTCCTCTTGTGGCTTCCAGCAACTGGTATTCAGAAGCTCT
Organism: Podarcis raffonei; assembly: GCF_027172205.1. Taxonomy (NCBI): domain Eukaryota; kingdom Metazoa; phylum Chordata; class Lepidosauria; order Squamata; family Lacertidae; genus Podarcis; species Podarcis raffonei. Next base: position 67,247,370 of record NC_070611.1, read on the forward strand.
CTCTCATAGCTGAGTAAGATTGTCTTCCATAAACACAGTTTTAACAATGAGTCCCACTGTGGAGGCCAATTCTGGATCCACACGTCCTTCCACGGTGGAGACATTGGTTTCCGGGTGGGAGTTGATCACAGTGTGGATTTGCCAAGCATGCCTTCCTCTTAGCACGTTTCTCCCTTGCGTCCTGAGTTCGAGTGTCTTCAAAGACCATGACACCTTTGGTAAAGGCTGTTCTCCAACTGGAGCGCTCGTAGGCAAGTGTTTCCCAGTTGTTGGTGTTTATACTACATTTTTTAAAAAATTGCCTTGAGACAGTCTTTAAACCTCTTTGGTTGACCACCAGCATTACGCTTTCCATTCTTACGTTTGGAATAGAGTAGTTGCTTTGGAAGATGATCATCAGGCCTCCGCACAACATGACCAGTCCAATGAAGTTGTTGTTGAAGATTCAGTGCTTCAACACTGGTGATCTTTGCTTCTTCCAGTACACTGGCATTAGTTCGCCTGTCTTCCCAAGTGATGTGTAAAAAATTTTGGAGATACAGTTGATGGAATCTGGCAATGCATTTGATAGAACTTGATAGAACTTGCCTCCATGAAGTTGTCTAATTCTTCTCCACATTTTGCAATGCAGCTCTCCAATCCAACAGTGTTTGCAAAAACTGCACACATTTGGTGGAAACGTGTTAAAAAATGAATATATTGGTGAAAATACCATAGGAAAAAATGCATTATTTTAGAATATGTTGCTTGCAATCTGGACACGCTAGTCAAAACTGCAGACAGCTGAGCTTGTTGACAGTATATATGACAGGTAGATTTGATGGACCAGTGAAGAAAAACTGGGAATATACTCCTCAGCCTAAAGTCAAAGACAATCTACAATTGAAGGCCAACACTGAAGCGAATTTTCAGTCAATTCATACGTTATACTGGTAGGCATGTCTGCCAAACCACACCTGCTGTCCCTATGGGAAACATGCAATGTGTGAAAGAGGAATGTGTCAGGAAACCATGGCCAAGCCAAGTCAAGAATAGGTTTCCATACCCTCCAACATTTCTCAGATGAAAATAAGGACACCCTATTCTATCATCATCATCATCATCATCATCATCATCATCATCATATCCTGCCCAATCTGACTGGATTGCCCCAGCCACTCTGGGCAAACATAATATAATATATAAAAACATAATAAAACATAAACATTCAAAAATGTTTATACAGGGCTGCCTTCTGATGTCTCCTAAAGGTTGTATGTTATTTATCTCCTTAACCTGGGGGTTGCATAATTCCATCCCTTCCAACATTTCTCCAATGAAAATAGGGACCTCCTAAGGAAAAGTGGGACATTCTGGAATCAAATCAGAAACCCGGATGGCTTCTGTAAATCCCGGACTGTCCCTGGAAAAATAGGGACATCTGGAGGGTCTGGGTTTCTCCACTTTGACCCTTCAGTGTCAAAGAGACCACAGTGTCATAGTGCCACATTAAAAATCAGCAACAGACTTCATATTAAGTTTTCTAATGAAGTATTAGAAATGTAGGTAGGTATTCAGCTATGTTTTACTCATAGTAAACCCATTGAAATGAACACGACTGTGTTAGGCCCATTGATTGTGATGGGACTACTCTGAGCAGCCAATATGATGAAGGTTCTGGAAACCAAGCCTTATGAGGAATGGTTGAAGGAGCTGGGTATGCTAAGCCTGGAAAAGAGGAGACTGAGAGATGTGATAGCCATCTTCAAATATCTAAAGAGCTGTTGTATGGAGGATGGAGCAAGTTTGTTTTCTCCTGCTCCAGAAGGTCAGACCAAAGCCAATGGCTTCAAGTTCAAAGAACTGAGGTTCCGACTAAACATCAGGAAGAATGTTCTGACAGTAAGAGCTGTTCAACAGCGGAACGGTGTTGGAGGTTTTTAAGCAGACATTGGATGGCCATCTGCCTTGGATGACTTACTTGAGATTCCTGCATTGCAGGAAGTTGGACTAGTTCTAGCCCTATGAGTCTATGATTCCATGATATGAGCAAAACTTAGCTGAATACCACTCTTATTTATTTAAGCAAAGGATGCTGCTGGGATTCCCCTAAAATATGAATAGGAATCAAGTTTCCAGCCTCTACTGTCACTTTTTCTATGGGGAAATAGGGCTTAGTTGAGCAAAAGGAGGCAATGATCTCCCTGTGTCATTCAGAGCAATAAAAAGGAGACTGAAACTGCCACCCTCCTGCAAGAAAGAAGAAGAGGAGGAGGAGGAGGAGGAGGAGGAGTTTGTATTTGATATCCTGCTTTATCACTACCCTAAGGAGTCTCAAAGAGGCTCACAATCTCCTTTCCCTTCCTCCCCCACAACAAACACTCTGTGAGGTGAGTGGGGCTGAGAGATGTCAGAGAAGTGTGACTGGCCCAAGGTCACCCAGCAGCTGCATGTGGAGGAGCAGGGAAGTGAATCCGGTTCACCAGATTACAAGTCCACCGCTCTTAACCACTACACCACACTGGAGTCAGTTGACCCTTCTGTGGTCTCATAAAGGATCATGGTCTTCATTTTCCATAGTACATTCTGAACCCCAGAGCCAGGGTTCAGAATTGTGAGCCGCCAATTGTGACCCGCCAGGTCTCTCCATCTCATCCTTAGCCCACCCTGTCATCCCCTCCCCCTAGCCCAGGGGTCGGAAACGTGAGGCCCATAGGTCAGATGCAGCCCACAAAGACCATTTCACTGACCCACAAGCCGCCCCTGAACCAAGCATGAGCCCCCCATGTGCTGCACTAAACTGGTGCAAGGACTCACCGAACAGCGCCATAAATTGTGTCTGTGCACGCGCAGATACTGGAAATCGCTTCTCCACATGCCCAGACACCGAAAATCCCTTCTGCGCAGGCACAATTTTCAGCGTCTGGGCTTGTGCAGAAGCGATTTCCGGTGCTGCAAACATGCACGGACGCGATTTCCGGCATCGCGCTGTGCTGGTCCAGCCCACAGACGATCTCCACGGGAGTGATCCGGCCCGTGGCCAGTAAGCCTTGCCGACCCCTGCCCTAGCCACACCCTTTATTGACCCTTCTTTGTTCCTCAAGTATATTTGCAAGGCCAGAGAGTATCCTTGGGCTCTGATAATGCCCCTTGCTTCTCTTGGGCAGAGAGGGGCTTGCCAGTTAATTCACTCACCAGCCTACTGCACGAAAGCAGCATTCACCTTAGTGTCTCCGCCCACATTTGCCTCTGGCCCCTCCCACTGTTGGGACACGACCCCCAAAACAAAATCCAGGAGGAAATGTGGCCCCTGGCTTGAAAATTACTCCCAGCCCTCCCCAGCGCAGTATGCTCCAATGGGAAAAGTTCGTTTTGGCACTGGCATTTAGATAGGAAACCAAAATGCGTATATTTATTCCCAAAGAGGACAATTACCGAAAGAAGGGGGGAGGCAAGCACATCGGTTGTATAACCCAGAGAGGAACCTAGGCTAGCTATGCCTGGACTGCCCTGTTCGCTCTGGATTCCAGCTTTGCTAAAGCATTTGAAAGACTCTTGTGGGTCTTTATTTTATTTTATTCCCCCTTTTTCCTCCTGAGCTGCCAGCTCTAGCCTAGGAATTATGGTAATATGGCAGTTCTGAGCCCTCGGCAGGATTTGCAACAGAGAAATCACATCAGTCTATGCTGATTAACAATTCCATTCCATCCAGAGATTTATAAAAAAAAAAAACTATCTTACATTTTGCTTTTTAATAAGAATGATCGCTATCTCAAATTGAGTCCCAGCAAATTTTAATAAAGGCCCAAGGTTGAGTGGCATTTTGCATGCTGATTTAGCCGTGATTGCTGGCTTTTGATGAGAGCTAGGCAGCCGTGTATTGCCTTCCTCATAGCAGGGCTTTTTCCCCCCCTCCCTTAAAAAAAAAAAAGACCAATAGTAAGGAAAAAGGGATAAAAATAAAAACTAACTGCAATTCGAAAGTCTTTTCTCCCTGTGATTGATTACTGAATAAATACCTACACACATTTTCACCTATCAGTCCACACACCACAACTCCCTACAGCAAAACAGCTGTTGTTGTTGTTGTTGTTGTTGTTGTTGTGTGTGTGTGTACATATACATATACGTGTGTGTGTGTGTGTGTGTGTGTGTGTGTGTGTTATAAAGGCATCAAACAGCATCATGAAAGCTTGTTCTGGAGTCCTATAAGGATTCAGTTAATCGCTAAGATAATATATGCATCAACAAAACAGAGTTTTTAATTTATGTGGAAAAAATGTTTTGGCTGTCGCCTTCCTCAGATGCCCTCATGAAAATGAAATGATGCCGTTTCATAGCATCATAGAATCGCAGAGTTGGAATACACCCTGGGATCATCTAGTCTAACCCCCCGCTTTGAGGGTGCCATGCTTGGAAGAGCAGCTGATGGAGTTGGAAGGCAACCTGTTCCGTCACATTCTTTCATTTTTAGAAAAGGTGAAAAAGTAGGGCTTTCTTGAAAGAACTCCCAGGTTTTTGAGCCATTACATCGAGTGTTTAAGAAGCATCCATTTGTGCACTTAGTGATGACAGCATGTATCCGAATCTGATTGGCTATGTAGCTCCATGACATCATCTATATCAGCCCCAGCAAGCATGGCCAAGGGCCAGGGATGATGGGAGTTGTAGTTCAGCAACATCAGGATGGCCAAGGTTTCCCCACACACGATCAATGTGGTCCTAGATTGGCCTCGGTCCTCTGTGTGAGTAATCCAGGAAGGAGAAAGCGATTCTAACCAGGAAGAAAAATTGGTGCGGCAACAACCACCAGCTAACTGGACCACGGCTGGGGAAGCTGAAGTGGTCAAGATGTCATTAGACGCCATCTTCCATCAGCCCCAGCCAGCATGGCCAGAGGTCATGGACACACTTTGCCTCAAGGTTAAAACTGATGGAAATGTGAGGAAGAGTATGGGCAGAGCAAATGGAAAAGCTCTCAATCCAAGCACAACATGCCCCTCAGCAGCAGCATTTGTAGTGTTAATAGTAGCATTAACTTTCCTCAGAGTGAGGTCCCAAGTTGTAGGTTTCAAAAACTTTAAAAGACAAGATTAAAAATAAAATAAAATAAATTCCTTCCAGTAGTGAGGCATCTGATCATAGCCTGCATTTTTAATCAAGGCTTATATTTTGATCAGATTCCTGTATTCCAAAAATGAGCTTAAATTCACAAATGTTTCTTTCGAGACAGGACACCAGCAGGCAAGGTCTTTGTCAGAGGCCCCTTTGGTTTATTGCGGTCATAAAACAGGCTGGGAACAAAAGGTCACACTGACCATACAAATGATAGAAGACAATCAAGGTTGCAAAAACAAATAGTGCCTCCCATTAAACTTGAGCCACATCTTCCTAAGGTTAAAAGGGCAAGAGCTAATACAAACAGCAGCTGGCCAAGGGAAGAGGCCTCTCTCTCTCTCTCTGTGAAACTGCTTTGAAGCTTCAGAGAATTTAGAAAACTTATAGAACTTAGCTTTTACTAAGTTCCTTTTTACTTAAACAAGATCTTTGCTTCTAAAAATCTATATATGTTATATGTATGAAATATTGGCTTAAATGTAATTATGCAAAGGATTTAGAAAGTAAGATTCTTATTTCATAGAATCATAGAATCATAGAAGAAGTTGGAATAGACCATGAGGGCCATTGAGTCCGGACCCCTGCCAGACAGAGAGACGCCATCGGAGCACTCCTGACATATGGTTGTCAAGCCTCTGCTTAATGACCTCCAAAGATAAAATTAGCCACCATCTGTTTTGGAGTGAATAGGGCAATAGGGCAAAAGATGAAATGTTAGTTAAGGCGCCTAGTCTAGGGCAAAAGGTTATTTGGTAATTAAGGTGCCTTGTAGAGGTTAATGGCTATTTATTTGCCAATTATAAATAGAAGGAAATATAGCTCTTTGTCTCCCATAAAAGGTAATAGGAAATGGGTGTATCTTTTATGATTGGTTCTAGCAAACAGCCAATAGGAATTTTAACCAGGCTGATTGGACAGAGGCAGCCAAAGGAGGAGCAAGGGGGCTGAGCTGAGGGAATATAAGTGCTGGCCATAAGGGCAGGAAGGCAGGCCAGAGCTTGGTAACCATATACCACTGTGCCTCTCATTTATTTGTCTGACAAATAAATTATTATTTTAATTTCTCTATTGCTGCGTTGAATATTTCATTCCAGCTAAGCGTTAACCACAAGCAGGGTGCTACATTTTATGGTGCCTCTGTGACTCGGATAAGTGGTCTGCTGGAACGCAGCCCCTTCGCCTTACTGGGCAGGGTACAAGAGGGAGGACCACTAACTGCTTACCCAGCGCGCACTGGAACATTTTTTCCAGGGGAACGCAGAAGTCTCGTCTGTCTGATACCCTGCTCACCGACGGCGACGGACCGGGGGGAACCAGAGAAATAAAGAGGGATCCGCTAAGGGTAAGTGCACAAAGGGGTTTTGGCCCTCCAATTAATTGGGAGGAAGAGAAGTCTTGATCAAACTTCTGCGTCTCAGTAAGGGGGAAACTGAGTACGCTACATGACTGGGTACATCAGATGGTGATCTGGTGTAGGGAAAAGGGAAAGGTTGGGAGGTAGAGTGTGGTGAAGTATCCAGCGCATTGTATGTGTGAGAAAGTACAACCTGAGTGTGGAGTGGGTAGTACTTCGGTTCCCAGTAAGGCGACTTCACTGGGCAAGGAACCCCACGAAGCGAGTGTGTAAGTGACTGAGTGGATACTTCACAGGGCCATACAATGGGAGTTGGAGGTTCAAAGGGGGAAAATACACCTCTTGAATGTATGTTAAATAATTTTAAGAAAGCCTTCTCAGGGGCATATGGAGTCAAAATGACGCCAGAGCGCTTGAGAACGTTATGTGAATTAGAGTGGCCGAAACAAAATACTGAATGGCCATCTCAGGGAACCTTTGATATAAATTTAGTAAGCAAACTTTGGACTAATATCGCCAAAGAAACTGGAGGGTGCCCAGAACAATTTTCATATATAGATTCTTGGCTGAGCACATTAAATAAAAATCCTCCATGGATAAGGGAATGCAAAGTCCAACGATGCAAATTATTGGCTGTAAAAGCCGAAGCTAGGAAAGGAATCTTGCCAAATAAACTCAAACCCATTTTTGAGGGACCAGAGGAAGAGGTGCTTCCACCTCCACCCTATGCTCCACATCGAAGGGAGCCTAATCCAAATACTCCACCAGTTGTAACCCCAAGGCAAGAAAGTGGAACGAATAATGGGGGTGGAGTCACAGAACTTGATTCCTTGATAGATTATGATAAATATCTTCAGGAGGCCTTGGAGTCCTATAATAAAGCCCAAGCAGAAGTGGTTATTCCACCTGTGAGTCCCAGTAGAACTCCATCTACAGTCTCCTTTAGTGGAACAACCAATTGCCCACCCCAAACCCCTGTACATCCAAATCCTAGAGAACTATTACAGGAGTTACAGGGAGACCTTGATCGGTCAGCAAGCAATACAGCAAGGCGTATAAAGCTGCTAAAAGAACGCCTTGGGACAGATACCATCCCCTATGATTTGAGGCCCCTAGAGCAAAGCGAAGAGAAAGGTCACGTAGTAGCCCCTCTTAGAAGAGTATTTGATGCACTTGAGGAGCCTGTGCTGGTTAACGGGCAACCCGGACCACGGCCACCTCGAACTTCGACCCTCCAGTACATTCCATTCACAACTACGGATCTGATGAATTGGAAAACACACACCCCATCTTTCGCAGAAAAACCTCAGGCTATGATGGACTTGGTGACTTCAATAGTAAATACTCATAGTCCTACTTGGACAGATTGCCGCCAACTCCTGAATACTCTGTTCACCACTGAGGAAAGAAGAGACATAATTGAAAAGGCACAGATATATTTGCGTGAGCAGGCCAGAGTGGGAAATATTTTTAATATTGACCGTCATCTCCAGGATAACTTTCCTTTGGAAGATCCTAATTGGGATCCAAACAATGCAATTCACCTGGCCAGGCTTACCACCTACCGCCAGATGCTTGTGCAAGGTATCCGCAGGGCATGCCAGAAGCCCACTAATATGTCTAAAGTCTCAGAAGTAGAACAGAAACCAAATGAGAGTCCGGGAGACTTTTTAGAGAGGCTGCAGGAAGCCTATCGTATATGGACTCCTTTTGACCCTGAAGCCCCTGAAAACAGCAGAATGATTACTGCTACATTTGTGGCCCAGTGTGCTTCTGATATTCGTAAGAAAATTCAGAAATCAGAAGGATGGGAAGGGATGCTGATGAGCCAAATTATGGCCATTGCACGCCGAGTTTATCGGAATAGGGATGAGGCTGAGAAACAAGAGAAGAAGAAGTGGCAGAAGGAAAAGATGGTGATGCTAGCCACAGCAGTGAAGCAAGACTACCGCCCTTTAAATGGAGGGAGAGGGCGGGGAAGGAATCCACCACTGGGAAGGAATCAATGTGCGAATTGCAAGAAGGAGGGTCATTGGAAGCGGGAGTGTCCTGAACCCCTGAGGTTGGAAGAAGTACGCCCAGGCCCAGGCCCAGGCTCCGGCCCAAGAAACCAGGGACGGGGACGGGGAATGATCCGAAATGGAAGATATCAGAGACCTGGACAAGGACAGAGTAGAGACAATTTCATTGGACTGGCAGAGGAGGATTTTACCCAAGACTAGGAACGACCGGACTCCATAAAGTTAGGCTTCCAGGAGCCCACGGTCACGATTCAATTAGGGAGCCATTTAATAGACTTTATGATTGATACTGGGGCTGAATACTCAGTACTCCCAGAACTATTGCAGAAAAAGGCATCCAAAAGTGTAGTCATTAAAAGTGCCACTGGTCAGTCAGCTAAGAGGTCTTTCCTTCAACCTTTGGAATGCCAGATTGGGGGACATCGTTTAACCCATCAGTTTTTGTATATACCTGAGTGTCCAATACCTCTCTTAGGTAGAGATATGCTGTCCAAATTGCAGGCCCAAATCACCTTCACTCCTCAAGGTCCAGAAATGAAACTGCCATCAAAGGCAGCAGGAATAATTACCCTCTCAGTACCTAAGGAACAATCATGGCGCCTAATGTCAGCCCTGCAAGTCCAACCCACATTGGATACAGAATTAAACAAGCTCCTCCAAACCCTACAGGTGCCACCAGGAGTATGGGCCGAAAATAGCCCACCAGGAATGGCTAAGAATATAGCTCCAATTGTAGTAACCCTAAAACCTATGGCTACCCCTGTATCTGTAAAGCAATATCCTTTACCCCGGCGAGCAGCAGAGGGCATCCAGAAACATTTGGACCGCCTATTAAAATATGGTCTGCTTAAGCCCTGCCAATCAGAATGGAACACACCCCTTTTGCCTGTTCGGAAACCTGGGACAGATGAATACAGGCCAGTACAGGACTTGAGGCTCGTAAACCAGGCTATCGAGACCTTGCACCCAAATGTACCAAACCCATATACCCTGCTGAGTTTGATCCCACCAGAAGCAACATTTTTTACTGTATTGGATTTGAAAGATGCATTCTTCTGTTGCCGGCTGGCACCACAGAGCCAACCTATATTTGCCTTCCAGTGGGAAGACCCTTTGACAGGAACAAAAGGCCAGCTAACCTGGACAAGATTGCCCCAGGGATTCAAAAATTCCCCAACTTTATTTGGTACTGCCTTGGCGAAAGATTTAACAAGATACCCCTCAATACCTGGAGAAAAGGTGGTTCTGCAATATGTAGATGACCTTATACTAGCGGCAAAGGATTTTGATACCTGTAAAGAAGGGACAGAGGAACTGCTCCACTTGCTCTGGGAAGCTGGCTACCGAGTTTCCCAGAAAAAGGCACAGTTATGTTTAGAAAAGGTCAAATATTTGGGCTTTGACATCTCACACCAACAACGAGCATTGAGACCAGAGAGGAAAGAAGCTATTTGCCTTATTAAGGAACCTACCACAAGGAAACAACTCAGAGGATTCCTGGGAACAGCAGGGTTTTGTAGACTATGGATACCTGATTTCAGCAGTCTGGCCAAGCCCTTACATGAAAGCACTCGAGGTGCAGAAAAGGACCCATTCGTATGGGGACCTGAGCAGCAACAAGCCTTTTTAGCTATCAAACAACGACTTATGGAGGCCCCAGCCCTTGGACTGCCTAATTCGGAAAAACCCTTTCAGCTGTATGTACATGAACAGAATGGGATTGCAGCGGCAGTCCTGACCCAGAGATTAGGAAGTTGGAACCGTCCAGTAGCTTATTTGTCAAAACAATTGGACTCAGTAGCAAAAGGATGGCCTCCATGCCTAAGGGCAGTAGCGGCCACTGCAAGCCTTGTCAAAGAAGCTGATAAATTTACCTTTGGCCAGACGATGTATGTGAATGTACCTCATGCTGTTCTGACACTTATGGAATATAAGGGTAGTTATTGGCTAACAAACCCAAGGATGGCTAGATACCAAGGCCTATTGTGTGAAAATCCCAGGATTCATCTACGAGTAGTGAATATGCTCAATCCAGCAACTTTGCTGCCCCTACCAGAGGTAGATGATGAAGAATCACATGATTGTCTCCAAATAATGGATGAAGTTTATTCCAGTAGACCCGATCTGAAAGATGAACCATTGAAAAATCCAGATGTTGTATATTATACTGATGGTAGCAGTTACCTGCATGAGGGTGCCAGACGAGCAGGATATGCTGTGGTCACCAATGAGGAAGTTGTGGAAGCTGAAGCTTTGCCTGCTGGCACCTCAGCACAAAAGGCTGAACTTATAGGTTTAACTAGAGCTCTGCAATTGGCAGCCGGATGTAAGGCAAACATCTATACTGATTCTAAATATGCCTTCTTAACCCTGCATGCACATGGAGCTCTATGGAAAGAAAGAGGTCTAATAGGAGCCCACGGGAAGGCCTTGAAATATGGACCTGAAGTAGAAATCCTGTTGGAAGCAGTATGGGCTCCAGAACAGATTGCTGTAATGCACTGCAAAGGTCATGGACGTGGAAGGGATCCAATAACCAGAGGAAATCATGCTGCTGACAAAGCAGCCCGAGAGGCAGCCCAAAAGCCTGTGGGAGGATTTATAGCAGCCCTCATACCAGAGGTAGTTCCAGAAGAAGTTAAACCTCACTATACCCCAGAAGAGAGGAAGTGGGCTGAACAGGAAGGGGCGATTGTGAAGGACGGTTGGATGATCCTGCCAGACAATAGGATTTATGTACCTCATCACCTAGCAGGTACAATTGTAAGAAATTATCATGAATCTACTCACCTTGGCGGTACTGCAACCAGAGAGAGTCTCAGTCGGAAGTTGTATATTATTAACCTATCACAATTAGCAACTTGCATTTCCCAGAAATGTGTTCTTTGTGCTAAAAACAATCCCAGGCAGGGACCGGTACAACCTCCTGGAATCCAACATGTGGGATACGTCCCCATGGAAAGCCTAATTGTGGACTTCACAGAGCTGGTCCCTTCTAAGGGATTCAAGTATCTCCTTGTGTTTGTAGATACTCTTACCGGATGGGTTGAAGCTTTTCCCACCAGAACTGAAAAGGCGCGAGAGGTAACTAAGAGACTCCTCACTGAATTGATCCCAAGGTTTGGATTACCTAGATGCATTGGAAGTGATAATGGGCCAGCGTTCATTGATCAAGTAGTACAAGAAGTATGTCGAGTCCTACAAGTGAAGTGGAGACTGCATGCAGCATATAGGCCTCAGAGTTCAGGGAAAACTGAAAGAATGAATCGGACTCTGAAAACCCAATTGGCAAAATTAACCCAGGAAACAGGATTGGGATGGGTAGATGTGTTACCCATAACACTGTTTCGTGTTCGGTGCGCACCCACAAAAAGACTTAAGTTGTCACCTTTTGAGCTCCTGTATGGGAGGCCGCCCTCCTTTGTTCAGGATATTCCAGCTGACCTCAAACAAATAGGAGACTATGTGACACAGGGACAAGTGCAATCTCTCTCCCGTGTTTTTGTTTCTCTTAACAGGTGGGCCCTCGAGCGCACGCCGTGCAGCATTGCCGAGCCGATTCATCAGTTCCAGGCTGGCGATAGCGTATGGGTGAAAGAGTGGAAACGCGATCCACTTGCACCTAAGTGGCGTGGACCTTACACCATCTTGCTCTCTACTCCAACAGCGGTGAAGGTAGCTGAGGTGACCCCCTGGATTCATCACTCCCGTTTGAAGAAGTCCGAAGGCAGTTGGACGTGCAAAGGTGACCCCTCTAATCCTTTAAAACTGACTCTCTCCAAAAACCCCTGTATCTAGCCCTACGGGGAACGGGCTAGGTCACGGGCAACATCAGACGACCGGCCTGCTGCAGCCACAACCTGGAAGCTGGCTGACCTGCGCACGCCTGAAGCTTGAGGAGCGTCTGAACCAGCGATTGTGAACGGGAAGATTCTCTTATACAATTGATTGACTGCCCCCCCCTGTGGAACAATTATCAGAGATATTACTCATTGGGGATCCTTGGGACATATGTTTTGGTCTTGGTGGTTCCCCATTTCTGTCACTGGGGGAATTATATTGGGACTAATATTTTTTTGTTATCACAATAAGGTAATCTTTTGTGGAAGGAATGCATATACTAGACATCAACATGATTTTATTATTAATCCTGATCCCTTGGGAAGGGGAAGGGTCCTTGAATTTGAGCAAATTTGCTAAATATGGATTCCGCCATGACCACAATATGTGGGTAGGCTTAGCTGAGATGGTAGCCAATGTTACAAATAGGACCAATTGCCTTGTTTGCTCTCTTGGGCCAGATGATTCAGAGGGAGGTATGCCCTTATTACCAATACCATTAAATGCCATTGGTATGGTAAGCGAAATGCCACACCAAACAGAAGTACAGAATTTCCCCGGATGGAACTCAACTAAACCAATACGAGTTATACCTGTACAAGGGGAATTCTGTGTACATAAATCATCAGAGGCAGCTGATTCTACCATGATAGGCTCTTCTCATTGCCACTATACTTGGGATTATATTAAGAATAGTCAAACCTGGGCAAACGGTACTACCTATCGAACTCGGAATACCTTGCCCTGTGCACCTCCTTTTATTCATGCATGGAAAATGGTGTGGAACATAACTATGACAGAAAAAGGCAATCTAACATACTGCACTGTGAGCTCTATGCCCCTTTTGATATTTCGCCTTATGCACTCCACGTACCAAAAACCTCAGACCCGATGGTTGTGGTGGATATGTGGAGAATGGGCATACAAGAAACTCCCTTCCAAATGGAGTGGGACTTGTTTCCTGGGATGGGTATTACCACCAATGTGGATTATGCCCACTAGTTCAGCCAAGCGTACACGAAGAAACGCTGATATTTCTCATATAGCAGGAGGAAGTACCCAAAGTTGGAGCGATACTGATGATTGGCCACCAGAGCGCATTATAGCCTATTATGAACCTGCCTCCTGGAATCCTGATGAGCTCATACAAGGGGCTCGAGATCCTATTTATAATCTAAACAGAATAATTCGATTGCAAGCAGTAGTGGAACTTGTAACCAATGCAACGGCCCAGAGTTTGAGACTTATTGCACAACAGTTGGATGAAAGTAGAGCCGCCATTTTGCAGCTGAAAATGGGAATGGATTATGTACTTGCCAGGCAGGGAGGCCTATGTGGAGTCTTGAACTTGACAGGGAATGCCTGTTGCTTTAACATTTCTGATAATGGTGAGGCAATCCGTGTGTTGGCCACAAAGATGGAGAATATAGCACATGTCCCAGTACAAACATGGGAAGGATGGGATATGGGATGGCTCACCAACTGGTTACCAAATGTCGCAGGACTCAAAGGGATACTATTGTCTTGCTTGTTTTTCTTGACGGTAGTAGTAATGGTTTTGTGTATGGTGCCATGTATCATTTCATGTTTTAGAAGTACAATTAGCAAGATGATTTCAAATGAAACTTTACCTCATATCATGGCCCTATACAGAGCTTTACCTCAGGAATATGATGAAGGTCAAGCTATCAAGGACACTTGGGAAGGTCCTTGAGCTTGAAAGGGGGGAATGAGGCATCTGATCATAGCCTGCATTTTTAATCAAGGCTTATATTTTGATCAGATTCCTGTATTCCAAAAATGAGCTTAAATTCACAAATGTTTCTTTCGAGACAGGACACCAGCAGGCAAGGTCTTTGTCAGAGGCCCCTTTGGTTTATTGCGGTCATAAAACAGGCTGGGAACAAAAGGTCACACTGACCATACAAATGATAGAAGACAATCAAGGTTGCAAAAACAAATAGTGCCTCCCATTAAACTTGAGCCACATCTTCCTAAGGTTAAAAGGGCAAGAGCTAATACAAACAGCAGCTGGCCAAGGGAAGAGGCCTCTCTCTCTCTCTCTGTGAAACTGCTTTGAAGCTTCAGAGAATTTAGAAAACTTATAGAACTTAGCTTTTACTAAGTTCCTTTTTACTTAAACAAGATCTTTGCTTCTAAAAATCTATATATGTTATATGTATGAAATATTGGCTTAAATGTAATTATGCAAAGGATTTAGAAAGTAAGATTCTTATTTCATAGAATCATAGAAGAAGTTGGAATAGACCATGAGGGCCATTGAGTCCGGACCCCTGCCAGACAGAGAGACGCCATCGGAGCACTCCTGACATATGGTTGTCAAGCCTCTGCTTAATGACCTCCAAAGATAAAATTAGCCACCATCTGTTTTGGAGTGAATAGGGCAATAGGGCAAAAGATGAAATGTTAGTTAAGGCGCCTAGTCTAGGGCAAAAGGTTATTTGGTAATTAAGGTGCCTTGTAGAGGTTAATGGCTATTTATTTGCCAATTATAAATAGAAGGAAATATAGCTCTTTGTCTCCCATAAAAGGTAATAGGAAATGGGTGTATCTTTTATGATTGGTTCTAGCAAACAGCCAATAGGAATTTTAACCAGGCTGATTGGACAGAGGCAGCCAAAGGAGGAGCAAGGGGGCTGAGCTGAGGGAATATAAGTGCTGGCCATAAGGGCAGGAAGGCAGGCCAGAGCTTGGTAACCATATACCACTGTGCCTCTCATTTATTTGTCTGACAAATAAATTATTATTTTAATTTCTCTATTGCTGCGTTGAATATTTCATTCCAGCTAAGCGTTAACCACAAGCAGGGTGCTACAGTAGCACCTTAGAGACCAACTAAGTTTGTTACTGGTACGAGCTTTTGTGTGCATGCACACTTCTTCAGATACCACAAAAGCTCATACCAACAACAAACTTAGTTGGTCTCTAAGGTGCTACTGGAAGGAATTTTTTTATTTTGTTTTGACTACGGCAGACCTGCCTGTAACTAACACAGATTACAAGATTACAGTTAACACAGATTACAAGACAGAGAATAGGGTCAGTCCTGAAATAGGTATCTCAGGTGTATCTCAGAACCTTACAAAAACAACCTAATGAGCCTGCCACATGCACCTCTATGGGCACGGAATGCCACAACTTAAGGGTCACCTAACCCCTGAACGCCTGAGGGCGGTCAAACAACCAAGAGGACCCCTTCTACCATTCTTAACACCTGAGAAATCGCATAGAGAGGGAGGTGGTATTTCAACTATTTGAGGCCTAAGTTGCATAGGGCTTTAAACGTGAATGTGAATGCCTTGACTAGGGCCCTGAAATGAACTGGCAATTTCTTGTCTTGGGCCACATTCAGACTTCCTTGTGAAGAGAGGTTGATTGCTAAACCACTCGGGGAATTGTAGTTCTGGGAGGGGAACATACACACCAGCACCTATGTGTGAGGTAGCTTGCCTGCCCACCCCCACCCCCAATGTTTTTTTGAGGGTGCCGGGCCAGCGCATTGTTCGGAGGGCGTTCAGCTCTGCCCCCTCGCAACATTGCATGCGTGGCTTCAGGACGCTGCATTGGGCCCTGCATTGAGTAGTAGTAGTAGTAGTAGTAGTAGTAGTAGTTTGGATTTGATATCCCACTTTATCACTACCCAAAGGAGTCTCAAAGCGGCTAACATTCTCCTTTCCCTTCCTCCCCCGCAACAAACACTCTGTGAGGTGAGTGAGACTGAGAGACTTCAGAGAAGTGTGACTAGCCCAAGGTCACCCAGCAGCTGCATGTGGAGGAGCGGAGACGCGAACCTGGTTACCCAGATTACGAGACTACCGCTCTTAACCACTACACCACACTGGCTTCTTCTGGAGGAGAATAAGGGTGTACTCACAAGTCTCAGAAGCCTTAACAAACCCCCAAGGTGGTTGTCACCAATGGAGGCTAAGGCTCAGAAAAAACTTAACATGGAGCCCAAATGGCCAAAATATTGGGAAATTTTGGAGCAAGAAGGGGACAGATTGAAATTGCAGAGTTTTGAGAAACTAAAAGATAAAGTGCGAGACTGGCTTCATTATTATCAGATAATGGAGGCTTACAATTTGGATAAGAAAGTTGGCTTCCAGGTGGAAAAATCTAAATTGGAAACAGAACTGTTAGAACCCAAAACTAAGACTTTGTCAAAAATGTATAATTTGCTGTTGAAATGGAATACTCAGGATGAGACGGTTAAATCTGCAATGATTAAATGGGCACAAGACATTGGACATAATATTATGTTTGCTGACTGGGAACAGTTATGGACCACAGGTATGAAGTTTACGGCATGTAATGCCTTAAGAGAGAATATTATGAAAATGATATACAGGTGGTACATGACCCCAGTCAAGCTTGCAAAAATCTATCATTTGCCCGATAATAAATGTTGGAAATGTAAGGAAAACGAAGGTACATTCTTTCACCTTTGGTGGACGTGCCCTAGGATTAAGGCTTTCTGGGAAATGATATATAATGAATTGAAAAAGGTATTTAAATATACCTTCTTGAAGAAACCAGAGGTCTTTCTCTTGGGCATGGTCGGCCAATTGGTGCCAAAGAAGGACAGAACGTTTTTTATGTATGCTACAACAGCAGCAAGAATACTTATTGCAAAGTATTGGAAGACGCAAGATTTACCCACTCTGGAAGAATGGCAGGTGAAGATGATCGACTGTATGGGATTGGCAGAAATGACTGGCAGAATCTGTGACCAGGGAGAAGAGTTGGCGGAAGAAGACTGGAAGAAATTTAAGGACTATTTACAGAAATATTGTAAAATTAAAGAATGTTGAATGAGGTTGGATTAAAATTAAGGGGTTTCCAGCTGTAATATTTTGAGATAAGGATTTGCTGAGTAAATAATTTGAATTGGAATACAAGAAGGGGAGGTATGAGGAGGTCAGGGAAATATGTCATTGAAAATTAAGGATTGAGAACTGAATGTGTTTTTTTTTTCTTTTTGCTTTTTTCTTTTTGTTTGTATAAAATTGGAAACTTAATAAATATCTTTATTTAAAAAAAAACAGAAGCCTTAACAAACTACAGCTCCTATAATTCTTTGGGGGGAGTGCCATCATTGTGCTTCAAATTCGTGGTGTGAGTGTGGTCCTGCTTCTCTATCCTGAAACGTTATTCTTGTAGACCTGGTCTTGTAGACCTTGACAAGCAACCTTGACATTTCAGGTCAAGATGTGAGACTCACCAGCCCTCCTGGCCCATCTCTGACAGTGGGAGGAGATGCTTTTGATTTTCCTTTATTATTGCCCCTCGTAAATGTATTAAAAGCAGTTCAGTTTGTGTGTGTGTGTGTGTGTGTGTGTGTGTGTGTGTGTGTGTGTGTGTGGTTTTTTCTAATGCCCCCCTCCTTGGTCCAAATGGTGTTACAAGAGAGGCATGAAAGCTTTGGTGTATTTAACCATCAATCAGCATTAGGAACTGTGATGATCCTCCTCCTTGGTTGCTAGAGCAAAATATACCAGAGTTATGACTAATCCCCAGCTGATTTCCCTTGCCCGTTTCTCTATGGTTGGATTTACACAAATAATTGTTCAAAAAGGAAATAAAAATGAGGGAGAAACATAAAGAATGTGCTTCAAAATATCAAGACCACTTGAAACTCTGGGCAGAAGCTTTAAGGAAAAAAGAGTTTCATACCCTAAAGATGTTCCCCTCAGGTGCACACGTGCAATAATATCGTTCTAGGAAATTCACCAGATTTATGAACCTCTAGGCTGACTTGCCAAGGCCGCATGCCCATTTAGATGTTAGAGCCATGTCAAAACAGATTCCTACATGAGTAGCTTAAGTGGTGGTCCAAATTGGCAGCAGATACATCTCAGTGAATCCTCAAATCTTTTCTTTTTTTTTTCTGAAGGGGAATAAATGCACCATGGAGTGACTGAGCCCCAAACCAAAATAAATCTGAAGAGGGCGAAAGGCCTATTTGAGATGGTGCTTGTCCTCCAGTCTCTCAAAAGTATTCTTCCCCAACAAAAGAGCCAGTGTGGTGTAGTGGTTAAGAGCGGTAGTCACGTAATCTGGGGAACCGGGTTCGCATCCCTGCTCCTCCACATGCAGCTGCTGGGTGACCTTGGGCCAGTCACACTTCTTTGAAGTCTCTCAGCCTCACTCACCTCACAGAGTGTTTGTTGAGGGTGAGGAAGGGAAAGGAGAATGTTAGCCGCTTTGAGACTCCTTCGGGTAATGATAAAGCGGGATATCAAATCCAAACTCTTCTTCTTCTTCTTCCTTCTGGCAGTTCCCTTCCTGTGAGAAGTGAAGCTAAAGGGAACCAGGCAGAGGGTCTTCTCTGTAGTGGCACCTGCCCTGTGGAACACCCTCCCACCAGGTGTCAAGGAAATAAGCAACTACCTGACTTTTAGAAAACATCTGATGTGTACATTCAGTACATAACAGTCTGCTGCAGTCCTGCTCTACTGCCTGGCTTCCCAAGGACATCTTGCTGGCTACTGTGGAAAACAGGATGGTTTCGGCCTGGTCTTCTTATGTTCTTCAGAAATCCGGGAGAAGATCTGAAATGGCCTTCCTGACACTTCTAAAAGTGCATTCCAAAATATCAGAGGAAATTTAAAAAAAACAGAACCCCTTTTGGATGGTCTTTATGATCAGAAAGAATCAAAGGCAGGCAAGCATCCAAATTTTGTTTTTGTTTTTGTTTTATTTTTAAAAAATCAGCTACTTCTAAAGCGTTTCCTTGGTTCTGCTTGGCTTTGTGAGGAGAATGCAAAACATCCATTGCCTGCCAAATATCCCCTTGCGGTGAGCACAGCCTGTTCTTGGGTGGACATTTTAATTCGTAAGTCCCAGGTCTACATCCCTCCACGGACGGCTCTCTCATTGATTTTGACAAGAACAATGTGCTTGCAGAAGCACACCAGTCAGATCCTTAGGGGAAATATGGAGAATAATGAAGGAAGATAACATGCATCCTGCGTGCTGAATATTAATTTGAGTTGTTGTTCGTTTGTTGTTTCCTTTTCTTAAAAAAAAAAAAACATTACCCCGCCACTGGAATTAGCTGGGGTGGGGGGAGAGATTGTTCCCAATAGACAGGTCTTGTTCTTTGCGACTTGATCAAAGGCTGAAGTAGCTTGAGAAGCACATATCTTATCAATATAGACCCCCAAAAAGCCAATTCTGGTCACCGAGAATAGGGAACATGTTTAGTTTTTACCCCACTAGCTTCTACTCCTGCAGAAACCCACCCTGGAAAATTTGGCTTATGACAACCACTGCTCAGTCACAAATGCTCCCTTCTTGGGCAAGATGGTAGAGGAAAAGACTTGGCAGAACAGTTGAGTGAACCATTTCAACCTTGGTTTGGGGACTGAGTCACCCGTATCGAGAAGGGGATGGGAGCATAGCAGCTCTGGCTCCTTGGTAGCCAAGAATGTCTTTCAACACCTCCATTTGGTGAGATGACTCCAGCATTTTGTTGTTGTTTTTCTATAATTTTTCTGTTTTACATTTGAGAATATTCATTTAAACAACCTGAAAATACCAATGACTTCCCTTCTTCTCTTTCCATGGTTCATTTTGCATAACATAAATCCCTGCATATTTTATATAAACTAAATCATTCAGGATTCCACTATTGTTGTTGTTTAGTCGTTTAGTCCTGTCCGACTCTTCTTGACCCCCTGGACCAGAGCACGCCAGGCACTCCTGTCTTCCACTGCCTCCCGCAGTTTGGTCAAACTCATGCTGGTAGCTTCGAGAACACTGTCCAACCATCTTGTCCTCTGTCGTCCCCTTCTCCTTGTGCCCTCCATCTTTCCCAACACCAGGGTCTTTTCCAGGGAGTCTTCTCTTCTTATGAGGTGGCCAAAGTACTGGAGCCTCAACTTCAGGATCTGTCCTTCCAGTGAGCACTCAGGGCTGATTTCCTTCAGAATGGAATTCCATTATTACATCTGTCAAAACTTATTTACACTTTTGACTTTATGACTTTATCCTAATGCTCCCAGCGTTTTCAAATGTACACAATCCCACACACACATATTCAATAAACAGTTTCCAAACTTCTTTAAACATATGTTCTTTTTTTCCATTTTGGGGCTCACGAAACACGGGCTGCAGTGGTGGCATACATAAATAACCTTTTCTGACGCCTGGGAATTTCTGACTCCAGCACTTTGTATCAGGCCCAAGCAGCTATCTTCTGCATCTCCATAACCTTGAAAGTGGACTGCCTCAGTCCTTCTACCTGGAAATTAATAATAATAATAATAATAATAATAATAATAATAATAATAATAATACCCAGCCCATCTGGCTGAGTTTCCCCAACCACTCTGTTTGGCTTCCAACAAAACACTAAAATACAATAACCTATTAAACATTAAAAGCTTCCCTAAACAGGGCTGCCTTCAGATGTCTTCCAAATGTTTGGTAGTTATTTTTATCTTTGACATCTGGTTGGAGGGCGTTCCACAGGGCGGGTGCCACTACTGAGATGGCCCTCTGCCTGGTTCCCTGTAACTTGGCTTCTCGTAGCGAGGGAACCGCCAGAAGGCCCTCGGCGCTGGACCTCTGTGTGCGGGCAGAACGATGGGGATGGAGACACTCCTTCAGGCATACTGGGCCGAGGCCATTTAGGGCTTTAAAGGTCAGCACCAACACTTTGAATTGTGCTCGGAAACGTACTGGGAGCCAGTGTAGGTCTTTCAAGACAGGTGTTATACGGTCTGGGCAGCCGCTCCTTGAAGACTGTTTGGACATTGCTCCTGGCACACGACATGGCTGTAGCTCAGTGGTAGAGCACATGTTCTGCATGCCAGTGGTATCTCCCAGCAGAACTAGGAAACTAGAATGCTGCAGAACTAGAATGCTGCTTCTGGTCAGTGCAAACAATATTGCACTACCCTCCTGCGCTTGAATCACTCCTGCAAATGCTGACCTGAGGTGCCCTAACAAATGGAACCTGAAACAAAATGGATCCTCGCCACCTAACAGGAGTACTCACATTTAACATCATGTGGCTACTTGCCATGCTCAGTCATCACTGGGCTCTGCATGTGTGTTGGTGTTTTGCCCCTTGAAGCTGTTTTGGTGACTCCATTTTGGTTCCCACCTTGTCGGCGCTCAGCGCCTGAGTTTCCTTATTAGAGGGACTGAACACACTCTTATAGATGTTTTCTGAAAAGTGAGTCCCACTGCCTTCAAAGGAGCTTACTCCCAGTCCCAGGGCGTGTATGGGATTGCACATTTAAGAGTGTTGTCAACAAGAATCCCTTTCACAAGCAGATGAGCCCCTTTGCTTGTGAAATCAAGCTATCTCCTGTCATGTGAGTTACACACTGAAACTTGGCAAGTTGCAAGCAATTGCCAATCTGGCTAACAAAACACAGCCTCTCTCTCTCTCTCTCTCTCTCTCTCTCTCTCTCTCTCTCTCTCTCTGATTGCAGAATGATGAAATCCTCTTATGATTATGTGCATGGTTTACTGGAATAAATAACATTGGAAACTATTTATCCTTTTATCTCTGAGTCTGACAATTCTATGATTCTATGATTCTTAATGTTAACATTGTAATAGGGCAGTAGTGCTGTTGAAATATGAATGGAGATCTGTAAAGTCACATGGATTTCAATGAGAGAGTGCTTCAGTTTCTTCAGTTAAAGTAGTTTAACTGATTGGATCGGGCCTATTGAAATTATTGTAGCAGAAGACATGATCCAGCCACAACATAGCACTTATTCAAACAGGACAAAAAGGGTACCTTCATTGAAGGTGGGCAAATCTTTCAATATATGTATATTCATGAATATTCATGAATATATATATATATATATATATATATATATATATATATATATTCATGAAAATTCATCTGCATTTAGTGCACTTTTCTCCTAATATACTTCTGTATGCAATTTTGCTTTAATACAACACATTTTTGTAATGTACTTTCCACTAACCTAAGCATTTTTATGAACCTTTTCCCCAAGTATAAGCATGTTTCATACACATTACTTGGTTGGAGAACTCCATTGCAAAATTCAGAGAAGTGCACATTCAGGAAGATTGCTTTGTTCCACTTCACTTTTTCTCGGAAAGTGTACATCTGCCTTTAAATGCAAAGTGAATCCAAAGTTTCCTGCATCCCTGGTCTTTGCAGAGCACACGGTTTTAACTAAGGAATTAGTTTGTGCAGTTGTAGTGATGGGCACCAGTTTGGATGGCTTTGATAAAAGATTCGGCAAATTTGTGGAGGATAAGGCTATCAATGACTACTAGTCACAAGAGCTATGCTCTGCCACCATGGCAAGAGGCAATACGTGTCTGAAAATCAGCTGGGGAAATCACAAGTGGGGAGAGTGTTGCTGTGCTCGGGTCCTGCTTAAAGGCTTACAACTGTCATCTTCTTGGATGATGGAGTAGACAGGACATTGGCCTGATTCAACGTGGCTCTTAAGGTCCTTAATTTTAAGCACCACTGAGTTTTCAGTGGGAAGTTAATGCTGATTCTTAAATCATGCTTACTTCAAAGTAAGTCTATTTATGATTGCAATGGCATAGTCTTACCTACACAGGAGTAAGGCCCACTAAACAGAGTGGAATTTGCTTTTGAGTAAATATAAATCAAATTGCACTATAAAGACAAAGGTAAAGGACCCCTGGACGGTTAACTCCAGTCAAAGGCACTCATCTCACTTTCAGGTCGAGGGAGCTGGTGTTTGTCCACAGACAGCTTTCGTGGTCATGTGGCCAGCAGGACTAAATCGCTTCTGGCACAACGGAACACCGTGATGGAAACCAGATCGCACGGAAACACCATTTACCTTTCCGCCACAGCGGTAGCTATTTATCTACTGGCACTGGCATGCTTTTGAACTGCTAGGTTGGCAGGAGCTGGGACAGAGCAACAGGAGCTCACCCCGTCATGGGGATTCGAACTGCCAACCTTCTGATCAGCAAGCCCAAGAGGCTCAGTGTTTTAGACCACAGCGCCACCCGCATTGCACTATAACAGTGAGCCAACTTAAACCCTACACTACTGTTCTCTCATCTCCCCATCCCCAATGTGGGGAGATGATAATAACAATAATTCTGGCCTACCTCAGAGAGTTGTTGTAAGGACTGCCATGAAAATCTATGTGAAGTGCATTGAGCACTTTTTCAGAGAGGTTGATGAGCATGATTGACAAGAGACTGCTATGCTATTTCAGGTGCACAGCTGAATGCAGGAGGGTAAAAAATTAAATCCCCCCCAAATGGCATGAGTAATGAATATGTTGGATTCCTTGCAAATAAACCTCTTAATTGAGATCCCTTAAGAAAAAAAAAGAACATTGGCATTTTTCTTTCCACAGTATTAATGTGCAGGTGTCATGCATAGCCAGGAAGTTGGCAAGGAAGCATACATTTCCACAGCCTTACCTGTCCCATTCCAACTTCAACACGCAGTGCCAAAAATTACAAATGTGAGGGTTCATGGGGTGCTTTCTATTTCATTTCCAGGTCTTTTGCTAATAATGAGCACTCACACTTTACATTGTGGGTGCCCTTTGCAAGATCACGCAAGTTGCTTCAGATCCCAGGGAACTTACTGGCACATAGCTGTCAACTTACAGATTTGAAAATGAGGGACCAGCAGCCTCGAAAATAAGGGATCAGCGGCCAAAATAAGGGATTTTCAGAACACAGGTATGTTCAACTTCTGAGCCCCTCCAAGCCAAAGGCAGAAATCCCAGCCAGCAGCCAAACAAAGCCTCAAGCGGTGGTTCCCACAGCGCAGCAACCCGGCAAAGGGGATGCAGCAAGGAAAACCACCGTCACCTCTCCGCTGGGAAGCGCTGAGCAAAGGCGGGTCCCCAGGCAACGCGGCCAATTTAATCGGCACAAGGTATGCAAGGTCCACCCCCCCAGTCATTCTTAGACTCCTTATTGGGTGAGCAACACAGCCAAGCAACACAGTTGGAGCCTCCCAACTCCCTGGCCGGCAGGGAGGGAGGGAGAGGAGCTGCTTCCTTTGAAACCTGGGAAATTTAAGGGACATCATCAATAAGGGACAGCAGCGGGACACAGCACTGGGATAAGGGACTTTCCCACCAAATAAGGGACGGTTGACGGCTATGTACTGGCAACGAGGGACTGGCCTGCCTCTCAGTGTTATTCTTTGAAGGTTCACGGCCAACCTCAGTTGTCAAGTTACACTGCTGGGAGGTGGGACCAGTTTTATAAATAGGGGTTGGAGCCAGCAGCAGCCACCAATGTTCCCTTTCCAATACTATGGCCTGCTGAGCAGATATTTTCAGTAAGGTTGCAACCATAACACCAAAGTCTCTTTGACACATTGTTTTAGCACGGCCAGGCATGTTGTTCTTTAATATCCCCCTGCAGCAAAATCCACTTTTACCCTGTTCACATGCCATCAGGGTTGTTCTAATCTTTGCACAGGGTGAGATCTGCTACCACAGGGGTAGGCAACCTAAGGCCCAGGGGGCGGATGCGGACCAAACGCCTTCTCAATCTAGCCTGCGGACGGTGCAGGAATCAGCTTGTTTTTACATGAGTAGAATGTGTGCTTTTATTTAAAAGGCATCTCTGGGTTATTTGTGGGGCCTGCCTGGTGTTTTACATGAGTAGAATGTGTGCTTTTATTTAAAATACATCTCTGGATTATTTGTGAGGCATATGAATTTGTTCATATTTTTTTTCAAAATATAGTCCGGCCCCCCACAAGGTCTGAGGGAAAGTGGACTGGCCCACAGCTGAAAAAGGTTTCTGACTCCTGTGCTACCCCATGAGGAAAGGTTCCTATTCATCAATAGGGTAACAATTCTCTGGTTCTGCTATGATATTGGAAGAAGAAGAAGAAGAAGAAGAAGAAGAAGAAGAAGAAGAAGAAGAAGAAGAAGAAGAAGAAGAAGAAGAAGAGTAGTAGTAGTAGTAGTAGTAGTAGTAGTAGTAGTAGTAGTAGTAGTTTGGACTTGATATCCTGCCTTTCACTCTCCTTAAGGAGTCTCAAAGCAGCTAACATTCTCCTTTCCCTTCCTCCCCCACAACAAACACTCTGTGAGGTGAGTGGGGCTGAGAGACTTCAAAGAAGTGTGACTGGCCCAAGGTCACCCAGCAGCTGCATGTGGAGGAGCGGGGAAGCAAACCTGGTTCACCAGATTACGAGTCTACCGCTCTTAACCACTACACCACACTGGCTCATTGTAAATATTTATTGCTCATAACTATTGGCCACGGCAGAAAATATGTCTTGCTACTTATGCGATATCATGCCTGCATGCTCACTAAATATCCCAGTGTTGCAACAGTAGCCAAAGTGGTGCTTTGGGCTACAACTCCCATCAGCCTCAGGCAGCATGGCCAATGGTCACGGATGATGGGAATTGTTGTCCAGAACATCTGGAAGGTACCACTGGCTATTCCTGCAGAAGTGCATCCTTACTGCTTGTTATGAGCTTCTCTCAACTTGACAAAGGCAGGCATTCTAGTTATATACCCCTTGGAATAAACGCATGATGCTGAAGCATTTCTCTGCCCCATACAATTAAGCAGCTCATCAGTCAGGTGCTCCAGGGCTAACCACTAACGGAAGCTCAACTTTCTCAAGCCTTTATTAACACTGCATCTGTTTCTAACCACACCATTCCTTGGTGCAGAAAACTAGGCCATGTTGCATGACCCTCTTGACAGACTATGGAGGCAACATTTATTTACCCAAATTGAAACTGTTCTTGCACCTGTGTGCCTCTGCTGTGGCTTTTTTGGCTAATCAACCTCCTTTTCATTTATCCTTTTTGCATGTGTCTTTCTTTCTTTTGGTGGGGGTGGACTTGCAAACAAGACCACTCCAGTTATAATCTTCAGCTATGCAACTGACTTGAAGCAAGGGCCAGTTAAGGAGGAACTGGCTGGGTCAATAAGCCTACATTCTATGGTAGCAATAATGAACCTGTGGCCCTCTAGCAATGTTACTGGACCACTACTCCCATCGCACCTGACCATTGGCCATGATGGCTGGGGCTGATGGGAACTGGAGTCCAACAACTTCTAGAAGGGCTATAGGTTCCCCATACCCGTTCTAGATTTAAGAGTCCTCTAACCTCCACTAGGGGACGCGGGTGGCGCTGTGGGTTAAACCACAGAGCCTAGGACTTGCCAATCAGAAAGTCGGCAG
The DNA here is from genome assembly GCF_027172205.1 of Podarcis raffonei. Classification (NCBI taxonomy): domain Eukaryota; kingdom Metazoa; phylum Chordata; class Lepidosauria; order Squamata; family Lacertidae; genus Podarcis; species Podarcis raffonei. The sequence continues at coordinate 67,273,879 of NC_070611.1, forward strand.
TTCGAATCCCCGTGACAGGGTGAGCTCCCGTTGCTCGGTCCCTGCTCCTGCCAACCTAGCCTTCGAAAGCACGTCAAAGTGCAAGTAGATAAATAGGTACCACTCTGGTGGGAAGGTAAACGGCATTTCCGTGCACTGCTCTGGTTCGCCAGAAGTGGCTTAGTCATGCTGGCCACATGACCCAGAAGCTGTACGCCAGCTCCCTTGGCCAGTAAAGCGAGATGAGCACCACAACTCCAGAGTCGTCCACGACTGGACCTAATGGTCAGGGGTCCCTTTACCTTTACCTTAACCTCCACTAGACATCATTGCAAAGGGTAAGAAGTCAAGATGTGGTGGATGCTAATAGCAAACAGTATCTAATTTATCCAGGCAGCAAACCTGCAAGCAAACACAAAAGACCTTGGTTTCACACATGATCTATGGTTGCCAGATTCTTGGGATCAATTGGCAGAATCAAATGGTGGGGCCATCCAGGGGCTTCATAACTTCCTGCAGATATAGGTGTTATTATCCGGCTTAGTTAGTTGGTTGAGTTCTCACCTTTTATTTCCACTTAACGGGCCCACCAAGCAGCTTGCAAGAATAACAGCTAGAACGATTTAAATCATAAGTGCAATAAAATATTCAAAATATGACCAATTTAAATTCCAGCTAGCATAGGCCTGGGGGGAGCTGTGGCCCTCCAAACATTGCCGAACCACAACTCCCACCCCTCTAGCTATTGGCCATAATGGTTAAAGCTGATAGGAGTCATCGTATAGCAATGTCTGAAGAGTGACAGGTCCTCCACATGCAGGACATCTTGGCTCAGCCCAACTCCAAGGCTTGCTTCATTACTTCTCTGTGAAAGAGAATTCAAACATGCAAACTCCAGTAAGAGCTGTTTGACCATGGAATGGACTCCTACAGGAGGTTATGGGCTCTCCTTCCTTGGAGGTTTCTAAGCAGAGGTTGGATGGCCACCTGTCATGGATGCTTTACTTGAGATTTCGGCATTGCAGGGGGTTGGAGTAGATGATCCTCAGGACCCTTCCAACTCTTCAATTTTCTGATTCTATTATTCCTCCTGGTTGCAGTCTAAAGTCATGGAGGAGCTTTACCACTTGGTGCTGTGCAGATAACACTTGAGCACTTGCATTTCACATGGCCATCGGTGCACATGAACCCATGCAAATGAATCACCCCAGGAGTCTCGACAGGAAGGCAAAATGCAGTGTAGGAATTTTGGATTACTTGGTGCTGTGCAAAGAAACAAACTGATCTCCAGGTATCCAAAGGAGATTACTGTATTTTTCGCACCATAGGACGCACTTTTTCCCCTTCAAAAATGAAGGGGGAATGTGTGTGCGTCCTATGGAGCGAAGACAGCATAGCCCCGCGACCCTCTGCCGGCTGGAGAGGTGACGCGCTGCTATGGCAGGAGACTCTATAGCCGCGCGCCATCTCTCCAGCCGGGAGAGCGTGCGCGGGGCTAAAGAAGCCCCCAGCAACCCTCTCCCGGCTGGAGAGGTGACACGCAGCTATGGCAGGAGCCTCTATAGCCGCGCGCCTTTGCGCTGCTCCCCGACCTGCTCTTTGGGGCTGGTGGTGGGCTTCCCCCTGCCAGCCCCAAAGAGCAGGTTGAAAGGAACCTGAAGCCTGGAGGGTGAGAGGGGTCGGTGCGCACCGACCCCTCTCGCTCTCCAGGCTTCCAAGGTAGCCGCCTGAAGGTGTCTGAACGCACCTTAAACGGCACCTTGTTTTAGAGGGGGAAAACAAGAGGGGGGAAATTCTCCCCCTCTCTGCGCAGTGCCTCCTGCTGCTTCGCTGAAGGGGCGCTGGGTAGAGAGGGAGAGAATTTTTTTCCTTGTTCTCTCCCCTCTAAAACAAGGTGCGTCCTATTGTCCGGTGCGCCCTATGGTGTGAAAAATACGGTATTCAACAGTGTTGTTCTAAAAGGGGAAGAACCCAGATTTGAATATTTGTCAAAAGAACGAATTAATTGCATTTGATTTGCAGCATTGCAAAACAGCTGTCATCTCAAGTCTACAAGCAGGGCAGATGCATGAAGACTCCATTTTTAAAGGCCCAGTTTCAGACATTGGAGGCAAATCTCAAAACATACTTTATTCTCTTCTTCCATCACGGGTCTGACCTCATGGTTGGACAGATGTCAAAGGAACACTGAGAAGGAGAAAGACTGGCTCTTAAATCGGGTTATAGCTTGTGGTTTCCTTCCCTAATTGAGTAATTAGCCCCAGATGGAGCTAGACACATTTCCCCAGGTTGGGACCTCCAGTGGTCCCCCAGGAGAAAACGGACAGCTGGTGTGAATTCTCCATTTCATGGTTTCTGCTAGACTGAAGCTTGAACTGGAACACCACCAAGTCCAAGTCTTCATGAGCCTCCAATGGAAATGCATATTCTCCATTTCCAGCGCGACAACTTGAACCTGTCTTCTTAATTATATGGGCATTAGTCGAAGCCAGAAAGGACCATCTGTTCATCACCTTACTCAAGTTCTGTCCCTCTGGGGGCCGGCTCGTGGAGAATGCTTACACAGGTGCCTTTGTTCTTTGACTGGTGCTGTTGGACTTGAGTCAGCACAGGAGAGATCCAGGTTCGAATCCCTGCTTAGCCATGAAGTTTAGAGGGCGTCCTTGGGCAAATCCAGTCAGCCTGTGTGAAGTAGTCCGGGTCTTGAGCCAGAGACTCTAGCGAGCAGGCCTTGAAATTCTGCAGCGCCATGTTGGTTCACCAGATGAGGCAGCTTTCTCCCTGATCTCTGCTCCACTGCACCACCAGTGCATCTGGCAAAAGGCGGTACTGCAGGCACAAGTTTAGCTGATGTTAGGTGGCAGGACAGACAAAGCTCTATAGCAGTTCTGTGTTATCCTATGCTTCTAATCTGAGTAACTTGTTGCTTGCGTGAAAATTAAGATGCTCCTAGACTGTTCATACCTGCCCACTCAACCACCTGCTGGCTGCCTGATTTGCCTCGAGGTCCAGCCCAGACACAGCCTAGCTCAGTGGTGTCCAAACTTTTTTCAAAGAGGGCCAGATTTGATGAAGTGAAGGGCCGTGAGGGCCAACCAAAGGGCCAACCAAGCTTGTTGAGCTTTTTTTAGGATTTTACCCCAGGAAATAAACTGCCACAGGGCCTGGATTAAACTGACTGGCAGGCTGGATTAGGCCCCCAAAACAGACTTTGGACATGCCTGGCCTAGCTTTTCTCAAAGTGGTGCCAAATCTTGTAAAATGCTTTGGAAAGTGTCATAGAAACAATTTGTAATATTTCATAATGAGCATTGTTCGTCAAGTGGGTTCAGCTTTCCCTGCCTCCTAAGTTCCAAAACCCACCATTACAAAAACTTTTGTGACTGACATGAAGGTCTATTTATTGATTAATCTTATTCGTCACTTGTCACCCAAAGGGTTTCCAAGTGACTGACAATCAAAAATATACATTCTGCCACAGAAAAGAGGGCATTATATAACACATCAATATTCCATACAACAGGGGTGGCCAACTCCTGCCATCTACTTACAGAATTAAAAACTGGTAGTGATCTACCCCTGTTTTTTGAGGGTTCAGCTCAAAGTTGTTGTGCTTTTTTGGGGGAGGAGAAAAGCCCCCTTTTTAGGGGTTAGAGAAAAAGCTTTGGGGGGAGTTCCATTTTTGGAGGACAAAGGGGTAAAGTCACTCACAAAAAGATTGATATGGATGAAAACAGCAGCACAGAAAAAGCTCCATCTTCCCTTCCAAAGATCAAACAACAATGGAGGGCGGGGCGAGGGGGCAGGGCAGGAGTCAAGAAAGGGAGTCAGAGATCAACCACGATCTACCAAAACCTTGCGGGGATCTACCAGTAGATCGCGATCAACCTGTTGGACATCCCTGCCATATAACATACTAGGGAAACTAAAACAAAACAGTAACAGAAAACATTAGTAGAATGCAACTAATAAACAAAACCACCTGCTTACAATACTCCCATCCACTTCCTGCATTGCAGGGGGTTGGACTAGATGACCCTGGAGAATCCCTTCCAACTCTACAATTCTATGATTCTATGAACTAGCAGTTCGAAAGGATCACCCAATATTCACCCTAGTCATAGCATCTTCTTCCAAAAGACGTGATTTCAACATGTGTTTCTTGACCATGACAATGTAAAGATGAAGCAAGCATATTTTACCTTAAACATAATAATAATTACCAATCTAATAATTGTGCACAACAATAAATTAATGAGGTGATTATGTGTGCAGCATATGTTATAATGCTGTTGATCCCTGGATTATTCTGGATGAGGGTGATCTGTACTTTCACCTGACCGATATTGGTAGCTTCTCCGTGAAGATATTATTTATATTATTATTCTTTTTAGTTTCTGTGCGCTGCTCTGGTTTCGCCAGAAGCGGCTTAGTCATGCTGGCCATGTAACCCGGAAAAACTGTCTGCAGATAAATGCCAGCTCCCTCGGCCAGTAAAGCAATATGAGCGCTGCAACCCCAGAGTCGTTCGCGACTGGACTGAACTGTCAGGGGTCCCTTTACCTTTAGTTCTATCATTAGATTGAGGCCTCATTCACTCCATAAATTTGAAGCACTATGAAACCACTTTAAACTGTCCTGGCTTCCCCCAAAGGATCCTGGGAGGTGTAGTTTGCTAAGGGTGCAAAAAGTTGTTACAAGACCCTCATTCCCTCGCCGCCGCCCCCCCCCCCAGCAGCAGTTCCCATAATTCCCTGGGAAGGATTGAACCACTCCAAGAAACTGTAGCTCTTGTGAAGTAATAAGGGTCTCCTCGCAATTCTCTGCACCCTTAACAAACTAAATCTATGGGTGGCAGAGACAAGATGCTTAAATTCCAATACAGTGGTACCTTGGGTTACAGACACTTCGGGTTACAGACTCCGCTTACCCAGAAATAGTACTTTAGGTTAAGAACTTTGCTTCAGGATGAGAACGGAAATCATGCGGCAGTGGCACGCCGGCAGCGGGAGGCCCCATTAGCCAAAGTGGTACCTCAGGTTAAGAACAGTTTCAGGTTAAGAACGGACCTCCGGAAGGAATTAAGTTCTTAACCCAAGGTACCACTGTATCCAATAGCTCAGTTGGTTAGAGAACTGATGGTGCTGATAAGACCAAGGTTGCACGTTTGATCCCCATATCGGACAGCTACATTGCAGTGGGGGGAGGGGTTGGACTAGATTGTCTTTAGGGTCCCTTTCAGCTCTACAGTTCTATGATTCTACTATTCCATCTATTTTGGGAGTCTGTCCCATCATTCACAGATACAAGATGGGTCCCGATGTTTTGCAAAAATTCTCTGCCTGTTTGTTTTATATGCAGTCTTCTCCGCCATATCACAGGGAGGCTTCTGGCATTATTTTCCACATTTAGTGCCCTTGATATATCAAAATGCCAGACCGTGATCCATAATTCCCATGGGATTTGCAAGTTTCCTCCCCCATCTTTGCTTAGGCTTGGGCTCTGTCATCTGTAACATTTCTTGAATGCTGCTCAGCTTGTGCGAACCAAGATATACTTTCAAATCTTTCAAATCTTCAACATGTCCTTAAAAAAAAAAAAAAAAACCCAGCAAGGTTTACCAGAGAGATGAATAAGGGTAGAGAGAAGAGACTGAAAGCTTTTCTATCAGTCTGCGAGCAAACAAAGTTAATGGCACTTCCATGTACCCAAAGATTAAATGTGATTAAGCGTTCCCAGTTTGGGGAAAGAGAGTAAAGTGGAAAAACAGCCATAGACAGAGAATAAAAGTGTTGCAAGTTCTTAGTCATACTTCTTAAAATAACTGCCATTGTGTGAGGCTTAAAAAGGCATGGAGAAAAGATTTTGTGGCCGAATTAAGCTTATTTGTTATTCTTTTAACATAGGAACAAGACTAAAGGAAAAGCTGTTAGTCAACATTGTCTTAGAAGATAATGGCTTTCAGATAAGAGCATATAAGGGTCAATAGGAAGCTTTGGCAAATATCTCGGTTGATTGGCATGCCTCTTTATATAAATATATATAGTCACCTTTCCTTTTTTTTCCCCTTCTTCCTTTAATCCTACTGTATTTGGATTTATTATTAACTGATAAGAAAATAACTAGCAGAAGCACCCACGACTGTGGCTCTGTCCTTGCCATACTTTTATTTACAGTATGTATAGCCAGTCCTGCGTTGAATATTTCCAATCCCAGAGCTGGGAACAAAGCAATAAAATAAATGCAGGAAAGCAGCAATCGAAAATCGTATAAGCAACAATTTAACAATTCTGTTATAAGGTCAAAAAAGCAAAACTATAATAGCGAATGTTTACATTTCCAATTTAACCTAATTCCCAGGTAAAAGCAAAGACAAAATAGATTCAAACAAATTAAACAACCAATGGTCTTAGCAACAGTTCCCACTTCCGCCGAAGAATCCTGGGAACTGTAGTTTGCTAATGGTGCTGCAAACTGGAGCACTGTGAGGGGTTAAACCAGGCTTCTTCAAGCTCAGACCTCCAGATGTTTTTGGCCTACAACTCCCATGATCCCTAGCTACAGGAGCAGTGGTCAGGGATGATGGGAATTGTAGTCTCAAAACATCTGCAGGGACGAGCTTGAGGAAGCCTGGGTTAAACAATGAGGAAAAAATGAGTTGTTGTTGTTGTTTAGTCATTTAGTCGTGTCCGACTCTTTGTGAAAAAATGAGAACCCATCTCAAATATTATTTTATTAATGCCCAGCCCTTTTCAGTCCCCAAAGTCCCTCATTGGAGACTTTTTGTAGAAGACAGGACAACAATGAATAAACCATGCATAAAACATATTTAAAATTTAAACATTTGAAACACAATCTCAAAAGTAGCATTGCTGTTATTACCAACACTAAACAATATTTATTTTTCCCCCATATGCAGACATAGCAACATGTTTCCTGGTAAACAGCTCAAAAACATCCACTTCAAAGTCATTGCAAGAAGTCTCCTTTTTTGTCACTTCCACTGGGTGCTTCCTATTCTTCCTGTTTGTGCCCGCTCCCCCTAGCACTTGCCACCTGAGGTGGCGGCTTCATTCCACCTAATGATGTTGCCACTTTTGTGACAGCCAAAATCAGATGCCTGAGGCAGTCGCCAAAGGATGCCTAATGGTAGGGCAGGTTCAATGTCTAGTTTGGCCCTGAAGTGGACCTGCACCATGAAGCAATTCTACCATCTCATCTGCTGCTCAGGACAAGTAGGCCTGAAAAAACAGCTGAGAATTTGGGACTTCCTGCATTCTCTCTCTCTCTCTCTCTCTCTCTCACACACACACACACACACACAAACACACACCCTTTGCTCTATGCCTTACTTCCTCTTGCAAATCCTCTCAGCTTCACACCTATCCAAACCAACACTGAGTAGATCAGGGGTCGGCAACCTAAGGTCCATGGGCCACAAGCGGCCCAAGGGGGTCATTTAACCACCCCATGGACCCCCGCCACCCGCTAGGGGACCCCCGCTGCCCACTCGGTCAGCTCCCGTACGCCACGCTAAACCAGCACAGAACAGAGCGGGGACCGCCTTCTGCAATGCTGGCTGGCTTCCCATTGGCTACAGGAAGCTCCTGCAGCCAATGGGAAGCTGTGCACGCCTCCTCCGCACCGGGGGAAGCGCCAGAAATAGCCTTTGCACATGTGTGCGCATGCATTCACGTGCGCGCGCACTCTGGCCCACTGCGGCGTCTGCGGGACCATGAACCGGCCCAAGCCACAAAAACTTTGCCAACCCCTGGAGTAGATCATTGGACAGGGAGGTGGAAGGGAGCAACGGTTTCCTTTCCGGGGCCGGCACTACTATTAGACAGAGGGAGGTTGTCGCCTCACGCAGCTGATTTAAGTTGCCACGAAAGGCCAGCAGATTGCTATTTCTTAAATGAATCGTTTAATAAATAAATAAATAAATAAAATCCTGTCAGGAAGAGGCACTGTCAGGTGCCAAAATAACCTGACTGGCTTTAAGCATTATATTCCCTTTGACTTTGTAAGGCTTTGCTGCACTGCCTCAGGCCACAAAATGTCTTGAGCCTGCCCTGCTCCCTTCATAAGCAACGCGGAGAATAACAAGCACTCTTCAGCACGTTGTTTTGCATCGGGTTTTCGTTCCATCGCACTGCTTATTCAGAGCAGCAGCTTATTCTTGTGACCCAGCCATTCGATGCTCGGAGGGTCTTTCGGCCTTGTTTGTTTTCTCCTTGGGGTTTTTACATTGCGGTGAAGGATGACACGAACGGGGTGTGCATTGTCAACAAACGTGTGGAGCAGAGGTCACCTCGGTGCCAAAATGTGCAGAGGCCCAGTGCTCTGAGGCACAAACCCTTTTTTTTAAAATTTCTCTCTCCTCATTCTCCTTCCTTCGTAGCAATGCCCAAAAGTGATCTCACTGGAGAGTGGAGAATTAATAGGAATCTAGTATGAGTGAGGTGTACATGCAAAGGCCAGAATAAAACTCTTTGGTTTGTATGCAAGACAGGAGTGTATTTAGCTAAAAAGAATATCCTTGTGCTAGAAATCCTTGGCAGCTTTGGGGGGAGTGAGGTAGAGAGGGAAGGAAGCAGAGGGAGGTAGAATTCGTTAAGGGAGGATGAGGTGATGATAACATAATTTCCTAAACTGGTTGCTAATTAACCACAAATCTGCTTTTGTAGGGATTCCTTCAACGGGATGCCATACAGGATTTTTTTTCCCTATAGCCAGGAATAAACCCCCGACGAAGAAAGCAATTTGTAATAATTGCACAGAACAAGAAAAATCAACCCAGTTTCCGCACTACTTTTAAGGTTTACTTCCTCTCCTCACCAGCAAGCTTGAAACTAAATATTTGCGGCCCAAAACTGGAAACTACAAGAAGTTTCTACCATTGTGGTGTGGCAGTCAAAAATGATGGACTATGCAGAGCTAGCCAAACTGACCAGAAGAATTCGGGACCAGGACGACCAGAGATTCCAGGACAATTGGAATAAATTTATTGAATATTTAAAGGAAAGTTGTGAAAATTTAAAAACGCTAGCAGGACTGAAGTAACTCCTACAATGTAAAATAGATAGGATGTGATGATAAAATATGCGAATGGATTTGATAAACAATACCAACTGAAGGGAGAGAGGGAGGTCACAAGCTCGGCAGAGCAAAAAAAGTTTTATATGTATTGATTAATGTATGGTAAGAAAGATTATGCAAAGAAAATAATAAAAAATTATTTGGGGGAGAAAGAAACTAAATATCTGCATGTCAGAGGAGGATTTCTCCTTCCTTGTGGTTATCTCCTTCATTGACTTTCATTTCCTTCATCACCCTTGGTCTTTTTTCAAATGCTTAACATGCCTATGAGTTTTAAAAGAAAAACTCAGTCCACACCTCAACCTATGTCCCTGATAAGTCTGCCCTTTTCTTTTCTTTTCTTTTCTTTTCTTTTTTACTTTTTGGCTGCTTACCTTACCAGAAAAGTCAGTATACCTCATAACACAAGTACTCACCTTTCTGTGCTAACAGTTTCTCATTGCCCTTCATTCTGCCCTCGTCAAACCTTGATTTCCTTTATTAAAAAAACCTGATTATGTACATGTCAACATCCAGTGTCTTGTTCCCAATATTCCTTACTTGTTTCTAAACTGGAGATGACCTAAACATTAATCCCAGTTTTACGTATTTATTTAGTGAGGCAGGATACATCCAACAGTCTTAGCAGAAAGTGTGTCCACTTACATACCCTCCAACATTTCTCTGATGAAAATAAGGATGACTTATTCTATTATTATTATTATTATTATTATTATTATTATTATTGCCCCACCCATCTGACTGGATTGCCCCAGCCACACTGGGCGGCTTCCAACATTTATAAAAACATAATAAAACATTAAGCATTAAAAACCTTCCATATACAGGGCTGCCTTCAAATATCTTCTAAAGCAGGGACCAGCAAACTTTTTCAGCAGGGGGCCGGTCCACTGTCCCTCAGACCTTGTGGGGGGCCGGACTATATTTTGGAAAAAAATTATGAACAAATTCCTATGCCCCACAAATAACCCTGAGGTGCGTTTTAAATAAAAGCACACATTCTACTCATGTAAAAACACCAGGCAGGCCCCACAAATAACCCAGAGGTGCATTTTAAATAAAAGCACACATTCTACTCATGCAAAAACACTCTGATTCCCGGACCGTCCACGGGCCAGATTGAGAAGGCGATTGGGCCGGCCTTAGTTTGCCTACCCATGTTCTAAAGGCTGTATAGTTACTTATTTCCTTGGCTCGGGGGTCTCATAATCCCATACCCTCCAAAATTTCTCCGATGGAAATAGGGACGTCCTAAGGGAAAGTGGGACATTCTGGGATCAAATAAGAAACCAGGATGGCTTGTGTAAATCCAGGACTGTCCCTGGAAAAGAGAGACATGCAAGGACACTGTAAATAGAGACAACCCCAAACCCTGTAAATCCAAATTTTGAAGGAGTTTCCATTCCAAGATGGACACTTTTCATTAAATTCTACTTATCATGAAAGGAGCCACTGTTTCCCATGAAGGAGGACAAACAGCTGTGCAGGTCTAAAGAGATACCGGTAGTTTACCTGGCCAGGGAAAGAAGGGGTTATAAAAGGCAATGCTACGCAGTATTTTATTGCCAGATTTTTATTTTATTGGGAGGTGTTTCCTCTACCAAAATGTGAACTCTCTGTGTCCACCCAGAGAGGGGAATGGTCAAGCTGGGGGCATGAAAGTCTTTGAACTGTGTCTAAGTACCAGTTCTGTTTACTCTGAGGAAGGAAACTGTCAGCCTCTGTTTGTTCAGAGTGAGTCAAATGACAATGCATCTGATGGTGTTTGGGAGTGGAAGAACAGTGGCACATCAAGGATAGGAAGCCAGACGTTTATCACGGGATTAGCCAGAAAATAATCAGGAGGCCTCTGGGCACTTCTTGTTTGCTGTGAAACCCGAGAAAAGATGGGTTTCTTTCTTTCTTTCTTTCTTTCTTTCTTTCTTTCTCTCTCTCTCTCTCTCTCTCTCTCTCTCTCTCTCTCTCTCCATATCTCTCTTTCCCTCTGTATCTCTCTCTCTTTGTGGAAAGTTTTCTATGCTGGAAGACAAACACCCAAATACTGCAACTTTGCCTCCATTCCTGGCTCTCAATACTACAATTTTTCCTCCATTCTTCAGGAACTCGGAGATGGACTGCCTTTATTTTTTAAAGTAATGCATCCTGTTTCGTCCTCGTGGTGCAGCCTAGTTATCTTGTTGTGAGATGGTGACAGCATTCTCAAAAGTCGCTATTACAGTGGTACGTCGGTTTAAGCACAGTCCTGTTTACGAACAATTCGGTTTACGAACTCCGCAAAACCAGAAGTAGTGTCCCGGTTTGCAAACTTTACCTCGGTCTAAGAATGGAATCCGAATGGTGGAAGGGCACCGGCGGCAGGAGGGAAAGCGCACCTCAGTTTAAGAATGTTTTTGGTTTAGGAACGGACTTCCGGAACGGATTAAGTTCGTAAACCGAGGTACCACTGTACCTCCATCACCTCCTCCTTGCTTTAAAGAAGCAAATAATTGTTCTCTCTCTGCAAGTACCCTTCCATTGGCTCAACGGTAGGGCCTCTGCCTTGCATGCAGCAGGTCTTGAGTTCAAGTCCCAGCAGTAATGGAATCCCAGGTCAGGGTACAATAAATTCCTGCCTGTAACCCTGGAGAGCTGTTTCCATAGTGTGGACGATATTGAGCTAGATGCCCCAGCGGTCTGACTCTGATTAAGGCAACCTCGTATGTTTCCATTTGAGTTTCTTCCTCTCATTCCATGGAGAAGCTGAAATTGATCTCTGGAAACATCCAGTTGTGCCCATTCAGTGTCTTCATTTCTCCGGAGACTCCACAAAGAAAGACCCATTAGCCTTTTATAGACTGTATTGCTGTTGAACCAGATGACCTTTGGCAATCTCTTCCAACCCTACAATTCTGTGAGTCTGTGATTCTCCAGCAACCTCTTCACAATGGGCACTGGGCACTTTCTGTAGATATGCTCTTTAATTTCTCCATTAGAATTATTACAATAATGCATCTGTTTATATCGTGCCGCTGAAGGGGCATGGTGCTAAATGTCCCTATTTTCATCTGAGGAATGTTGGAGGGTATGCAAGGACACTGGGCACAAAACACTTACAACCGTGTTTTCTTTCACAACCTCATCACAAAGACAATAATACGCCCTCCTTAGCCCCAGAGAGAGGGAGGTGGGGTTGAATCCACTTTTATAGGCCCAGGAGAAGGAAAGCCAAGAATGGCCAGTAAATCTGAGATTGGTCTCCTGCCAGGAGAGTTGCAGCTCACAAGCAAAGCAGAAAACCAGGATTTCCACCTGAACATTATGAGCAAAAGTTGAAAACCAAGAGTTAAATGTGTCCCTGCGTTAGACAGTTTTTCTATTAGTACATTAAGAGATACAGAAAACAGCCTGTGCAACCTGCAGTTAATGGCATCCTCTGTCCTCAACTTCATTAGGACCATCTTGGGAGGCAGTGTGGTGCAGTAGGTATAGCATGTTGGACTAGGAACAGAGAAAGCTGAATTTGGAGACTTGCTTGATGATAAACCATACTGGGCAACCTTAGGCCACTTACTATCACTCCATCTGTTTTGTTTTTTTGTTTTTAAATGTCAAATTTAGCAAAGAAGAACAAACAAAAACAGAGATAGATTTTTAAATGGGACAGGGGGGGGATGCAGTAACAGCAAATACTGCCAGCTTACGTTGTGAATACAATAGCCCTCAGTGCTTCTTTCTAAAATTAAGCATGCAAGTCGATATCAGCCCTCCAGGTGTCCAAACAGGTATCTGCAGAAGATTGGCATATAGATATAAGATATGTTCAAACGTAGCCAGAGTGGTGAGCTCTGCAGACGACTGTATGTAATTGATGGTTGATGTCGGCGTTCCAGGTTTGAAATATAAGTCTCTTAGCAACCACTGGGGCTTGTAAAATCCTCTTCTGCTGTCCTGCCCTTAACCCCACACTGTAGGAATATAATTTTAAAGTGCAGAGGCGTCTGAGTATCAAAGGTTTCACCGCTACGAAATCGGTAAAGACAACACCTTCAAATGGAAAATAATTTATCACTAGAAATGGCCACACCATGTGCCTTGAGGCATTTTCACTTTCTCATAAATCACCTTGGGACTTTTCAGTGGATGTACCTAACCTTACCCTACCTACAGCTCCTGCTGTAGGGAGTGAGAGGCTGTTCTGTGTAGGCCTTCGGTCTGATCTAGCAACCGGGTTTCTGGCAACAATAACACACACACACACAAACACACACCGGCCTGGTTTATGCCCTCTGTCTCTGCAGGGAGGAAGGTGAAATGTTGGTGAGCAGAGGTCATCGAAGAGGGCCTTCTCTCCACTGTGGTTGTGAAACTAGGCATTAAATAACACTGTCCGAGGCAGCTTAATGAAATGACGCCTCGGGCAGAGACCTCATGAAGGCTGCACCCTGACGTGGCACGCAGCTGCAGAAGGAACTTCCTCCCAGCGCTTGGCTAACACTCAGGAATTTTGATGTTTAGAAAGTCATTTTCCCGTCCCTATAAACAAGCCCGGCACAATGGACGGAGTCCTGGCAGCAGCCGAGGGCTCATTTCAACACCGGTCAGCTAAGGCTCACAATTAGTGTTTTTAATTAGCTAACTTCTTACAAAGGCAGGAAGCGTCAGACTTTCCCTTCATTCTCTTTCAGGCCTCATAAGGGAAAGACCAGGCCTAGATTTGGCTAGCAGAGGAGCAAGCGGCCTCCCCTGTCTTTCCTCCAGAACGCTGGTTGGGTCCTGAGCTGGCTCGGAGAGGCTGTTTGCTACAAAATCGTCCGCTTAATGTTGAGTGTAAGGCACGGGGAGAAATTTTGCCTAGCCCTCATTTTAATATGAACTGACCTAATTTGAAACAGGGACACGGGTGGCGCTGTGGTCTAAACCACAAAGCCTCTTGGGCTTGCCAATCAGAAGGTCGGCAGTTCAAATCCCCGTGACAGGGTGAACTCCTGTTGCTCGGTCCCTGTACCTGCCAACCTAGCAGTTTGAAAGCACGTCAAAGTGACAGTAGATAAATAGGTACCGCTCCGGCGGGAAGGTAAACGGCATTTCCGTGCACTGCTCTGGTTCACCAGAAGTGGCTTAGTCATACTGGCCACGTGACCCAGAAGCTGTACGCCGGCTCCCTTGGCCAATAAAGTGAGATGAGCGCCGCAACCCCAGAGTCGGTCACGACTGGACCTAATGGTCAGGGGTCCCTTTACCTTTACCTTAATTTGAAACAAGATGACCTCTGTTGTCCCTTCCCACTCTTACAATTGTATGATTTGGTGTGAACCAAAATGCAGCTTTCCCTCGAAATTTGCACTTCTCTTCATTTTGCCAAGAATGAGAGAAGAGTCCTGCTGGATGAGGCCAATGACCCATTTAGTCCAGCATCCTGTTTTCACAGTAGCTGACCAGATGCCCATTAAGGTAAACCCTCAAGCAGTTCTGCAACCCAAAGAACAATATACAATATTGCATATAGTAGGGAAGAAAATTCATGAAAATTCATACATTCGTGAAAACAGCATACAAAAAATGCATTATATAGGGGACGTCTGATTTCAAAAATGTGCATGCTGACCCTAATGTCACACAACCAATATGTAGATTAGAACAAACACATATTACAATTATGATTAATTGTCACAAGGACTTTTTTTAAAAAGGCAAACTGTTGTGGAAATGGGGCAAACTGAACTGAAGAACACCTACTGGAGATGGGACCCAAACCAAAGGCTTCATGTTATCAGAAAGGAGATTCTGACTAAACATCAGGAAGAACTTTTTAATAGTAAGAGCTGTTCAACAGTGGACAGACTCCCACAAGCAGTTGTGGACTCTCCTTCCTTGGAGGTTTTTAAGTAAAGGTTGGATAGACATCTGTCATGCATGCTTAGTTGAGACTCATGCATTGCATTCTTCCTCAGATTTCTGGACTTGGCTGAACCCAGGATAGGTCATGATGAGAGTTGGTGGGACCTAGGATGAGTTGAGAGCCAGTGTGGCGTAGTGGTTAAGAGCAGTAGTCTCGTAATCTGGTGAACCGGGTTCACGTCTCCGCTCCTCCACATGCAGCTGCTGGGTGACCTTGGGCCAGTCATACTTCTTTGAAGTCTCTCAGCCCCACTCACCTCACAGAGTGTTTGTTGTGGGGGAAGAAGGGAAAGGAGAATGTTAGCCGCTTTGAGACTCCTTAAGGGGAGTGATAAAGCGGGATCTCAAATCCAAACTCCTCTTCTTCACTCATTGCCTCAGTGCCCCCAAACCATCATGTAGCATTCTAATCTGTTCTTGAATTACCCAGAATTCTAAGCCACAATGGCAGAAGCAGGGGAAATCCCATGGTTATCCTGAAGTAAACCAGAGAAAGACATACTGCAAAAGGCCTGCAAAGAGTAATATAGAAATTTAAACAAAGATCTAAAATATATATATATCAAGATCACACATACAGACAGACAGACAGACACACACACACACACACACACACACACACACACACACTGCATTGCAACTTTTCCATAAAAGGCATAAAGCATTAAGGGTTTAATTTGAACACTCCGTTTTTCAGTTTACTGTTGCCAGTAAATAATGCACCTTGACACCAGCCTGCCATAAAGCAGTACATTTAGCCACAAGTCTTATCACAGGCACCCATTTGACCTCTCCCAGTAAGCTGGAATTGCCTACAAGCTCAGGTGCCCCTCCAAAATGAAAGGGGCTTAGGATCCCCTGACTTCAATTTTGTAAAATAAAACAGAAGGCTAAGTGGTAAACTAACTGCAAAATAACGACTCAATGCATTTCCAAATTGAGATTTCAACCTTGCCCATTCGCTGGGAGCTTCCAATATTGCTGAAGGGCGTGGGGGGGGGACCAAAAACCATACATCCCACCTTCAATTAAAGAAGGTCACCAATACAGGAATCACAAAACTTTCCATTTGGTATGGTATCAGCAGACCTGCAGCCAAAACTTTTGCAATGAAGGAGCTTAGAATAGAAAGAAGCCGTCACAGAAACAGCAAAATGAAGATAGAGGCTGTCTAATATGGCCTAGGGCTTCCCGATCAGAAGGTCGGCAGTTCAAATCCCCGTGACGGGGTGAGCTCCTGTTGCTCGGTCCCTGCTCCTGCCAACCTAGCAGTTCAAAAGCACATCAAAGTGCAAGTAGATAAATAGGTACCGCTCCGGCGGGAAGGTAAACGGCGTTTCCGTGCACTGCTCTGGTTCGCCAGAAGCGGCTGTGTCATGCTGGCCACATGACCTGGAAGCTGTACGCCGGCTCCCTTGACCAATAAAGCAAGATGAGCGCCGCAACCCCAGAGTCATCCGTGACTGGACCTAACGGTCAGGGGTCCCTTTACCTTTTAATATGCTGAAAGTTCCATAATTCATAGAATCATGGAACTGTAGAGTTAGAAAGCACCCCAAGGGCCATCTAGTCCAGGCATAGGCAAACTCCGGCCCTCCAGATGTTTGGGACTACAATTCCCATCATCCCTGACCACTGGTCCTGTTAGCTAGGGGTGATGGGAACTGTAGTCCCAAACATCTGGAGGGCTGGAGTTTGCCTATGCCTGATCTAGTCCAACCCCCTGCTGCAATGCAGGAATCTCAGCTAAAGCATCCCTGACAGATCGGCATCCAACGTCTGCTTAAAAACTTCCAAGGAAGGAGACTCCACACCTTCCTGAGGGAGTCCATTCCACTGTTAAACTGCTCTTACTGCCAGAAGGTTCTTCCTGATATTTAGCTGGAATCCTTTCTTGTAACTTGAAGCCATTGGTTTGAGTCCTACCCTCCAGAACAAGAGAAAACAAGCTTGTTCCTTCTCCCATGTGACAGCCCTTAAGATATTTGAAGACGGCGAATGTATCTCCTCTCAGTCTCCTCTTTTCCAGGTTAAACATAGCCAGCTCCTTCAACTGTTCCTCATATGGCATGGTTTCCAGACCCTTGATCATCTTGGTCACCCTCCTCTGCACACATTCCAGCTTGTGAACAACCTTCCTAAATTGTGCTGCCCAGAACTGGACACAGTATTCCAGGTGTGGTCTGACCAAGGCAGAATTACATTAAAATGTAATTAAATTTTTAAGAAAGGAATCAAAAGGTAGCTAATGCAGAGACAGAGCACAGCCCTCATGGCTAAGGGAAAGGGAAAGGGACCCCTGACCATTAGGTCCAGTCGTGGCCGACTCTGGGGTTGCGGCGCTTATCTCGCTTTATTGGCCAAGGGAGCCGGCATACAGCTTCCAGGTCATGTGGCCAGCATGACTAAGCCACTTCTGGCGAACCAGAGCAGCGCACGGAAACACCGTTTGCCTTCCCACTGGAGTGGTACCTATTTATCTACTTGCACTTTGACGTGCTTTCGAACTGCTAGGTTGGCAGGAGCAGGGACCGAGCACCGGGAGCTCACCCCGTCCCAGGGATTACTATCAATAGCCCTCTTGTCCATGAATATGCCCAATCCTCTTGTACCGCTATCTAGGTTGGTGGCCACCATTTCCTTCTGCAAGAGCAAGTTCCATGGTTTAACTTTGTGCTGTGTGCAGAAGTGCTTTCTTTTATCTCTCCTGCATCTTCCAACGCCCAGCTTTGATAGTCCTCTGCTGTGTTTTGTTCACACAGTGGTCTTCTTATCCTAGCAGACAGAGCACAGATACAGAGAGAGTAAGGTGCTGGGTTCCCCCCCCCCCCAGTACAAACGAAAAGGAAGGGAAATAAGTAATAGGTCTGGTTCCGCCGAAATGATTTTTCATGATGTGATACAGAAAAGGAGCTTGGGAGAGTAATCCCAGGTTTTAGGGTGGGGGGCGAAATCAGATGTGCTTCACTCTGTACTACCTTGGCAACTACAGGCAGAGAAAAGGCTTTCTGCATATTTAAGGAAAAAAGGCATTTTGAAGATGGACAAGTCAGAGTGGATGAGCAGCTTAAGGAGAGATGCACCTGGATTTTGCATTCATCTGAATCTAAACCTCCTTCTTATTCCCCCATCTCTCCTATCTCGCTTCCGGGATTCTCATTTTGCATGCCATCACTCCACTGCCTGAGCAGTTCTTTAAGCTCCTAGCTTGAATTTTATACTTGAACTTAATTCGAGGGATTTTCTTCCTCCTCTTTCACATCCTATCGGGTCTTTTGATAAGGCACCTGCACGGATAAGGGGGTGCCTTCAATGACCGAGGCACCCCATTGGAGGCCTGCAGCCAATCAAAAGTCTGCTGGTAATTGACAGGCTTCGGCTTCCACCTAAGGTTTAAACAGTCATGGCTTCCCCCATCCCAAAGTATCCTGGGAAGTGTAGTTTCTTAAGGATGCTGAAAGTTGTTAGGAGGCCCTGATTCCCCCCACAGAGCTACAATTCACAGAGCTCCTTGGGAATAATAATAATAATAATAATAATAATAATAATAATAATAATAATTTATTATTTATCCCCCGCCCATCTACCTGGGCTTCCCCAGCCACTCTGGGCAGCTTTCAACAAAATATTAAAATACAGTAACGCATCAAACATTAAAAGCTTCCCTAAACAGGGCTGCCTTCAGATGTCTTCTAAATGTCAGGTAGTTGTTGTTCTCTTTGACATCTGGTGGGAGGGCGTTCCACAGGGCGGGTGCCACTACCGAGAAGGCCCTCTGCCTGGTTCCCTGTAACTTGGCTTCTCGCAGCAAGGGAACCGCCAGAAGGCCCTCAGTGCTGGACCTCAGTGTCCGGGCTGAATGATGGGGGTGGAGACGCTCCTTCAAATATACTGGATATTATAATTATCATTTATAACTTCAGTGGGTGCGGGTTTGAGCTTGCTTTATCATTGCAAAGGCCCTTGGCGCTGGACCTCAGCGTCCGAGTAGAACGATGGGGGTGGAGACGCTCCTTCAGGTATACTGGGCTGAGGCCATTTAGGACTGACTTTTAAGCCACTCTAGCAACTGAAGCTCTGTGAGCACAACTGGAGTCTCCTAGCAACGCTCAGCACCCTTAATAAACTACAGCTCTCAGGATTCTTTGGGACAAGCCATGACTGTTTAAAGTGGTATCATAGCGCTTTCAATGTATAGTGCATATGTGGCTATAGTAAAATATAAACAATGCAAAAATAAAGGCCTCTCCTTGTATATATTCACGGTGCTGTTGCATGAAGTACGGCCCCGTACGATACCACTTTCAACAGTTCTACTCAAAGAGAATTCTGGGACCTGTAGTTTAGGAAGGGTGCTGAGAATTGCTAGGAGACCCCTATTCCCCTCCCAGAGCTTCTGTTCCCAGAATTCCTTGGGAAGAGGGATTGACTGTTAAATGACTTGAAACTTCTCCAGAGCTCAGGGCGGTGTACATGGTTCTCCGCTTCATATTATATCCTCATGACAACCCTGTGAGGTATGTGAGGCTGAGAGACAGTGACTGGCCAAAACTCACCCAGGGAGCTTCATGGCCAAGTGGAGATTTGAACCCTGGTCTCCCAGGTCCTACTCTGATACTCTAACCACTATGCCATACAGGCTCTCACAAGTAGGAAGAGTACTATTGTGCTCACATCCTCCTTTGCGGCTTCCTGTAGGCTTATGTGCCCTTTTCCCCAACATACACTTGTTTGGTTGGAGAACTTCACTGCAAAATTCAAAGAAATGCAAGATAGACAGACAGACAGACAGACAGACAGACAGACAGACAGACAGACAGATGATAGATAGATAGATAGATAGATAGATAGATAGATAGATGATAGATAGATAGATATAGATGAGAGAGAGAAATGATAGAAGATGCATTTCAGGTCCCACATTGTTGCAAGAACTGCCAATTAGGTAAGTCTGCAATGGAATGCAAGCTGAACTGAATTACTCGCCAAGCCTTGTGTGGCAATCAGGATCTGATCGTATAGCAATCAGTTCTTCATGCAATCTTGACAACTGACATGTAATTGACAGTATTTCACAGTATCTGATATGTAGCAGATGATATCTGACAGCTAACATGCAGCAGCAGTTGGTATTTGATGGTATCTAACCAGAGGCTGTCAACATTTGACAGGATCTGACAGCTGGCATGCATTAGTAGTCAATACTGAGGTGCATCAGAAAGGTGACTCTCAACAGAACTTAAGCAAAGCCGATGTCGACTTTTGTTTGGCCACTTGACCAATCGAAATAGCCAGATTTTTGAAGTCCAAGGTAAATAGCAAAAAGCAACGTGCAATTTTCTCACACTCTCACTTCCTAAACAATAATAATTTCAGCTCTGTTCCAGGTAATTTATGAGGCAGGGTTCAACATAGTGAACTGGACATCTGCTCAGATCACATACTAGATCTATCTATAGCTCATCTGAGTTTCTGGGGATCACAAGTGAGTCTCAAAACCTGCCTGTAGGCTTTTCACGGGCATCTAGTTGGCCACTGTGAGAACAAAATGCTAACCTAGATAGACCTTTGGCCTGATCCAGTACCACTCTTCTTACATCCTGACCAAGCAGGGTCTTCTCTGTAGTGGCACCCCAACTGTGGAGTTATCTTCCTTCCAAGGTCCATCTGGTACCAACTTTAGCTCCATTTCAGTACCAGGTTAAGGCCTGCTTATTTTCTCAGATGTTTTCGCTTGACTCATCACTGTGCTATAGTAAGTGAATCAACCACTGTGTTTTTTAAAACTGTGTGTTCATTGCATGATCTGTTCTTGTTTTATTAATGTAATGATTGATTTCATGTATTCTTTTATCCATGCCTTGAGATCAATTTGATATACCCCATTAAAAAAATGTAAATAAATAAAATGTTCTTATCCAGTCCTGTAATGCCTTCATTATTTGCAAGATTCACAAGACTTCTTCCTAATGCTAGACTCCAAATATTGTCCCTCTGATGTCCCAGAACTACCTACCTTCCAACATTTCTCTGATGAAAATAGGGGTGTCCTATTCTATTATTATTATTATTATTATTATTATTATTATTATTATTATTATACTCTGCCCATCTGATTGGATTGCCCCAGCCACTCTGGGCAGCTTCCAAGATATATAAAAGTGTTATATGTTCATGTAACGCTAAACCAAACTATTTGTTGTTTTTGTTTAGTTGTTTAGTCGTGTCTGATTCTTCATGACCGCATGGACCAGAGCACGCCAGGCACTCCTGTCTTCCACTGCCTCCCGCAGTTTGGTCAAACTCATGCTGGTAGCTTCGAGAACACCGTCCAACCATCTCGTCCTCTGTCATTCCCTTCTCCTTGTGCCCTCCATCTTTCCCAACATCAGGGTCTTTTCCAGGGAGTCTTCTCTTCTCATGAGGTGGCCAAAGTATTGGAGCCTCAACTTCAGGATCTGTCCTTCCAGTGAGCACTCAGGGCTGATTTCCTTCAGAATGGATAGGTTTGATCTTCTTGCAGTCCATGGGACTCTCAAGAGTCTCCTCCAGCACCATAATTCAAAAGCATTAATTCTTCAGCGATCAGCCTTCTTTATGGTCCAGCTCTCACTTCCATACATACAAACCAAACTATAGCTTTGCATAATTTGCAGCGGTCTTGCTCCTTCCTACTAGCCCGTATGCCATGGTTTGTCTGTCGCAAGTAAGCCATGAGCACGAAGCCAATAATAAAATTCTGTTACAGGTGGTGGTTTGTTTGGAGTGAGATAAACCAAGACCCCATGTTTGCATGTAATGCTAAGCCAAACCATGGCTTAGCTCCCAGTAACATGGCAGGGGCTCTGAAGAAGCAAGGAGGCCACAATTTTCATCATATTTACACTTGTAAACAAAAGTTGGAGAAATTCAGTCCTGGGGGCAATTGCAACCCTCTAGGCCTCTGTCTAGCCCAACCCCCCCACATCCTCCCTCCTCTTTCTCTTCTCCTTCTCCTTGCCTCCTCCTCCTCCTCAAGCTCAGTGACGGTGGAACTGGAGCAGGGAAAAGGGATATTCCAGAATGATCTCTGTAATTCCAGGATGTCCCGGTGAAATCAGGACACTTGAAGGGTATAATTTTCACTGTTTCCAGGCACTGCTCCAAGTCTTGTTTGTGACCTACGAAGGCCTACTTGACTTGAGCAACCAGGTTACCTGAAAGACCACCTTCTCCCATGCAGACTGGCCTCCGTTTTATGGTCTCTTCTCTGCGCCAGCAATCTTTGAGGCAAGTTTGGCAGAGATTTGAGACAGGGCCTTCTTAGTGGCTACTCCTTGGCTCTGGAATTGCCTCCCGAAGGAGTTGGTTTTCCTGTCTGGTGACTTTCCACTGCTAGGCAAAGACATATCATTGTCATTATTCAGACTGACCTATACAGTAGTACCTCGTTGTGAGTCCACCCCGTTTAGCGTCCATTTCGTGGAAAGTCCGCGGAAACCTGGAAGTACCGGAACAGGTTACTTCCGGGTTTGCTGCTCGCACATGCGCAGAAGTGCTAAGTTGTGCTTTGCACATGTGCAGAAGCACAAAACCGCTCACGCGCGTGCGCAGAGTGGCGCTTTGTCGAGTGTCCCTTTTATCGAGCGTCTGGGGCTCCGGAACGGATCCTGGACTCAAAACAAGGTACGACTGTAGTCAAGGTAGCACAGCCTGTGGTGCGTTCTCCTTAACTGGTTTTCATTGATTGGCCAACTTATATATGTTTGTTGTGTATTTATTTCCTTACCACAGCTAGCCATAAGTCCATGATTAGCGTCTGGGGGTAATTTTGGGAAACTGGCAAAATGTCCCCCCAAAAAGCTCAACAGCTTCTTGTGTCCGGATTTTTACTTCTTGAAATATCATAGCCCTAATCTTGAGTGCCATTGATATAGAAACCATCTACTGTGTAGGGTTGCTGTGAAAATCAGTTGTGGGGCGGACAGGACAAGTTAAAAAATGCTTCCCCGCCGAGGAAGGTTGGACTAAAAATGTAATAAGCAAATTTAGCAAGAGGCAGAGTAATGGTTTGGGATGAAACATGGGTGGAAGTGGGGTCAACAAGGGTGTTACTAAAGAGGTGGGTTAACACACTTTGCAAGGATGGGGGTACAGCTCCTTCCTGACCCCCTCAGGCAATCAACTTAAGCCTTGAAGCATGAGATTTGATTACACTTTATCGTTGCTTTATCTTCCATAGTGACAAATGCTATTAACAGCCGCGCAGCAACTTATTCACGGTGAACAATATAACAATAATACCTATACCCGGGTTAACCATGCAGGAAATGTCACTTGCAAATTATCATTTCCAATTATCCAGTATTAATTTAAGGGACACAGTTATCAGTCCGGTTACAATATTCTTTTCATTATATGACCTTCTCTGTTCAAGAAAAGATGGCTTGCTTGCTTTATTTCACTGGCGTGTGTGTGTGTATACACACATTACTTTTCCTTTTTTTAAAAAAAAGAGCACAATGTTAATATAGATCGCTGTGTTCTTTTCCCAGAAATAGTTCCTCACTAATTTAGGAGCTTTTATTCCCCCACCACCCAAAAAAGTTATTTATTTAATTATCTGAAATAGTTTTTAGCATGGGTGTAAAAATTAATGGGGGGAAAGCAACAACAAGGTGGTTTGCAGCATAAAACCCAATGCAATAAATTAACAGTAACACTGACGGCTATTCAAAGTTCAGCAGACCAAATGCTAAGGAAAGGCAGTGTAGAGTAGTGGTTAGTGTTGGACTAGGACCTGGGAGACCAGGGTTCAAATCTACACTCAGCCATGAAGCTCATTGGGTGGCCTTGCGCCAGTCACCAGTATTCTGCCTAACCTACCTGGAAGGGCTGTGGTGGGGATTAAATGAGGAGGAGGACCATGTGCTTCCCTGGCTGTAGAATGCCTTCCCTTGTGATGACCACCTGTCTCCATCATTACTGAGTTTCAGGAGGAAATGGAAAGCATCCATGTTCGTCAAAGCATTCGATGTCTGAAGAATCCCATTCCTGGCGGAGGAAGATTGTCTCCGGCTGCTTATAGAATACTTAATTGCAACTGATTTTAGATGCTTCTAACTGTACTTGTTTTTAGAATGTTTTAAAATAATAATAATAATAATAATAATAATAATAATAATAATAATATACTTAACCCGAGGTACCACTGCACAGTTAAGAACTTAACTCGGGTTAAGAAATTAATTCGTTCTTGAGGTCTGTTCTTAACCTGAAACTGTTCTTAACCTGAAGGACCACTTCAGCTAATGGGGCCTCCTGCTGCCGCTGCGCCACTGCTGCACAATTTCTGTCTTCATCCTGAAGCAAAGTTCTTAACCCAAGGTACTATTTCTGGGTTAGCAGAGTCTGTAACTTGAAGCGTATGTAACCTGAAGCGTATGTAACCCGAGGTACCACTGTACTGCCCTATACCCAAAGGTCTCAGGGCGGTCCACAGAAAAGATCAACCACAATGTATATAATCAAAATAAAAACAACAACCAATAACACACCCAAAAAAAGAGCCAGGATGCTATTTTTATTCCAGACTATCCCTGTTATTAAAGGGGTAGGGATTTTCAAAGATTGGCAAAGAGTGATTTCAAGGTATATCTGGCAGGGCAAAAAGCCAAGAATAAAATATAAATTATTGACAGATGTAAAGGAAAGGGGAGGCTTCGCCCTGCCAGATATGAAATTATATTATGAAGCAGCTTGTCTTTGCTGGTTAAAGGAATGGATCAAATTAGAAAATACGGAATTATTGGACTTAGAAGGTTTTGATAACAGATTTGGGTGGCACGCTTACCTATGGTGTGATAAGAAGAAAGTTCAAAAAGGATTTGGGAACCACATCTTCAGGAGTTCATTAATAGAAGTATGGGACAGGTACAAAAACCTTCTGGAGCCAAGAGTTCCATACTGGTTATCTCTGTTAGAGGTTATAAGTGTTAAGAAAATCAATATGAGAGAGAAATTGGCCACATATGGGGATTTAATAACTAAAGAAGGAGGAAAATGGAAACTAAAACCATACGAGTTTGTAAAAGATTATGTGTATGACTGGTTGCATTATTTCCAAGTAAATGAAATGTTTAAAAAAGATATAAAGGAAAGTGGATTTGCAGAAAAAGGCTCAAAGTTCCAAACAGAGATAATAAATAATGAATATAAAACTCTGTCAAAAATGTATAAGATATTGTTAGAATGGTTTACGAAAGATGAAGAGGTGAAATCGGTAATGATACAGTGGGCCAAAGATTTTGGATATAATATTCAATTCGAAGATTGGGAAAAACTTTGGAAGGAAAATCTAAAATTTACTACATGCATGGGGTTGAAGGAAAATGTAATGAAAATGTTTTATAGATGGTATATTACACCAGCAAAATTGGCAAAAATGTACAAAACATGTAATAAGTGCTGGAAATGTAAAGAAAAGGAGGGCACATTCTACCATATGTGGTGGGAGTGTAAAAAAGTAAAGAGTTTCTGGGAAGCAATATATAATGAATTGAAAAAGATGTTAAAATATACTTTTGTTAAGAAACCAGAAGCTTTTCTCTTAGGGATTACAGGAAAAGAAATAAGAAGTAAAGACTGTAAACTTTTCCAGTATGCAGTTACGGCAGCAAGAATTTTAATGGCCCAAAAATGGAAACAAGAGGAAATACCGACGATTCAAGAATGGAGAATGAAACTAACTGACTATTCGGAACTGGACAAACTGACTGGGAAAATAAGATATGCCCGAAACCAAAAGTTCATCGAGGATTGGGGAAAATTTGTAGAATATCTGAAAAATATATGTGAGGTGCAAACAATGCTAGTGGGGTTCCAAGAAGCACTGTAAAAACTTTAAGAGGTATTGTTGAAAGAAAATAGGAAAAAGGAGGGGTGATAAATGGCAATGCAATTAAAGAAATGTGTATCGAAGGATAAAAATGGATGATTACCAGAGAAGCTGAAGGAAGACCAAAATCTGTATTTTGTGAAAATCAGGCAAAATTTGGATAAAATTGTATGATTGTATGGAAAATTAATAAAAATAATTATAAAAAAACACATTTTTAAAGAGTATAGGACAGGCTTCCTCAACCTCGGCCCTCCAGTTGTTTTGAGACTACAATTCCCATCATCCCTGACCACTGGCCCTCCTAGCTAGGGATCATGGGAGTTGTAGGCCAAAAACATCTGGCGGACCGAGGTTGGGGAAGCCTGGTATAGGATGTCAATCAGGTCAACCTAAGGCCTGGTTAAAAAGAAACGTTTTTGCCTGGTGCCTAAAGGTGTATCATGAAGGCACCAGGCGAACTTCCCTGGGGAGAGCATCCCGCAGATGGGGAGCCACTGCAGAGAAGGCAGCGCATTTTAAAATGCTGCTTTGTTTTTGTTTTAGATTGGTGCATCCACCTGCTGACCTGAGCATCTTGGGAAAGAGAGGTGGAATATAAATTCAATAA
The DNA here is from genome assembly GCF_027172205.1 of Podarcis raffonei. NCBI lineage: Eukaryota > Metazoa > Chordata > Lepidosauria > Squamata > Lacertidae > Podarcis > Podarcis raffonei. The sequence continues at coordinate 67,300,320 of NC_070611.1, forward strand.
TAATAATAATAATAATAATAATAATAATAATAATAATTTATTATTTATACCCCACCCAACTGGCTGGGTGTCCCCAGTCACTCTGGGCAGCTTCCAACAAAATATTAAAATACAATAGTCTATTAAACATTAAAAGCTTCCCTAAACAGGGCTGCCTTCAAATGTCTTCTAAAAGTCTGGTAGTTGTTGTTCCCTTTGACATCTGGTGGGAGGGCGTTCCACAGGGCGGGTGCCACTACCAAGAAGGCCCTCTGCCTGGTTCCCTGCAACTTGGCTTCTCGCAGCGAGGGAACCGCCAGAAGGCCCTCGGCATTGGACCTCAATAAATAATGGGGGGGAAATTCAGGCTCTGAGCCTTGGTAATAAATTAGATGGCGATGATATTGTTTTGGGGCTGGGAGCTTGGACTGCTACATTCTGAACTCTTTCAACAAGCATAAGCTCATTTGTGGTTACTGGGCTCAGAGCGATTACTCCTGCAAGCAGACCCGGCTGTGTCGTACAAGCAAACCACGTGCTTCTTTGCTCCTTCTTCCTTCCCCCCCTTTCAGTTTGTGGCTGGCTCTGTGTTTAACGCAAAGAAAGGAGTTAACAAAACAAAGCAAAATTGAATGACTGCATCACACCTTGAAGGAGATGAGGAAGCCAGATAAGGAGCTCTGGGTGTTTATCTTTGACAGCCATTATAATACGGAATTAGATAGAAATGTAATGAAATCCCTCTGATGACATATTCTCCACAGACACACACACACACACTTTCTCTTTGTAATAGCGGTTGGCTGAGGAGCTGGCAAGGCAAGGAGACGAGGCTGGGAAATGGTGACCGCTGCCCAGAAGCCCCTTAAAAGGAAGGGGGCTGCGGTCAGCAAGAAAAAGTCAGACACCTGTCTTGAATTACCAGTTAGCTGTGGAGTTGCCATTTTTGGTCAGACAAAATAAAAGACAATTTGAGGGACACACCAAACCCTTTCCCCCCTTTGTGGAGGGGTGGTTCCCCACATTCGGCCTCCTGCCTCCCTCTACCCCTGGTCTTGCTCTCCCCCCCAATTCATGTAGACAGGCAGGGGCAGGGGTAGACGGCCAGTTCACATGGGCAACTGGACCTGCAGTTCCAGTCTCTCGCCCATGCTGGCAGTGGAAGAGACTTGAGCACAGAAGAGGAGGGAGGAGAAAGAGAGGTCAGGTCAGGGTAGCGAGGGGGTAAAGGTAAAGGACCCCTGGACGGTTAAGTCCAGTCAAAGGCTACTACAGTCATACCTCGGGTTACAGATGCTTCGGGTTGCATTTTTTTGGGCTACGGACCGCCAAAACTCGGAAGTACCGGAACAGGTTACTTCCAGGTTTTTGCAATCGCGCATGAGCAGAAGCGCTGAATCACAACCCCCGCGTGCACAGACGCGCTGCTGCGGGTTGTGAACATGGATCCTGCACAGATCACGTTTGCAACCTGAGCTTCCACTGTATGGGGTTGTAGCGCTCATCTCGCTTTCAGGCCGAGGGAGCTGGCTTTTGTCCACAGACAGCTTTCCAGGTCATGTGGCCAGCATGACTAAACCACTTCTGGCGCAATGGGACACTGTGACGGAAGCCAGAGTGCATGGAAACGCCGTCTACTTTCCTGCCACAATGGTACCTATTTATCTACTTGCACTGGCATGCTTTCAAACTGCTAGGTTGGCAGGAGCTGGGACAGAGCAACAGGAGCTCACCCTATAGCTGGGATTTGAACCGCCGACCTTCTGATCAGTGAGTATAGTTAAAACTATGTTTTTTTCCAGTAATGATGTATGGAAGTGAGAGCTGGATCATAAAGAAGGCTGATCACTGAAGAATGGATGATTTTGAATTATGGTGCTGAAGGAGACTCTTGAGAGTCCCATGGACTGCAAGAAGATCAAACCTCTCCATTCTTAAGGAAATCAGCCCCGAGTGCTCACTGGAAGGACAGATCCTGAAGCTGAGGCTCCAATACTTTGGCAACCTCATGAGAAGAGAAGACTCCCTGGAAAAGACCCTGATGTTGGGAAAGATGGAGGGCACAAGGAGAAGGGGACGACAGAGGACGAGATGGTTGGACAGTGTTCTTGAAGCTACCAGCATGAGTTTGACCAAACTGAGGGAGGCAGTGGAAGACAGGAGTGCCTGGCATACTCTGGTCCATGGGGTCACGAAGAGTCGGGCACGACTAAACAACTAAACAACAACACCCATATTTTCTTACCAGAGCAGTCCACTAAAAAGTTTGGTCTTCTGCCTCTCCCTGCTTGAAAAATGAGTTGGGGTGGCAAGCCGAAAAAGCCGCTGTAAGCAGCCAACGCAACCTTTGTACCTTTCTCCTAGTAAGATTTTGGCACATCCAAAGTTTTGAACAAGAATTACGATCGTATATTAATTAAGACTCCTATCGCTGCTTTAAAGTCATTTTTTAACCTGCGTTTCATGGTGAGATTGAACAGGCTTTGAAGAAACCATCTGGCAGAGCCACAAATACTGAAACGCGGGGAGGTGTTTCAGCGGCATTTGCTGATATAATGGCAGAAAGGTTTAATGTTCTGGCTAAGTGGAGAAGGAACAGTTCCTCCCGGCCTTGAAATCTGTTGGAGGGTTAACCTAATGAGAGCGCGAAAGGGTAAAGCGAGTCTCATGTGCAAACATATCAAACTGTTAACATTGTTGTGTGCCCAAACTAATATGAGGCCTGCACAAAAGTCCCTGGAACATAAAGGCTGAACTGACAGCTGGAAAAACCTGGCCAGGAATGAATGACTTGTACCCACAAGTCACCCGATGGCAGTTACCTCTTGCAGCGAGGGCAGAAGGGGCATGGCTCAGTGATAGGGCACTTGCCTTGCATGCAGAAGGTCCCAGGTTCAATCCCTGGCATCTCCCTTCAATTATTATTATTATTATTATTATTATTATTATTATTATTATTTATACCGCACCCATCTGGCTGAGTTTCCCCTGCCACTCTGGGCGGCTCCCAATTGAGTGTTAAAAACAATACAGCATTAAATATTAAAAACTTCCCTAAACAGGGCTGCCTTCAAGGTGTCTTTTAAAGATAGGATAGCTGCTTATTTCCTTGACATCAGTTGGGAGGGTGTTCCATAGGGTGGGCGCCACTACCAAGAAGGCCCTCTGTCTGGTTCCCTGTAACCTCGCTTCTCGCAATGAGGGAACCGCCAGAAGGCCCTCGGTACTGGATCTCAGTGTCCGGGCTGAACGATGGGGGTGGAGACGCTCCTTCAGGTATACAGGACCGAATCCTGGACAGCTGCTGTCAGCTGGGGAATTCATTTAATTGATCGATTTATTACATTTATATAGCAACTTTCCTCCAAGCAGCTCAAGACGACAGATATTATTGAACTGGACATTGCAATGGTCTTGACTCGGTATAAGGTAGCTTCCCATCTTCCGAAGGAGTAGATCTGCCCTCCAACATCACAGTTGGGAACTGCAAGAAAATATCTCAAGAGCTAACTTTACCACTTGGTACTATGCAGAAAACCCTTGAGCATTTAGAATCATAGAACTGTAGAGCTGGAAGGGACCCCAAGGGTCATCTAGTCCAACCCCCTGCAATGCAGGAATCTCAACATAGTATCCATGACAAATGGCCATCCAAGCTCTGATTAAAAACCTCCAAGGAAGGAGAGTCCACCATCTCCTGAGGGAGTCCATTGCACTGTCAAACAGCTCTGACTGTCCGAAAGTTCTTTTTGATATTTAGACAGAATCTCCTTTCTTGTATCTTGGAGCCATTGATTCAGGTCCCAAGCTTGTTCCATCTTCCATGTGACAGCCCTTTAGATATTGAAGATGGCTATCATATCTCCTCTCAGTCTCCTCTTTTCCAGGCTAAACATACCCAACTCCTTCAAATGTTCCTCATAAGCATAGGTAGGCAAACTAAGGCCCGTGGGCCGAATCCGACCCAATTGCCTTCTAAATCTGGCCCGCGGACGGTCCAGGAATCAGTATGTTTTTACATGAGTAGAATGTGTCCTTTTATTTAAAATGCATCTCTGGGTTATTTGTGGGGCATAGAATTTGTTCATTCCCCCCCAAAAAAAAATATAGTCTGGCCCCCCACAAGGTCTGAGGGACAGTGGACTGGCCCTCTGCTGAAAAAGTTTGCTGACCCCTCCTCATAAGGCTTGAACATAGTCAGCTCCCTCATTCATTCCTCATGTGGCTTTGTTTCCAGACCCTTGATCATTTTGGTTGCCCTCCTCTGGACACGTTTCAGCTTCTCAATATCCTTATTAAATTGTGGCATCCAGAATTGGACACAGTATTCCAGGTGTGGTCTGACCAAGGCAGAATAGAGCGGTACTGTTACTTCCCTTGATCTGGACACTAGACTTCTGTGGATGCAGCCTAGAATAGCATTAGGTTTTTTGCTGCTGCATCACACAGTTGACTCATGTTAAGCTTGCAGTCCACCGAGACCCCTAGATCCTTTCCACATGTACTACTGGTAAGCCAGGTATCCCACCATCTTATACTTGTGCAGCTGGTTCTTCCTGCCTAAGTGCAGAAAATTACCTTTGTCCCTATTGATATACGTTTTGTTAGTTTGGGCCCAGTTCTCCAATCATAGCTGTCAACCTTCCCTTTTTTTTGCGGGAAATTCCCTTATCCCAGCGCCATTTCCCACTGCTTCCTGCTGCTATCCCAGATTGTTAGCTATCCCGTAGACTGTCCCTGGGACAGGTGAGGCTGCTGATCAAATCTGAAAGTTGACAGCTATGTCTCCAATCTATTAAAGTCATCTTGAATCTCGATTCTGTCTTCTGCAGCATTAGCCACCCCTCCCAGTTTTGTGTCATCTGCATATTGCATGAGTATCCCCTCAATTCCTTCCAAGGCCATCTGCAACTATAGGGGCGCATGGCCCCATCTCCATGAATCCCTCTACAAGTCTCAGTAGAATGGCAAAACCAGCATTTTGCATTACTTGGATCTGTACATAAAAACAAGGGATCTCCAGGTTGCCAAATGGCAATATTCAACGGTGTTGTTCCCAAAAGGGAAGGACCCAAATTTGATTATTTTCCAAAAGAACAAAGTAATTACATTTGAATTATGGTGCTGGAAAAGACTCTTGAGAGTCCCGTGGACCGCAAGAAGATCATACCTCTCCATTCTGAAGGAAATCAGCCCTGAGTGCTCACTGGAGGGACAGATCCTGAAGCTGAGGCTCCAATACTTTGGCCACCTCATGAGAAGAGAAGACTCCCTGGAAAAGACCCTGATGTCGGGAAAGATGGAGGGCACAAGGAGAAGGGGACGACGGAGGATGAGATGGCTGGACAGTGTTCTCAAAGCTACCAGCATGCGTTTGACCAAACTGCGGGAGGCAGTGGAAGACAGGAGTGCCTGGCATGCTCTGGTCCATGGGGTCACAAAGAGTCGGACACGACTAAACTACTAAACAACAACACAATTACATTTGATTTCCAAAACTGCAAAAAAACTGACAGGAGCTGGAGACCAGGAATGTCTAGATGACCACAAGTTCCCCGTCCCTGACTTAACACCACTGTGGTCCCTCTTACTGCCACCCTGAGCTGCTTCAGGAAGAAGGACAGGATATAAATTCCATAAATAAAATTATTATTATCAGCCACTCGCATCTCTCAGTCAAAGCAGAAAGATTTATCTGGAAAGTCTTGATCAGTGAAATTTAAGATCATGTTTCCAACTGGGAGAAAACGTGTGATGAACTTTGAGGGGGAATCGAAAGATATTTCTAAGAGATGCTTTTTAAATATATATATATTCTGTAAGAGAAACTTCCCCACCCAGAGAAGGAACTTGTGCATCCCCAAACTAGATAGTTCCCGGCTGCCAATTATTTGGGAGGAGACTGAGCCTCAAATGCATTTCAGATGACTTTTTTCTTTTTCATTTCTACTCTCCAATGCCCTCCTTCAGACAATCATTTGATTTCCCCATTGTTCCACTGAAAACACAGTGATTTTCCCCTTGGTAGGGCTTCTTGAAATAAACAAAGCCCTAATCCAGACCTATCCTGGCCTTGATAATGAGTAATATCAGCAGCAAAGCCAAAGTCCTGAGGACTCCTTCTGTTTCTTCCCCAAGGAAAGGCAAAGGAATCTGGCAGGCTATTCTCTCCAACAGGCGAGAAGAGTTGCAGATGTAAGTAGGAAAACTAGATTTTACACAGCGGATTAAGAGCTATCCCCAGTGTGCAACTGAAGGGCATGAGTTGGCATTGCCTCTCTTCACAAACAAACCTTGCATTTCTTGCTTGTTTTTCTATGCCATAAGGATTCTGCATAGAGCTGAACCAATATAGCATGTCGTTGTCCAGGGTGCTTCTGCAGGGAGAAGGATCAAACCTGCCCCCTCAAGAGACCTGGGTTGAGAGAGAAACATAGGCAAACGTCATGGGTGGCTCCAGGGAACATTCCTCAGAGACGAAGGAAAGAGCAAGGAAGAGCCAGAGTGTGAGAGGTGAGAACGTGGAACATTATCCATGCTGGCATGCTGATTTTCTAATTATATCATTGGCCAAGCATCTAGTAGGGCGAACCAGGAAGTGGCCTCTTCAGACAACCGAACGACTCTGCTTTTCTCATCTCTGCCGCTGCGATCTCTTGGGTGATATGGACACTGTTAGGCAGTTGAATGTGCATGCGTACTCCATCTGTTTCTCTCCCTGCCACCCTCCAGCAGCCCTGGGTACCCACACTACACCACTGAGTGGGTCTCCTGTTGCCTCCACTCCAGTAACCAGACTGATCATTTGATGTGCTGGGAAGAAGAAGAAGAAGAAGAAGAAGAAGAAGAAGAAGAAGAAGAAGAAGAAGAAGAAGAAGAAGAGGAGGAGGAGGAGGAGTAGTAGTAGTTTGGATTTGATATCCCACTTCATCACTACCCGAAAGAGTCTCAAAGTGGCTTACATTCTCCTTTCCCTTCCTCCCCCACAACAAACATTCTGTGAGGTGAGTGGGGCTGAGAGACTTCAAAGAAGTGTGACTAGCCCAAGGTCACCCAGCAGCTGCATGTGGAGGAGCAGGGAATCGAACCTTGTTCACCAGATTACGAGTCTACCACTCTTAACCACTACACCACACTGGGAGTGCTCAGCTGATCTGAAAAAGGCGGCTGAAAAATGGCTGCATGGGAAATATGCATGAGCATGTGCAAATGGGCACATGGGAGATTGTAAGGTGGCCCCACACACCCTCGACCTCTCCCACCGCTGCCGTGTGGCCCCTGGACATTTAAGGAAGGATGGTAGTGGCCCTTGGGCTGAAAAAGGCCAGCCATCCCCTGTTCAGGGAGAAAGCTGATGAGTACTTTTAAAGGATTGTGGGAAAGCTCAATGAGAACTCTAGGGCCTGGTCTAAAGAAGTTGGAAACTACAGTGGTACCTCGGGTTACAAATGCTTCGGATTACAAACTCCGCTAACCCAGAAGTAGTAACTCAGGTTATGAACTTTGCCCCAGGATGAGAACGGAAATCATGCGCCAGTGGCGCAGTGGCAGCGGGAGGCCCCATTAGCGAAAGCACGCCTCAGGTTAAGAACAGTTTCAGGTTAAGAATGGACCTCCGGAATGAATTAAGTTCATAACCCAAGGTACCACTGTTGCATCATTTTTAATAAAGTACAGGAAATTTACTAACTTCTATTCAAAGATTCTAAACAATACAGCCCCTGCCTACAGACTTACAATCTAATAGGTGTGGCAGAAAAGGAAAAGCTGGTTGAGGAGGGAAGAGGGAAACAAACAAACTCATGTACCAGTTCTTCGATTTACCCTGTCATTCTTACAATAAGAAGCTGGTATAGAGACCAGCTCTAAGGTCCCTCCCTGCCCGCAGACTGTCTCGCCAGAGTGGTACATGCTCTAGTTATCTCCCACTTGGACTACTGCAATGCACTCTATGTGAGGCTACCTTTGAAAGTGACTCGGAAACTACAACTAATCCAGAATGCAGCAGCTAGACTGGGGGTGGCCGCCGAGACCACATAACACCGGTCTTGAAAGATCTACATTGGCTCCCAGTACGTTTCCAAGCCCAATTCAAAGTGTTGGTGCTGACCTTTAAAGCCCTAAATGGCCAGTATACCTGATGGAACGTCTCCACCCCCATCATTCTGCCCGGACACTGAGGTCCAGTGCTGAGAGCCTTCTGGCGGTTCCCTCATTGCGAGAAGCAAAGCTACAGGGGACCAGGCAGAGGGCCTTCTCGGTAGTGGCGCCCGCCCTGTGGAACACCCTTCCATCAGATGTCAAAGAGATAAACAACTACCTGACATTCAGAAGACATCTAAAGGCAGCCCTGTTCAGGGAAGTTTTTGATGTGTGACATTTTAGTGTATTTTTTGTCTTTGTTGGAAGCCGCCCAGAGTGGCTGGGGAAACCCAGCAAGATGGGCGGGGTACAAATAATAGATGATGATGATGATGATGATGATGATGATGATGATGCTTACTACTACTACTACTACTACTACTACTACTAAGGGAACGGAGGAGCCAAGTAATCAAGGGTTTCTCAGCTGAGAGGATGGAGTGGGATCACACTGTAGATCCCAGCATGGGTGCTTATCCATATGTCTTACCTGCCTGCCAGGAATGTGCACAAAGGACAAGAGAGATTCCCCTCACACCTGTCTCTCTCTTGCTTGCACATTGTAGTATTTGTTTATTACTGTTTGCGTAATAGATTGTTAGCAGTGAACATAGCTAAAGACAACATATCCATAGAAAAGAGATGGGTGGATGGCGAGGGCACCTATCTGATGGCAATAATTTCTTTTTAGAAATCCTTTTTCATCCCATTAAGTGAGTGTGTGTGTGTGTCTGAGGTCTGTGCCCTTCAAAATAAAGTCTACAGCAGTGAATTCCAAACATAGTGACCCCCGTACGTAACGTCTCCACATCGTGAAGTCACCCTTTAAATGATATCCAAGTTTGTTGAGGGTTGGGGTGAAATCACCGGTGCTTTTCCATTTTGGAAGAATACAAGCCTCTTCGCCATTAAAATAAAAATATTGAAAGGGGTCCAGAGGAACAGCTCAGCATGTTTTAGGGACTCCCTTGAGGACTGTGCTGTGGCTGTGTAACAGTCTAATAGCCTTGTGTTAAATAAACACACACACACACACACACACACACAGCATTAAAGAACTGCCTTTGTTGGAGAGTGCAGGAATTGGTGAAATACATGCTGTGTGTGATGCTGCCTTGCATGGCAGAGTCAGAACATCAGCCTATTAATAATAATAATAATAATAATAATAATAATAATAATAATAATAATAATAATAATTTATTATTTATACCCCGCCCATCTGGCTGAGTTTTCCCAGCCATTCTGGGCGGCTTCCAATCAAGTGCTAAAAACAATACAGCATTAAATATTAAAAGCTTCCCTAAACAGGGCTGCCTTCAGATGTCTTTTAAAGATAGGATAGCTGCTTATTTCCTTCACATCTGAAGGGAGGGCATTCCACAGGGCGGGCGCCACTACCGAGAAGGCCCTCTGCCTGGTTCCCTGTAACCTCACTTCTCACAATGAGGGAACCACCAGAAGGCCCTCGGCGCTGGATATCAGTGTCCAGGCTGAACGATGGGGGTGGAGATGCTCCTTCAAGTACAGTATACAGGACCGAGGCTGTTTAGGGCTTTAAAGGTCAGCACCAACACTTTTAATTGTGCTCGGAAACGTACTGGAAGCCAATGCAGATCTCTCAGGACTGGTGTTATGTGGTCCCTGCGGCCACTCCCAGGCACCAGTCTAGCTGCTGCATTCTGGATTAATTGCAGTTTCCGGGTCACCTTCAAAGGTAGCCCCACATAGAGCGCATTGCAGTAATCCAAGCAGGAGATAACTAGAGCATGCACCACTCTGGCGAGACAGTCTGCGGGCAGGTAGGGTCTCATCTAGAGTAGGACGGTTCACACTGGCACGGAGCAGCTCTTGAGCAGGGAGGAGGGAGGAGAAAATCCTTCAGAAGAACATTTGCAGAAGACACCAAACTGGGAGGGGTTACTAATGCTGCAGAAGACAGAATCAAGATTCAAAATGACTTTAACAGAGCTGGACCCAAACTAACAAAATGTATTCCAATAGGGACAAATGTCAGATTCTGCACTTGGGCAGGAAGAACCAGATGCACCAATGTAAGATGGCTTGTGAAAAGGATCTAGGAGTCTTAGTGGACCACAAGCTTAGCATGAGTCAACAGTAGCCCCTTGGAGAACAGCTAAGTTTGTTATTGGTATGAGCTTTCGTGTGCTTGCACACTTCTTCAGATACTTCTTCAGATGCACACGAAAGCTCATACCAATAACAAACTTAGTTGGTCTCTAAGGTGCTACTAGAAGGATTTTTTTTATTTTTATTTTTACTACGGCAGACCAACACGGCTACCTACCTGTAACTATGAGTCAACAGTGTGATGTGTGATGCAGCAGCAAAAACAGCTCATGTGATCATGTGCATCAACAGAAGTCTAGTGTCCAGATCTAGGGAAGTCATAGCACCACTCTATTCTGCCTTAGTCAGACCACACCTGGAATACTGTGTCCAGTTGTTCTGGGCGCCACAATTTAAGAAGGATGTTGACAAGTCAAACATGTGCAGAGGAAGGCGACAGAGATAATCAAGAATCTGGAAACTAAGCTTTAGAAGGAATGATTGAGGGAACTGTGTATGTTTAGCCTGGTAAAGAGGAGACTGAGAGGAGATATGCTAGCTATAATCTGGGCTCTCACATGGAAGCTACAGCACGTTTGTTTTCTCCTGCTCCAGAGGGTAGGACCTGAACCATGGATTCCACTTACAAGAAAGGAGATTCCACTAAACATCAGGAAGAACTTTCTGATGGAAAGAGCTGTTTGCCCTGTTTAGGGAAGCTTTTAATGTTTGAGGCATTACTGTATTTTAATATTGTGTTGGAAGCTGCCCAGAGTGGCTGGAGAAACCCAGCCAGATGGGCGGGCTATAAATAATAAATTATTATTATTATTATTATTATTATTATTATTATTATTATTATTGAACGGACTCCCTCGGGAGGTGATTGACTCTCCTCCATTGGAAGTTTTAAAGCAGAGATTGAACGGCCATCTGTCATGGATGCTTTAGCTGAGATTCCTGCATTGCAAGGGGGGTTGGACTAGATGACCCTTGGGATCCCTTCCAACTCTATAATTCTATGAACATAAGAAGCATCTTCTGGATCAGGCCAGTGGGCCATCTATTCCAGCATGCTTCCTTTTTTTTCTAACATCCTCCAACTTCTGGGAACAAGGGAGGCTGTGAGAGGGACCCTTAAGCCTTTCCACTGTAAGAATTCCCCCTTGTAGGGCAGATGGATTCCTTACCTGCTCCAGAGGGTCACGTCGAGGCTGTGTGCTGGGAGGAGCAGCTACCTCCAAGCCTTTTCTGTCAGTTGAAACTACAAAGAGACCTCACAGACAGCCTTATCCGTTCTTGTTAAAAAGTTCGGTTGGGAACAGCAGGTAGAAGCAGCAGTTTGGGTTTCACTCTCCCCAGCCGCAAAGGGGCTAAAAATAGCCAGCCGTGAATGCAGCTTTCAGCACAAACCCTTTCGGCTTCATTTCCAAGCTCTTTATTTTGCTTCTTTTTTTTCTCCTTCCTTCCACCCACACAAACATTTTCATGTCACCATGCTCACAGAGACCTACATTTTCCACAACATGGAGGAGGAGGAGGAGACAGAAAAAAATGAGTGATCTGTCAGGGATTCTTTCGTTGTGGTTCCTGCACTGCAGGGAGTTAGACTAGATGACTCTTGGGGTCCCCTCCACCTCTACGATTTTATGATTCTGTGAAAGGGGTTTTGTACATCGGCCATGTAAACATGGGCCCCGGGTGCACTATGCATTGAAAGCACTATGATTTCACTTTAGACAGTCATACCTTCCTGTATGAAGGGACACGGGTGGCACTGTTAAACCACAAAGCCTAGGTCTTGCTGATCAGAAGGTTGGCAGTTTGAATCCCTGCAATGGGGTGAGCTCCTGTTGTTCGGTCCCTGCTCCTGCCATCTTAGCAGTTCGAAAGCACATCAAAGTGCAAGTAGATAAATAGGTACCACTCTGGTGGGAAGGTAAACGGTGTTTCCGTGCGCTGCTCTGGTTCGCCAGAAGCGGCTTAGTCATGCTGGCCACATGACCGGGAAGCTGTACGCCAGCTCCCTTGGCCAATAAAGCGAGATGAGCACCGCAACCCCAGAGTCGGTCACGACTGGACCTAATGGTCAGGGGTCCCCTTACTTTTACCTTTACCTTCCTGTAAAATGTAGTTTGCTAAGGCTGCTGACAGCTCCTAGGACACACCTCTTTCCCCCAGAGAGCTACAACTTCCATAGCAACTTAACAATCAACCCCTCTTTCCAGGAAACTCTGGCCTTCTTAGTCTTAATGGCTAGAAACCTGATGGAAACAAAAGCTTCATGCTAAATATTCAGCTTTGTTTCCAATCTGTGTTTTCCTGCAACTTTTCATATCACAAACATTCCACTTTTGTGGGGGGCAAAGGGGAGGTTGTCCTGTTTTTATTGAGCTACAGTACCAGAGTACCCCTCCAGGCAGCAAGAATGCAATAACTTTGGGCACCCACCACAGAACGACTGATATAGTGGTTAGAGTGTCAGGATAGGACCTGGGAATCTCCACTCGGTCATGAAGTTCATCGGGTGACCCTGGGGCCTAGCCTACCTCTCATGGGTGCTGTGTGGATTAAATGAGGGTCAATGACATGTTGCAGAATACAGCCACAAAAAATAAATAAACCTGAAGGGGTTCTTAAGATGTGCTAAACATCTGCCCAGAAACAGCAGCAGCCCCAAAGCTAGCTCTTCCCTCACTTCCATAGTGTCTGGTAGAATTTAAGCCAAGCCTTGCCCTGACATCACAGCATTCCAAGTTTCTCCACCAATGGCAGCCAGTCTTGTAGAGAAGTGGGTGGGGAACCTGGTTAAGCTCTACAGAGCCAGTAGTGGGTGTTCGTTTTGGTACTGATGTCTAGGTTGGGCCTAGCATTAGATGGATCTATCTATTTCCAACCTGTGCTAATTTTGCATGTGTTCATTCATCAGGTCTTTACATTCAACCTTTCACTCATATGTGTGATTTTTAAAAACAAAAATAAGTATCAAATAATACAATACAATCAGAGGACCTTGTGGCACCTTAGGTAAAGGGACCCCTGACCATTAGGTCCAGTCGTGACCGACTCTGGGGTTGCGGTGCTCATCTCGCTTTACTGGCCGAGGGAGCCAGCGTACAGCTTCCGGGTCATGTGGCCAGCATGTCTAAGCCACTTCTGGCGAACCAGAGCAGCGCACGGAAACACCGTTTACCTTCCCACCAAAGTGGTACCTATTTATCTACTTGCACTGGCATGCTTTCGAACTGCTAGGTTGGCAGGAGCAGGGACCGAGCAACGGGCGCTCACCCCGTCGCGGGGATTCGAACCGCCAACCTTCTGATCGGCAAGCCCTAGGCTCTGTGGTTTAACCCACAGCGCCACCCACGTCCCTTAGCACCTTAGAGATATACAAATTTACTGTGGTGTAAGCAGAAATTGATCCACAATTAATGTTTGGAACTCACTGCCACATGATAATGATGACATTGGGGCAGAATTTTAGGACAGAAATCTGGAGCTGCACTCGGCAGAGTGAGCAAGAGAGGGTCCCCAAACACAGCAGGGCCAGTTTGCCATGTTTTGAAGCAAAGGATATAATGCACATTACAATCTAAGCAGGAGGGGGTGTCCCCCATCGTTGAGACCAGTCTAAAATGACCTAACAGCATCGTTGCCACAAGGCACAGGACATCACCTTGGTTGGATTTTAAAGGGGATCAAACACATTCATGGAGGAGCTCGACGGCTATAGCCAAGTAGAGCTTCCACATCCAGATGCACTATACCTCTGAATACCATATTGTGGGGTGTAACAATGGGAGTGGGAGCGACCTGCTTCTGGGCTTTCCAGTTGGCTGCAGCTGGAAACAGAATTCTTGGCTGGATGGGCCCGTTGCCCCCATGAGGGTCGTTCTTGCGTTCTCGCTTCATGACATCAACTTTTGGCTTTCAGAATGCACCTCTTCGGCTCCGTCCTCCATCTGGCTCCTGTCCACGTAAAGAGGGCTTGATTGATGTTGCAGGAGATGGGAGCTGTGAATCACGGATTCCAAACCCTGACGGTTTCTCTGGTTGAGTCTGTTTGGAGGCAGGATCCTTAGCGACATCATCTGCAGCTAGGGGTGCTTCTGGGAGCCCCTCTGTAGCAGCTACGGGTGAATCATTCATTGAACAAGAGAGGCATGGGAGCGGGGGAGGAGAGGAAGAGAAGAATGAATGAATGGGAGCACACTCAGAACTCGGTTGGTTGCTAGAAAATTGCAAGCACCTGGCACCAGCAGAAAGAAGGCAGGAAAAGAGAGCGGGGGAGAATGAAGTCATCTCGGCGCCCTTTGCCAGTTTGAATGGGCAGCGCAGGTGCCGGGTTGCAGGTGTCCCGCCTTGCACTTGGTTGGTGGCATTTGACTGCCTGAGAAGCCCATCTGCCTGCCCCAGTGCCTGGCAACTCCAGAACTGGACATTGAGTAGGGCATATTTTCTGTCTCTAGTCTTGCAGTGCTTCTGAGACTGTTGCAAAGGGCAAATCCCATGCTAGGTGTCATTAGGAAAAGAACTAATAATAATAATTTATTATTTATACCCCACCCATCTGGCTGGGTTTCGCCAGCCACTCTAGGCGGCTTCTAAAAAAATATTAAAATACAGTAATGCATCAAACATTAAAAGCTTCCCTAAACAGGGTTGCCTTCAGATGTCTTCTAAAAGTCTGGTAGTTGTTGTTCTCTTTGTTATCTGGTGGGAGGGCGTTCCACAGGGCGGGTGCCACTACCGAGAAGGCCCTCTGCCTGGTTCCCTGTAACTTGGCTTCTCGCAGTGAGGGAACAGCCAGAAGGCCCTCGGAGCTGGACCTTAGTGTCCAGGCAGAACGATGGGGGTGGAGATGCTCCTTCAGGTATACAGGACCGAAGCCATTTAGGGCTTTAAAGGTCAGCACCAACACTTTGAATTGTGCTCGGAAACGTACTGGGAGCCAATGTAGGTCTTTCAAGATCCTCTTCTGAGAGGATCACCCACACTCACCCAGTTAGCTGTCACTGTTCTAAATGGAAGGTAGCTGAAGGTTATGGTGGGGTCAGATGACAGGAAGATGCCTCTCCCCTCCCTTCTCCCTTCTATCCCCCCCTCCCCACCCCACCCCAGCCAACAACAACCTTGCAAGCTGCTTGGAGATTTAGCAGAACACACCCAGGCTCTCGCAGAAAAAAGAAGCCGGCTTTTTAAAAACGTCAGTTAGTGCCTGGCGGTGAGTGACAAGTAAGCAGCGCACTTTTGAGGCATATATATTGTTTCCTGTTAATGCATGACTAACCGTGCGGGATAGGAACAGGAACCACAGCAAGAGGTTGTAGGAAATACTCAGAGATCAGTGAGCATAGTTGCAGAGAAAGAAAAAGCCATTTTAATTTCATTGCTGCTGCCCGCTTTTTGGAAAGGCATGGAAAACGGGAGGCATGAAAGCAAGCAATGGGTTGCCCCCCCCCCACACACACACACACATTATATGAAATGTAAAATTTCTCGTGTAAGGTTATTTCACTGCTGTCGTTGTCATTGCTGTCATTGCATTTAAGAACTTGGCAACTGCTGGATATTTTTCGTCCCCTTGTTTTAACCCAGAGAAGCTCCGAAGCATTGTGATGGATTGTGTAAACTGCTTGCCCATAGTGGTACCTCAGGTTAAGTACTTAATTCGTTCCGGAGGTCCGTACTTAACCTGAAACTGTTCTTAACCTGAAGCACCACTTTAGCTAATGGGGCCTCCTGCTGCTACCACACCACCGGAGCACAATTTCTGTTCTCATCCTGAAGCAAAGTTCTTAACCTGAAGCACTATTTCTGGGTTAGCGGAGTCTGTAACCTGAAGCGTATGTAACCTAGAGCGTATGTAACCTGAGGTACCACTGTAATTGAAGAAAGGAATCTGTAGGACTGCCCTTCATCCAGACAAGGAAGAGACATTATCAGAGTCCAAGGGGCGTGGCCTGGGAACAGAATCATAGACTTGTAGAGTTGGAAGGGACCCAAGGGACATCTAGTCCAACCCCCGGCAATGCAGGAATCTCAGCTAAAGCATCCATGACAGATGGCCACCCAACCTCTGCTTAACAACCTCCAAGGGAGGAGAGACCACAACCTCCCAAGGGAATCTCTTCCGCTGACAAACAGCTCTTACCCTACAAAACTTCTTCACGATGTCTAGTCAGAATCTTCTTTCTTGTAACTTGAAGCGGTTGGTTCTTCCCCCCCCAAAAAAAAAATTATTCATTTTGGTGTAGGTGGCGCTGTAGGGACGTAGGTGGCGCTGTGGGTTAAACCACGGAGCCTAGGACTTGCCAATCAGAAGGTCGGCGGTTCGGTCCCTGCTCCTGCCCACCTAGCAGTTCGAAAGCACGTCAAAGTGCAAGTAGATAAATAGGTACCGCTTTGGCGGGAAGGTAAACGGCGTTTCCATGCGCTGCTCTGGTTCGCCAGAAGCGGCTTAGTCCTGCTGGCCACATGACCCGGAAGCTGTACGCCGGCTCCCCTGGCCAATAAAGCGAGATGAGCGCCCAACCCCACAGTCGGTCATGGCTGGACCTAATGGTCAGGGGCCCCTTTACCTTTGCCTTTAACACAAATAAAGAACACACAAAAAAACCAATACAAACAAATTCTTGTCATATCCTTTTTTTCCTAAACATTGTTAAGTGGGCGTCCCCAATTCCCACCTATCTGATTTTCATTTTACTTCATCTTTAGCAGTTTACATATATCATAGTTTCAAACCATCTTTTTTTTATCACACTTAAAATAACTTCACATTTTATCACTTACAAATAATACTATTTTAAAATACACTATCTTCTACTTCTAACCCTACAGCCTCTATCCACTTCCAAAACTCTTCAACGATTTAAATATTAACATATTTTTTCAAATATTCCTTAAACTTCTTCCAGTCTTCTTCCACCGTCTCTTCTCTCTGGTCTCAGAGTCTCCCGGTCAGTTTGGCAAGTTCCATATAGTCCATCATCTTCATGTGCCATTCTTCGATAGTTGGTAAATCTTGTTTCTTCCAACTCTTCGCTAGCAATATTCTCGCAGCTGTTGTGGCGTACAGAAAAAAAGTAACATCCTTTTTGGGGATTTCAACCCCCTGAAGCCGTTGGTTCGTGTCCTATCCTCCAAGGGTCAGAGGCCTGGTCTGCAGGGCTGAAGTTCTCTGCTTCTACCATAGGAGGACAACCTCTTCTTGGGAAGGGCAATCCAGCCATTGTAGATTGTTGTGGGTTGTTGTTGTCGTTGTTTTAAAGATAGCCATCACAGAAGCACATTGTCATCAAAGGCAAGAGCCCTTATGCAGGCAGCCTGAGGCTTCCAAACATGTTTTACAGCCCTGGAGAATGCAGAACTGGAGATCAGCCCGGGCTCCATTCAGCAACAGGTTTGCTCTTGCTGTTGGGTGTTTTGATGCTGCAGGCAAAATACACAGAAGCCGCCAGCTCCTATACCAGATCTGTGAGGGTCCGAAGTGGCGGAGAGCTCAGATTACAAAGAGGGAGTTGGCTTCCTTTCTGTTTGAGATGACCCCCTTAGCTGCTGCTGCTTCTAGAAGGCCACTGAAGGCTTGAATTGGCCAGGTTTGGGGTTTGCAGGTTTCATGGAGGGACATCCCATCTCTTTGCTCACTCTCCCCTAATTATACACACACACAAACACACACACACACACACAGTGGTACCTCGGGTTAAGTACTTAATTCGTTCCGGAGGTCCATTCTTAACCTGAAACTGTTCTTAACCTGAAGCACCACTTTAGCTAATGGGGCCTCCTGCTGCTGTCGCACCGCTTGAGCACGATTTCTGTTCTCATCCTGAAGCAAAGTTCTTAACCCGAGGTAATATTTCTGGGTTAGCCGAGTCTGTAACCTGAAGCGTATGTAACCTGAGGTACTACTCTGTGTGTGTATAATTTATTAGTTTTTTAACATACCATTTTCAGCAGTGATTAAACATACTTTTACATCTTATTCAATTTTTTTTTACTTCCATCAGTCCTGTCTGAAAATTTTCCAGTCTAATCACTTAGTATGCATTTCTTATTTTCCTATTACAGTGGTACCTCAGGTTACATACGCTTCAGGTTAAGAACTTTGCTTCAGGATGAGAACAGAAATCGTGCTCCGGCGGCGCGGCAGCAGCAGGAGGCCCCATTAGCTAAAGTGGTGCTTCAGGTTAAGAACAGACCAGAACGAATTAAGTACTTAACCCGAGGTACCACTGTACATTTCAAACTCATAACCAATATCTCTATCTTTTTCTACTTTGTAACACTTCGTATATTTCTCCTTACAAAACTTCTTGTAGTCCCACTAGCATAATTGGTTGATTACAGTTGCTCTTCAAATAATTCATATACTTCTTCCAATCTTCTGTAAATCTCTGGTCCCGCAAGTTTCAAATCCTTCCTGTCATTTTGTCCAATTCTGCATAGTCCATTAATTTCGTCTGCCATTCTTCTTTTGTCACTCCCCCCTAATTTGAGCAAGTGTTAGGGATGGAGAGTCTTCACCTGTTTACCCCAGACCTGTACCTTCCCAGCCGACTCCGGTTGTGCAGAACCACCAAATACGTACATTAATGTTAGTCTATTTTTTTTTGCAAGCCCAGGGTGATGTTTCAAAACAAACTGGCCTCAGCTGTGGCACATCTTTGAGAAGACACACAAGAAGAGTATTCAAGTTCTGGCTCTGAGAATGCAGTAGCCACATTCACACCATGAATTTAAAGATGCTATTGATGCCACGTTTAACAGTATGATTTCCCCTCAAAATCCTGGGAACTGTAGTTAGTTAAGAATGCTGAAAGTTGCTAGAAGACCCCTATTCCACCTTACAGAGCTACAGTTTCCAGAGTTCCCTCAGAAGAGGGATTGGTTGTTCAACCGCTCTGCAAATTGTAGCACGGTGCGGTGGAATAGGGGTCTCTTAGCAACTCTCAGCACTCTTAACAAACTACAGCTGCCAGGATTCTTTGGGGCACGCCAAATGTGCTTTAAATGTATGGTATGCATCAGCCCAGGGACGCGGGTGGTGCTGTGGGTTAAACCACAGAGCCTAGGACTTGCCAATCAGAAGGTTGGCAGTTCAAATCCCCGTGACGGGGTGAGCTCCCATTGCTCAGTCCCTGCTCCTGCCAACCTAGCAGTTCAATAGCACGTCAAAGTGCAAGTAGATAAATAGGTACCGCTCCAGCGGGAAGGTAAACGGTGTTTCCGTGCGCTGCTCTGGTTCGCCAGAAGCGGCTTAGTCATGCTGGCCACATGACCCGGAAGCTGTACACCGGCTCCCTTGGCCAGTAAAGCGAGCGCCGCAACCCCAGAGTCAGTCACGACTGGACCTAATGGTCAGGGGTCCCTTTACCTTTACTTTTTATGTGTCCATAGCTGTCAATGTTTCCCTTTTTTAAAGGGAAATTCCCTTATTCCGAATAGGATTCCTCACAAGAAAAGGGAAAAGTTGACAGCTATGTATGCGTCAGCCCCATCCTTGATCGTGTGTGCGCGCATGCATGCATGTTTCCAAAAGCAGAGCAACTTTTAATAGTACCTGTTTCAAATATAGATCTGATGAATTAACCATGACTTAATGGACAAATGAAAATAAAATTATGAGCAGCAGAAGGATACTGTGGTTTATCCACACTTACCTTCCCTCTGTGCTTTCCGGGCAATGTCCACACTTTAAAGCTTTTACAAGGTCTAAGCACCCTTTTTTGGGTGCTGGGTTTAAAGCTGAATCAGAGCACGGATTGTCGTTTGGAATTTCTGCAGATTGACCTCGATATTACTGGTTGTGTGAGCCGATGTAATTCTAAATTCTCCTTGGAGGCAACAAACTAACCCATCAGGGAGATGTCTGTAAGCTTTCTCTCTTTTTCCTGTTGCTACATGCATGAGGTTCTTTTACGGGGGAGGGGGTGCTTAAAAATCTGGCACCCTTCCTGTACAATGGTTGCAATCTTAAGGTCCCCCACCTCTTGCTTAATATGCAGAGATTTGCTCTTATATTACATTTAATTGCAACAGAAAGAGGCAGTGTGGTATAGCTGTTAAGGTGTCAGACTAGGACCTGGGAGGTAAAGGTAAAGGGACCCCTGACCACTAGGTCTAGTCGTGGCCGACTCTGGGGTTGCGGCGCTCATCTCGCTTTATTGGCCGAGGGAGCCGGCGTACAGCTTCCAGGTCATGTGGCCACATGACTAAGCCGCTTCTGGCGAACCAGAGCAGCGCACGGAAACACCGTTTACCTTCCCACTAGAGTGGCACCTATTTATCTACTTGCACTTTGACGTGCTTTCGAACTGCTAGGTTGGCAGGAGCAGGGACCGAGCAATGGGAGCTCACCCCGTAGCGGGGATTCGAACCGCCAACCTTGTGATTGGCAAGTCCTAGGCTCTGTGGTTTAACCCACAGCACCACCCGTGTCCCAGGACCTGGGAGACCAGGTTTCAAATCCCAACTGGGTGACCTTGGGACAGTCATTGCCTCTCAGCCTAACCCACTTCACAGGGTTGCTGTGAGGATTAAATGATGAGGGGGAGAACCATGCTTGCCACCTTGAGCTCCTTGGAGAAAAAGATGGGATGGAGGTGCCATAAGTCATAAAACAAATATTTACTTTATTTTCCACATACACCGTATGGAATCATAATCTTGCTTTGGTGTTTTGGAGTTTGTATGGATGTCATGCATGGATTTCTGGTGGGGGTTTTTTCTTCTTCTTCTCTTCAATGGCCATTACATCACTAGGATCTCGAAGGTGCTAATGTTTGAGCTGGCTCTGCCATGTCCCTTCTACAAGAATTGAAGATCAGTGTGCGCTGTGGTGTAACTTAGATATTAGCCAGCCTGCTTACAAGGAAGCAGACCACTACCGTATTGTATAAATATTACCTCATTTACTGTCAACAGTTGCGGGCTCCTTTCCCTCCCCTTCTAAGTATGTGACTAATTGGGAAGAACGAGTTTCGCCGCCTTGCCAGGAAACTGCCTTGCCAGGAAACAGGGCAAGAGGCATTTAGCAATTTATTTAGCCAACCCCGTCCCAAGAGCTGGGATCTATTTCCTACGAATTAAGAGGCTGCATCTCGGATGCAATGTGCAAAGCTGCCTTTTGGCACCTTATAAGCTTGGGCCGCCATTTTGTTGATGCGCTTTTAGGTACTGTGTTTTTTCAGCCGCGGGATGAGGGGTAACCTTCAGGGTGTTACACGACCAATTCGGAGCCAAAATCTGCCCTCCAGTTTCTCCAAATGTGGATGTGTGCACTCACATGCCTGCATGTGAAAGAGGGTTCCATTTTGCCATCTCATTCCCCGAGCACTATAGACATAATAATAATAATAATAATAATAATAATAATAATAATAATAATAATAATTTATTTATACCCTGCCCATCTGGGCAGCTTCTAAAAAAATATTAAAATACTGTAATACATCAAACATTAAAAGCTTCCCTAAACAAGGCTGCCTTCAGATGTCTTCTAAAAGTCTGGTAGTTGTTGTTCTCTTTCACATCTGGTGGGAGGGCGTTCCACAGGGCGGGCGCCACTACCGAGAAGGCCCCATGCCTGGTTCCCTGTAACTTGGCTTCTCGCAGTGAGGGAACCGCCAGAAGGCCCTCGGCGCTGGACCTCAGTGTCCGGGCTGAATGATGGGGGTGGAGACGCTCCTTCAGATATACTGGACCGAGGCCGTATATCCAGTATTATAATTATCATTTATAACCTCAGTGGGTGCGGGTTTGAGCTTGCTTTATCATTGCAAAGTGGCTCAAAAGTACCACGAAGAAGGAGCCACTGAGAGGAGTATCACAATGACACATTTAATCCAAAACACATTTAATCCAAAACACAATGAGGTGGGGGGGGATGCAACAGGCTGCTGCTTGTAATACAGAACTGAAACAAATCTGCACGCTGCCTGAGAGCTGACTCTGCATTTCCTGGTATGGCAAGCCAGGAGGGCCAATACATCACAGTGGCCAAGGATGGCATGTGTTTTTCTTTCCATTGAACAGTTATCCTATTCTTTGCAGCCTCCCTGGCTGCCCACACTTAAACAAAGCAAGACATGGGAGCAGTTTCACTGTGAAAGACAAGCACCCGAGAAGGCTGTTGAGATGATGGTGGGGATTATTATTAATATTTTTAAAATTTGTACACCATCCTATGTCCACAGGTCTCAGAGCAGTCACAACATAAAATCACAATATAAAAACACAAAATACATAATAAAAACAAAAACAACCCCCGTCCCAACACATTTTACAAGGGCATTGGATTATTTGCAGAATGAAAGGACATTCATTAATACCCTCTCCTACCACCTAAAAAGTAATACAGTAGTACCTCAGGATGCGAACGGGATCCGTTCCGGAGCCCCATTCACATCCCGAACGGGACGCAAGACGTGACGGTGCGTCTGCGCATGCGCGGGTCGCGTTTTGCCGCTTCCGCGCAAACGCGTGACATCATTTTGAGCGTCTGTGCATGTGCGAGCGGCGAAACCCGGAAGTAACGCGCTCCGTTACTTCCAGGTTGTCGTGGAGCGCAACTCGAATGTGCTCAACCCGAAGCATATTCAACTCGAGGTATGACTGTACAGTCATACCTCGGGTTACAGACGCTTCAGGTTGTGCGTTTTCGGGTTACTGACGCACCGAAACCCAGAAGTACCAGAATGGCTTACTTCCGGGTTTCGGGGCTCGCGCATGTGCATAAGCGCTAAATTGCACTTTGCGCGTGCACAGAAGCACCGAATCACAACCCACGCGTGCGCAGACGTGGCGCTGTGGGTTGCGGACGCTGCAGGTTGCGAACGTGCCTCCCATATGGATCACGTTTGCAACCCAAGCATCCACTGTAAAGGTACAACAAAAAATTCACACCAGACCCATGAGAATTTCACACACACACACACACACACACCTTTGCTAATTCTTGAATACAATCTATTTTCTATTAATATTTGTTTGTTGCATTCATATCCCACCTTTTCCTCAGAGGAGGTCGAGGTGGCATACATAGTTATCCCCTTCCTCAATTAATCCCCACAATAGCCCTGTGAAGTAGGTTGAACTGAGTAGTAGTGACTGGCCCAAGCTCAGCCAGGGAGCTCCATGGCCCAGTGGGGATTTGAAACTGGGCCCACTGAGACCAGTACGCTAACCATTATGCCACACTTGCTCTCAATCAATTTGTCAGTAGAGAATGGTGCCCAAAAAAAGTTTGAGAACTTTTCAGCACTGCTTGTAACAGATAAAACCAAACACCGTGGGAACAAAAGTAAAATGCTTAGGGCGGAGAATACTGTTGCCCTCAGGTCCTGCTGATGGGTTTTTCACAGGCATCCAGATGACCACGATGAGAGCAGGATGCTGGACTAAAATCGGCCTTGGGTTTGATAATAATAATAATAATAATTTATTATTTATACCCCGCCCATCTGGCTGGGCCTCCCCAGCCACTCTGGGCAGCTTCCATAAAAACCAAAAATACAGTAAAATGATCTAGCATGGATGTTCTTACGTTCTTATGCTTGAGGAATTCCTTTTCTGTCAATGCCAAAGCAAACTGCCCAAACTAATGTACAGACTGGAATATAATTATCCTTCAGATTTCACACATCTCTGAATTTTGCATTGCAGTTTTTGGCTCAAAAAAGGGAAAAAAGGTACCAAAACGTGCTTTAAAATGCATTTTTCAGGATAGGCTGCTCTCAGAAATGTATAGGTTGAGATGAAATATTTCTATATAGATGTGCATTTTCTAACAAAATACCATTTGAAGGCGTAGAAGTGGTCTTCAAATGGTGCCGCCACTGGGGACCCAACCCCCTCCCTCAGCACTCCCCCACAGTGTTTTTTTCATCTCCATTGAAATTGATCATGAAATGAATTACACAATTAATTGTGTTTGTTTCAACAGCCATGGATAATCAGATGAACCAAGTAGGTTTTATAAGAAGCCGAACTGCAGCAAAATGGAAACAGCACTGCTTTCAATGAATATCAGGGCCCTGAACTTAGCCCAGGAGCTAACCAGAAACCTATGCAAGTCTTTCAAGTTTTCATAGGTTGGCAGCATTCTGCCCAGAGAACAGCTGCTGCATTTTGCAGCCATTGCATCTTCCCAGATCAGTGTCAAGAGCTGCCCCACACAGAGCACATTGCAGTCTGGAGGTTACCAGACTGCTCCAGAAACAGCCCATCCCTAAATATAGTAACAAAATAACCAAGTGCAGCTGGGGAATCTATCATAAAATAACTGTGTTGGCCCAGAAGGGCCTGTTGGAACAAAAAATTCATTTCATGGAACAGGCCCAACAACCCCTCTGGGATTCCTCAAAGGCAGACCACACAAGGAAATGTCCTTCCATGCACAGATTGCCCAGCACCTGTGGCAAAATTCTCAGGCAGATGCTGTTAGCGCAAATCACCACCAAGTGCTGTAAGTTTCATTCTATGGATGCAGAATAAAAAAGGTAAAGGACCCCTGGACGGTTAAGTCCGGTCAAAGACACTCATCTCACTTTTAGGCTGAGGCATTTGTCCACAGACAGCTTTCCAGGTCATGTGGCTGACATAACTAAACCACTTCTGGAGCAACGGAACACTTTGACAGAAACCAGAGTGCACAGAAACACTGTTTACCTTCCCGCCACAGCAGTACCTATTTATCTACTTGCACTGGCGTGCTTTAAAACTGCTAGGTTGGCAGGAGCTGGAACAGAACAGCGGGAGCTCGCTCCATCGCCGGGATTCGAACCACCAACCTTCTAACTGGCAAGCTCAAGAGGCTCAGTGGTTTAGATCACAGTGCCACCCGTATCCCTACATGCAGAATATGCCTGCACCCATATAGTACCAGTTGCACTGGTTGCCAATGTGTGTCCAGGCCTGATTCCAAATGCTACTGATGGCTAGCGGATGAGGAGCTTGCACGCTGGCTGAAATTGCGCAGGTTAAATCCTCTCTGCAAGGCAGAGTTTGTAAGGTTACCTGTGCTGAAATCTTTTAAGCTCCACGCCTTGCTTGGGAGGCGAAGCCCGCTCAACTCTGGGAGGCTCTTCTTGCGAGATCTGGTGGGGTCATCTGAGTTCCCATGAAATCTTGCACTGACACCCCTGGCATTCCAGAGCTGGCACACTGAGCAGGCCTTGCTCAGAGTTCAACTGCGCATGGTTAAAATTGTGCAGGTTAACTACATGTAAGATGCTTCCGTGTTGCGTTTCAGAAAAAGAAAAGAAACTATGAGTTAACTGTGGGTTGTAAGCAAGGTTGGGCATAAAGGTAAAGGTAAAGGGACCCCTGACCATTAGGTCCAGTTGCAGACGACTCTGGCGTAGCGGCGTTCATCTTGCTTTATTGGCCAAGGGAGCCGGCGTACAGCTTCCGGGTCATGTGGCCAGCATGACTAAGCCGCTTCTGGAGAACCAGAGCAGCGCAAGGAAACACCATTTACCTTCCTGCCGGAGAGGTACCTATTTATCTACTTGCACTTTGAGGTGCTTTCGAACTGCTAGGTTGGCAGGAGCAGGGACTGAGCAACAGGAGCTCACCCCGTCGTGGGGATTCGAACCGCCAACCTTCTGATCGGCATGCCCTAGGCTCTGTGGCTTGGGGATGGGAACACACCGGACTCAGGGTATACCATGATGTACATAGAGCTTTTGTGTGCTTCCAGACAAGTATTTATTGTAGGATCGGCACAGCTCATGCATGCAAGTTTATGGCAGAGTCCACATCATATCATGGGCATCAAAATACTAGCCTGCATTCCAGCACCACCTCATTTAACCCAGAATTTTCAAGGAAAAGCCCATTCTCTCTTTAAAAAAACAACACCTGTTGCCATTGACCTGTTTGTCTGAATGACCCATTCACAATATCAAGTCCCTACCTGGAAGCACCCTGAATTCTGATTTATACACATTAGTCTGAGAGGTGCGAATCAGGTCAATTAGTGCAGGAATTAACAAATATCAAATTCCTCAAGCATTCCTAAAA
The DNA here is from genome assembly GCF_027172205.1 of Podarcis raffonei. Taxonomy (NCBI): domain Eukaryota; kingdom Metazoa; phylum Chordata; class Lepidosauria; order Squamata; family Lacertidae; genus Podarcis; species Podarcis raffonei. Next base: position 67,326,543 of record NC_070611.1, read on the forward strand.
CAGAGCAAAACATTTCACAATAGCCGGTGGGTAAACAAGTTGGAAATGGAGTTGCAAGGTTGAATGGTGATTCAATAGCGTCCAACATGTGCTCAAATTTTGATGCTCTCTTTACTCTGTAGTTTCCCCTCCCTTTTCAGGGGAACATTAAAATTTTACTGTATTGGGGGGGGAGGAAAGAAATCAAAATTCTCAAGCATTGGGGTGTTAGACAAGAGTAATAAACCCCAGAATGAATAACTCCAAACTGGTAATTTTAATCACAGAAGCACAAAGAACTCAGAGAGTTTGATAATGAACATAAAATATTGTGGCCATTAAAATATTAAAAAAGTTCACCGTCCTTCCATTCCAATTTACTTCCCTATAAATCAGGGAGCAATTTAATCAAATATTCTTCTACTTTAATTGTTTTTACCCTGCTTTTATGTTAAATTTCACTGAGTTACTGCCGGCACAAGGGTTCACATTATTTGGGGAGGGGGGGAAATGTCAGTGGATGGGCAGGAATTAGTATAAAATTCAAACATTAGGTCTGAACACTGAAGGACGTGTTGGGCAAGGCTTGGCAAAACAGATCCATGAAAGAGGGTGTATCTGGGTTACGAAAATCACACCTATTGGCCTTTCCATAGCCCAGGATGAAGAACCATTCTCAGCCTGCTGCTGCCTTCCATTTTGGATAACTATTTGGGAGCCAGGGGCTCAGCAGGGTCAGAGGCAAAAGTGGTTAGAGGTGAGGGTAGCTAGGTAATAGGGTAAGGTAAAGGGACCCCTGACCATTGGGTCCATTCGTGGCCGACTCTGGGGTTGTGGCGCTCATCTCGCTTTATTGGCCGAGGGAGCCGGCGAACAGCTTCCGGGTCATGTGGCCAGCATGACTAAGCCGCTTCTGGCGAACCAGAGCAGCGCCTGGAAACGCCGTTTACCTTCCCACTGGAGTGGTACCTATTTATCTACTTGCACTTTGACGTGCTTTCAAACTGCTAGGTTGGCAGGAGCAGGAACCTGAGCAACAGGAGCTCACCCCGTTGCAGGGATTCGAACTGCTGACCTTCTGATCGGCAAGTCCTAGGCTCTGTGGTTTAACTCACAGCGCCACCCGCGTCCCTTCGTGAGGGTAGCTGATGGGTCTCAAACCCTTGTCGACGTAAGGACTTCCTCTGCATGCAAACACAGGTCCGGCGGATTAAGCAGACAAGACCAATAGCGGGTCCAACAGTCAAGCATGTGTTGTAGAGGGAAGTGAGGGACAGATGGGGCCTATCAACCTGGTAAAGGAGCCCATCTAGGAGAAGGAAAACTCTGGTCCTAAATCTGCTTTGCGGGATATCTTCAGGAGAAGAAAAGGCTACAGAGGAAACCCTACACAAATGTGGAGTCCCTAAGATGGTTGGATGCCACCTTCCAGCCACTCCTGCAGCCAAGCTGGTGCCTAATAATAATAATAATAATAATAATAATTTATTATTTTTACCCCGCCCATTTGGCTGGGTTTCCCCAGCCACTCTGGGCGGCTTCCAACAAAAGATTAAAATACAATAATTCATCAAATATTAAAAGCTTCCCTAAACAGAGCTGCCTTCAGATGTCTTCTAAAAGTCAGATAGTTGTTTATTTCTTTTACATCTGGTGAGAGGGTGTTCCACAGGGCAGGCACCACTACCGAGAAGGCCCTCTGCTTGGTTCCCTGTAACCTCATTTCTTGCAGTGAGGGAATTGCCAGAAGGCCCTCGGCGCCGGACCTCAGTGTCCGGGCTGAACGATGGGGGTGGAGATGCTCCTTCAGATATACTGGGCCAAGGCCGTTTAGGACTTTAAAGGTCAGCACCAACATTTTGAGTAGTGCTCAGAAACGTACTGGAAAACATATATTGTCTTTGCTTTGGACGACATGAACGAGGCCGAGAGAGGGGTGTTGTCGCCTGGGCAACTGAGGACTTTCATGCACAGTGCCCAGACTTGCACCGGCCCAGGCAGGTGCTGCCATAGGATCCCTTCAGCTCCCCCAATAAAGTATTTGATGGGGTTGGGCCCCCCAATTTTGATGGGTGTTGCCATTCAAAGGGGGGGTGTGCTGTGTCTTGTAATCAGTTATGCAGGGCGGGGTGCAAACCGAGGTAGAATAGGGATGCTTGGCAGGGGGCGTGGCCGGAATAGAGTCCCAAAGGCCAGGTAGAGAGACCTAAGTTCTAAGGATGCCCATCCCTGCAATGCATCATGGGTATGGTGGATGGGGGAAACTTCTGGAGGAGGCACCCCCCAAATGCATTGTACAGTGGTACCTTGGGTTACAGACGCTTCAGGTTACAGACGCTTCAGGTTACAGACTCCACTAACTCAGAAATAGTACCTCGGGTTAAGAACTTTGCTTCAGGATGAGAACTGAAATCGCGTGACGGCAGCGGGAGGCCCCATTAGCTAAAGTGGTACCTCAAGTTAAGAACAGTTTCAGGTTAAGAACGGACCTCCGGAATGAATATAGTTCTTAACCCGAGGTAACACTGTATATTGTGAGCCCTGGGAATAGGTGAGCTGCTTAGAGCATCAAAATGATGGCAAGTTTATTCTCTGCGTACATTTTGATTACAAAACACACCAATGGAACAGCCTTCCTCCAACTTAGCAATCGCCTTAGGTGGTTTTGAGATGCGCGCCTTCTCCCTGATAGGCTAGTTATCTACATGCATGGAGTTTTTCCCCCACCCTCCCATGGCAGAATATTCAGTCATGCAAAAGGAAGCAAAATCCCAGCATCGTCCAACCAAAGCTTTATCACCTGATTCTGTCAAATCAGGGAGGGGGAATTTGTGACAAACCCCCCCCCCCAGATATTTAGGGGAGCTGTTTAGAGAAGCTTTTAATGTTTGAGGCATGTTGGAAGCCACCCAGAGTGGCTGGGGAAACCCAGCCAGATGGGTGGGGTATAAATAATAAATTATTATTATTATTATTATTATTATTATTATTAGTTGCTGGGAGTTGGACTAGATGATGCTTTGGGTCCCTTCCAACTTACAATTCTGTGATTCTGGACAACATCAGCCATTGTCCTTGAGGACAATGTTTCCGAGCACAATTCAAAGTGTTGGTGCTGACCTTTAAAGCCCTAAACGGCCTCGGTCCAGTATATCTGAAGGAGCGTCTCCTCCCCCATCGTTCTGCCCGGACACTGAGGTCCAGCCCCGAGGGCCTTCTGGCGGTTCCCTCACTGCAAGAGGCCAAGTTACAGGGAACCAGGCAGAGGGCCTTCTCGGTAGTGGAACGCCCTCCCATCATATGTCAAAGCGATAAACAACTACCTGACATTCAGAAGACATCTGAAGGCAGCCCTGTTCAGGGAAGTTTTTAATATGTGACATTTTAGTGTATTTTTTCATCTTTGTTGGAAGCCGCCCAGAGTGGCTGGGGAAACCCAGCCAGATGGGCGGGGTACAAATAATAAATTATTATTATTATTATTATTATTATTATTATTATTATTATTATTACTGATGGTAGTTGCAGTCCAACAATGTCCAGAAGGTCACAGGTTCCCCATGAATGATGTATGTCTAAACTGCCCTTAAATTGTTCTGCCTGGGAGCTACAGTTCCCAGGCACCTTGTGCAACAGTTTAGGAATTAGAAAAGTGAATGTTCTTTCTCTCTCTTTCTCTCTCTTATCAGCCAGGCAGCCCTATTTCAAAGCCCTGGCAAATCCTCCGAGAACAAGGAAGTTTCAGAATGTGCAGGTCTTTAGCCTAATATATGCAAATATTTTCATCGGCAGACAGGGAGGAAATATCCCTCTCTTTCTTTTTCCCCCTGCAGTTTTACCTGCTTACGGTCTCCTTGTTGTCGCTCTCGTGTTTTTTAATTATGTAAATAAGCAGAAGAAGGGAGAGGATCACACAGGTGCCAAGGGACCAAGCTGTTATCTCATTAGAACTAAGCATTCTCCAAAGCAAGAGAGGGGGTGTGACTGGGGGGCAAATAACATGTGACAGTAAGATGTGGAGAAGGCAGCGGGAGGGTGGGGTGCAAGTTCTGTTTCTAGCTCGGAGAAGAACCAGGTGAAAAAAATAGTTTTTGGATATTTCTGTTGATTTTGAAGGCCTGGCTGAATCTGGATACTTGCCCATCTAATCCAGCATCAGTTTCTCGTGGAATTTCCCAGCTTTCCCAGCCATAGCTCAGCGATAAAATACCTGCTTAGCCTTCACAAAGTCCCTGGTCCATAGGCACATATTTCATCTAATCCTCTTTTAACCTCATGTGAGAGTGAGTTCCACGGGTTAACAATGCACTGGATCTTCGAATAATCAGCTCTGTTGGATATCTATTAACACTAGTGTTGCGAGAGAGGGAGAAAAACATTGCTCTATCACTTTCTCCATGCGACATGCCATTTTATACACTCCTATCATGTGGTCCTCTTACTCATCTTTTCCCTCAGCTGACAAATTCCCAAGCCTGGAGTCTCTAAATCCTGCTCAGATCTATTGGCCTTACACAGGCATAGGCAAACTCGGCCCTCCAGATGTTTTGAGACTACAGTTCCCATCATCCCTGACCACTAGCTAGGGATGATGGGAGTTGTAGTCCTAAAACATCTGGCGGGCCAAGTCTGCCTATGCCTGGTCTTACATGAAAACCCGTAAGAGATATTTTAATCTCTGCTTAACTCTGCCTCCATTCCTTTTTTCCTGCCCATGTTGTTTCCTCTGTATCAAATTTTATTTTATTTGGTAACGTTTTATTACGGCTTTTCATAATGCAATAAAAAAACAAACTAATCTAAACAAAAAATCACCATGTGGTTAGGGTAGTTCAACGTGTCAGTGTCCACTTATCCCCAGTGTAAACATGACATATCGACAAAAGTCAGAAATTGGAAGATAACCATAGCACGTACACAACAATCGATTTCAGATTTGAAATCAGCACTGAAAAAACATATAGGAACTGTTGAGAAATCTCATGCAAAAGAAAATGAAAAAAAAATGTTCCCCAGTATACTGTGTATCCCAAGGGAATATATTTTTTTGCATACCTCCAACTGTACATAGATATACGTGTCATTTTTAATGCTATACATGTATAAGTCACTTACATTTATACTCATATTGTATTACTTTGGCTATGTGTTTAATTAAATATTGAATTCTTGCATTGTGAAAAACAAAGATTATGGTGAAAAGTGAAAAACATGAATTGCAAAATAACTAGAGCTTACAGAACAAAACCAACTTCAGATATGAAATCAGCACGTCAAAATTAGGTTAGAACAACTGCAGGTGTCAATGCAACAAAAAAATTGTTCCCCAGTGTAATAATATAGGGGGAAAGAAAGGAAAGAAAGAAAGGTGATTTTTAAAAATGGAAAGTCCTCTCTCACAGTTATACCTTAACTTTTGTCTCGTACAGAAGAGGTTTTACCCTCTCAGCTCTCACCTGGGAACACCCCTTTCTTCCCCCAGCCTCTCACCCCGGGTGATCTCACCTTTCCTGCCTCTCACACATGGTCCTTCCCCACCCATCTTATCACCTTCATCTGCATGCAGCTCTTACCAAAATATAGTAAGAAGAAGGGTTTGGATTTGATATCCCGCTTTATCACTACCCAAAGGAGTCTCAAAGCGGCTAACATTCTCCTTTCCCTTCCTCCCCCACAACAAACACTCTGTGAGGTGAGTGACACTGAGAGACTTCAGAGAAGTGTGACTAGCCCAAGGTCACCCAGCAGTTGCATGTGGAGGAGCAGGGAAGCGAACCTGGTTCACCAGATTACGAGTCCACCGCTCTTAACCACTACACCACACTGGCAGAGACTGTTACAAGGGAACAATAAAAGAATAAAGAGGAAAAGAGGTAAAGAAACAGAAACAGACAAGAAATAGATCTTTGATCCACCTGTCAGCCATAGATACAATCATTCTTCACAGTTGTCAGACACTCGATCTAGATTAATATTCAGCTGTTTCTTCCTCTGCTGGGCAATATTTTTCCAGTCTTCAGTCTCCGTATCAGATTGTAAGCTCTTCGGGGCAAAGTCTTGACCTCTCGTACTCTGCGAAGCATCATGAACACTGATGGCTCTAAAGAAACAGTTTAGCACAGGGTGGGGCTCAAAACCCAGTGCTTTTTTGCTGGGGAGACACAGCGGTACGCATATCCTTAAACATTTTGTGAATCTAAGTTTGGCCTCATTGAGGGGCAGTACTGCAATATGAGTAGGAAAATGAAAGTACCCCAAAACATTTCTTTAGGAGGGAAAGCACTGTCAAAACCCATGATAATTTCAGCGCCGTACTCTAACCAACTGAGCTTCCTGGCAAGTCCAAAATATTTTGGGGGAGCAAGGTTGGGAAAGGCTGATCTAGACATTTGCATCGCAGCGGCTTAGATTTAAGTGCTGGTATACACCCTAGCTCTGAGTCTATACAAAATTCTTCTCTGGAGACCTGGTCACTAACCCTTGACCTCTCCAGGCCACTTCATTTGCAATACCTGGAAATCTCTGCTCTTGGAGGGAAAGGAAGGCAGATTCTCAGCTCGCCAGGGTCAGTCTTTCCACATTCTTCAAGAGTCATCGCCTGGAGGGTCTCTTGGGAAGGGGGGGACGCAAACTGGACTGCTTTCGTAATTTCTGTAATTTGCGTTTGCAAATATTCTTGTTTGTTTGTTTGTTTCAGAAGGTTGACCTGGAAAGATCAAGAAGAAACGGCAACGCCATGTCGAGACAGAAAAAGATGAATTTGCCAGGCAGAGAAATGTCAGGCATGTTTAGGTTATTTATTGGAAAACAAACAAACGTATGTAATGTGGGCCTTAAACTGTGAATGCAAATGCAAAGTTAGTGTGCAAACCAATCGTTCCTGACCTCAAGTAAAACAATAAAAAAAATTCCAGTAGCACCTTAGAGGCCAACTAAGTTTGTTCTTGGTATAAGCTTTTGTGTGCATACACACTTCTTCAGATACACTGAAACAGAAGTCACCAAACCCTTATAATATAGTGGGTGGGTGTGGTGAGATGAATCACCCATCTCCTACTAGCCTCCTACTAGCCTCCTGAGAAAAACCCCACCCCACCCTCCCACTATATATAAGGTGACTTCTCTTTCAGTGTATCTGAAGAAGTGTGTGTGCACACAAAAGCTTATACCAAGAGCAAACTTAGTTGGTCTCTAAGGTGCTACTGGGACGCAGGTGGTGCTGTGGGTTAAACCACAGAGCCTAGGACTTGCCGATCAGAAGGTCAGCGGTTCGAATCCCCGCGACGGGGTGAGCTCCCATTGCTCGGTCCCTGCTCCTGCCAACCTAGCAGTTCGAAAGCACGTCAAAGTGCAAGTAGATAAATAGGTACCGCTCCGGCGAGAAGGTAAACGGCGTTTCCGTGCGCTGCTCTGGTTCACCAGGAGGGGCTTAGTCATGCTGGCCACATGACCTGGAAGCTGTACACCGGTTCCCTCGGCCAATGAAGTGAGATGAGCGCCGCAACCCCAGAGTCGGTCACGACTGGACCTAATGGTCAGGGGTCCCTTTACCTTTACTAAGGTGCTAGTGGAATTTTATATATATATATATATATATATATATATATATATATATATATATACACATATACATATATATATATATATATATATATATATATATATATATATATATTGATTGCGTCAGACCAACACGGCTACCTACCTGACTCAAGTAAAACATTTGGCATAATGCAGCAACTACCCAAACTTGTGTACGTGGCAATTTACAGCAAATGAGAAGGCAGGTCTCTGCCCCAAGCAGCTTACAGCGCAGAAAATGATAGAAGGAAGAAAACAGAAGAACAGAAGCAAAACAGAGGCAGGGTCTAACAAATATATATATATGCAATTATTGCTGATATATTATGCACTATGCCCAAGCACACATTACTGAAGTGATTATGTATCCTTCTTTTTCCCCTTGCCTCTGTTTCATTCCTGTTCCTGTTTAGTCGTTTAATTGTGACCAACTCTTCGTGACCCCCTGGACCAGAGCACGCCAGGCACTCCTGTCTTCCACTGCCTCCCGCAGTTTGGTCAAACTCATGTTGGTAGCTTCGAGAACACTGTCTAACCATCTTGTCCTCTGTCGTCCCCTTCTCCTTGTGCCCTCCATCTTTCCCAACATCAGGGTCTTTTCCAGGGAGTCTTCTCTTCTCATGAGGTGGCCAAAGTATTGGAGCCTCAGCTTCAGGATCTGTCCTTCCAGTGAGCACTCAGGGCTGATTTCCTTCAGAATGGATAGGTTTGAGCTTCTTGCAGTCCATGGTACTCTCAAGAGTCTCCTCCAGCACCATAATTCAAAAGCATCAATTCTTCGGTGATCAGCCTTCTTTATGGTCCATCTCTCACTTCCATCCATCACTACTGGGAAAACCATAGCTTTAACTATATGGACCTTTGTTGGCAAGGTGATGCCTCTGCAGGCCTATAGTCCTCATTAAAAGCCTCTCTTTGAAGCAAATGGGAATTTGGTTTCATTAAAGACTGACAGATGAACACATTGTGAGTCAACAGTTTAAGGATTAACACCTTGCGAGTCTCCAGACACATGCACAAAAGTAAAATAGTATGCTCATAATAACTATGTTATTAAGAGCCGACTTAATGCTCATTTGAGATAGCTGTATTCCTCCTGAATTGTTCAGCAGAACATGAGGACTAGCAGGCTCACAAAAAGTTTTGAGTTTTGAAAGGGGAAAGAACTAGCGAAATAAACAATACATCTCATTTAATTTATTCAGGTTTAACTCCCAAGTAAATCTGCAAGTGACTGGACCATAAATCTCCAGCTCTCAGCATGGTGAAAAGTACAGGGAAGATTCCTTATGCTTCTTCTGATGTTCCATAAATTATCATTATTAGAATACTCTCTGCCGCTGGCGAAGGCCATAAATAACTGTAGCTCTAATAACTATATCAGCCTATATCTAAAGAAAAAAGGCATACAATTCCCTTCAAGGGAATTATTAATATATTTTTGCACTTGGAATTTTCTGATTATTGAGATATATATATGGGGGGGTCTAATAGCCGACAATAATACAGAGAAGAGTCTGACTCAGCTGAGAAATCTATGATAAAAGGAGGGCTACTAATAACAAAGAAACTTGCCCTCTGAGGCAGGGGAGGTCTATAATATGATTGCCATGTCTTCAAGCAAACCCTGTAGATATGCTTTGATGTGCAATGGATTGATGGATTTCTGCATAGGCAGAAATAATCAGATACACAAATACAGGATGGGGGAATCCCAGCTTGCCAGCAGTATATGTGAAAAGGATCTAGGGGTCTTGGTGAAGCACAAGCTTAACATGAGTCAACAGTGTGGTGCAGCAGCAAAATCAGCTAATATGATTCTAGGCTGCATTAACAGAAGTATAGTGTCCGGATCAAGGGAAGGCATAGTCCCACTCTGTTCTGCCTTGCTTAGACCACACCTGGAGTCCTGTGTCCATTTCTGGGCGCCACAATTTAAGAAGGATATTGACAAGCTGGACGGTGTGCAGAGGAGGGCAACCAAGAGGATGAAGGGTCTGGAAACCATGCCTTATGAGGAACAGTTGAAGGAGCTGGGTATGTTTAGCCTGGAAAAGAGGAGACAGAGATATGATAAAAGGTAAAGGTAAAGGGACCCCTGACCATTAGGTCTGGGGTTGTGTGGTGCTCATCTCGCTTTATTAGCCAGGGGAGCCAGCATACAGCTTCCGGGTCATGTGGCCAGCATGACTAAGCCACTTCTGGCGAACCAGAGCAGCGCACGGAAACGCCGTTTACCTTCCCGCCAGAGCAGTACCTATTTATCTACTTGCACTTGACGTGCTTTCGAACTGCTAGGTAGACAGGAGCAGGAACCGAGCAACGGGAGCTCACCCCGTCGCAGGGATTCGAACCGCCGACCTTCTGATCGGCAAGTCCTAGGCTCTGTGGTTTAACCCACAGCGCCACCCACCTCCCCTAGAGATATGATAGCCATCTTCATATATTTAAAGGGCTGTCGCATGGAGGAAGGGTAGGATTCAAATTTAAGGAAAGGAGATTCCCACTAAACATCAGGGAAAACTTTTCGACAGTGAAAAGACTCCTTCCTTGGATGTTTTTAAGCAGAGGGTGGCTGACCATCAGTCAGAGATGCTTTAGCTCCGATTCCTGCACTGAACGGATTTGGCCTAGATGACCTTTAGGGTTCCTTCCAATTCATAAAATTGTAGATTCCCTGATGTGCAGACCTTAGCAGGTGATGATATCTCAGGAAGTGGTCTGAAAAGGTTTACCTACTGGTTTCTGCAGATCATGCTGCTGCTAAGGGTATAAATTGTGGAATAGTTTTATGGTTACCAGATTTTTTTTAAATGAATCCGGGGACATTTTTTTTTTTGAAGTTGAGTAGCAACAGGGAGTCAGTGGTGGGGATGGTGAGGCAAAAGACCCTGGGCCCAAGCACACATGCATATTGCATAAAGGTGCAAAGCCCTACATTGGCTCCCAGTACGTTTCCGAGCACAATTCAAAGTGTTGGTGCTGACCTTTAAAGCCCTAAATGGCCTCGGTGCAGTATATCTGAAGAAGCGTCTCCACCCCCATCGTTCTACCCGGACACTGAGGTCCAGCGCCGAGGGCCTTCTGGCTGTTCCCTCACTGCGAGAAGCCAAGTAATTTCGTTGTCCCCGAGAGGGGGCAATGACAATAAAGATATTATTATTATTATTATTATTATTATTATTATTATTATTAGTTACACGGAACCAGGCAGAGGGCCTTCTCAGTAGTGGCGCCCTCCCTGTGGAACGCCCTCCCATCAGATAGCAAAGAGAACAACAACTACCAGACTTTTAGAAGACATCTGAAGGCAGCCCTGTTTAGGGAAGCTTTTAATGTTTGATGTATTAGAGTATTTTAATATTATTATTTTTTTGGAAGCCGCTCAGAGTGGCTGGGGAAGCCCAGCCAGATGGGCGGGGTATAAATAATAAATTATTATTATTATTATTATTATTATTATTATTATTATTATTATTTCACACCCTGTGAAACATAAATGCGCAGAGTTTTTTAAAAACTGGGCAACAGCCACCCGCCCGTGACTCCAGAGCCTCCCCCAATCTGTCAAAAGAAAGAAGGAAGGGGGAAGGAGATCTGTACCGTCAGACGTCCCTGGTTCCCCTTCAGAAGTGGTGCCAGCAGCCAGCAGCTCCTGAAGCTAGGAAGAGGCAAATGCGCTACCAAGCTGGCTCCGGGCTGCTGAGGCTGTCGCTGCCACGTTTCCCGGGGACAGATTTGCAAATCTGGGGACTATCCCCGGAAACCAGGGACATCTGGTAACCCTAGAGTAGTTTCTTCTGATCCGTTGAACATGCTTCCCATGTTCGTTGCTAAAAAGTTGCTAAACGCCTGCAATTCCACTCCAGGATTGCCTCTGTGCAAACTGCAAATTGATATATCAAAATGGCAATTGGGACAGAATAACTTGTCTTTGTCCTCCTCCCCCTCCCTTCCCCCACCCCCCCACAACAAAGTGTATTTCACAGCTGCCTGCCAGATAAAATACAGATTGCAACTTTCTTAATTTACAGAGCCTTTAAGTCTAATCTCGTGAGCCAGCCTAAAGGGCTTTTTCATCCATTGAAATGCCAGAATAATTGAAATTGTCTTCAGCCGACAGCCAGGCAATAATGAATATTGTACTTTGCCGACTGCATGTCAAGGTTACACATAGCATTGCAAACACAGCTAATCCCCACGGCACTCATAGCAAAGCTATTACCAGGGCTGGTCGCCAGTCACCTTTGGCACGAGATACAAAACCCAACCACTTCCCTTTCTTCCTGGGATATCTCCCACAAATGGGCACCCACCGGGCTTCTGTGCAGCAGGCAGCCTGAGGAACAACAATCTGCAATTCTCTGGAGGCAGGTGAAGGACTGGGAAAATCCTTTCTTCAAGGTGGGGAGCAGGGGGGTATATAAGAAATGCAGACATCTAAGGGGGGACAGAGGATCAGACGACAGGAGAGGCAACAAAGGTGATTCTGGGGAAAGGTGGCAATTTCAAGGCCTGCTCCCTTTGAACCAAGTCTCAGAACTTTTGGGGGAAGCAGAGACTTGCTCAGAACAGTGTTCCTGGGCATGTGCAGAGTGCACCTCGCACAAGCTTAGCTGTAACACACTTTGGTATGACTGCGGTTTGTGGACACAGGTGGTGCTGTGGTCTAAACCATGGAGACTCTTGGGCTTGCAAATCGGAAGGTCAGGGGTTTGAATCCCATGGCGGAGTGAGCTCCCGTTGCTCGGTCCCAGCTCCTGCCAACCTAGCAGTTCGAAAGCACACCAGTGCAAGTAGATAAATAGGTACCGCTGCATCGGGAAGGTAAATGGCATTTCTGTGTGCTCTGGCGCTCATCACGGCCCTCTGTGCCCCAGTAGCAGTTTAGTCTTCCTGGCCACATGACCCAGAAAAACTGTCTGCGGACAAACGCCGGGCCTGAAAGCGAGATGAGCGCCACAACCCCAGAGTCGCCTTTGACTAGACTTAACCATCCAGGGGTCCTTTACCTTTAATGACTGCAGTTAAGAGGGCAGTGCTTCCATACTGCCAGAATGAGTTCTGTAGTTTGGCTATATCCTGATCTCTCCAGCATTCATCTTCCTTGGATGTCCAGGAGATATGGCAGAGTTGAGAAAAACTGTCCCCATGCCATACATAATTTTAAGGGCTTTAGCATGTTGTCTGTTCTCTAACCTAGAAAGTCCCAAGTGTAGTGATTCTACCCCGTAGGAGAGCTGATCCACCTGCTTGGTTGATTTGGGTGCCCTTTTCTGAACCTTTCTTCCAACTCTACAATATCCATTTTGAGGAGAGGGAACCAGAACTGTACACAGCATCCCCAAATGCAGTTGCAAAAGAGGCTCACAGTACATCTTAAAATACACTCTAAAAGATATCAAAGGGACAGCCTCCCCCCCCCCAATTCAGCATGCTAACCTGCTCAGCTCTGTGTCAAGGTAATTAACTCTTTCACTGATCTCAACTCCTGATTAGCCAAAGGCCAGGCAGGTAAATGGTTTTATTTTGTTGTAATGGGGGGAGGAGAGAGAGAGAGAGAGAGAGAGAGAGAGACTCAGTGAGGCAATATGGTATTGTTTTGTAATGCTGACCTATTTACCTGTTGCAGATTTCGACACCATTTACGAGATAATGATTGCCTTGCTTTTGACACACGTGTTGCAAGTCAGCGATGAGGAGCCCCCAGCTCCTGAGCCAAACCAGCCGCACCCGGCCACCCAACTTGGGTCAGGAGTCTGCTTTGGGTCAGCCGTACCCACCTGACATTGTCAGAAACGGGAGAGGTAAAGCCTTCAGCCCCATCTGCACTATAAAGTAGATTCACGCTGCTAAAGTTTAAACACTCAAGGCTTCCGCCATAGAATCATGGGAACTGTGGTTTGCATGCTGAGAGTTAGAAGAATAAAGGTAAAGGTATCCCTGACCGTTTGGTCCAGTCGCAGATGACTCTGGGGTTGCACGCTCATCTCGCTCTATAGGCCGAGGGAGCCGGTGTTTGTCCGCAGAGACAGCATCTTAAAAAGCAGAGACATCACCTTGCCAACAAAGGTCCGTATAGTTAAAGCTATGGTTTTCCCAGTAGTGATGTATGGAAGTGAGAGCTGGACCATAAAGAAGGCTGATCACTGAAGAATTGATGCTTTTGAATTATGGTGCTGGAGGAGACTCTTGAGAGTCCCATGGACTGCAAGAAGATCAAACCGATCCATTCTGAAGGAAATCAGCCCTGAGTGCTCACTGGAAGGACAGATCCTGAAGCTGAGGCTCCAAGACTTTGGCCACCTCATGAGAAAAGAAGACTCCCTGGAAAAGACCCTGATGTTGGGGAAGATGGAGGGCACAAGGAGAAGGGGACGACAGAGGATGAGATGGTTGGACAGTGTTCTCAAAGCTACCAGCATGAATTTGACCAAACTGCGGGAGGCAGTGGAAGACAGGAGTGCCTGGTGTGCTCTGGTCCATGGGGTCACGAAGAGTCGGACACGACTAAACGACTAAACAACAAGAAGAGCTAGCTGGCTGAATTGGTCCTACTTGGGCCAGCGAGGAGGCCAGGGGAGAATTAGCTGTGGGGTCTCAGAGTGGGTGACCTTCATAAAAGGGGAGGGGAAGGGAAGAAAAGGGAAATAAAAGATTAGGCTGAATTCAAATTAAAGGCCAGGAGGAATAGCTCTGTCTTACAGGCCCGATGGAAGGAAGTTAAATTCTGAAGAGCCCTAGTCTCGTGGGACAGAGCATTCCACCAGGTCGGAGCCATCACTGAAAAGGCCCTGGCCCTGGTGGAGGATAGTCTGACTTCCTTAGGGCCCGGGACCTCTAAACTATGGTTGTTCATGGACCTTAAGGTCCTCTGCGGGGCATACCAGGAGAGGCGGTCCCGTATATTTAAGGGCCCTAAGCCACAAAGGGCTTTAAAGGTCTACAGGAGGAAAGGGTGCCCAAGTCTCAGTTTCAAGCATTCCACAGGCAGCTGATTTGCCACTTTGAGAATAAGATGCTGGAGTAGAAGGGCCACTGGTCTGATCCAGCAATCTGTCATTATGTACTTATGTGCTTATGCTGAATTTAGGGTGCTGAATACAGATTGCCTGTTTCAAAGCCGAAGGGCGTAAGGAACTGTGCGGTCTATATTTAAAACTGCTGAGAAATGTTTCGGAATGCAAATCGCCATTCCCAGAAGCCACGAACAAAAGTCTCCGGAGTTTCTTCGTCTTCATTTTCTTCTTCTTCTTCTTTTGCCGGTGCATAAAATGATTTTGTTATTTACCAAATAAAAGTCAGCAACTCCTTCAGGAGCTGCCATGCTTGAGTGCCTTAATGCACATTTAGAATATGCAGAGGAAAATCGTGAGTCAGGCGAGGTACAAGCAAGAGTCATCTTAGGCTGAGCTGCGGGGATGAGTTCTCAGCCAGGTCCCAAAGGAGACGATATTGTGGATTAGGCAGTTGCTAAACTCCTTTTAAAACAACAACAACAACACACTGAACTGCAGCATAGATGCAAGAAGCAAGTTAAAAACCTTGATGATGATATGGTCACATATTTAAGATCTAATGTATTCCTGTATTTATATACATTAGATCTTAAATATGTGACCATATGAAAAAATATGGTTCTGGAACTGGAATATTAATAGATAATGTGTAATAGATAACGTGTAAAACGTGCAGGGGTAAGCAAGGAAATAATAAAAGAATCAGCTGAACAATGATTAAATTATAACAACACAGCAAGACGGAAGAAGTAAAAAAAATAAATGAGATCACACATGGGTGAAGGGGAACAGGGGGTATAGGGGAATTTGAAATATTATTTATAATATAAAAGCTTTAATATAAAATTTCTAACTGTGTTGTATTTGTATACAGCAAAGAGAAGTTTAGAGTAATTAGGTATATTTTAATTTACCGTATTTTTCGCCCTATAAGACGCACTTTTTCCCCTCCAAAAATGAAGGGGAAATGTGTGTGCGTCTTATGGGGTGAATGCAGGCTCCTTGGCTTCAGCGATAGCAACGCGAAGCCTCCGAAGCCTGCGCTCTGGAGGCTTTGCGTTGCTTCCGCTGAAGCCAGGAGAGTCTGCTCTTTGAGGCTGGCGGTGGGGGAAAGCAGCGCCTCCTCCATCGCCAGCCCCAAAGGATGGGGGGCAGCGGGAAGGTGCGCGACGCCTTCCAGCTACTCTCAGACCCGGCTTTGAGGCTGGCGGTGGGGAAAGCAGCGCTTCCCCCATCACCTGCCCCAGAGATTGGGGGGCAGCGGGAAGGCGAGCGACGCCTTCCCACTACTCTCCAACCCTCCTGTGGGCTTTTGCATGAGATGGGGGAATTCCCCCACCTCCCGCAAAAGCAGGCAAAAGCCGCATGCTCTTTAAAGGGGCTCCGCGGCTTCTGCTGGCTTTTCTAGGAGGTGGGGGAATTCTCCCACTTCGTAGAAAAGCCTGCAGGAGCCGCGCACCCTTTGAAGAGCGCGCCGCTCTTGGGGGCTTTTCCCCGAGGAGGGAGAAGGGACTGACTGGCCGTTTCAGTCCCTTCTCCCTCCTGGTCGAAAAGCCCGTAGGAGTCGCGCACGGCTCCTGTGGGCTTTTGCGGGAGGCGGGGGGAATTCCACCACCTCCCGCAAAAGCAGGGAGAAGGTCTTGGAGTAGCGCACAGGCTGCGTGCAGCCTGTCCGCTGCTCCCAGAGCTGCGGGGGGGGGAGTCATATTTTTTTCCCTTGATTTCCCCCCCCTGAAAACTAGGTGCGTCCTATGGGCCGGTGCGTCCAATAGGGCGAAAAATATGGTAGTTAATTACGTAATAGGTTTATGTTAGAAGATGAATATGGATGTTGAATTTGATGCTTGTAATTTTTTCTTTTTTGGTTTTGGAAATAAAAAAAGGAAAAAGAAATTAGAAAATTAAGATCTAATGGTGCATGTCATGCATACAGAAGCACGTTGTCCCAAAAGCCCAATGGCTGTTTTGTTTTGTTTTGTTTTGTTTTGTTTTCCAAATAGGGAAACTCAGCTTTGGGAAGGGGATTTGTAAAAAAGAATAAGTGCGGGGAGAAGTGCTTGGGGTTTGTTTGCTGACCCCCCCCCTGCAGCTGCTTTTATACCTGCACAGGTAGACAACCATAGGAACCAGTCCAGTCCTACCATTAGGCAGAGTGAGTCAGCCACATTGGGCTGTGGCAGATGCTGGGAGGAGGCAACAGTAGGGAGGTGCTAGAGAAGAGAGCAGGCCCTGCACCCCCTAAGTTTGCCTGATGCCCTCAGGTGTGGTGGAAAATACTGACTCATCATCAGTGTTGAGGTAAATCTCAATGACCAGTCCAGCTGGTTTCTGTGCTTTGAATTGCAGGAACGGGGGCTCCATCCATTTTGTCCCTCATCTCAGCAATGTTGTTGTTGCTGTCGTCAAGATACAGTACTGCCCTCCATCCAAAGATTGCAGGGCAGTTTACAACATAAAAACACAAAATACGTAATAACAAAACAAAAAAGAAACTCCGGGGCTGGCCCAAGACATTTTGGGCAAAGGAATGCAAACTGTTGCATCTTAAGAGCCTGGTAGTTTTCTTCTTCAACTACAATAATGAAGGCAATGTTTGTTATCAATCCAGGCAATGTTTGTTATCAATCAATCAGTAGTACCTTGGATCCCGAATGCCCTGGAACTCAGACGTTTTGGCTCCCAAACGCCGCAAACCTGGAAGTGATTGTTCCGGTTTGCGAACGTTCTTTTGGAACCCGGATGCCCGATGGGGCTTCTGCGGCTTCTGATTGGCTGCAGGAGCTTCCTACAGCGAATCAGAAGGCGTGATTTGGTTTCCGAATGTTTTGGAAGTCGAACGGACTTCAGGAACGGATTCCGTTCGACTTCCAAGGTACAACTGTAATTCGTGCCTGTTTGGCATCGTGCTTATCTAGTTCTGACCTAGAAACAGCCTGATCCTATGTGTGTTTCTCAAAAGTAAATTTCACTGGGTGCATTGGATTGCATCCTTGCATGCCCTGGTCCCCAAAGTGCCACCTCTGGGCACCGTGCGCCCCATCCTGTGCGCTCCCATCCCCTGCTCATCTTATGTGCTTATGATCTCCCCCTCCAACATCAGAGGTCTCTTGTCTCACATCACTGTAACATGTGGCCATGTGCTCGCCATCCCTTTGAACTCTAAGCATACCTGCTCTCCTTGGCCAGATATGAGCGAAGGAAGCTCTCCATTGTACAGGAGGAAAATCGAACTACACAAACCTTTTCGTAGCCTCAGGGGTGCAGATTCTGACCCCCGTGCCCTTCTGACCTTGCACCAGAGCTCCTGGTATGAGCGCATACTGAAATCTCTCACCTAGCGGTTTCGCCAGAGGGGCTTTAAATCCTTCCCATTTATTATTTGCCATTTCCTTGTCCCAATCAAATCTTGCGTTCAATTATTTTTTAAGGAGACCGAAAACACTCATCATCAAGGACTTTGCTCGGGTTGGAGCCTGCCTGCTCCTTGGCCTTTGTTGTTCAGTGAGGTAGAGCGTAATTGGCCGATTCTTCCCAAACGTTGTGTTTGAGACAATAATCCACTCTGTCTCCTCTTAATTAAAGTAAATAACCCCGGCTTACAATAGCCAGTTCAGAGGGGCCTTTTAAGGCCAGGCATTCTCTCGGTGCAAGGAGCTAATTGATTTTTCAAATGATAATGGTGTTTACATTGGGGAGCCAACAGGCCGCCCCCTCTCCTTGCAAGGATGGCCAACTTCAGCCTTATCCTTCAGTCTCCTTCCTCCCATGAATATCAAATAGCCAAAGATGTCACTCTGTTGAGGAGGCACTCCCTTCTCTATGGACAGCACAAATCCATGCCCCCTTCTCTCCAGCCAAGATTTTGAAAGCGAATAGAATTCTTTCTCTCTCTCTTTTTTTATTTAAAAAAACTCTGTTAAGTAATCCAAGTATTTTACAATAAAGCCAAACAAAGAATCAGGTGATGACTGGCTATTATAGATCTGTGGCACATAGTTGGACATGACATCGGAACATGAAGAGCTGCAATCTAAAGTCAGACAAGAAAATAGGATTGTTGTGCTTGCAGGTCCCAGGCCACAGAGAAGTTAGGCTGGCCTCAACTAGAGCCAGGGCTTTTTCGGCTGTGGCTCTGACCTGGTGGAACACTCTGTCACAAGAGACTAGGGCCCTGCGGGACTTGACATCTTTCCGCAGGGCCTGCAAGACAGAGCTGTTCTGCCAGGCCTTTGGCCAGGGCACAGCCTGACTCCCTCCCTCGGCAATCTTCGCGGAGCTCTGGCCCAATGGTGGCCAGTGGCTTGAATTTAATTAATTTTATAATGAATGATTTTAGAGTGTTGTTTGTGTTGTACTTTTGTATTGTTTTATTGTTGTTAGCCGCCCTGAGCCCGGCTTCGGCTGGGGAGGGCGGGATATAAATAAAATTTTTATTATTATTATTATTATTATTATTATTATTATTATTATTATTATTACATGACAGGTTGACATCCAACCTCTGCTTAGAAACCTCCGATGAAGGAGAGCCCACCACCTTCCCAGGAATTCTGTTCCACTATCTATGTTTAGGGAAGCTTTTAATGTCTGATGCATTACTGTATTTTAATATTTTGTTGGAAGCCACCCATAGTGGCTGGGTCTTTTCCAGGGAGTCTTCTCTTCTCATGAGGTGGCCAAAGTATTGGAGCCTCAGCTTCAGGATCTGTCCTTCCAGTGAGCACTCAGGGCTCATTTCCTTAAAAATGGATAGGTTTGATCTTCTTGCAGTCCATGGGACTCTCAAGAGTCTCCTCCAGCACCAGAATTCAAAAGCATCAATTCGTCAGCGATCAGCCTTCTTTATGGTCCAGCTCTCACTTCCATACATCACTACTGGGAAAACCATAGCTTTTACTATGTGGACCTTTGTTGGCAAGGTGATGTCTCTGCTTTTTAAGATGCTGTCTCTGCAGACAAACGCCGGCTCCCTCGGCCTATAGAGTGAGATGAGTGCCGCAACCCCAGAGTCATCTGCAACTGGACGTAATGGTCAGGGATACCTTTACCTTTACCTTTATTCTTCTAACTCTCAACATGCAAACCAGAATTCCAAAGCATCAATTCTTCAGCGATTAACCTTCTTTATGGTCCAGCTCTCACTTCCATACATAAATACTGGGAAAACCAGAGATTTAACTATACAGACCTTTGTCAACAAGGTCCCAGCGGGGTATAAATAAATTATTATTATTATTATTATTATTATTATTATTATTATTATTATTTTTTTATTATTATTATTATTATTATTATTATTATTATTATTATTATCATCATCAGCACAGCAATACTGGGTTACATGGAGCAATGGCCCAACTCACAGCTGCTTCCTGTGTGCCTATAAGCACTGCTGAAATGATAACTGGGGAAGGATAATAGATTAGAATCATAGAATTGTGAAGGGACCCCAAAGGTCATTTAGTCCAACCCTCTGCAATGCAGGAATCTCAGCATGTGGTTTTCCATCCAACCTGAAACCATACCAGACCCTGCTTAGCTTTGCAAGTGTGCCAGCCGTTTTATTGCTACACCACTCATTAAAAAGGTAAAGGTACCCCTGACCGTTAGGTCCAGTTGCGGACAACTCTGGGGTTATGGCGCTCATCTCACTCTAGAGGCCGAGGGAGCCGGCGTACAGCTTCCGGGTCATGTGGCCAGCATGACTAAGCCGCTTCTGGCGAACCAGAGCAGCGCACGGAAACACCGTTTACCTTCCCGCCAGAGCGGTACCAATTTATCTACTTGCACTTTGATGTGCTTTTGAACTGTTGGTTGGCAGGAGCAGGGACTGAGCAATGGGAGCTCACCCCGTCACGGGGATTCGAACCGCCGACCTTCCGGTTTAGACCACAGCGCCACCCACGTCCCTTTACACCACTCATTAGTTCAGTTCATATTTGGGAAAGGGACGTAGCTCAGTGGCAGAGCATTTGCCTTTCATTCAGAAGGTCCTGCGTTCGATTCCTGGCATCGGGAGAGGGTCCTTGTCTGAAACCCTGGAGAGCTTCTGTAGACAACACTGAGCTAGATGGAGCAATGGTCTGATTTGGTAGAAGGCAGCTTCCTCTGTTCCTCGGTCGTATGACCCTGGAAATAACTTCCCGCTTGTTTCAGCACCCGCATTCAAAGGGCCTCTTATCCGCCTTGCAATCTTTCCAGGTAAATACATTGACAAAGTGGCAGTTTTTGGCTACCCTGTAATTAAGGGTGAATGCAACTTGCTTAATAAGGGCTGAGGGGGCCACCATCACATCGGCTCAATTTACCTTAGGACAAGAACTTCCCAGCGGAGTCTCCCTGGCTGGCTTCATGCCCAAGACCCCGCTGGGCATGATTTCTGCCAAGCGAACGAAACCAGGAGACTCTGTACCTTCTCCCCCCCCCCCCCCACTTTACAGAAAGGCTCCAGCCTCCCCAACCATTTGTGCAATTGTGGTCTTTCTCGACTCCAAAATCGCACTGAGGTTTTGCAGAGAGAAATTTTTTTAAAAAAATTAAAATTAAGGAAGGGAAGCAAATTAAAGCCAGGGGGATATAGAGAAAGAATTGGGTTGGGTGGGAGAGAGAAAGAAAGAAAGAAAGAGGGAGAACAAGAGAAAAGGAGACAGGAAGGGGGGGACGCGAGGCAGAGATTGCGGCCAGCTTCACAAATTGGCACAGCCTTATCAACAGCATTTCATGGTTTTCTGGAACTCTTTCAAAGGGAACTTGCCTTTGTGTGCGATGGCTTAAGCTTTTCTGATATTTAAAGCTATGCTTAAAAGTTTACAGGGAAAAAATTACTTCTTAGTTTTCCTCTCTGTCTCTTGCAAACTGCCAGCGCTGGTCTACAGCTTTCCTTCTGTGGATTCTTGCTTCTTGCCACTTTGTTCTGCCAGCTCCCAATTTTTCCTTCTGCTGTGGGCACATTGCCCGCCTGTCCTCTCTCCTCCATCCTTCACAGGGTTTCAGGGGAAGGGAATGGTTGGGGGTTCCCTTGATTTCTCATGAAAGCTGCTTCTCAGACTGGCTTGGAATAAGGACTCATCCAGCCCCACATTCGGCTTCCAGCGGTGAGCAGCTTGATGCCTCTAGGAGGCTCACAACCAGAACATTAAGATGGTGGTGGCATCTACTTGTCTCAGGAGACAATGGAGGAGTGTGACTTTGGAGGTGAAGTCAGACTGTTGGAAAGTTACAGCACCTGCTGTGGCCGTACAGCCTAATACGGGAGAGACATGTTTTGTTGCAGCTGGGGCAGATGACGGCATCTGGTTTCGCTGTTACAGATGCCCCAAGGTGTTTCTTCTCTCTGTGGTCCTCCCAGCAGTCATTTATCCTCTGATCACTTCTGTGGATACACAACCAAGATGATATGATATGATATGATATGATATGATATGATATGATATGATATGATACGATACTAATCTTTGTCATTGTCCCATACAGAACAATGAAATTGAAAAAATCTACATAAGACATTCAGAAACCAACAGGCCTGCTATCCCAGCTATCCCAACCTGGTTAGCCCCCTAAAAACTCTGATACCCCATTTTAAAATACAATATACTCTCATAGAGACTCCTTACACTCCATTTAAAACCAAAATCGCATTTGGATAGAAACTGTTTCTCAGGTAGCTAGTCCTAGTCTTTATAACCCGGCGATGGCAAACCTAGACAGCATCTTAAAAAGCAGAGACGTCACCTTGCCAACAAAGGTCCGTATAGTTAAAGCCATGGTTTTCCCAGTAGTGATGTATGGAAGTGAGAGCTGGACCATAAAGAAGGCTGATCGCCGAAGAATGGATGCTTTTGAATTATGGTGCTGGAGGAGACTCTTGAGAGTCCCATGGACTGCAAGAAGATCAAACCTCTCCATTCTGAAGGAAATCAGCCCTGAGTGCTCACTGGAAGGACAGATCCTGAAGCTGAGGCTACAATACTTTGGCCACCTCATGAGAGGAAAAGACTCCCTGGAAAAGACCCTGATGTTGGGAAAGATGGAGGGCACAAGAAGAAGGGGACGACAGAGGACGAGATGGTTGGACAGTGTTCTCGAAGCTACAAACATGAGTCTGACCAAACTGCGGGAGGCAGTGAAAGACAGGAGTGCCTGGTGTGCTCTGGTCCATGGGGTCACGAAGAGTCGGACACGACTAAACAACTAAACAACAACAACAACCTTCTTCCAGAAGACAAAAGCTGAAAGAGATAATTTTCGGGGTGCGCACTATCCTGCGCTATCTCTGCAGTTTTCTTATGGCACCTGGAAGCATAAATTTGATCCAAGGTGGGAAGAGTGCACCCAATTATTCTCTCTGGAGTCTTTACAACCCTGGACAGTATTGTTTTTTCCCTGACCGTGCATGATCAAGGGTCTGGAAACCAAGTCTTATGAGGAATGGTTGAAGGAGCTGGGTATGTTTAGCCTGCAACCCCCTGCAATGCGGGAAGCTCGACCAGGTCATGGGGGGACATCTAGCCTCTGCTGAAAAACCTCCGATGAAGGGGAGCCCACCACCTTCCGAGGAAGTCTGTTCCACTATCAGGCAGCACTTACCATCAGAAAGTTTTCCCTGATGTTTAGCTAGAATCTCCTTTCTTCTCATTTGAATCCGTTGGTTTGGATCCTACAGTTTGGAGCAGCAGAAAACAACCTTATACGATACGATAATCTTTATTGTCATTGTCCCATACAGCACAACGAAATTGAAAAAATCTACATCAGACATTCAAAAACCAACAAGCCTGCTATCCCAGCCTGGTTAAGCCCCCAGAAATGCTGATACCCCATAATTAAATACAATATACTCCCATAGGGGACGCGGGTGGCGCTGTGGGTTAAAGCCTCAGCGCCTAGGACTTGCCGATCGCATGGGCGGCGGTTCGAATCCCCGCGGCGGGGTGCGCTCCTGTCGTTCGGTCCCAGCGCCTGCCAACCTAGCAGTTCGAAAGCACCTTCGGGTGCATGTAGATAAATAGGGACCGCTTACCAGCGGGAAGGTAAACGGCGTTCCGTGTGCTGCACTGGCTCGCCAGATGCAGCTTGTCACGCTGGCCACATGACCCAGAAGTGTCTGCGGACAGCGCTGGCTCCCGGCCTATAGAGTGAGATGAGCGCACAACCCTAGAGTCTGTCAAGACTGGCCCGTATGGGCAGGGGTACCTTTACCTTTATACTCCCATAGAGACTACCTTACACTGTGTTTAAAACCAAAATCGCATTTGGATAGAAACTGTTTCTGAGTCGGCTAGTCCTAGTCTTTCTAACCCTGTACCTTCTTCCAGAAGGCAGAAGCTGAAAGAGATCATTTCCAGGGTGCGCACTATCCTGCACTATCTCTGCAGCTTTCTTGTGACACCTGGAAGCATAGATTTGATCCAAGGTGGGAAGAGTGCACCCAATTATTCTCTCTGCAGTCTTTACAACTCTTGCTCCATCTTCCATGCGACAGCCCTTGAGATATTTGAAAACGGCTATCATCTCACCTCTCAGTCTCCTTCTCTCAAGGCTAAACATACCCAACGCTGTCAAATCGTCCCTCACCTGAAGGGGTTTGAACCTGGGACATCTTGAGTGCAAAACAGATGGTCTGGGCATCCAGGGCCCACGAGCATCTCTGACAAAGGGGTATTGCAAGTGTGTCCTCCTTTTCATTGGTGAAATGTTGGAGGGGGTATGTAAATCTGGCCTGAAGTAGAGAGCTCCAGAGTGTTAACTTGGGACTTGTCACAGTCCGGTTCACAGGTGATCGAAGTCCCAGCAGGGGACGTCAGGACCGGGGGCAAGATGGCGGGGTGGGAGCAGGAACGGGGCTCCAGAAGCCAGGAGTCAAGAAGCTAAGGGTCCGAGGGTCAGGAAGCAAGGAGTCATGAAGGCAGGGGTCTGAGGATCAAGGAGTCAAGGAACCAAACACAGCTAGGCAGGGAACGTGTTGCTATGGCAAAGAGCTGAAGAGAAATCTCACCTTCCCAGCTCTTGCCACCAAGTGCTGTGAGTTACCAATTGGCCTCACCTGTGAGGCCGCGCCTTGCCTCTTCAGAACAAACTTAGGAAGGCCCCAGTGCTGGTCACAGGGCCTGGCTTCTGCACGCACACCTGACAGGACCCTGTCCAGAGTAGAAGAACCTCACAGCTCATGGGCCATTCCCCACAATAGAAGCATAGTATCATAAAGTTGGAAGGGACCTCAAGGATTCTCTAGTCCAGTGTTTCTCAACCTGAGGGTCCCCAGATGTTGTTGGACTACAACTCCCATCCTTCCTAGCCAGCATGACCAGTGGTCAGGGATGATGGGAGTTGTAGTCCAACAACATCTGGGGACCCACAGCTTGAGAACCGCTGCAGTCTAGTCCAACCCCCTTTAATGCAGAAATCTCAACTAAAACATCCATGGCAGATGGCCATCCAAACTCTGCTTGAAGACCTCCAAGGAAGAAGAGTCTGTGACCTTCTGAGGGAGTCCATTCCACTCTTCCCGCTGTTACTTCCAGCTGAAGTTTCTTGCTAAGCTTCTGCTGGAAGTTTAAGCATTTGGTTACTGAATGAGCAGTGAGCGTTCACCCGACGGATTGCGGGGAGGGGGGAAGAGAAAGAGAGAAAGAGAAAAAAAGAAAGCAAGAGAGATGAAGAAAAAGCGAAAAATGCCAAGAGAAAGAAAGATCAATCGCTAATCCCCCTAAAGTAACTCTTTGTGGGCAGCACGTCTAAGTTTAGAAATCAAAACCTAGAACAAAAAAGGGAGGCTGGTGCATATATTATTTGCCTTTGGACCACATCCTGCTGCATTCCTCATACCCTCCGGTGTATCCTGTTCGCCCTTTCAGACTGGTGTCCTGCATGGCACCATGAGTATCGGGCAGAGAGAGGTGCCCGCCTTTGCCCACAGGAAATTCTCTATCTCCCCTGGCATCGCGCCTCTTACCTAGCAAAATTAATTCCAAGCACATCCTTGGTGGGTACATTTCTCACCCCCTTTCTCCCCACCCCCTCCCTTATTTGCTTTGTGTTTATTTCTGATTCAGTTATCACTAAAATACACATTTTAATTATATTGTAGGAGATTCAAACTTCCTTTGCTTTGAACATTTACATAAACAGTTTCGTTCGGCATACCTTCACCAAAGCCTGGAAACCCTTGCAGAATACTGAGTGTGTTTCTTACCGCTCGATCCACCTCCAAATTGAGACAAAAGTACTCAGATTTAAGCTCATTTAATGCCTTTTGAAAATAATGGCACCAAGTCGTTTTTATAAAAAAACCGCAGCAAGTTGATCTGACTTCGCCTTGTGAGTCGGAACTTACACATGGTGCTTTAAAAACTGCAAAGATATGCACCGGGGACTGGCAAAAAGTGTATTTATCTGTAGCGCCCAAAGGGAACTGATTTTGAAACGGCAAGTTCCTAGTCCTCAGAGAAATGTTTCAGGGAAGTGCAGGCAAAGTACGAAAACAAAGGAGGGGAGTGTAGGAAGACTGAGCAGTCAGATGCCACAGAAAGTTCACATGCAAGTTAGGATGAAGACAACAATTTGCCTCGGTTTTTTATTTCTTCCAAATTTTGCAGCTGCAGTAGAATTTTATGCCGCCACTGCACAAATTTCAGTTCAAGTTTTAATGTGAATTTACAGCACTTGGCTTGCTCAAATCTCATAATAGATGTAATTTTTGCCTAATATATACTTACTTCTGGCAGCAAAGTTCACCTATGAGATTTTTGTACATTATTTTATGAATGTGCACATTTTCTTTTTATCAGCGTGTTACAAAACAATATGAACACGAAAAATGAAAACGAAAAATACACATTTTGTTTTTGTATTTTAAATTTATCCTTTTCAAGTTTATACATTTCACTCATTTTACCACCATTTTGACATTTCAAAACTCGACTTCCTTCCCCCTCTTTCTGCGGTTCCTTGAATTTATTTTTTAATATCTTCTGCATATCCAGATTAACTTAATTTGCTCATTTATTCATCTACTTTAAATATATACTCTTACAAAACTGCAAGTTATTACAATAATCCTGCCAGTGTTCTTATCTGTTTACAATTTATCTGTAAATATTAAATTTTTAAAAAAAATCCACTCTTTTATAAAAAGTTTGTTATCTTCGTTTCTTATTCTTCCAGTAAGTTTCGCCATTTCTGCAAATTCCATAGGTTTTTGTACCCATTCTTCCTTAGCTGGGACTTCTGCTTCTTTCCACTATTGAAAAGGAAAAATACATATGGAGAGATACAGTGCAAAATGAAGCAAATTTTGGAAAACACCGTTTTGGTTCTCACGTCACTTCATGGAGTGCAAATCTGGTAGGTTCGCATTAAAATAGGATCATAGGGAGACAGATGCTTATACTGATTCAAACCAGCAGTCCATTTAACTCAGTATTAAACCAACTGGCAGTTGCTCTCCAGAGCTTCAAGCAGGGATAATAATAATAATTAATTATTTGTACCTCGCCAATCTGGCTGGGCTTCCCCAGCCACTCTGGGCGGCTTCCAACAAAGATTAAAAATACATTAAAATGTCACACATTAAAAACTTCCCTCAACTTCAGATGTCTTCTAAATGTCAGGTTGTTGTTTATTTCTTTGACATCTGATGAGAGGGTGTTCCACAGGGCAGGCACCACTACCGAGAAGGCCCTCTGCCTGGTTCCTTGTAGCTTTGCTTCTCACAGTGAGGGAAACACCAGAAGGCCCTCAGCACTGGACCTCAACGTCCAAGCAGAACGATAGGGGTGGAGACACTCCTTCAGGTATACTGGACCGAGGCTGTTTAGGGCTTTAAAGGTGAGCACCAACACTTTGAATTGTGCTCGGAAACATACTGGGAGACAATGTAGATCTTTCAAGACTGGTGTTATGTGTTCTCGGTGGCCGCCCCCAGTCACCAGTCTAGCTGCCACATTCTGGATTAGTTGTAGTTTCCAGGTCACCTTCAAAGGTAGCCCCACGTAGAGCACATTGCAGTAGTCCAAGTGGGAGATAACTAGAGCATGTACCACTCTGGCGAGACAGTCGCAGACCTCCTTGGAGATGTTGGGAATCGAACCAGGCACCTTCCGCATGCAAGGCAGCTGCTCTGCCACTGAGCTACGCCCCTTTTCCCAAATATGAACTGAACTTGTTTCTTCCCCCTGCGCTCAGTGGACATGTGCATCATATTGCACCCTTAATGAAATAAGCAGTTAATAAGCACCGTTGCAAGGCTGCCATTTTTCTCCACGAGGGCCTAGAGAAATGGATACTGTTAACTCCTCTGGGTGGACCCTGGCAAGTCTTGGTGGAATTATTGACTCGGCTCAGCTCTTTGTGTGAGTGTCTGAGAACAGAACGATTAGCAACTCCCTTGTGGATGGAACCTAAATAGCTGTTGTTTGGCCTGATAACTGATGATTCATCCATGCAACTTCAGATAAGAGTGAGTATTTTTATGGAAATCCAGTGCTATTATTTTGGAAAACCATTACATCACCACATTCATCTCAAGGGAAGTTTTTTCCCCCTCCTCCTCCCCCTTCCACAAAGCTTAATTCTCGTCACAATTACCAAAGTGTGAATCTGGAATATCTTCCATCTCCAAAGTCCCAGGCAAGCACGTGGGACTCCCAAATCATGCAGACGATCTCCTTTCAATCAGCAATGAGGCTGGCTGCAAGGATGAGTAGAACCAAACATCACAAAGAGAGAGAGGAGTGATTTGTAATGTTTCCACGGTTGCCATAATCTAATAATATTATCAGCAATGAGGATAAGATGAGAGGGGAAGAAAGCCCTAATTCAATCAGCACATGTTTCTATCTCCTTTCTGATTGCTTTTAATTCGTTGACTTCCTGGGTTTCATCTCCAAGAATCTGACTTCATCGCAGAATTGAAAATAAAGCTTAAATCAAACCAGACACAGATATCTAGCCAATCAGCCATCAGAGAAACCCATGGCATCCAAGGGGGTTTCCCAGCATACCATGTTATCAATCACTCATTCTCATCTGTGGGGAAATCATGGAGGTCAGAAGATCAAGGGGCCCTCCATGATGGTGGTAAATGTCAGCTAGTATCTTCCCATACTGCTCCATTGTCCTGATTTAAGTGGGACATCACGGAATTACAGAAGCCATCCTGGCTTCTGATTGGATCCCGGAATGTACCTTTTTTTGGTCTGGCCCTCTGTTTTTTTTTGTTGTTGTTGTTTTTAAAGTTTTCAAATTTTTTATGCAAACAAAAAACAAACAAAAAAATTTAAAAGACATATAGTTCATAATACGTAGATTTCAGTAACATATTTCTCTGACCTCCTCATACCTCCCCTTCTTGTATTCTATTTCAAATTATTTGTTCAGCAAATCCTTAACTCAAAGCATTACAGCTTATAAAAACACCTTATTTTCTATCCAACCATTTTTTCATGTTCCTTTATACCATTACAGCTAGAAACCACTCAATTTCAATCCAGCATCATTCAACATTCCTTAATTTTACAATATTTCTGTAAGTAGTCCTTAAATTTTTTCCAGTCTTCTTCTGCCGACTCTTCTCCCTGGTCACAGATTCTGCCAGTCATTTCTGCCAATCCCATACAGTCAATCAGTTTCATCTGCCATTCTTCCAGAGTGGGTAAATCTTGCGTCTTCCAATACTTTGTGATGAGTATTCTTGCTGCTGTTGTAGCATACATAAAAAACGTTCTATCCTTCTTTGACACCAATTGGCCGACCATGCCCAGGAGAAAGGCCTCTGGTTTCTTCAAGAAGGTATATTTAAATACCTTTTTCAACTCATTGTATATCATTTCCCAGAAAGCCTTAATCCTAGGGCACGTCCACCAAAGGTGAAAGAATGTACCTTCATTTTCTTTACATTTCCAACATTTGTTATCGGGCAAATGATAGATTTTTGCAAGCTTGACTGGGGTCATGTACCACTTTGGTCTGGCCCTCTGGCGCATGTCAACTAGCTTGTGCCAGAGTGCCA
The DNA here is from genome assembly GCF_027172205.1 of Podarcis raffonei. Lineage (NCBI taxonomy): Eukaryota > Metazoa > Chordata > Lepidosauria > Squamata > Lacertidae > Podarcis > Podarcis raffonei. Next base: position 67,356,129 of record NC_070611.1, read on the forward strand.
GACCAAAAGATGTTTTAGCTCTCGCTCTTCTTTTGTCTCGCACCCTCACGTGAGTCTCCCAGCTTGCACCAGAGCACCGGACCAAATGATGAGCATCCCGATTTTGATCAGTGGGATGTTGAGGGGCATGTCTTCCTTCGAACTTTCGTTCGGAAATATTGGGAGCTGGCCGAGACCAGGGGTGACCTGGGGGAAGTCAGGGTGTTGCAGAAGGACCAAAGCTCAGTGGAAGTGCAGCTGCTTTGCATGCAGAAGGTTCCAGGTTCAATCCCTTGCACCTCCAGGTAGGGTAGGAAGTGACTTAATCTGAAAATCCTATGGAGAGACAGTGCCGGTCAGCACTGACAGTACTGAGTTAGATGTACCTGTGGCCTGACTTGGGATAAGTTAGCTTTCTAGGGTCTAGAAAGGGACCTCCCCATGATTCAGCAAGGCAACTTGTTTTGAATGAATGAATGAATGAATCTTTATTTGCGTCAGCCATCGGCCATAGCAATAAAACAATACAGTGTACAAAGAATAGAAATAAAAAGTCAATTATATAAAATACATTTTAGGGGTTTTGAATCAATAGTCAAATAGTGGATCCCATTCTGATTGCCCCAGCTAAAAACCTTGCAACCTTTGCTGTCCCCTGCTCATCTTGATCTGCCAAGAGAAAGGACACTGTGGCAGTGGTTGGGCGACCTGGAATGGACAATAAAAAAACGGGTGATAGTCTCATTCCTCAAGTCTTTATAAAGAGTGCAAGCCAGAAGGGCATGCGCCACTGATTCAGTACTGCCATCTCCACAGGGACATAAGCGTTTTTCATGTGGAATCTATTGGAATCGTCCCTTGAGTACAGCCGAGGGCAATACATTCAAATCTTGTGAGCGTAAAAGTGTGTCTATACTTTAGAATTTCTAAGATAGGGTGCCAGAGAGTCAAAATGGGAAGGTGGAAAATAGTCATACCATGGGCAAAATTTCCTTATCGTGGCCAAGTTGTTCTGACGCTCAATATCATTTAAGGTAAAGGTAAAGGTACCCCTGCCCATACGGGCCAGTCTTGACAGACTCTGGGGTTGTGCGCCCATCTCACTCTAGAGGCCGGGGGCCAGCGCTGTCCGGAGACACTTCCGGGTCACGTGGCCAGCGTGACAAGCTGCATCTGGCGAGCCAGAGCCGCACACGGAAACGCCGTTTACCTTCCCGCTAGAAAGCGGTCCCTATTTATCTACTTGCACCCGGAGGTGCTTTCGAACTGCTAGGTTGGCAGGCGCTGGGACCAAGCAACAGGAGTGCACCCCGCCGCGGGGATTCGAACCGCCGACCTTTCGATCGGCAAGCCCTAGGCGCTGAGGCTTTTACCCACAGCGCCACCCGCGTCCCCAATATCATTTAGGCACTGACAAATTAGACTGTTTGCTTTACTAAAACCTAAAGTGAGTACCTACTGTGGTGATAAACCACAAGAGTGAAGTTGTTGATAGACGATTTTTGTCCAGGCGCTCTTGTGACCATCTTGCAGCACTAGGGATATTAGACTGGGGGGATTTGAGTTTAAGCGAAGCCAGTAGTTAAGTGTCCTAGGCCAGATCTGTAATTCTACCGATGGAAGATTAGCCTCTAGGCGCGATGATGCGTTTGGGACACGGTGGTACAGAGAAAATTTGCCCTAAGAACTTTGATTGGACAGCTTCCATAGATCTAAAGTAAGTGCCTGTCCAAATCCGAGCCCCATACAATAACTGTGCTACGGCAACTTGTTTTAATATTAAGACATGGTGAGGTAAAGGTAAAAGACCCCTGGATGATTACCGTATTTTTCGCTCTATAACACGCACTCGACCATAACACGCACGTAGTTTTTAGAGGAGGAAAAACCGTAGGCATGCCACCCGTAGGCATTCCCTCAATAACACGCACAGACATTTCCCCTTACTTTTTAGGAGGAAAAAAGTGAGTGTTATGGTGCGAAAAATACGGTAAGTCCAGTCAAAGGCAACTATGGGGTTGCGGCGCTCATCTTGCTTCAGGCTGAGGGACCCGGTGTTTGTCCACAGACAGCTTTCTGGGTCATGTGGCCAGCATGACTAAACCGCTTCTGGCGCAACAGAGCACCGTGACAGAAGCCAGAGTGCACAGAAATGCCTTTTGCCCATGCTTTACCCCATGTCTTTATAAAAACATGGTGAAAGCATTGTCTAGGCCACACCACAACAAACAGGAGCAGGTTAACTTGCAACCTGACCAGGATGTGCTGTTCACCACACCTGTGGTTGTAGAGTTTGTTTGTGACGCAGGTGGAGGAAGGAGGTGCGAAGCCTGTCCCATCCTCACATGCACCATTTTAATTTTTATTTCTGGAGAGACCAAACCTTCATCTCGTCTGCTAAGAGGCTCGTGCAAAGAGATCAGAGGCTTGAAGGACTCTCCTGACCGGGGGAGAAAAATGTTTAAAACCCCAACAACATAAAAACCAAGAACTTTTGATGGCTGGCACAGTTAACGAGCGTGTTTTGCCTGCCATGACCTCATTACTGCTCATTTTTCCTTTCTGTTTTTCAACATGGAGAAAAGTGTTAATGAATCAGGCTTTTGGAAATAATGCACACCTGGGGTCCTTTAAATCACACCACTGACACCTTTTGAACAAACACATGGTCCATGCTTCAAATGACCACCTGGGGGATGCTGTCCAGACCAAAACGGGTGTTAAAAAAAATTTAAAACTTTGATTATTATTTTTTGTTCGAGGCAGACAGCAATTAGAAATACAGAATCAAAACATTTAAATATCTTCTTCTCTCTGTCTTTTTAAAATGCCTGCTTTTAAAGAAGCCCTTTCTCTTTCCAAGATGCAAGAAGTGTGTTGGAATGCAAGGACCTTGCAGTCTTCCAGGTAGGGCTGGAGAATAAATTTGATTCAATTTAGAGGCCATTTTACTTAATTTGCACTTTTCAAAGCATTATACAAACAGAAACACAAACTACCCATCAAAATCCACGCCTCTCCAATTTTTGAAATGTAGTTCTCTAGCCAAGTAAGGGGTACTCATATAAACAGCATGCTTAAGCCTAATTGATGCATGAAGGAGTTAATACCATAGAGTAAGCTGTCCTGTCAGGCTTAGCTAAGTCCACTTCCCCTCCACTTTGGGAGGAACTTGATAATCAAGTCCTTTCTCACCCCCCAGTCTACCTGTGAAGTCTACGTGTGAAGGGTTGCTCCAGCTCTGACCGCATGGCTCTCACAAGCCACTCTTGAGTTCCTATACCAATAATTTAGACACTTTCACCACTTCATAACTATCCTAAGTTTTACTGCCTGTGCAACTTTCCTGAAGCATAACAACAAAAAGGCAATCCAGTGCACTTCAGTTTTCCTCAGACAGCATATTGGATGTCTTCACTTCTTGCAAAGTACATACACTTAGAAAAACATAGAGAGCTATAGGAAAACATAGAATTGATCAAAATACAAAAGTCAGAAACAGAGGCATTGTTGGGGTCCTGAGCTGACATGTGGGTGGGCAGGTGGGGTTAACGGCATTGTGGGGGGGTTGGGGGGACTCCAAATCATCCCAATTTGAATTGTTATTCACTCCCCAGACAGAGCCGTTGTGCACCCTTAATATTCACACCATTGTAACAAAGGCTAATTATATTTTTAAGATGCTAGTGCTGCTTTTGGATAACAGCCCGCTTAAGCCAGAGCAGTCTGGTGGAATTCAACATGGCTGCTCTAGACCCAATTTCATGTAAATCTGCTTTACGAAATGCTCCCTGAGAGAGACAGTGCACACACCTGTCAAGTTACAGACGGCCTTTTTAAAAAGTTGCTTTTTCTTTTTCAACGTTAAGTCGACAAAATTTAAGTTTTGGGGCTAACTTGCCAAAATGTATTCGATAACACACTCACACACCTATGAAAACACAGTGTTCCGTCAGAAATTCCACTAACTGGGCCTAAAGTTGCGTTAGAGCCATACAGCTGCAAAAATATAAACTGTATCTATAATATATTTTATCACGGGGGGGGGGGGTTAATTCACTTTCTCCCCGAATGCAAAAGTGTCAGGTTATCCCCCAATAGACACTAGCATTCAGACACATATATATCCAGCATTGCTCAAAAACTCTAAGGAACTAAAAAACACACCAAGTGCAGTCTTAAAATCTGTGATTAATATCAGTGCAAAGGTGCCTACCTGGTGTCAATACTATAATATTGATTTGATAAAACTGAAGAAATGTTGGTCAGCGAGGTTTGGAAAAGAGAAGGAACAAGTATACCCTCCAAGTGTTCCAATTTTCCAGGGACAGCCCCAGAATTACAGAAGCCGGTTTCTGATTTGATCCCACAATGTTCTGGTTTTCCTTTTTCTTCCCCTCCTCGTCTCGGAGAACAATTCAAAGTGTTGTGCCTGTGTAGGTGCAAAAACGAAAGTCCTGTTTACATGGCAAAGAAAATCCCTGTAGCAAATGAAGGAAAAGTTGAATCTGGCATGTGAAGCCCTTCCTGTGATTTTGAAGGGAAAACTCACCAATCCACTTTTAATTATTTCATTGCAATGCTTCAGCAGCCAGCCATTTTTTTAGGAATCATGGGAAATTTTTATACCTCTATTGTAAATGGAGCCTTATACTGTGTACTCAGAAGTAAGTCCCACTATATTCAATGGAAACTGGGTCAAGCCTGGGAAGCATTTTTACTCAGAACTAAGTCCCACTGAGTTCCGTAGGATTTACTTTCTGGTATGTTCCTGCTGGAGGAGACTCTTGAGAGTCCCAGGGACTGCAAGAAGATCAAACCTCTCCATTCTGAAGGAAATCAGCCCTGAGTGCTCACTGGAAGGACAGATCCTGAAGCTGAGGCTCCAATACTTTGGCCACCTCATGAGAAGAGAAGACTCCCTGGAAAAGACCCTGATGTTGGGAAAGATGGAGGGCACAAGGAGAAGGGGGCGACAGAGGACAAGATGGCTGGACAGTGTTCTCGAAGCTACGAACTTGAGTTTGACCAAACTGCAGGAGGCAGTGGAAGACAGGAGTGCCTGGTGTGCTCTGGTCCATGGGGTCACAAAGAGTCGGACACGACTAAACAACTAAACAACAACAACATTCCTGATCATTCTCAGTTTCCATTGTTGTCAGTCCACCTTTTTCCCTGACAGGAACTCAAGGCAGCCTACAGCTACAACTTTATTTCATGCCATTCATCTGTGGAAGGTATTGTACATGATCCCTCCCCTCGCACATTTTTTCTTTACAACAATGCTGCGAGGTCGGTTCGGTGGAGAGGTTGCACTTGGCTCAAGGTGACCAATGTCAATGTGTATATGATGCCCATGTGTGTGGCGAAATCAAACGCAGGAGAAGCTTCCTGTTGTAGAATAGGATGTCCCTATTTTCATTGGGGAGGGACGCGGGTGGCACTGTGGGATAAACCACAGAGCCCAGGACTTGCCGATCAGAAGGTCAGTGGTTCGAATCCCCGCGATGGGGTGAGCTCCCGTTGCTCGGTCCCTGCTCCTGCCAACCTAGCAATTCGAAAGCACATCAAAGTGCAAGTAGATAAATAGGTACCACTCCGGCGGGAAGGTAAACGGTGTTTCCATGCGCTGCTCTGGTTCACCAGAAGCGGCTTAGTCATGCTGGCCACATGACCCGGAAGCTGTACGCCGGCTCCCCCAGCCAATAAAGCAAGATGAGCGCCACAACCCCAGAGTCGGCCACGACTGGACCTAATGGACAGGGGTCCCTTTACCTTTACCTTATTTTCATTGAGAAATGTTGGAGGCTATAGGCCTGCTGAGAAAATCCAAGAGGTACGTCAATACCATGAGGGATACGGAGCTCTGAAAGTTAAGTCAGATCTGCTCTGAGGCAAGTAAACCCCAAGTCTGCTAATGGATTCCAAACAGCTGGTTAAAAGCACCAGGACTTTCCTCACATTTAAATTCACGTTTTACTGGACAGTGTACGCTCTTGAGCTTCTATTAAGCCATTATTACATTCTGCAGGCGTCATTTTGACACATATTTGAATGGGACGTGGAAGGTCTTGTTTGTTCAGCTTTCCCCCTGGGCACGCCAAGGAGTTTGTTCCCTTGTAATTCCAGTTCTGCTCCAATGTGGTCTCCTTCGCCGGAGCCGCGTTCTGCTTTTGACGCAACGCCTGACTGACACAGGTGACTGGATTTGAAAAGAGCACCTCTCCCTCCCTCTCTTCCTCTCTCTCTCTCTCTCTCTCTCTCTCTCTCTCTCTCTCTCTCAACAAGTTGGTGAGTGAGGGGGTGACACAGTAGACCATGCAAGGGACATTCAGTGGAAACAAAAAGCTTTTTCAAACAGTCAAATGCAACGCATAGAGCCTTCGCGTGACAAGCGTGGTGCTGAGCAAAAGGCTATTCTTTTGCGTTTTCCAGCCCCACCTGCCCAAAGAAAGGGTGACATCTCAGAAAGATAGCACCAGCAATCAAGATTGGTGTTTCAGAGAAGAATCAGGCTAGAGCCTCGGCTTCAGACCTGGGTTCAAATCCCACTTCATCCATGATTGAGCAGCTTTAGATAGGTAATATTCTGAGGTGGTTCTGAGCTCCCGGGATGGAGGGGAGAATAAATGTGATCAACTATATAATGGCCATTCTATATTACAGTGGTACCTGGGGTTAAGTACTTAATTCGTTCCGGAGTTCCGTACTTAACCTGAAAGTGTTCTTAACCTGAAGCACCACTTTAGGTAATGGGGTCTCCTGCTGCTGCCGCGCCGCTGGAGCACAATTTCTGTTCTCATCCTGAAGAAAAGTTCTTAACCTGAAGCACTATTTCTGGGTTAGCAGAGTCTGTAACCTGAAACGTATGTAACCCGAGGTACCACTGCACTAGACAGACCAAAACAAAGGAAGCGGACAAAAGCTTGAAATGCCTGTGAACTCTGAATTCCTGGAATCCGGATGCAAATCTGAAGTGCATAATGTCAATATTTAAGAAAGACTGGGCCATCACAGTGAGCGTGACTGTTTACCTGATGTCAGCCAACACAGTGTATTAATGCTCATCTGGTCCCTGCCAAAACACACATTATTCTGACAACGCATCAGTTAAAACAACATTAACTCCAGCAGCAAACGCAAGTAATGCCCTGCAGTTTTCATGACCGGTTCCGGCCAATGCCACAAAGAGGCTCAACTTCCCGCATGCTCATTCTCTGGCTCGTTTACTCAAATCAAGCTGTGAAATTTAACCTTGCTTTCTGCTACTTGCCCTTTGCTAACTCCCTTCTCTCTCTCTCTTCCTTCTGGGCTCCCTTCCTCTCCCTTCCAATCTTCTCTGACTGCTGCACCAAAACCCCTCTTTTGATCTCAGCCAGACTGACTGGTTTCCTTTCCCTCAGAGAAGCTGGACTGCAAACCTTTGGATAGCATTATTCCCGGGCCAGTGCGGGAATGCTGACGAACTGCCTGTGACACCACAAAAACTTAACTGGTCCGTGTTAGAACCTTCAAGGTCAGAAGCACCGTATGATATAGATTTTTATGTCCTCATTACATTTTATGAATGGCTGTACATGACAGCAAACCCTCAGTGTGTTTTCAGCGGGCAGATTAACGTAAGCAACTCATTGCATTCATCACAGCTAAGCCAGGGTGGTATTCAGAAATCTGTAAGTGTGAAAGACAACAGTTTAATTTTTGTGGCTCTGTAAATCAGTCATTTCAGTTTCTCCTTTACTGTTAAAGGCCTTGATCTTAGTTAATAGCTGTTCCCCTTTGTGGTGTCTTGTACAACATACTGCTGAATGACCAGCCAGTTAAGTACACATGAAGTTGCAGAACACACCTTTAATTCTGTGGCCATTTTTGTTTGTGAGTAGCTAAAGGCTCAAGTGAGTTGCTTTGCTCCCAGATTTAGGACAAAGCACTATTCGTCTTCCTGATCTGAATTGCTTTTATTTAAAGGTCTTTATGTAAAAACGCTTCTATACCACTTTATTATTAGTGTCGCGAGTTTGGGGTGTTAAGCTGTGTGCCAGAGCCATCTAATCCCTGGATCTGGCAGGTGTTGGAATTTAATCAAGGCTTGTAATTCTTGAAATAATCAGGCTAGCCTCCTGTTGAGGTGGTAACCAGAGTGATGAGCCATTAAAAGGGATTAAGGGCCTTGGTGCAAGATGGCAAGCTCAATAGGCAAAGCCAGAGTCTGGAGCAGACTTCTGTAATGAATGTGACCTTGAAGTAAAACTGGAAGCTGAGGAGAATCAGAGCAGTGTTTGAATCCAAGGCCGTGGCTATGGGAGAAACAGGACCCTTTTGGAGTGTTAAAGCTGTCGCAGGCTCAGCTTGTATATATGTGTAAAGAAACCAGATATTCTAAAGACACCACAATCTCCGCTGTGCCTCATTTCTGTGGGAATGTTCAGGGTGGCAGGAGAGGATATATTGTTTATTAATATCCTTCCTAACTTGCGCTAACAAGTTCCTTTACTTAGCAGAGTTACATTCCCCTTTTTACATGCACAGCAGATAGCTGGTTGCAAGCTGGTGTGAGTTTCTCACTATTATACAGTTCAGTCTGTCTTAGATTGAATTGTACATTCCTGGTAAGTTCCCTTGAATCCATCTTAAAAGAATAAAGACGCCACAATCTTATTCAAAGTCAATAAAATAAGTTTACTCGCATCAGTTCACAGTTGGATTCCTGAAGACAGACTTGGTTACAGATATGTACATGTGGATCTACCCCATATGGGGGAATAATCCCAGTGCTTCTGCTAGCTGAGAGCTAGCAGAGCAGTCCTAGCTAAAAGCTGGTCAAATGAAGAAGGAAGTAAAAAAAGAGAGAGGTTGCTGTGTGACTCGTCCTTTTGTTACCTGGACAGGTTAGGTCACGCCCGCCTTCTATCACATGCAAAAGGAAGGATGCGCCAGCCAGGAGGAACAGGAAATTTCAACTGGCTGGACCAAACATTCCCTCGCATGTCTTCTCTAGCATTTCAAGGAATGTTGTACTTGACTGCCTCTCATGCATCACATCCCACAATTTCCAAAGGAGATATGAACCCTGGGTAAATGCCTGGAACCCTGGGAATCTCACGCCACTCGGAGATTGGGGTGGCATGCAAAATTATCCTAAGAAAAAATCCAAAACAGTGTTTGCAACTGTTAACAACAGCGCTGGCAAATTGCACATTCAGTCACTTTTGCAAACGGATTTTGGAACTGAAACAATCTCAAAAGTGACAGGTGTAGAGTAGGGTGTCCTTTCCATAAAACAATCCTTCATTTGAAACGCCATTTCATCCTCCAGTTGGATTCTTTACATGGAAGCTCAGAGGATCAGCTTGTCCCTCACCTTAGACAGCAAATTGTCCTTTCGGCAATGGTCCCCATCCCCATCCTGGGGCCACCACTCTGCCAAGCTGCCATGCATTCGGCCACCCTGTTCTACACACACAAATATGTCCTGTTACTAGCCAAGGATCAGCAAACCCAAGCAGCTTTCCATTCCTTCAAAAGAAATGGCCTCTCTCATGTCAACATCTTGCTCTTCAGAAGAATTGTGTCTTTGGATGAGTTGATCTGCTGGGTCTCTGATGTGTGAGACAGGAGTGACCAAGATGTGACCAAGGTGGGATTTCCCCAACTGAAAGTCACCAACTAATTTCTTCATGCCTTTCCTTGGCAGCAGCACCTGGTGCAGAGGTGGGACAGGGAGAGAGACACAACAAGAAAGGAGACAGACAGGGCATTGCAGGATACATTCACCACAGCTGGAAGGCCTGTTGGATCACACCAATGTTTCACCTGCCCCAGCATCCAGTTTTCAACAGTGGTCAGCCAGGAAGCACAAAACCAGGCTGGCTCAGCCCCCAGGCCTGGGGGGTGTCTGTGGGTGTGTTGGGGTGGGGCCATGGCCACATGGTGCCGAGGGCCTCCTGAGGTCTGGTACCAGACCTTCAAGCAGTTTATGAAGACAGCAGCCATCAGACCCTGGTTTCCTTTGGTCTTACTCAGGTGAAAGAGCTGCTTATTGACTGTACTCTGGTGACAGCCATGTTTGGTAGCCAACATCTGGTTTTTAGAATTACCGTGCCTATGGCTGTTGCATTTAACTTTCATGGCGACTAGTTGTTGATTTAGCTGTCCTCCGTCAATTTCTCTGGTCCTTTTCCTGTGAGAGGATGTTGGACTGCAGGAAAAGTCCATTTGCAGGGATCGGGCACAGCTGGTGGTGGGTGGAGCCAGTACAAAAGTGAGTGGAGCTTGTCACAGTGCCAAATCGTACAGCTCCCTTCTCTGTCTCTCTCTCTCTGCCTCCTCAGACATATATGTGTAGGTATGTCCGTATCCTTCCTTCCTTCCTTCCTTCCTTCCTTCCTTCCTTCCTTCCTTCCTTTCTCTCTGTCTCTCTCTGAGGCCGTATTAACACCATACATTGAAAACACTATGATTCCACTTTAAATGTTCATGGCTTCCCCCAAGGAGTTTTAGGAGCTGTCGTTTGTGAAAGGTACTGAGAGTTTCTAGGGGACCCATATGTCCCTCACAGAGCTACAATTTCCAGATCAGTTGAACAATCAATCCCTCTTCCCAGGGAACTCTGGGAATTGAACTCTGGGAGCCAGTGTGGTGTAGTGGTTAAGAGCGGTGGATTTGTAATCTGGTGAACCGGGTTCGATTCCCCGCTCCTCCACATGCAGCTGCTGGGTAACCTTGGGCTAGTCACACTTCCTTGAAGTCTCTCAGCCTCACGCACCTCACATAGTGTTTATTGTGGGGGAGGAAGGGAAAAGGAGATTGTTAGCCGCTTTGAGACTCCTTAGGGTAGTGATAAAGCGGGATATCAAATTCAAACTCCTTCTTCTTCTTCTTCTTAAATGACTAGAGCTCCTTTTGGAGGGGAGGGGAAGCCATGACTCTTGAAAGCAATATCATAGTGCTTTCAATATATGGTGTGAATTGGCCTCAGTACAACCCAATTTCTCCTTCCCCCAATCTTTGCAGGGTACATGTGTGCCACCCCGTCTGTGCCACCCCAGAGAAGGAAACGTAACAATATAGACAGTCTTTCCTGAGGTTTGGGGTCACAGAATCCACCGCAATTGAACTGGAAAAAGTGATTTCAATGATCCAGGGATTGGCTCTGAAGAATAACTGCATTTAATCATTATATTCTTTATCCTCCATTCCAAAGAGGCCACGATAGAATGCCCCCGGGTTCTCCCCATAACCCTGGGAAGTAGGCTTGTGGTGGAGCCAGGGTCACCCCAATGCCGGAGCGAGATAAACTTAGGCGTCTTGAGACTAACTCTAACACCCTAGCCCCATGCTCAAAAGAAGACGGTTTTCCTGTGGTCTTCTCTCAGAGAGGTGTTTGATAGTGAGGAACATTATTGACAGTGAGGCCCTTAAGAAGGGGAATGCACTGATATTTCCTGATGAAAGAGGCATTTCTCTAAGGTCATGTTTCAATGTCCTTTTGTCTCCCAGCCTATGACCCCCAGGAGAAAAGGGGACATATCTCGTTGTGGTGACCCATTATCTATGGCCACTCAGTGGAATCACAGTAGCCAGGTGGCTCGGCTGTCAAACAATCCCATCTTTCATTTCTCCAGCATCTGTTGCACCGTCCTCACTCTCCATCCCCCCAACGCCGCTCCGATCAGCCTGCGAAGGAGACCACAAAAACCCAGAGAGGAAGCCAGTGTGCCCTGATGACGCAGAGTCACAAAATGAAACTGCTTTCCGTCTCGCAACCAGCTCAAGCTCCCCCTCGAAATTGGTTTGAAATTGAGTGAGAATGGGAGTTGCAGAATGACTGGAATCAGGGCGGCAAAAATACAAGGCTCCACAAAAACCACTCCCAACGTTTCAAACGCTGCAAAGAAAGGAGTTTCCAATGAAATAGCAGGAAGAATTTTCTGACAGTAAAAAAAGGCTGTATGACAGCAGAACCACACCAGAAAGTGGTGGGCTCTCCTTCCTTGGAGGCTTTTAAGCAGAGGTTGGATGGCCATCTGTCATGGATGCTTTAGTTGAGATTCCTGCACTGCAGGGGGTTGGACTAGATGACCCTCAGGGTACCTTCAACTCTACGATTCTATTATTCTCTCTGTGTGTGATTCTCTCTCTCTCTCTCTCTGTGATATATATAAAAAGTATTCAAATAAAATGAATATTTTCCTTGCATGTCAATATTTTTATTGATGAAATCTAACCTGCTCTTGCGTCCCCTTTCAGAATAATAAATAATAATAATAATAATAATTTATTATTTATACTCCACCCATCTGGCTGGGTTTCCCCAGCCATTCCGGCGGCTTCCAACTGAATATTAAAAACAATACAGCATCAGACATTAAAAACTTCCCTAAACAGGGCTGCCTTCAGTTGTCTTTTAAAAGTAAAACAGTTGTTTATTGCCTTGACATCTGCTGCGAGGGCGTTCCACAGGGCAGGCGCCACCACGGAGAAGGCCCTCTGCCTGGTTCCCTGTAACCTCACTTCTCGCAGCGAGGGAACCGCCAGAAGACCCTCAGAGCTGGACCTCAGTGTCCAGGCTGGATGTTATTAAAGGTAAAGGACCCCTGACAGTTATGTTCAGTCGCGAACGACTCTGGGGTTGCGGCACTCATCTTGCTTTACTGGCCGAAGGAGCCGCTGTTTGTCCACAGACAGTTTTTCCGGGTCATGGGGCCAGCAGGACTAAGCCACTTCTGGCAAAACCAGAGCAGCGCATGGAAACACCGTTTACCTTCCTGCCAGAGCGGTACCTATTTATCTACTTGCATTTTGACGTGTTTTAGAACTGCTAGGTTGGCAGGAGCAGGGACCGAGCAACGGGAGCTCACCCTGTCGTGGGGATTCGAACCGCCGACCTTCTGATTGGCAAACCCTAGGCAAACCCCTGTAGGTTATTATTTCCCATTAATTAGACATTATTAGGAGGAGGAGCCCACACATGAACAGCCTGAGAGCTTTCCAACAGATGCAGAACACATACAGAAACTTCCAACTCTGCAATTCTATTATTCCAAGGAGAAAAAAAGTTAATAATATAGCAAAACAGTAACATAGTAACACTTTCACAATAAAATAGTGTTGTTTAGTCGTTTAGTCATGTCCAACTCTTCGTGACCCCATGGACCAGAGCACGCCAGGCACTCCTGTCTTCCACTGCCTCCCGCAGTTTGATCAGACTCAAGCTGGTAGCTTCGAGAACACTGTCCAACCTTCTCGTCCTCTGTCGTCCCCTTCTCCTCATGCCCTCAATCTTTCCCAACATCAGGGTCTTTTCCAGGGAGTCTTCTCTTCTCATGAGGTGGCCAAAGTATTGGAGCCTCAGCTTCATGATCTGTCCTTCCAGTGAGCACTCAGGGCTGATTTCCTTCAGAATGGAGAGGTTTGATCTTCTTGCAGTCCATGGGGCTCTCAAGAGTCTCCTCCAGCACCATAATTCAAAAGCATCAATTCTTTGGCGATCAGCCTTCTTTATGGTCCAGCTCTCACTTCCATACATCACTACCGGGAAAACCATAGCTTTAACTATACGGACCTTTGTTGGCAAGGTGATGTTTCTGCTTTTTAAGATGCTGTCTAGGTTTGCCATCGCCTTTCTCCCAAGGAGCAGGCGTCTTTTAATTTCATGACTGCTGTCACCATCTGCAGTGATCAGATGGAGCAGGAACCGGCAAGCCACTCCAGTATCCCTGCCAAGAAAACTCCATGGACAAAGGCAACAGGCATAAAATAGTGAAACAAAGGCAAATAACATACGGGAAAAACTGCATTTCAATACTAAAAATATAACTAAATTACTTGAACAACATGCCACATCCAATAGCGAAAATAACCAGCGAGCTTCACAGTTTCACCTCAGTCCTAAAAACACCCCTAGTGTGATGTGGCTCACAGTCCCCCTCTTGTAGCAGCTTCTTATAAGTCTGCCAAGGGCAGGAAGTGAGTTGGTTGGAAGCCTCCCTCCCATGATGCTGGTAGACGACAAGTCCCATCATCTTGACATCTTTCCCCAGGGCCTGCAAGACAGAGCCGTTCCACCAGGCTTTTGGTTGGGGCCCAGTCTGACCCCTCTCCTCCTACAAGACCCTATATATGAAGCCTCTCTAACTCCTCTCACCGGCTCATATAAATAGCTGAGCCAGGTGAGTACCTAAGGCTCCCAGCCCCTATAGTCATAATTTGCTGGTTGCCTTTTGATCTTATTTGATTTTAATCCGATTTTAAGCTGTATTTCAGTCGATTGCTGAATTTTATGTTTTAATGTATTTATATTTTGATGTTAGCCACCCTGAGCCCAGTTATGGCTGGGGAGGGTGTGATATAAATTTTAAAAAAAATTTATTTTTATTATTATTATTATTATTATTATTATTATTATTATTATCCATGGCCATTGGGTCCACTGTCTGGGGCTGGTGAGGACTGCAGTTAACAACATCTAGAAGGTACCACACTGGCAACTCCTGTTTTATGTTGCAACCTGCCCTGGGATCATGCATTGATAAAGCGCAGGGTAGAAATTTAATTAAGTAAGTGACATAAGAAATGCCCAAAGTGACAGCTGAAATATAATAACAAATAATATCAGCTCACATAGCAGAATATGAGGAGCATCAGCTTCCCAAGTCATAAAACACCAGATCCAGTAACAAAAAGGAATCTATGCAAAAGTTCTCAGCAGCTTTAAAAACAAAAACAAAAAACCTCCTTGGTCACTAGAATAAATTTTAAGAGCTAAAAAGCAGGCTCTAAAAACAGGAGTCAGGAACCTTTCCCAGACTGAGAGTTATGTTTTCTTCTGGTTGACCTCAAAGGGGTCACATACCAAAAGCAGAAACAAAAGCAAGATGAGCAATGAATGTAGGTGAAATAATGAATGGAGTTTTTATCTTTCTATAAAAGTCGAATTTGTACACATCATACTTCATCTATTCAGGCCAGCCAGGGGTTAGCAAACTTTTTCAGCAGGGGGCTGGTCCACTGTCCCTCAGACCTTGTGGGGGGCCAGACTATACTTTGGAAAAAAATAAATGAACGAATTCCTATGCCCCACAAATAACCCAGAGATGCATTTTAAATAAAAGCACACATTCTGCTCATGTAAAAACACCAGCCAGGCCCCACAAATAACCCAGAGACACATTTTAAATAAAAGGGCACATTCTACTCATGTAAAAACATGATGATTCCTGGACCGTCCGCATGCCGGATATAGAAGGCCAATGGGCCGGATCCGCCCCCCGGGTCTTAGCTTACCTACCCATGAGTCATGAACAGAGTTGAAGGACACATTCTCGTCAGGCAAAAACACTCACAGAAGTGATGAAGGCGAGGTCAATGAGGGTGTGGCCTGGGGGAAGAGGGTGTGGCTAAGGAGAAGGTCCTTTGTCCTTTTAATTTTAAATGTTTTATACTGTGATACTAATAAAGGCGGTGCTTCCCCCCCAAAAAAAATGTTTAGGGGTACTCTCATTTTCCTACTCATATTGAAATACTACTGCTCAATGAGGCCAAACTTAGATTCACAAAATGTTTAGGGGTATGCATACCCCTACATCCCCCCCAGGAAAAAAAGCACTGAAGAAAGGTATTTGATATTTGAGAAGTTCCTAAGGCCCGGCTAGAGATGCCTGCAGGGCCACAATTATCAACCGCTGCACTCAAAGGTTTGAATAAAACAAAAAACAAAATACTAACCTCATACCTGACTTGGGCTGCATATACACCATGCATACAAAGCACATTGTTTCCCCCCAAGAATCCTGGGAATTGTAGTTTGCTAAGGGTGCTTAATTAATTAAAGGAGGAATTAAAGAACCTTTTAATGAGGGTGAAAGAGGAGAGCACAAAATATGGTTTGAAGCTCAACATCAAAAAAATGAAGATCATGGCCACTGGTCCCATCACCTCCTGGCAAATAGAAGAGGAAGAAATGGAGGCAGTGAGAGATTTTACTTTCTTGGGCTCCATGATCACTGTAGATGGTGACAGCAGTCACGAAATTAAAAGGTGCCTGCTTCTTGGGAGAAAAGCAATGACAAACCTCGACAGCATCTTAAAAAGCAGAAACATCACCTTGCCAACAAAAGTCCATATAGTTAAAGCTATGGTTTTCCCGGTAGTGATGTATGGAAGTGAGAGCTGGACCATAAAGAAGGCTGATCGCCGACGAATTGATGCTTTTGAATTCTGGTGCTGGAGGAGACTCTTGAGAATCCCATGGACTGCAAGAAGATCAAACCTATCCATTTTTAAGGAAATCAGCCCTGAGTGCTCACCGGAAGGACAGATCGTGAAGCTGAGGCTCCAATATTTTGGCCACCTCATGAGAAGAGAAGACTCCCTGGAAAAGACCCTGATGTTGGGGAAGATGGAGGGCACAAGGAGAAGGTAACGACAGAGGACGAGATGGTTAGACAGTGTTCTTGAAGCTACCAGCATGAGTTTGACCAAACTGCGGGAGGCAGTGGAAGACAGGGGTGCCTGGCGTGCTCTGGTCCATGGGGTCATGAAGAGTTGGACACAACTAAACAACTAATACAACAACAAAAGGGTGCTGGGAATTTTAGCTCTGCAAGGGGGAAAACTGCAGACAAGGCAGGCCCCCTCCCTGCTGAACTTCATGTGCTTTGAAAAGACTTTCCTATTTCCGCAGACATTTTAAGGTAGTTTTCTATTTTCAGGATGAATTTTAATTGCTTTCATTCTTCCTATGGTTTTTCATTTTCTTCCCAAATTCTTAGAAATTCTGAATATTCAGTGGAACATAAGCACCTGGAATAAACATAAAAAGAAAAAACATAAAAGGAGGGAAGAGGAAAGAAGAATACCTTGCAAACTGTCAGTCAGAAGAAAAGCTACTAGCTGGGAAGAAACAGCAGGAACACACAAAAAAATGAATTGCCAATAACTTCTAAAATCAAGAATGCAAAGGCACCAATTGGATCAATAGCATCTTAGCATATGGAGAGCTGAGATTAAGAAAGAACAACAAAGCCAAGACATCGTGTGCGAGGTTAAAATAAAAGATTGATATCTGGAGAGCAAAAAAAGCTGAGGAGAGAAGCCGAGATGAGAGATAGCCAGAACTAAGACCATGACAACACTTAAAAGCAAGTAACAGGAGCTTAAAGTTAATCTGGTGAGAAAGAGGCAGCCAATTATGTTTGTTCCTGAAGGACAAAGATGATCAACGTGAGAGAGAGAGAAAATCAGGGAGCAGAAGAATTAAAAACAAATATTAAAAGGAAGGAAGGGGGAAAGAGAGAGAAGGAATCTTACATGATTCAGTTGTAGGAACAAACAAGAGACCGAATAGCAGTGCAATCCTAACCATGTCTGCTCAGAAGTAAACCCTACTGAATTCAATGGGACTTATTCCCAGGTAAGTGGGCTGAGGATTGCAGTCTAAGAGTTGTGGTCTAAGAGATGTTCTCTAAGGAAGGCTATAGCTCAGTGCAGAACATCTGTGTTGCAAGCAGAATCTCAATCCCCAACAACTCCAGTTATGGCTTGGAGATACCCCTGTCTGAAACCGTGGGGAGCTAAGATGGGTCAGACCAGCTATAATAAGGCAATTTCTTATTCTCCTGTGGGAAGAAGGAGAGGAGGAGAGTCAGCAGTTTCACAGAAGACAGGAAACCAAGAGAAGAGCCTGCATTTAGAATGGATGCACTTTGTAACCTTTCGTTGGCAATCCAGCAGAGACGTCTGTCACTCATCTGCACCGTACATTTAAAGCAGCATCATACCAGTCATGGCTTCCCCTGAAGAATCCTGGGAACTGTAGCCTGTTAAGGATGCTGAGAGTGTTTAGGAGATCCCTATTCCTCTCACAGAACTACAGTTCCCAGAATTCCCTGGGAAAGGGGTGTGACGTTAACATATGAGAGTGCTGGAGGTGAAATAGTTAAACAAATTACCCAATCAGAACCCAGGGGTGGAGTCAGAGGGACTATAAAACCAGCTCAGGGAGGGGCGAAGGGAGAAGTTCGTTGGGAGTTGGGTGGTTGGTTGGAGTGGGAGTGAATTGGGATAGTCTGTGGGTAGGTTGACTTAGTGTAGCGAAATAAGATGAGTCAGGAACAGTTAGGAGCTAGGAAGACAAGTATATATCTGAGAGGTGGTTTAGTGAGGGAGAGCAGGTAGCGGAAGTTATAGGTCTGGATAGGCACCCTATGATTGTAATTGACCGATACCATTTATGAAACCACACGTTTGTTAAACTGCAATAAATAAACAGAAGTTTATGTTCCAATTTAACCCTGACTGGACTCAGTATTGTACCAGGTAGGACCTGGGTGGTGGCAGCGAGAAATAAAGTGGTGGCACAGGGATCAATAGACGGTGAAATGTCCGGGGACCCTGTGTGATCGCCACAAGGGGATCAATTGTTTAAATCACTCTTGGAATCATAGCTCTGCAAGGAACCTCTTTACTTCTCTCGGCACCCGTAACCAACTACGGTCCCCAGAATACTTTGGTGCTGTTTTAAAGGCATAGTTCAGATGGGGCATCACAGATGGTTGACTGATTTCCCCTCCTGAACCTCCTGTCATACTGGTCTTCCAACCCTCTGGAATGGGAGGGAATGATCAGAAGGGGAAGCAACGGAGTAGGGAGGAAAAGGAAAAAAGTGGCAAGGTGGTTCAGTTTCTGAGAAGAAAGAGGGCTATAGAAAAATGAGCAGCCAAAAATGAAAAGAAAAACATGAGGTGAATTAGAAGCCCAACTGAACCAAATTCCCCATTTCCTCAGCCCTTTATTGTCAAACTTCATTCTCGGCTTACCCTACTTTCAAGTTTTACTTTCTCAAACCTTTGTCTGCTCTGACGTTTACCTCAGGCTGCTGCATTTCCTGTGCCTAAGTTTTCTGAGTTTGCGGGAGTGCTTCTCAGTCCTCCGCTTGGCCCTGTGCGAGGTGTTAGCCACAGCCAAACTGACAACTTTACCTTCCCTCACAGACACTGAACTGCATGATTTCTAGCTCCATGAACCATTGAACTGTCCATGCCTCTGCATCAGATCTTCCAGTCAGTATCAGTCCATGCCAGATTGTCTTACTTATCTTGCCCTTCTTCCATGGAGCTAAGTTCTTAGGGAGTTTCCCCAGCAACTTCCACCCCATTGGTTTTTAATTCAAACACCAGATCTGATTGATAAGATTTAAGATCCTGCCCTTCATTTCAAAATCAAGCTCTCAGGACAGCAGAGGGTGTTTGTGGTGTATTCCTTTGGAGCAGTGGTGGTGGAAATGTTCTGTGGGGTGCGGGGGTCACCAAAATAATGGGAGGTCAAGGATGGTCAGTTGGGGGGGTGAAGAATGCCCTATTTTTATTTTTATTTTTTTTCCAAAAATTTTATTGGTTTTTACAATATTATAAACAAACAAACACACAAGACAAACAAACATAACAAACGTAAGAAACATAAATCATAACCTTATTAAAAATAACAGTTATTAACTTTGTTGAGTGACTTCCTCATTTCCCCTTGGTTGAATTTCATTGCATGTCCTTATAACAGTTTTCCAAATCCCAATTTTTATAAAATTTAACTTAAACATTAATAATAATAATAATAATAATAATAATAATAATAATAATAATAATAATTTATTATTTGTACCCCGCCCATCTGGCGGGGTTTCCCCAGCCTCTCTCCAACCACTTCCAGACACTCACACAGGACCTTCACCGCCTTCAGTGGTTCTGATTTAAAAGAGAGGTAGAGCTGGGTATCATCTGCATACTGATGAACACCCAGCCCAAACCTCCTGATGATCTCTCCCAGGGGCTGCATGTAAATGTTGAAAAACATGGGGGAGAGGACAGAACCCTGAGGCACCCCACAAGTGAGAGCCCAGGGGTCTGAACACTCATCCCCCACCACCACTTTCTGAACACGACCCAGGAGAAAGGAGCGGAACCACTGTATGACAGTGCCCCCAGCTCCCAGCCCCTCAAGACGGTCCAGAAGGATGTTATGGTCGATGGTATCAAACGCTGCTGAGAGATCCAGCAGAACTAGGAAACAGCTCTCACCTTTGTCCCTAGCCCGCCGGAGATCATCAACCAGTGCGACCAAGGCAGTTTCAGTCCCATGATGAGGCCTGAATCCTGACTGGAAGGGATCCAAATGGTCCGCTTCTTCCAGGCGTGCCTGGAGTTGTTCAGCAACCACTCGCTCAATCACCTTGCCCAAGAATGGAAGATTTGATACTGGGCGATAATTGGCCATCGTGGCCACATCTAAAGATGGTTTTTTAAGAAGCGGTTTAATAACCGCCTCTTTCAGCGGGTCTGGGAAGGCTCCCTCACGGAGGGAAGCATTCACCACCCCACGAAGCCCATCGCCCAGTCCTTCCCGGCTAGCTTTTATAAGCCAGGATGGGCAAGGATCCAGGAGACAGGTGGTTGGCTTCACTCGTCCAAGCAGCCTGTCCACATCCTCGGAGGTAACAGATTGGAATTGATCCCACATGTTATGTACTGAGTTGAATAGGATCCAAACTGCAGCAGTCTGATTGGTCCTAGAACAATAGGATCCAAAAGGCAGCAGTCTGATTGGTCCTAGAACAATAGGATTCAGAATGCAGCAGTCTGATTGGTCCTAGAACAATGCAGCAGTATGATTGGTTGGCAGGAACTACCCAATCATGCTCCAGATAGAAGTGAATCCACAACCTGATTGGCTTACAGTAGAATTCCGGAATTAGCCAATCATGTGCAGCCCATTGTGTAAATAATGTATATAAAGCAGATACTTTGAGGGGACTTTCATTCATTCCTCCTCACCACTATGAGCTGAATAAAGAGCATGAAATCACTTCGCGACTCTGAGTATATTTCACTGGCGACGAAGGTGGGATCCCGCTGAGCTGACTGCCACACACAGCACCGCAGCACCGCCACCTGCCGCACCGCTGCCTCGCACCGTGTATCCAGGCTTCAGCTCCGGGACACAAGGAACTCAGAATGGCAACCGACAACAGCTTCTCGCCATTCAACCCAGCATCTGGAGACTGGGAAGCGTACGCCTCCCGTTTCACCTTCCTCCTAGAAGCCAAAGGGGTCACCGACGAAGAAGACGCCAAGAAGAGGGCGATATTCTTCGGCGTCTGCGGAGAGGAGACGTTTGAAATCGCCCGGGCTCTCCTTGCGCCTGAAGACGTCGCTACTGTTCCATACAAAACAATAATGGAACAGCTGAAGGGGCACTTTTCGCCGCAGCCCTCAGTGGTGGCTCGTCGAAATGCCTTCTACGCAAAGCGGCAAGCCCCTGGGGAAACCATAACTGGGTTTGTGACCTCTCTCCGCCAAGCCGCCCGGTTCTGCAACTTCTCAGAGCTGGAGAACATGCTTCGTGACCGCCTCGTCGGTGGCCTGAAGGATGAGAAGCTGCAACGACGCCTCTACGCTAAGAAGGACCTAACGTTCCAGGTCGCTCTGGAGGAGGCCCTGGCAACGGAAGCTGCCGAGAGGTCGACGCAAGAGGCACGGCCAAGCCAGCTGTCCCAACCGAGGGTCCACCACGAAGACCTCACCGACGACTCAGGATCCGACAGGGAGGAGGTGCACCGAGTACAGCAGCGCATTCAAGCAGCCCACATACCACAGCTGCCTCGACGAGAAGGAGGGAACTGCGCAAGCTGTGGAGAAAGTCACGAGAGGAGGACCTGCCGTTTCCGCAACGCAGAGTGCAGGCAGTGCAGAAAATTGGGACACATCGCCCAGGTGTGTCGGGCTCGGCCCACCTGACGCCAGGCATCAGATGACCAATCCAAGAGCCCCAGGTCCCGGGGCCCAACGCACCAAGGCAACTCGACAGAGCTCACGGACCTCCAGGTATACCAGTTGCCCCACCCCAACGTAGAGAAAATTTATGTTGACGTACAGATAGAGGGGGCCCCATGCCGCATGGAGCTTGACACGGGTTCAACTCTATCCATAATCTCGGCAAGGACCTTAAGGAAACTGTGTCCTACTGGGGGTCCCAAACTCAGGCCGGCCCCATTCACCCTCCGGGACTTCCAAAAACGTAAGGTCCCCACAATGGGGGTGGGGACCTTCAGGGTGCAATACCGAGGGCGGACGCGGCAACTGGACTTGCTTGTGGTCAAGGGCCCCTACATTAGCTTACTGGGATTGGCATGGTTTGGACCACTGGGGCTAGCCCTCACCGGGGTGAACCACACTAGCTTACAAGTGGACGTGGACGCCATATGCAAGGAATT
Source organism: Podarcis raffonei (assembly GCF_027172205.1). Classification (NCBI taxonomy): domain Eukaryota; kingdom Metazoa; phylum Chordata; class Lepidosauria; order Squamata; family Lacertidae; genus Podarcis; species Podarcis raffonei. Next base: position 67,378,372 of record NC_070611.1, read on the forward strand.
TCCGGGGGTTTTCGATGGGAAATTGGGACAGTATACGGGCCCCCCCATTGCTCTACAGCTTGACCCCGCAGTACGACCGGTCAGGCTCAAGGCCCGCCGGGTCCCGTTCGCCCTGAAACCCCGTATAGACGAGGAATTGGACCGGCTCGTGGAGCAAGGAGTGCTGGAGCCGGTGCCTAATGCCCCCTGGGAAACCCCAATCGTCACGCCCGTCAAGCCTAATGGTTCAGTCCGCATCTGCGCAGACTACAAATGTACCATAAACAAGGCCCTCACGGCCCATGCATACCCAGTGCCAGTGGTCAGCCATGTTCTTGCCACCCTGGCTGGGTCGAAAATTTTTGGCAAGCTGGACTTGGCCCAAGCATATCAACAGCTGCCAGTAGATGAGGCCACAGCAGAGGCACAGACGATTGTGACGCACAGAGGAGCATTCAGGGTAAAGCGGCTGCAATTCGGTGTCAGCGTGGCACCAGGCATATTCCAGAATCTAATGGACTCTCTACTTAAAGGGATTCCTGGCGTCACCCCCTTCTTCGATGATGTGTTGATTGCCGGGCCCACACCAGAGGAGTTTGAGGACCACCTCCGCACCGTTCTGCACCGTTTCCAGACGGCGGGTCTCAAGGTGAAGCGGGAAAAATGTCTACTAGGAGTGCCTCAGGTGGACTTTCTGGGATTTATGGTGGACGCAGAAGGGGTCCACCCGACTGGGGACAAGGTACGGGCCATTTGTGATGCCCCAGCGCCCAAGAACAAGACTGAACTTCAGGCCTTCTTGGGACTATTGAACTTTTACCATTCCTTCCTTCCCCACAAGGCGGCGGTAGCAGAGCCCCTACACAGACTCCTGGACAAGCGGGCCCCTTGGGTGTGGGGCCAGCGCCAGGAGGCCGCATTCCAGGCAGTCAAGGACTTGCTTGTCTCAAACTCGGTCTTGGCACACTTCGACGAGAGGCTGCCGGTGGTGCTAGCATGTGATGCCTCGCCCTATGGAATTGGCGCTGTCCTGGGACACCAACTCCCGGATGGAAGAGAGGTACCGGTGGCATACTTTTCCCAGACACTCAACGCAACCGAGCGGAACTACTCGCAAATCGACAAGGAGGGTCTGGCAATCGTGAAGGGAGTAAAAAAATTCCATGATTTCTTGTACGGGCGGCCCTTCACCGTGGTGACTGACCACAAGCCGTTGCTTGGCTTATTTGCCCCTGAAAAGCAGACCCCCCAAGTGCTGTCTCCTCGCGTCCTCAGGTGGTCAATTTTCCTTGCCAGCTACCAGTATGCACTGATTCACCGTCCGGGGAAGGCGATGGGCCATGCGGATGCCCTCAGCAGGCTACCACTACTGGAAACAGGCCCCGACCCAGCACCTGCACAAGAGGTTATGAGCCTGGAGCTGCTTCCCGACCGCCCCATTCAGGCACAAGTAGTTGCACACCATTCCAAGAAAGATAGGGTCATCTCCCGGGTCCTGGACTGGGTGTGGAGGGGATGGCCCAGCAGCAGCCCCGGGCCAGAATTCGCCGGCTACACAACCCGCAAACATGAACTGTCGGCCCACAAGGGGTGCCTGTTATGGGGAAGCAGGGTCGTTGTTCCCCAGCCCCTCCGCAAAAGGGTCCTCACAGCCCTACACGAGACACACCCAGGGGTAGTAAGAATGAAGGCCCTTGCCAGGAGTTATGTGTGGTGGCCGGGGATCGACGGAGAGATAGAGGCCTGGGTCAAACACTGCCAGGCCTGCCAAGAATCCCGCCCAGATCCCCCAAGGGCCCCAGTCCAGTCCTGGGAGTCCGCCCGAGCACCATGGTCACGCCTGCATGTGGACTTCGCTGGCCCCTTTCAGGGGAAAACATTCTTCATAGTGGTGGACTCCTACACCAAATGGCTGGAAGTCGCACTGGTACCGTCCACTTCTACGTCCGCAGCCATCCGGGTACTACGCAGGCTGTTTGCAACCCACGGGCTCCCTGACACTCTCGTCTCAGACAACGGGACTGCATTTACGTCAGGAGAATTCCAAACCTTCACAGCGCAGAACGCCATCCGCCACATCCGTTCGGCGCCATTCCATCCTGCCACCAATGGCCAAGCAGAACGCATGGTGCGGACCACCAAGGACACCCTTCGCCGCATGACGCAAGGGGATTGGGAGTACCGCCTTGCCACATTCCTTCTAGCACAGCACAGCACCCCCAGCTCAACAACTGGCCGGAGCCCCGCTGAACTACTAATGGGTCGGCGCCTTGCAATCAGATTGGACCGCATTCACCCCGATAGAGCTCAGGATGAGGTAGTGGTGGGGGAAGGCAGGAACCCCTGGACCTTCGAGGTCCAGGACCCAGTGTACGCAAAGAATTTTGGGGCAGGCCCAGCATGGGTACCCGCCACAGTCACCAGGGTCACTGGCCCCATGTCGTACGAGGTGCTAACAGATGGGGGGCAAAGCTGGCGCCGCCACTGCGACCAGATACGGCGACGATTCCCGGGAGAAAACCAGGAGGAGGAAAGGTCAGAGGAGTCCCAAGGGAACAGAGGGGCAGTGAGGCCCATAGAGCACGAGGGGCCAGCAGGAGAGGCAGAATCAGTAAATACAGAGAGGACCTGCGAGGCCGAAAGGACACCGGAACCAGAACCACGACTGAGCGAGCCGGTTGCGCCAGACCAAATAGCCCCATCACAGCCAGCATCCTTGGAACACGAGCCAGAACCTGAACCCCGGACCAGGGAACACCCCAGGCCGCAACGCACACGTAGGCCGCCAGCGTACCTCGAGGACTATGAATGCGACCTCCCGGGCAGGACTGGAACTTAGAGGGGAGGGGTGTTATGTACTGAGTTGAATAGGATCCAAACTGCAGCAGTCTGATTGGTCCTAGAACAATAGGATCCAAAAGGCAGCAGTCTGATTGGTCCTAGAACAATAGGATTCAGAATGCAGCAGTCTGATTGGTCCTAGAACAATGCAGCAGTATGATTGGTTGGCAGGAACTACCCAATCATGCTCCAGATAGAAGTGAATCCACAACCTGATTGGCTTACAGTAGAATTCCGGAATTAGCCAATCATGTGCAGCCCATTGTGTAAATAATGTATATAAAGCAGATACTTTGAGGGGACTTTCATTCATTCCTCCTCACCACTATGAGCTGAATAAAGAGCATGAAATCACTTCGCGACTCTGAGTATATTTCACCACACAACTTGACTAGACAGGACTCTAGCACTCTCCCGCCCTGGCCCTGCTCCCACGGTGGAGTCTACTTCTTCCCGAATCTGAGCGATTTTATCTGCAAAAAAACTGCAAAATCATTGCAGATCATGTGGCCTGTACTTGGCCCCGATGTCGCAGGTGGTTCCGCTAAATTGTGAACCACCTGAAAAAGTCTCCTGCTGCTGTTTTCTGCAGATGCAATAGAGGCGGCGAAGAAGGTCTTCTTCGCCATCGCTCTCGCCACTTGGTAGGCTCAACATTGAGCTCTAACCTGTGTCTGCTCAGATTCGGAATGAGTTATCCACCACTGGCGCTCTAGCCATCTCAACGATTGTTTCATTGCCCTCAGATCCGTGGAAAACCACGGGGCTCTCCGGGCTCCATGCAATCGGAGAGGGTGCTTCAGAGCCAAACAGTCAATAGCCCTGGTTAACTCCACATTCCAGCGGGCCACCAGGGAATCGGCTGAAAGGCCATCAACATGGGATAAAGCATCCCCTACCACTCTCTGGAAACCATTTGGATCCATTAAGTGGCGGGGGCGGACCATCCAAATCGGTCCCACCTCCCTGCAGAGGGGATGGGTCGCAGAGAAGTCCAGTTGCACCAGGAAGTGATCTGACCATGGCACTTCTTTCGTTTCACTTTTACTTAGTGTCAGATCACCAACATCCATAGAGGTAAACACCAGGTCCAAGGCATGTCCGCGGCTATGGGTTGGGCCAGACTTATTCAGGGACAGCCCCATGGAGGCCATGCTTTCCACGAAGTCCCAAGCGGCCCCTTGTAAGGTCGTGTCGGCATGGATGTTAAAATCCCCTAGGACAACCAAGCTAGGTGTCTCCAGGAGAACATCCGCCACAACCTGAAGCAGCTCGGGCAGGGAATCCTTGGTGCAGCGGGGAGGTCGGTACACCAAAAGGAATCCTGTACTGCCCCTATCGCCCAACTTCCAGAACATGCACTCGGAAAACTGGGTCTTTCCGATAGGACGCCTGGTGCAAACTAATGACTTCCTAAAAATGACTGCAACCCCCCCTCCCCGCCCACATGACCTGGGTTGCTGTGCGTAAGAGAAAGCTGGTGGACAAGCAGCGGCAAGGACAGGCCCATCTGCTTCATCCAACCAAGTCTCTGTTACACATGCCAGGTCAAGTCCTCCATCCATGATCAAGTCATGGATAGCAGTGGTCTTATGAATCATTGACCTGGCATTGCACAGCAACACTTTCAGGTCATGTGGGTATCCCTTGCTGATTCTAGTATCCATCCGGTCAGGACCAGACATTCTTAAATCTTCTCCTTATAGTATTAAACATATTATTTTATCACTTAACATAAATAAAATCCTAAGCCCATTAAGTATCTGCAAGCTATTTCCGGTTAGTTTAACTTAACAAATTTAGCTAAATAATCATTAAATTTATTCCATTCTTCCTGATATTCCTCCTCCTTCTGGTCGCGGACTCTTCCGGTTAGGTCAGCTAGCTCCAAAAAATCCATCATCTTCATCTGCCATTCTTCTACTGTTGGTAATTCTTGGGTTTTCCACTTTTTTGCCAACAAAATACGGGCAGCAGTTGTGGCATACAAAGATAATTTAACATCTTTCTTGGGCAATTCCAAGCCTGTTATTCCAAGAAGAAAGGCCTCTGGTTTCTTTATAAATGTATATTTCCACATTTTTTTCAATTCATTATAAATCTTTTCCCAGAAGTCTTTCACCTTGGGACAGGTCCACCACATATGATAAAATGTTCCTTCCTTTTCTTTACATTTCCAACATATATTGTCACAATTATGATATATCTTTGCTAATTTTACAGGTGAAGAATGTCCCTATTTTTATCTGAGGGTGTGTGATAGACTCCAATTCCCATCAGCCCCAGTCAGCCTGGCAAAAGTCATGCAAGTTGCATTCCAACAACCTCTGGAGGGCCACAGTTTCCCCATTCCTGATGCAGGGAATAGACTAGGGCAAACCATTTCCCTAAAATGCTGGTTTTTGACATGCAGTCATTCCCAATTGGCAGCCCCAAAATGGCACAGTGCAGGAAAAGCTTCATTTGCCTCCTTCAGCTGACTGAATAAATTGGCTCCCGAGTTTGAGCGCAACATTTCATCTCCAGGTGAATGAAGCCAGCTTTATTCATCTAATTCCACAAGCCGTTTATCCTATTTTTACTCCCTCCCAAATCAAAGAAATGTGATGTGGTTACAAACCCATTCCCTTGTATAATTATTCCTTCCAAGTTAATTACAAGATGCTGTAATTAATTATATTTAATGATTAACGTACAAAAACGCAGAAAGGATGAGCACAACCCAGGGAACATTTGCTCTTAAAAGATAGGTCCAGACTAGTTTTTCCTCTTATCAGGGAAAGGTGCAGAAATTAAAAAGGGAAACAGAGAGTGAGAAAGAGAAAACGCCGGGGGGGGCTGAGTTTTTTTAAAAAAAGTAAGAAGAGTAATTATGTCCAAACGAGAGCGTATTTTTCCTTTGGAGTTCAAGCACCGCCTTCTGCCACCTCTCCACCCAAGTTTTGATTACTTTAATTGGATTCTGCTTGTCATTTACTCTGTTGTTCATTTGTACAGTAATTAAGTTGAGTTGAGTTGGTGCATAATGTTACATCAGAGTTTACATTATGAATTCGTGTTGCAATTATATCGAAATGGATACACACAGCTGTATTGGATCAGGTGGATGATTATCCATCATGCTCTCCCTATCCCATCCTCAATCATGTTGTCATCTCAGTGACAGCCGTGATGTAACATCATGCATCCAGGAGCTTTAAGACTTGCTGAAGTCTCATGTTCAACAATGCCACAGGAAGATCACAGTCAAGCTACCAGCCAGATCCAAGTGACCATGAGTTAGGGGAACACACCACAAATTACAAGAAATTCAACCTGCTAATAAAGTTGAGTCATTTCTCATGAGTCAATGCCCCAAATGAAGGGAAATTGTGGGGTTGGTGTTACAATAAATAAGGGCCAACCTAATAACAACAGTCATTATTATTATTTATTCATTTCATTTGTCACCTAATACAAAATATCTCTAGGCCACATTGGGAAGAAAACAAAACAAAAAACATCCAGTTTAACAATGGAACTACAAGAGCCCACTAAAAAAAGAAAACCTCCACAGGAACAATAAACATGATTATTATAGTCCCTCAAAGGAAGAGTTATGTCTTAACCAAGCACCACAAATATGTTAATGTTGGTGTCATCCATCTTGGACTTCTGTCTCTTTGAGTATTTCTGACCATGGAATCTCACCCAGTAGCTCCTTAAGCTTTCCCTTGCCTCTGGATCATGAAACCCAAGAGGACCTGATCACTTCCTCCCAAACTTCCAATACTTCCACTTGGTCAATCAGTTCCTCCCTGCTGATGAGGACCAGGTCTAAGATAGATGATCCCCTTGTTGGTTCTTTCACCTTCTGGGAAATGAAATTGTCAGCCAGGCAGCAGAGGAATTTGTCAGATCTTACATTCTTGGCATAGTTTGAGTTCCAACAGGTATCAGGGAAGTTGAAGTCTCCCATGATTACTATATCTCCCCTTTAATCTGCTCTAGGAAGACATTACACAAGTCTTCAGTCTGGCTTGGTGGTCTATAGCAGACAGCCACGGTAAGGTCACTGTTGTTTCCCTCCCCTACAATTTTTGCCCATGTACTCTCAATCTGCTTTCCATGCTCCAAGTCATGGATCTCTTCACAAGTGTACCCATCCTTTACATATGATGCTTTACATATAATGCTACTCCGCCTCCCTTCCTGTTTGGTATTGTCTTTTGAATAAGTTGAAGCCCTCTATTTCTCCATTCCAGTCATGAGTCTCATCCCACCAGGTTTCAGTAATGCCTATTAGGTCAAATTTGCAATCCTGAATTAAGAGCTCAAATTCGTCTTGCTTGTTTCCCATACTCTGTGCATTAATATAGAGACAATGCTATGGAACCATGCTAGTAGTGCCCTCCTTAGCAGGCGAGCCCCTCCTCTGAACCCTGGTGGCAAGCATCAGCAGAATTTGACCCATGAGTGCTGTATGTCTTCAGGACCTAAATTAATTTTTCTACAATGCTCCAAAATACTCCTGACACAGTGTCATTCTGGAGCTTTGGGCACCATTTATAGCATGATTCCAAGCCTTGGCCTACAGAAGAATTGTTAAACTTTGAGTGCCCAAATATTTCTAGACTACAATGCCCATGATGCCTAACCATTGACTAAGTTGTTTGGGAATGATAGGAGTTGAAATCAATCAACCTCAGAGAATGCAAGATTGAAGAACAATGGCGTAGAGCTCAACAGGGCCCTGAGACCAGGAAGAACGTCAGTGGTGGGCCTTTCCTAGAGCATTAGGTCCTCAGCAGCTGCTCACTGATGTCCGTTGCCAACACCAGTCCTGTAAATGGATGTAAGATGGTTTTCAGAAAGGGAATGTGTGCAACTGCCCAGCCCACAACACCACAGAAACTATAGGACAGGCAGCCCTACTTTAGCACAATACAGTCTTCACACTGTACTATGGCCAGCCTCAACGGATGCCTTGTACAGTGGTACCTCGGTTTAAGAACAGTCCAGTTTAAGAACGATTTGGTTTACAAACTCTGCAAAACCGGATATAGTGTCTTGGTTTGAGAACTTTAGCTCGGTCTAAGAACGGAATCCGAATGGTGGAAGGGCACCGGCGGCGGTAGGCCTCATTAGGGAAAGCGCACCTCGGTTTAAGAACAGTTTTGGTTTAAGAACGGACTTCTGGAATGGATTAAGTTCATAAACCAAGGTACTACTGCATGCAGCTGAAAATTTCAGTGTACAGTAGAATCAGATGAAGATATCTGAAATCTCACATTGCATTAATGCAACTAACATATTTTGCACTTCACCACTGAAGGGTGCATTGTTGCAAACCATAAACCTCTAAATGGTTATCTAAAAGCCCTAAATGCAATAAACATTTACAATCTATAGCACAGATGACCTTTTCAGCATGCAGCAACGTGTGTTTATAGTATGTGATATCACTTTTCAGCACATCGTGATGTGATCTTGCATAACACAAACACACACAAACTTTCAAATAATAAAATAAGAGCAGAATTAGAGAGTATTCAGTTGGTAAAGCTGGCGAAGCTTTGTTTTTAACTACTATGACTTAAAAAAAAATACAGAAAGAAGTGAAGGGAAAGTAAATAAAAGGGAATATGTTTAGGACTGCAGTCTTAAGTATATGTAAAAACCACTTTTTGTAAACTTACGTGTAATCCAACTGAAGCCTCTCAACCGGCGTTGTCTCTGCAAAACAGACTCCACAAGAAACTTTGAAGGAATAACTTAAGCACCCCTGAAGTGTATGTTGGCTTTCATTGGCTCATCCAGGATTAAATCAGCTGGCAAACCCCAAACAAGGATTTTGTATTAACTTGGGCATGTGCTTGTAAAGCAAATTACTCTCTTTTTTTTCTTCCAGGCGGGAATGGAACCCTCTGGTCATTCGAACTGATTTTCCCGAGTCTGTATGTATTGATTAGCAGTTTGGGTTGACTTTTTCTTTCCACATTAAAAGTTCTTCTTTGGACTAAGCCCCTGTCAGTAAAAAAATTAAAAAATGAGAAGTCTGATGATACGTGAGTTGGAAAGGGATTTATACAGGGTAGGGAAGGAGGAGGGAGTAATCTATCTGCAGTTCTGCCAGCTGGTTTCATAACAAATCAACATTTGAGATTTAATTCATTTCAGAATGTAGTTACTTAAATTCTGACTTTTTGCAGACTTGATGCTCTGCCCTGTTTCATTTTGCTTTTGTTTTTAATTACAGTGGAATCCTATATATATATATATATATATATATATATATATATATATATATACAGAGAGAGAGAGAGAGAGAGACTAAAATAGGGGTGAGAAAGAAACTTGATTCACTTTGCAATTTAAGACAAACTTGCTGTGGTTGGCCCAGGATACCTGGACTAGATGGTCTGTTGTTCCGATCCAACAGGGCTTTTCTTGCATTAGTCGTTTGCACATTCCTAAACTGGAAGGACAGATCCTAAAGCTGAGGCTCCAATACTTTGGACTCCCTGGAAAAGACCTTGATGTTGGGAAAGATGGAGGGCACAAGGAGAAGGGGACGACAGAGGACAAGATGGTTGGACAATGTTCTCGAAGCTACCAGCATGAGTTTGACCGAACTGCGGGAGGCAGTGGAAGACAGGAGTGCCTGGCGTGCTCTGGTCCATGGGGTCACGAAGAGTCGGACACGACTAAATGACTAAACAACAACAACAAACAAAATTGCAAAGCAAGCCACAGTCATCCTGTGACATTCACACATCCCCAAATTTTGCATTGCAGTTTGCTAGCCAAGTACTGCATATCAAAATGCATAGAGTAGAGTAGCATGGAGTAAAGTGTGCCTTAAAAATGTGTATATTACTGAAGGCATTATACAAACATGCCTTATTTTAGGAGAAATTGCAAAAATGTGTATAATAGACAAAATTACAAACATGAATATGAATCCATACTAAAATCATAAACTAATGGGAAGTGAACTTGAAAAATGAGAAACTGAATGCCCAGGGTTTGAGCCTTATCCTGTTATGCCTTTCTTTTCACAAGATAAGAAAAAAGAAATAACAAGCTTTCAAAATAATCAGCCTCAACTGTTTTATGCTGCTCAGAAACTGATGGCAACAGTTAAACAAACTTCTTATACCCTGTTTCAAAAAAAGTCTGGGGTTCAAATTTCCAATCAACCACGAAGTTCCACCTACCTTCAGGGCTGTTGTGCAGACATGGGCGGTGCTGTGCTCTAAACCACTGAGCCTCTTGGGCTTGCCGATCAGAAGGTTGGCAGTTCGAATCCCAGTGATGGAGTGAGTTCCTATTGCTCTGTCCCAGATTCTGCCAACCTAGCAGTTCAAAAGCATGCCAGTGCAAGTAGATAAATAGGTACCGCTGCAGTGGGAAAGTAAACGGCATTTCTGTGCACTCGTTTCTGTAACGGTGTTCCTGCGGTTTAGTCCTGCTGGCCACATGACACAGAAAGCTGTCTGTGGAGAAACCCAGGCTCCCTTGGCTTGAAAAGTGAGATGAGTGCCGCACCCCATAGTCACCTTTGACTGGACTTAACTGTCCAGGTCCAGGGATCCTTTACCTTACCTTTCTACCTTGTGCAGATACCCTGAGCTTCATAGAGGAAGAGCAAGAATAAAATGCACCTGAAATATGTTGTGGTCGCCTCACTTGGAAAAGTATGTTGTGGAGCTGGAAAAAGGTTCCAAAAGGAACAACTCTCTTACAAGCTCAACCTCCACTGTCAATGACTGTACACCATTGAATATTAGCTGCTGGGAATCACAGGTAGGGAGAGAGCTATTGCTTTTCCATTTGATTATATACATTCACGTCATCGTTATCCACTTTACCACCCTGGTTCTTTAGAGCCTATCAACTTCCTTCCCTCCAGCCTCATGGCTTTCAAAATTAACCTTTATATCATGGGGAGGCAAACTAAGGCCTGGGGGCTGGATCCGGCCCAATCGCCTTCTAAATCCGGCCCACAGATGGTCCAGGAATCAGCGTGTTTTTACATGAGTAGAATGTGTCCTTTTACTTAAAAAGCATCTCTGGGTTATTTGTGGGGCAAAGGAATTTGTTCATTTATTTTTTTTCAAAATATAGTCTGGCCCCCCACAAGGTCTGAGGGACAGTGGACCGGCCCCCTGCTGAAAAAGTTTGCTGACCCCTGCTTTATATCTTTGCATTTTGTATCTTTATATCTTTGCATTTTATATCTTTGCATTCTGATTGCACTCATTGCCAAATGACTCAAAATTTAAACAAAATATAGAAAGGTAGACAATTTCTCATTGCAAGTCTTCAGGCAACCCTGCAAGTGATGTTAATCACTTACAATAATCTTTCAGATACCGTAGTGGCAGATGAAGATGATGGACTTTGCGGAACTGGCAGGAAAAAGCCAAAACCAGCAAGATCAAGTATTCCAAAAGGACTGGAGCAAATTTATACAATATTTATAGAGCTACTGCCTTCAGATCCTGATTAACATAGGCATTTTGATGGTCCCAGCTGCTGCCCTTTCAGCTTAGCTGCATGCACAAGGTGGCACTTCTCTATCTACTGTATCTCTCTCTTCCATATTCTCCTGGTGCAAGGATAGGGAAACGTGCTCTTAGCTAAGAGTTAATTTTACTTAAAAGGGAAGGGCCGTCCGCACCCTAGGAGCACATCTGATTACAGCCTTAAATGATTAGATTGTATTTCCATCCTCCCTCCTCGTATCAGCTGGCAGTCATCGTAATGAGCCAGCCCTTTCATGAAGCCGAATGTTATAAGATTCAGGACCGATAAAAGAAAGCACTTCTTTAAACTATGGAATTCACTCCCACCAGGGGCTGAAGAAGGGGGTGCGGTGGGTGTGGGCTGCCCTGGGTGTCGCCACTGAGGGAGGTGACAAAATGCTGGGCGGCACTCACCAGGGCCCTGCAGTGCAACCAAGCCATGCATCTCTCCTGGGAGAGATGTGGTGGCTTGGGCGTGTGCAGCTTCCACACTGCCCAAATGGTCCACCCTCTGCCTTTCCCTCCTCCCCAGCTGTAGGGCGGCTGAGTGGGATGTGGCAGGCAGACTCCGGAAGCCCCACGGTGCACGCCACCCCTGGGCGCTCTGCCCCAGGCGCCCGAGCAACTTCCTCCACCGCTGACTCCCACAGGAGGCGGTGATGGCCACCAACTGAGGTGGCTTTTTACAAAGGACTGGACAAATTCAAGAGGGGCGTTTAGGCACAAACCTAATGTTCTGGAGTGTAAAAGGTAAAGGGACCCCTGACCATTAGGTCTAGTCGTGGCCGACTCTGGGGTTGCAGCGCTCATCTCACTCTATATGCCGAGGGAGCCGGCGTACAGCTTCTGGGTCATGTGGCCAGCATGACTAAGCCGCCTCTGGCAAACCAGAGCAGCGCACGGAAACGCCGTTTACCTTCCCACCAGAGCGGTACCTATTTATCTACTTGCACTTTGACGTGCTTTCGAACTGCTAGGTGGGCAGGAGCAGGGACTGAGTAACGGGAGCTCACCCCGTCGCGGGGATTCGAACCGCCGACTTTCTGATCGGCAAGTCCTAGGCTCTGTGGTTTAACCCACAGCGCCACCCGCGTCCCGTTCTGGAGTGTAACTCCCACAAAACAATATTGAGTCTGGAGGTGCCCATAGTCTAACTGCCACGTAAGCATCGTGTGAGCGAATCAGGGTGAACCAGGGGCCTGAATAGTTGGTTGCATCTGGAAGATGCTTCCCATGTGCCAAAATGGCAATTCCATCCTGCGGTGGCCACACACACACACTTTAAGCTTTTAAGTGGTAAGGATGTGGCTTCTTGCCATGCACTCTGGTGCCCGTTTTCAAATTGTTGTGGCATAAAAAGCCATATCTGATGCAGCCTATCATAGAATTGTAGAGTTGAAAGGGACTCTGAGAGTCATTTGGTCCAACCCCCTGCAATGCAGGAATCTCAGCTAAAGCATCCATGACAGACGGCCACCCAACCTCTGCTTAAAAACCCCCAAGAAAGGAGAGTCCATCACCTCTCATGGGAGTCTGTTCGACTGCTGAACAGCTCTTACTGTCAGAAAGTTCTTCCTGATGTTTAGTCGGAATCTCCTTCTTTGTCGCTTTAAGCCATTGGTTCGAGTCCTACCCTCCAGAGCAGGAGGAAACAAGCTTGCTCCATCATCCACGTGACAGTCCTTGAGATATTTGGAGGTATTTAGGAAACGGGACATGGCTCCAGCATGCCATAAAGAAGGGTATCGACAAAAGTCTCTCTGTGGCCCATCCCAACGCCACTGGGAGATGGTGCGTCAGCAAACAGCCCGGCGCCTGTCAACGCATGGGAATATTTTCCCTCCCTTGGAGCAGAAGATCCCAGCGCCCATAGCACTCCAGTCCTCCTGCGACTCTTATGTAAACAGCCCCACGTGCCTCCGACCTCGACCAAATCCACAGAGGGCTAAATTACCTATTTAGCAAAAAATTTTGAATTTAATTAAAGCAAGAAAGGCAATGGGGCCCCTTCTTTTTATTGCACTTGCCGCTGAAGCTGGTTATGAAACTCTGGGGCTGGCTCTGAGAGCCACCTGCCTCTGGCATTCCAGCGGAGGGATGGGGTTTCTGCCTAAACCCTGTCCCAAATGCTAACCACTGAAATCAAGGCACCGACATTTCATTTGGTAGCTGCGGGGCAACTGTGCAAAGGAAGGAGCGGAACGCCATATCCAGGCCAAGATGGCATTGTGCTTAGCAGTAAATTACCCGTCTCCTTTTATTTGATTTTGTACCTTTTGGGGGAATATTTTAATGATTTTAATGAAGGTTTGGTACAAGATCATAACTTATATTTTCAGGTAGTGGGGTTTTAGCATGTATTCCGAGTGCGATTTGTGGTTCTCTCCCACCCAGCAAAGTGTACCAGTAGTAAAGGAAGAGAGAGAGAGAGAGAGAGAGAGAGAGAGAGAGAGAGAGAGGGAGGGAGAGACTTAATAAATCTAAATCAATTAAGTCCTGTTGAAAAGTTCTCAATAAAGTTAGAAGCCAAAGATGCCGGAGGTAGGGCTAAGTCGTACTCTGGCTTTTAATGAAAATGCTAATGATTTCTCCTTTTCTGGAATATATTTTGGCTTGCAATTTCAACAAGATGCACTCCTTCCGCAATCAATTCCACACACCTTTATGTCGGTGGTTTTCTGCTTACCCCTCAAGGGGGGTAAAATTAATAAATGATCATTTCTACCCAAAGGGAGTCATGACAAGAAAAAGAAAAAATCATAAACAGGAAGGAAGAGGTTCCTCTTAACACCGGTGAGGGGCCATCAAAATGACTTGCGATGAATTTCGCAGGCAACACTCTCAGACAAAATCCTCAGGTGTTTCATCTGGTGGGAAAGTAAAGAATCTCGAGTTGCAAATTTGCATTTGAAATTTCCACCACCAAAAGCATTGAATGGGTGTCATTGCTCAGATTCTCAGTGCCCAGGACAGTTGCTCTTTCTGCCCAATGGGAAGGCCGGCGTTGTGCCCTGCTAGCTGAGAAAAAAGGTTGCTCGTTGCATTCTTTTCCAATGAATTACATGAAGGAAATAGAGTCCAGAGGAGAAGGCAGGGAGTAAACAGTTCCAGAACAGAACATCCTGCCAGTCCTGTCGTCCCTAAAATGTAATGGCTTTCATTATAATACCTGGTACTTCCTTCTCCTCCGTCGACAAACTGCTGCTGGTGTTTTGCTCAGAACAATAACTCAATTCAACAGGACGTCGACAGATTTGCATGCCATGGCTCCGCCATGCCCTTTGTTCATGCCTTTGGCTCTTTGCTGTATTTGTATCGGTCTCAGCCCGTAACAGCAGCCAGTCAATTTTCCCCGACCACTCCATCTGTTTAAGTAACTACCAAACAGGTTAAAACAAAAAAAAATTTTCCTTCCAGTAGCACCTTAAAGACCAACTAAGTTAGTTCTTGGTATGAGCTTTCATGTGCATGCACACTTCTTCAGATACCATGCACACGAAAGCTCATACCAAGAACTAACTTAGTTGGTCTTTAAGGTGCTACTGGAAGGGGGGGGGGATTTTGTTTTGACTATGGCAGACCAACACGGCTACCTTTCTGTAACTGTACCAAACAGGTTCTGAGCTAGAGTTGCCATATTTCAAAAAGTGAAAATCCAGACACAAACGTTGTTGTCACTAAAAACTACATTTCAGCAATTTCCACCCGGACGCTGTTTACAAGGGTTGAATACCGACTATGTCTGCAAAATTTCGGCAACTCTATCTGGGCATGAGCCACCAGAGTTAGCCAACGTGCCCAGTGTTCTTTGGCAATCAGATGAAGCCACGTGACAGCACATTTAGTGGACTAGGGTTGAAACAAAAGGGGATCTTACATGATCTCTTATCTGACTCCTCATTTGGGTTTGTAGTACCCACCTTATTTTATGGTTGTAAGTCATTTTTAATTGTTTTTAATATTGTGTTTTAATGCTGTCCTGGGACCTTAGAGTAAAGCACACATAGGAGGAGGAGGAGGAGGAGGAGGAGGAGGAGGAGGAGAAGAAGAAGAAGAAGAAGAAGAAGAAGAAGAAGAAGAAGAAGAAGAAGAAGAAGAAGAAGAAGAAGAATTTCATTTGTACATGGCTCAATTTTGTTTGCGATATATACAGTCACATTTTGTTGTTAGCTGGTTTCTTAGGAAATGTTATTGACTGCAGTTGTCTTTGTGTAGGTTCTATGTAAAGTGCAATAGCCACTTCTATCACATTAAGTGATAGATAGATAGATATAGATAGATAGATGATAGATAGATAGATGATAGATAGATAGATAGATAGATAGATAGATAGATATAGATATATATTGCTAAGTAATGAACTCATAGAGATTAGGGAGGAGACAAATATAAGCGATCCAGATCATGCACTCACGAAGTTAAATTTCTACCCAGTTTGTCTGCACAGGGATTTCTTCATTATTACCATCATGTTGGCATTATCTGCTTGTAAAACCACAAGATGTAGTGATAGCCACCAGCATGGATGGCTTTATAAGAGGATTAGACAAATTTATGGAGGATAAGCCTATCAATAGCTACTAGCCATGATGGTTACATTCTCCCCACTGTTCGAGGCATTATGCCTCTGAATACACCAGTTGCTTGGGAATCACAAGTGTTTGTGGCCTGCTTGCTGGCTTCTCAGAGGCAACTGGCAACCCACTGTGAGAACAGGATACACCTTTTGTATGTTGCAGCAGAGCTGGTCTTATTCCCCGGAGTCTGGCAAACGTGGCAAATTCAACATTGGAGTTCTTCTCTCTTCAAGACTAAATTTACCTGGAATGTTAAAGGACCCAATAAGAGATCACCCACACTTTAATTTTGCTCTCCAATTTCTGGGTGCAGGTGTTTGCTTTCAGAGGCACCAGGTAGCCCCAAGATTTAGGGGGCCCATGGTGTGCTTGTGTGGTAACACACGTGCAACGTTGCAACATCTGGAGGAGGCCAAGCACCGAAGCAGTGCCATGCTCAGCTCTGCGCTTGGCCTCCTCCGCCCAGAAGAAGAGTTTGGATTTGATATCCTGCTTTATCACTACCCGAAGGAGTCTCAAAGTGGCTCACAATCTCCTTTCCCTTCCTCCCCCACAACAAACACTCTGTGAGGTGAGTGAGTCTGAGAGACTTCAGAGAAGTGTGACTAGCCCAAGATCACCCAGCAGCTGCATGTGGAGGAGCGGGGAAGTGAACCCGGTTCACCAGATTATGAGTCCACTGCTCTTAACCACTACACCACACTGGCTCGGCCCCCTTCCAACAAATATTGTGGGGGCAGAAGACACCTCAGCTCCTTAAAGCAGGCATACTGATGTGCTTTAAAGTTCCTGTCCAAGCACGTTTTCCCTCTCAGTTTTTCCCACTCTTTAATGCTGAGTCAGAACAAACAGCAGTATGGGCTTTCCACCTAGAAACACAGCAATAAAGAAAGTCTGGATGAACCCTATAAAGTGGTACCTCAGGTTAAGAACTTAATTCGTTCTGGAGGTCCATTCTTAACCTGAAACTGTTCTTAACCTGAGGTACCACTTTAGCTAATGGGGCCTCCCATTGCCCCTATGCCGCCAGCGCGCAATTTCTGTTCTTATCCTGAAGCAAAGTTCTTAACCCGAGGTACTATTTCTGGGTTAGCGGAGTCTGTAACCTGAAGCATCTGTAACCCGAGGTACCACTGTATGTGGTTATCTGGCATGAGAAATTCCAGGGGACAGCATTACCCATATATGGCTTTATTCCAGAGCAGTGATCCCTGTAAGATCACAGTGTCATTTCTGCAATATTTGATCTACTTGCAAATAAAGCAGAGCAGAGGTGGAAGCAGAGAGACTGAAGACTTCCTCCCCAGGGAAAGTGCCCCGCTTGGGTCCCCAAAGGTGAAATGGGACAAGGACAAGGACAGAGATGCCATGGACAGCTAGGGTATCCAACGGGGTCCAACCAGATGTTGTTGGACTACAAAACCCATCATCCATCACCCTTGGCCAGAATGACTAAAGCTAACAGGATTTGGAGTCCAGCAACATATGGAGGGCACAAACATCTGGCTTACAGTACAGAACCAGACCAAGACATTTTGTTGCTTGAGGCAAAGAACAAGATGGTACCCTCTGCTCCCATGACACGTATAACAGCCAGGTCGACTAGCCGCTGATTCATCAACACCACAAATTGTATTTCTATTTAAATTACATTAACAATTTCTAAATTTGCATCTATGTGTATACATAAGCGTATGCCAAACTAATGTGAATCTGTGACCTCTTTTCGGTCATGCGTTAACTCTTTTTTAAAGATGCATTTCATGAGCAACGTAGCCAGCTTTCTGTTCCTCCTTTCTTCAGAAGTTAGTAGTGCTTCCTGCCATCACAGCCCTTAGATGCTGAAAAGTCCCATATCATCTCCGAACATTCAAGTCCAGCTGGTCCAGTCCGAGAAGCTGTGATGCAACATCTCAGGGCCTCAAGGTTGCACAATTCAATGCTTCTTTTACATTTCCAACTTCAACAGGGATCAATAACCGCTATGGTATTCCTGCATTTCAGGGGGTTGGACTAGATGACCCTCAGGACCCCTTCCATCTCTACAGTTTTTTTATTCTATAGACATTGCTGATGGGATCAGATCCTCCACTGCACTGGCAGCCAACAAGCTAGCTAAAGGTAAAGGTAAAGGGACCCCTGACCATTAGGTCCAGTCGTGGCCGACTCTGGGGTCACGGCGCTCATCTCGCTTTACTGGCCAAGGGAGCCGGCATACAGCTTCCGGGTCATGTGGCCAGCATGACTAAGCGCTTCTGGCGAACCAGAGCAGCACATAGAAATGCCGTTTACCTTCCTACTAGAGCGGTACCTATTTATCTACTTGCACTTTGATGTGCTTTCGAACTGCTAGGTGGGCAGGAGCTGGGACCAAGCAACAGGAGCTCACCCCGTCGCGGAGATTCGAACCGCCAACCTTCTGATCAGCAAGTCCTAGGCTCTGTTGTTTAACCCACAGCGCCACCAGCATCCCTAACAAGAAGCTAGCTAGGAGGGTTCAAATGGCACACACAGTGGTCTATGGCACACACAGTGCACCCCTCCAGCATCTCCCTGCTGCTCAGTGACCCACAGCAGAACTTAAAGATTTCCTTTTTTATTTTATTTTATTATGACAAACTAATAATCATAAATAGATAAGAAAAAAATGTGCACCCCACCACAAAGACCATTCCGTTGTAACTATCCAACCTCCCAAAATTTCAACACCTCTTGTGATGGTTTGACCTCTTTCCGTTTTAACAGTACAGATTCTACAAACACCCTCCATATCTCCTCAGAATTATTTCTCCTGCATATTCCCCGTCTTACCTTAATGACACATGTTAATTTATCATTAACAGCTATATCCCACACCTCTTTATACCATTCTTCCATTTTATGTTCTGCTTTCCCCTTCCACTTCCCAGTGATCATAATTCGTGCAGCTGTCAATAAATTTGTGAGCAAGTCCTTCATAGGCTGAAAACCTTCCACCCCATTGTAAATTGATAATAATGCTACCTCTGGACTTTTGGTCAGCTTTAACCCAGTGATTTCTGTTATCTCCTTAAATACCCTTCGCCAAAAGAAAAAAGTACATATTTACACCTCCACCACATGTGAACATAGTTCCCTGTTTCCTGGCATCCCCTCCAACATAACAGCAAATAGTCCTTGTTTATTTGATTTAATCTGACTGGTGTTAAAAACCGGCTCCAAAATAATTTATACTAATTTTATTTTATTCTTATAGACAACATATGTTTCTCTCTTATTTTCCCCCAGCTTTGACTATCTATCTGCCCTGTTGTCTCCTTTTCCCACACCTCTTTTAAATGATCTTCTTGGCAGAATCCGTGACCAGGGAGAAGAATTGATGGAAGAGGATTGGAAAAAGTTTAAGAATTATCTACAAAAATATTGTAAAATGTTTGAGTGTTAAAATGATGTGGGATGTGAAGGTAACATGGCATTTGGGATATGGTTAAAAGAGTTATGAAAAGAGGAATTTTAATAAAGAGGGGGTATGATTAGAATAATATTATGTCAAAGTATATAAGGTGGTGTAAGGGTTCAAGATAAGGGAAATTAGAGACATAATAACTGGAAATATATAATTATAAACGAGTTTGGAAAAAGGGTTAGAATTTGCTGAATTTGACGGAATAAAGAGGAATAAAAAAGGGGGGGATGTGAGGAGGTCAGGAAAGAGGGATATGGATTTTTGAAATTTAAAAAAAGTGGAATTCTTTTTTTTCCCTCTCTTCTTTTCTTTTTCATGTTAAGTGTGTATTTTTTGTTTGTTGTTGATGTTCTCGTTTGGTTATATGTGATATATGTTTTGTAAAATCTTAATAAATATTTTCAAAAAAAAATAAATGATCTTCTTGATCCCCCGTTTCTACTAATATTTTATAAATTTCAATGGTTTCCCCTTTTATAACTCTATTTTCTTCTTTATCCCTCCTTTTTATAATTGTTTTTTTCAAATTTTGTATATTCTTTGCAGTTCTTGTTTTCCCTTAACCACTTGTTTGTCCATTGCTCCAAGAAGGATTCCCTTTCTAATCAAAGGTTAGAGGACCACCAGGTTCATGAAATGGTAGGCATGCGCTCTGAATCTGAAAGTCAAATTCTCACACGTTTTGGTCCAGGTTACAAAAATACCACCTCAGTCTCTTTCGGGGGTTTCCTGTCCAGAGGAAACCAAACTCCCAGGAAACCCTCAGAGCTCGGACTAATTTCTAGAACGTCCTAATACAGTGCGGCAAATATCTGCTTTGGAAGTGGATTCTTCCAAGAAAATGTGAGTTGCACCTTCTTCTTCTTTGCATTTTACATTTACAGCTATCTCAAATGAGCATTAAGTAGGCTCTTAATAACATAGTTATTATGAGCATACTATTTTATTTTCTGCAATCTGTGCATGTGTCTGGGGACTCGCAAGGTGTTAATCCTTAAACTGTTGACTCACAATGTGTTCATCTGTCAGTCTGTCGGTCTTTAATGAAGCCAAATTCCCATTTGCTTCAAAGGGAAGCTTTTAATGAGGACTATAGGTCTACTAATTCTCTCATCCTGACTTTTACCACCACACACACAGACACAAGCAGCCTTATAGGTTGGGCTCTGCTGGGGGTGGGGAGCCTTTGATCCATGAGCCTAATTGGGCCCACCAGCCCTTCTCATTTGGCCCATTCAGGTGGCTTTGGCCAAGCCATTCCCACTTGCTCTGTCTCAGGTGTGAAGCCAGTAAAGCTCTGGCTGGGCCTAAAAGGGGTTTTGCAGGTACCTTTATCCAGACTAGCTCCTGGCAGCAAGGCCTTGAAGACACTACTTAGTTGTCTGAAGGTCCAGACAACCTCTGGATAACTGCCATTGCCACATGTCATCCAGTTAATTCCAAAGCTTTCATCTCCTTAGAAAACAAAAGGGCATTTGCATACCCCGCAAGTGTCCTGGAAAAACTGGGAAATCCTGTTGGGTTTTTCCCGCAAGAGCACACGGCCATTTTAGGCACTGTGATCTCACTCCCCAAAAGCACTTGTGGGGGCTGTGATCTCACGCGGTGCCCCAAAACATGTGTTTTTTTATGTCATGTGAGAACACGGCCCTGAAAAAAGCACATCTTTCGGCTCTGTGATCTTGTGCCTGTCACGTGACTCATGGAGGCGCACTGTCAGGAAGACAAGCATCCCAATTTTGGGACTCGACATGTTGGAAGGTATAGCGTTGGAAATACAGCAGTATTATTGGACCTGAATCTAAGTGCTGCAACACGTCTTGACAGCTTTTGAGCAGCTTCACTGGCTTCTAGTTCTTTGTTTGTGGGCAAAATTCAAAGTCTAGAAGTACTTGAAACTCAAGAACCAAAAGAACTGCCCATCCTTCTATAAACCTGCCCATTCTCTGACATCAAAAGCACAGGCCTGGCGCCAAATGTCTCCGCCATCAGAAACCGGGCAGGTTTCAACGCAGATAGGACCTTTTCACTGAGGGCACCGTGACTCGGAAGCTACAGGTCTGAAGCCATCCTTCATATCAAGATTTATTTATTTCATTTCATTTACCCAGGCTTTTAATTAACAGAAGCCTCTGAGTGCATTATCTGCTTTCTCTTTTACATCTGTTCTGTATTTTATTATAACACCTTATCCTGCTGCTTTATGGATTGTTCTTTTGTGGGTCTATCGGAAAATGATCACTTGTATTACATACCCCGCAAGTTTCCCGGAAAAAAGGGACACCCAGTTTTCTTGCACGAGAGCATGGCAGACATTTTGGGTACCGTTATCTTGTGCAATTTCATGCTGAGATCTTGTCCCTGAGAAATGCACATCTTTGGGGCTTTGTGATCTCATGTGGGGCCATAGGCGGGAAGATACATATCCTGGTTTTGGGACTCAAGATGTTGGAGGGTAAGATATTACAGTGGTACCTCTGGCTGCGAACGGGATCCGTTCCGGAGGCCCGTTCGTAACATGAAAAGAGCGCAACGCACAGGTTGCGATTCGCCACTTCTGCGCATGCACGTGACATCATTTTGTGCGTCTGCGCATGTGCGAGCAGCAAAACCCGGAAGCAACCCTTTCCGGTACTTCCGGGTCATCACGGGACGTAACCTGAAAGAACGTAACATGAAGCAGACGTAACATGAGATATGACTGTAATGTGTTATATTTGAAGCTGCCCAAGGAAGCTGTGGTATGTTTCAGAGTGCCGTGGCTCATCACCAGTGTGGTGTAGTGGTTAAGAGCGGTAGTCTCGTAATCTGGGGAACCGGGTTCGCGTCTCCGCTCCTCCCCATGCAGCTGCTGGGTGACCTTGGGCTAGTCACACTTCTCTGAAGTCTCTCTGCCTCACTCACCTCACAGAGTGTTTGTTGTGGGGGAGGAAGGGAAAGGAGAATGTTAGCCGCTTTGAGACTCCTTAAAGGGAGTGAAAGGCGGGATATCAAATCCAAACTCTTCTTCTTCTTCTTCATCAAGGCAGCCTACACACACACACACACACACACGCACACGCACGCACACACAAAGGCCACAGCTCCAGCCCCAAAGAGCATTGAAAAATGCAGAGGACCCTGGTTCATTAGAGCAACTGGCCCCAAAACATCACTCCTGAGTCTTCCAAGCCCCCATGCCTTCTTATTTACAACCAGTTCAGAGGGTGGCTTGGGCTGTGTACTTCTTCCCCCTTGTAGAACTCAAGAGGGAGGGGGATAGGGACAAAAATGAAATTTTCTGTCTCTGCCCATTATTGGGTTCTCACTCCACCTGTCATTATCTCTAGCGCCACCTACTGTTTGCCTCCCTGTTCTCTGTCCTACCAATTCCATTGGGCACCCAACACCACTGGAAAAGTGCATGGTGGGCAAAGAGTGATGTGGCGGTTAGCTTCTTTGGATTTTGGCTGGGGAGACCTGGGTTTCCATCCCTGTTCAGCCATGAAGTTCATTGGGCGTCCTATGTTCCTAATGTGGGTCAGATATACCCTTCCCATCTCTGGTCAGCGGTGCCACATGGGTGGGACTTTAGGGCATAGGTCTAAGACCCCACTCAGCAGAACAAGTAAAAGGCCCCCAAATGCATATGGGCTTGCTTATCATTGAAGTAAATTATGTAATTTCACAATCTTTGGGGGGAGCAGGCGGATAAGCCCATTAAGTGCAGAGTGTAAATCAACCTAACTGCACCTTTGTCTCTGGGAGTATTTAATTTCCTCTCTACCTCTGTGCATGTTTATGCCACTCACTATGCAGCCCAGAGGGTTTGGGATCTGGAGGTGTTAAAAAAATCTAAATAAATAAAAAGATTTGCCATGCAATGGGGAGCAAGCCAAATTAGCGGGCAGGCTTCCAATATGAGTAACAGCCGAAAAGCCGGTCTTTGGGCAAGAATTCCCAGCATTCCTCCCTCCCCCTCTTCCTTCCCAAGAACCTTGATTCCCCTTGGACTTTTTCTCATGCTCTTTCCTTAGCACAAACCTCCTGCTGCTATTATTTCCTGGCCACCCCTTGCTGGATTCATCTAATTGAGGCTCCTTGGGGCAGGGGCCCTGACATTTAATTCGCCCACAACAGCCCCGGCACGCCCTGCAGAGCTGGGTTAATAATGAATAATAGTCCTGCCCGTGAGCAACTCTGACCGGCCGTGGGAGAAGTCCTTTGCAGACATCAAGTATGTGAACCTGGAGAACATTCCAGCATGGAGCAAGGAGGAGGCCTCAGAAGAGTGTTTTATCTTCGGAAAGATGGAAGGATTGCATATCTCCTGGGGAGAAAGAGAGAGAAAGAGACCTGTTTACTCCAGGAAGCACTCAAGTTAATTTGAATCTTCTTGTCTGGCTAATACCATCTCACATGTTAGACCTGGGTTACATCTTCAGAGAGAAGAAAAAGAAGAAGAAGAGTTTGGATTTGATATCCCGCTTTATCACTACCCGAAGGAGTCTCAAAGTGGCTAACATTCTCCTTTCCCTTCCTCCCCCACAACAAACACTCTGTGAGGTGAGTGGGGCTGAGAGACTTCAGAGAAGTGTGACTGGCCCAAGGTCACCCAGCAGCTGCATGTGGAGGAGCGGAGACGTGAACCCAGTTCACCAGATTATGAATCTACTGCTCTTAACCACTACACCACACTGGCTGTTAAGTTAAAGAGAGATCCTTTAACTTTCCTCAGATATAGAGCCTAAGAGGCAGAATCGGGCCATTCGTTCATCCAGCCAGGTGTTTGATTGTGAGTGTACCTTTATGACTATTGTTGAAAATGCAGTAAGATGGCTACGTACAAATTCAACAAAACAGAGAATACATCACAAGGCAAATCATAGTGTAACAATAGCAGTTCCATAGCAGCTCAAAAAACCAGCCACAATGTGTTGATTAAAACCTGAGAAATTAAATAGGTGTTGTTGTTTTTAACCACCTGCCTATATAATATGAATCAGGTGCCAGGCAAATGTCATTTTACATGGTCAAAACATTGGCACTCCATATAGGTTCTCCGCAAACAGGTTTGTGAGGCTGGTGGCAGAGCTTTACTTTCATCTTCCCTTACATATAAAAAGAAGAGAGACCAGGTTTCCTCAAAGGAAGTTTTCCTTTATAACCCCATTTGCAACTCTTCTAAGCCCAGGTTGTTGTTCTGAACTAGCTATATCCCAAATATTATTGAACCACATCTCAAGAGGTAGCTGCATCTGGGATTTATGGTGATACGCGATCGCTACACATGCGGCTACCATTATTAAAAAAATAAAATCTTTCTGCTGATAGTAGGGTCAGAATCTGGGTTTAGTAAAAGCAGGGCTAAGGCTATGTTTTACAAGAGAGGTTGTTCAACAATTTTGGAGATAACATTGAAGACCCTGGTCCAAAATATATATACAATTTTGTATATTTGTGAGTGTATTCTGAAACAACTTCTTGGTTCAATAATGGTGCATTTGGGGTTTTTTCCTGGTTTGGTCTGTGCTGCGATGCTTCCCCAATGCTAACTGCCAAGTTATTTCTGTCCAGAGGGATTATAGCACAAAAAAGTGGAACAAACATATATTAGAACATTAAAAGTTATGAGCTTTCAGCAGGAAGTTTCAGGATACGCACTGATTGAAAAGGAAGCACTGTGACCACCTCAAAACACCAGCAAGCACAAACAGCACACATCCTCCAACATTTCTCCCATGAAAATAGGGACATCCTATTCCACAAAAATGATGATAATTTTGTTATTTATATCCCGCCCCTCTGACTGGGTTGTCGCAGCCACTCTGGGCGGCTTCCAGCAAATTAAAACATCAAGCACAGTAAGATATCAAACATTAAAATCTTCCCTATACAGGGCTGCTTTCAGATGTCTTCTAAAAGTCAGGTGGTGGTTTATCTCCTTGACATCTGATAGAAGTGCATTCCACAGGATGGGTGCCACTACCGAGAAGGCCTTCTGCCTGGTTCCCTGTAGCCTCACTTCTCACAATGAGGGAAATGCCAGAAGGTCCTCGGAGCTGGACCTCAGTGTCCGAGCTAAACAATTCAAAGATAAAATAGTATTATTAATACTACCCCCTAATTATATTCACCCAAGAAGAGGTACGCTGGTAAGACTAAACTCTCAAAAGGGGCTATATGATTACTGTAAAGGAAGAAACACTGATCTAGAAAAATCGATCGACAGAAAGATAGCGACGGATAGATATTCGGCAGGCTCGTGTGGCAAGTTGCTCTAGGTATGTACAAAAAGATTTCTATCGCGACACCATCTGATAAAAGCAAAACACACCTTGGCTGTTGCCTGGGAACGATGAGAAAAGAAGCCTAAGAAGAAATCAGGGGGAAATGGATTTTTTGTCTCTGTGTTCAATATGAACTGGATGCCTTGTGTACAATGTGTGTCCCCCTCTCCGTCCAGAATGGCTCTGAACAAAACTGAGATGCAAAAAAAGCTCTAATCCTGCCTCCAGGTTTCCCTCAGGCATCTAGCTGGCCACTGCAAGAACAGGATACTGGTTGGGCCATTGGCCTGATCCAACAGACTCTTATGTTCTTATGTAAGCTGTGGGTGAGCTTGGATTCTGTCTAGCTGAGCAGGTATAACCAGCCTTTTTTCACACAGTTATTCCAGGAGAAGAGAATCATTAGCATATGTTCCTTTTACGATCTTGTCCTCTCTCCCCACCCTTCCTTGTTTGCCTCTCACATGAAGGCATTTGTCATTAAACTTGGGGCCCAATCTGCCATCGCAGTTTAGAAAGGTGGAGACACTGCTCTGTAGTGTGGCTGGCAGATCAGCATGTGTATTTATTAGAATACATCTTGAGTTTCATTTCTACCAGAAGGTAATAAATCCTCTACATTTCCTGGTTAGGGTAAAGGAAGAGCCTTGCTGGGTTGGCTCAAAAGCCCAGCTAGTCCTCTTAAAAACCATTGTAAACAGCTAAAACCATTAGTGGGAATGGAATAACACTTGTAGTTTAATGGTGGATTTTGTGGAGATGCAAAAGATTCAGATGATTATAAAAGATGCAGAAGGAAACGACCAACAATAGGACCCACAAAGGGGAGGGGGGAAGTCCAGGAGATTCTGTGGAATCTTGTTTCTATATTGTATGTTGATATGTTATTGTAAAATTTTAATTTGAAAAACCCAAATATATAAATTTACAACAAAAAAAAGCCCAGCTAGTCCTGTCTTCAGTTCCCACAGTGGCCAGCCAGGGATGAGGGGGGAATTCAGTTTGCATTTAAAGCCAAATTTAACAGATCCACACTCTCCGAAACAACGTGAGAGCCAATATGCTGCCATCCTTTGAAATTCACACTTATGTGAAATTTCGCTGTGCAATGCCGCTCTCCAACCAATCTTCGCCAAAAATGCAGAAGAGAAAGAAGAAAAAGAATAAGAGTTTGGATTTGATATCCTGCTTTATCACTACCCTAAGGAGTCTCAAAGCGGCTAACATTCTCCTTTCCCTTCCTCCCCCACAACAAACACTCTGTGAGGTGAGTGGGGCTGAGAGACTTCAGAGAAGTGTCACTAGCCCAAGGTCACCCAGCAGCTGCATGTGGAGGAGCAGGGAATCAAACCCGGTTCACCAGATTACGAGTCTACTGCTCTCAACCACTACACCACACTGGTGTAGCGTGCATAAGCAAGAACATATGTCATGGAATGGTTGTATGAAGAGGAATGAAGAGGAACCAGCTGGGGAACCCCCAAGGGAAGAAGGCTCAGAAGAAGGGAGTGGTGGTGGGACGGCAATGAGTGGTCAGGGGGAGAAGAAGGGGGAAAGGAGTTGACCGAAGCTGAAGGGGTAACAGGGCTTAGTGAGCTGGGAGTGTCTGTGGCAGAGAGAAGTCAAGAATCAGAAGAGAAGCTGAAGCAGGAGAATGGGATGAGCGAGGCCAAGAGGCAGAGATTGTTAGGATTCTTGCTCCGTGTTTGCAGCCATGGGATTGCTGTCTATCACATGACGGTGTATGTTTTCATTCCACAGTGTGGGAAGTGACAAAGACAGTATGTTTCATACTACTGTGTTCCAGAATGTAGGACTCTTGTCCTTTGTTTCTTTCTCTTTGTTATCTGATGAGAAAGAGGGAAGGAGCTAAGTCAGAATGCTCCGAGTGTATTATATGTAAATAAAAGTAGATTAGCCAAAATGCTGTGCTACTGAGTTCTGTTACGCAAACTGCAAAGACTCTGCAGGATTGTAAGTGTGATGATGCCTCTTGGTATCAGCCGCTGTGGTGTTCGATCGACCAGGAGGGAGAGAACATGCCAGGCGGGCATGTGTCTCTACCAGGGTCCTACATGTGAGTAGTGTTAAGTTGTGGGTGAACATATCAGACGACACAGCGATTCTTCCAAAGCAGCTCTTTATTTGTAAGCTGGAACAGAACTGAACTGAAGAGCTCAGTCAGCCTGCTTATATAGAGCTCCAGAACAACGTAACTGTTGCAACTTTCTAAAACTATCCAATCACTGAACGTCACTTTCGATCCTTCATTTGCATACAAACTATCCAATCACTGAACGTCACTTTCGATCCTTCATTTGCATAACTATCTACAGTATCCCCCTGCTGGCCCAGGGTGAGACCTTCAGTACATAACAAGGAGGACAATCCTAACAGAGAGGAGTCAAGCTGATGAAGAGCCGTAGGTGTCTCCCCCACCTGCTGCAACAAGCTCCCCAACCCCCTCATCTCACCAAAACAGAAGAGGCATGAAAGGGGCAGAGAAGAGTTTGGCTGCATGCAGGCGCAGTCTCTGTTTGCTTGGAAGTAGCCCTGGAGAAGA
The DNA here is from genome assembly GCF_027172205.1 of Podarcis raffonei. Lineage (NCBI taxonomy): Eukaryota > Metazoa > Chordata > Lepidosauria > Squamata > Lacertidae > Podarcis > Podarcis raffonei. The sequence continues at coordinate 67,406,556 of NC_070611.1, forward strand.
GGAGGCATAGGCAGCTGTGAGGATGCAGGGACCTTTAGTCCCGGCAACCAATTTCATGGAATACGACCCACTGGGAATGAGCTGTTGTGCTCCTTAGGCCTGACACTCAGCCAAGTCTGTGGAGTTCATGTTTTTGCTAATAAAAGTTAATTCCAACTTTGGACTGCGTAATTACTGACTGACACACTCTGTGACAATACATTTCTGAAAATAACACATGAAAATGCATTATATCGGGGGGAATTACTTGCAAAAAAAATGTGTACATTAGTCAAAACAGCATATAAAAATGTGTTTATTAGGAGAAAATGGCACTAAAATGCTGAATAATTCTCTTTGGGAATTTCTTTTTTTAATCACAAATTTAAAAACTAAATTTATGGGGGGGGAGAAAAACTGAGAGAAACCAAAATTGACAGCGAACATAGAAAAGGAGAGGAAGAGGAAGATAACGAGGGAGAGGAAGAAGAGGGAGATGAGAAAGTAAACTCTGAGAGTAAAAAAACAACACACAGTTCAGATCCAAAGAGCTCAAAGAATCTAGGCCTCATCTGCACTATGGATTTAAACCAGCATTCCCTCAAAGACTCCTGGGAATCCTGGGAACTGTAGTTTGTTAAGAGGGTGCTGAGGCTCATTAAAAGGTAAAGGGTGAAGGGACCCCTGACCATTAGGTCCAGTCGTGACCGACTCTGGGGTTGCGGCGCTCATCTCGCTTTACTGGCCGAGGGAGCCGGCATACAGCTTCTGGGTCATGTGGCCAGCATGACTAAGCCGCTTCTGGCGAACCAGAGCAGCACACGGAAACGCTGTTTACCTTCCCGCCGGAGCAGTACCTATTTATCTACTTGCACTTTGACGTGCTTTTGAACTGCTAGGTTGGCAGGAGTAGGGACTAAGCAATGGGAGCTCACTCCGTCACGGGGATTCGAACCGCCGACCTTCTGATCAGCAAGTCCTAGACTCTGTGATTTAACCCACAACGCCACCCGCGTCCCTGCTACAAGACCCCTATTCCCCTTAGAGGACTACGTTTCCCAGAGTGGTTTAAACAACCCCTTTCCCTGGGGAACTCAGTGTAGAGAACACGGGGCTGTATGAGCAAATATTCTGACCTGCTGCAAAGCTGCTTCCTCCGTTCTTAATGGTGGCTCCTGTATTTAAAAAAACTGAAGGGCTAGAGTACCAACGAAGACAAGGCACCTGATCGCACACGGAGAGAGTGCATAATAGATATCTTTCAAGTGGGTGGCATCTGGAGTTTTGCTGGGTGTGATACAGATGGGCCCTTTCAGCTGCGAGGCAACTCATCAGAGCCGCAATTTCATGTACTTAGCCAAATCAAGCCTAGGTATAACCTCTAGACATTTACCTGGTGCTAATTACACCTTCTCTGGGCAACCTGCTCTTCCCTCCAGCCCCTAATTGTTTTGTTACACACACAAATCCTCCTGCAAGCCTACACAAGTGCCTATCGTTTTTCATTATAATTTAGGGGGGGAAATCCGTACTCCTGAGTTTCACACTAGAAAAAAGAAGAAGCAAAGAGGAGAGAGAGAGAGAAGGGTGGGTTGTGGAGAAAGGTGGGAGGCTTTGCCAGTGAGATAATCTTTTGCCTACAAATCAGTCCTCTGTTTTCTGGAATTAGACCTCCCACCTTTCAAATGGTTGAGGCGAATTAATTCACACCCACCCAAGGCCATATATTTCTCCCTTTTGTCTGCGGGGAATTTCCTCTCCAGTGATAGATGGGAGAGGTCACGAGCCAACTGGAATTTCACCTGCCAGCTTAGAAGGGGCAACGTAGAAATAATGAATAATGAATTGAGTCCTGCTCCTACAGATTTGCAAACAGGAATTGGAACACTGGTTGTCAACCCAACAGCCGTAGGAACTGTTAGCGAAGTCAAAATATTCGTCGCAACATTGAGGAGCTTTGTTCGCATAGACAGAAGTTACCAAAGAAAGTAGATGATGTCCAGATATTCAGAGTAGACCCATTGACTTACATTACTTTCCCAAAAAACCCAAAATGCATTCTGATTCAATTTTTTTTTAACTGTAACAGTCTCAGTTACAGCTACAATTGTATTTGAGATGCAAAAAAATAAATAAAAGACAAACATATTGAATTTAACAAAATGATGCTTAATATTTTTGCTTGAAATACTCCAGGACAAAAAGTGTCATTTTACAAGGTATGTATCCATTGGCATTTTACAAGGTATGTATCCATTGGCATAGATCCATTGGCATCTACAGTGGTACCTCAGGTTACAGACGCTTCAGGTTACACACTCTGCTAACCCAGAAATAGTACCTCAGGTTAATAACTTTGCTTCAGGATGAGAACAGAAATCGTGCGGTGGCAGCAGGAGGCCCCATTAGCTAAAGTGGTACCTCAGGTTAAGAACAGTTTCAGGTTAAGAATGGACCTCTGGAATGAATTAAGTTCTTAACCCGAGGTACCACTGTACTCTTAAAAGAAATATTTCACACCCAACATTCCTCCACGCACACAAAAAGCGCAATTCAAAACTGTTTAGCTTTTTAATACTTTATACCGCTAGGGTGTCTTTTTATTACGCATTCATGATCATTTGTGCTTGTGATGATATTGGGGTGGTTATACATGATCCCGCTTTCAATTCTGTTCTTACTTCACCGCTCCCACATAAAGATGTCGACTCAAGACGTTCCCCAGAGTGGCTGGGGAAACTCAGCCAGATGGGCCAGGTATAAATAATAAATTTTTATTAAATTATTATTATTCCCTCACACGGCACATAGTTAAACGATGGAACAGGCATCCAACGAAGCCAAACATTGGAAGATTCAGGACAGATTAAAAAAAGCACATCTTCATACCACCCATAGTTATATTATGGGACTTGCTCCCTCGGGAGACCATGATGGCTGCCATCTTGGATGTCCATTGCTTGAAACCACAGGAGGTTTCTGCGCTCAGCTCCTGTTTTTGGCTTCCCTCAGACATCTGGTTGGCCTCTGTGAGAACAGGGATGCTGAACTAGACAGGCCATCAGCCTCATCCACCAGGATCTTCTTTATCTTCTGAAGTTCCCATCTAAAGAAGTCACTGCCCTGGGAGAGACCGTAGAGCCTAGGGCCTAAAATTTCCCAGTTGCTTCCCTGGCTGTGGCCTTCACTCTCTCTTTAAACTCTTCCAAGACTGTGATTTTGTGGCGCCAGCCCAGCCGCGCCACCCTGGTCGTCTGCGAAGTCAACATCAGGGCTGAAGCTCCGTGTGTGTTCCCAGAAGTTTCTGCAGCTGTGCCGTGGAAAGGGGGGGGGGGGAGAGACAATATCTTGCTGGAGAAATCTTGCCTTTTCTTTAAAAAAAAACCTAATAATAAAGCAACTTATATTCTTGTCTTAAGGCAAGTGGAGTGCTGTGCCACAGATACATGCGCCACTCCCTCTTATTATTGGCTCAGAGGGAGCCGTCGTTTAGGACATGCAGAGTCTTCCAATTTTAATCTATACTCTAAATTAGATCTAGGAGACAAGTTGCAGGTCTCCATCACATTGGAATCCTCTCCTTAGCATGCATATGAGTTTTGGCTCTCAAGAGTTCCACTCAAGGGACTTGTGTTGTTGAGTCTTGCCCTAGTCCCCTGAAGTAGTTGAGCTTTTGGAGCACGTAGGGCTCTGGATTGGTTTGAGGGTATCAGGCTGGGTGATGCTTTTCAAATATGTTGGAGGGGAGACAGAGAAATTCTCACGCCCGTGATCCCGGGTGACCCGTTTCCAAGCCAAACCTCACCTAAATTGCCTCCAAATTAATCTCGGCACAGATACTTCAATCAAGGCATTTACAGGTATCTTTGAGAAGTGCCAAGTCCCTAAAGACATGTGGCATAGCCAGCGTGGGATCAGAGCGCAGGCTACAGAGGGCCCGGCTCCCACGCTAGGAATGGAAGATCTGCTTTATATTTTAATGATTTTGTTTTAAATTTAGCTTGGCGTGCGTTTTTAAAGTAGCCAACTTGGTTTGACCTAATGCTTGGATAAGAACATAGGAGCCAATTCCTAGGGGCCAAGGGGCTTTCTCCCCCTCCATGAAATATTTGAGGGGATCAGGGCCCCCAAAGTTGATGGGCATTGCCATTCAAATGATGTGTGCAGGCCACATCATGTGAGCGGTTTATGGAGGGCAGGGCTTATCTTCCCCCCCAAAAAATAAATAAATATTCAGGTTGGCACTGAGTTTCATTATATGGTTCTTGGCTTAAGAAATGTACCCAAATGCCTTTGAAATGCATATTTTAGAATGCCATACATCTAGAAATTGATTATTTTATTTCTATGCTGCTTAATCTGTTAAAAATATCTCTAAGCAGTGCACAGAAATGCATATGTTCTGATAAAATACCTATAGTATTTAAATTTGTGATGCAATGCAGTGCTTTTTTCTGGAAGAATAGGTGGTGTTACTCACCATGAAGTTGTTAGAGTAGGTGCCACACTTCTTAACAACAACAAAAAGTGGTGTTGGTACTGCATACCCTTTAGTACCCCCTAAAAGAAAAAGAAAAAGTACTAATACAATGTGTGTGTTAAATATGTGTGCGTGTGCAAAATTGACATGGAATAGAAATTGACTCTTCAATTCATCCCTAGTCCCAGCCTCCCAGTGCTGGCTTGGAACAGTTTTCTGCCTTATATCTGTACTTAACATGCAGAAGCATTTACTGTTGGTATTTAATTGTGTTGGGTAGATGGCATGCAACTGTATATCATTCTGGACAATATTCTGTAGCCGAGGTCCAGTTCAAACATCCTGCTTCCGTGTCCTGTGAGTGCTCCACATCTGATGCCATGCCACATGTCTCTCAGCTAGGGACATAAACAGGCGGCGATTTCCATTCTGACCTTTATTTGCCACAAGCACCACCATTTCCATTCCAATGCAGTTTAGTTTCTTCCAAATGCTATGTTATTCATATATGGCGAGTGTGCAACTTCCTTCCCAAGCCTCCATGGGAGGAGAGGGATCTTTGCACCTCGGCGCTGAATATGCTTAAGACGGCCCTGAGGCTAGCTTCTACAAACACATGCCTTTCTATTCTGCATTCAGGCTAGATAAAACATTATCAGAGTTCAATGATGCATTCAAGCCAGGCCACAAACACTCGAAGAGGGTATGACACAAGACTGGTGAGGGGTGTGGCCTAAGGAGAAGGGGTGTGGCTTGGAGAGAGACTCAAGGGCCAGAAAGAAGAAAGCTAATGTGGCTTCCAAGTCTTATGTTGCCCACTCCAATCTGAATATTTTGAAGGGGCAACTCACTGAAATGGTTAACCTCTCCCAGAAAATCAGAAAGGCAGAATATTCGCTGAAGCTCTAATTCTCTGAGGTCACTTGCCCAAAGGTCTTTTTTCTGTGACAAGGTGACTCAAGAGGGAATTTGCCTGTATGGAAGGCACAAGAAATCGTTCTGTCGGCACATTTTAATTTGGAATCGGATACTTATATATATTTGGCAAATGTTCTCCTACGAAAGGACTTTATAATACCCCCAATAAAACAGTGTGAGCACAGGTAGCTCACAGTTATTTGTCTGGATCAAAGGACGCCCTCCCCAGTTTAACCTTCTGGTAATTTGTTTGAACTTGTAGGGCTCTCAGAGGGCAGCCGTCTTTCATTCTGGGCAAGTCTACTTTGCCTCTGTGGCACATTAAGTCCTGGCACAAGCGCCTGTTTTGCAAATCCTATCCCATAGGGTGACCTCATTTTCGTTTTCAACAAAGGCAGCTTTATGCAAAGGTCGGTGCCAGAGAAAAGGTGGAGAAAATTTAAACACCTCTCCACATTCCCATCCCTAGTAATCCCGATAATGCACAAGCATGTTGTGCTTTTGTTGCTGTTTTGTGTTGGGTTTTGACAAACACCTTGGCTCTTCTAGGGAAGCAATAAAATAATGGTTTTGAAGAAATTGGGTACTCCCTTAAAGAGGGCACGTATTGTGGTGAGACCTGGAAACCAACACCCTGTGTTGTGGGTGGATTCGATTGGTCAGCCACAACACCCGATTGGAGTTCCCTCGATGCTGGGTTCAATCGGACCAATAGGGCAGAGTCCAAAGGGATCAAGGGACTTATTTATACCCATGCACATGACCCAGAGCTTCCTGTTTTGGTGCGTGCATTCGGAACACCCGCCCACCTCTCCCTACTTTTAGGGCTTTGCGCTTGACCTTGCTATACCGTCGTGTGTCATCTGTCGTTGGGACAGGAGCACGGCAGGAATTTTCCCCACTTGGCTGATTGGCTGTGGCCATTTGGGTTTCACCTGCTGCGTAGCAAATCGTCACAGCTTGTAAGGTTGCGGATAGGCTCTGGTTCAGGTGATAGGGATGGGAAACATCAAAGGAATCCAAGGACTCAATGGTTTGGTCAACCCCTGAGAGGGGGTTGTGCCCATGCCTGAGTCCAGGGGGACATTTGGGTGGCGGAGATAGCCTGTTCCCGGCTTTCCGCTTATCCAGGTGTTCACCCTTGGCTGACCTATGCTGGAACCCTGGGTCAGCGCTACCTGCATGGCAGGGAGCTAGTCGAACCAGAGCCTATGCAACCAGTCACTTTCTGTAATCAATAAAGTTGTGGCCTAAATTCTGCCAAAAACCAAAACTAAAATTAGAGTCAAGTGTGAATTTATTTAGGGGGGAGGTTTCTGGGTCTGATAAGTGTTGGTGCTGACCTTTAAAGCCCTAAACGGCCTTGGTCCAGTATATCTGAAGGAGCGTCTCCACCTCCATTGTTCTGCCTGGACACTGAGGTCCAGCGCCGAGGGCCTTCTGGTGGTTCCCTCGCTGCAAGAAGCCAAGTTACAGGGAACCAGACAGAGGGCCTTCTCGGTAGTGGTGCCTGCCCTGTAGAACGCCCTCCCACCAGATGTCAAAGAGAAAAATAACTACCAAACTTTTAGAAGACATCTAAAGGCAGGCCTGTTTAGGGAAGCTTTTAATGTTTAATAGGTTATTGTCTTTTAGTGTTTTGTTGGAAGCTGCCCAGAGTGGCTGGGGAAACCCAGCCAGATGGGCGGGGTATAAATAATAAATTATTATTATTATTATTATTATTATTATTATTACTACTACTACTACTACTACTACTACTTTTTCTCTGAGGAGTTGAAGGTGGTGTACACAGTTTTTCCCCTCCTCTTTTAATCCCCAAAGCAAAAACCCGTCTAAAAGGCAGTGACTGGCCCAAGGGCACACACAGTGAGTTTCACAGCCATGTGGGGATTTGAACCCTGGTCTTCCAGCTCCTAGGCTGACGCTCTAACCACAACACCACCACAGATAACTGGACATATGGAAGACCAAACCTGAGGCAGAGGACATGGTGGTTCTGACCCTTTCAACATATAAAGAAGCATATTGGAGCAGCAACTGAACCTTGCTGATTAAAGGAGGGCAGAAGACTGCATTAGGAGGTGCAGGACAGGGCCTATGGTTCCCACATCTCACTGCCATTGCCTGCTCCTCGTTACGCGCCACCTGAGGCAGCCGCTCAACTCTGCCAATGGCAGAGCTGGCCCCGCTGTACATTAACGAATTGAAAATAGCTACCACTGTCTGGCTTCACTCCATCTGCATACACAGCTTACATTGAAATCACGTGGCTTATCCCAGAGAATCCTGGAAACTGTAGATTGTTAAGGGTGCTGGGAATTGTAGTTCTGTGGGTGGGGAGATGACAGCGCCTAGGATTCTCGTGGGGACATCTGCTCCATACATTTAAAGCATTGTGATACTATGTTAAACAAAGATGTCTCTCTCCTCCAATGCATTCTGGGAGCTGTAACTTGTAAAGGCTGCTGAGAGTTGATAAGAGAGCCCTATATCCTTCCCAGCTCTCACTTCCATATGGAAGTATGGAAGTGAGAGCTGGACCATAAAGAAGGCTGATCGCCGAAGAATGGATGCTTTTGAATTATGGTGCTGGAGGAGACTCTTGAGAGTCCCATGGACTGCAAGAAGATCAAACCTATCAATTCTGAAGGAAATCAGCCCTGAGTGCTCACTGGAAGGACAGATCCTGAAGCTCCAGTACTTTAGCCACCTCATGAGAAGAGTAGACTCCCTGGAAAAGACCCTGATGTTGGGAAAGATGGAGGGCACAAGGAGAAGGGGACGACAGAGGACGAGATGGTTGGATAGTGTTCTCAAAGCTACCAGCATGAGTTTGACTAAGCTGCGGGAGGCAGTGGAAGACAGGGGTGCCTGGCGTGCTCTGGTCCATGGGGTCACGAAGAGTCGGACATGACTAAACAACAACATATCCTTCCCAGAACAACAGTTCCCAGACTGACTTAACAGTCAATCCCTCTTCCTTGTTAGGGAAGAAGGTGGGGTACAAACAAACAAACAAACAGACAAACAGACAAATACATACATACATACATACATACATACATACATACATACATTCAGGGAAGATTGTAGTGTTTGATGTTGTGTTTTTACTTTTTTTTTGTTGGGAGTTTCCCAGAGTGGCTGGGGCAACCCAATCAGATGGGTGGCATATAAATAATAATACTATTATTAATAGTATTATTTCACACAGAACTCTGGGGATTGTTGTTGTTTGCCCTGGGAATGCATTTTGAGCCCAGCTGCACTGAAAATAGACTTCAGAAACTCCCCCATTTTCATTATCTCATACACTTTGTGGCCGCACTCTGGTGCAAAATACGGTCAGGAAAAAAATTCCACTTGTGGTCTTCTTGAAGGTGCAGCAAACATTTGAAATGTGCCTTGTTTTGAAGCTGTCTTTGCTGAAGTTCTCACATTTTGTTTTATTATTTTATTTTAAAAAAAGCCCCCAAAAGCAACCTTTGCTACATTCTGATATTGGCAAGTCCTGGGTGTCTTTCACCCCCAGCTTTCCTTGCCTGTGATTCTCAGATCCTGCCTGGAGCAGAAGAGAAGCATGGTTTTCAATATTATTTATCACCCCTGTCTTTCAACAGCTGTAGCTGTCATCCAAATAGCTGCTCCACTTCTGGGAGAGGACGGTTGAGAGCTAGGTCACCCAGAGGTATGATGCCGCCCTCTGAGAAGGGGGGAAACATCCAGCTCAGGGGTTAGCAAACTTTTTCAGCAGGGGGGCGGTCCACTGTCCCTCAGACCTTGTGGGGGGCCGGACTATATTTTGAAATAAAAATTGAACAAATTCCTATGCCCCACAAATAACCCAGAGATGCATTTTAAATAAAAGGACACATTCTACTCGTGTAAAAACACGCTGATTCCCAGACCATCCACAGGCTGGATTTAGAAGGCGATTGGGCCAGATCCGGCCCCCGGGCCTTAGTTTGCCTACCCATCTTCCAGATCTTCAGCCTTTTGTAATTTAGCTAAGAGATAGAAAAGTAGGGAAGTGGAGGCAAGGAAGAGGGGTGTGGGACTGAGAAGGCCAAAAAGAGAGACTAAAATGGGTTTGGGGGAGCATTGTTTATCTGCCTATTTACTTCAGGAACAGTTGGACCCGAAGTTCAAACCTTGAAGGTTTCTTCCGCTCCTCACCCACAGTTCAAAATGTCACCCCAACTTATGTGGTGGAACCTGTAAAAGGGTAAAAGAGTATTGGGAAATAATCTATAATAAATTGAAAAAAATGTTTAAAAGCACTTTTCCAAACAAAACAAAAATAACAACCACACAGAGTCCTTTCTGTTGGGTATAATTCAGATGGAACTTCCCAAGTGAGGAAAAAAAAGTTTATTTATGTATGCCACTTCTGCGGCCCGTGTTTTGTTAGCCCAAAAATGGAAAAACAAGTGAAGTCCCAACCAAAGAAGAATGGCAAGTTAAACTGATGGAATATGAGCAGCTTGCAGACCAAACTTATAGAATAACAAGAAGAAAGAAGATTGGAAAATGTTTATTGAATATGTGGGGGGGAATTGTGTACACTTGAAAATGTAAGCAGCATTAAGATAAATACAACAGTGTAAATAAGTCTTGATGGATGTAACAATGGAATACTGGATGGTTTAGTTTATATAAAATATGCAGGGATTTGTGTTATGCAAAATGAACCATGGAAAGAGAAGAAGGGAAGTCATTGGTATTTTAAGGTTGTTTAAATGAATATTTTAAATTGTAAAACAGAAATTTTATTTTTTTTAAAAATGTCAGCCCAATATTCCTCCCCTCACAGAGCACAAATGGTGGAACCCAATCCTACAGGAGGCAGTTGTTGTTGTTTAGTCGTTTAGTCATGTCCGACTCTTCATGACCCCATGAACCAGAGCATGCCAGGCACTCCTGTCTTCCACTGCCTCCCGCAGTTTGGTCAAACTCACGTTCGTAGCTTCGAGAACGCTGCCCAACCATCTCGTCCTCTGTCGTCCCCTTCTCCTTGTGCCCTCCATCTTTCCCAACATCAGGGTCTTTTCCAGGGAGTCTTCTCTTCTCATGAAGTATTGGAGCCTCAGCTTCACAATCTATCCTTCTAGTGAGCACTCAGGCTGATTTCCTTCAGAACGGATCGGTTTGATCTTCTTGCAGTCCATGGGACTCTCAAGAGTCTCCTCCAGCACCATAATTCAAAAGCATCAATTCTTCGGCGATCAGCCTTCTTTGCGGTCCACCTCTCACTTCCATACATCACTACTGGGAAAACTATAGCTTTAACTATACGGACCTTTGTTGGCAAGGTGATGTCTCCGCTTTTTAGGATGCTGTCTAGGTTTGTCATTGCTCTACAGGAGGCAGTAATGGCCACCAACTTGGATGGCTTCAAAAGATGGTGAGACAAATTCATGAAGGAGAAGACTATGGATGACTACTAGCCATGAGGGCTATACTCTGCTTCCACAGTTGGAGACAGCAATGTTTCTGAATACTAGTCACTGGAAACCACAGAAAGGGGCACCTGTGAGGGGGGCACTTGGTTCGTGCCCCCTGAAAAATTGTGCCCCTGCATGACATAGAAATAACAAGGAGAATTTTTAGCTGAATAATTGCTGACTTTTAGAACTGATGGACTGATTAAACACTCTTGCACATTGCCAGGCCTCAAAATGTGCTTTTCTAATATGCTGACGGAAGAGTAGAATAGATTGAAATTTAATAGACAAAATGTTTCGAGATGGAGGAAAATAAAATCTGATCGGACAAAACGTATTGTGGTGAGGGTTTCTTTGTTATTCCCGGTTGCAACAGCACACCAGAACCAAAACAGCCTCAAACAAGTGTTCTTTCAACCCACCCAAAAATCGCCTTCTGATTAATTGACTAAAGCTGTAGTTGATTAATCTATTATCCATTAAACAGATTAAATTTTTAAAGAAAAGAAACCTTGAACCCCTTAAAACTGTCTTAAATTTTTAGGACCACGAGCATTAGAGAAAGAAGAATTTGGAAGCTTTGCAAGATCATTTTCCCTTTCAATAGTGGTGTTTGGAGTTTTTTACAAAGACACATGAAACCGAAAAAAGGGGTATTTTGGGTTGGGAAATTCTCTTATCAACCCAATGCAAAAGTGATGAAAATTGAGCAGCTTTTACATCCACTGGGGATTTAGCCAGATGACTGTCTAACGCTACACAGGGATGCAAGACCAGCGTATGACAGTTCATTGTAGAGTCCAAAGAAAGTTCAACTTTAATACCAGCCATCCAGATACACCTGGCCTTAGGTGAGCCAAAGGAAAACCTCAATTCCATCCCTCAAACCCAGCTCCCCTTAGTGTATTTTAGCCCGCAATTTATTGCAATAAAATAACATTTGATAGTTTTGAAGTATCACGAGAATCCTTGCTGTTTGTAGATGGAAAATAGTCTATGCAGTAGATGCATTTGCTAGAGTGTCAACCAGTTTGGCCAAAAGATATCCCACGAGGCAATGGAAGTTTAGGATCAGTTTTCCTTCTCCTAGATGAGCTACCTTCCCAGGTTGATGAGCTCCATCTGTACCTCACTTCCCTCTACAACACGGGCAGAAACAGCCTTCTTGATCGTTGGACCCACTGCATGCAGGGGAAGTCCCTAACTCACGGAGGGTTTGAGACCCATCAGCTACCCTTCCCTGGTTTAGCCGGCCAATCAAAACCATTCCCAAGGTCACATGTGGACAGCTTCTATTGTCGTTGTTTAGTTGTTTAGTTGTGTCCAACTCTTCGTGACCCCATGGACCACAGCACGCCAGGCCCTCCTGTCTTCCACTGCCTCCCACAGTTTGGTCAAACTGATGTTGGTAGCTTCGAGAACACTGTCCAACCATCTCATCCTCTGTCGTCCCCTTCTCCTTGTGCCCTCCATCTTTCCCAACATCAGGGTCTTTTCCAGGGAGTCTTCTCTTCTCATGAGGTGGCCAAAGTATTGGAGCCTCAGCTTCAGCATCTGTCCTTCCAGTGTGCACTCAGGGCTGATTCTAGGAACCACAAGTGACAGCTGAGTACAGGGCAGGGACCAAAGGTAGAACGACTACCCCAGAAGGAGCACAACGTGTTCCACCACCACAGGGGTCCCCCTCCCCTAACACCTCATACAACCCTTTAATTGCCTGAGCCTGTGAGTAAACAATAGGGCAGTAGTGGGGAGCCTGTAGCCCCCCAGATGTTGTTGGATCACAAAGCCACCATCATCCTTAACCTTTGACCAGCCCAGCTGATGCTAATGAAAGCTGTAGTCTAAAAACATCTGAGGGGTACAGATCCTCCACTACTGCAATAGGAGGAAACCTCATGTCTGAGTGTGTTTGGGGCAATTTGGCCAGTCACTGTTGTTTAGCATTCTTTCTGCATTTGTGTGTGTGTGCGTGTGTGTAAAAACACACACACACATTTTTAACACAAAATTTGACATTATTCAATTCACTTTCAATATTATAATTTCTTACCTTTTAAGGAAATCAGCCCTGAGTGCTCACTGGAAGGACAGATCCTGAAGCTGAGGCTCCAATTCTTTGGCCACCTCAAGAGAAGAGAAGACTCCCTGGAGAAGACACTGATGCTGGGAAAGATGGAGGGCACAAGGAGAAGGGGACGACAGAGGACGAGATGGTTGGACAGTGTTCTCGAAGCTACCAGCATGAGTTTGACCAAACTGCGGGAGGCAGTGGAAGACAGGAGGGCCTGGCGTGCTCTGGTCCATGGGGTCACGAAGAGTCAGACACGACTAAATGACTAAACAACAACAACAACAACATTTTGACTTCCCATCCTTACATCTGTGATGCTCCTGTTGTATTCCTTTCTCTGCTGCCACAACTGCCATGCATTTTCTATTGTATTCTCACCTATATGACCATCATTTATTTTTTCTCCTTCTCTTGCTCACGATTCTCCTGCTCACGATTTCATTTGACTATAGGTTTTTCTTCAATAGTCCAAAAAAGAACCTCCCCTCTTCAACAAAGTTCTCATCCTTTAGATCTCTTATTTTGCTGTCGACTTCGCCATCTCTGCATAGTCCATTAACTTTAAAATTGAGACTTCTTATTCTTTCCACTTCTGTGCATACAGGATTCTAGCTACAGTACTGGCATTTATAAACAACCTTTTGAAACTCTGCCCTTTTAACTCCCAGAAGAAATGCTGCAGGTCTCTTGGGAATAACTGCTTTAAGCATCTTCTTAAATTCAAATTTTCTGCTGTTTGGTACCCTCCAGATGTTCTGAGCTCCCATCAGCCCCACCTCCAGAACATCTGGAGCTCACCAAAGCTTTGTTCCCAAATCCCAAAGCTTTGTTCAGGAGAAAGAGAAGATTGCATTCCACGATCTTGTCTCCTTCTAGGAAGGTCTGTCTTCAGAGCAGCAGAAGCACAGAGCAGCTTTTATTGATCGCCCAGAATGGGTTGACAGGTTCTTTGTCGGTCAACCCACTAGGAGGAAAGACAGCACGTTTTGGACAATCCAGTGGAAGGGCTTGCCCCTTCCATCATGCTTTTCGCTGCTGACAAGAGAGGGTGGCAGAGCATTGATCCTGGCAAGAGTGACACAGTTAATCCTTTCTCGTGCTTCAATGCAGCTGTGTGTGAAATGTTGCACATTCGCCAAACCATCAAACCCAGGTGATGTCGCCAAGCCGGCAATTGTGGGGGGTGGGAGTCACTATTTGCCAGCACAAAAACGGTTAAATCCAAGTGGTTGGGGAACTGTACACCCTGCTCCAGCAAATTCAACATTTGCAGGTGGGGCAGAGGGCTGGTACCCTGGTCTTATGTGTACCTATTAGGGGGACATTAGCTGTGATTCCTGCATTTGTAAACTACTCTATTCCGAACTTAAAAATGGGAAGCGTAATGCTGGTGGTCGACAAAAGAGGTTTAAAGACTGTCTCAAGGCAAATCTAAATAAATGTAGTATAAATACTGACAACTGGGAAACACTGGCCTGTGAGCGCTCCAATTGGAGAACAGCCTTTACCAAAGGTGTCATGGGCTTTGAAGACACTCGAACTCAGGACGAAAGGGAGGAACGTGCTAAGAGGAAGGCACGCTTGACAAATCCACACTGTGATCAACTCCCACCCAGAAACCAATGTCCCCACTGTGGAAGGATGTGTGGATCCAGAATTGGCCTCCACAGTCACTTACGGACTCATTGTTAAAACTGTGTTTATGGAAGACAATCTTACTCGGCTACATGTGATCACCAAAGAAGAAGAAAAAGATTCTTGCATTGGAGGAAGTTGGACAAGATGGTCTTGCATCCCTTCCAACTCTACCGTTCTATAATTCTATACATAATCTGGGCTTCAAAACAAAAAAGCACCATGCCCAAGCAAAGCCAAATTATTCAGGGGGGGGAATTGTGTCCGTGTTGAGATATAGAAAATATTCTGGTGAAAATATAACAATAATCTGATCTTTAATCCTTATTCTGTTGTGTTTTACTTGTGCACTACTTAGAGACAACAGCAACGGGATCTAGTAATGGAATACTGAATGGTATAGTTTTTTGTAAAATATGCAGGGATTTATGATAAGTAAAATGAACCATGTAAAGAGAAGAAGGGAAGTCACTGGTATCTAAAGGATGTAAAATGAGTATTTTAAATTGTAAAACAGAAAATTTAATAAAGTTATACAGAGAGATAATGGCAACTGAGTACTGTACAAACTGTTGAGATAAACAAATAAACTATTGTGCGAACCAGGAAAGTCAGCATAATTTACCTTATTTTGCATTGTTTATTGTACATTTTTCCCACCGCCACTTTTGTGGTCTCAGTTTTGCATCACTGATTCTGGTTTTACTAGTAATGAAAGTCTCACCTCCAACCACTGGGAATTTTATTCCGCTGTCTTTCTGACTTTAAAGATTTCAGCCAGCTTTTCCCACATACTCTCTCGTGTATATACTAGCAGCCATAAGGACCAGAAGCCTGATTAGTTTTTGGCTGGTGGGGGTGGGGGGCCGTTAATAAAAACTGCCATTCTTCGTAAGATGAATTCTGCACAGGGCCTTCTTGCTGGTGGCTCTCCTTTTGTGCAGTACAGGTTTGGCCCAAGAAATTTTAGCGCCTGAAGTGAACCACAAAATGGCACCCATCCCCCAGCCAGGGAAGGAGGGCAGAGTGAAGATCTTCATAGGGAACAAGGGTGGGAAGAGACCAGAAGTGCCTCCTCATGGGACACAGAAGGGATCAAGAAGGGACAGCAACCAGAAAATAGGAAGTGTTCCTGGTAAACACTGAAAGCTGAACTAATGAGATCAAAATATCACTCTGTGATACTTGGTGCAAATGGTCAAAGTCACAGGTATGTATTGAAGTATGCCATTGGATGATGGAAATAATTTTTATTTCTAATCTTTATTTGTGTTTTCTAGGTCCGGTTCCTTAAACAAACAAAAATTAAAGGAAGCCAACCATGTTAAGAGAGGGTTGTGTTGTTCAGCCAAACTCATGCTAGCAAACTATAGGAGCAAACATGGTGGCAAGGTATAGGTTTCTGGTTTTGCAGTAATCGCCCATACCCACTGTTCCAGCTTGTCAACATCCTTCTGTAATTGTGGTGCTTAGAATTGGACACAGTATTCCAGGTGTGGCCTGACCAAGGCAGATTAGAGCGGGACTATTACTTCCCTTGATCTGGACACTATACTTCTGTTGAGGCAGCCTAGAATAGCATTAGCTTTTTTTTTTGCTGCTGCATCACACTTGTTGACTCATGTTAAGCTTGTGGTCAGTCCACCAAGACCCCCATCTTATACTTGTGCAGCTGGTTCTTCCTGCCTAAGTGCAGAACCTTACCTTTGTCCCTATTGAAATATATTTTGTTAATTTGGGCCCAGTTCTCCAATCTGCTAATAATATTTTATTTTATTTATATCCCACCCATCTGGCTGGGTTTCCCCAGCCACTCTGGGCGGCTTCCAACAAACTATTAAAATACAATAGTATATTAAACATTAAAAGCTTCCCTAAACAGGGCTTCCTTCAGATGTCTTCTAAAAGTCTGGTAGTTGTTTTTCTCTTTGAGATCTGTTGGGAGGGCGTTCCACAGGGCGGGTGCCACCACCAAGAAGGCCCTCTGCCTGGTTCCCTGTAACCTCACTTCTCGCAGTGAGGGAACCACCAGAAGGCCCTCGGAGCTGGATCTCAGTGTCCGGGTTGAACGATGGGGGTGGAGACGCTCCTTCAGGTATACTGGGTCAAGGCCATTTAGGGCTTTAAAGGTCGGCACCAACACTTTGAATTGTGCTCGGAAACGTACTGGGAGCCAATGTAGGCCATCTTGAATTTTGATTCTCTCTTCTGCAGCATTAGCCACCCCTCCCAGTTTTGTGTCATCTGCATATTTGATGAGCATCCCCTCAATTCCTTCTTCCAAGTTGTTTGTAAAGACGTTGAACAACGGGCCCAGGACAGAACCCTGCAACACCCCACTTTTTTCCACGACGGTGAAGAACCATTAGTGAGCACTATTTGGGTTCAGTCAACCAGCTACAATTCAGCCTAACAGTTACTTTGTCCAGTCCAAATTTCCCACGCTTCTCCAAAAGAATATATTGGGGAACTTTGCCACAAGCCTTATTGAAATAAAGCTCATTCGGTAGAGCGAGAAAATTCTAGGCTCAGGGTCGTGAATTTGATCCCTACATTGGGCAAAAGATTCCTGCATACAGGGGGTTGGACTAGCCGATCCTTGTTGCCCCTTCCAACTCTACAATTCTATGATTGTAAGACAAACTACATCCACAGCATTCCCCTGATCCACCAGCCTTTAACTCTAACATTCCTACCTTCCATGAATTTGGAGACCCGTTTCTTACTCTTTCCCCATATATTTGAATGGTGGTTGCACTTCTGTTGCGACCCACCTTAGATCAGGCCATGACCCACTATTGGGTTCCCACCCAACCAGTAGAAGACCAGCAGTGTAGACCATTCTGATGTGGATGGACTGGTGTCCTGACTTGGTCTACAATAGCTTCCTACAATCCTTTAAACTTGTTTCAATGTTGCTGGTCTTAAAATCCTGGAGAATCCTAGGGCCCAGGACCAAATCCTTTTCTGCCTTTCCATGGAAGCAGAGGCACACGGACACACACGCACACAGAGAGAACCTTTGAACATCACTCCGAAAGCATGAGTAGACAAGAAATCAACAGAATTTAATCTAGTTTATTCTCCAAAAAAAAAAAAGAGGGGAAAAATATGAAAACAAAATCAAAAGCGCAGTTCTTAACACTAGCAGTAAGTAAAATTTATACAACCATTCAGTCTGTATCATAGGATGAAATAAATCTACATCTTGTTTTTTTTTTATTTTGGTGCTTTGAATTATACATACAAACAACAATTACAGGAACTTGTTCACAATGCGTATAAGGCCTGGACAAACTCGCCGCAGCTACAAGCTGAATGTCACACCAACTGCCCTGAAACCCTTCAAAAACAAAAACATCCCCTATTGTTCAGAGGCCCCCTAGCCTGGAATGCATGATTTGCCTACAACTTGGATTAATTTATTTTTTTAATGCGTCAAAACAACTTGAGCCAGTGAGTAAAGAAAGAGAGAGAGAGAAAGAGAGAGCAAAAAACGCAAGTGGCAGTTTGTCCATATGCCGGTCCAACCTCGTTCTTCTCAGTCCGTACCAGGAAAACATTCAACTCATTATTTCATTTGACCAACAAGCCATTTTCCTTTCCTTTCCTTTTTTTTTTTTTTACAGCTAAGCAGATGTCAGGAGTGTTCTTCAAAAATGTACAGAATTTCTTACAATATAAGTTATACAGTGTTCAGCATCAATCTGCTTTTCTTTGGGGGAGCGAGTGGGGGGAAAGGTTTGGGATTTGGGGGGTGGGCAGCCTGCCATCTCTTCTTCATGACCCTAGAAACCCAGTTCAAGAGCGGACTTGCGTCAGAATGGTTTATTCACAAATGGGACCCCAAATTTGGTGACTGGCGATGCAAAAGACACTTGAGGAAAAGCGCCCAAGAGTTCACCTCCCCACGACATTTGCTCTGGGGGGGTTTTCGTTTCTACGCCTCCGTCCAACTTTTAAAGATTTCGTTTTTTCTTTCTGTGCCCTTGTCCATTCGTGTGCCGAGGGGGAAGCGCTCTCGCCTCTTAACGAGGCAAGGATTATCAACGTACCTCTCGTTCTGAGAACTCAAAAAAAGGAAAGGAAGCATCGCAGCGGGGATTTAAGTCTCTCTCTCGGGCGCGATCTTAGCCCATGGCGGTGACCATACTGGACGGGTGGTGAGGTCCGAAGGACAAGCTGGAGGGCGGGTGCATCGGGGTGGGTGTGGTAAGCATGTGACCCGAGTGGCTGAAGGGTGAAATGTGACTGATGGAAGACATGTGTCTCGACAGGGCGGCAGGGTTGAAGGAGCCGCCCTTAGGGAAATCGTCCAAGGTGTCGTGGACCTTTTTGCACTTTTTCGACTTGCTAGACATTTTTCGGTTTCGGGTCTGGATGCCTTCCTTCTTCATAGTCAGGGGTCTGTTAATCTAAACAAAAATCAATTAATCTTTTTGTGGGGCCGTCTCGTCTCCCCACCTGCCCTCCCAACTCCTCCTCCTCCAAAAGCTACATAGGGCGAAATGTTTCAAATGAAACTAATTCCTATCTGTCAGGATGGGATTTGGGGGATACAAGTTCCGGGTCTAATTGGGCACAATCGGCAGAGAGACCCTCAAACAGAGCAAGGCTGGAAGCCCATGTTTTGAAGGATGTGAAGGAATACATATTGCCATATAAAGAGTAAGGAAGTAAGTCCTGCTGCACTTTTGGCACCTAAAAACGAACAGTGACACAAGCAAAAGGACCCAAAAGCTGCAAATCTGACTCGAAAGTCACTCAAAGGTGAAAAGTTTAAATCCATATACCCCTTATGTCATATGTTTGTTTGTTTGATTGAATGTATTTAATTGCAAAGGGGGTGAAGTCATTTTGGAAATCTATCAATCACCGGTAATTTTCTTTTGTACCATCAAACCTCAGCTCCTGAACGCCTCCATTTTGGAACGTTTTGGTTCCTGAACGCCGAAAACCCGGAAGTAAATGCTCCAATTTTCGAGCGTTTTCCAGAAGCCAAACACCCGACACGGCTTCCGCTTGAGTGCAGGGAGTTCTTGCAACCAATCAGAAGCCATGCCTCGGTTGTCGAATGTTTCGAAAGCCGAACAGGCTTCCAGAACAGATTACATCTGACATCCAAGGTTTGACTGTATTGCTGAATCAACGAGAATTGTATTTGTCTTATCTTCTTCCCATTTCACCCCGTTTTATGAAAAATGTTCTTTTTATTATCAATGTACATTCTTTAAAACACCAAATAAAAGGTAAATAAAACACCTCTCTCTTAAGCTTTCCACTTACTGAACCCCCAAATATGCTGTTTAGTATACTCTCGTCCTTTTTTCTCCCATCAACTGGGCTGACCCTCTTTCCCTCACAAACCCCTGAAAATATATTTCCCTAAAGGTGTTGCAGTGATCTCTCACCCTTTTCTACGGTACCAAGGCAGGGGAAGAGAAGACAGTTTCCTCAACAAATCAACCTGAACCTCTAACCAAAGGACCTTGTGATCTGCAGGTGGTTTGGGGCTTCTTTGTTGTTGTTGTTTTAAAAAAGTAGGCCTGTGGTTTACTAACACCTTCCTTTCTCAACACGGACTAAAGCAGTTTTAACTGGATGTGCTCTGCTGGTAGCAAATGTCTCATTAATCACTAAAAGGGAGCAGCTTGGCAGGAGGACATATGCCTTGAATGCAGAAGGTCCCAAGTTCAACCCATTTTGAAACCTTTGAGAGCCTCTGCCAGTCAGTGTAGACAATACTAAGCTAAATAGACCAACAGTCTGACCTGGCATTAAGGCCTTTTCCTGAACCTTAGTCCTTAACTGGTGGCTTGTGTTTCAGTATGGGGGAGAATTCAGTGCAGTTTGCATTTAAAGGCAGAACTGTTAGAATTCCTGCTCCATGATTGCAGTCATGGGATTTTTGTCTATCACATGGTGGTATATGTTTTGACTCCACAGAGTGGGAAGTGACGGAAACAGGATGTTTGTGTTACTGTGTTCCGTGAAGTGGGACTATTGTCCTTTGTTCTTTTTCTCTTTGCTGTCTGATGCTAGAGAGAGAGGGAGCCATGTTGCAGTGCTCCGTGTATGTTTATATGTAAATAAAGTAGATTAGCCAAAATGCTGAGTTGCTGAGGTCTGTTATGCAACTGCGCAAACTCTGCAGATCCCTAAGTGTGCCGATGTCTGTTGGCATCGGTCGCTGTGACGTTCAGGCTGAAGAAAGCTTTTGAAGCTCCCGAACAATCGACCAGGAAGGAGGGAACATGCCAGTCGGGCATGGGTGTCTGCCAGGGTGCTACTCGAGTGTAGGCTGAACTCCTGACAAGAACTACCCAATTCACATGAGAACAGAAACACAGCCATGGGAGGTCAGACAAAATTTGCAGGAGAGATGAAGTTGCAACAACAGAGCCAAGAAATGAGCTGAGTTGGCATGTTGGGAGATTATTATTATTATTATTACTATTATTACTATTATTAAATTTGTATACTGTCCTATACCCATAGATCTCAGGACAGCTCACAGCATAAATATGCCAGTGTCACTCAATTCCAGATCCGAAAAAGGTAGCATTTTAATATCAATAAAGTCACTGTTTGATTCACATAATTGCGCCGTGCAAAAACATTTACTCACCCAGGAGAGGGGGAAGTAGAGAGGGAAAGGTGGAAGCTGACCCCGTTTAAATTCAGAAATGAATACACGCATTAAAAGCACTACCCCACAACCAACCCTACTGGTTTTGAAGGGGGTTGTGTGAAAGCTGCAGAGAGCAAAAGACTTTTTTTAAAGCCTCACATAAAAGTGAGAAATCGCTTTTTTAAAAATAAAAAAGTGCAAGGAACATCGTACAAAGCAATTGAAAAATCTCACCCCGCTGCCCCCATTCACATTACTCTAGTGCTAAAGGTAAAGGGACCCTTGACCATTAGGTCCAGTCGCGGACGACTCTGGGTTTACGGCACTCATCTCACTTTATTGGCCGAGGGAGCCGGCGTACAGCTTCCGGGTCGTGTGGCCAGCATGACTAAGCCACTTCTGGCGAACCAGAGCAGCGCACAGAAACGCCGTTTACCTTCCCGCCGGAGCGGTACCTATTAATCTACTTCCACTTTTTGGTGTGCTTTTGAACTGCTAGGTTGGCAGGAGCAGAGACCGAGCAATGGGAGCTCACCACATCACGGGGATTCGAACCACCAACTCTAGTGCTAAAGCTCTGCTATTACTGCTGTCACTATAAGATGATTCTTTACAGTCGTTTCCTTAAGGGTGGTGCGTTTTTGCAACTGCCTTTACACCTAGATATGGGAACAAAGTCTACCAGGCAGCATATTTTGGGGGTGCCACTTATGCATTGTCAAAAGGAGAGAGAGCACGCATCCCCAAAGCAAAAGGCTCAAATTTGCATAATATTTGCAAGTTCGTTATTTGTTCATTAAATTTATATCCCGCCCTTCCTTCCAAAGCAGCCCAGGGCAGCAAATTATAAAGACTGTATCTTAAACAGAAGCACTAATCGTGCAGGCGTGCCCAGCTGCCAAGTGGCTGACGGGCAAAACCTCCCTTCCTAATGCTTCTCGGTCTTTTAAACCAGACTTGGTTTCAGGCAGTCCTTCAGATAAAAGACTCCCTCAAACAGAGGAATGCCCTCCAAGAGCCCTTCAAATGCAAGGTAGGGCACCAGTTACAGGTAGGTAGCTGTTTTGGTCTGCCGTAGTCGAAACAAAATAAAAAAATTCAAAACAAATTCGAAACAAAATAAAAAAATTCCCTCCAGTATCTGAAGAAGTGTGCATGCACAGGAAAGCTTATACCAATAACAAACTTAGTTGGTCTCTAAGGTGCTACTTAGAGACCAACTATTTAGGGACACAGGTGGCGCTGTGGGTTAAACCACAGAGCCTAGGACTTGCCGATCAGAAGGTTGGTGGTTTGAATCCCCACAACGGAGTGAGCTCCCGTTGCTCGGTCCCTGCTCCTGCCAACCTAGCAGTTCAAAAGCACACCAGTGCAAGTAGATAAATAGGTACCGCTCTGGCAGAAAGGTAAACAGGGTTTCCATGTGCTGCTCTGGTTTGCCAGAAGTGGCTTAGTCATGCTGGCCACATGACCCGGAAGCTGTATGCCGGCTCTCTCAGCCAGTAAAGCGAGATGAGCGCCGCAACCCCAGAGTCGGCCACGACTGGACCTAATGGTCAGGGGTCCCTTTACCTTTAAGGTGCTACTGGAAGGAATTTTTAAATTTTGTTTCTAGGTAGGGCACCCTATCAGATATATAAATAGCAACGTTATTCTAGCATGTGAATGTAGGAAAAGACTTCTGGACCACGTCAATGGCCCCATCAAGTCCAGCATCCTGTTCTTGCAGTGGCCAACCAGTGGTTCCCAGCAACTGGGATTCAGAAGCACTGCTGGCTCCATCCATTTTTAAAGCCATCCAAGTTGTTGGCCATTACTGCTTCCAGTGGCAGTGAGTTCCATAGCCGAACTGTGCACTGCATGAAGCACTTCCTTTTATCTGTTGTGGATTTTACACACTGGGTGTCCCAGAGTTCTAGTTTTATGAGAGAGGAAGAAAACCTTTTCTCTGCTCACTTCCTCACCATTTTGTAAATGTCTATCATGTCACCTCTCAGCACCAGTCCTTGAATAACTGAAACTGCATCCATGGAAGGGGGTTTCAAGTAGGGAAAACCCAAGGTTTGCAGATGCGTGCAAAAACTTAAGAGGAAACCTCCCCAGGGCTGGGTGGGGGCAGAAACTTCCAAAAATAGCATGCTCAAAGGGCATGGAGTACTGGCTGGCTGCTACGGGGAGGTGAGAGACAACGCAGGGTGTAATGGAGTGTGCTAGTATAGGGCACAGCTCATTGGCCGGCATTCCACCCTGGGAGTTTTTGTTGCAGGATACACCTTTTCATATAAATTTCCCCATATCTTTTTATGAGCATTATTTTATTGACTGATTGATTGATTTGATTTGTATTTTAAAAACCCTTCATGGGTGCGGTTCACAGCATAAAAACACAAAATACATAATAAAAACAAGGGCAAAAAATGAAATGAAACAATAGCCTCTCTCGCTCCCACAAACACGTTGATTTAAAAGAATATCAGATGTACTAAAAGCACCTTGACACAGCCAAAGCAGACCGGACAAAATCAGATTCCCTTCTTTTGGAGAATTGCTTGTGTCACTTTCTTTATTTCCCCCTTCCCCTTGAAGCAGGGGTGCAAGAAAAATGTTCCAGAGCTTTGTGAGAATATTAGGGTTGCCACCTTGTCCCCGCCCTGTAGGGCCTCTAATACTTTGGCTACCATCCGACAGAGAGAAATTTAACGAGGGCCCTTTTCCCATCTTGTGGAGACAGTGTGGTTATGAGAATACACTGCGCCTGCTAATTTTCAGCTGGTCTGGCAGTTCTTTGTGCCTCAGGAGTTTTGGGAGGGGAAAAGTGGATGGCAACCCTAGCAAGAATCGAGACGCAACCTGTAAAGGGTCCCTGTGAATCCACTGCCTTTCCAATCAGACAATTTTCATTTTGGTTAGAACAATGTATTATCTAGCCAATACCTCAATGTTGGACTACTGGACTAGGACCTAAGAAGACTTGGGTTCAAATCTCACTCACGTGTGAAGCTCCCTGGGTGACCTTTTTCCAATCACCTTTCCTCAACCTATCCTACCTTACAGGGTTGTTACGAGGATAAATGGTTGGGAAGCAAATCATTTTCACTTTCCCTGATCAAATTAGAGGGTAGAATTAAAATGTTGTTGTTGTTGTTGTTGTTGTTATTGTTATTATTATTATTATTATTATTATTATTATTATTATTATTAAGTCTTCCAACCAGCATTCCACACAATGTTCAGCCCCATTAAAAGGACTCTCAGCTTGACTTCTCTTGCTTCCCTTTATATGTTACAATACCATGAAGGCCCATTTACACCTGACTAGCACAGCTTCATTCAGAGTGCATTAGAGTTCACTGAACAGAATCGGTGTGCATTGAAGTGCACTGTGTTCAGCTAAAGGAGCCCCCAAGCAGGAGCTGGTGAGATAAAGCTCTGTGGTTTGCCTGTCCACACGCAAGCCAGGAAATATATCCTATCCTAGTTTAAACCCCAAAAGGTATTCTTCAGAGAGTTACTGCCTCACTTACATTGTGGAGCTTGTAATACAGCCCACAGGCATTGCACACGGGGTCTCCGTTGGCGTTCCTCCTCCACAGGGTGGTGGTGGTGGTCTGGCAATTTGCGCACGATGTTCCTGCCCTTCTTGCCGCTGACTGGGGTAGAAAAAGAAATAACAGGCGTGTTACAAAGATGTCAAAAGGTGGATCATGGTGTGTTGATGTATATCCAAAGCAGTGAATTGTAGTCAATTACAGACATTTGCCACGATAAGTAGGACATTACAGGGATTGTTGCAGCTAGAGTATATATATATATATTTATGCATTTTGCAGCACTGAAACAAAGTATTAAGAGGTTGATGATGACTTGGGTTGTGTTCTATCCACAGTGTATTGTATCCATAGATTTCCCATTGATTAATTGCATCAAAGTAACAACACACATTCCATTCTTAAGGAAATCAGCCCTGAGTGCTCACTAGAAGGACAGATCCTGAAGCTGAGGCTCCAGTACTTTGGCCACCTCATGAGAAGAGAAGACTCCCTGGAAAAGACCCTGATGTTGGGAAAGATGGAGGGAACAAGGAGAAGGGGACGACAGAGGACGAGATGGTTGGACAGTGTTCTCAAAGCTACAAACATGAGTCTGACCAAACTGCGGGAGGCAGTGGAAGACAGGGGTGCCTGGCGTGCTCTGGTCCAGGGGGTCACGAAGAGTCAGACACGACTAAACGACTAAACAACAAACAACACACATCTTCTGTTATCCACAAGCCATGCAAAATTTACTTTTTTTCACTGAGGCCGTTCCCTCCTACAACACCAACTAAAAATACTCAACAATTCTCTTGATAATTTTTTATTTATTTATTAGAGAAAATGGTTTCCTAAATATGAGGAGTCTAGAAAAATTATGAATGTGCGAAAACCCTTTGTGCACCAGTAATAGGGATTTTGGAACAGACTTGCTAGTTAATGCACGTTTTCAGAAGACAACAACATCACAGCACCGTCTAGCTTGTCCAATCTCCCTGCCTTAAATCAGAAGCTTAATTTAAGTCTGGAGTTTTAAGTCAAGTTGATTCTCCAGAAACTGATTTTGAAAGCCAAGGATTTCAGAAATATGTACAAGGTGGCAATAATATCACCGTACAAAGGGCCAGTGTTGTTATGCCCATTTTACAGGTAGACAACTGAATTAAAGGACTTGTGTAAAGCCAGCTAGAACGTTCCTGGCTGACCAGAGATTTAAAAGAGAATTTGGGCTCTTAGCCTGCCATTTACCTTACATCAACTCTCTCTCAAAAAAATATTGCATCATATCCCAGGAAGGAAATGACATGTCAGTGACAAGAGTCCACTGACTGCTATCCAACTTCTTGACTTGGTTTAAAAAGCTACTTTAAAGTATCAAGTCTTGCATCCCCAGATCTTCTTGGATTATGATCTTTAGTTTAGCTGACTAGCACATGCACTAAGTTGTATACGGATCTTTTTGGCAGGCGTTTAGAAAATGCAAAGAGGCCAGAATCATGTCTGAAATAAAGCAGCCATAATAAGCAGCCAGGGAACTGTAATGTTAGGGAAATCGGGCCTGTGTTTTAGGTGTTCCATTCCACAGGAGTCTGGAGTCATTCCAGCCCAGGTTTTGCACAAAGCTTAGTTTCTTCCCTGTTTGGACTGTCCCAGTTCAGACTTCAGGGCTGGGGAACTCACATACTGGAGTGAATCATTACACACACACACACACACACACACACACACACACACTGCGTGTTAAACCCTTCTTCCTGGCACCTAGTTTTCTAGAAACCTGTTTTTTTGTTGTTTTTCAGAGGCACACCACATCCTTTAACACACACACCATGTCTGCATTGTGAAGAAATAAGTGCCTTTCATCCCTGAGCAATAGCCACGCTGCCTGAGGTCAATGAGGATTGGACTAGATGAACTTTGGGGTCCCTGTCCCTTCCAATTCTATGATTCTATGTCTGTGTGAAAGGCTACCCTAGTTATAGAATGATGTGCAAGGATACAGAATCATCTGCCCATCCCCAGAACCTGGAGATGGAGGGAGGTAAGAGTTGAGGCATTAATCCCAAAGCAACTGCTCTGCCCCCAGACCTGACAGACCCCCCCCCAAGTGCCCCTCTTTTTCCAGAGGCAGTCCTGGATTAACAGAAGCCATCCCAGTTCCTGATTCAGAATGTCCCGCTTTTCCTTAGGATGTCCCTATTTTCATCGGAGAAATGTTGGAGGGTTTGGAGTTATGCGACTCCTGAGCCATCTGAAGGCAGCCCTGTATAGGGAAGTTTTTTATGTTTTTATATACGGTATGTTGGAAGCTGTTCAGAGTGGCTGGGGCAACCCACTAAGATGGGTGGGGTATAAATAGTAAAATTATTATTATTATTATGCATTATCCCTATTTTCATCGGAGAAATGTTGGAGGGTATGGAGTGAGCCTGTTCCACCATTGTGGAGGAATCCATCTTCCCATCCTGGGGGGACAGAATCCCTATTGTTGATTTTAAGAGGCACTGCCTCGTTTTTTAAGAAAGTCATACAGAGAGCCTGTGTCCCTTAGGAGAAGAGCAAGGCAAAAATCATGTCCCCACTGTGTCACATCAAATAGCAAAAACGAGGGAAAGCCAGAGTATTCCACAGTGTGGAATACCAAATCATTAAGCTGTCATGCTGAAATTATTGCAACGGCTTAGCAATCTTTCGCAACGTGGAAGAGCCTTGTTGTTTTCGCATGTGGGGATTGGAAATATAAAGCATATATTCATACTCCAAGAGATTCCTGCATCACAAATGGAAAAGAATAGGCAGTTTTGCCAAAGAATGAATCATAGAGGCATCTTTGCCAAAAGTAATTCTTAAAGTCTTTTGTGTACGTGATTGGCTGGGTGAAGGCTGGTTGTTCCAATAAGAGGATATCAAAAGGCTTGCAGTGCAAAGGATGCGTCGTCTTAACGCCACAGTCATAAACCCGTAAGTCACACCAACTACCGTATTTTTCTCTCTATAACACGCACCCGACCATAACATGCACGTAGTTTTTAGAGGAGGAAAATCCGTAGGCATGCCACCCGTAGACATTCCCTCCATAACACGCACAGACATTTCCCCTTACTTTCTAGGAGGAAAAAAGTGAGTGTTATGTTGTAAAAAATACGGTATTTTTTTTAAAAAAAAACACCTACTCCTGTGTCATGAGTTTAAGGCTACAGCAGAACCCCACCGGTGCCAAAGTAGCTGCTTTCAGTGGAGATGTTATAGAATTCTATAACATTGCATTGGTGGTGTTGGTGCAATTGCTGTTCATAGATCAGGTGAACTGAACTCTGCATGGCCCACTAAGGCAAAATTAACACCATCAACAATGTAAGGAGACTAGAGATGGAGAAATAAGAATAGAAGAATCTACTGGGTCAGGGCAAAGACTCCTGCAGTTCTGTTTCCACAAGGACCAACCAGAAGTCTACAGGAAGACCACAAGCAGAATCTGGTTCTCCACAATCTTAAATCCAGACCATCTCATAACTGCATTCATTTGCAAATTACTGTTTTCAAGCCTGCACAGAAATTCACATTCATTTTGCACATTTTTTTCCCTAATATGTATATTCTGAGGTGTCCGTCCTATCCATTTTGCATGCAATTTCTTTTCGTCTTTGTGGGCAATTTTCCTTAAAACGTGCACATTTTGGGGCTGAAGAGGTGCACCGCAAAACTCAGGCAAGTGTGTATTTAGAGGATTGGCTGTGTTTTCAGTTCAGGCATTTTGTACATTTGCATACAAAATACGCGAACACATATCTTACCGAACCACAGGGGCTCAATAACTCTTCTGCTTTGCTATCTATGGGGCAGATTGGGGAGAGAGATTTGAAGCACTTGGATAGACAATCATGCATGTTTAATGGTCCCCTAACAGACTGCCTTTTACCAGGTCAGATTAACCCACGATTCTGGTACCCTAACTGTCATAGCAACAGGTCTCCAGAAAAAACTCTTCTCAAACCCTGATCCTTTTTAACTGAAGATACTAGGAACAGATACTTTCCCCCATTGCCCCTGAACAGAGACTTTCCCCCATGCCCTCTGTCAAACAATTTTTTCCTAGAGAGTGGCAACCCATACAGGTTTGCTATAAACAAATGCTCAAAAACACCCACAAACATGGACTGGGGTTGTTGTTCTACATGATAGAAAAACAGCCTCCAAAATAAGGTTCCCTTGGCTCCAGCCGCAATTATACCATGACTAACAAACTCCGTTAGTCCATACGGAGAGACTTTATACCATATCAGGCCAACAGTCCATCCAGTAACCTATTTTACAGAAGCTTTCACAACTCCCCTCGCCTGCAACATTTATTTTTACTCTTAACTAGCAATGCCAGGGGATTGAACCTGGTCCCATCCATCTGCAAAATATCACGTGTGCTCTGCTTTTTTAACTGCCGTACTCCCGCAAAAGAGAATTATCTGGGTAATCCTTCGCAGTCGCATTCATTCTGATGCTAACTATGCCATAGAATAGGACCCCGTCTTTTGTCCTCAACTACAGTTTAATGGCTGGGTAGTTTCTGCCACTGGTGTCCAACTAACGCAGGGTTTCCCAAACTTGCATCTCCAGCTGCGTTTTTTTGGACTACAATTCCCATCATCCCTGACCACTGGTCCTGCTAGCTAGGGATCATGGGAGTTGTAGTCCAACAACAGCTGGAGACCCAGGTCTGCGCTTTAAAGTGCAATGCCAGAGTACTTTTTTTATTTAAAAAAAAAATCGCTTTTTATCGCTGATTCAGAGCAAATGGCAATAGGCAGGAGACCTGAATTGGCATTTGTTCCAATTCTGCATTAAAGAGCAGGTTTTCACATCGAAAGCACCAGGGGTAAAAGAAAAAGGGGGGAAGAAATCTGCTCTGACAAAGCTTTTTAAAGCCTAAACCTGTCCCTAAATAGCTTGGGGCAAAAGTTAAGTATAGTGAATGAGCCTCCAGAGAAATCAATGGACTTAAGTCCAATGACTGCATATATCTCGCCAGGCAAGCAGAGCAAACCTAAAAAGAAAATATGTCTGCCAAGGACTGTCAATGGATGTGTTCTGTGCTCTCCCCAAAAAACCCACCAGAATTCTGTGCAACAGTAGTGCAATTTATGCACAAAGGAAAACTGAATTCTGCAAGCAGAATGCATCCTGTAACTTGGCCCATCTGCAGTTATTTCTTTTGCTTGTGCTGGGAGGTTACAGACTAGGAAGACAGGAATTGCCTGCAAGATCAGGCCAATGGCCCACCTAGTCCAGCATATTTTTTCTTACAGTGGCCAACCAGATTCCCATGGGAAGCCCCTAAGCAGGAGATAACACACTCTGCCCACCTGCAACTCCCAGTAACTGCATAGGGTAGGGGGAAATGTGTATACAGAGAGTTCTCTGCCGACAGCCTTCTACGCCCACATGCAAATATACAACCAATGGCAATTCTGTGTACCAACCTCTGCCTACTGAATTTTCACCAAATCATTGTTGCCCGCACACTTATAAAGCCTAGATTTGTCACCCTAGGGACTAGGAATCTGCTTATTTTTCAATATGAGAGTTTGAGGGTGCCGAACTCTATTCTAGTTACCAAAAATCCACACTCCTAGAGCACTGTCAATCTTGGAGTATGCTTAGCTCCACAGAGGATATAAGAAAATGACAAAAAACCAACAACCCCAAATTCACAGCCATGGATACCTTGAAAACATATCACACTTCCAGTTTGGCCCAGGGCCATTCAAATTTGAGCTTTAAGGCCATGCTTAAAAATGATACTGAAATCAGTGGAAACAAAATACATTTAACTTGAACTGCACGGAGTCCTTGGCATCTGTAGACGTTGGCTTTAAGGACGGATGCACACCAGAGTTCTGTAGCAAAGCCTATTTGAGGTACCGTAAGTTATCTCTGCCACGACTTGGGGATGTGGCAACATTGATTTAGACACCTGCCACATTGTGGTGCAATGCGTTTTGTAAAATGATTATTATTATTTATTAAATATATACACCGCCCTCTACCCGCAGGTTCCAGGGCAGTTGCAACATAAAATCACAATATAAAAATACAGAATGCGTAATAAAAACAAAACAAGCCAATAATCCCCGCTCCACAACACATTTTTAAAGGGCGTTGGATGTTAATCAGCTCAGCCGGTACAGAACGCTAGGAGATCCACAAGACGGTTAAATCAATTCATATTGAAGATACCTTAATATAGAGAGGACTGGAAAGGGCGTATGATCACACAACAGAGAGCAGAATTTAATCGAGGGTGACAGCAGGGCTCAGCCCTGGAACTGGTCATTAAAATCTAAGCTGCACTCTGAGACATGAACAGCATGTTTCCAAGCACAATTCAAAGTGTTGGTGCTGACCTTTAAAGCCCTAAACGGCCTCGGTCCAGTATATCTGAAGAAGCGTCTCCACCCCCATGGTTCTACCTGGACACAGAGGTCCAGCGCCGAGGGCCTTCTGGTGGTTCCCTCCCTGCGAGAAGTCAAGTTACAGGGAACCAGGCAGAGGGCCTTCTCGGTAGTGGCGCCCGCCCTGTGGAACGTCCTCCCACCAGATGTCAAAGAGAAGAACAACTACCAAACTTTTAGAAGACATCTGAAGACAGCCCTGTTTAGGGAAGCTTTTAATGTTTGATGTATTACTGTATTTTAATATTTGGTTGGAAGCCGCCCAGAGTGGCTGGGGAAGCCCAGCCAGATGGGCGGGGTATAAATAATAATTTATTATTATTATATGAACAATAAAAAAGGATGGCAATAAAAAGAAGAAGTTGCTGGCATGGATGCCACTAGCGGTACCCCCCACCCAGACTCTGGTTGCGTACACAACAGGCGTTTTAAACACAGTTCCCTCCTTCCAAAGACTCCTGGGAGCTATAGTTTGCAACTGAAGCTCTGCAAGAGGGAAACTGCAGTTCCCAAGGTTCTTTGTTAGGGGTGCTTATATTGTCTGTGCGTCTGAGGATATGGCATACAACCAAAGCCTCATGCCAATCTGCCTTTAGTGCTACCAAGGCTGGAAGGCCTCTGAGATTCAGGAGGAGCTAAGATTGGTGCCTTGTTCGTCTGAGGGCAGCGCCCAGTGAAATGTGCCTGAGGGCTAGAGGCAGCGCCTGATGAAGAGGAGGCAGGGCTAATAGCTAGCATTCTCATGCCAAGCAGGTAAATCAACCTATTCCCTTGGTGCTGTCCCACTTCCTTGAGATTTAAGCCTCTCCCCTAGAGCTCCTGAGTCCAAATAACAGCCGCAAACCTCTTCGGGAAAGACCGATAGTCCTGCTTTGCATGCAGAAGGTCCCAGGGCTGAAATCCTGGCATGCTGCTGCCGCCATTCCATGGGAGCCATCGCGAGCTTGCAAAATAATCTGAGCTTGCAGAAGCAATACGGAGCTAAGTAGACCGATGGTATGGGAACGTAAGATGAACTTGCTGGACCAAGCCAGTGGCACATCTACGGCCAGCTAAATCCTGCTCTCACAGCAGCCAACCCAATGCCTCTGCAAAACCTACAAGCAGGACCCGAGCGCAAGAACCCTTTTCCCTTCCTTAGGGGAGTTCTTGAACATTGTTGAGCTCCAAGAAAGAAGAGTCCACACACACACACGAAGGAGACTGTTCCACTGTCAAACAGCTCTTACTGTCAGAAAGCTTTCCCTGATGTTTAGTGGGAATCACTTTCCTTGTACAGTGGTACCTCGGGTTACAGACGCTTCAGGTTACAGACGCTTCAGGTTACAGACTCCGCTAACCCAGAAATAGTACCTCGGGTTAAGAACTTTGCTGCAGGGTGAGAACAGAAATCGCGCGGCGGCAGCGGGAGGAGGCCCCATTAGCTAAAGTGGTGCTTCAGGTTAAGAACAGGTTCAGGTTAAGAACAGACCTCCAGAATGAATTAAGTTCTTAACCCGAGATACCACTGTAATTTGAAGCCATTTGAAGCACCAGCACTTTGAATTGTGCTTGGAAACGTACTGGGAGCCAATATAGGTCTTTCAAGACCGGTGTTATGTGGTCTCGAAAGCCATTTGCACAAAACAAAATATGTATTTTATCAAAGTAATTAATTGTTGAACTGAAATACAATAAGAAGAAGTATATTAAGAGTGGGGCCCTAAGCTATAGCTTGTTTAGCTTATACGTAAATCTGGCACTGTACCCTCTGGAGCAGGAGAAAACAAACATAAGGCACCGTAAGGCAGTTTCCTATGTGCCCATCCTATGCAAACCCTCCTAGCTAGGCAGGTGCATTTTCCTTCAAAAAGAAATAAATCCCAGCCGCTTCTGATATGTCCAATTTTTTCTCGAGTGTAAGGGTTGGGAAGATGTGGCTCTCCCAGTGTTCCTGGACTACAAATCCCATCATCCAGCGCCATTGGCCATGCTGGCTGAGACCAGGGAGATGTGGGCCAACCCCATCCTTGTTGTAGCGGTAAAGACTGGGGAGGAGGGAAGAAAGAAGGACAACTATTTATCATGTATAATCTCCAATCCACAGATATTTCTTAAGAGTTTAGCTTTTGTACACTGAATTTATGTTTAGAAAGTTAAAAGGAAGGGAGGTATTTGAGGGGGAGGGGATGCACCAAATTGAAGTCCTCTCTCGAAAACAGTTCTTTGTAGGTGTTCTGCTTTTCCCAGCAAAGGAAAGAAAAAGATTGTCCTCCTTGGTTAAGGACGGCAATGGCTTCCCTTTTGAAGGATTCTTTGGCTGTGATTCCCACATTGCGGGGGTTGGACTAGATGACCCTAGATACCCCCTTCCAACTTGACAATTCTATGACACTATTAAAAGAAACAGCTAGAAAAAGATCAAGGTGGCACCTTGAGTTTTGTTCATGATTCATGTAAAAAGGAAACGGGGGAGGGCCAGGAAATTTATACCTCTTTCTCTGAAAGGGGAAAAGAGCAAAAAACCACTTTTATTCTCACCAGCAGTGGTGAGTTGGTCTTCGCCAGGTGTCTGGCTTTCACAGGTGGAAAGTTCATCTGAAATTTGTGTGGGCACTCGAGGGAAGAAAGCCCCTGGGCTGGGTCTTGGAACAGGTAAAAAATGCAGACTGCAAATTCTTCTGCTCTCAGGGTCCACAAACACCATGCATTTAAAGCACAGTTCCCCAAAAGATAGATACAATAATACGATAATCTTTATTGTCATGCATTTAAAGCACAGTTCCCCAAAAGATAGATACAATAATACGATAATCTTTATTGTCATTGTCCCATACAGAACAACGAAATTGAAAGAAAGAAAGAAAGAAAAGATCTACCTAAGACATTCAAAACCAACAAGCCAGGTATCCCAGGTATCCCAACCTGGTTAGCCCCCTAAAAACTCTAAGATGCCATTTTAAAAATACAATATACTCCCATAGAGACTCCTTAAATGTAAAGGGACCCCTGACCATTAGGTCCAGTCGCGGACGACTCTGGGGTTGCGGCGCTCATCTCGCTTTATTGGCCAAGGGAGCCGGTGTACAGCTTCCGGGTCATGTGGCCAGCATGACTAAGCCGCTTCTGGCGAACCAGAGCAGCGCATGGAAACGCCATTTATAGCGGTGCCTATTTATCTACTTGCACTTTGATGTGCTTTCGAACTGCTAGGTTGGCAGGAGCAGGGACTGAGCAACGGGAGCTCACCCCATCGCGGGGATTCGAACCACTGACCTTCTGATCGGCAAGTCCTAGGCTCTGTGGTTTAACCCACAGTGCCACCCGCGTCCCTAGAGACTCCCTACACTGCTTTTAAAACCAAAATCACATTTGGATAGAAACTGTTTCTCAGGCTTTATAACCCTGTACCTTCTTCCAGGGAACTGGGAACAGAGTTTTACCCCTCATGGAGCTACCATAATGAACTACAACTCCCAGGATTCTTTGGGAAGAAACCTGAGGTACACATGCAACATTTACATGCATAGCCCCACCCACTATGGGCATGTGGCCCTCGAGAGGCTAGAATGTGGCCCTCGAATCAAAAACCTGTTCCTCAGTCCTGGTCTTCTTTAACTGGCAGTGCCTCTCCAGGACTGCAGGCATCAGTCTGTTTATCTAGTCTTCCCACAACCACTCCATCATTCTAACCTGGGGGTGTCAGGATTTGAACCCGGGACCTTCAGCATACAAAGCATAAAACTCCACCGCTGAGCCATGGTGCACCCTTTAGCTCTGTATTGTCAACACTGGCTTGGCAGTGGGTCTCCGGACAGTTTTCAGGCAGGAGACCTTCCCAGACATGCCTGGGATCAAGCCTGTGGCCTTCTGCATGCAGACCAGATGCTCTATCACTGAGCTATGGCTGTTCGCTCCCCATAGCTATAGAAGGAGTCTCAAGCCAGTGAACCCTTTCCCATTCTGGGTAGCAAACAGGCTACCATATGGGGTGCCACCGCAAGGGGTGCTGGACCCTTCCCTACACACCCTGGGTAGCCCAGCCGCAACCGAAAAGGACCCTAAACTGGGGGCAGTGGAAAGACACGGTGACATTGCATGCAGACCGCACTGAGACACGTTTCACCCCACTCCGGAGTCGCTCAGTTTCCCCTCTCTGCCCCCCAACTCCATAATACTTTACAGCGCGCACACAAAAGCCCTTTTTCTATCGGAACAGCATTGTAAGTCATCCAAAGCGTTTAGAGAAACAGATGTAGAAACAAACAAATGTCCTATTTCCTTAGGGCCAAACGACACGGTGCACGCAGTCATGTGTAAATTTCCTCGCATTCCTCCCCCCCTTTCTTTTCTAATCGAAAGCAGCCAAGGGGGGGGTTGGTTTCCATTCTTGACTGCAACACTGGCTGGGGAGGGGGCTGCTTAACCCTTTCCCTGTGGGCTAGTTTTGAATTCACGTTCCTCCCCTAAGCTGCTTCTCCTGGTCCCGCTCCGCCAGGTGGGAGATAAGATCTCCCCAATATCTTTCTCCTTCCAGGCAGAAACATAGTTGGGAGAAGAAGCTGGAAGAAGGTAAGTATCAGAGATAGGAAGAGCCCCGTTCTCCTTACCTGAGCCCCCTCTTTTGCTCTGCGCTCTCGTAAAATCACAAGAGCCCATCTAGTCCAGCATCCTATTCTCACAGTGGCCACCCAGAGGCCTGTGGGAAGCCCAAGGGGGTTGCCATATGTCCTCTTTTTCCAGGACACGTCCTCTTTTTCATGGGTATGTAAAATGAGAGTCGTCATAGCCATCCATGGTTAAAAGCAGAAGTCAGCAAATGTGTCCTTTGTTTTTTTGCTCCTCATAATACGGCAACTCTACCTGATCCTGACACAGTTCTGAACCCTCACGAAGCAATTCCCCTTTGGCGCCAATGGCTATTAATTACTGATAGCCTGTCTGTGAATGGGGGGCAAATCTAGATATTATTAATTCTTATTAAATTTTCTATACCGTCCTGCATCCAAGGATCACAGGGTGGTTTAAAATATAAGAACACAAAATTATATAAGCCAGTAACGAACAAAAGACAATAACCCCCACACACACACAACTTAGTAGGCTGTAGATTAATTAGCCAAAGGCCTGGGAGAAGAGGAATGTTTTTGCCTGGCGCCTAAAGATATGTACTGGTGCTGCCACATGAGCCTCCCTGGGGAGAGCGTTCCACAAATGGGGAGCCACTCCAGAGAAGGCCCTGTTCTCGTGTTGCCACCCTCTGGGCCTCTCACGGAGGAGGCACTCGACTAAGGGCCTCAGATGACTATTGCAGAGTCCAAATGGCTGTTGCTCCTTCAGGTAGACTTGGACCCTGGATCACCAGCAGCATAAATCAAAGATTTAGGCATGTGTGAATAGGTCATCACAGGCCAAACACCACAGACAGAACCAGTGCGGTTTTTCTTTTAAAAAATGTTTAGGGGTACTCTCATTTTCCTACTCATATTGAAACACTGCCCCTCAATGAGGCCAAACTTAAGATTCGCAAAATGTTTAGGGGTATGCATCCTCCCGGAAAAAAAGTGCTGGACAGAACTATCACTACCAATGCGTGCACACCACTTGTCAAAGGTGTCAGTCTGTTCACAAACACATTCCTTTTCAATTCGGCAAAGCAAGAAACAAGGACTGCCATTACCATCTATCCAAGATGGAGAAAACCTCTGAGCCTCAGGAAGTCTGCTTGTTTCGTTTTTAAAACCTGTAGACTGCTTTTCTCTGAAAAGGCCCAAAGCAGTTTCCAACTATATTAAAACATGCAATCCTTAAAATACAAATAAAAACAGCATAACACGACACTCTAGATCTCCGAGACAGATTAACCAATTCCTCCAAGCTAAACAACAGAAAGCCATCTCAGCAGCACACCCCTAGCAGGAGGGAATTCCAGAGTCAGGGCACCACCACCAAGAAGGCCCTGTCTCACGTCCCTGAACACACTTGCTAGTGGGACCGTGGACAAGAACGCCCTCAGCAGATCTCAGAATGTGGATCAACTGGTGATGGGAGGTGGAGGTCCAGCAATATCTCGGGGGAGGGGGCACAGTCTCCCCACCCCTAAGCCAACTGACTAAGCCAACTTCTGAGTCTCCTGCAGTTCAGGGCCTCTTCCAAAGACAAATCAATCTCCAAAAACAATGAAGATTAAAAACCTGCCGGTTCAACTCATGCCTCTGATCATATGCTTCTAATTTAACCAAGGAAGTAAGGATTCACAACTTTCACCACTGAGTGAGTCATCCACACTAGAGGTCACCTTGGACTTGCATGTTTCTCCATGAACCACAGCTTTGTGGTCTTCTTACAAAATTCCCACGCCGATTATTATACCCTTATATTGGAAATAAGGCGATAAGGAATTTTGAGGTTCTAATAGTCAAGGAGGGCAGGTATCAACACCTGTCAGAAGGACAAGTTTCCCAATGGTTGTGAGCAACTATAACTAAATGGAACCTCCATGTTCAAGAGATAGTATACCTCTGAAAACTAGATGCTGGAGTCAAAGTGACTTAGTAGCCTTCATGACTTAGTAACAGGCTTCCCAAAGGCATCTGGATGCAAACACACGGCCTTATCAGGTGGACTTGGTGCAATCCCCAGAACCTATTCCCACATAGAGCACTTGCGATTTGTACTTTTATACATGGGTGGCAAACCCGTGTCCATCCAGATGATGTGGAACTCCAGCTCCCATCATCCTTGGCCATTGGCTGATGGGAGTTGAAGTCTGACAACATTTGGAGATCCACAGCTTAGCCGTGCCTGTTCTGCAGTCGCAGTTACAAAATGTCTGGAAACTTTCCAGTTGTTTCCAAAGGGCAAATAACATAGGACAACTGGAAAACCCTCTGGTCACTGGCTCTTCTCTCACGTCAAGTTGAATTTCTGCAGAGTTGTGTCTAGGGTCGCACATAAGCACCACAACTGAACACCGCTCCAAAGGGAGTTGAGTAACTTCCTGCTAAAAGCACAATCGGTCATAGCTGTACACAGCCCACTCACAGCAGGTCTAGAGTGTGAAGCCATTCCAAGTGGCCAAGATGCGTTCCCACAATTGTGCGCATCATGTGCTCCAGACCATGTACTAGGTGACCAATTGAAATGGAGAAGGTCAAAACATGAATTCGGAATTAATAGGGTCCAATTTTATGGGACATGGATAGCCTGGGCAAAATGATAGACGGTATTAATTTCGATGGGTCTGCTTTGACTATGGAGAACACTGTATACCATCCTGTGTCATTTAAAACAACAAATGTAATCCCAAAGTCACTAGTCCTTTTGGAGTTCCAGAAACTGCGTCATGAATGGGAAACCGATGCACCGCTTTTAAATCCAGGACACTTTCAACTTTGGAGAAAAACTAGTTTCAAAACATCCCCCCCTTTTTTTTACAATGAAATGGATTCTTTTTTCATGCCTACAGCATGCTTCCCAGCCCACCCCCAAGCTCCCACTTTCTTCAGCCACCCCCCTCTAGAAACCGCCGAAGAAAAAACACCCCCCTTACTTGATTCTTTTTTAAAATAAAAAAATAAAAGAGATATATAGAGAGACATAGAAATGGTACATAACTTGGCAGGCATAGTGAAAAAGGGGGGTTGGGCTCTCTCAAAAACCCTCTTCTGTACAGACAGATAAGACTTTGGGCGGGGGTGCCCAAATCTACTCCCTCCAGAAAGTTCTCCATCTTGGGCTGAGGAAATTCAAAAACACAACATGACAGGGAGGGAGAAGAAAAAGAAAAATAAGAAGTTAGTGCAGTTTTTGAGAGTCAAGTCACTTACCAGCCTTCTCTTCGGCTTTATCAGGGGGCGGTTCTGCCCATTCATTTTATGATACAGTCCACAGGCGTTACACAGATAATGCCCCGTACCATCTCTCCTCCATAGGGGGGTCGAGGTAGCGCCACAGTTTACACACTCCCTGCCTTCTGGAAACAAGAGGGGACACAGTTCATTGATGGACAGCAAGGGCACAAGAAAATTAACAGGCGAGGGCGGGGAGAATCGAAAGAGGTCTTAGCAATTTCTCCACCTAGTTCAGCTTCCCCTTCCAACTAGGGCTAGGTGAATCTCTAAACTTCACTCTCTCATTCCGCCAACCTTAAATTCTTGTTCCCCACATTCCTGCAGCCATTTGTGAATTTTTTTTTAACTTCCCGTGAAAATTCGTCAGCATTTCAGTGCAAATTTCTCCTGTAACATTTCCAACCAGGGCTAGGTGAATCTCTAAACTTCACTCTCTCATTCCGCCAACCTTAAATTCTTGTTCCCTGCATTCCTGCATTGGTTTGTGACTTTTTTAAAAAAAAGTTCCCGTGAAAATTCATCAGCATTTCAGTGCAAATTTCTCCTGGAGGATTTCATATTCTTTCTGTATAAAATTTTGCCAAGCGGACACAGTTTTGCAAGAGATTCCCGCTAACAGAATGCGTTTCCTATTGTTGTTCTCCCTAACGCATGCACTTTCAGCCTACTTTCCCCTACTATTCAGGTTTTCGTACAAGTCGTTTGGGTGGAGAACCACATCACAACATTCAGGGAAGTGCAAATTTCGAAAGGAAGCCGAGTTTCCGGTTCACATATTGTTTTGGAAAGTGTGGATCGGGTAGATTCACATTAAAATCTGGGCTGAACCAAATTTCTCTCCTGTCCCAACTTCCAACCCTCCCTGGTCAAAAGGCAGGCACTTCTGGAAAAGCCGGGTGCAATTAAACAATTATGCTTGCTACCCCATTAAAAAAAAATCTAGCAGGACCAGTGGTCAGGGATTGTGGGAATTGTGGTCCAAAAGAAGCTAGAGACCCAAGTTCAAAAACCCTGATTTACATTATGGGTGGAGCCATTTTGGTTCAGTAGTACATTGTGCATGTTATCAACACTTTATATGCGAAGAAATAACTGAAAAATATACCCAAGACTACTATCAAACCTTCCACT
The DNA here is from genome assembly GCF_027172205.1 of Podarcis raffonei. NCBI lineage: Eukaryota > Metazoa > Chordata > Lepidosauria > Squamata > Lacertidae > Podarcis > Podarcis raffonei. Next base: position 67,446,662 of record NC_070611.1, read on the forward strand.
TGGTCTTCTGAGCGCTGGATTCACTCACTCCACTATAATTTAACAGCTAAGGGGGTGGGCTTTCTTTTAGGTTCAAAATATAATAGAAAATCATGTAAGCTGGATCTGCAACGAAGCTTGCATCCACACCGTAAATTTAAAGCAGATTTAAAACACATGGCTTTCCCCCCAAAGAATCCTGGGAAATGTTGTTTATTTAGGGTTCTGGGGGTTGTAGCTTTGTGAATCCAGTTGCCTGGGTTCTTTGGATATGATTTGGATGTGACCAAAACGTTGCGTCATGGAGCATCCTTGCTCAATGTGCCGGCCAGCCCCTTTTCCGGAATATCTTGTTGCATTCCCCACTTCATCCCACAGACACTCAGCAAATCTGTGACCATGTTTGGCTTTCAATGAGTTGTTTGGGGGAAAGTTTCTCCTTAATGGTTGTTGTTGTTTTTAAGTGCTTCTGAAAACCTTGGGATTCCCTTGAACCTGCTGATACGTCCCTCTTGCACACAGGTGGTGGCAATTTGACTACATAACGATCAGTGCTCAGAGATGCCGTTGCCATTAATATGCATGGGGTAATTGTCTCCCACAAGGTGTTGTCGGTAGTTCAAAATATACATATCTTAGTAGCTGCAGGGAGAAAATGACAGCCTGTGCAATGCATGCTGCTTTAGTGTTTGGGTGCATGGATTTAGATGCGCAGTCACTAGAGCAACAAAATGCTTATTACAGCCCTAGGGGAAGGGCCCCGTAGCTCAGCAGTCTTGCATGCAGAAAGTGTTGGGTTCAATCCCTGGCGTCTCCAGGTAAGGCTGGGACAAAACAGCACCCGAAATTCCAGACACCCTCCCACCAAGTGTCCTTAGTTTCCAGGGACAGTCCCGGATTTACAGAAGTTTCTGATTTGATCCCAGAATGTCCCGCTTTTCCTTAAGGTAAAGGGTAAAGGGACCCCTGTTCATTAGGTCCAGTCATGGCCGACTCTGGGGTTGCGGCGCTCATCTCGCTTTATTGGCCAAGGGAGCCGGCGTACAGCTTCCAGGTCATGTGGCCAGCATGAGTAAGCCGCTTCTGGCGAACCAGAGCAGCGCACAGAAACACCGTTTACCTTCCCGCCGGAGTGGTACCTATTTATCTACTTGCACTTTGATGTGCTTTCGAACTGCTAGGTGGGCAGGAGCAGGGACCGAGCAACAGGAACTCACTCCGTCGCGGGGATTCGAACCGCCGACCTTCTGATCGGCAAGTCCTAGGCTCTGTGGTTTAACCCACAGCGCCACCTGCATCCCTATTTTCTTCAAAGAAATGTTGGAGGGTATGGAGTTATGCAACCCCCAAGCCAATGAAATAAGTAACTATACAACCTTTAGAAGACGTATGAAGGCAGCCCTGTACAGGGAAGTTTTTTAATGTTTAGTTTTTGTTATGTAAGAAGCTGCCCAGAGTGGTTTGGGCAACCCAGTCAAATGGGCGGAGTGTTGTTGTTCCTGCTAAATAGGACGTCCCCATTTTCATCGCAGAAATGTCAGAGGGTATGTGAGAATTGCTGTCAGTCAGTGTCATTGACACTGAGCTACATGGATGAATGCTCTGACTCAGGAGAAAGCAGCATTCCTATGTTCCGACTGCACATCATCACCGCAAGCTCAGAGACTGGTGTGCTAGTAACTAGGGGAGAAGGTTTAGCCTTGAAGACTGAGAGAGTGTAACAACACACACCAGCAAAGGTATCCCCCTCAAATGCAGAAGTGACAAAATAAGAACAATTATTTCCTAAGGGCAAGTGCCAGGAAACAGCCTCCTCCTGTAAACAGAGTCCATTTGAGCATAACTGCACTTCCTTTTCCAAATCGAAGTGCGCTCTGTATTTTAATTGCAATTCTATCCAAAATCTGGAGCTAGATATGGGAAAGAGAACCTATGGCTCTCCAGAGGCTGTCCTATCAGCAGCCAGCATGGTCACTGGTCAAGGATGATGCACTCTGTAAATCCCAAGAATGTTTGCTCAGCTCTGGGACTCAGAAGCCTATCCAGATAAGGCAGGTCACTTTTCTTAAACTTGTTCACATACCCTCCAACATTTCTCCGATGAAAATACAGTGGTACCCTGGTTCTCAAACTTAATCCATTTTGGAAGTCTGTTCCAAAACCAAAGTGTTCCAAAACCAAGGCATGCTTTCCCATAAAAAGTAATGCAAAATGGATCAATCCATTCCAGACTTTTAAAAACAACCCCTAGAACAGCAATCTAACATGAATTTTACTGTCTAACAAGAAGATCATTGATCCATAAAATGAAAGCAATAATCAATATACTGTACTATAAAATAAATAAGACAGTATTGTAGATGGTAAAAATTAAAATTATTTTTTTTTCTTACATGCCCTGATGATAGTCATAGTTTGGATGGGTTTTTTTTTAATCCATTTCCGCAATCAACCAATCAATCAATCAATCAATCAGTAGCTGAACTGGGTTCCACACAGTCACAAGCCAGTCACAAGTTAGTTCCATAAAATGAAGAACAAGTCACAGTAAAAAAAAAAAAAAAAGCCACGCAAAAAAATAGCAAAAACGAAAGCTCCAAATATCACCTCTGTGTTGCATGGGTGCTTGGGACTCAACAACCAACAGACTCAATGGGAAACCTCTGATTAGCAGCAGGGGACTCTATTTACAAACAGAACTCAACAGGAAGCGGAACATGTTCCGCTTCCAAGGCAAAGTTCACTAACCGGAACACCTACTTCTGGGTTTGCAGCGTTCTATTTCCAAGTTGTTCATAAACTAAGCTGTTCTAAAACCAAGGTACCACTGTAGAGATGTCTCCTCCAACACCTCTCTGATGAAAATAAGGACCTCCTAGTCTGTACTCTCCAACATTGGGGCATCCTAAGGAAAACTGGGACATTCTGGGATCAAATCAGAAACCAGCTTCTGTAAATCTGGGACTGTCCCTGGAAAACAGGGACACTTGGAACGTTTATGTTCAGGCTGTGGTTCTGCAGAAAAAGAAGGTTGCATGATGATGGTGTGGCGAACTCAACACAGATGGCACCATTTTCTCAACTGATGGTAAGAACTGGGTCTTATTTCCTTCCTGGTAGCTTTTGTTTTCTCTGATCTGTTTCACTTTCCATATTGTCAAGTGAGGCAGATCTGTCCCCCATCACCACCCCACCCCATCGCCTTTGCCAAGATCTCATCATTTCACTGGTTAGTTGAAAAAAAAGCCAGGCAGCTTAACCTCCTTGTCCCACAAAACCCTGAGTTGCTAGACTGAATCATGCAAAAGCTCTGCTTCCCTGCAGGTAAACAAACTAAAATGTGCCCCCAAAAAATCACAACAGCCCTCAGCTGCCGATATCAAAGCTAGGGTCCAATAAGGCTTATGCAGTTTTCATGAGCAAGATTTAAAAACTTTGCATGCATTCTTGGTGTTAATGCACAGCAGAACACAGAAGATTGTATACATCCTAATAAGGTAGGTTTTACATTTGCATTATAGACTGATGGGAGCGTGTGAAAATACCCAGGTCAACGCAGGTTAACGTATGCCAGCATTAAACATCTTCCTGTTGTGAAGGAAGTTTTAACATACATTTAGGAAGAAGTTAGGATAAATGTTCTAATAAATGGCACGTAAATAGCCGTCACTTTTTGAATGGGCAAAGGAGTAAGGGACTTTCAAACCAAATTATCCTAGACGCAAGTACCTGGACTTACGCTAATGCTATTCTAGGCTGCATCAACAGACATATAGTGTCCAGATCAGGGGAAGTAATAGTCCCACTTTATTCTGCCTTGGGCTGAACACACATGGAATACTGTGTCCAGTTCTGGGTGCCACAATTGAAGAAGGATGTTGACAAGCTGGAACATGTGCAGAGGAGGGCGACCAAGATGTTCAAGGGTCTGGAAACCATGTCTTATGAGGAACAGTTGAGGGAATTGGGTATGTTCAGCCTGGCAAAGTGGAGACTGAGAGGAGACATAATAGCCTTCCTCAAATATATAAAGGATTGTCAAATGGAGGGTGGAGCAAGCTTGTATTCTCCTGCTCTGGAGGAAAGGACCCGAACCAATGGATTCAAGTTACAAGAAAGGAGTTTCTGGCTAAACCTCTAGTACAGCCTTTCTCAACCTGTGGGTCCCCAGATGTTGTTGAACTACAACTCCCATCACCCCTAGCTAGCAAGGCCAGAGCTCAGGGATGATGGAAGTTGTAGTCCAACAACATCTGGGGACCCACAGGTTGAGAACCGCTGCTCTAGATGAACTTTCCGGCAGTAAGAGCTGCTCAACAGTGGAACAGACTCCCTCAGAAGGTTGTGGACTCTTCTTCCTTGGAGGTTGGATGGCCTTCTGTCATGGATGCTTTGACTGACATTCCTACATTGCATGGGGCGGACTAGATGACCCTTGGGATCCCTTTATAATTCTATTATTCTATGACTAGCAGCCCAGTGTTATGCATGTTTACTCAGAAGTAGATCCCACACTATTCAATGGTGCTTAGGATTGCAACTAGGGATGGAAGTTCCTAGGCTGGTAGACAGAATCTATAAAGCCACTCCCGAATTTAGGAGGGGGGGGTGTTGCGGGCTCATGACCCCGCCCACACGCACTCTCGCGGGGCTGGTGTCAGCCCCGCGGGAACCAGGGATTCCCTCTTATTATTCATCTCCTGCAGCCTCAGCCAATCGGCTGGCAGCAGGGGCGGGCCGACCTAGGGGCACTTAAGGTCGGGGCAGCCCTTGGCTCGCCCCTTTTCCTCCTTCGCAGCAGCTGTGTTAGGCATTGGCCGGGGTATTGTTATGCAAATGAGATCGGGGGGGAGGAACGCCATCACCTCCCCCACTTCTTGAAGGGTAGTTCGTTAAAGGACTCCGAGGGGCGTCGCCTCGTCCGAAACCTACGGAGGCTAGGGCCTAAAGCGCGCTCCCGAGCGGTAACCCCTCGGGGAGCGCCTAGGGATGTGCATCTCGGGGGCTCCCCCTGCTGGTGTTTAACCCTTCCCGGTTAGAACCGGATAGTCTGTTAGGGCCAATGCCTAAGCCAATACCGCTCTTTCCTGTAATCAATAAAGTTGTGGCCATTTTTCGCCCATTAACCTAAATTCTGGTGTCCTGTGTCTTTATTTACTCCATTTGTGGGAGGGGGAGGGAATAGCCACGCAACAGTGTCTGACTTGCACTGCAGCAATTTTAAATGTCACTGCTCAGTCTTGCAATATGAAAAATCAAAACAAGAGTGTTTCAGAATATGTGGACTATTATTTGAGTGTGTGCAATAATCAGTAACTGCAAGCAAACTCCTGAAATAAACTGTCCATAGAAAACAAAGAAAGAGGTTAAAAGATCTAAGTCCCTAGAGCTTTTTTAAAAAAGAAATGAAATAAACACTGGTCAACATCATCTATCAGTTTTGAATCTGCAGCAGTTGACAATCATATATCTGATGAACTGCAGAACATGAGAAGAGCAGGATCAGACCAAAGGCTTGCCTCACCCAGCATCTTCTTCCTGCAGTAGTCAATTAGATGCTTTCAGGAGGCCCACAAGTAGGGCATGGGGACAATAGCCCTCTCCTACTGTTGCCCCCAAGGCAACAGATATTTTACTTCTAACGTGAAAAAACCATCCTGCAAGGAAAGCGTAATGCTCATGTTCAACAAAAGAGGCTTAAGGAGTCTCAAGGCAAATCTTTAAAAAAGTAATATAAACACTGACAACTGGGAAACGCTGGCTTGTGAGCGCTCCAGTTGGAGAACAGCCTTTACCAAAGGTGTCATGGACTTTGAAGACGCTCAAACTCAAGACAAAAGGGAGAAACGAGCTAAGAGGAAGACAAGTTTGGCAAGCCCTCACCGTGGTCAACTCCCAACTGGAAACCAATGTCCCCACTGTGGAAGGACGTGTGGGTCCAGAATTGGCCTCCACAGTCAGTTACGGACTCACGGTTAAAACCGTGATTATGGAAGACAATCTTACTGGGCTGCGAGGGATCGCCAAAGAAGAAGAAGCAACATTGCCTATAACGTCCTGAGTTCGAAAGCAGAACTTGTGTCGAGCCCAATGGAAAAAGAAGTCCAGCTACTCCACTCTCAGAGAAATTAAAAGCAGCCTCCCCAAATGTGGGTCCCCCAAAACTGTCAAGACTACATCTCACGTCATCTCTGAGCATTGGCCATGTTGGCTGGGGATGATGGGGGTGTTGTAGCCATCAGACTGGGATTCCCATAGGGTCCCTTGTTAAGCCCTGCTGCTCAGGTGAATCACCTGAAGTAGGGCATTGGTGGAGCCATCTCTGCTGTCAGCGGCACCTCACATCTGCCTTGGATGAGGATGAAGGGATGACACCCACCATCCACTCCAAGCCATGTACCGCTTCTCCCCCTCCCACCCCTCACTGGACACTGGGGTGCTGTTTGGGGGTTTCGTAAAATACAACAAAAACCAAAGTAATCTAAAGGAGAGAGAAAAGAAACAAACCAAGAGGAAAAGAAAGGAAGAAGGAAAAAAGAAAATAGGGGGAGCCATACCTTGGTTCTCGAATGGAATGCATTCCAGAAGTCTGTTTGACTTCTGAAAATGTTTGCAAACCAAGGCGCAGCTTCCGATTGGCTACAGGAGCTTCCTGCACTCAATCGGAAGCCGCGTCGGATGTTCGGCTTCCAAAAAACGTTCGCAAACTGGAACACTTACTTCCAGGTTTGCGGCATTTGGGAGCCAAAACATTTGAGTTGCAAGGCGTTTGAGAACCAAGGTACAACTGTATGTGTGTGTATAATACCAAGCCCTCTATCACAATTATATCTTAATCCTTATTCCACACACAGAAGAGTCAACCCTCCCAGCAGTCACCTGGGAATTTCCCCATCTTCTCTCAGCCTCACACCCTCAGGAAGCATCTCTAGCCTAGCTCTCATGAAGGTCCCTTCATCGAATGTCCATCACCTTTCTGTGTGTATCTTCATTTATTGTTGGGCAGTGTGTTGTTGATGTTGGGTTTCCATATCTGCACTACAGATCTTGTTGTGATGTACTGTACATGGAAATTGTTCCATTTGGTTGCATCTCTTTTAATCTTTTATTTACCGGTGATGACTACTTTGTTATGTTGTTGTTACGTGTGTTTCTCTCATGCTGTACGCCGCCATCTGAAACCACTCCAAATGTCAAAGCGGTTTTCTCAACAGCCTTGGGCAGAGAGGGAAGGGCAAGGCAAAAACTGAGCATGCAGGGCTAATCCCCAAATATTCTGGATGGTGGACTTTGTGCCAGTGCAGAGCTAAGAAATGGCTCTCCGCGATGCTGTGAAGACAACTTGCAGCTGAGAGAGATACATGCGGAAAACGATACCTTGAAATGGAAAGCTAGAATGTGCCCCATCTAGCTGGACCATTTCCAAACAAACAGAAGCCTATCAGCAAAAAATGAAGGCACTGGTGTTTATCTCCGGCATCAATTTGTAAATATTCTGCCACAATCTATGGAGGATGCCCCTTCGGAGATGACAGCCAATATCCAAGGGGGTTCCATTTCCTCTATGAATATCTCTCTCTCTCTCTCTCTCTCTCTCTCTCTCTCTCTCTCATTTTTCAAAACCATTTAAGCTTCTAGCCATCGACACATCCTGCGCCAGCAAATTCAGAAAGCTAATTACGTAGTTTGTGAAGTCGCCCGCCTATATATAGGATTTGCAGGGCAGATCCATAAACAGCATGCTCAAATTCGACTTGCAATTTGTCCTTGAAATAGGAAGGCTCATTCTCTGTTCAGCGCATGTCTCTTCCACCACAGAAGAAAAACATTACGGCTACAGCCAACTCTCTTTCTATCCTTCATCCAAACTCATTTTTCTTCCCCCCCCCCTTCTCTTCCAGGACCTCTTCAAAGCAGCCCAGGTCTGCAGCACTCTTGCTACGGCAAAATATAGCAAATAATATGCCAGCAAGCAAAGCCAGCTCCTCATCATCAAAGATCCCATTTTGCCTTGCTTGTGGAAGGACAAACCCAGCCTTCCTCAGCCTGGTACTTTCCAGGTGATTTAGACTACAATTCCCATCATTCCTGGCTGTTGGGCGATACTAGCTGGGGCTAATATGAGAAGGGCCTTTCGGTGGTGGCTCCTAACATGTAGGACTCTCTATTGATGCACCTCTGACCCCCTCTCTATGGTTTTCAGCAGCTGCACCTTTTCCAGCAGGTGTTTGGGGAAGGAGAGAGATGATTAGACAAATGGATTGCTCAGCTTCTTCTAATGGTAATTGCTATTTAATGACTTCTTATGAGCTATGGTGGTGTTAAAAAGGACTGCATTGTTTTAGGGATTCTCTGTGTCACATCTGATTTTGTTTTAAACCGTCTTGCGGCTTGTGCAAAGGGTAGGATATAAATATTCCCCAAAAAAATTAAATTAAAGTAAATTAAATTAATGGTCCAAAACATCTGGAAGTCACCAGCTGGGGAGGCCTGGACTAACCAGTGATGCGGCACCGTAGCTGTTTATTGCACTCCTTGTATGGCTCAGATGTGTTTGGCAGCCACACCAAAAGTTATTACATCTCCTGTGTGCACTTATTCCAGTCCTAGGAGTTATTTCACTTCTAACCTGCCTTTCCTTCGAGGCAGCATTCACCACCCTCGCACAACAACCCTGCGAAGCTGGTAATGTTGCGAAACAGCAGCAAGCCCAAAGTCTCCCAGGGTGCTTTATGGCTGAGTGCATAGATCTGAACCCGGGACACCTCGATCCCATTCAGATGCACTAGCCACTGCACCCCACTGCACCCTTTGCGATCGCGTTATGGAGGATGGCCGGACAAAATGTTACTTTGTCAGACTGAAAGATTTATGGGACTGATCCAACATCCACTCAGATTCACCCAGTTCTTTCCTCTACCTTCCAAAACATCACCCACAGCCTATCAAAGCGCTCTTGGAGAGGTCAGATTGTAAAAATTAAATTTCATTAATCACTGGAAAAGGTCAGGATTAGAGGTGCCTTCCTTCATTCCTGACCATGTCTCTCTGCCCTGCAGCAACGTGGACCATAGCTGTCAACTTTTCCCTCTTTTTTAAGGGAAATCCCCTTATTCCAAATAGGATTCCTCGCAAGAAAAGGGAAAAGTTGACAGCTATGATGTGGACAGTCCACAAAATGGGGACTTATTTCTGCTTCTTCAATGGCTCGTAAACGAGTCCTCCGAGTGGCATACAAAGGAAGCAAAAGCAATGTTCATACAGTAAAACCCCGCATTAAAACTTTAAAATCCAAGCCAGCATAAAGCCCAAGTACATAAGACCAGCACGGTAAGATTCAGATGTGGCTCTTGACTTGCACTGGCTATTTAACTCCGCATCCACAGCACTCTCATGACTGGTTTGGGAAACAGTGAACCTGTGACGTCGGCCACAGTCCAGGTCTGCTCTGTGCCTATCCTGTTGTTTCTTATGAGATACTGCATTTTAAGAAAATAAGAAGAACCAGCTGCTGGATCAGGCAAATAGCCCATCTAAGCCAGCATCCTGTTCTCACAGTGGCCAACCAGATGCAGGATCAGACCACAAGAGCCCTCTCTCCTCCTGTGGTTTCCAGCAACTGGAACCTGGAATCAGTGCTGTCTCCAACAAGGGAGACATAGTCATCCTGGCTAGTAGCCATCAAGAGCCCTCTCCTAATTTGTCTAATCCTCCTTTCAAGCCATCAAGTTGGTGGCCATCATTTTCTCCTTTGGGAGAGAGTTCCATAGTTTAACTAAGGGATGAGTGCAGAAGTAGGTTCTTTCCTTTTTCCAAGCCAACTTCAATCCAAATTGAAAAAAAGAACACCATTCTTGCATGCGTACACAGCCACTGCTCATCTTTCTCCTGAAAGACCCCTTAGCTCTCTTCCCACCGATGATTTATCAAAGCATAAGGTAAAACACATTCCTCCTCTTTCCCAAGCATGCAGCTGCTGTTTTTCCTTTGCATCTACTCTTGCAAATAAGAGAATCCTTATTAAATACAGGTACAAGAATTGATGCTTTTGAATTATGGTGCTGGAGGAGACTCTTGAGAGTCCCATAGACTGCAAGAAGATCAAACCTCTCCATTCTGAAGGAAATCAGCCCTGAGTGCTCACTGGAAGGGCAGATCCTGAAGCTGAGGCTCCAAGACTTTGGCCACCTCATGAGAAGAGAAGACTCCCTGGAAAAGACCCTGATGTTGGGAAAGATGGAGGGCACAAGGAGAAGGGGACGACAGAGGATGAGATGGTTGGACAGTGTTCTCGAAGCTACCAGCATGAGTTTGAGCGAACTGCGGGAGGCAGTGGAAGACAGGAGTGCCTGGCGTGCTCTGGTCCAGGGGGTCACGAAGAGTCGGACACAACTAAACGACTAAACAACAACAACATATCTTTACATAGGTACAAGTGTTTGTGTGAAGGGCTGTACACCCCTTGATTTGTATATTATGTAAACAGGCACACATACTGCACAGGTGTTGGGTGTTACATGTGAACAGCTACGTGAACATACACCTTGACAGCGGGATCGCAGATTGCGCACGTGTTGAATGTAACATGTGAATAACTCCCGGTGTAATCAGAATGTCAGGCTCAGCCTGGAGAAACCCAGGTCAAATCCCCACTGAGCCACGAAGCTCACTGTGTGATATGGTTACAGATAGGTAGCCGTGTTGGTCTGCCATAGTCAAAACAAAAAAATTTTTTCCTTCCAGTAGCACCTTAAAGACCAACTAAGTTAGTTCTTGGTATGAGCTTTCGTGTGCATGCACACGAAAGCTCATACCAAGAACTAACTTAGTTGGTCTTTAAGGTGCTACTGGAAGGAAAAAAATTTTTTGTTTTGACTGTGTGATATGGGGCCAGTTCCTTTTTCTCGATCCAACCTGCCTCACAGGGTTGTCATGAGGATAAAAATGGGGAGGGGGGATAAATGTAATCAAGTAAATAAAATTCCTAATTAATATCCCCCAATGAATAAAACTGGATAGACTTTGAAAGATATCCACCTTGCTTCCTCCTTCCCTAAGAACAGGCTGGCCAGCCATCCCCATTTATTTATTTTTTCAGTTAGAGCTTTATCTTCAGAGAAACCAGCTTTTTACAGCATGCTGAGAATGCAGGCAGAGCAAGTTTGCAGAATGATAAAATCGTAGCGTTGGAAGGGATCCCAAGGGTCATCTAGTCCAACTCCCGGCAATGCAGGAATAAGTTGAAGTTGCTCTTGAAGACCCAGGATTAGGGCCAGTTTTTGTTTATTCAGTTGACAGCACCCTACCTAAGAACCACCAACTCCAGTTACAGCTGCTATTGTGTACAACTTGCTGGTTTCCCAAAGGCATCTGGTCAGCCACTGTGAGAACAGGATGTAGGCTCATTTTATGTGTTTCACCTGGGTTTCCCAAACTTGAGTCTCCAGCTGTTTTTGGACTCCAACTCCCATCATCCCTAGCTAGCAGGACCAGTGGTCAGGGATGATGGGAACTGTAGTCCAAAAACAGCTGGAGAAGCCCAAGTTTGGGGAACCCTGCAAGGATGAGGAAGACTGTGCTCTCTCAGCCTGGGAAAAAACATGGACAAGAAGGTAGGTGAATGCTTCCCATCTGAGCGTCCTGGAGAAATTAAAGGCACAGACATAAATTCTGGGCGAGGAAGCTGGTAAGGCAGGCTTGCTTCCAAGAGAAACCGAACAGCATGTTCGACAATCCTGTTTTAATTATTACATTGATCTCTTATTTGACCTAGATAAACAGAAGCAAAGCAACCTCCTTAGATGCAGCCTAGATCTGCCTCTTCTTTGATGCAATCCTGCCCTCCACCCAGTTATAACAGCGCTTATGAATATTAGCAGGTGATTCAATTTCCTCTTATGACAAGCTTGCCCCTGTCTGCAAAGGACTCTTTCAGCCAAATGAGTCAATTTGTGGGTGCTTTCAGTTGGGTAAACCATCATTCCCAGACAGACTAATCTACCTGTTCAACGAAGGTATGTCTTTCCACAAACAGCAGCTATGCCCAGGTTGCATTTTGGGAAGCTGGGTTCTGAAGGATCACTGCTGCAGTTACTTAGCCAGATGGTCGCTGAACCCAGAATCCCCAGCCCCTCAGCTGTTTGCTTTCTGCCAAAGAAACCATTCATAAAACCACACCTGATTTCTCAAGCCAGATAAAGGAGTTCAACTTTGCTGGAGACACCATGCTCTAATCAGAAAACCATCCTTCTAATCCAAGGTTAGGCCCTTAGAACTGGGCACAAGCTAACAAAATGAATTTCAATAGGGACAAAGGTATAATTCTGCACTTAGGCAAGAAGGACCAGATACACAAATATATGATGGGGGACACCTGGCTTACTAGCAGTACATGTGAAAAGGATCTAGGTGTCTTGGTGGACCACAAGCTTAACATGAGTCAACAGTGTGATGCAGCAGCAAAAAAAGCTAATGCTATTCTAGGCTGCCTCAACAGAAGTATAGTGTCCAGATCTAGGGAAGTCATAGTCCCACTCTATTCTGCCTTGGTCAGACCACACATGCAATACTGTGTCCAATTCTAAGCACCACAATTACAGAAGGATGTTGACAAGCTGGAACGTGTGCAGATGAGGGCAACCAAGATGATCAAGGGTCTGGAAACTAAACCTTACGAAGAATGCTTAAAGGAGCTGTGTATGGTTAGCCTGGCAAACAGGAGACTGAGAGGAGATACAATAGCCATCTTCAAATATCTTAAGGGCTGTCACTTAGATTATCATTTATTTTTGGACCCCACTTTTCCCCAAGGCGCTCAGGTTCTCAAATCTCCCCAATTTTATTCTCACAACTGCCTTGTGAGGTAGGTTGAGTTGAGTGCTTTGGGGTCACCTAGAGAGCTTCATGAGGATTTAAACCCGGTCGTCCTCCCAGTCCTAGTCTGACTTACATTCTTAAATCAGCAGTGCAGAATTGTTCTTTTGTTGAGGGACACACTCCCTGGATCGGAATTTGTCAGGGGCTGAATGGCAGTGGCACCATCTCTTTCTCCTGCCACCTTTCTCTCTCTCTCTCTCCCCCCTGCCACCCCTTCATTCTTCCCTTCTCCTGTCACCCCCTTCTCTGTTTCCATCTCTCTCCTTTCTGCCTCTTTCCCTCACACCTGAAACTAGGCTGAGTTTCCTTGGGCTTACAGACTGCGAGCTACTATACCACACTGTCTCTCAGAGGAGGGGACAGGTGAGCCAAGCTGCAGTAGCTCCCTGTATCCAGGGCTTTTGAAAGAGACAGCATGATTTCCCAGAATGCACACTGGCTACCCTACTGCATCATCCCCGTTCTACTTGTACTCTACAAAATTATCCCCATTTTACAGAGGAAGAACTGAGGCAGAGCAAGCAAGGGAGCCAGGGGTGTGGTGGTGGCGAAGCCATCATGATTGGAATGTTTGCATTTTGGCCTCATGGCAGTCTGTGTGGACATGGCCTCTGTTGCGGGTTAGAACACCTCCTGGAATTTGTTTGGGACAAATGTACAGTTCTGCACTTAAGGGACAGAAGTATAGATTCCCTGGCTATCTCCAGCAGAACTCCCCACTGCTGTCTGCGGAGTGCTGCAGAGCTACTTTTCAGAAATGGAAAAGTACTGGGTGCATAAAGAGAGGAGGGTTGTCCTTGAGTTGAGGTTTCCTAGCGCACACAGAGGTGTCAAAACAAATGCACGGATGCCCGTTTCCTTGAGAGTAAAAATCAGACCATGCAGTTCCAAAGAACAAACTGGGTTCAGCCCAACACATTTTGCCGCCTGAGGCTGAGAACCATTTTCCCACCACCTCCCAATACAGTGGTATCTTGGGTTACATACGCTTCTGGTTACATACGCTTCAGGTTACAGACTCCGCTAACCCAGAAATAGTACCTCGGGTTAAGAACTTTGCTTCAGGATGAGAACAAATCATGCTCCAGCGGTGCGGCAGCAGCGGGAGGCGCCATTAGCTAAAGTGGTGCTTCAGGTTAAAAACAGTGTCAGGTTAAGAACGGACCTCTGGAACGAATTAAGTACTTAACCCGAGGTACCACTGTATACATTAAGCGGAGTGGAGAGGCAGTAGAGTCTTATTTCAACAGTGGCAACAGGATCGTAGCAGGCTACATTGGTGATGGGGTGTTGCATATAGCCCTGAACTCCAACAGAGGGGGATGGCCAAGGAACCAAGACCATTAGGCTCATCTAGAACAGTATTGTCTACACAGGTCAGCAGTGGCTCTCCAGGGTTCTAGAGCACAAACTCTTCCAAGCCCTACGTGGAAATGCTGGGGACCCTCTTCACCCAAAACTCTATAATCCCTCACACCTGACCAACAACAGAACCGGCCTACTGAGTTTTCTGTACTTGGAACCACCAGAATATTTTTAGAGGCACCTCTCGTTTTCAAGGCTTGCCAACCGCAGACAATTAAACCCATCCCAACCCCTGAATATAATAGGTGCTCCTCATTTCAGGATACCGCCATTCCACAGCATTCCAGACAACAAAAGCCTGCTAAGATGGAGTCACTCACGTTGCCGGGGGGGGGAGGAAACGCATCACTGAAAACAGGGGACAAATCAGGACACAGATTTGCATATGTGCAGACGCTCATTAACAAACAACAAGTGTACTCATCATCGAACCACAATGCGTCTCACGATAGTTGGGTAAGAATGGAACCACAGATCAGGTAGTCTGTCACCTGTCCAGGTACTAACTAGGGCTGGGTGATATATCGATATATTGTGCAAAACCAGTTTGACGTCCGTATCACAGAATCACAGAATTGGTGGGGGGGCCGACCCTGAGGATCAACTAGTCCAAAATGCAAGAATATGCAGCTGTCCCATTATCAGCACCACGTTCTAACCAACTGAGCTATCCAGGATGCTGCAATATCAGTTTCATAGTTTTTGAGCTGGCTACATATCTCAAATCGTGATGTGTGTGTCTGCGCACTATGCAAAAATCACAATGTGGGGAAAACCGTGAAGCCAGCCAATGCCACTACTTAGCTCAATCTTTATTTCTGCCATCATGATACATCAGTATATCGCGATGTTTAGATATGTCACGACGTGGAAAACCAGATATCGCCCAGTCCTAGTACTAACTGCTGATGGGCAGTTCCTGCTGCCCCCTCTTTAAACCAACGGGACAGCCCTTCCGAAACAGAGGACTCACTCCAAGCAAGGTCTGCCTTCTAATGGAGAATTGTTCTCTGCAAAGTAGGGTGCATGGCTACCCAGACATCTAGGCATCTTCTTTCTTTGGCCCCAGTGGAGGCCAAATCCCATCAGGATTCGTGAAGCAGAAGGAGGCCCTGTACTAGTTAAAACCAGAGCCAGTGACAGGCAGAACCAACTGATTCTACAGTCATACCTCAAGTTACGTTTGCTTCATGTTACGTTTTTTCAGGTTGCGTCCCACGGTGACCCAGAAGTACCAAAAACAAACAAACAAACAAATTTCTTTCCAGTAGCACCTTAAAGACCAACTAAGTTAGTTCTTGGTATGAGCTTTCGTGTGCATGCCAAGAACTAACTTAGTTGGTCTTTAAGGTGCTACTGGAAAGAAATTTGTTTGTTTGTTTGTTTTGAGTATGGCAGACCAACACGGCTACCTTTCTGTAACCAGAAGTACCAGAAAGGGTTACTTCCAGGTTTCGCCGCTCGCGTATGCGCAGTAGCGCTAAATCACGCTTCGCGCATGCGCACAAGCACCAAATCGCATCATGCACCTGTGCAGATATGGTGCTTCAGGTTGCGGGCTTTTCACGTTGCGAATGGGCCTCCGGAACGGATCCCGTTCGCAACCAGAGGTACCACTGTACTTTTGTCCCCATGTTCCTGTTCACTGAGTTTTGCAAAGGCAACATGGAGACAAAGGAGGAGGAATCTGATGGTCAATGTCATCCTCCCCCAAACTGGCTGCAGCGATGGAGGCAAAAAAGTGAAAGCAGACCGAGAGCAGTGTCTGGTCTGCTCTAATAAAGCAGACTCCATTGTGCAAGCTGACACACAAACGTTTTAGCCCATGGAGCTTGCAATTTTCACCACCACTCGCCAGGCCGACAAACGCTTCATCTCCTTTGCACCTCTGCACTTCAGACTGCTGTTAAACACGCAAGCAGGAAACTCAGGGCAGAGGGAAAAGCAGAAGTCTGAACCACAATTCATCACCTCTGGCAGATTCCACATCCCAATAAAATGCCAGAAGGTCGCCTAACCGCCAGCAGACGCCGCATCCACACAGACTGCCATGAGGCCAAAATGCAAACATTCCAATCACGATGGCTTCGCCACCACCACACCCCTGGCTTCCTTGCTTGCTCTGCCTCAGTTCTTCCTCTGTAAAATGGAAATAATTTGGTAGAGTACAAGTAGGACAGGAATGGTGCCGTAGGGCTCCCCGTGTGCATTCTGGGAAACAATCCTGTCTCTTTCAAAAGGTCTGGATATAGGAAGCTGCCGGATATGGAAAACTCATCTCACTCTTCGTCTAAGAGACAGTGTGGTGTAGTAGTTAGCGTGGGATGGGCAGTCTGTAGCCTGAGAAAACACAACCTAGTTTTAAGTGGGAGTGAATTAAGCAGAAAGGAGTGTGGCAGAAGGGGTGGGGGAGAAATAGAGAAGGGGGTGGCAGGGGAGAGAGAGAGAGATAGAAGGTTCCCAGCCCACCACAGCCATGTAGCCCCTGACAGACCCTCAACAGAATTCCTGATTTATAGTGTGAGTCAGATTAGGACTGGAGGGGAGAAACCAGGTTTAAAACCTCATGAAGTTCTCTGGGTGACCCCAAACTACTACTTACCGCTCAGCCCAACCTACCTCACAGGGCAGCTGTGAGAATATAATTGGGGAGGTTTGAGAACTTGAGCTTCACAGAGAAAAGTAGGGTCCAAATGTAATTAATGAGAATCCCCTCCACTCCCCCCTTATTGCAGCGGACTACCATGAAAAGCCTTAGCATTGATTTGGTGCTTAATGCTCATCCAAGCTGTCTCAGGTATATTATCTTAGGAACAGCCGCAGACCTGGGTCTGTGAGCAAGTCCCCCGTTCAAATCTCACCCTAATCCTCAACTTCCCTAAAGCAAGAAACAGGCAGTCATTCCTTTTGTGGTTTTTTTCCTGAATAAAAGTTAAAACTGATGCCTAATGCCTACACTCATCCCATTTTTTAATTTTTATTTTGGCTTCTCTGGTGAACACAATTTGCAGGGTTTGCCTGTTTTTTATTTTTGACAGTGCTTTATGTTTCATATTTAGTGAGACCACGGCACAGAAATGTTTTCTGTAAATCAATAAGCAATGGTCCCACCTTGCAAGGTTATTGTAAACACTACTCAGACAAAGCGCACGATAACTGAAGCACTCGAGAATGCAAAATGTGGTCAGCGTTTGTTCTCAGATTGCCCCAGAAGAGAAGCAGCCTTGGGCTCTTTGATGTCGGAGGATAGGAGAAATGGCGGTTAGAGAGACACAGCAATGATAAGGCAATCATTTGAAGCCAGCTGCCCTATCTGAGTCTGTCTGATCCGCAACCAGAAAGGTGTCTGTCACCTGCTTGCAGTTTCCTCTTTGGTTCCTTTTCCTGGTCCGTGTTAGGCACAGCACCAGAAAGTCACAACAAAGCTAGAACAACAGCAGAAACCAAGAAGGCAGGGCACCTCTCCTGATCCTCTCCATCACCATCTCGCCTGGGCCTCCTTCCTTTCCCATCTCTGGACCTTCACCTCCACTCAGCCAGAGATCCAAACTCAGCCCAGCTCTCTGCAACACAACAATGTTATGTCTGGCTTTCGGGTTGTTTGGGAACTTTTGCAACGAAGGCGGAAAAGAGCTAGGCCTTTAAAAAATAAGAAGTATGATTCCATACTACAAGCTTTTTCCAAAGTCTTGCAGAAGGCGCAGTCCAGACTCGGCATGCCTAGGGTTGCCACCTTCTTTTCTGACAGAGCTCCTGCGCTTTTAGCAATCGGGTGTCGTGGCAGATAATTTTTTGAACAGAAGATGCTTCTTCCCTAGCTCACTGCCCAGAAAAGTTTCAGCTGCTAAGTGCCTGCGCGTTCAAAACACAGGAATCCCAACTAAGGAGAAAGTTGGCGACCTCAACAAGATTCAGCCCTGCCCTCTAAGGTGAAAATATCTCCAGGAGCAGGACTGGAGATTTTGAGAATGGGAAGACCTGAAAGACCTACTTTGTGTCTTACGCTAGAGTGCCAAGGTCCATGAATCAGAGGCAGGTGCAAAGACACACACTTAAATTTAAGGAATTGGGTGCCCCAGAGCTCATTCTGAGCTTGGGAATCTGTTTGCACAGTCCTTTCATGCAGGTATCTGCCAAGGCCCTTTGCACAGGTGGGGAGGCTAATATTGACCTCCTCACCCTGCTTTTGTTCCTCCTTGCCATTTCTACCTGCTTTTTCAGACACAGATGGAAAGAACATAGGGACACAGGAAGGTGCCCTGCACAGAGTCAGACCATTGGTTCATCTTGCTCAGTATTTGCCCTCCTCCTGGGATAGCTCAGTCGGTAGAGCATGAAACCTTTAATCTCAGGGTTCTGGGTTCGAGTCTCACACTGGGCAAAAAATTCCTGCATTGCAGGGGGTTGGACTAGATGGTCCTCATGGACCCTTCCAATTCTACAATTCTATTATTCTATTTTCCGCACTGACTAGCACTGACCTATCTCTCCAGGATTTCAGACAATTGTCCCTCCAAGCTCTACCTGGAGATGCCTAGGACTGAACCTCCTTCATGCAAGGTCTGCTACTGAGCTAAGACCCTTTCCTAACATCATCAAAAAAGAAGAAGCTATTGCTACATTAGAGGCATTGTGGGAAACTTCAGCCGTGGCTCCCAGACAGAGCTGTTTGCTGCTGCCGCCGCCGCCGCCAGACTGAAGCAAGCCCACTGACATAGGATGAGCCCCCACTCATCCTGGCTCTGCAGATCTAAACCTACCTTCAGCCTGCTCAGTGGGCAGTTTGGTGGCTAGATGGACCAGTGATAGAATACGGAATATAATAAGGCAGTTCCATATATCTTAGCATCCTTCTGCACGGAAACAGAGGAAGTTACCTTGAGTCCATCTATCACTGTATGATCCACACTGAGTGGCAGTGGCTTGGTGGGGTCTTGCATAGGGGACATTCCTAGCCCTACCTGGAGATGATGCTAAGAATTCGAACCTGGAACCCTTCACATGCAACCTGGATGCTCTACCATGGAGCTACAGGCCTTGTCCATCACCAAGGACCTAAGAAGACCCAGTGGAGCAAGCAAAAGACCTGGGTAGTCTACAACAATAGCCAATGGGAAGCCAACACACATACACACACACCTCATTTGTAGCATCCAAAGCACCCTGATCTTAAACCCTTCCACTTGGCAAAAAATCCCACTGGTTCCCATAGCACTACTTCCCAAGTGTGTTCAGCACTGGAGACTCACAGCCAAGGCCACTCCGTGTCTGTGTGGGTCCCTGGGCAAAAAAGAGAAGATAAGAAAGGGAGCCATCTCAACTCATCATGTGCAGCCTGCACATTCCCTGCACACTCAGTACAACACAACAGGGAGACCAGACTGTTCTAACTCCTGTGGTCCTTCGCCCACCTTCTCACTGGTCTCCTAAGGACTAGAAGAGGGTGGGTTAGACCTTACACCCAGGATCTCAGCTCAGTAGGCCCTGGAAACATCATCCATGGGACACAGGAGCATAAGAAGCTGCCTCAGTATTATCTGCACTGAATGGCAGTGACTCTCAAGCCTTACCTGGGACCTTCGGAATGCTCTACCCCTGAACTATGGCCCTTACCCATAATAACCCCAGAAAGGCAGCTGTCTTATACTGGATCAGACCATCAGTTCATCCAACTCAACGGCTTCTACACTGATCAGCTCTCCAGGGGTTTCAAGGAGGCAGGATGCTCCCAGCCCTACCTGCCAGGGATTGAACCTGGAGCCTTCTGCAAGCAAAGCAGGTGCTCTGTGGCCCTGCCCTGGACCACGATGACATGGATAGCTCAGTTGGTAGAGCATGCGACTCTTAATCTTGGCATCGTGGGTTTGAGCCCCACGTCGGGCAAAAAACTCCTGCGCTGCATGGGGTTGGACTAGATGATTGTGGTGGTCCTTTCCAACTCTGCAGTTCTGTGAGTCTACCCATGATGGCCGTGATTGTAGTAGCAGTGGAGAAATCCTCTTCTCTCCCTTTTCTGCCTGACATGGCAGTTGTTAAAGGTGCAGAGGTCTGCTGCTAGAAGTCGGAAAGGCAGGAGAACTGAGTTTCCTTCTCTTCTGCTTTCTTTCTTTCTTTCTTTCTTTCTTTCTTTCTCTCTCTCTCTCTCTCTCTCTCTCTCTCTCTCTCTCTCTCTCATACAAACACACACCCAGTCTGCTTGCATATACAGAAAGAGGCAGTTCTACATTTACTTCTTTCTTTCTTTTTGTCACTGTTAACCGCATCCGGACTCTATTAAAGTTCCTGGCGCTGGATAAACAATGTAACTGTCGCGTGCAGCCGTCTGAAAATAATTGGATTAGCTAAAACATATCAGCTAAATAGAGACAGTCCCTGCTCAGACAGTCAGAGTAAATGTCACCCTGGAAAAACCCTGAAAACTGATCTGACTCACACTGGACAACATCTACTTGTAGGAGTCTCAATGAGGAAAGGAAGAACGTGGGGGGAGGAATAGGGGAAAGGTGAGGGAGCGACTTATTTTGATCTTTGTTTAATATGCAAACTGCCTGGAACCTAAAGGCATTCATTCCGAGACCAGCCCCACTGATTTCGGTGCATATTTCCAAGATTTTAGTACAAAGATGGAGGGCAGGGGAGGAATCACAAAACAGAAGTTAGTGTTGCCAAGTGTCCTGCTCTTCTGCACTTAACAGCAGCTTGATCTACTGGTCTAGCTTTTCACAGCAGGGAGATAAACATGGTGATCAGCTAGCAGCTGCAGATCCAAGCTTCTTGTTGAAAGCACAATGGCAGTGGGTGGTTAAAAGGTTGACAGGCCTGGATTCTGAACACAGTGCAACGTAAGGATGTCCACACAAAAATCAACAGACTTGAAGCTGAGGTCCCACTCACACTTATTAAAGAGTAACTGACTCCTGAACAAGGATGCTCAGGACTGCACCAAAAAAAACTGCATATAATTCTGCTGTGGATCATGGCCATTTACTTGCAAGCAAGTCCCAAAGGCCTGCTAAAATACACTTTCTAGAAATTGTGCTGAGCACTACTGCCTCCCTGGGCGAATTTGCTTTCTTTCACTATATAGCCTATGGATTATGAAATATTTTGGAGACAGACCCAGATCAGGCAGTCTAAACAAAACTTCCCTCTTTTCTTAGGTAGTTCCCCTTCTCCCCCTCCCACCCCCAACAGAAAGAAAAAAAAGAAACCAACTTAAAATAAACTCGCTCCTAGGATCTGGGAAAAGAATTGGGGGAAGTGCAGAGAGAGACTTTTGAGTGGGGAAAGTGAACACAGTCCTATCCAGTTTTTTTCTCTGCATAAGGAAGTCACTGAACCAATAAATAACATTTCCGGAACACATTAGGTTTTTGTGGTCCCCCAACAACACCACACACACACACACACACACATTCTCTCTCTGTGCATGTAAAAACCAGCTTTCCAGAAATGTTCAAATTAGCAGCAGGTAGCTTCAAGTGAATTAAAATGAGTTTCTAAGTTTAGCAAGCAGGTTGGGAATGAGGCTTACACAGGAGCAAGAGGAATGAATGAATCGTGCATTCTGGTTTTGCGTGTCTGCTAACAAAGAAAAGAGTCCTTGGGGGAAAAACAGCAGAGGAAAAGCGAACCGCCTGGTTTACACATATGCTAAATGGGAGTTTGTTAATTTACGGTTTATTAAGCCATGTCTTAGCGTTACACGTGAATCCTGCTCAGCAGCTTAACCATGGTTTGTTTACTGGTAAGAAACCACAATCTGAGGCCATGGTTTATTGTAGGCTTTTGAACCATGGTGGATTCCATGTAAAACCACTAGCCTTCCTTAACTTCGGTTTGTTTTATCTCCCCCACTCTCACCACACTGCAAAGGCATGAGGCAGGAACAGCAGCTGGAAAACAAAACAAACTTCGAAGAAGCAAGCCATGGTTTGTTTGTGGGGAGAACTCATGGTTTATTTGTGCTTTTATCTCATGTTTTTATCTTGTGAACCACCCTGAGATCTTTTGGTGAAGGCTGGTATATAAATCAAATAAATAAATAAAATAAGTTAACCTATGGTTTGTTCATCCATGGCTTAAACCATGGCTTAGAATCATGTGTCAGAGTTCCACCTGGCGTGTCAATTTCAGCTAAAACACCCAAAGTAATTGCTGTTTTAATCAGTAAGTGGATTAGGGCTGCTGGACAAATGCACAATTAGACTCTTACAGATTGCCAACTGACTGGAAAAATACACTGGCCTGGTTTGCTCTTGTGCCTTTGCCAACCATTTAAAACCATTCACAATAGTGGATAAACATGAGCCTCTCCTAATATCTACTGCAGCTAAACGGGGTCAGCTACCGAGCCAAGCTAAAAAGTTGGCAAGCATATTGAATGTAACAAGGATGGGAAACTTGTGGCTTGCCAGATGTTGCTGAACTCCAGCTCCCGTCAGCCCCAGCCACCATACCCAACGGTCAGGGATAATGGGAGTTGTAGTCTAACAACATCTCAAAGTTCCCCATCCCCGGTATCTATTCCACATTCTCTCTCTCAAGTTTCACTGTCATATCTGTTTCACTGAATGTTCACAGCGCAGGAACGCCCAGCCAAAAAGTGTGTATATGTGGCTGAACAGCCATTTGTGGAGGTGTGAAAATGGAGTCCATTAGATAGGAGTGAAATCTCTGCATTAAATGGGTGCATTGATCCTTAATCACCCATCAGAGTGGGGTGATGTCCTATGCCATGGGTAGGCAAACTAAAGGCCCAGGGGCCGGATCCAGTCCCATTGCCTTCTAAATCCGGCCTACGGACGGTCCAGGAATCAGCATGTTTTTACATGAGTAGAATGTGTCCTTTTATTTAAAATGCATCTCTGGGTAATTTGTGGGGCCTGCCTGGTGTTTTTACACGAGCAGAATGTGTGCTTCTATTTAAAACGCATCTCTGGGTTATTTGTGGGGCATAGGAATTCGTTCATATTTTTTCCCCAAAATATAGTCCAGTCCCCCACAAGGTCTGAGGGACAGTGGACCGGCCCCCTGCTGAAAAAGTTTGCTGGCCCCTGTCCTATGCTATATTTGTCTCTAGAGAATTTGGGATTAGCCCCCTCCCATGAACATCAGTTGAATGTGTGAGGCTGGAAGTGATGTTTCAGCTTAAATCTGATTCAACTCTTTGCTCCTCTCTCCCACGAGGCAAAAATCAAATAGGAAGGGAAAGGACTGACCTGTAGAGTATGGAAAACATTTTTAATCACTACCACCTTGTACAAATCTTTCTGAACCTAGGAGTGGGGTGGTATGAGTGAGTGAGTTTTAGCACATGTGATAATATGGAGAAAGCTGAGTCACCTATCCAACATGTTTATTCAGACATAGACCCAATTAATTTCATGCAACTCCAAAGCAATGCAATTGTAAGAACTTTGTCTCAGACGAACATTTCGTCAAAATCAATTTGCTTCACCAGCTCCCTAAAGAAACACGCTCAAAATAGGGTATATAAAATCTGGGGCAACTCATGTCAAATGAAGGAAACTGGCTTTTCAATCAATTTCAGCAAGAATTCCAAGTGCACTTACTCAGAAGTAAGTTCTATTGAAATCAATAGGAGCTACATTTCAGTAAGCGTTAACAGCCCTTTGCTGTGGGAGGGGGAGAGAATCTAATCCACTTTATATTCAGAAAAAATAACAACTGGAGGAAGAAAAGGAAGTCGAAATTGACATAATGTGGTTAAACCAGCATAGTTTGGTTTAACCATTTTGCAAACGGTGAAATTGGGATCCCTTGCCAAAGAGAGTTGTGTCTCTAAATGCCAGAGGAACCGATATAAAATCAAATATCTCTGTGTATAAAACAGAGAAAGTGCATAAACCCTGCAAATATCAAAAATTAGTAGGCCTGCTGGGTTTTCTGGAAACACGTTCAGGATTCCCTCTTCTGGTAAATGATCCCCATTAAAAATCAATTGAGTTTCTCATGTGCAAATGGACAGAGTGAATAGTGAATAGCCTGGGAGAACCTGGGGCTCTTGTCACATTGTTGAAGCTAACCCACCCCACCTTTGGTCAAGCCCTGACTGGGAGACCAGCAGGAAACCCACCTTAGCTTGTTCTGATCTTTCTAAAGGAAGAGCAAAATTATAGCAACTGTTATGGAATGCAACAGTGTTTTAGGAAGAAAGGTTCTGTGGTATCTGCTTGATCCCTTTGTTGACCTTTGCATTGCCAGAGTTTGCTTTCTGCTTATAATGATCCTCGGCTTCTTTTTAAAAATAAAACAAGAGTTGGCTTCTAACTGGTCATCCATTTAGCACCTTTCCTGCACTGGAAGCTCTTTGGTCTGAATTTGCAGCTGAAAACCCATACAACCCCCCTTCTCCCCATATGATTATTCCTCCCAGTCCTTAACCTTTGCTCATTTTTTAATTTAAAAAAGCTAGATGAACCTGAAACAGAAGCATTTTAAGAATCCGTCAAGGACCCTACCTGTGCTGGAACGTGCTTTTGGTCTGGATTTGCACCCGAAACCGGTCGGCGATCCCCCCAGCAGGCTGCTGGGAGGGAAAAGTCCAGAGCCGTATTCAGGGACGTAGGAAGGGTAAGTGGAGATGGGGTGATGAGCTGAGGAAGAGGCCCCTCCTAATGAGGCCATGCTGCTCCGGGAATGAGAAGACTCCAGCTTCATGGTTTCAGCCAGAGACACCTGGTACTTAATGCACTCTTTTTCCTCTTGCCGGCTGGACCCAGTGGAGCCTGGGGTGGAGATGGAGGGGTCCGGGGAGACATCTTTGGGAGGGGTCGGCGGGAAGGTGAAGAGGTGTGGGCTGGAGTGGCCCGCAGACAAAGTGGAGGAGGACGCCGGAGGGTAGACGGAGAGAGGTCCAGGCGAGCTGTGGTGGATGGGGGTCTTGGAGAAGGGGCTGAGGTTCCATGGGGCGGTGCTGTGGTGGCTTCCCAAAGCCTTGCTCCCATCCAGCCAAGGGAGAGAACCATGCAGCAATGGCGGGCGGCACACCTGACCACCTGCTAGGACAGAAAGACAAAAGCAGATCCCCATTAGCCAACGTCTCCCCAAAGGAGGTAGGGTGGTGGGACAGCTTAGGGACCCGTGAGTCAGATGGGCTCAGCTGCAACAGAGTCGGGCCAATAGTCCATCTAGCTGGGAGTCATTTTGGACTCACAGCTGTCCATGGAGGCGCAGGTCCATTCTGTATCCAGGGTGGCTGTCTACCAGCTCCATCTGGTACACAGGCTGAGACCCTACCTGCCCGCAGACTGTCTCGCCAGAGTGGTGCATGCTCTGGTTATCTCCCGCTTGGACTACTGCAATGCACTCTACATGGGGCTACCTTTGAAGGTGACCCAGAAACTTTAACTAATCCAGAATGCAGCAGCTAGCCTGGTGACTGGGGGCGGCTGCCGAGACCACATAACACCGGTCTTGAAAGACCTACATTGGCTCCCAGTACGTTTCCGAGCACAATTCAAAGTGTTGGTGCTGACCTTTAAAACCTTAAACGGTCTCGGCCCCCATCGTTCTGCCCGGATGCTGAGGTCCAGCGCCAAGGGCCTTCTGGTGGTTCCCTCATTGCAAGAAGCCAAGTTACAGGGAACCAGGCAGAGGGCCTTCTCGGCAGTGGCGCCCGCCCTGTGGAACGCCCTCCCATCAGATGTCAAAGAGATAAACAACTACCTGACATTCAGAAGACATCTGAAGGCAGCCCTGTTCAGGGAAGTTTTTAATGTGTGACATTTTAGTGTATTTTTGGTCTTTGTTGGAAGCCACCCAGAGTGGCTGGGGAAACCCAGCCAGATGGGTGGGGTACAAATAATAAATAATTATTGTTATTGTTATTGTTAGCTCAGTATTTTCCATAGGCAGTGGCTCTCCAGGGTTTCAGGCCACGGATATTCCCAGGACTGGGCTGCCAGTGCTAGGAACTGAATCTGGGACCTTCTGCATGCAAAGGGGGTGCTCTCCCAGGGCTCCAGTCGAGAATGCCTTGAGTACAGATCTGCTGGCAACCCAAAACGGAAATCCCTCGATCGATTCGAGATTTGAGGTTCGCAGAGAGGAAGCGTTGGCTACCATGTGCAAAACAGAAGCGTTGCCACCCACCTTCTCAAACCCAAATGCCAACGCTTTGAGCGCAAGTCTAATCACACCCAAGCGCTTGAAAGCCTCTGCGTCCTGCCAGATCAGAGGAGGTAGCGTTTACTTAGCAGGAGCCGTGGAAATCCTGCTGTCCTATCTTGGGCAAATGTCTCTTTTGCCTCTATAGCTGGGATAGCCCTGCTCAGGATAAAAGTCTGAGATCAGAAGTGGAGAGGAATGGCGGTGGTACCAACCCAACTGACACTGCAGTTCAGTACAGGGCTACTCAGAAGTAAGTTCCAACAAGTTTAACAAATTAAGTGTGCATCAAATTGCCGCCTCTCTCCAGGGCGGTCTCCGATAGGTCTACTTTGGAGCAAATGTGATGGGGGATTGTGCCTTGTCTCCAACATGACTCATGCTCAGAATAGGCCCATCGACATCAATGGACGTGACTAACTTAAGTCTATTAATCTGAGTGGGTCTTCTCTGAGTAGAACCCATTTGGGTCCTGTGCTGTGTTCGCACTCAACCCCTTCAGCTGTTATTTTTAGAAGGCTATAATGTTGCTAAAATTAGGTGGTGGGACTAGTGGATTTCCATAGACGCTCCTCTACCTTTCCCCACATCACTGAGGGGATCATTATTCCCAACGCTAAATGATCTCTCTCAGTGTTTAGAGGTCGAGGGGAACATTTTTTCACTGAAGGGCCACATTCCCTCATAATACAAGCTTCTGAGGGCCACATGACAGTGGTGGACGAGGCTACAGAGGATAGAGCCTTTGTCCAACAGGCCATGCAAAAGCCAGAGGTTTTGAGACAGAGACACCTCTCTCCACCCAGGCACAAAAGGGCATTCTCAAGAGCTCAAAGCCACATCCCATGCAGTCAAAAGCATTCATGGAGAGTCAGAAGTGGTGCTGGTATGGACCAGTGAGGGATATGGACTGGGGAGAGCTCAACAGAGGTTTAGAGAGATCTAGAAGCTGCATTTGCCCTCCCTCCCCAGGCCTGAACATCCTCAGTTCTCATAAATAGGTTCCCACACGACATAATCCCAGATGGAGTGTTACCCCAGTATTGAAGCGAAAGACAGCAGCAGAGAATGGAGAAAGCAAGAGGCAAAAGTTTGAATTGCTACATAAAATTGATGCATTCAAGTTGCAAAGCATATTCCAACAACAATCTAATAGGTCAGGATACCAGATCTTTTGCCTTAAGAATATTTTGTTGGTATTATTAAAATACAGTGGGAAAATTACATAAACCTAATACTTGATTTTTTTTAATTTTTTTTTAAGCAGTCTGAGGTTTTCCTCCCCCTCTCCACGTTTTAAAAATTAATCTACTTACTTGGAAGCGAATTCTCAGTTGTAGTCAACAAACAGAATAGAGGCAGGTGTGTTAGAGTAAATATGTTTCAAGATGAAAAGGAAACAGACATCTATGTAGAAGGCAGGCTCATTTCAAACTGGTGGATTTTATCATCCATTACTGATTTTATGATGGCGTGTAAATTGAAATTAAATTCAACAAAGTGGTAATTGTTTTTCTCGGAAATGTGTGTTGGATTAGGTCAGGCCCAAAGACAAAACTCTCCAACACTCAGATCTCAAATTCAAGAGTTGGAAGTACAACTTTTTGGAATAAATGGGACTAACATCTACATCTTCAGGCTTGGGGTGTGTGTAGGTTTCTGACCCTAAACCCCACTTAAATCCTAAGGCTAAACATTGACAGGCAAGTACATTACACAGATTACCATGGAGCTTCAAATACTTCCAAGTAAAAAATGCTTAGGCTAGGCATAAACACACAACACATTCACCTCTGTATCTTAAATACAAGTTGATAATAGAATCGTAAAATTGTAGAGTTGGAAGGGACGCTCGGGTCATCTAGTCCAACACCTTAAAATTCTGGGGTTTAGTTCAGTGGAAGTTTCAATGGTGTTTAATGGTTTATTCACACCTGACATTTTTTTAAGTGTATGCCTAAAATGTAGCAGTGTAAGGAAAGGACCTTAAAGATGCCCTCCTCAGTAATGCGGCCAACTTCTCGACTGGACACTGTAGCTGTGCCTTTAACAGCAGGCTTTTGTTGCACAAGCATTAACAGGTGAGAATGCTGCCGTACCTCTCTACTGTGTCGGGCTGCCTTCTGCTCGAGGCAGAAGAGGAAGCCAGCTCACTTCCTTTCTGATCAGTTGGCAACCCTGCTGGGTCAGAAAGCCCAGGACCACAGGAGTAGGTAACATAACAGAGTTTGTACCATGTGAAAGGGCCCTTCCTTCCGTTTACCTGCGTGTTTGTGTGCTTCTTAAGAAGGTGAGAAGACAACGGTCTTATGCACGCTTCTCTAGAAGAATGTCGCGAACGTGGATAAAATGTACCAGGAGCTAAGTTGCCTGTGAACACGCGCACAGGCTCCAATTCGGTGTTTACACTCTCACATGGACTCTAAGGTAAAGTGTAACTGAGAACAATCATTCCTTTTTGGTGAATGATCCCATTCAGATTTCCTTCTCTCTCTTCGCAATGTTCCCCACTCACCCCCCTTGGACAAATCAATCCCTGCTAATGGGCCTTCCCCAATCAATCCTGCACGGCTTCTTGAACCAGGAGGCCACGTGAAATTGACAAAAACCCTTAACGAGGACTCCCCAGCTTTTGCAAGATAGCAGGGGGAACTTTGCACCAGCATCGGGCAGGAGGAATAATCACCCAGTTAGGCCAGAAGGATAGATTTAAGCCAGACTTCTTTCAGCTCCCTGCCTCTTGAAGCGTTGATTTTGCCTGCCCACACAGTACCTTTGTAATACATATGATTGTAATCATTAAATTTATATCCTGCACTTCTCCCCCAAAAGGAGCCCAGGGCACTTAAATCACGTTCACCAGAAAAATCAGCCCAACGCATTGGAGTTGGGACTTCAACAACCTGATCCTAAGCAGATCTACTCGGATGTAACACACCTCCGCTCAATCAGTCTTAGTTCCTGCTAAGTAAATGCTGGATAAGGCAGCCGTCCTATCACACTTTACTTGGGACCAAGCCCCATGGACTTCAGGGGGGTTTACTTTTGAGGAAACGTGTTTAGGATCATGCCTGCACCACACATAAATCAAGTTTCAAACCTGTGCCATACTTGGAAGGAAAAGTGGAGCAATCTTCAGAGAGCAAACGCTGCACATCTTTTTAAATGGGCTTTAAAAAGTCCTGGTTATTATTAAAATATCCTGTTTCGGACCTTGCAGCCTGCTTTCCAAGAAAGCCCTATGCAGTCCAAAATGCTGCATATTTACTCAGAAGTAAGTCCCACCAAATTACTCCTAGATAAACATGTATGGGTACCAGCAAACCTGGCCTGGTGTACGATTGCAAATACAAAATACCTGTGTTTCCACAGTTGCCTCCTTGTGCTCAACGGGGATTACTCCCAAGTAGACACATATGACATTAAGGCTTTCAGATTGCAACTAGCATCTTGTTGAAACCAATGAGAAACATTTTAAGTCAACCTGTGGCAGACTGGGTGGCAGTCCCCCTCCCACACACAAATTACCATGCTAAATCCAAGTACTTGGAAGTATTAAATCAAATTTAATAGGTTTACGATCGAAGCAAGAAAGGCAGTTTTCCAGTATGTCGTTCAGCGACACATGCCAAAAATTGACTGAAAATGTCTTTTTAAAAAATTATATTATTATTATGCAGAATTATTTGAGCAAGTTTTTCCTTTTCCTTTCTTCTTCACCCCCCCCCCCACAAGAAGGAAACCTCTGTCAGTCAGATATCTCCAAATTTTACTTTTTCCACAAGAATTTCTCATGGTAGCTGTTAAAAGTTTCCTGAGTCTGCCTGTGTTGGCTTTTGAACCAGAAAACTATCCAATGATCCAAATTGAGGCGG
The DNA here is from genome assembly GCF_027172205.1 of Podarcis raffonei. NCBI lineage: Eukaryota > Metazoa > Chordata > Lepidosauria > Squamata > Lacertidae > Podarcis > Podarcis raffonei. Next base: position 67,476,889 of record NC_070611.1, read on the forward strand.
TTCTCCTTTTTACACTTCCTTTGAAAGGAGCCCTGTTCAACTCAAGGGGACTTACATCTGAGTAAACATGTACATGCTCAAGCTTAAAGCATTCACACAGAGAGAAAGAGGACATCCTTATTATATGTATTCCGAAGCAAGAAGGTCCCATTCAAATCAATGACTTCTACAGTTTCCCAAGTTAGGGTTTTAACAGGGTCTCTCCCCAATCCTAACCACATGCTAAGGTGCCTCTTAAATCCATGGGACTTCCTTGCAAGTAAATGTAACCAGGACATTTTCCACAGAGAGGAAAAATCAGACAGGCATTCATTCCTTCTTTTAAAAAATGAGTTCAGGTTGAGGATCTAAAAACACCTTACCTTTCATTTTAATTGACCAAGTTGCAATTGACTGGGGGGTTGAGCAGTCTACTCTAATGGGTAAACGGAGGGGGAATCTGCAACTTTTCAAGCCAGCTTTCTCCTGTTGCTGTTTAGTGATATTGCGAATTATTCGGAGAGTTCAAATATACAGAGACGATTCCGAGCGGATAGATAGATGCAGATTTTGCAAACACAACTACCTAAACTCTTGCTTTGTAACCAGACTTTGGGATGAAGAAATCAAAGTTCTGGAGCAAGCACTCTCCAGCCACCCAAGTTAAGCTAGGATCTTTGTTTTTAAACCCACTGGCGTCCCCTTGCCGGCCACGCAGCCAGAACTACGATCTTCCCAGGTTCGTTTTGGAAGTCAGTCCCAATTAAATCAAGGGTGAAGCAGCAACAAGCAAAACCCCTAAATTCTTTGGCTCTGAGTTTGCGGGGGTGGGCGGCTTGGATCTGTTTGCCCAAGAAGAGATAAACTAGGCAACTTTCACAAGAAAAACGAAATAGCCCTCGTAAGCTATTCTGCCGTGTGTGCATACTGTTGACGGTAGGGGCGAGGGTGTGTTTGAAAAGGGACTCATTTTTAAATCGAATGGGTATTTCGGAACAATGAAGACTCTTCTGAGGGTATGGAGAGAGATTTTCCTTCTAACCCAGTTTAGTCCTCAGGTGTGAAAACGCTCTTGGGCAAGCGGCGTCAGAGTCACTCAAATTCACGTTAGATCAAAGCGATTGTTTTGCAACTCGGAGGGGAAGGGTTAACGATATTTTGAAATGTCTTGTAAAGACTAACAGCGGGGCAAGGCAATTACTAATCAGGGATTAATATTGCTCATTCAGTTCCCCGGAGGCGGAGGAGGCCTTTTTCTTGCTCTTTAAAACATTTGGGGAAATTTAGTTCTCTTCCACCACCCCCAACTTTATTTCCCAATTTTTGGGCGAGGGAAACCAGAGAAGGGCTTGAAAAGCGAAAGCTAAATCTGCAGCTGGAAAAGTTTGGGGTTTATTATTTTTTTGGGGGGGATGAATATATCTCTGAGATATATATTCACAAATAACTCTTCTTCCTCACCCACCAATTTATCGAGCTCTCCTTAACTGCATAAATACATTCCTGCCTACTGCATCCATATTTCTTCACCCTTTTAAAAAATCATTCTAGAATAAAATTTCACAGAGAGAGAGAGTAAATTAAGCCTTTTAGAAAGACCAAACTAAGTGGGTGAGTTTGGGAGCCACGCAGAGCACCTCAGGGTGAATGCTAAAATCAAACAGGAATGAGCGCGACCCAGCCCAAAGTTAAATACTTTTAGTTGGCTTGGAGCAGATTGTTAAGCACACGGTTAAAGGCTGCCGTCCCTGAGAAATTAAAGGGACCTGCTCCTGGGGAAATAGGTAAGAGGCTCCGACTGCAGTGTTGAGTTGGAAGTAAGCTCCATCAAACTCAGTAGGCCTTACTTCTAAGTAGACAGGCACAGGCTCTTACCTGCTTCTCACTACTTTAATATATTTCTATTTCTATGTGTATATTAAAAAAAAACTTAAGAAACTTTTGACTGCCTGTGCTTTCTTCCCATCCCGCTTGAAGCGTTCTGTGTCACTCCGAAAACTGGCAGGCCACATTGTCAGACTTGGAAGGTCCTGACAAGGTGCTATTGTATTGCTTCTGTGAATATTCAGTACAGATTCATACATACTAATGGGACGAAGTCCCAGGGAGACAATCATATCACTTATTTTCCCTGACAGCTTTTAATTCTAACATCTCAGCCCGGAGGCTAAGTCATTACATCTCTCTCTTTTTTTTTTCCTCCCAGAGTTCTAGTTTAGAACGGTTCAAGTTTGTCTTTTCATCGCCCAACTGGGAAGGCTTTTTTTTCCCCCTTCTCTCTCTTTCCCAAGTGCTTTCATAATCACTGTCAAAAGGAGCCTGTTGTCTTTTGCGACGGCATCATTACAAGTAATATTAAAAACTAGAAATGACAGCCAAAGGATAATTTAAAAAACACGCGCGCGGGGACTTTCAAAGTGAGCGGGGGGGGGGCGGCTGAGTGGGGGAGCCGTGTGGGTTCCTAACTAGCCACAATTTCTGTAAGGACAAACTTCTGAAACATGCGGTCTTAAAGTCCTCAGTGAGGTCGGCTTCAGCTCACTTTACGTCCGAGTAAACGTAGTTGATGGGCTGTTTGTTTGTTTGTTTACACTGAAGCCTGTCTGCTCCGGATCGTGGTTCCGGATGTAATAATGAAGGCGAGGGATTAAAATAGCGGCAGGATCTAAAAGCTAGTCAAATATTTTCAAAGAGCAAAGATCTGCACACACACCCCACCTCCCAGCAGAAGGGACACGTTTACTCGGAAACAAGTGTGCAGTGGATTTACTCTTAGGTAAAAGAGCAGGGGACTGGCGCCTCTTAAAAGCCTGGGAATCCTGCGAAAATCAATGAGGATTCCAAAGTGCTTCAGTGTGGCTACTAGATAGCCCCTGCCTTTTGCCAAATGGGCCCTATCCACCACCCAGTTCCCAAGCTGCTTTTAACCCACAAACCTTACAACCTGTCCCCTAGGCCAACATTTACTCGCAAGTAAGCCTCGCGCTCAGTTCCGTGGGCCTCAGTCCCCTCCGCCCGAGCAAGCATCGGCATTCAGCCTGACGCTGCAAACCGAGCCATGTCTACTCGGAAGGAAGCGCCGCTAAGGGTTTTAGTGGGGCTTGCTCCCAGGTTAGCGGCTGCAACCGGGTTGCAGTTCAAATCGGATTTGCGCGTGCAAGCCGGTTCCGCGGAGGCCATTGGGACGTTTCTCCTCAAATAATAGGGATTCAGCACATCTTAGGACACGTGTACACGGGAGGAAGGAAATCCCAAGGGAAGCTGGCGCGACCGCAGCCTGTAACCTAGGGCGCGCGTATTGGGGAAGAAAATCCCGTTGAACCAGGAAAAAAAGGGAGAGTTTTGCTTCCCGAGTAATATTTTTAAAAGCATGCTACAGGATCGGGGCGACAGCACTTTCCACGCGGGGAGCGTGGCTGATTTACAAAGAGGCCCAGAGCTCATCCTCTTCCACCAGGACAAGGCCGAGCCTGAGCGAGAGACACAGACCTGGTATTTCCCAGAAACGATCCTCTCTCTTGTCAGTTGCTAATGGCTTTTGGGCTTGCATTAAATCAGCAGTTTAGAAGACCAAGCATGCAGAAAGAGCACACACAGAGAGAGCGCCAGCTTTTCTCTGTCTAGTTTCCGGGGCTCATCGCTGGCTGTCAAAATGTAGCAGTTGTTGGAGGGAAGGCAGAGAGAGAAAGCAAGCGAGAGGAGGGGAGAAGCGGGTCGGTCGCTCTCCCTGGGATCTGCTAGGATCCTGGCACTCACCGTGATGGGCCGGGGGGTAGCGCTGCACCGTCGCCCGAACCGAGTTGCTGTAATACGGAGATACGTGGTTGCCTTGCCCGTCGATGTTAAAAAGTACATCCACTTCCTCCGCCAGAGGATACTGCGTGGGATCCATGTAGGAATGGCCCAGTCCGGGGTGGTGGGAGTCCGGGTGCTGCCCGTTGAGGACGGCCGGGTGGTGGTGGCTTACCCACCGGGGCTGATCCGTGCTTACTTCCATCCTGTTCTCACGATCAGTGGCGGCTGGGTTTGGGTTGGTCGGTTGCAACAAAGGTTTTTTTCTGGCCTCTCTCTCTTCCCCCCTCTCTCTCTCTCACACACACCAGTGCAAAAAAAATAAAATCTTTTTTTCTTTTAATGGAGCGGGGGAAAGAGACACTGGGCTGGGGAAATCACTTTTTACAAATGCCAACACCTGAATTAATTAAACACACACACACAAAAAAAAAGTTCGTCAAAGTGAGTCGCCCGAAGGACTGGAGAGAGGGAGAGATTTGGAAAATGTCTAGGTGCAGGGAAAAGGTGTTGCTTAAATAACCGTCTCCCCCAAAATGGGTGGGGGTGGCTGGAGAGGGGGGGGCGGGAGAGCCTGCAAAGCAACGAGAGGCAAGAGGAGTTTTCCTCTCCTCGGAGAAAGCTTGCCTGCCTTGGGTCGATCACCTGTAATGGAAGGGGGGGAGACAAAAGGAGAGAGAGAAAGAGAGAAAGGAGGAGGGGGGAGAGAAAAAATTTGGTTTTAAAAACTTTTAAAACACTGGATTTATTTTTTCATTTACGCGCACAGAAAATGCGCCCCCCGCCCCAAAGAGATCTCTGCAAAAGTCCACCTCCTGTGCCTCTCTTATCTCCCCCTCCCCGCCTTTTCAAACAAGTCTTCGCGACTCACCTATCCGCCCAGCGAAGGCACCATCTCGCTTCTTTCTCTTTCGATCTCCGCAGCCTCGCGGGGAAATTGGCCACAGGGATCTCTGAGCGCTCAGCCTGCGCTGCCGCGCTGTGCTACCCTCTCGCCTCTCTCCCTCTCTCAGGTTTAAAAAGAAAGAAAGAAATACACCGATTCCCGCAAAGTCTCCTGTTTGGCCAATTTCACCTGCAGAAGCGGCGGTGAGAAGTTCGCTTTTGTTTTATTCTTGTATTGATTTTCTGGTTTGTTGAAGAGATTACTTTTCCCCTCTCCTCGCCTTCCTTTCCCCCTCTTTTTTTAGGTTGTTTTGGAGTGCGTTGGTCGGTGGGGGCTGCTTTTTGCGGCGGGGAGCATCTCTCCTCCTCTTCCTCCCCCCTTTCAAAAATCAGCAAACGTTGCCCCCCCCCAAAAAAAGAAAAAACTTGGCGGACGTTTTAAAATGCTATTTCTAAGAGCATGCTGAAGAAACGAGAAAGGGAGGAGAAACTACGGGGTGCGAGGAGCCCGAAAAGAAAGGAAGGAAGGAAGACAAGAAAGGAAGAAAAAAATGAATACAGAAACACCCTCGGAAAAGTTGCGCGAAAACAGCCAGGGAGAACTTGATCGGCTCAAATTGTCCTCCTCATTTCACTCCACCTCTCGCCTGCCCGCCTGCCCTCCCCCCTTCCTTCCTTCCTTCCTTCCCTCTCTCTCTCTCTTTTGCTTTTCTTTTTTTCTTTTTTTCTTTTTAAAGAGAAGGCATTATTTCTGAAAGAACCAGGATGGCGCCAGCCGGCTCAGTCTCCACAGACAGCTACGGCGAGACAGAACTTAAGGAGGTTCCAGTGTCATCAGCAGGGAGGGGGTGGAGTCTGTCCCTGAACGAGGAGGGACAGGGGGACGGGCAGGGAGGGGGGAAAGGAAGAAAGCGAACTAGGGCTGATCCCTTCCCCTCCTCTTCCTCCTCCCCCCCCCAAAAGAAAACACACCTCCCCTCCACCCACGCGTACCGGAGCCGGAAAGAAATAAACTCATTTTGAGGGCGAGGAAGAAAGACTTAACCATCTCAAGTTTGAGTTCCTATAAGTTGATGATTTTGGGGGTGGGGAGGAATCAGCCCTCTATTATTATTATTAATGGTTTTTATTTTATTGGATCATCCTTTCAGAGGAAGGACTGGGCACCATATAATGTAAGGACCCTGAACTGTTTATATTGTGATACGAGTTAGCCTCTATTTCTTAGCAAATGAAAGTGAGTGAATACGGGCGAATTTAGTACTTCGTGGGCTGTCCACACGCAAAACAAAGCGGGTGCGTGTGAGAGTTGATCAGCTCAAGCTAGCCCTAGCGTGCTTTGGCAAACGGAGAGGGGTAATATTTAAAATAATGGCTAGCTCGACTTTTGCAAGTAAGGAGTACACGTGTTTTCTTCCCCCGTTCGCGGTCTGCCGAGAATGAAACGGCAAGGGGTGAGCCTCTTTCAGGAGCACAAAACTGAGGAAATATCAATGTAATCCCTGGAGGATTACCTGAGTTTAGGATTCTTGCTTGCAGGTGAAAGGGAGCCACTGGGAGAAAGTATGAAAGTGGGGGAGTTAGGAGTGGATTTGATTTGTGGACTTCAGTTCTCAAAGCCATTAACTGCCCCATAATAATCCGGCATCGGTCCGAAGAGGCGAGGGCTGAGTCGTATGCGAGGCTTCGGCCCCTGAGCTCCTCCACGGGCCACTTGGCTTGCGAAAATGAAAGGGGCCGGAGGAGAAAGGAAGAGGTACCCTCGGAGCCAATCAGGACGCAGCAAGAGCCGTCTGCTGGCCAAAGGCGTCAGCGATTGGTTGCTCGCCTCGCGTTCGAACTTTTAACTACTCTCTCAACGTTCTCTCCATTGAGCCATTGCATCCCCTAGTGGTTCATTCAAACTCAAGAACCCGGAGGAGCTATTTTCGCCCTGAGCATTTATTTTGAAGGGTGGTGGTGGGGTTTTTGTTCTCTTTGAAAGCGCAACAAGTTGCATCGTCTTTCTTTCCGCTGCTCCCCCACCCCGGCTCCACCCGTCTTCTCTTGTCGCCCTTTCTCCCACTCGCGCAGACCTTGCAATACAATAAATTGGGTTGAATTGGGGGAAACTGTTGCTGGGAAGAATTAGACAAGTGTTTAAAATATGCGCAAGGGACCCGAATATTGGCTTTGTTTCTGAAATGCTAATAAATTGCATTTTTAAATATATATATAGAGAGAGAGAGAGAAAGAGCTCTGTTAATTGTGGTCATTGTCCCTGTACTGGACGTTGTTTGTTTGATTTTAATGTATAAAAAAAAAGTGTGTGTGTGGATAAGACACACACTGAGAGAGAGAGATCTCCTAATGCTGTACTGCAATCCCTTCGCAGGATCCACTACCCAGTTCAGCGAAAGCATTTGGTTTCACGAGTGTTAATGTAGGCCGAGAGTAAGCGTGCTTACTCACAGAGGGCAGCCCCACTTGAACTTAATGTGTTTTGCCTGTGCGTAAATGCGCAGAGGATGGTATATGGAAGTCTATGGAAGTTCCACCAAAGTTATTACTACATCAGTTTTAAGTTAAGTGTGCGGGGAGATGGTCCTAATGTTTCAGCTTAATTGGTTTGTGGATCGGGTTCAAGGATTTATTTTCCCTTTTTTTTTCTTTTTGCCTTCACTGACAGATTTGCATCTCCAGTCTGTTTTGATGATCAGAGATGTCTAGGAGTTGCTTGGGGCGTAATTTAACACTTTCCTAACCAAAAAAGGGGGGAATCCCTTCTTTGAGCGCAGCTACCAGTAATCCTCAGGCGCCGACAGGGCAGACCCAAATCTTCCCGACGCTCAGTCACTGACTCCGGATTGAGGCTACGATCCTATGCACCCTTGATAGCAACGAGTCCCCTTGAATACAGTGGGGCTTAACTTCGGAGTAAGAATCGCAATGGGTGGCATTCAACTAACTTTTACTCAGAGCCGACCCGTTTGATATTAACGGACCGAATTTAGGCGTGTTGATTAATTTCAATGGGTCTACTCCAGAGTAAAGCTTATAAGAATTTCCCCCCCCCACGGTTTGTAGATCGCAGCCGGGAAACATACAAATAATGCCCACTTTAAAATATAATTTTAAAAAACTTTAGAGCAAGCAGGAATCTGCGATTAGTGTCATTAAACATGTTTGTCGCCTGCCTAAAGACGACTTGAATTATTGTTGTTGTTTACCCATTCCGAAAGTAAGGGCCCAATTGTATATATGTCTCCTTTGCCAACTCTTCATGGCAGTTAAAAGAGCCTTAACATTTTTGCCTCATTCACAGTTGCGAGATTCCTGCACTGTGGAAAAAATCTGTCCAGACCATTTCATGTGAATCTCTAACTATAACTGACGCAGAAAGGTCGGCGGATGGGGTTATTTTTTTCTGGAGGAAGGGAGATACCTTCCCTTCAAAAAAAAAAATTTGACCCAGTGCTCTCCCGCGATTTAGACTGCGATTCTAACCCCTGGGGAGTAAATTCAGTTGAATTCAATAGGACATATCTGCCTGGTTAGGATTGCGTTTTTATTATTATTTTTAAAAACAGGAGTAATGAGGAAAAGAAAGAGTAAAAAGTCCCTAGCTGCAGGCGCAGAGGAATCTTGTCCCAACTAAATGATTAAATGAAAAGTATATAAGGTCGATTAATCGAAGGGCTTGCTTTCCTGTTTTTTGTTCATCCCCACTTGGTATTTGGAGGGGCGCACGAAGTGATCTTTCAACGCACACTCTTTTGGGACACTTAAAATATTAATTGTAATGGTTTTTTAAAAGGTAAGACGATTAAAAATGTTGAGCTTTGGTCACTTTTAAAAGTATTCCAGGCAAAATGTAAATGGCTCATCCCCGTGTCCTTATTCAGAAGGCTCGGTTTGTATTAGATAAAACAGGTAAAGAATAGTTTTGTTTGAAGAAGGTCCCAAGCTCCGTATAATATCAGCTTCTGGGGAGGGGAGGGCTTTTTGGGGTGGTGTTATTCGCCGCCTTCTCCCTCCCAAATAAGATTTAGGATGCCTGGGACCAAGGCTGCGTAGACAGCATCATTTAAAGCATATGACTTCCCTCCAAGAATCCTGGGAACTATAGTTTGCTAAGGGTGCTGTGGATTATAGCTCTGTGCGAGGGCAAACTACAGTTCCCCCGGTGTTCCTGGGGTGGGGGGAGATTATGTGTTTTAAATGCATAGTGTGTACGCAGTCTCAGCCTAGCCTGCCTCGCAAGATTGTTTTGAGGATCAAGGGCGGCGCATTCTGCGCGCGCTGGAGAAAAGGCGTAGCAGGAAAAAGCAATGAATTAACAGCCCTGTTAGGGGGGACATCATCAACATCATTATTATTATTATTATTATTGCTACTCTTCAGTAGCTCTTCAGTGGGTATGTGGATTCGAACCCAGAACCTCTTAGCCACCGCAGCAACGGAGGAAACCTGGAGGGACCATGCCTGCTGCTGTAAAGGTGGGGGGTTTATTGCGAGCAGATCTCTCCTCTTCTCCCTCCCCTCTTGGTAACTGGATTGACCGGTTGTAATTGGGAGGCCTGCTCTGCCGAAGGCCCCTTGCCTAGGCCAGCCTGGCCGACGCCACTGGGGGCTGACGTCACGGCCATTGTGCCCATCCGGGAGGGGCCAAAGGAGCGTGACCGGGGTGGGGAGGGCGGAAATAGAAGGAGCCGTTCAATGCAGTCCCGCTATGGTTCCCAGCACTGTTTACACGTGTAAGAGGGATTCCTCGTACAGACGTTACACTACCCTCGCCACACCGGGTCAGAATGCTGTTTGGATCATCCTGGGCATGGGCTTGGGAAGAAGTCCTTTAAATGATGCAATTAGAAAGAAAAGTGGGTAGGTTGGAGAGTAGCTGAGGTCCGCCTGGAAATCCTTTCCCCCCCCCCCCCAGTGTTTGTGTGTTCACACACACAGAAGGCCCATTGAGTTCAAGCGAGGGGGGTTCAGGAATCCAATTTTGCTTCCGCGGTGTAAGGGGTGCCATGCGGAATGGTGATAGCCTGGGCAAGCAGGGTGGTGCAATGATTTAGGGTGCTGGACTAGGACCCGGGAGACCTGGGTTCAAATCCCCCACTCAGCCACGAAGTTCACTGGGCAGTCACTCACTCTCCACCTAACCTACCCCGCAGTGTTGGTGGGGGATAACAGCGGGGGGGGAGTATCTGCGCCACCTTGAGCTCCTTGGAGAAACAGAGGGGTACAAATGAAATAAATAAATAAGGCACTCTGCACGTGCTCAGAAGGGGACCACTGGGAGACCCAAGAGAATGGAAGGAAAGTTGGCAAGACCATCGTATTCATTTCCGACCTCTAAAATGCAAGCTGTAGCCCTGCGTGACATCAGTCATATATACATTTATTTGATGTTTATTTTGGCGCCCAGGCGCAAGGGCATTAAGCACCATTCGAAGGGCTGCAGATTGAGGAGATACTCTTTACGTAGAAGTAAATCCCGTTGAGTTCAGTACGGTTTACTTCTGAGTAAGGCAGTGCGCTGCAAAAGGTGTTATTTATTTTCCTCCAGGTGGCTAAAGGTAGGAGCAGAATAGATCTGTTGACCAGGCAAACCGAATGTGGTTCCTAGGCTATTAACATAATTGTATTTATTCTATCTGGCTTGAGTCGGGCGGACGTCCATGGGACTCCTCTAGAGTAAGACGGTTTGAAAATTCCCGCGCGCTCATTCAGATGAAAAAGAGAGAGACTCTGAATTCAGCAAGACTGACTGCCAGGCGAACCCGCCTAGGTGTACACAGAAAAGAGAAGGCCAAAATAACGCGAAGTGGTGCCCCAAATTTCTCCACGTAAATGTTATTCAGGGGAAATTTCTCAACATATCTAAACTAGATTCAATCCGACCAAGTTTCTGACTTAGTCTACTACGGAATAAGCGCACATGGAGGTTTAGTTTTGTTTGGGAATCCTATCCCGCTTTCCTAAGCGCGGAGAAGACGCAGTCGCGCGCTCTTCTCCAAATGCGAGCAAAAAATCGGTTTGCAGAAAGACATTTTTACTCAGGAGTAAGTTCCACCGAGGTCGGTGGGAGTGGGGTTTTCTGTCAAAGGAGCGCGTGTAGAACTGCCGCCTCGGAGTGATTATTCATCACTCACTGACGCACCTTTTTTCCATTAGAGAAAGGCGAAGCTTGCCAAGTCTTCCGAAGTTCCGAGGGGAATTCCCTTTTTCTCGAGGGGCATTTTTCCTGCACAAAGGCGCACCCGCAACTTCTCCAAAACCTCTCCCCCGCCAGTCCCTACACAGACGGAGTTAGGTAGCCTGAGCCACCGAAACTGAACCGGTCGATTTAAAAAGCAAACGCGACGATCTCAGTCTCCTCTCGGCTTTCGGGGAGATTTCCTTGCCCATGGGATTCACTTCGAAGCAAGCCTAGGAGTGTCTAATGAGTCGGGATTTAGTTTGGTCGTCCCCGCCCCCTCGCCAAGAAAGGCTACAAATTTGGATACACGCCTTGCGGAGTGGGGTGAGAGGGTGCCCTATCCAACTCAGTGGGACTTACTTGCGAGCAAACGCGCAAAGAAAGATGAGAAGGAATGGGGCTCATAGGAGCCAACTCTCAGGGGCCGTGGGGGCTTCGGCCCCACAATAAAATATTTGAGAGGACCGCCCTCCCCCCAAGTTGATCGGCCTTGCCATTCAAATGGTGTGTGTGCGTTGTGTCATGTGATCGATTGTGCGGGGCAGGGCTTACCTGGGCCCCCACAATATTTTATTCAAGTTGCGATCTCTAATGGGGCCCTCAAGATCGGCTTAAAGCAGAGCCGGAGTGGTCCATCCTGGGCACTTTCACTAAATTCGGATTCTAAACGGCGCGCTCTGGAGCGAATTCATCTCCCACTCTCCTTCCCTTTGCGTCGCCAGCCAAAGCTGTTCCTCTCTCCTTCATTAACATTTGGCTACGGGCCCTCTCTCTGCGCTCTACTCCTCTCTTTTTTTCGAAGCAGCCCCCTTGCCTTGGCTTTTCTCCGCGTTCTCAGCTGGAAAAGATCGACCAAGCGCAGGCCGGGATCTCAGGCACACGCCCCTCACCTTCAAATCGAATTAAACGCCCCTCTTCCCCCATCCCCGTCTCCTCCTCCTCGTCTCACCCTCCCCCTCTCCCTCTCCAAACTGGTTGCTTTGCTAATTGCTCCCAACAATGAGCTCCTATTAGGGCAAAACTGTCAATTAAAGCCCCTGCTGGCGGAGCAGGGAGGAGAAGCGAGAGGCCAAATTTCCAGCTGGCAGGGAAGAAGGAGCCGGGGGAAGCCAGGAGAAGCTGAGCCCGAAGGGAAACCGAGGATAAATGGGACACTGTTTGTGAAAGAGGGTCGCGCACGCTCTCCCGGCTTCTCTCGGGCTACAGACGCACTAAACACTTAAAGCACATGACTTTCCCCCATCCTAAGAATCCTGGGAACTGTAGTTTGTTCAGGGTGCTGGGAATTGTAGTTCCGTGGTGGTTCCCAGGGTTCTTTGGGTGGGGAATGCTGTAAGCGTGTGGTGCATGTTCACCTACTGGCTCTCAGATGGAGAGTCCTGTTCATTCCGAAGCGAAGCGCAATTCTGCTAAGTGGAGCGGGCAGTGCGGTGTAGTGGCTGGAGGAGGCGAGCAGAGTTGAGATTCGCCCTAGGCTATGCGGTAAACTGGGCCAGTCGCTCTTCTGCCTCACAAGGTTGTTGTGAAGATAAAGTGGGCTTTGGCTGGTAGCTTCTGACATCTCTTTTGCTTCCATAACCCACCCACCTTAAGCCCTCATTCTCATTACTTCGGAGTAATGACCACGGTCAGAGTTCAGGAATAGAGGGGGCCATTCGAACGTGAACAAATAAATTAAAAACATTTTAGCGCACCCCCTTAATTCCGCGGGAAGAGTTTGTTTTGGTTTGAAATATTCCGTGTCAAGTAGGTAGATACCCACCAGAGAATGCCAAGGTAGGTTCATCAAAACTGAAATTCTGGAGGTACGATCTTATTACTTGGAAGCAAGCTTAATTGAACTCAATGGGACTGTCTTCTGAGTAGAAATGCGTAGGATCGCTCCCTAAACCTCTAATCCTAAGAACTTTCTCCTGAACCAAATTAAACTCACTTCCCAGAAAGCACATCTGCTTCGGAGACGGCAAACAAATTTTAGTGGAACAAAATCAGGCGAAAGGAAGTGCCTGTTTCTTTGCGCATAGTCTGATCCTGAAGAAAACAATTTCTTGGAAGCAAGTCCCATTGAGTTCAATGCAGTTTGCTTCTAATTTCAAACACAAGCAACCATCCGGGTCCTTGCACCAAAACGAGGTCCACAACCCACAGTATCGTTCATTTACCAGACACCTGACGTCCACTGAACTCTCCTGCTCCGTCCTGCGCGGATCAGGTCCAAAAGTTCTCTCACTCCAAAGCTTTCAAACCGAAAAGATCCGCACTGGACACCATGAGGAGACCCGGTTTTCCCAACCAATAACTACACAGATGACCACAACATGACACAGAGATATTGCTCCCTGTTCCCTACCAACACACACACACACACACACACACACACACACACACACACACACGGGAACTTGATTCGCTCGATAGTCCTGAGATCTTTCTCCTAAAATCTTTATTTTAAAAAACCCACACAAAAATCAAACAAAATCGATGAACAATTCTAGCTGAACAGCTGCATCAACTTTTTGGGATTGCAAAACAACCAGTTCTTGCTATAACCTAAGACCTCTTTTAAAAAATGGAAAAAAGACGCTTATTTCACTATACCCAGGCATTTTAAAGATACTGTTTAGCAGCATAAAAGGCCTTCTCCTACTTGGTTCTGTGTGGGTGGTAGTTGCGTGCTTGTTAGTTTTAACATATATATATATAATTATTTCCGTCTTGCTCTGCATAGTACGTTTCTGCAGTTTTCAACAATTAAAATTTATGGGAGTTTTGTCACGAAAACTTCGGTAAAGATGTGCAGTATTTTATTTTTTAAGAATCTCGGTGCAGCAACTGCAGGAGCCGGGTGTGTGGTGCTGATTCATTCAAATAAATAGGTTGTACACGGACTTCAGTGGGAGGAGAATATTCCAGGTCTGAGGGAGGGGGGTGGTTTACACATTCCAGTCTGAGTGTGCTCCGAATTACTTAATCCAGAATCAATACTACTGCAGGGGTGGCTAATTTAATACAGGTCAGTTAGCCGGGGGCATTTCCTTAACTCTCTTTTACATTTCACCACTATGCCAAAAGACATAGGATCGTAAGAGTTGGAAGGGACCCAAGGGTCATCTAGTCCAACCCCCTGCAATACAGGAATTTAAGGAAAGTTTCTGCCCCTTCCCTTTCATACACAGATCCAGTGTCTTCATGCTCACTAGTGATGCATCAGTAGGGAACCAGCAGTTATTCCTTATTCACTAATCCGGGATAAAACAATGTGCCAGGACCTCAGGCAATCTCTAAGGGGTGTGTGTGATTTATTCGTGAATTAAATGGGGGGGGGGTGATCTATCCTTATACCAGCCAGTGTGAGTAGCGCTGCAATCCTACCCCACTTACCAGGGAGGGGTGAGCCCCACTGATTTCAATAAGCTTGACTTCTGATTAGCTAAGAAGATGGCTCAGTAAGAAAGCGAGCGGCGCGCACTGCGATCCTATCCGCGTCTCCTCGCAAGTAAAGTCCCAACATGCTCAATGGGACTTGCTCCCCAGTTAAGTGTGTATAGGACTGCAGCATTGAGCATGTATCTGAAGTAGTGTGCATGCACACGAAAGCTCATACCAATAACTAACTTAGTTGGTCTCTAAGGTGCTACTGGAAGGAATTTTATTTGTTAGTTTGTTTGTTTTGTTTCGACTACGGCAGACCAACACGGCTACCTACCTGTAACTAGCACTGAGCATGTTAAAGAAGAAACATGCCCCCCCCCAAGAAGGGCCGGATCTAGTGCGATCAGGTAGCTAACAAAAGAATGTGGTTCTGTTTATCAGGAGCCAAGGTAGACCAGTAAAGCATCTATTCTGACGGACAGCAGCTTGCAAAAGGGAGGGGGGGTGTTATATTCCAGTCGCCTCCCTGGCCTTTGGGATCCTGTAGGTGGAGAGGGCGGGGATTGAACCTGCGGCCTTCTGCATGCCCAGCACGTGTCCTTCATTCAAGCATGGGTAGGTATAGGTAAAGGGGTCCCAAAGAACTCGGGGCTAGCTGACAGAGAGCAAAACCGCCTGGCCTCTCCGAGTTCCTCTGTGACCTTCTAGATTACTGGCACCTGGTCTGAATTTCCCTGTCTCCTTGCTGGGGGAGAAAGGAGGGGGCTCGGAGAGCACACATACACACATGCAAAACACACACACACACACACACACACACACACACACACACTTCATCCCGTCGCCGAACTGCTTTTAGCCCGCATACAATCGACTGGAATAGGATTATGTTACGTTTACTGGGCTGGGATTTGACAGGGAAAGCAGCGCAGCGCAGGTAAAGCTGTGTAAACAGCCCCGAGCGAGGCATCGGAGGGTTATGGAAGGGACACGGCCCAGGGCTGAGATCTGAAGGCTTCTCTTCTCCCAGCCCCCAGCCCCCACCCCATCGCGAAGCAACTCGGGTTCCCCGGGAGTGGGAGGATTCGGGGACAACTTTTTTTGCGCGTGGGGGTCGGGAGAAAAGGGCGCGTCGCTTCTTCCTTGCCAAAAGCGGCTGGACTGCGCACGCTTCCCTGGCGAAGACAGACGTGAGATACAACAATCTCTGCAAAAGCAACCCAAACAGGCGAGCCCTGAATCCCTGTTCGGGGGGCGGGGGGGGGGAGGGAGCGGTTGTTCAGAGCCCGAAACGTCGATCAAAACCAAACACCCGAAAGGGGAAGAGGGGGGGTCGCCCTTCCGCGCACCCTGGTGAGCTCTGCAAGCCTGGACCCAGGGCTTCGGCTCAGCCGCGCGATCCTAACGCAGGAGTCACACCCAGCGAGCCTGACGGTGCCTGCCTAACGCAAAAGAAGCAAGTCCTATTGAATTCAATGGGGGGGGCTACTCTCAGGTAAGCTTGGCTGGGATTGCTGACTGTCTGCCCTGTGGAGGCGCTGACACCCCTAGGCCAGCCCTGCTCGGTGGTGCCGGCGATCAAGGAAATAGCAGCTTTTCAAAGTTTCAAAAGAGCATCAGCCTCATGGATCTCAGGCATGGCAAAGGAGAGCGGTTCGAGCACGTGCTCCGGTGCTTCCATTGAACTCAACGGGACTTTGTAGATGCTTAATTCAGGATGCAAGGCTGCCCCCCCCCCCTCTGTCTGAGCGCGGAGAGAGGATAACCCCTTCACCGCTTTCAACTTGGCTTGCCCTTGGTTCTCATTGGTTTTCTGGCGCTTTTTCCTATCACGTTTTCCCTCTTCCTTCCTTCCTTCCTTCCTTTCTTCCTTCCTTTCTTCCTTCCTTCCTTCTTTCCTTCTTTCCTTCTTTCTTCCCTTTTCTTCCCTTTCCTTCTCTTTCCTTCTCTTTCTTTCTTTCTTTCTTCATCGATTCGCTATTCTCTGCCAACTGTGGAAGCCTGGAAAGCACCAAGCCTGACGGGTCAAAAACTGGAAATTCGTGCGTATTGCAGGGAGAAAAAGAGGAAGCGAAATAACGCCTCAGCAGTGGCGTAGCGTGGGGGGTGCAGGGGGGCCAGCCGCACCTGGCGCAACATCTGGGGGTTAGGGTTAGGGGGCGCAAATCCACGGGTTAGGGGGCGCAAATTACTTGCCTTGCCCCGGGTGCTAACAACCCACGCTACGCCACTGCGCCTCAGCATCCGATCGTGTCGATTCAGATGATCTTCCTCCACCGACGGGGTGGCCAGCTTCCCTCTGAAGATCCCGAGACCTCGGGAGAGACGTGGGGGTGGGCGGGGACCGGGGAGACCCTCTTTCAGACCTCTAGAAGTCTGACTTCTAGAATAAAATTTGGGGAGAGGCCCATTTGAGAAGGGGGGCAGATGGTTGGTGAGTAGGAAGGAGGCCTGAAGAAAAATATATACATTTTCCCTTTTCTTCCCCCCCCCAAAAAAATTCCTTTTTCTGAAATTAAAAGATCCTCTGCCTTCAGGACAGTTTAAAATGTAAGCGAAAGTGAGATACGGGAGAATCAAACCGGCTCCACCAGTCCAGGAAGCGACCCTTCCCCCTTCTACATTCCCAAGAGAGGGGAAGAAGACGGTGTTGTACTAGGGGGAGTCGAAAAGTAAGAAACAACCTCGTCACAAGCCACGCTTAGGAGAGCTTTTTTTAAAAAGGGGGGGGTTAATTATCTGCACGGGGATCTCCCTTCGCCCCGCGCATCCCCTCGCAAGCGGCAAGGCTGCCTAGGATCCAGTCAGTTTCAGCTTTGGAGCTAGTTAAGTTTCACTTTCTCCGCTGGGAGCCAGGAAGATCCCACAAGATTTCCTGGTGGATGGAGTGTGCGCGGCGTCGAGGGTTTAAGCGAGCGACAACCATCACCACATCAACTCGCTCCTTTCCCTTCCCCACCCCCTGCAAACACGCAGCCCAGCTTGCAAGTCAACAGATACCGACTTTGGGCACCTTGTTGACCTCCCTTAATAAGACCCCCTTCCCAAAAGAACAAATACCCCTGCGCGCTTGCTTGCTTGATTGCTTGTTTGTTTGTGTCCACACGGTGGTGTGCACGCGCACTTGAACAAACCGCGCACAGAGAGGAGGTGGTGAAATCTCTCTCTCACACACACGGACAGATAGTGCTTCTCTCTGCCGGGCTCTCGCGCGCGCTCCCCCCACTTAGCAGTAGGTGTTTAAAAAGAAATTCGTCAGAAAGGCTCTCTCTATTGAAACCTACAATCCTGGGCCCATTCGCTCAAGCTTCTGAGTAGACATGTTTAAGAATCCGGAGATGTGCAGTTCTGGGAAATATAACCGGCGCAAGATAAAGATCCTGTCTTTCCCCGCGTCGAATTTAAGGCAATAGATCTCTCAACCTTTACTGAACACCCGAATTCTTTTTTTATTCTGACGCCTTTCTTTCAGACCTGCTCTACGCGAGTGTGGGGTGGGGAGTCGTGTCCGCAGGCTCGCTGCCACGTGTGAATCCGGAGCACTTGTATTTCTTGTTATGAGCTTGAAAGGAGCCAAGAGGAATGCATTGGAAGGGGGGTGGAAATGCACGGTGGCTGCTTGAATGCAAGGTTTGAGTACCTCTAAGAGCAGCCCTTTGACCCTGCTCGGGAACCCAACCCTGAAATAGATTTGTTTATGAATGCGTCGGCTCTTAGATAATGCTCTTAGAATGGTGTCATGGTGTCAATCAAAATGATACCTTTTAATAATTCCACACACACACACACACACACCTAGACATTCTCTGGCCTCTAGAATAGTACATGAAGGACCTGTGGTTTCTAAGAAGTTTCTGTAACTGAACAAAGAAATTAAACTTGGCTTAATCTTTTAGGCACCTTTCCAGGCCTAAGAGTTTTTTTGGGGGAAGGGTGAGGACCAAGCCCTCAAAGTCTTTTGTTGATGTTTCTCTGCTGTTCAGACCTGTCATGTCAAAAACAGAGGAGAGTTGGGGGTTGATGGTGGTGCAGGGTAAATAAGAACCCTTGAACCTTGTGTGGAGTGAACACATGGTCTTCCCAGGCCTGCAGAAAGATGACAGACAGGAAGGAATTCCTGATTTCTGAATCGGCCTCTTCTCTAGAAATGGATGTGGAAGAAAGGCTGAGCTCTCTCCAATATGAGATGCAAGGTTCTTAGTTTCAGCTGAAGCTCCAGGCCTTCTTGAGAAGTTAGTCTTATACCTGGTCTCCATGTTAGGCAGCTGAAATAAATTTATTCTAGATATCTGGTGGGTGTGCTTGTTTAAGTTATTTAGATAGAGACAGACAGACAGACAGACAGACAGATGAGAAAGAGAGAAGATAGACAGACTGAGCCAATAAATCCTAGATTCTAATATTGCTCCTGCTATAAATCTCCCAGGTAATAAACAAACCCGTAAACCAAGTCAGTCTTCACTTTTATCCTCAGCCCACCTAGAGGACTGTTGTGCAGATTGCTCTGGGGATGTAGCTCAGGGTTGCAGAACCTTTGGCCCTCCAGATGTTTGTTGGACCACAACTACCATCATCCCTGATCATTGCTCCATGCCAGCTGGGCCTGGTTAGAAATGTTCCAACAACATCCGCAGGGCCAGAAGTTGCTCATTCCTTATGTAGATGAACACTTTGAATACTAAAGCACTATACACATGCTAAATGTAATTCAGAAATATCTCGGTGTGTCTACCTATGCACAAAGAGGGGTGTAGATGTCTGCACACGCATCCATTTAAAACTCTAAATGAAGTCTCTTGGTTGGGTTCATTAGCCGGGAACAAACCTTTGTCAGTAGAATACCTTCAACTAACAAAGCACTTAAAAACAAAACAAAACGTGATTTCATAGACTTGCTGTTTGCTGCCCAAACAGCCCAGTTTGTACTGAACTTGATTGTTATCGACTAATCCCGAATTGCGGATTGCCCTGTAATTTAAAGAATGATTCCTTGAAAACCTTAAGGAATTTCGCATCTATAGGATGATGGTCCACTGTGCAGTTTGGAAAGGTCACTGCCGACCTATTGCTTTCCTCTGGGTCTCCCTCTCTCGCTATCTTTTCATTCGGGGGCCTCCTTAGAAAACTGAACAGAGCGATGAGAGGAGGAGCAAAGGAAAGACCTTCCCTCTTGCATGGGGTGGGGTGGGGGCGTGATGGGTACCGCCGTGATCACTGTCCTGGAATAGCCCCCTTGTTTGAAGTCAGCCGTAGTCAGCCACGGCACTGCGCCACTGCAAATTCACGCGCACACACATTTTTTTCTGGCATCTGAAGCCAATATTTTTTTTGGGGGGGGGACTCGCTCACTTCTACCGCCATCAATTCTAGAAGCAAAAGGGAGCTGATCATTCGGATTGCTATTTGGATCAACGGCTTTAGAAAGCCGACGTGAAAAGGAAAGAAAAACCAGACGGTGGTGGCTTTCCTTCAAGAGCGAAAAATTGGCCCAGTGACCCAGGACGGGTCAAGGGGGGGGGGAGGTAGATTGGCGGCCACAATCATCTTTGCATTGAAATCTCTGTGCGCCGGATCCACAGCCTCTCTAGGGTAATGTCAGGCAACGCTGCTGCTCCAGAACCCGTTGGATAACATATTCCAGCGGTTGTACTAGAAGCCCCATTGAGCGCTCGCTCCTGTTTAACTGGGTCGTGAAGTGTGGCGGAAAGGTTAGCATGCGGGGACACAGACACATCTTTCTCTCGAAAGTGCGTGCCTAAGCAAGGTGTGCTTTCACACACTCACCGGGTCACGGAAGTGTTGGAGAAATCCCGGAGAAAATGACACGCGCGCGGGCGATGGAGACGCGCCGCTTCTCGCTGCCCAGAGGAGAAACTGACTCGATTCAAAGCAACATCGACGAATATAGCAAGGAGACACCCACACATAACGCAGCGAAAATAGCTAAGTTGGAAACATAGAGTAATTCGCACTTCATAGAACCTGGAGAGCTTAAATCTCTGTGCACCGCGCGCGCGCACACACACACGCACACAGCTGGCATGAACCTCTACATCCCCCACAACACAATGAAGTGCATCGCAACGAAGAAACGCACGACCCTCCGGGAAATCGTTCCCCTTCATTTCTGTGGGGTTTGCGCAGGAAGACATAACCGCCAGATTCTGCCCCAAAGCAACATAGATCGACGCGCGCCCATAAGCGAAGCAAATGCCCAGATGAAAGCTCATTGTGTGTTAAGCCAAAAGGCACCCCCCCAAAAAAAAAAAGAAAATAAGGCAAAAATATGTGATCTGGATGCCTGGAAAGCGGATCCATGCCCAGAGAACAAGCTACAGAGATGGGGGACTTCTGCAGCTACAAGGAACCGTCTCCTCTTTCTCTGGAACTGTCGCCGTGCGCCGGTGAATTCCGATCTAGCGACCGCAAAAGTCCACAAATGCATCATAAGCACTCCTACCTGGAAGGCCGGTTGCTGAAGTCAGCTTACTTCCAAGGAAAGTATCAGAATACTTATGGCTCCCTCCCCCTCTCCACTCCCCGCTCTGCCTTTTGCGTGGGAGGAAATTCCGTTGATTTTTTTTTTTAATTGACTTCCTTAGAAGTCAGCAACACTCACGATCCGGGTCAATCCGAAAACCCGCGAGGGTCAAGAGACTCGTGAGTACTCGGCTGAACAAACACGCGTGCGACGCGGTCAAGGACGCGCCGAAGTGGGGGGGGGTCACTTCTTTCTTAGCAGAAAAATAAAAAAGGCTAGGTGTTTCAAAAAGGAGAGGGGACAGGACAGAGCTAGGAGAAACTGTTCCATTCACACACAGATCTAAGGAAGCCTGTGAATTAAGGGGAGGAACTGCAGCAACGCGAGCCCCTCGTTCCAGATTAGTCTCGAGGATTTCCACAGCGAAACCAACGAGAAGGATTCGAATTAAAAACAATATATATAGAAAGGGCCGCTCCGGTTCTGTCTCGCACGCGCACACCTACCGCTTTGCAAAGGGAGCTCTTTGGCAAATGCGTTGCACGCAGGACCCGGCAAAGATTTCGCCATCACGGGCATCTCCTCTCTCTCCCACCCACCCACCCCATTTTCAAACAGCGATCTGTCAATTGCGGGTGTGAGAATGCGCAGGAATACGATTGCCGCTTGCTTACGATAAAAGTCTTCCCCACGCGGGTTTTTACGCCAACAAAATGCAGGTTTCTTTGTTTATCCTTTCTCGCGAAGGGAACAAAACACACACACAAAGATTCTCCAACGATCCGAGCTCTGTTCAAAATGAATTTCGTAAAATTCAGCAAGCCCCACACTCCCGGCTTGACACATTTCAGGGGTCCTTTCCAGATTCCCCTTTCAGGTCCACGAATTGAATTGCGGTTATCATTACTCCCAAGGTGGCTGGGTCTCGTGTCCCTCGCTCCGTCCCTCCTTTCTTAACGCAACATTGCCCTTATTACCTCGCGCAACAGAATCCAGAGGCTAAAACGGCTCCGGAGAAAAGGGTGCCTTTGATACGGGCAGCGCCTGCCAAGGGGCGATTGTTTCTGGATCCACACGGCACTTAAGCAAAGGAGGACGCGCCTTTTGAAAGCGGCTGGGACTGAGAGTTCCCTTCTCCGGCGTAATTTCTTGGTGGATCCGTTCCCTTCGCTCGCTTCCATGTTTCTATGCCTACGCATATTTATATCCCCGAGCTAGCATTTTAATACAGTTGCAGCGCTTAATTTCTCCGATCCCATTAAAAAACAACAAAACAACCCAATTGCATATTTACTACTGGAAGAAGGTGCAGTCGGAATTGTTGATACATGCAGGTATGTTCAGTATCCTGAGAGTGCCTGCCTGATTGTTTTAGGAAGGAGAACTAGTGATGCCAAATTATTGAATAACCAAAGCGAAGGAAGCTGAATCGGAGCGAGCCCGCAGACGTTATTTGCAGGGCACGGCAGGTATAAATTGTGGAAGGGATAGCAAGGGGGCTTGCAGATTTTACAGCGGATTAAAGGAAGATGGAAAGTAACTGGCGGGACTGCAAAGATGGAGGCAGACAAAGGCGGACCTTGAAAGTGAAATTGACAAGAGACAGGGAGCATTTCCACCCGATGGTCTAGGCTAGACTCCAATGGAATCTCTTATGCATCTCTATGGAATCTCTATATGTATCTTCACGATACATATAGATTAGAAGGGCGAAGCTTTATCTCGATGTTCCAAGCCTAATGAGAAGACATAGGCTAGAGAAAGTATTATGGGCGTTAAATAAGCGTATATCCTTATTTGATTGAATTAATGTATCGGTGTTTTTAAATTGCTCGCCGCTTCCTAAGGCCCAAGGGAGGGTAGCAGCAAACTCGCATCAATTAAATAAACACTATTTTTTTTAAAAAAAGTTAAATAAAAAGAAATCCCCGGCATCCATTTGATTTTATTTCGATGCAAGGACGAAATTATCCCCTTGGGCTGCGCGATGGATGTCACGCAAGATTATGCATCCCAGTTATCGCGCCTGCCTTTGCAGATACCTGCCGGCCATCATTTCACCCCCAAGGTAATGTGGGGTTCCTGAGCGTTCCGCAGGCTTTCTACGAAACGCGGGCCCGTCTCCCGTTTGCATTCTCTCTCTCTTAGAACCAGGGGCGATTTCAGATATTTTGCGTGGACTTGCTCCCCCCAGCACCCTCCCTGCTCCACCAGGACCAGCACCACCCCAGTCCGGAGGCTTAGCCACAAGCCGAATCGGGGCTGTCGAGAAACCTGCAAGAGGTCATCTGATTTCACAGGGGGAAAGTCCGGTTCACCCACCTTCCCAAGTCGCCTTCCAAGGTCACCGAAGAGGGAAGGAGGGATGGGGAGAGAGAGGATGTTGGAGGGGTGGAAATATATCATCCAAGTGCATCCTGAGAAACACTATTTACGGATCGTTCCGTTCCGTGCAGGCTTGTGAAGGAGATTCTCGACGGGGTCCCCCGCCTTGACCCACGTGGAAAACCGCGCAAAGAGGAGAAGCCGAGGGAGAGCGGAGGAATGGCTCTCTCTTTTTTTGCACTGACCTGGGAACGAGCGCCGAGAGCGATTTATCTTCTCTCGATCTGCTGGAAAGGTGCGCTCAGGAAAAGCAGCCGAGTCCACCCGCGGTTCTTGCCGGTGCCGCCGTCGGGGCCGCGCGCATCGCCGAAGCTGCTGCCAAGCCGAGATCGAGGGATCTGGGTGATCCGCATCCTCCAAGCGCCCAGCCCAAATCTCTCTGACCTCCCTGCTCCTCCTCCCTCCCTCCTCCCTCCTCCTCCTCCTCCTCTTCCTCACCACCCTGCGAGAGAGAGAGAGCGGAGCGCTTCCGGGTTGGAAAGAGGGCAGAGAAAGAGTGAAAGAGACGCAGGAGGGGAGGGGAGGGAGAAAAAGAGGACGGGCGGGTCTTTACGCAGCCACCCCGCGAATTGCAGGTGGGGTTTGGGGTGGGAAGAGGGGGAGGGCGAGGGGAGGGGTGGAGGCTTCTTCGGGAATCGAGTGGAGCTGCATGTGATGTCATGGAATCAACCCGGCCCGGGCCCGCCTGCCGCTGTCGCCTGAAGGATTGACAAAGACAGGCAGGAGTAGCCAGGAAAGCTCGCGGGGGCTTTGGGGAATAACAAATAAAAGAGCCAGGAGCAGGGGGAAGCGTGTGGGCCGTCAGAGGGGCTTGGCGTCGGAAGCTTTTGTCATTGACCAAAGTCGACCTGGATCTAAGGCGCACGGTGCGCTTTCTGGAGGGAGAGAGAGAGGGTCCTCGCCACCATGCGCGCATTTAGGGAGCAGAGAGCTGACAAGGAAACATCCACCCGGAGACACCCCCGCAGCTTTAAAAGCACAGTTCCCTCACCCAAAGGATACTGGGAACTGTAGTTCACACCCTAGCAAAGCTCCAGTTCCCAGCACCCTGAAGGCAACTAGCCCCTCTCGCAAGATTCTCTGGGCGGAGGGATATTCGGGGTGGGCGCATGAAATCATTCTGCGCGCGCGATTGTTTGTTTGTTTTATGACGTCTCTTGCTTTCTTCCCACCCAAATTAACGCCCAGATGCGGGGGGTTGCGGGGTGGGGGAGGGGGAGAGAAGGAGAGAGGCAAGCGAGGACCCCTCTCCTCCAGCGTGCGCGCGCCCCCGCGCCTGAATCCAGACATAACAGCGATGGGGAACGAGACAAAACACGCTCACGTCCACCAATCGCGCCCTGGAGAAGCTGGACTGAAATCGATTAGACTTAGCGTGGGGTGGGGTGGGGTGGGGGTAAACACGACCCTTGTGACACATTCCCTTGTGAGCAAATGCCATTGTTCAGCTTAATCACGCAACCTTACGCGCATTAAGGTGTTTCAGGATTGGGACCAGTTTGGCTTAAGTGGATGGTGGATCGAGGGCCTGGAAGGGAACAGCAGCACCCCGCGGGTAGACTGATGGGAGAGAACCCCCCCTCTGTCTTTTTTACACACACACACACACACACACACACGTCTTATCTCTAACTTAGCTTTAGCCTCTTACCTTCTTAATGCCTCCGGAGGCGGCGACGGGGAATCCCTGGCCGCAATTTGGGGTATTTTTCGACAGCAGCAGCCCCTAAACCCACGTCAAGTCCTTCGCCATTGTCCGAGGCCAAACTATACACTCAGAACATCAACAACCACAACAATCCTCCCTCTAGCTCCTTAGAAGCTGCAGGGCCACTTTTAACCCCTGCTCCACCGACAGAGATGTCCTGATTCTGTTGTTAGGACCTTGCCAGGCTCCCGTTTCCCTCCCTCCCTCTCTCCTCCTCGCCGGTCATTTGAAAAGATGGTGAGCGTAAAAAAAAAAATTAAAAAGAGCCTGGGTTCCCCTATTATTTTTACCTTGTCGGATCTATAAATTACACAGACACACAGAAACGTATACAAACCGCTATAGCTATTTAAATCTAATAGAATAGGAGCGGGGAGAAGGACTCGTCTTTCTCAGTCCCTGAAACCTTCCGGTGGCTGCAAACGTGTCCTTTCAACACAATGTTAAAAGCATTTACTTGTAAGTAAGAATCAGGTAGCTTCACTTTTTCACTAGAAATGACATGTTAGGAAAAGACAAGCTTTATTTCCCCGAAAGCTGAGGCTGTTAATATCTTTGAAGATTTTCCAAGTTTCTTTCTATCTATCTATCATCTATCTAATTATATAGGTAAGATACCTAGTGTATGTACGCGCGTGCACACGCGCGCGCGCGCACACGCACATATAATCTGCACAAAAGATATAATGATGCGCGAGACATGCGCTCTCTCGCACAGAGAGATCAATTTCTCTTCCACCATCTGTTCCACGGATTCCTTTGAATCAAGGCGGGCATGGACGCGAGCGACAGAACGCCCGGTCAACTCCCTTCATTTCCACCTGGTTTAAGGGCTTGAAGTTCTTTCTGCGCCTATGTTTTCCTGCCTCACAAAAGAACGGGGGGGTGGGGTGGAGATTGTCCATGACCATCGCCGATGAGAGAAAGAAGAACAAAAGATTTGGCGTGGGAAGTGCGGCTGCTGAGATGCGCGTAGGTGCCCTGAATTCGCACGCGCGCGGGGGAAAGATCCACTTTTTCTTTGCCAAGTGCGTGTAAAGCGCATTGGACACTGTAGGTATGCCGCCTTCCTTCTTTGCTCCCTGTTCAGCAATATTTCTCTTTCTTTCTTTCTTTCTTTCTTTCTTTCTTTCTTTCTTTCTTTCTCTCTCTCTCTCTCTCTCTCTCTCTCTCTCACACACACACACACACAAACACGAGCACCGATCAATCATCTCCTTTCATTTGCGCAATCCTGCCCAAATCTCCGCAGATGTAAAGATACACACACACACACAAACACACGTATGGAAAAGACCCACATAATAAATCCAGAGCATCGAACGCCCACCCCACAAGTCAAATGATAACGATTTCCAATCGGCGTGAGTTTGATTTTCCAACTGTATTCAGATTTGCTTGAGTTTACACCAGCAAACGGCGGTCGGGTTTAGGGAAGACTCACAAACCACAAGGCCGTGAGAGGCAGAGGTTGAAATTGACTAACCAAAAGTGGCAGCCAGGCTTATTTGTTTTTGTTTGTTTGTGGGAAAGGTAAACTCGTTCTTCTCAATGGCTTTATCCTGGCCAATAGAATCAGTACTCAGTTTAATATTGTTTATTTCCCGTCTTGGGCTATGGATTATATTTAACATCAGTGCAAGCTGGCAATGCTAGTCGGATGCAAATTGAATCCTTTTAGCTTATAGGCTTGATTTAACAAGGCTGAAGCATTATTATTATTATTATTATTATTATTATTATTATTATTATTATTATTATTTTAATGGGCTTGAATACCGCCCTATATTTCGCCCTAACGGAAGAGGTGGGGTTTATCTGCAGGGCTGAAAGAGCTTTTATTCTCTGCTTCCCTCACAGACCTCCGCTGAAATCTTAAATCAGGGGGTGTAAAATGAGCACATTTATACCTAGCAAATATCTTCTCCCCGCGCCGTCCCCTCTTCCCCGCCCCCCCCCTTTTCTGTTGACGTGGGGAGTTTCCTATCTGCACTTCTTAAGTGACTCTCCCTTTCTAAGGTGAAAGGTAACGCGATCTGACGTCCACGTCTATCTTTAGCAAACAAATTCAATTAAGGTAATAAATTAAAGATCGTTTTGGGGGGGCGGGAGCGAAGGCGGCGGCGGCGGCCTGAGCGTGTCTGCCTGGAACAAAAAAAAATGCCACTCACGGATCATCATAAACTTTAAAATAATAATAATAATGCTAATATCAAAAACAAATCAGTGGCTCGCTGTTGGGTAAGGAAGAGGGGGTGGTCTTGAAACTGAATGGAATTGGAAATGTAAGCACAAAAGGCAGATTTGCAGGGAAAGAAGGGAAGAGAATTTGGGGGAATGGGAGGGCGCCAGAGAAATTGGGGGGGGCATAAACACAGAGAACCTGAGATCGGGTTAGCACAGTGCCATGAAGAAAATGGCGGGGGTGGCGGCTGGAGAATGAAATTAATGGTATATATGGGAAATAGATAAGCAAGGAAGAAAGGAGGAAAGCGATCGGTTGATGTCTTGGGTGATAAGGCGAAAGTCTCCCTCCCCAGTGGCGCTGTCTACTATCTATCTCGGCAAACCCACCCGCTCTGGAAACTGACACGCGTAATTTCGCTCATTGTGACATCCTCGAGTGCTTCCCCAGTTTGGGAAAGGGCTTGGGGAGAGACGTACATTCGGCTGATGGTGTCTCCATCCATCCATCCCCCGTCCTTCCCACCCACCCAAAAATAAATGGGGGTTCTTCCTCAGCCTCCGAACCGAGCCCACCGAGCTCGGCTTCTCCCTTAGTACTAGCAGAAAGCAGCCACGTGGCTCTCCTCCTCCGTTCACACACACAGAAAGAGAGCCCTCCGAAAGCTTTGGCAGGCGATTCAAAGGTTACTGACGCGGCTTGAAAAGAAAGAGGACCAATTTAAGTCCCTCTCCCCAGTTAGATGGATGGCTGGAGCGTAGATGTTTGATTGTGGTAGACCATTGGCTTAGAAATCATAGAATAGGATTCGTGTTTTCTGAGGGCGAGGGTGACCTCTTTTTCACAGCGACGCACACGTGTGTATGTGCGGGGGCGCGAGAGACAGAGCGCGCGTGGGATTCCAGCGTAAAAGCCACGATCCTGGCGCCACCGTTAACTAGAGCACTGAGACTGGGACTTTGCGTGAAGCCCTGTATGTTTACTCGGCGGTAAGTCCCACCGAGTTCAGTACCACGGGCTCCTGAGAAAGTGTGCCGGCACGGGAGGGCGAGAGCCTTAGGCCTGGATTGGAGAGACTCTGGGAAATCCGTGTAACTCTCACGTGTAGCATGTTCGTGGGAAGGGGGTTAGGGACCTGATACCCAGCGTATTCCTTAAAGGTAGGCCTACACACACACACACAGGCCCACCACTGAGTTTTTCACCGCGTCCCCGGTTGTTCCAGAACCAGGTATCCTTCTCTCCACTAGCTTCGTGAAATGTGATCGTGTGCATTCGCCTTCTCGCCACCCAATAAGCTCAGCCACCATAGCCTGAACGAGGCCCTCTTCCTTTCCTACTTTGCCGGACCACCCGTTATGGCAATCGTTCCATAAGAGTTTTCAGGGGTCCCTTCACTTTGTAAAAGGGCCGCCGCCAACTGAGTGCAACGTTTTCTCCCAAACCGGCGCACGCACGTGTTATGCTCAAGCACAAACCGAGATGAAATCCTATCGTTAATTTTCTCTCCCTGCTTATTTAACGCCATAGTTTGTGTGATGGCTTTGAGCCATGCTAAAGATCCGGAGCAGCTTAACCACAGTCCACACACACACACACACACACACACACACACACACACACACACTGCTATCACAAGCACTCTGACGGAAGAGGAACGAGGACCAGTTCTCGATTCCATTGGAACTGAATTACTCCCATTCATTTCAACGGGACTCGCGCAACAGATCGACCCCACTGGATCGCAGGCTCTTAATTGTTTTAAATTCTGCCACGATCCCTCCCCCCTTATCACTATTCTCCCGCTACCTCTCTTCCCATCATCGATTCCTTGCTTTTATGTCTGTGCCTTTAGAAATGATTTCCGTTAGACCTAGAATTAAAACATGTCTGCTATTGAAGAAATGGGGGATTTGATTTTTTTTTAAAAAAGTGTGTGCTTGTGTGTTTAAATCAATGCCTTTGGAATGAATGAAGGTAGCTATAGATTTCCTACAAACAGAAAGGCACACTTGAAAATCCCCTCTCTTGAAAAAAAATAATATGTCTCGTGTTATTTAAAATTTCGGTTCCCAATACACGTGTAAGTAAGTGCACGTTTGTATCGAGGGAGGGTGGCGATTAAGTGGATGGGGGCGGCGGTGTTAATTAAATCTTACTGTTGGGCTCAAGTAACGTCGAAGTGATTGTTCATTCCGAGCCTGCCATCTTTTCGCCTGCGTGTCTGTGTGTGTGTGTGTGAGAGAGAGAGAGAGAGAGCGTGCGCGCGTGTGCGGGCGCGTGTGTTTTATGACGTTTCCTTGCCTCTGACTTTATTTTAAAATATTAGGCGAGGTGAAGAATTATAAATGATTTCGTCCTTATCTTTGCCGCTCACATATCCAGGATCAGAGGAGCTGATTAAGAAAGGAGTCAGAGGCAACGCTGGATTCATAATGATTCAGAATAATGAATTCTTATCTCTGGTTTCCAGATTATCAACCTTTCAGCTTCCAATGTTTTGTTACTTGGGATAATTTATTGCATCTAATACATCACAATGGATCTGATGGCAGAAAGCGATGGGGAACGTTGTGAAAAAGAAGGAGCTCTCTTTTTCTCTCTCCCCCGCCCCCTACTCTCCCCCCTTTTTTGGGGACAGCAAAAACTGCTTCCTTTTTTTAAAAAAAAGCAAATTTTAATTGGGGAAAATATAAAATAGATCTGATATACCCCAAACCGAGATGTTCACTGCTTCTTTAATTAATGTGTCAATTTCAGCACGAAATTAGCAAAATCGACTCGCTTATGTTCTCAGAACGGAGAAGGGTTTAAATTTTTCATTATTTACTTTACGGAAGGGGGGTTTGAAGGGGCGCAGACATACACACACATATCACAGAGCCAAGTTAAGATAAGATGAAATTTGCATCTGTTAAAAAAATAAAAAAATAAATGTATACGGGGTTTTTTCTCCTTTTACTAGTCCCTCACAAATACACACCTCCCACGCACATATATGAAGCAAAAAAAAAATAAAATCGATTGGCTATATATATATATATATGAAAGCACAGAGCCAAGCTGAGATAAGGTGGAATTTGCATCTTTTTTATATTAAAAAAATGTGATTGTCTATATACTTTTTTCTTTCTCCCCTCCCACCCTCATATACCCCCCTCCCCAAACACAAGTACACGTGCAGAAAACCAACAGGGGAAAAAATCGATTCGCCATTTGGACGACCGATTTCATTGTTGTTTATAAATCAGGACCCCTGCCCTCCCCTCTTCTTTCTCTCTCTCTCTCCTCTCCCCCCCCCTCCAAATTCGTTGAAGCAAATCTTTTGGCTGCTTTGTATGCAAATGAACGCGGAGACGTGTTTGTTTCCCGTTTGCCAAGACTTAAAGAGGTATTCCCCTGAAATTATATGCGTGCAAATCGGGGAAAGTAGGGTGGGATGGGGAGAGCGTTGGAATCTGTTGACACTTTGCGACACGTTCAGAGGATCTCCAGCTCACCCCCCAAAAAAGAAAAGCCGCTTTGGTGAAGCCGGATCCTACCCCTCTTTAATCAGGATTAAGTTCCGAGGAAGCTTACTCTCTGGCAGGCGTGTTTAGCTAAGGGCTGCAGTTCCACTTGCTGGAGACCTCATTGGTTTCAGTGAGACCTACTCCCGAGGAGGGATCGGGGCCAAACATCTCTGAAAAGGAACCACCAATCGGCGGAACCTTTATTTTCCTAACACCCACCCGCGATCGCGACGTCCCTATCTTTAGCCCACCTCCGATAAGCTAATGCTTTATTTACTTCCTCTGTGTCGTTGGTTAACCGTGCAGCAGGAATTCCCTTTTTTAAAAAGCATCTTTGTCGTTTGCAATTCGGTGGCGGGGTGTGGGCGAAGGGAAATTTCCCGGCTCGGTTCCAAAATTGGTGGGTAGGGTTTTTTCCCCCCTTTTTTTGGAAGGGAGGGGCGGCGGGCTCGTTGCCCTTTCCGAGTCCCCCTCCTGAGTTGCCCTTGACGCCTCCGGATCAAGGCTGGTTCTAAATTGGCCGGTGCGCGTTTGAAACGCGCCCAAGCTCACGTCAGCCTCGCAAGAGGTGCCTCGCTGGGGCCCTGTGTGTTTTGCTTCCCCCGTCTCGGCAGAGGAAAGGTGTCAGGCTCCCTAACGCGCGGCGTCCCTTTGCCAGCAACCTTCTAAAAAGCATCCAATCGGATTCATTATGGCCTTGATTGCTGGAGGCTTCCCAGCGCTCTCTTCAACCCACGCGCGCCTTGTCTCTCCAAGCAGGCGCGCGTGCGAGCATCAAAGAAAGAAAAAAGAGAGAGCGAGCTTCCTCGAAGGATGAGGGGGCTGGCTAGGGGGAGACACATAGGCAAGGAGGATAATAATCTCACGCTCCTTTTTCAAAGCGGTAGATTGAGCTGATCCTCTCTTCCCCCACCCACGAGGGATCTAGGTGGTCGTTTCTGTTTGCTTCCTTGTTTTGTTGTTCTTTAGTCGTGTCCGACTCTTCGTGACCCCCTGGACCAGAGCACGCCAGGCACTCCTGTCTTCCACTGCCTCCCGCAGCTTGGTCAAACTCATGTTGGTAGCTTCGAGAACACTGTCCAACCATCTCATCCTCTGTCGTCCCCTTCTCCTTGTGCCCTCCATCTTTCCCAACATCAGGGTCTTTTCCAGGGAGTCTTCTCTTCTCATGAGGTGGCCAAAGTATTGGAGCCTCAGCTTCAGGATCTGTCCTTCCAGTGAGCACTCAGGGCTGATTTCCTTCAGAATGCATAGGTCTGATCTTCTTGCAGTCCATGGGACTCTCAAGAGTCTCCTCCAGCACCAGAATTCAAAAGCATCTTTGGCGATCCGCAGAGTTCAGTGGAAGCTGCTCCCAAGTAAGTGAGTGAGGAGTGTTTGGTCCCTGAAGGTTTTCTAGCAAGTATGTTCTGTGACATTCCTCCCCAAGGAATTTCAAGTTAAAACCATTGATTCAAGCTAAGGTATCTTAGATTTTACTTAGGAACATATCCATAGATTGTGTTACCCACCTACACACACACACACACACACACACACACACACACACACACACTCCCAAGGGATGCCATTACAGTATTTGCAAAAGTATTTCAAGTACTGACACATGTGTTCAGAATATTGTCCTCATCCACAACCTAGTGAATTCCGAATGGTTGAAATCATGTGGACTAGCACCCTGCTTCAAACTATTAGGCAATAAATCCAATTGATTTCCGTGGAATTCATTACCAAGTAAATGTGCTTCTGGTCAGGGCCTAGGGCAGCTTAAATCCAGGCACCCTAGTGTCATTGAGCACACTTGGTTTATCTCTCTATTGGCTTAACCTCTCCCACTGAAATCAGCAGGGCTTAGCATTGACTGCAAGCCTTGGGACATTGTCACCCAGCAAAGCTGAGTCAACATGCATAGGATTGTGTTGTCTGACTGTTCTTCTTTGGCGATCACTCATAGCCGAGTAAGATTGTCTTCCATAAATACGGTTTTAACAATGAGTCCATAAGTGACTGTGGAGGCCAATTCTGGACCCACACGTCCTGACTGTATGATGCCCTTATATCCATACCTTGCGTGTATGCGTATGTAGGGAAGTATACATCTGTGTGTGACTCCTCCAGATCAAGCCAAAGTCCATGAGGTCAACAGCACTTTCCACATTCACATTTCCTAGCAACTAGAGTTTATTATGTTTTTATATGTGCTGGAAGCCTTCCAGAGTGGCTGGGGCAACCCAGACAGATGGGCATGGTATAAATAATAAAATTATTATGATTACTTATTGTTAAAGGTATGTTCCCTTTGGTCTCAGAGGTAGCCTATAGCTATCATGACTGGTATCGATAGCCTCCTCCCCCCTGACCCTGTAGATCCCCCTTTTAAAGTCATTCACGATGGTGACCCCCATCACGTCTTGGAGAAGGGAGTTCCATAGTTTAACTTCACACTATGTGGAGCTATTACTTCCTCCTGTCTGCCCTGAGCCTTCTAACCATCCAGCTTCATCGGGAGAAGCCAGTCTCCTTTCTCTTCACTATATATAATTTTGTAAAAGCTGTGCCGTCTCCTAAAGGTAAAGGGACCCCTGACCATTAGGTCCAGTCATGGCCGACTCTGAGGTTGCGGCACTCATCTCGCTTTATTGGCCGAGGGAGCCGGCATACAGCTTCCGGGTCATGTGGCCAGCATGACTAAACCGCTTCTGGCAAACCAGAGCAGTGCACGGAAACACTGTTTACCTTCCCGCTGGAGCAGTACCTATTTCTCTACTTGCACTTTGACGTGCTTTCAAATTGCTAGGTTGGCAGGAGCAAGGACCGAGCAATGGGAGCTCACCCCATCATGGGGATTTGAACCACCGACCTTCTGATCGGCAAGTCCTAGGCTCTGTGGTTTAACCCACAGCACCACCTACGTCCCTCCTACCTCTAAACAAACAAGAACCAGAATAGTCTGCAGCCTTTTCCTTACTGCATTCCCTTAACATGCTGGCTATTTGTTTCTGCCCCATTTCTAGCTCCATACTGTGTTCCCATATGGTGCGTTAGCAGAGCCCTATAACTGGATCAGACTAAAGGCCCACCAAGTCCAGCATCTTCATCTCACTGTGGCCAGCCAGAGGGCAATGGGAAGCTCAAAAGTGGCACCAGAGCGCAACAGCAATCTCTCTCCACTAGTATTTCCCAGAGGCCTAATGCTTCTGTGACAGAGAAGGTGGGACACAGCCACAAGCTTGTAACCACCAACAGCCTTGTCACAGAATTGTAGAGTTGGAAAAGACCCCCTGCAATACAGGAATATGCAGCTGCCCCATTATGAGGATCGAACTCGCTACTTTGCCATTATCAGCCCCATGCTCTTTCCCAGGGGTCAGCAAACTTTTTCAGCAGGGGGCCAGTCCACAGTCCCTCAGACCTTGTGGGGGGGCAGACTATATTTTGGAGAAAAAAAGAGCAAATTCCTATACCCCACAAATAACCCAGAGATGCATTTTAAATAAAAGCACAAATACCACTCATGTAAAAACACCAGGCAGGCCCCACAAATAAGCCAGAGATTCATATTAAATACAGTGGTACCTCGGGTTACATACGCTTCAGGTTACATACGCTTCAGGTTACAGACTCCACTAACCCAGAAATAGTGCTCCAGGTTAAGAACTTTGCTTCAGGATGAGAACAGAAATCGTGCTCTGGCAGCGTGGTGGCAGCAGGAGGCTCCATTAGCTAAAGTGGTGCTTCAGGTTAAGAACAGTTTCAGGTTAAGAACGGACCTCCGGAACAAATTAAGTACTTAACCTGAGGTACCACTGGAAAAGGACACATTCTACTCATGTAAAAACATGCTGATTCCCAGACCATCAGCAGGCTGGATTTAGAAGGCGATTGGGCCGGATCCGGCCCCCGGGCCTTAGTTTGCTTACCCGTGCTCTAACCAACTGAGCTATGCAGGCTGGCATGGCCTCCATGAATTTGCCTACTTGTCTTTTAAAGACATCCTTAGCTGGTGGCCCTTATTACCTCTTCTGGGAGCAAATCCCCTTAGTTTAACTACGGGAAGCTCTAGTATCAGAGAGAGAAAACAACAACTGATCTCTATCCACTTTCTCCCACTCAGGAGTGCAACGTGCATGGCCATGGCACCGAAATTTGTGGGTGCCCAGCCCCTTAGTGGGGAATTTTGTGGGTGCTCAGGCGCCCAGGACCCCATGGCATTGGCAACTAGGCTCCCACTCATGCCTAATTGAGAGCCAGTGTGGTGTAGTGGTTAAGAGCGGTGGACTTGTAATCTGGTGAACCGGATTCGCCTCCCCGCTCCTCCATATGCAGCTGCTGGGTGACCTTGGGCCAGTCACGCTTCTCTGAAGTCTCTCAGCCCCACTCACCTCACAGAGTGTTTCTTGTGGGGGAGGAAGGGAAAGGAGAATGTTAGCCGCTTTGAGACTCCTTCGGGTAGTAATAAAGCGAGATATCAAATCCAAACTCTTCTTCTTCTTCTTCTTGCACCTCAACCACGTCTTCCCCTTCTCCCCTAACATCAAAAGCCTCGGGACCATTTCTCACAGGGGAGATGTTCCAGATCCTTTACGGTTTTGGTTGCCCTTTGCATCGATTATTTAATGACAGTACTGCAAATATGGATGGGTATGGCATTCTCAAGATACCTTTGCGCATTGCATCCTCTGCGGTACATACCAGGTGCAATATAACTAGATGGAATTTAGATAATCTTTAATCAAAACCCATAAAGGCAATATCCCCCCACCGTGACTCACAGAGGACCTATCCTCCTGGACGTTTTCCCGCGCTTGGATGCATGTTTCATTTTCTCGCATTATCTCCGCTCTTAAACTCGCCTCCTCGGTTGCGCTGCCAAGCGCCATTTGCATAATATTTGCAGTTGTAATTAGCTGATGAGCATCTCCCGGTCTTCCTCCCCTCCCCTCCTCTCCCTCTTCCCCCCGCCCTTTGTTTTGCCTGCAGTTTGGGTCTTCAGAGGCTGGCAAGCCTTTTTTTTTTTTGCTCTTCCAATATTATGACTGTCCCCGATAGGATATTGAATATCTCACATCTGCCGTTCATTAAAAAAAAGGAAAGAAAGAAAACACCACCATCCCCTTACCAGAAAATTTCAAAAAGGGAGGGGGGAAGGCGAGCGTGCATAGGAGAGTCCTTCCCCACAGACAAAATGGGAGGAAGACTTTGGGCGAGACCCAACACTGGACACACTCAGAATGGGCCCATTGAAATCAATGGGCAATTTAACACTCTGAGCATGGCTAAGGTTGATCGTCACCCGCTATCAGGCGCCATCCGATCACTGAAGGAGAAAAATAAAACCTCACAATGTCGGCAAGTTTCCTTTGATGTGCATCCGCAGAGCTGTGAAGTTTTGTCTTAGTGGGACATTTCCAGGTAAGGCGGAGACCCTAAACGCTCGCGGGACTGGAAAGAAAATACTAGGGCTAGGGGTTGGTTCACACGTGACGGCGTCATTCTCGGGTGTTGACTTGCACGTGTGAATGGTCCCGAGACGAGCAAACCCCGCCACTGGGCCTTTCCCGCTTGGGATGGCCATCAAGGGACAAGTTCAAGAGGCTGTTCCAGTAGTCCGGAGGATGCACGTTTTCGGCTCTCGAACCTGTGCCCTTTCAGACGTTGTTGAACTACAGCTCCCATCACCCCTGCCCATTGGTCGTGCTGACTGGGGTTGAGGGAGGTGGCAGTCGAACAGCATCTAGAGGGACACAGGTTCCCAGACGCGAGCATTCCATTCTCTTCACACGTGACGTCTCCCCTCCAAGGACGTGCACGCTCCAGACCCCGTTTTACCCGGAGGTTGAACCCCCCTGGAATACTCAGGACTCTTCCAGCGCCATTGTACGCTGTTGTAGGTGAAATGTCGCGCGTGAAAGGCAGGTTAAATTCAAGGCATTTTACTATCCAGACGCCCCCGCAACCAGGGCAATCCCCACTAGCGTGCCAGCCCAAAACTCATTTATCGAAAGTTAAGTCAGTGCATTGCAGCTCGGCAGGAGAACTTACTGCCTTTCATGTGGGCACCTCAGTGATTCCTCGTATTGAACCCTTTCACTCCGAAGGACTTGCATTTAAATTAAACCTGTTTAATTCTATTGAAACCCATGGGTCGAATTGAGTAGGCTCAAAACGCAACTTCCGATGAACCGATCTGCACTTCCTGACACCATCCTCTCCTGCCCTCGCCACCAAGGGTCTAATTCGGAACCTATCCGGACCAATGTTCTTTTACTCAGCATTAATGAATCTGGAGTTCCGGGCGCCATCCGATTTAGGTCTTGGCCATAGCTAAGGTTGAATCGAATCCGCTTAGCCCTAGACGAAAATTGGAGCGTGTGTGTGTGTGTATGTGGGTGGGTGGGTTGGAAATCTACCCCGTACAAAGAAAGAAAGAAGCAAGAACCATCACTCAGAGGAGTAATATACAGAATTAAGTGGATTCCTATATACTAAATAATCCCGATCCTAAATCTTCTGCTTTGGGTCAATGGATTACATTAAAAAAAACCAAGGACTATAAGCCAGTTAACATGAAATTCTTGGGATGAAACCGAAGTCTCCTTTTTTTCCTAAGGGAAAAGAAACAACAAAAATGTGATTGTAAGCCACTTGGTGACCGAGACCTGTTTTTTAAACCCATTATAGAAGTCTGGACAGCGCTAAACCCACTAAAAGATCTAACAGCGGCAACAATCGCCAACTGTGCTGTGAATTTGACTGGTGTAGAGATCGCAACCATATTGAGTACTGTATTGGCTTAAACTCAACCGCCTTGGCTCTAGTCTAGTAGGACCAAGCTACCAGCCTTCTAAGGTGACTGGAATTAACAGGCCTGAAAGCAGCCTCAAGAGGAATGAATTTGCATTCATTAACTGAGTTGGGGCTGGTGTGGAAGAATATGCAATTGCTTTAGAGCAGGCATGGGGAACTTTTGGCCCTCCAGGCGTTGCTGAACTACAACTCCCGCCAGACCAGCCAATGGCCTGGGAGGATGGGAATTGTAGTTCGTCAACATCTGCAGGGCGAAAGGTTCTCCCGTGCCTGCTTGGCTTAGAAGACTGAAGAGATCTTTTTTTTGCATGCGTCACATACCGTTTACTCTCGAGTAGTCACATTAAGAGGCAGAAGGGGCGGAACCAGACTAAGGAGACCGTGGTGTGGAGAACCGTCGCTCTTACTTACTTACTTACTTATTAAATATAGACCGCTTTATCATTAAAAAAATATCAAAACAGTTTACAACTTTCCCCTTCGGATTTTATACTCTTCCAAAACACTCTAAAGGAAAACTTTGCACCGGATACTTCTTTTAAAAAGTAATTTTAAAAGTCTGACGACGAGCTCCCACGCATATTTAAGATGAACCGCCTCTCGATCCTTATAAATACGCTTGGACTCGATCCAGTCACAGAGAGACACTTAACGATGTAATCCTACCCATGTCTTCTCAGAAGTAAATTCCATTGAATTCAGTGGGATTTGCAGCCTTGCGATGACGTTTTATATGTTTTACTCAGAAGTAAGCCCTTTGCACTCAATAGGGCTTACTCACGAGTAAGTGGGTA
This sequence comes from Podarcis raffonei, assembly GCF_027172205.1. Taxonomy (NCBI): domain Eukaryota; kingdom Metazoa; phylum Chordata; class Lepidosauria; order Squamata; family Lacertidae; genus Podarcis; species Podarcis raffonei. The sequence goes on from NC_070611.1 coordinate 67,514,973, forward strand.
CAGAACCCTTAAGTTCTGTTGCGTTTAACCGCAGAGATTTAAGCCCCTGGACTCATCAGGAATGGAGATAGTTTCACTTTCGCTGGGTGGGGCTCAATACTGAGTGAAAGTAAAAAGTCCCGTTTTTAGTAACTCAGCCTATTATTGGGTGGCGATCCAATCAGGGCAAGGAAACCTTTGTCACTGATTGCAGAAAATATATCTGTTTATTGCATTGTTGGATGGAAATTAGTCATTTGAAAACTCACTTAGAACCTAGTTTATATCTATGATCAGTGATACATATATATTTATGTAGCGAACATTCATCTTAAAGACGCTGGACAAAATATCCAGACTGAAGGAAGGACTTTGACTGCCCCGCTGATTTCATTGGGGTGATTTAAGGCTGCAGTCCTTCACTAGATTTTACTGAAATCAATTAAGTTGCCTGTTTGAGAATAAACACTCCATTGAAATCAAGAAAACACACACATTTTTTCCTTTCAGTAATCTTTCACATTGCTATCTGTGGTTGAAATCTTATATGCTTTTACTTGGGAGTAAGGTTGTTTGAAAGGATGGGGCCTGCTTCTGTTAAAAGGGATCAGGTGGTTAAAAGGGCCCAGTTTTGGTCAGACTGGGGCCTTCATCAGGATGGCTTCTGCAAAGGTAATTCCAATTTGACTAACCTTTTAGAGTTCTTCTGCAGGGTAGTGTCAATAAGCATTCTGATAGGGATATCTGAGATATAGGGCTTGCTTGGACTTTCAGAAAGCTGTTGTCAAAGTCCTTAAGTAGAGGCTTTTGAATAAACTTAGTAGTAATGGGGCAGAAACTCAAGTCCTCATGAACTGGTAACAGGAAGCAGAGAAAAGAATAAATGGACAGTTCTCACCTCAGAAAGATGTAAGAGTTGGGTGCTCAAAGGATTTGTGTTTGGACCCATGCATTTCAACTTGTTCGGGGTTATGTATTTTGAACTTTATAGTTCCCATGAGCCCTAGGCAGCTGTGGGAATTGTAGTTTGAAATAGCTGGGGGGCACCAGGTTGATGAATGCTGACTCAAATTAGAGGCAAACAGGGAGGCAGCTGTGTTTAGAGCATAGTTGTCAACTTTTCCTTTTTCTTGCGAGGAATCCTATTCGGAATAAGGGAATTTCCCTTTTAAAAAGGGGGAAACGTTGACAGCTATGGTTTACAGACCACACAAAATTATTCATGGTAAGAAGAAGAAAATGTGAGTGTGATTGTGCTCCAAAGGGATCTCTCCAGACTGGGAAGATGAGCATAGAATGGTACAGCATGAGACTCCAAGTTGTGGGTTCAACTTTTGCCACATTGGGCAAAAGATTCCTGCATTGCAGGGGGTTGGGCTAGATGACTCCTGTGGTCCCAACTCTGCAGTTCTATGATTCCGCGAAATGAGAGCTGTGGTTCAACACAAGGATTTGTGTAAAGTGGGTGGGGGGGTGAGAACTGCGGGGCTCCAGAAATTGGGAATTGGGAGTTCAACAACATCTGGTGGGATTCAGGTTCCTCAAACCCTGCTGTGAAGTGAAGCACTTCTTCTTTGACGATCACTCGTAGCTGAGTAAAATTGTCTTCTATAAACACGGTTTTAACAATGAGTCTGTAACTTATGACTGTGGAGGCCAATTCTGGATCCACGCGTCCTTCCACAGTGGGGACATTGGTTTCTGGGTGGGAGTTGATCACGGTGTGGATTTGCCAAGCGTGCCTTCCTCTTAGCACGTTTCTCCCTTGCGTCCTGAGTTCGAGTGTCTTCAAAGCCCATGACACCTTTGGTAAAAGCTGTTCTCCAACTGGAGCACACTAGGGCAAGAAACCCTAACCACGTGTGTGTACAGAACTAGCAGGGACTGACCAGGAAGGAGAACTTCGGACTGATGAGATATAGCACAATGAAAAGGTCGACCCTGTGTGTGGCAGCTGTGAAAAGGAAAGGAAATGGAAAGGATGGATAGCACAATTGCACACATCACAACGCCCTTACGCAAATCTATATGTTGCATCGCAGCTAATAAAGAGGGAACGTGTGTGGACTGCTCGTCATCGATCCACTACTAACCCGCTATAACTCTGCGCCAAGGACATAATGCAGAACAGACCCGCAAAGGAACCCTTCAGCAGTCGGAGGGGTCCTCATTCTAATGCCATTAAACTCCAACTTTTACACCATGCACTTTTTTCACCCGTGTGTGCGTAATCTACCTCTCTCTGAGGACCGCCAAGCGACAGACAAAGTGGACTCCAGCCTTGGAGGTGCCACGAAAGACAGCCTCTCTGTCTTGTGGGCTTTTTAAACAAAAAAACTGCAAACTGACTAACGCCTCTGCAAATGGACGCACCACCCACACGCACAGGCAAAAGCGGGCGAGAGAGATTAAAGTTGGAGTAAATGGGAAAGGCGAGAGCGCGCGAGGGAGATCCTTTTCCATTCTTCCTCGCTCTGCCTCCTCGGTGTCTGGACATTTGGTGCTGGGCGGGGAGGCGGAGGCGCGCGCAAAGAATCGGGGCTGTTATTAGCCGGCAGGGTTATTAAAGTCCTTAATGAATGAGTGTTTGTGAGATCCGAGGTGGGGGAGAGAGAGAAGGAAAGAGGAGGAGGAGGCGGGGAAAAGGCCGAGGGGACTCGACTTTCATGCCAATCTCCTGGAACAAATAGCGAACATTTAACGTTTACACCCTGCCTGGCGACTCGCTGGCGCTCGGCGGACTCCTGATCCGTCCCCGAGACGTCCAGGGAGCTTTTGGAGAGGACTAGAGTTTCCAGCTATCAGGTTCTCGCGATCTGCTCCCCTCCGCCCTTCGCGCAGAGGGCTTGGGTTTCAGGGCTGCGCTGGCTCGGGGTCTGCAGCAGCGCCAAGGCGCGCTTCCCCGCGAAGCGCTGTCAAGGAGGGCGATGGTGGTGGCGCAGGGGGGGCCCCGAGGTCAAGGCGGGCTGGGCAGCCGGAGCCGCCGCGGAGGCCGGAGCAGAGGCTTCTGGGAAGACACAGGGAAAGAAGAGAGGCTTGGAACAGGAAGGGTGGGAAGGGGAGAGGCAGGGCGGCCTAGTGGTTTCAGCCCACAGGGGAGGGAAAGATTGGGGTGGGCGTTTTACGCACGGGCTGCATTTCCAGCAACCTGCGCCGTTTGCCAAGGGGCGAGCCTTGTCGCGCGTGCCAGATTCTCCCCCCGTTTCTTTCTGAGAAAGGCAGAACGACCCTTCTCGCGTTACAGACAGCCCCCATCCTCAACACGGGACATAGAAAGCTGCCTTGTACGGAAGACAGTCCATCTGGTTCTCCATGATTTCAGGCGGGGAGTCTCTCCCAGCCCTTCTGCATGCAGGACAGATGCTCCGCCGCAGAGCTGCATCCTTTTCCCCAGACCGACAAGGCTTGGTCTGAGCTGGTTGCCTGAGCGCAAAGAGAACCCCCTTTACCTAACCGCTTCTGATGTTTTTAACAACTCTCTTTTCTTTGATGGTGTATTGCTGTAGGGGGCTGTTGTTTAACAGGAAATATATATATATATATTGTGCCCTAAAAGGGGTGGGGTTTGAACTATTTTCTTAAAAAATGTAAATGAGTTTTAGCCTTCTTTTAACTTCCCTCTTTAAAACCCACTTAAGAACCTGGGTGAGAAAATGTGTATATTAATCATTCATTTTATTAAAGGAGAAGGGAATTCTGAGCGCATAAGTAAACCAAGAGGTCCAGCAATGAGAGGGGTGGGCAAGTTCCTTATGGGGGCCCTCGCCCCTTCTTTTCCCTCTGGTGCTATCTATGAATGAGCGGCCCTCTCTGTCAGCAATAATGGAAACTGTATGACCATGTACTTGTGCTTCAAAGCTGAGATGTCTCTGTTTCACACATGCAAACCATCACTTGGAAGTTGCAGCCATCAGGTGATACCTGTTGCCTCTTTTAGTGGGGCGAGTCTTATAAGACCTGTTTTTTATTTGTAGAGATGGGGGGGTAGTTTTTCATTGGTTGGTTTGTGGTAATTGGTTTTAGTGTTTATATTGGGTTTGTAAGCTGCTTTGGGTCATTTTGTAAGAAAAGGGACTAAATAATAATAAATAATGCAAACCAGCACATAAAGCCCTTAATTTAAAATGTGATTTCACCAATCCTTAGAAGACAGACCAGTCACCAGTTATAGTTATGATTATAGTTATACATTTATTCAATAATCAAATTTCTATTCTGTCCTTTATTGGGGGATTATGGGGCGGTTTACAATATAAAAGCACAAAAATATATAACATAATAACCAATAAAAGGCTGCACATGTACCCCAGTTTAAAAGCCCACAGATAGTTTAATCAGTCAAAAGCCTGGGAGATGAACACTGATTTTGCCTAGTGCCTAAATATATATAATGAAGGCACCAGACGAGCCTCCCTGGGGAGAGCATTGCACAAGTGGGGAGCCACCACAGAAAAGGCCCGTTCTTGTGTTGTCACCCTCAAGACTTCTTGTGGAAGGGCCTCAGATGATTATTGCAGGATGTGGGGCAGTTTATATGGGGAGAGGTGGTCCTTTAGGTATTGGAGTCCTGAGCCATTTAGGGCTTTATAGATCAAAACCAGCACTTTGAATTGGGCCCGGAAACTAATTGGCAGCCAGTGCAATCGGGCCAGGATCAGTGTAATATGCTCAAACCGTCTTGTCCCAGTGAGTAACAGGACTGCCGAATTCTGCACCAGCTGAAGTTTGGGAACCATCTTCAAAAGAAGCTCCATGTGTAACGTGCTGCAGTAATCTAACCTAGAGATTACCAGAGCCTAGACAACAGAAGTTAGGCTATCTCTGTCCAGATAGGGGTGCAGCTGGGCCACCAGCCCAAGCTGATGGAAGGCACTCCGGGCCACTGAGGCCACCTGAGCCTCAAGTGACAGCAAAGGCTCTGGAAGTAACCTAACGCCAAGCTGTGTAAATGCTCCTGCAGTGGTTCTCAACCTGTGGGTCCCCAGATGTTGTTGGACTGCAACTCCCATCACCCCTGAGCTCTGGCCTTGCTAGCTAGGGATGATGGGAGTTGTAGTCCAACAACATCTGGGGACCCACAGGTTGAGAACTGCTGCTAGAGGGTGTGCAACCCCATCAAGAGCAAGGCACCTCCCATCCATCTGGTCTAGGGAATCACCCACTAACAGGGCCCCAGGCTTGTGAGCCATGGAACCTCCATGCTCAAGGGGAGCACACGCGGGTGGCGCTGTGGTCTGAACCACTGAGTCTCTTGGGCTTGCTGATCAGAAGGTTGGTGGTTCGAATCCCTACAACGGAGTGAGCTCCCATTGCTTTGTCCCAGCTCCTGCCAACCTAGCAGTTTGAAAGTACGCCAGTGCAAGTAGATAAATAGGTACCACTGCAGCAGGAAAGTAAACAGCGTTTCCGTGCACTCTGGCTTCTGTCACGGTGCTCTGTTGCGCCAGAAGCAGTTTAGTCTTGCTGGCCACATGACCTGGAAAGCTGTCTGTGGACAAATACCGGCTCCCTCAGCCTGAAAGCAAGATGAGCGCCACAACCCCATAGTCACCTTTGACTGGACTTAACCGTCCAGGGGTCCTTTACCTTTTTACATATACGTTTGAATTTCAGTTGCTGTTGAGGTGAAGGGGACAAGCAATGGCAGGAAGGCTGACTGGTCACTCTTGATAAGAGAATGTAGAGCTAGATAAACTAAGGGTGGAGAACAATTTTGTCCCCAAGGGTAGCACACAGTGGCAAAATTCTGAGAACTAAATTTCAGAAGAGCTGGGCAGCTACCCTTGTGGTTTTCAAAAGAGGTGTGCTTGGCACCTTCATGATACAACTTTCAGCGAATGATGAATATCTGCCACTTCACCCTGACCTTTGGCACCTGAGATGTACAGTGGTACCTCGGGTTACATACGCTTCAGGTTACAGACTCTGCTAACCCAGAAATATTACCTCAGGTTAAGAACTTTGCTTCAGGATGAGAACAGAAATCGTGCTCCTGTGGCGCGGCAGCAGCGGGAGGCCCCATTAGCTAAAGTGGTGCTTCAGGTTAAGAACAGTTTCAGGTTAAGAACAGAGCTCTGGAACGAATTAAGTGCTTAACACGAGGTACCACTGTATATTTTTCAGGACTTGCCTAATTTCTGTGATTGTAAGTTGTTTGAGTGTTGTGTTTGAATGGCTATAAGCTGCTCTGGGTCCTTAGTGTGAAGGACAGATAATAAACAAACAAACAAACTCCAAACAAACAACAAACACAACATAACACATCAATGAAGCACACTAAAATGCATAGCTGAAAATTGATCAGGTAAATTAAATCAAAAGTAGGTAACATCCCACTCCTAATCTTACCCCTCCCCTCCCAGATTCAGTTAAGAGTACCTAATTCAGCAAGTTATATTGCATGCATTCCTTCCTGCAGCAAAGAGACAGATATTTTTATTTATTATTTGATTTGAAAGTCAGTTTTTGTCCCAGAATGGAAAGAATGCACAATTTCCCCCAGTTATATTTAATATAATCCAGAAAAAGAGTGCCAGACCACAGCGGGGGAGGGGAAAGTGGAATCCCCCCTTTGCTTTCCCTTTGGACAGTTTCATTGCAAAGGTCAGTTTCTCTACCATGGCCACATTCCAGATATGGAGCCTTGCTTCCAGGGTCATAGTTTCTGCTAATTTCCAGGCTTTAGCTATCTCTAGCCTAGCTACCATTAATAAAAAGGATATAAGAGGCTGATACAGTGCATCATTTCTCCCTTCCCATACGTTGTATGACCAGGCAGAGGGCCTTCTCGGTAGTGGCACCCGCCCTGTGGAACGCCCTCCCACCAGACGTCAAGGAAAGAAACAACTATCTGACTTTTAGAAGACACCTGAAGGCGACCCTGTATCGGGAAAATTTTAATGTCTAATGTTTTACAATTTTTGATGTGCTGTAAGCTGCCCAGAGTGGCTGGGGAAACTCAGCCAAATGGGTGGGGTATAAATTATGATGATGATGACTCAGTTATTTCCCCTTTATCTTCCTCTCTATCAATATTTTGATTTGCAAGCTCTTTGGGGCAAGAAGCTCTTAAAAAGAAAAGTCATTCTGCAAAGCATCATCCATGCTATATGTATGGCAATCAGTGGGAACTGCAACTATTATGATGGTGATAATGGTGATAAAATAGAGGCTGTAATTAACACTTATTTGAACATACAGGAACATACAGGAAATACAGGTGGTTAGCATGAAACAGAAGACAGGGGCTTGTTCACATGTTACCCTTTAACCAGGCACAGGTGATCTCCCCTTTTGTTAGCGGAGGGCAGAACTTCAGTTAACTATGTATTTTTATTGATTTGGGAGGCCAGCTGCCCCCCTGGCTACGCCTATGTGTGCAAGTGTTTGCGTGGAATAGCGTACATTTGCTGATTTGTAGAGCTCAGTCACTGTGTACTCTGGTAGACAGACAGCTCACCCCTCAATGATATGACCTGCCAATAGCTGTAGGAGTGAGCAGCCCAAGTGTTTGTGTACACAGGTTGTGCGCTCATCGAATGCAACATGCAAACACCCTACAGTCAAAGTCCTATAGTTGCTGTATATAAGTACTTCACGTATTGTGAGTGAAGAAGATTGCAAAGCAAAGGTTCGTTTTTCTGGAATCTCACTGGCCCTTTCATTTGACCATGGCAGCATGAAGGAGGTTAAGGCTTACTCTTACTAGGGAGTAAATGCCACTGAAACTAATAGGACTTACTTCTGAGTAAAACCTTTAAGGGTTGCAATGCATGGCTTACCCAGATGTAAAACCTATGAATCAGAGGGATGTATAGGATTACATTGCACATCTCTGATACACTATTGCATGGGGGGGGACTCCTAGTCTGCTGGTCCAGCACTGTGGTCTAAACCACTGAGCCTCTTGGGCTTGCCGATCAGAAGGTTGGCGGTTTGAATCCCCGCAACAGAGTGAGCTCCCGTTGCTCTGTCCCAGCTCCTGCCAACCTAGCAGTTTGAAAGCATAGAATCATAGAGTTGGAAGAGACCACAAGGGCCATCGAGTCCAACCCCCTGCCAAGCAGGAAACACCATCAGAGCACTCCTGACATATGGTTGTCAAGCCTCTGCTTAAAGACCTCCAAAGAAGGAGACTCCACCACACTCCTTGGCAGCAAATTCCACTGTCGAACAGCTCTTACTGTCAGGAAGTTCTTCCTAATGTTTAGGTGGAATCTTCTTTCTTGTAGTTTGGATCCATTGCTCCGTGTCTGCTTCTCTGGAGCAGCAGAAAACAACCTTTCTCCCTCCTCTATGTGACATCCTTTTATATATTTGAACATGGCTATCATATCACCCCTTAACCTCCTCTTCTCCAGGCTAAACATGCCCAGCTCCCTTAGCCATTCCTCATAAGGCATCGTTTCCAGGCCTTTGACCATTTTGTTCGCCCTCCTCTGGACACGTTCCAGTTTGTCAGTGTCCTTCTTGAACTGTGATGCCCAGAACTGGACACAGTACTCCAGGTGAGGTCTGATCAGAGCAGAATACAGTGGCACTATTACTTCCCTTGATATAGATGCTATACTCCTATTGATGCAGCCCAGAATTGCATTGGCTTTTTTAGCTGCCATGTCACACTGTTGGCTCATGTCAAGTTTGTGGTCAACCAAGACTCCTAGATCCTTTTCACATGTAGTGCTCTCAAGCCAGGTGTCACCCATCTTGTATTTGTGCCTCTCATTTTTTTTGCCCAAGTGCAATACTTTACATTTCTCCCTGTTAAAATTCATCTTGTTTGTTTTGGCCCAGTTCTCTAATCTGTCAAGGTCGTTTTGAAGTGTGATCCTGTCCTCTGGGGTGTTAGCCACCCCTCCCAGTTTGGTGTCATCTGCAAATTTGATCAGGATGCCCTTGAGTCCATCATCCAAGTTGTTGATAAAGATGTTGAATAAGACCGGGCCCAAGACAGAACCCTGTGGCACCCCACTAGTCACTCTTCTCCAGGATGAAGAGGAACCATTGATGAGCACTCTTTGGGTTCGGTCAGTCAGCCAGTTACAAATCCACTGAGTGGTAGCATAGTCAAGACCGCATTTTACCAGCTTCTTTACAAGAATATCATGGGGCACCTTGTCAAATGCCTTGCTGAAATCAAGGTAGGCTACATCCACTGCGTTCCCTTCATCTACCAGGCTTGTAATTCTGTCAAAAAACGAGATCAGGTTAGTCTGACATGACTTATTTTTCAGAAATCCATGCTGACTATTGGTGATCACAGCATTCCTTTCTAGGTGCTCACAGACTGTTTGCTTAATGATCTGCTCCAGAATCTTCCCTGGTATTGATGTCAGACTGACTGGGCGGTAATTATTTGGGTCCTCTCTTTTCCCCTTCTTGAAAATAGGGACAACATTTGCCCTCCTCCAGTCTGCCGGGACTTCGCCTGTTCTCCAGGAATTCTCAAAGATGACTGCCAGTGGTTCTGAGATCACATCTGCCAGTTCTTTTAATACTCTTGGATGCAGTTCATCTGGCCCTGGAGACTGAATACATCTAAACTAGCCAAGTATTCTTGTACTATCTCCTTAGTTATTCTGGGCTGTGTTTCCTCTGCTGAATCATTTGCTCCAAATTCTTCAGGTCGGGCATTGTTTTCTTTATCGGAGAAGACTGAGGCAAAGAAGGCATTGAGGAGTTCAGCCCTTTCTGTGTCCCCTGTTTGCATTTCACCATCTTCTCCTCTGAGTGACCCCACTGTTTCTTTGTTCTTCCTTTTGCTACGAACATACCCATAAAAGCCTTTTTTGTTGCTTTTAACCTCTCTAGCAAGCCTGAGTTCATTCTGTGCTTTAGCTTTTCTGACTTTGTGTCTACACATGCTGGCTATTTGTTTGAATTCCTCTTTGGTGGTTTCCCCCCTTTTCCATTTTTTGTACACATCCTTTTGCACGCCAGTGCAAGTAGATAAATAGGTACCACTGCAGCCGGAAGGTAAACAGCATTTCTGTGCGCTCTGGTCTCCGTCACGGTGTCCCGTTGCACCAGAAGTGGTTTAGTCATCATGGCCACATGACCTGGAAAGCTGTCTGTGGACAAACGCGGGCTCCCTCGGCCTGAAAGCAAGATGAGCGCCGCAACCCTATAGTCGCCTTTGACTGAACTTAACTGTCCAGGGGTCCTTTGCTTTTTACCTTTGACCTTTATTTTAACATCCATGCCAACACAACCTTACAAGGGGCCACTCGGGACTTTGTGGAAAGCATGGCCTCCATGGGGTTGTCCCCAAATAAGTTTGGCCCAACTCCTAGCCGTCTGATGTTCACCTCTAAGGAAGTGGGTGATCTGACACTAAGTTCCACTACACCAAAAACGTGGTATAGTCAGATCACTTCTTGGTGCAGCTAGACTTCTCTGTGAGCCTTCCCCTCCTCAGAGAGGTAGGACTGATTCAAATGAACCACCCCTGCCACTTAATGGATCCAAATGGCTTCCAGAGAGTAGTAAAAGGTAAAGGGACCCCAGACCATTAGGTCCAGTCGTGGCCGACTCTGGGGTTGCGGCGCTCTTCTCGCTTTATTGGCCGAGGGAGCTGGCGTACAGCTCCCGGGTCATGTGGCCAGCATGACTAAGCTGCTTCTGGTGAACCAGAGCAGCGCACGGAAATGCCGTTTACCTTCCTGCCAGAGTGGTACCTATTTATCTACTTGCTGTAGGGGATGTCTTATCCCATGTTGATGGCCTTTCAGCTGCTTCCCTGGTGGCCTGCAGGAATGCAGAGTTAACACCAAGAAGAACTGTTTGACAGTGGGATGGTCTCCCTTGGGAGTTTGTGGGCCAGTGTGGTGTAGTAGTTAAGAGCTGTGGACTCGTAATCTGGTGAACCAGGTTCGCGTCTCCGCTCCTCCACATGCAGCTGCTGGGTGACCTTGGGCCAGTCACACTTCTTTGAAGTCTCTCAGCCCCACTCACCTCACAGAGTGTTTGTTGTGGGGAAGGAAGAGAAAGGAGAATGTTAGCCGCTTTGAGACTCCTTTGGGTAGTGATAAAGTGGGATATCAAATCCAAACTCCTCTTCTTCTTCTCTCTTTCCTTGGAGGTTTTGAAGCAGAGGTTAGATGACCATCTGTCATGGATACTTTAGCTGAAATTCCTGCATCCTGCATGGGGTTGGAGTAGATGGCCCTCAGGATTCCTTCCATCTATTGGTCCATCTAGCTCAGGCTTCCTCAAACTCGGCCCTCAAGATGTTTTTGGCCTACAACTCCCATGATCCCTAGCTAGCAGGACCAGTGGCCAGGGATGATGGGAATTGTAGTCTCAAAACATCTGGAGGGCTGAGTTTGAGGAAGCCTGATCTAGCTCAATACTGTCTACACTGGACAGCAGCTGCTCTCCAGGACTGCAGGCGGGATTCTCTCCCAGCCCTACCTGGAGATGTCGCAACCGAGTGGTAGAGTGGCTGCCTTGAAAGCCTAATGTCCCAATGGCACCTTCAGATAGGATGGTTAGTAATAATAATAATTTATTATTTGTACTTCGCCCATCTGGGTGGGTTTCCCCAGCCACTCTGGGTGGCTTCCAACGAAGATTAAAAATACATTAAAATGTCACATAAAAAACTTCCCTGAACAGGGCTGCCTTCAGATGTCTTCTAAAAGTCAGGTAGTTCTTTATCTCTTTGACACCTGGTGGACCATAAAGAAGGCTGATCGCTGAAAAATTGATGCTTTTGAATTAAGGTGCTGGAGGAGACTCTTGAGAGTCCCATGGACTGCAAGAAGATCAAACCGATCCATTCTGAAGGAAATCAGCCCTGAGCGCTCACTGGAAGGACAGATCCTGAAGCTGAGGCTCCAATACTTTGGCCACCTCATGAGAAGAGAAGACTCCCTGGAAAAGACCCTGATGTTGGGAAAGATGGAGGGCACAAGGAGAAGGGGACGACAGAGGATGAGATGGTTGGACAGTGTTCTCGAAGCTACCAACATGAGTCTGACCAAACTGCGGGAGGCAGTGGAAGACAGAAGTGCCTGGCGTGCTCTGGTCCATGGGGTCACGAAGAGTCGGACACGACTAGATGGCTAAACAACAAAAACCACACACAGAGAGAATCCCCGAATCCATAGCTGCTTCTGATAGGGAGTGCCTAAGTTTAAGTAAGGGACGCGGGTGGCGCTGTGGGTAAAAGCCTCAGCACCTAGGGCTTGCCGATCGAAAGGTCGGTGGTTCGAATCCCCGTGGCGGGGTGCGCTCCCGCTGCTCGGTCCCAGCGCCTGCCAACCTAGCAGTTCGAAAGCACTCCCGGGTGCAAGTAGATAAATAGGTACCACTCTGGCGGGAAGGTAAACGGCGTTTCCGTGTGCTGCGCTGGCTCGCCAGATGCAGCTTTGTCATGCTGGCCACGTGACCCGGAAGTGTCTCCGGACAGCGCTGGCCCCTGGCCTCTTGAGTGAGATGGGCACACAACCCCAGAGTCTGTCAAGACTGGCCCGGACGGGCAGGGGTACCTTTACCTTTACCTTTAAGTTTAAGTAACACAGACCTGGTCATGTTGCCTCAAGCCCATCTTTAGTGAGGCAAAGTCGTGGGCATCAAGTGAAGTCATCTCACCCCCCACTCTCTCTCTCTTTAAAATTAGTTTAATCTCTCCACCTTCCCCCCCCCCCACCCAAGCTTCACAAACTTCGCTTGCTGCAAGACAAGTCAATAACTTCTTTCTAAATCAGTTGCTTAATATCTGGCCCTTGAAGCGGGTATGAGCCACAGGGCTGGTGACAGTGCCAATTGCAGTATTCTCGCCCTTGCCCCACTCCTCTAAAATCAGGGTCAAGCTACTGCCAAGGCAAGTGCCTGTTTGTCCATCTTAGTAGCATCTCTTACTGATGTTCTTCACAAAGGGCGGGGAAGAGCATCCACATCCTCCATACACTCATCATAGGCTTCCTGATATTCCCCATGGGGCTTGATGATAACTCACGTTGGTCGCTGTGAACCTGCAGCTGCTCCCAAGTCCATTTTGGAAGGGATGTAGACATATGGAAGGCTCCTGTCTTCACACGTGATGGGGATGTGGCAATAGACATCAAGAGGAAGTGTGTCTCCTGCAAGAACTGTGTTCCCCTTCTCGCCCTTGTTGATGAATTTCTGGACCTGTTTCACCCCACGCTGGATCTGTTTCTGCTTCAATGCTTTCTTGATAATAATAATAATAATAATAATAATAATAATAATTTATTATTTATACCCCACCCACGTGGCTGGGTTTCCCCAGCCACTCTGGGCGGCTTCCACAAAGACCAAAAATACACTAAGATGTCACACATTAAAAACTTCCCTGAACAGGGCTGCCTTAAGATGTTTTCTGAATGTCAGGTAGTTGTTTATCTCTTTGACATGTGACGGGAGGGCGTTCCACAGGGCGGGCGCCACTACTGAGAAGGCCCTCTGCCTGGTTCCCTGTAGCTTTGCTTCTCACAATGAGGGAACCACCAGAAGGCCCTCGGCGCTGGACCTCAGTGTCTGGGCAGAACGATGGGGGTGGAGACGCTCCTTCAGGTATACTGGGCCAAGGCCATTTAGGGCTTTAAAGGTCAACACCAACACTTTGAATTGCTCTCGGAAACATACTGGGAGCCAATGTACCGTATTTTTCACTCTATAAGATGCACCAGACCACAAGAAACACCTAGTTTTTGGAGGAGGAAAACAAGAAAAAAAAATATTATGAATCTCAGAAGCCAGAACAGCAAGAGGGATCGCTGCACAGTGAAAGCAGCGATCCCTCTTGCTGTTCTGGCTTCTGGGATAGCTGCGCAGCCTGCATTCGCTCCATAAGACGCACACACATTTCCCCTTACTTTTTAGGAGGGAGAAAGTGAGTCTTATAGAGCAAAAAATACAGTAGGTCTTTCAAGACCGGTGTTGTATGGTCTTGGCGGCCACCCCCAGTCACCAGTCTAGCTGCCACATTCTGGATTAGTTGTAGTTTCCGGATCAGCTTCAAAGGTAGCCCCACGTAGAGCGCATTGCAGTAGTCCAAGCGGGAGATAACCAGCGCATGCACCACTCTGGCGAGACAGTCTGTGGGCAGGGAGGGTCTCAGCCTGCGTACCAGGTGGAGCTGGTAAACAGCTGCCCCGGATACAGAATTGACCTGCGCCTCCATGGACAGCTGTGAGTCCAAAATGACTCCCAGGCTGCACACCTGGTCCTTCAGGGGCACAGTTACCCCATTCAGGACCAGGGGGTCCTCCACACCTGCCCGCCTCCTGTCCTCCAAAAGCAGTACTTCTGTCTTGTCAGGATTCAACCTCAATTCATTAGCTGCCATCCATCCTCCAACTTGTACAGCTTGCGCGTCAACTTGCGGGAGGCCAGAGGCTGCGCGATGGCGTTCACGTTGTCCACCAGCTCGTGGTACAACTTATCTGGGGTTGCCTCAGGCTCCAGCTCTCCCCTCGACTCCTGGTGCTTGGCTTTGCCCATGTTAGCTGCCGAAAGAATGTGGAACCATGTGGGGCCATTTCCGCTCCTGACACCCCCCCTCCCCAGAGCAAGGACCTTGGCCCCCCTCTCTGATGTTCAAATGCATCTTGTAATGCCGTGTGTGTGAGATACAACCTTATTGCATTTTAAGCTGCTAATTTGTACACACCCCTTGGCATGGGACAACACGGCAGCCCTTCCTGACAGAGATACATGTCTCTGTACGCACACACCACAAATATCCCTTTCCTTATGCTGGTTCCTTGAAATAAATGCCTTTCTACGTGGGTGGCGCTGTGGGTTAAACCACAGAGCCTAGGACTTGCCGATCAGAAGGTCGGCAGTTTGAATCCCCACGACGGGGTGAGCTCCTGTTGCTCGGTCCCTGCTCCTGCCAACCTAGCAGTTCGAAAGCAAGCCATAATGCAAGTAGATAAATAGGTACCGCTCCGGCGGGAAGGTAAACGGTGTTTCCATGTGCTGCTCTGGTTCGCCAGAAGCGGCTTAGTCATGCTGGCCACATGACCCGGAAGCTGTACGCCAGCTCCCTCAGCCAATAAAGCGAGATGAATGCCGCAACCCCAGAGTCGGTCATGACTGGACCTAATGGTCAGGGGTCCCTTTACCATAATGGCTGGTATCATCTTCTATTTCCTTTTTCAAAATCATTTTCTACCCCCCCCCCCATCTGAGACGCACAAAACACATATTTCTCTTTATTGCATTTATTCATCACTTTCTCCCCCCAAAAAAATCTCAACGTCCACAAACAAAAAATGTATTTCTATTTATTGCTTTTATTCATTGCTTTTTCATTTATTACATTCATTCATTCAATGCAATTCATTTATTGCATTTATTGCATTTATTCATCGCTTTTTACCAATATATATAAAACTCTAAGCATCTTACAAATATATAAATAGTGCCAGCAGCTTGTTGAACATTTAAAGCCGAATACCCGGAACAAAACGCAACAGAAGAAAAAAATTCTGGCAGATCATGATGCAGTAATAATATTTCTACATATATCAAGAGCAACAGACAGGAGGACGGATCCCATATATCACATCACAGAGGACACAGATAGATGCAGCCGCCTACAAATATGTCCCCGACCAATGTGTGTGTATAATATATACATATATTCTGTATCCCACTAAGGGAGCCTTTCCGGAGAAATTTCTCAAATACAGCAGTGTAATTTCTCCGCTGATTTTGATTGACATGCTGTCCCTGGGATCATGTGTTAATCCCTTCCTCACTCAAGCCTTTTCATAACTCATTTCTCTCTGCTAGATGGAAACCCTGATGGTTACCGAGGCAACCATGATAGCGCTAAGCCATTTCCCTCTCTGCAAGGAGACCATTATTCCGCCTGCATAGACCATTTGCAACAAAGGTCGCAGCAAAGTCATCCCCAACACAGCACACGTTTATTAAACTTTTATTCTTTGTTTCCCTCTGTCCGTCCCTCCTCTGCCCACCCCCCAACCTCTGCTTGCAACTCTCTTTTCTTAACTGAGATGCTAGTTTGGCACTTGCATATATATATATATCTGTGAATGAGAAGGGAGGGGGCCCGTACCCAGCACGGCAGGCCGCAATAACGGAGGCAGATAATATTGTTCCTGAATTGCATACACATACAAAATAATAATAAAAATAAGGCCAAATCGAGAACTTGGAGCCTGGGCAGAGCATGTTTACACAGGCAGGCTTCACATCAGTGATTTTGGTTTGCCTTTTGTCCCTTCGGTTCGGTGAGGAACTTTAAAAAAAAACCCAAAAATAAATAAAAACAAGGAAATTAAAATGTTCAAGAAATCGATGTAGGGCATGAAAGGGAGTCAGACTTTTGAATGGCACGAACCATGTTGCTTGAAGGGAAGGATTAATATATTAGCTTTCCCATCCAAAAAAAACGATATCCGCCTTAATATCTGATTATAATGGGTGTTATCCAGCAACTCCTGTAGCCAAGCTGGTGCAAATATGTTGCAATGCTTTCCTTTGGACCATGTCAATGAGGCCAAGAGAGGTGTATTGTCATCTGGGCAGCCCAGGTCCTCCATACACACTGCCCAGGCTTGTGCCGCCTGGAGAGGTCACTTCCGGCTGCTAATGCAACGGTTTGACTTCACCCCTGGAGGCTCACTCCATTGTCTTTCGAGATAGACAGATGCCAACAACAAGATGCCAGAAAAGATGGAGTCCATTTAAGGCACAAGAGTCACCACCTAATGGGGTGGGTGCGGCTCTGTAGATGAAATGATGATAATAATGATAATGATGATAATGATGATGATGATGGTGATTTGTTATTTATACCCCCCTCCCCATCTGGCTGGGTTTCCCCAGCCACTCTGGGCGGCTCCCAACAGAATATTAAAAACACTATAAAACATCAAACATTAAAAACTTACCTAAACAGGGCTGCCTTCAGATGTCTTCTAAAAGTCAGATACAGTCATACCTTGGTTTTTGAACAGCTTAGTTCTCAAACGTTTTGGCTCCCAAACTATTTTTGGAAGCCGAACGTCCGACGGGGCTTCCATGGCTTCTGATTGGTTGCAGAAGCTTCCTGCAGCCAATCTGAAGCTGCGCTTTGGTTTCTGAAAGTTTTGGAAGTCGAACGCATTCCATTCAACTTCCAAAGTATGACTGTAGTTGTTTATTTCTTGGACATCTGATGGGAGGGCATTCCACAGGGCGGGCACCACTACCGAGAAGGCCCAACATGGGCCATGTTGATTGGGGCTGATGGGAGTTGGAGTGCAACAAGAGGGTCTCCATCCCTGTCCCAACCAATGCTTTGAGACCACGGCCCAGAATTCCATGATGGTGGGGTCACCAGTTCTCCCTGAGATTTAGAACTGGAGACTCTGGGGGTGGGGCTTGGGAGTTAGTAGGTGGGACTTGTCAGGTCAAGGGGCGGAGCCCAGCTGGATCAGAGCAGAGGGTTTATGACTGCAGTCTGGCTGCTCCTGTTGCCCCAGGGCTGGAGCCTGATGATCATAGGGTGGAACTAATAGCAATTCCTCTCAGACTGAGCAGAAAATAGCCCACTCTCTTGGTGCTGGCTCTTCCGCCTAGAGTTTTGCTCCTTCCATTGGACGCCCCGAGAAAAATAAGTCTGAAATTCTGATAGTCTTTAAGCACCCAGTGTCTTGTATAAATCAGACCCATTTTCTCCCATGTGACTTGAATGGCTGACAGAGGTGGACTTTGGCAATATGGAGCCCTGAGCAAGGACGAAGTTTGGCACCCCCCAAAAAATATTTCTCATTTTCAAAACAATTCTTCTTTTGCAGGGACAAAATGATTTGATTTGATATCGGAATGTCCCGCTTTTCCTTAGGATGTCCATATTTTCATCGGAGAAATGTTGGTGGCTATGGAACCACTGTAATCACATTTCCACTTGGTCACCTTTTCCTGGTGTTGCACCAAATGCTTTTTCTGCCTGGCATTTATTTTGGACCTGTTATTGTTACCTTAATGATCGCAAGGAAAGGAAATGCGCTGTGATCATGCATGGCTGTTTCTCCGGCAGATTCCCTGTTGCATCCGGTGCTCTACAGTCAGATGACCAATCAGGGCTCTAGAGTATTATTTATTGCATTCGGCATTTGCCATCAGTCATGGGGGTGGGGGAGGGGAACTTAAAGACACGGCGGGGTTTATCTATAAGCAGCTAAACAAACACGTCTTGCTCCTCCGTTATCTACTTGTTAACAAAATGCTATTGGGCGGCTCGAAACATCAGCATTTACTGCGCCAGGGCCCTTTATCCAGGATGATGTATAGAGAGGCCCATCAATTAGTGCAGAGGATTTGTTGATATATCTGCCATATATTCCCTTCTCTTCCCAAAAGCTCCCCAGATTTCTTTATTTTTAATTTTTGCAAACCATGTTGTGGTCCGTCTCATGCATTGGGTAGCTGTTGAACATGCTGTTGAAAGGGATGATCAGTTAAACCATAGGAACATGTTTAAATCATAGGAAGGTTCCTTGTACCTGGACGGATTCTTGGTCCTTCGATGCCAGAGATGAGCCACATGTTCCCAGTTCATCACACACCTGTATGCATTGTGCCAGCACAGTTACTTTGATCAGAGTACAGTGGTACCTCGGGTTCAGAACTTAATTTGTTCTGGAGGTCCGTTCTTAACCTGAAACTGTTCTTAACCTGAGGTACCACTTTAGCTAATGAGGCCTCCCGCTGCCGCCGCACAATTTCTGTTCCCATCCTGAAGCAAAGTTCATAACCTGAGGTAATATTTCTGGGTTAGCGGAGTCTGTAACCTGAAGCGTCTGTAACCTGAAGCGCCTGTAACCCGAGGTACCAATGTACAGTGGTACCTCGCAAGACGAACGCCTCGGAAGACGAAAAACTCGCTAAACGAAAGCGTTTTTCGTTTTTTTAGCCGCTTCGCAAGACGCATTTCCCTATGGGCTTGCTTCGCACGACGAAACGGAAACGTCTTGCAAGATTGTTTCCGTTTTCTAAAAACCGCTACAAAACTGTAACTTCGAGGGGCAACTCTTAGCACGCGGTGCGGTAGCCTTTTTCGAAAAAACCGCAAGACGATAAAACTCGCAGAACGAATTAATTTCGTCTTGCGGGGCACCACTGTATGTTATTGAGAATCTCAAAGCGGACAAGTTCCCCTGCGACTACAGTGGCAAGAATGTTACTTGCCCCAAAATGGAAAGAAACAGAAGTCCTGGCAAAGGAAGAATGGATACAAAAATTCGTGGAATATGCAGAAATGGTGGAACTTACCAGGAAAAAAAACAAGAAATCAAGATAACGAACTTTTTATAAAAGAATGGAAATGGTGTATTGAATATTTACAGATAAATTTTAAACAGATAAAAACACTGGCAGGATTATTGTAATAACCTGCAGTTACATAAGAGCATAAATAAATGAGTAGGTTAAGTGACTTTGGGTATGCAGAAGATATTAAAAATAAATTTAAGGAACCGCAGAAAGAGGGGGAAGGAAGTCAAGTTTTAAAATGTCAAAATGATTGTAAAATCAGTGAAATGTATGGATCTGAAAAGTTGTGTGTGTGTGTGTATCGGGCAGTCTCCTGTTTATGGGACTAGTGAAATAAAAAGGGGGGGAGAATGAGTGAAAAAACTCGGGTTACACATGCTTCAGGTTACAGACACTTCAGGTTACAGACTCCGCTAACCGAGAAATAGTACCTCGGGTCAAGAACTTTGTTTCAGGATGAGAACAGAAATCGTGCTCTGGCGGCGCGGCAGCAGCAGGAAGCCCCATTAGCTAAAGTGGTGCTTCAGGTTAATAACAGTTTCAGGTTAAGAACGGACCTCCGGAACGAATTAAGTACTTAACCCGAGGTACCACTGTATTTTCTTACATTTTGACTTCCCTTCCTTACGTCTGTGATATACCTGTTGTATTCCTTTTATCTGCGGCCATAACCGCCGTTTATTTTCTATTTTCTATTACAACTTATATTTTAGTCATTCATTTATTCCCCTTCCCTTGCCTATTATTCAAATCCTGCTCGCGATTTCATTTGCCTATAGTTTATTTATTTTTTGTTGTTTAAATAGTTATTGGAGTTTTACAAAATAGAGAAGATTACAAAATAAAAAAAACACAAAAAAAGAAAAAGGAATACAAAGAGTACAAAAGAGTACAAAATACCTAAAACACATACGAAATACAGAAAAAGTAAATAGGAGAAATTTAAAAAAAAAAAACAAATCAAAATTTCCTTTTTTTCATATCTTGAATTTCATTTGCTTATTTCCCTGACCTCCTCACACCTCCCTGTTTTGTATTCCCGTTCACATAGTCAGTTCAGCAAATCCTTACCCTCTTTCATTTATCTTAACTCTGTATCTCAACATATTATAACTATATATTTTCATCCGTTATCAGTCCATTTTTACATATTCTTATTAACCTTGTCACTAATGCCGCCTAATTTCAATCCAACATCATTTTAACATTCATTAGTTTTATAATATTTCTGCAGATAGTCTTTAAATTTCTTCCAACCTTCTTCCACCAACTCTTCTCCCTGGTCTCGGATTCTGCCAGTCATTTCTGCCAATTCCATATAGTCCATCACCTTCATCTGCCACTCTTCCAGGGTGGGTAAATCTTGTGTCTTCCAGTACTTTGCAATGAGTATTCTTGCTGCTGTTGTAGCATACATAAAAAAGGTCCTATCCTTCTTTGGCACCAATTGGCCGACTATGCCCAAGAGAAAGGCCTCTGGTTTCTTCAAGAAGGTATATTTAAATACCTTTTTCATTTCATTATAGATCATCTCCCAGAAAGCCTTAATCTTTGGGCACGTCCACCAAAGGTGAAAGAATGTACCTTCATTTTCTTTACATTTCCAACATTTATTATCGGGCAAATGATAGATTTTTGCAAGCTTGACTGGGGTCATGTACCACCTGTATATCATTTTCATAATATTCTCTCTTAGGGCATTACATGCCGTAAATTTCATACCTGTGGTCCACAACTGTTCCCAGTCAGCAAGCATAATGTTATGTCCAACATCTTGTGCCCATTTAATCATAGCAGATTTAACCGTTTCATCCTGAGTGTTCCATTTTAACAGCAAGGTATACATTCTTGAAAGTATCTTTGTTTTGGGATCTAACAGTTCTGTTTCCAATTTAGATTTTTCCACCTGGAAGCCAATTTTTTTATCCAAATTGTAAGCCTCCCTTATTTGATAATAATGAAGCCAGTCTCGCACTTTATCTTTTAATTTCTCAAAACTCTGCAATTTCAATTTGTCTCTTTCTTGTTCCAAAATTTCCCAATATTTCGGCCATTTGGCCTCCATATTGAGCTTTTTTTGAGCCTTTGCTTCCATCGGTGACAACCACCTTGGGGTTTTATTTTCAAGTAAGTCTTTATATCTTATCCAGACATTAAACAATGCTTTTCTGACAATATGGTTTTTAAATGCTTTATGTGCTTTAACCTTGTCGTACCACAGATATGCATGCCACCCAAAAACATTATTAAAACCTTCTAAGTCCAAAATGTCTGTGTTCTCAAGAAGCAGCCATTCTTTCAACCAGCAAAATGCTGCTGATTCATAATAAAGTTTAAGGTCTGGCAGGGCAAATCCGCCTCTTTCCTTTACATCAGTTAGTATTTTAAATTTTATTCTGGGATTCTAGCCCTGCCAGACAAATCTAGAAATGTCTCTCTGCCACTTCTTGAAACAATCCATTTTGTCCAAAATTTGCAATGATTGAAACAAAAATAACATTCTTGGCAATACATTCATCTTTATGACAGCAATTCGACCCAACAAGGAAAGCTTCAAGTTTGACCATATTTCTAGGTCCTTTTTCACTTCTGACCAACATTTCTCATAGTTGTCTTTAAATAGGTTTAAATTCTTAGCAGTCATATTAACCCCCAGGTATTTTACTTTCTTAACCAATGTTAAGCCTGTCTCCTTTTGAAACCTCTCTTTCTCAAACGGTGTTAAATTTTTCTCAAGAACTTTAGTTTTTGACTTGTTCAACTTAAATCCCGCCACATGACCAAATTCTTGAATCAATTCTAATACTCTGTTAGTACTAGATTCTGGCTCCTGTAACGTCAATACTAAGTCATCTGCAAAAGCTTTCAATTTGTACTGTTTAGCTCCGACCTGTATACCTTTAATCAGACGGTCCCTTCTAATCATATTTAGCAAAACCTCCAGGACCGAAATAAAAAGCAACGGGGAAATTGGGCAGCCTTGTTGTGTACCTTTCTCTATCTTAAATTCCTCTGTCACCACGTTATTAACTATTAATTTAGCCTTTTGTTCTGAGTAAATTGCACTTATGCCATTTTCAAACCCTTGACCAACCCCCATCCCCTGAAGATTTTTCTTCATGAAACTCCAAGAAATATTATCAAAGGCTTTCTCCGCATCCACAAAGATTAAGACTGCTTTAGTATTAATGTTCACTTGCAACTTCTCCAGAATGTTAATTATATTCCTCGTATTGTCAGACAAGTGTCTACCTCATTTGCCTATAGTTTATTCTCAAGTAGTCTGAAAAGAACCTCCCCTCTTCAACAAAGTTCTCATCTTGTTGATCTCTTCTTTTTGCTTTCAACTTTGCCATCTCTGCATTAACTTTAAAATCCATTCTTCTTTCGTTGAGACTTCTTCTTCCTTCCACTTCTGCACATACAAGATTCTGATTGTAGCAGGATACATAAACAACTTAACCATCTCTTTTGGGATCTCCGCCCAAGAACTTGTATTGTTATGTTGGCTTTAGAAATGTGACATTTTTTCCCCACCAACCAGTTTTTCCTTAATATGCCATGGATATGTTTAACCCTCTGCTTTTACACTAAATCCCAGCTTGTTATATTTCCTGCCAAAGTGTGAGTTTATAAAAATGTAAATAAATAAAGAGAGAGGTTCGGTGTTAATCATATACTCAGAGTAGACCCACCAAAATCAATGGACTGGAGTAACTTAAAGCTATTATTTTCCCATAGGCCTGCCCTGACTATAACTTAATTGGATAACACCCCTTGGCTTTGAAGCAGCTAACATTGATTAAGATCGCAGCTCATTTTTAGAGACTCACCCATATCAACTTTAAAGTCAGCAATAATTAAAAGAGAAACCAGGAAGCCAGCTAAGTTGGGGAGAGGATGACTAAAATTGGAAAACCTCACTTCTAAGAAAGCAGTTTCGAAGGGACAATGATCATGCATCTTATGACATCTCTTGTAGTCAAACTTAGCTCTGAACTCTTGTGATGAAACCTTTCAAGTACCCAGGAACACTTAGGGTTTGAAAGATCAAAACCAGAACTACCCAAGATACAGTCCAGTAATGACATACCCTCCACCATTTCTCTGATGAAATAAGAGTGTCCTATTCCGTAATAACAACAACAGCAACAATGATTTTATTATTTATACCCCACTCATCTGACTAGCAAATAGAAGGGGAAGAAATGGAGGCAGTGAGAGATTTTACTTTCTTCGGCTCCATGATCACTGCAGATGGTGACAGCAGTCACAAAATTAGAATACGCCGGCTTCTTGGAAGAAAAGCAATGACAAACATAGACAGCATCTTAAAAAGCAGAGACATCACCTTGCCAACAAAGGTCCGTATAGTTAAAGCTATGGTTTTCCCAGTAGTGATGTATGGAAGTGAAAGCTGGACTATAAAGAAGGCTGATCGCCGAAGAATTGATGCTTTTGAACTATGGTGCTGGAGGAGACTCTTGAGAGTCCAATGGACTGCAAGAAGATCAAACCTCTCCATTCTGAAGGAAATCAGCCCTGGGTGCTCACTGGAAGGACAGATCGTGAAGCTGAGGCTCCAAGACTTTGGCCACCTCATGAGAAGAGAAGACTCCCTGGAAAAGACCCTGATGTTGGGAAAGATGGAGGGCACAAGGAGAAGGGGACGACAGAGGATGAGATGCTTGGATAGTGTTCTCGAAGGTACCAGCATGAGTTTGACCAAACTGCGGGAGGCAGTGGAAGACAGGAGTGCCTGGCGTGCTCTGATCCATGGGGTCACGAAGAGTCGGACACAACTAAACGACTAAACAACAACAACATCTGACTAGGTTGCCCCAGCAACTCTGGGAAGCTTCCAGCATATACAAAAACACAATAGAACATTAAACATTTCCCCATACAGAGCTGCCTTCAGATGTCTTCTAAAGATAGTTACTTGGCTCAAGGGTTGCATACTCTCCAACATTTCTACGATGAAAATAGAATCACCCTAAGGAAAAGCGGGACATTTTGGGATCAAATCAGAAACCGGAATGGCTGCTGTAAATCCAGGACTGTCCCTGGAAAATAGGGACACTTGGAGGGTCTGTAATGACCACAGTGCCTTTTCCAGAAATGCTTCTATAAATTCATAGAGGAAGGTATAGCAATTCCCTCTGTTTCCAGCTTTCAGGCATCACCTACAGCAGGAAAGAATAAGGAAACTTGGGTGAACCTGAAGTTTGCATAATAAAAACCAGTGGAGACTGTTCCCTTAGGAGAAATGGAACATTGCACCATCAAACAGAGGATCTCTCTCACACACACAATATCATTAAAGTGCTGTAATACCACTTTAAACAGTCATAAAGGTAAAGGTAAAGGACCCCTGACAGATAAATTCAGTCGCGAACGACTCGGGTTGCAGCACTCATCTTGCTTTACTGGCCGAGGGAGCTGGTGTTTGTCCGCAGACTGTTTTTCTGGGTTATGTTGCCAGCATGTCTAAGCCGCTTCTGGCACAACTGAACACTGACACCAGAGCAGCGCACGGAAACGCTGTTTACCTTCCTGCCAGAGTGGTACCTATTTATCTACTTGCACTTTGACGTGCTTTTGAACTGCTAGGTTGGCAGGAGCTGGAACCAAACAACGGGAGCTCACCCCGTTGCGGGGATTCGAACCGCTGACCTTCCAGCAAGCCCAAGGCTCAGTGATTTACACCACAATGCCACCCGCACCCCTTTTTTAAACAGTCATGGCTCTCCGCAAAAAAATTATGGGAGCTGTGGTTTGTTAAAGGTGCCAGGAGTTGTTCAGGAGGCTTTCGTATTCCCCTCACAGAGCTACAATTCTCAGAGTTCCCTGGAAGGAGGGATTCATTCTGGGAGCTGTAACTCTTGGAGGGGATTAGAGGGCGTCCCAACAATTCTCGGCACTCTTAGCAAACTACAGCTCCCAGAATCCTTTGGAGAAAGCAGGGAATGTTTAAAGCGCTTTAAGGCATGGACAGGGCCTGAAGAAGAAGAAGAAGAAGAAGAAGAAGAAGAAGAAGAAGAAGAAGAAGAAGAAGAAGAAGAAGAGGAGTTTGGATTTGATATCCCGCCTTTCACTCCCTTTAAGGAGTCTCAAAGTGGCTAACATTCTCCTTTCCCTTCCTCCTCCACAACAAACACTCTGTGAGGTGAGTGGGGCTGAGAGACTTCAAAGAAGTGTGACTGGCCCAAGGTCACCCAGCAGCTGCAGGTGGAGGAGCAGGGAAGCGAACCCGGTTCACCAGATTACGAGTCCACCACTCTTAACCACTACACCACACTGGCTCTCTTTAAAACACATGCAAAGTGCATTTCACTCCTCAAAAAATTCCAGGCCCTGCTGCAGCCTACCTCTCACAGAGTGACAATTCCAAGCAACCCTGGCCGAACGACAGTTGCCACAGCATCCATTTCTGATACAGTGGTACCTTGGTTCTCAAACATTATCCATTCTGGAGGTCTGTTCCAAAATCAAGGCACGCTTTCCCACAGAAATTAATGCAAAATGGATTAATCCGTTCCAGACTTCTAAAAACAACCCCTAAAACAGCAATTTAACATGAATTTTACTATCTAACACAGGCTTCCTGAACCTCTGCCCTCCAGATGTTTTGAGACTACAATTCCCAGCATCCCTGACCACAGGTCTTGCTAGCTAGGGATCATGGGAGTTGTAGGCTAAAAACATCTCGAGGGCCGAGGTTGAGGAAGCGTGTTCTAACGATACCATTGATCCATAAAATGAAAGCAATAATCAATGTACTGTACCATAAAATAAATAAGACAGTATTGTAGATGATAAAAATTAAAATTAATTTTTTTTCTTATCTGCAGTGATGATAGTCATTGTTTGGATGGGGGGCTTTTATCCATTTCCACAGTCTCACAATCAATCAATCAATCAATCAATCAGTAGCTGAACTGGGTTTCACACAGTCGCAAAAACAAATTAACTGGAAAAACCTCAAAAACAAAAACGCAAAATAAATAGCAAAAACAAAAGTGCCAAACTTAATCCGTTCCGGAAGTCTGTTTGACTTTTGAAATGTTCAAAAACCAAGGCGCAGCTTCTGATTGGTGCAGGTGCCCCAGAAACAACAGCTGACAGCTGCATCAGATGTTTGGCTTCTGAAAAACGTTCGAAAACCAGAACACTTACTTCCGGGTTTTCAGCATTTGGGAACCAAGGAGTTTGAGCCCCAAGATACCGCTGTACTTTGAATCGCTACGAGTTTGCCTCAAATTGCATTCATCGTTTGCTGAATCTGCTCTTTTGCCTTATCTATACATTATTGTGTTTTTGATTCTAGTGATTGTAACATTATTGTTTTCCTCTTGCTATTATTCTCGTGACAACCCGCCTCCTTTGAGCTCAGAACTGTTTTTGGAAAAGTGGAAGGCATATATTAAATCAACTTGCAGAAAATCCCTCCAGACTTGGGGTCATTGCTAGACATTCCACATCCGTCCATGCAAGATACAACAGCATGAATGGAATATCAGAGCTAGAGGAGTTGATGTGGGGATCAAACTGCTATCAGGAGAGCCTGTCGGATGTGTTGATGATTTACGGGTGGAAAAAGTGAGAGGACGTTACAGCCCGGAATGCTCACAGCTTCTAATGGTCTATCGTCATATATTATAAAACAAACCAGGACCTACTTTGTGGGAAAATGATTTCTCTGCTGATTAATGAAGCCTGGAAATCAGGAAAAACAGTCTTAAGATGTAGGCACTAGCCTTTATGTATGTTTATCTCTTTAAATTTATCTCTCAAGTTACAGGGACAGGCTCGGAATGAAAAATGGCACAATGCTTGGAATTGTTTATCTCTTTATTTCTTTGCATATAATTTATACACTGTTGATTGCAAAAAAAACAACCCTCAAAAGATAAACCAGTAACAACAAGAAAAAGTCACAACCATACTTTGAAACATATACACATGTTAAAAAACTAAATCAAACTAAAACTACCACAGCTTTCTAAACATCTAGGCTGTTGTGGGCATCCGTTTGTCTCAAGAGACAATGGAGTGCGCCTTTGGGGGTGAAGCCAAACTGCTGTGTTAGCAGCCTCCTTGGGGCATGAAATATACTCGAAGTCGAGTGTGAATTTAATGCTCTTTATTCAGCTCATAGTAGCAATGAATGAAACTTTCCCCAAAACATCTAGCTATATATACATTATTTACACAATGGGCCCCGCGTGATTGGCTAATTCCAGGCTGCTCCTGTAGGCCAATCAGGTTGCGGATTCACCTCCTCCAGAAGTCTGATTGGCTGCTCCTGCAGGCCAATCAGGTTGCTGATTCACTTCATCCAGGAGCCTGATTGGCTGCTCCTGCAGGCCAATCAGATCGCTGATTCACTTCCACCTGGAGCTGGATTGGGTGGCTCCTGCGGACCAATCAGACTGCTGCATTCTGGATCCTATTGTTCTAGGATTCAGCTCAGTACATAACAGGGCACAAGCTTGGGCAGTGTGTCCAGAGGTCCTGGGTTGCCCAGACAAGACCTCCCTCTCGGCCTTGCTGATGTGGTCCAAAGGAAAGCAGAGTACAGTGGTACCTCGGGTTAAGTACTTAATTCTTTCTGAAGGTCCGTTCTTAACCTGAAACTGTTCTTAACCTGAAGCACCACTTTAGCTAATGGGGCCTCCTGCTGCCGCCGCGCCGCCACTGCATGACTTCTGTTCTCCTCCTGAAGCAAAGTTCTTAACCCGAGGTAATATTTCTGGGTTAGCGGAGTCTGTAACCTGAAGCGTATGTAACCCGAGGTACCACTGTAATACGTTTGGCACCAGCTTGGTTGCAGGAGTTGCTGGAAGGAGGCATACAAGGAGCCATTCAACCACCTTAGGGACTCTTGATTTGTATAGGATTTACTCCCTAGCCTTTTCTTCTCCCGAAGATATCCCGCAAGGCAACAGAAGTTTCAGATCAGAGTTTTACTTCTCCTAAATGGGCTACTTTCCCAGGTGGATGAGTCCCATCTGCCCCTTGCTTCCCTCTACAGCACATGCAGAAAGCGCCTTATGGCTAAAGGTAAAGGTAAAGGGACCCCTGACTGTTAGGTCCAGTCGCATACGACTCTGGGGTTGTGGCGCTCATCTTGCTTTACTGGCCGAGGGAGCCGGCGTACAGCTTCCGGGTCATGTGGCCAGCATGACTAAGCCGCTTCTGGAGAACCAGAGCAGCGCACGGAAATGCCGTTTGCCTTCCCGCCGGAGTGGTACCTATTTATCTACTTGCACTTTGTGCTTTCGAACTGCTAGGTTGGCAGGAGCAGGGACCGAGCAACAGGAGCTCACCCCGTTGCGGGGATATGAACCGCCGACCTTCTGATCGGCAAGCCCTAGGCTCTGTGGTTTAACCCACAGCGCCACCCACGTCTAAACAATAGTGTTTTTAAAAGCTCTGAAAAGAGGGTAGTGGAAGGGCTTGCTTTATCTCAATAGGCAGGGAGTTCCAAAGTCTAGGTGCTGCCACCCTAAAAGACTGAGTTCTTACAAATGTGGAATGAGTATTATGAGGCACCTGCAGTAGTGCCAATTCCACCGATTGATGGGGTCAACAGGGCACATGTGGGGTAAAACTATCTCATAGGTCGGGATCAGGCCTTATCTCAGAGGTATTTGCCAATCTCCAGGCACTCGGCTTGATTCCCTGTTGACCTCCCTGGCTGCATTCTCCAGCAAGCGCAGACAAGGTCTCAATCGGCGATCCTACTCAACGTGAGAAGAACACACCACTCCTCCCCTCCATCCCCAGGGAGGGGAAAGAGACAGACAGAAATATATTTACATGCCTTTATTCCTGTCTTTCCAGCAGTACAGAGAATCGTGTCTGTACTCTCTTAACTCCAACAGCAGAGAGAGAATAACTCCTCCCATGTACTTCCAGTACAGGGTCATGTGACACTCTGAGCTAACATCCGGTGCTCAGTACACTGAATAGACTGTCCCTTTGTTCCCACGGTACAGTCCCAAAACATCAACATCCTGTTTGGCTTTCCAGCCACCTGGAGCTCGCTGCTGCATTGGTCCTTTTTCGTAACAAACTGGTCCCAAGTTGTTAAGGGAATTGTGGAAATGTAGCCGGGCATAATTCAAGCTCCAAAACACAACACTTTCTCATTCCTTGTTCCTCTCTTTCTCCAGATCCTGGACCCTTTATGGGAGCCAAAGAAACATCTAACTCCATATCAAGGCAGGGGTGAACAACCTGTGCCTTCTTCTCAGATACTGTTGGACTACAACCCTCATCATCCCTGATCATTGGCCATGTGAGCTGGGGGGTGATGGGAGTTGGAGGCCAACTGGTTGCCCATCCCTGTGTTTAGGAAGGGCACTGCTTTCTTCTGTATTCAGGAGTGGTACAACTGGGATAGCTCAGTCGGTAGCACATGAGACTCTTAATCTCAGGGTCTTGGGTTTGAGTCCCCGTTGGGCAGAATATCCCTGCATTGCAGGGAGTGGCAACTTGATGATCCTCACAGTCCCTTCCAACTCTGCAACACAACGATTCTATGATCTTTGAGCATCTGCTCCAGAAGTCCTCCTCCAGCTGACTGGGGAAGAGGGCCTCTTCAGTGTTGG
This sequence comes from Podarcis raffonei, assembly GCF_027172205.1. Classification (NCBI taxonomy): domain Eukaryota; kingdom Metazoa; phylum Chordata; class Lepidosauria; order Squamata; family Lacertidae; genus Podarcis; species Podarcis raffonei. The sequence continues at coordinate 67,544,831 of NC_070611.1, forward strand.
CCCCTTAGTTATAATAATTTATAATAATAATAATTTATTATTTGTACCCCACCCATCGGGCTGGGCTTCCCCAGCCACTCTGGGCGGCTTCCAACAAAGATTAAAAATACATTAAAATGTCACACATTAAATACTTCCCTGAACAGGGCTGCCTTCAGATGGCTTCTAAATGTCAGGTAGTTGTTTATCTCTTTGACACCTGGTGGGAGGGTGTTCCACAGGGTGGGTGCCACTACCGAGAAGGCCCTCTGCCTGGTTCCCTGTAGCTTTGCTTCTCGCAATGAGGGAACCGCCAGAAGGCCCTCGGCGATGGACCTTAGTGTCTGGGCTGAGCAATGGGGATGGAGATGCTCCTTCAGGTATACTGGGCCGAGGAATGCTTCTGTCCATCAGTACTTTTATTGTTTAGATCGGGATGAACAACCTGCAGCCTGAGGACTACATGTGACCCTCAGTCTAATTTCATTTGGGAAGGGGTAACCCAGACGAGGAGGAAGAGGGGGGAGAGAAACGCTGAAACAAACCAAGTGATGGAAATAACAAAAGGGGAGAAGAGTTTTCTGCAGGTGATCAGTTCAGAGCAAAACCTTCGGGAAGATTGAAAGACTCTGGATATACAGTGGTACCTCGGGTTACATACGCTTCAGGTTACATACACTTCAGGTTACAGACTCTGCTAACCCAGAAATAGTGCTTCAGGTTAAGAACTTTGCTTCAGGATGAGAACAGAAATCGTACTCCGGCGGCACGGCAGCAGCAGGAGGCCCCATTAGCTAAAGTGGTGCTTCAGGTTAAGAACAGTTTCAGGTTATGTATGGACCTACGGAACGAATTAAGTACTTAACCTGAGGTACCACTGTATAAATAAAAATGCACACAGAAGCAAGTCCCGCTGTGTTCAGTGGGAGGCTTCCGACCAGGTAGCCGAGTAATGGACAGCAGCCAAATATTTCAAACACACAAATCAATCACAATCCCGTTGCTTTACATGGGATCCTCAAGGCAGGCAACAGAATCTAATGGGACACAGCGCTGACCTGGGGAACTCACTGCCACAGTACGTACAAATGGTGATTCACTTAGGCACCCTTCACTCACCCCCAGCCGTGAAGGGACAATCCCTGCACTGCAGTCCCACGTGGTTGTGATGTGTGGCTGCCGATATTGCAACCGCTTGGGCGTGGGTGGATTGCATGAGTATTTTCCACTTGACTACCATCCGGAAAACCATTGTTAAGGTGGGTGGGGGAAATCCATGTGGCTGTTTTCTCCTGCTCTGCTTGGGTAGCACACAGAGTTTAAAGACCGCCTGAGCCCTTAGAGTCATTATTATTATTATTATTATTATTATTATTATTATTATTACCACCATTATGTAGGGCTGCCTCTGAAGACGGCTCGGAAACTTCAGCTAGTTTAGAATTCGGTGGCAAGATGATTTGAATGTATTACACCAATCCTGGTCCGACTGCACTGGCTGTCAATTAGTTTCCAGGCCCAAATCAAGGTGCTAGTTTTAACCTATAAAGCCTTAAATGGCTCAGGACCGCATTATCCCAAGGAGTGCCTCTCTCCATATGAACCGACCCAGATCCTGAGATCATCTTTTGAGGTCCTTCTTCATGTGCCTCCTCCACGAGAGGTCTGGAGGGTGGCTACACGAGAACAGGGCCTTTCCTGTGGTGGCTCCCCATCTGTGGAATCCTCTCCCCAAGGAGGTTCACCTGGTGCCTTCATTACATACCTTTAGGCGCCAGGCGAAAATGTTCCACTTCAACCAGGTCTTTGGCTGCTTGACATCCCATGTCCTTTTAAATTTGTTGTGGGAGGGTGGGGGATAATTGGCTCGCTGTCGTTCTTATTTTTATTATGTATATTGTGGTTTTTATATTGTAATTCTATGTTGTGGGCTGCCCTGAGATCCAGCGATGAAGGGCGGTGTACAATTTTAATAAATAATAATAAAAACGAGCCCTGATATTCCAGCCCAGTCGCTGGGGAACACAGGCCTGAGTTGGAAATCAAGTGTTGCCAGTCTCATGCTCTGAAACACTCTCAGGCCCTCCAAGTGTCCCTATTTTCCAGGGACAGCCCTGGATTTACTGATGGGGAGGTTTCCAAGCAGTGGACATTCCCAGCCCCACCTGGGGATGCCAGGAATTGAGCCTGTGACTTTCTGTAGGCAAAGCAGATCCCATACCCAGCCAGCGTGGTGTAGTGGTTAAGAGCAGTGGACTCGTAATCTGGTGAACCGGGTTCGCTTCCCCGCTCCCCCACATGCAGCTGCTGGGTGACCTTCGGCTAGTCACACTTCTCTGAAGTCTCTCAGCCCCACTCACCCCACAAAGTGTTTGTTGTGGGGGAGGAAGGAAAAGGAGAATGTTAGCCACTTTGAGACTCCTTCGGGTAGTGATAAAGCGGGATATCAAATCCAAACTCTTCTTCAAATCCAAACATTTCGCCACTGAAAATAGGGACGTATTATTCCATCATCACCACCATCATAATTTTTTTATTTATAATACCCCCCCACACACACACACCTGACTGGGTTGCCACAGCCACTCTGGGCAGCTTCCAACGTATAAAAAAGCAAAATAAAACACTAAAAAAAGCTTCCCTTTACAGGACTGCCTTCAGACGTCTTCTATAGATTCTATAGTTCAGAGGTCACATCACTCCATACCCTCCAACATTTATCCGTTGAAAATAGGGACATCCTAAGGAAACAAAGGTCCGTATAGTTAAAGCTATGGTTTTCCCAGTAGTGATGTGGAAGTGAGAGCTGGACCATAAAGAAGGCTGATCGCTGAAAAATTGATGCTTTTGAATTAAGGTGCTGGAGGAGACTCTTGAGAGTCCCATGGACTGCAAGAAGATCAAACCAATCCATCCTTAAGGAAATCAGCCCTGAGTGCTCACTGGACGGACGGATCCTGAAGCTGAGGCTCCAATACTTTGGCCACCTTATGAGAAGAGAAGACTCCCTGGAAAAGACCCTGATGTTGGGAAAGATGGAGGGCACAAGGAGAAGGGGACGACGGAGAACGAGATGGTTGGACAGTGTTCTCGAAGCTACAAACATGAGTCTGACCAAACTGCAGGAGGCAGTGTAAGACAGGAGTGCCTGGCGTGCTCTGGTCCATGGGGTCACGAAGAGTCGGACACGACTAAACGACTGAACAACAACAAGGAAACAAATGGGACATTACAGGATAAAATTAGAAACTGGGACGGCTTCTGTAAATCCGGGGCTGTCCCTGGAAAATAGGGAACTTTGGAGGGTCTGAGATTCTGTACCATAGAGCTACAGTGAGGACTGGATTGTAATGGTTATATTTGCAGCAATTGCACCAGAGTTTGTCTTGGTTTGACTTCAAGAGCCCCAAGACTCTGAACACTCGTTTTAAAAAATTAAAAAGTGTCTAGGTTTCCAAGAAGAAAAGTTATGAAGCAAAATGTGTAGGCAATCTTCTAAGTGATATCTGTTAGATGAACCAGCCTGGCTGCTTCTGCCTTTTAGCGAAGTCAGGGCTGTGACTGACAAGTGAGTTGTTTGGCCCACAAGCTATATAGCAATCCCTGGGGTACTAAAATGCTGCTGTTTCCCCCATAGTTTCCTCTTTCTTTCTTTCTTTCTTTCTTTCTTTCTTTCTTTCTTTCTTTCTTTCTTTCCTGAGATCAGGTACTCCCTGCACGTTATTGTCATTGCACAATAAATGTGGATGGGTGTTAAAGACTCTCCACCAAATGACAAATGAGGAAAAGGTTAGAACTTTACAAATAGGTGCAGGTATGTTTCTTGCTGTGCAGAAGCTGAAGTCTGGACACTCATCAAGAATTCAAGGTATATAGTTAACTTTCAACACAATGGGGCACATGTCTATTCAGAAGTAAGCCTCTTTGTATTTAATGGGGCTTACTCCTAGGTGGAGTACTCCTACTCCTAAGGGACGCGGGTGGCGCTGTGGGTAAAAGCCTCAGCGCCTAGGGCTTGCTGATCGAAAGGTCGGCGGTTCGAATCCCTGTGGCGGGGTGTGCTCCCGTTGCTCGGTCCCAGCGCCTGCCAACCTAGCAGTTCGAAAGCACCCCCGGGTGCAATTAGATAAATAGGGACCGCTTACTGGCGGGAAGGTAAACGGCGTTTCCGTGTGCCGCACTGGCTCGCCAGATGCAGCTTGTCACGCTGGCCACGTGACCCGGAAGTGTCTGCGGACAGCGCTGGCTCCCGGCCTATAGAGTGAGATGGGCGCACAACCCTAGAGTCTGGCAAGACTGGCCCATACGGGCAGGGGTACCTTTACCTTTACCTTACTCCTAGGTGAGTTAGGGTTACCATCTGTCTGGAATTTCCCGGACATATCTGGAATACTACAGTCAGAAGCAGTGTCTGGGTGGAAATCAGCAACATGTCTGTGAAAACCTGTCTTGCTTTTGCTACTTTCCCTTAAAAATAGCTAAAAACGGCAAATTTCGCCCCCAAAAGCTCAAAACTAAAAAGCAACAACACTCAGCAACTTTTGTGTCTGGATTTTCACATTTTGAAATATGGCAACCCTAAGGTGAGTGAATTCAGGATTGCAGCTGAGGCTTTCTTAGGAGGAATGGTAGGGTATGTAGTCATATAATATCACCAAGTATAGCAAATGGCATTTATGAAAAAGTTAAGTCACAAACTTACGACTGCCCCTCTTTGCAAAGCTTTCGCATTCTGCATTTGCCACTTGGTGGGGATTCTGTAACATCCACCCATATTTATTGTGCAACAATGTTTGCAGAAAATAATTTATCTGGAGTACCTGATCTCAGATGAACCCCTTCTTAATCAAGGTAGGCAATAAATAAAAGTTTATCTGAGAGTTTTGAATCTGCACATGCTCAGAGTCCTTTTGTTTGTTTGTTTTTGTTCATGAAAACTTGTTGTTGTTGTTTAGTCATTTAGTCGTGTCCGACTCTTCGTGACCCCATGGACCAGAGCACGCCAGGCACTCCTGTCTTCCACTGCCTCCCGCAGTTTGGTCAAACTTATGCTGGTAGCTTCGAGAACACTGTCCAACCATCTCGTTCTCTGTCGTCCACTTCTCCCTTCTCCTTGTGCCCTGAATCTTTCCCAACATCAGGGTCTTTTCCAGGGAGTCACTTTTCCAGGGAAAACTTAAAAGGTAAAGGCAAAGGGACCCCTGACCGTTAGGTTACAGGTAAAGGTAAATAGACCCCTGACCATTAGGTCCATTCGTAACCAACTCTGGGGTTGCGGCGCTCATCTCGCTTTACTGGCCGAGGGAGCCAGCATACAGCTTCCGGGTCACGTGGCCAGCATGACTAAGCCACTTCTGGCGAACCAGAGCAGTGCACGGAAACGCCGTTTACCTTCCTGCTGGAGGTTTACCTATTTATCTACTTGCAGTTGATGTGCTTTCGAACTGCTAGGTTGGCAGGAGCAGGGACCGAGCAACGGGAGCTCACCCCGTCACGGGGATTCGAACTGCCGACCTTCTGATCGGCAAGTCCTAGGCTCTGTGGTTTAACCCACAGCGCCACCCGCATCCCGACCATTAGGTTACATCATGTTAAATTTGTTAGTCTTTAACAAGACTTGTTTTGTCGTGCTTTATTTCATGCACTCCTTTGCAGGGGAAGGGGCCACCCAACCACCTTACTCTAGCCCTGGCTGTAGCCTAGTGGTGTCTCAGCCACTGTCTGGCATCTCTGCCTTAAAGGATCTTGGGTTCAATCCCTGTGTGAGACCTTAGAAACACAGAAAGCTGTCTTGGTATATTTAGCTCATCATTATCAACACTGACTGCTTGCCCTTCTTTCAGGTAGGGGGGGGGGTCTGTCCCTGACGATGACAAGAATTGAACCAGGTTAGCCCTTCCAACCTTAGTGAGCTGGCGGGGCAAGGAGATGTCAGTAAGCTACATAGACCCAGCTCAGGTACGATGCCCATATTTGTTATACATTTCCGGAAGATGACTGAGTTGTCCTCTTGCATCACACTGGTATATCTTGAAGTAGTAAAAGTGTGAGAAAGATTATCTGATCTGAAGTTGAGTTACAGCTCTTGCCTGGGTGTTGATGAAGGGCACTTTGAGCAGAGATAAACAGATTTGTCATTGCCCAAAGAATTAAAATAGTCAGGGGGTGGAAAGCGTACACTCACACTCAGCCTAGGCACTCTTTGCACAACACACCTGGGGTTTGGATCTGGGCCCATGGATCTAGAGCAACAAGTTTGTCAGTAGAGAATCCCAGGCCTGAGTGAGGCTCCTTTTAAGCAGCCCTCTCTGCCTGACACCTCACATATCTTTGCCCAAAACTTCATCTTAATTTTGGAATTTTAGCGAACCATTTGAAATCACCCCAGAAAGTTAACTTGGTTGTGTTTTTGTTTTGTTTTTTTGTTATTTGGTTTGGTTAAAAGATAAAATACTGAGTATAATAAAAGGAAGAATTCCCGGGATGCCTAAGATCCAGGATTGGGGCAACTACTTGCTAGTACTCTTTTATACTCTGGGTATAGGGTGGTAAAATCACAAAGCATGCAGCGAAGCATGGAAATAAAGGCTGTTAGGCCTTTAAAATATCCCCTTCTAAATTGCTTCCAAAGTTCCCCACTTTCCTTAGCAGAGAAAGAGACCCCATGTCTGGTAAGTTAAAAAATGGTTTATTTACAAACTCTTCAAAGGTCAGATTCAATTGCTTTTCCATATTGCGGAAGAAAAGACAGGCAGTACAACTTAGGTTTCAAAACAGTAGATGTTTCTAAATCATTTCCATAAAAACACCAAGTTGGCTTGCTTAAGCCACACACTCTGGGCTAGGAGTGATCAGACCTCTTTAGCAATGGGGTTTACATGGTGGAAGAAGAGGGAACAAATATTTCACAATCTTTCCTGCCAAGGTGCAAGAGAGTGACCTCGCTAAACCTGGCAGGACATCTTACTCTATGGTCTTAACCCCTTCATGCATTAATTAAAGCATGTTGGTTATATAAGGCTGGAAACTTGACAAGCTGATGCTATGGGGAAGTTCCATAACTCAGTGGTAGAGCAGGTTCAGTTCCTGGCATCTCCAGGTAGGGCTGGGAGCGATCCCTATGTGGAATCGTGGCTAGATGCACTGTTATGTACTGAGTTGAATAGGATCCAAACTGCAGCAGTCTGATTGGTCCTAGAACAATAGGATCCAAAAGGCAGCAGTCTGATTGGTCCTGGAACAATAGGATTCAGAATGCAGCAGTCTGATTGGTCCTAGAACAATGCAGCAGTATGATTGGTTGGCAGGAACTACCCAATCATGCTCCAGATAGAAGTGAATCCACAACCTGATTGGCTTACAGTAGAATTCCGGAATTAGCCAATCATGTGCAGCCCATTGTGTAAATAATGTATATAAAGCAGGTACTTTGAGGGGACTTTCATTCCTCCTCACCACTATGAGCTGAATAAAGAGCATGAAATCACTTTGCGACTCTGAGTATATTTCACTGGCGACGAGGATGGGATCCCGCTGAGCTGACTGCCACACACAGCACCGCAGCACCGCCACCTGCCGCACCGCTGCCTCGCACCGTGTATCCAGGCTTCAGCTCCGGGACACAAGGAACTCAGAATGGCAACCGACAGCAGCTTCTCGCCGTTCAACCCAGCATCTGGAGACTGGGAAGCGTACGCCTCCCGTTTCACCTTCCTCCTAGAAGCCAAAGGAAGACGCCAAGAAGAGGGCAATATTCTTCAGCGTCTGCGGAGAGGAGACGTTTGAAATCGCCCGGGCTCTCCTTGCGCCTCAAGACGTCGCTACTGTTCCATACAAAACAATAATGGAACAGCTGAAGGGGCACTTTTCGCCACAGCCCTCAGTGGTGGCTCGTCGAAATGCCTTCTACGCAAAGTGGCAAGCCCCTGGGGAAACCATAACTGGGTTTGTGACCTCTCTCCGCCAAGCCGCCCAGTTCTGCAATTTCTCAGAGCTGGAGAACATGCTTCGTGACCGCCTCGTTGGTGGCCTGAAGGATGAGAAGCTGCAACGATGCCTCTACGCTAAGAAGGACCTAATGTTCCAGGTCGCTCTGGAGGAGGCCCTGGCAACGGAAGCTGCCGAGAGGTCGACGCAAGAGGCACGGCCAAGCCAGCCGTCCCAACCGAGGGTCCACCACGAAGACCTCACCGACGACTCAGGATCCAACAGAGAGGAGGTGCACCGAGTACAGCAGCGCACTCAAGCAGCCCACACACCACAGCTGCCTCGACGAGAAGGAGGGAACTGCGCAAGCTGTGGAGAAAGTCACGAGAGGAGGACCTGCCGTTTCCCTAACGCAGAGTGCAGGCAGTGCAGCAAATCGGGACACATCGCCCGGGTGTGTCGGGCTCGGCCCACCCGACGCCAGGCATCAGATGACCAATCCAAGAGCCCCAGGTCCCGGGGCCCAACGCACCAAGGCAACTCGACAGAGCTCACGGACTTCCAGGTATACCAGTTGCCCCACCCCAACGTAGAGAAAATTTATGTTGACGTACAGATAGAGGGGGCCCCATGCCGCATGGAGCTTGACACGGGTTCAACTCTATCCATAATCTCGGTAAGGACCTTAAGGAAACTGTGTCCTACTGGGGGTCCCAAACTCAGGCCGGCCCCATTCACCCTCTGGGACTTCCAGAAACGTAAGGTCCCCACAATGGGGGTGGGGACCTTCAGGGTGCAATACCGAGGGCGGACGCAGCAACTGGAATTGCTGGTGGTCAAGGGCCCCTACATTAGCTTACTGGGATTGGCATGGTTTGGACCACTGGGGCTAGCCGTCACCGGGGTGAACCACACTAGCTTACAAGTGGAGGTGGACGCCATATGCATGGAATTTCCGGGGGTTTTCGATGGGAAATTGGGACAGTATACGGGCCCCCCCATTGCTCTACAGCTTGACCCCGCAGTACGACCGGTCAGGCTCAAGGCCCGCCGGGTCCCGTTCGCCCTGAAACCCCATATAGACGAGGAATTGGACCGGCTCGTGGAGCAAGGAGTGCTGGAGCCGGTGCCTAATGCCCCCTGGGAAACCCCAATCGTCACACCCGTCAAGCCTAATGGTTCGGTCCGCATCTGCGCAGACTACAAATGTACCATAAACAAGGCCCTCACGGCCCATGCATACCCAGTGCCAGTGGTCAGCCATGTTCTTGCCACCCTGGCTGGGTCGAAAATTTTTGGCAAGCTGGACTTGGCCCAAGCATATCAACAGCTGCCAGTAGATGAGGCCACAGCAGAGGCACAGACGATTGTGACGCACAGAGGAGCATTCAGGGTAAAGCGGCTGCAATTCGGTGTCAGCGTGGCACCAGGCATATTCCAGAATCTAATGGACTCTCTACTTAAAGGGATTCCTGGCGTCACCCCCTTCTTCGATGATGCGTTGATTGCCGGGCCCACACCAGAGGAGTTTGAGGACCGCCTCCGCACCGTTCTGCACCGTTTCCAGACGGCGGGTCTCAAGGTGAAGCGGGAAAAATGTCTACTAGGAGTGCCTCAGGTGGACTTTCTGGGATTTATGGTGGACGCAGAAGGGGTCCACCCGACTGGGGACAAGGTACGGGCCATTTGTGATGCCCCAGTGCCCAAGAACAAGACTGAACTTCAGGCCTTCTTGGGACTATTGAACTTTTACCATTCCTTCCTTCCCCACTAGGGGGCGGTAGCGGAGCCCCTACACAGACTCCTGGACAAGCGGGCCCCTTGGGTGTGGGGCCAGCGCCAGGAGGCCGCATTCCAGGCAGTCAAGGACTTGCTTGTCTCAAACTCGGTCTTGGCACACTTCGACGAGAGGCTGCCAGTGGTGCTAGCATGCGACGCCTCGTCCTATGGAATTGGCGCTGTCCTGGGACACCAACTCCCGGATGGAAGAGAGGTACCAGTGGCATACTTTTCCCAGACACTCAACGCAACCGAGCGGAACTACTCGCAAATCGACAAGGAGGGTCTGGCAATCGTGAAGGGAGTAAAAAAATTCCATGATTTCTTGTACGGGCGGCCCTTCACCATGGTGACTGACCACAAGCCGTTGCTTGGCTTGTTTGCCCCCAAAAAGCAGACCCCCCAAGTGCTGTCTCCTTGCGTCCTCAGGTGGTCAATTTTCCTTGCCAGCTACCAGTATGCACTGATTCACCGTCCGGGGAAGGCGATGGGCCATGCGGACGCCCTCAGCAGGCTACCACTACTGGAAACAGGCCCCGACCCAGCACCTGCACAAGAGGTTATGAGCCTGGAGCTGCTTACCGACCGCCCCATTCAGGCACAAGAAGTTGCACACCATTCCAAGAAAGATTCTGAGTATATTTCATGGACCAATGACCTGACTTGGCAGAAGGCAGTTTTCTGTGTTCTTGCTTCTTACTTCCTGTATTCCTCCACTAGATACTAAGATGTACTTTGATGAAGGAGTTGAGAATTATTGGTTGGAGATTTCAAGTCTCTTCCCCAAAGTACAGTTCCCAGATTCCTCCTGAGGAAGAGAAATGGCTAGGGAATCAAGTGTCGGTGTCCAGTGTGAATATATGCCAAAAGTTTGAGGGTTTGCGTTCAAGGCTCAGCAGCCCAAAGCATAAGGAGGCTGAAGAGAAGAAGAAGAAGAAGAAGAAGAAGAAGAAGAAGAAGAAGAAGAAGAAGAAGGAAGAAAGAAGAAGGGGTTCCTGGAATTCCCTAAGAGGAGCTTCATGTGATAGGAAGTAGCAATCTCCCTTAACTTAACATGCAAGAGACGTCTGCAGGAATCAATATGCAAACTCCACCCACATCACTGTTGCAGCTGCCCTCCATGTAGACAGGAGGCTCCTTGCTTCAAAGGTCACCCTCCACGAATTGGATGGGTCTGGAAACCAAGCCTTATGAGAACCGGTTGAGGGAATTGGGTATGTTTAGCCTGGCAAGGAGGAGACATGATCAGTGGCGTAGCATGGGAGGGCAGGGGGCACAAAATTATGAGGGGGTGCAACCAGGCACCCACACGCAGGTGTCAGCTTCTGTGGGGATCCCTGCCCTGGAAAGGTGGCAGAGCAGTCCGGTGGGGAGGGCGCTCTGGCACTCTTGGTGGCTTGCCAGCTCCCGGTGCCAGCAACCCATGCTACACTACTGGAGATGAGAGTCGTCTTCAAATAGCTAAAGGAGGATGGAGCAAGCTTATTTTCTCTTGCTGCAGAGGCTAGGACCAAGTGGGGTCCAATTATAAGAAAGGAAACTCCAACTAAGCATTAAGAAGAACTTTCTGGTGGTAAGAGCTGTTCAGCAGTGGAACAGACTCCCACGAGAGGTGGTGGACTCTGCTTCCTTGAAGAGGCTGGAGGGCTGTCTGTCATGGATGACCTAGCTGAGGTTCCTGCATTGCAGGGAGTTGGACTAGATGACCCTCACAGTCCCTTCAAACCACAGGCGCCGAGCTGTGCCTAGCATTAGGGTGGGTGGGTGGCTACGTGGGATGTTATGTGCATGTATGTGATGAATGTCACATTAGGAGAGGCCAGCCAGGACGCCTCCCAGTGTTACATTTGCGCAACAGGCCACATTGGTCAGCCTGGGGCACCTTCCCACTAGACCACGTTGTGTTGGGGTGCACCTGCTTCCAACTCTAAAATTCTGCACCTACATGAAACTGCTGATGTGGGAGGTGTCCTTCCCCACTGAACTATCAGTCTTGATTCAAAGATTAAACAAGTATTTTGCTGTGAGTCACCATGTGATCAATGCAATTATCCATTGATCAGGGCCATGGTTACGTGGATTATAATCACCAATTCAGAGAATGCCATCAAGGTACATACATAAGAGTGTTAGATCCTTCTGGATCAGGCCAATGGCGCATCTAGTCAAACATCCTGTCCTCACTGGTCTTAACCAGATGCCTGTGGGAAATGTACAAGCAGGATTCAAGCACAAGAGCCCTCTCTCTTCCTGTTCATGCCACGGTCGTACAAGAGTCAAAGGTAAGACAGGGTCAATGTGAGCCAGTCACGGGAGTCTTTAGCATATGTGCCGCCGGGGTACAAAAATCTGCCCAGTGCCCCCAAATCGTTGAGTCTGACAAGCGCCACCGTTGTGAATGACAAGCGCCGCTGCTGGTGCGTTGCGTCTTTGGCAAATAAGCGCACAAAGTCAGTACATTTCAGTAATACATAGGTATATATGTACAGTGGTACCTCAGGTTAAGTACTTAATTCGTTCTGGAGGTCCGTTCTTAACCTGAAGCACCACTTTAGCTAATGGGGCCTCCTGCTGCTGCCACGCTGCCGGAGCACGATTTCTGTTCTCATCCTGAAGCAAAGTTCTTAACCCGAGGTACTATTTCTGGGTTAGCAGAGCCTGTAACCTGAAGCGTATGTTACCTGAAGTGTATGTAACCCGAGGTACCACTGTATTTTGTTTTTCAAGCTTGATCAAAATTATTTATTATTTCATAACAATTAAACTTCCTTCTGCAGGGCCTGTAAGACAGAGCTATTCTGCCTGGCTTTCAATTTGAACTTAGCCTGATCTTTTATTCCCCTTCCTTCCCTCCCCCTCCCCTTTTTATGAAGATTACCCGCTCTGGGATCCCACAGCTAATTCTCCCCTGGTCTCCTTTCTGGCCCAAATAGGACTAATTTAGCCAGCTAGCCCTGGTTGGATGGATTTCCTCCCTATATTGATTTTTCAATTCTGAATTTATTGCTATTCACTTTTTATACTGTATTTTATGCTGTTTTTTGTTGCATCAATTAAGTGTTTTAAATTTGTTGTTAGTAGCCCTGAGCCCAGTTTTCTGAGTCGGGAAGGGCGGGGGATAAATAAAAATTTAATATTATTTATTATAATGGGTAGATAGTTAAGAGCTTAGGCGGCTTCAGCGCTGGGCGCCCCCCAGAATTCAACACCCAGGTGCCCAGCACCCCTTGCACCCCGGGTAAAGACGGCCCTGGAGCCGGTTAGACTGACACAAACTATGTTTCAGCTAGGATCGAATCGTAATGCTACCCGGAGAAGTTAGACTTTGTGTGGAGGGATTGGAGCAGAGCAGGTAGCGTGACTACCTGAATCCATGAGCAATCAGACATTTTATAATCTGCAGCAGATAACAAGGATGGTGATGAGGAGCCAGGGGCCAGCTCGTAAATCATCTGGATGGGGTGGAAGAAGGGCCAATAATAGCAGTGGTGGAGTCAGCGAGACGTCTTCCATTTGTTGACCCAGCTTCTTCACCGACTTAGTCCTGGCTTTGGTTCAGCAAAGACGGCCTACAGCCCATTTCCTTGCTCCCTCCCTAATCCGGGCAACTCTCTTTAATCTAGGTTAGAAGCAAACGCAACTACTAATTAAAGAGTCTTCCATGGAGCTGGCAGTTGCCAGAGAGTGCTCTTCGTTCCCCGAAGACCACAAATTGCTACCATTGACATATTGGCTGATAAGCATCTCCCATGCAAGGAAGAGATCGTGATGCAACTGCCTGGAGAAAATGCACCTCCTCCTCCTCTTCCTCCTTGTTTTCTTCTGCTACTTCTGGGTTTCTGGGATCCGGGGCCGAGAATGTAGAGGTGCCACTTCAATGAAAGAGGAAGTGAGGGATGTCTCGACTTTAGGAAGGGCTATGGTTCTGTGGCGGTGCATCTGCCATGCATGCAGGGCCAGCCCTATGATGAAGTAGAGTGAGACAGTTGCTGAGGTGCAGGCAGTAGCCAGAAATATGAGGGCCATGTTCCCAGCCTGCGCACCTGGTCCTTCAGGGGCACAGGGGCACAGCTACTCCATTCAGCGCACTAGGTTGATGAAAGCTACAATAAGGCATCTATATCACGCGGGATATACAATCCAAACTCTCTTCTTCTTTTTCCCTGAGCTATTCAAGGCAGCAGAGCCAGTGTGGTGTAGTGGTTAAGAGCAGTAGTCTTGTAATCTGGTGAACCGGGTTCGCTTCCCCACTCCTCCACATGCAGCTGCTGGGTGACCTTGGGCTAGTCACACTTCTCTGAAGTCTCTCAGCCCCACTCACCTCACAGAGCGTTTGTTGTGGAGGAGGAAGGGAAAGGAGAATGTTAGCCGCTTTGAGACTCCTTAAAGGGAGTGAAAGGCGGGATATCAAATTCAAACTCTTCTTCTTCAGAGATATGGGATGATCAGAGCCCCCCCAAACTTGAAGCATGGGAAGTCCCAACAAAAAAAATTATAATTTAGGCAGAATATTTGGACTATTTTATATGTATTTGTATAATTTGGAACATTAAATATGATTTGATCGGATTGTTAAAATGGGAAACTTAATAAAAATCATTAGACGTGCTCCTGTGAGCTCTGGCTGCAAGAAAAGAAGCCCTGGGTATCGTGAAGATGTCACTAGCACACCTGATGTGAACACGCAGGAGAACAGAAACCACTGATTTAATTTGTGGGCATGTAGCATATGAGATGTTCTGATCTGTGCTAATTGTACACCAGCCCCTGCGCCAAGAACACAACGTACAGTGTCACTCTTCCAGTTGGTGCTTCTCTCGCTTTCTTCTCTCTGTGTGAACATACGGATTGCGTGTGTGTAATGTAGATGTGTACCTTCCTTTTGTTGTTGTTTAGTCGTTTAGTCGTGTCCGACTCTTCGTGATCCCATGGACCAGAGCACTCCAGGCACCTCTGTCCTCCACTACCTCCCGCAGTTTGGTCAAACTCATGCTGGTAACCTCGAAAACACTATTCAACCATCTCGTCCTCTGTCGCCCCCTTCTCCTTGTGCCCTCCATCTTTCCCAGCATCAGTGTCTTCTCCAGGGAGTCTTCTCTTCTCATGAGGTAGCCAAAGTACTGGAGCCTCAGCTTCACGATCTGTCCTTCCAGTGAGCACTCAGGGCTGATTTCATTAAGAATGGATGCGTTTGATCTTCTTGCAGTCCATGGGACTCTCAAGAGTCTTCTCCAGCACCATAATTCAAAAGCATCAATTCTTCGGCGATCAGCCTTCTTTATGGTCCAGCTCTCACTTCCATACATCACTACTGGGAAAACCATGGCTTTAACTATACGGACCTTTGTTGGCAAGGTGACGTCTCTACTTCTCAAGACGCTGTCTAGGCCTGTCATTGCCCTTCTCCCAAGAAGCAGGCGTCTTTTAATTTCGTGGCTGCTGTCACCATCTGCAGTGATCATGGAGCCCAAGAAAGTAAAATCTCTCACTGCCTCCATTTCTTCCCCTTCTATTTGCCAGGAGGTGATGGGACCAGTGGCCATGATCTTCGTTTTTTTGATGTTGAGCTTCAGACCATATTTTGCGCTCTCCTCTTTCACCCTCATTAAAAGGTTCTTTAATTCCTCCTCACTTTCTGCCATCAAGGTTGTGTCATCTGCATATCTGAGGTTGTTGATATTTCTTCCGGCAATCTTAATTCCAGCTTGGGATTCATCCAGCCCAGCCTTTCGCATGATGTATTCTGCATATAAATTAAATAAGCAGGGAGATAAAATACAGCCTTGTCGTACTCCTTTCCCAATTTTGAACCAATCAGTTGTTCCATATCCAGTTCTAACTGTAGCTTCTTGTCCCACATAGAGATTTCTCAGGAGACAGATGAGGTGATCAGGCACTCCCATTTCTTTAAGAACTTGCCGTAGTTTGCTGTGGTCGACACAGTCAAAGGCTTTTGCATAGTCAATGAAGCAGAAGTAGATGTCAACAGGACAGGAAAATTGGCTTTCAGGTGGAAAGGTCGAAATTAGAAACAGAGCTTTTGGAACCCAGTACTAAGAATCTGTCAAGAATGTATAACTTGCTGTTGAAATGGAATACACAGGATGAGATGGTTAAATCAGCTATGATTAAATGGGCACAGGACATTGAACATGACATTATGTTTGCAGACTGGGAACAGTTATGGACCACCGGTATAAAGTTTACGGCATGTAATGCCTTAAGAGAGAATATTATGAAAATGATTTATAGGTGGTACATGACCCCAGTCAAGCTTGCAAAAATTTACCATTTGCCCAATAACAAATGTTGGAAATGTAATGAAACTGAAGGTACTTTTTATCACCTTTGGTGGACATGCCCAAAGATTAAGGCTTTCTGGGAAAGGATCTATAATGAAATGAAAAAGGTGCTTAAATGCACTTTTGCGAAGAAACCAGAGGCCTTTCTCTTGGGCATGGTAGGCCAATTGGTGTCAAAGAAAGATAGGATGTTTTTTATGTATGCGACAACAGCAGCAAGAGTACTTTTAGCAAAGTACTGGAAGACACAAGAACTACCCACACTGGAAGAATGGCAGACGAAGGTGATTGACTACATGGGATTGGCTGAGATGACCGGCAGAATCCGAGACCAAGGGAAAGAGACGGTGGAAGAAGACTGGAAGAAATTTAAAGTTTACCTTAAGAACTGTTGTAAAATTAATGAGTGCTAAAATGTTCTGAGTAATGCAAAATAGAATTGCAGCGATAAACAATTGGATACGGGAAAAAGGATTTAAAGGAACTGCCATAAGTAAATAAAATTAGGGGTTGCTGGAAAAATTTAAAACAAGGATGCAGAAAAAGGAGGTATGGGGAAGTCGTTGAAAGAAGGTTTAAGGAAAAGAAGGTTAAGAAAGTATACATGTTTATATGTTTGTTTGTTTTTGTATTGTTTTTTGTATTGTTATTTAATATGTATTGGAAAATTAATAAAAATTTATTTAAAAAAAAAAATGAAGCAGAAGTAGATGTCTTTCTGGAACTCTCTAGCTTTCTCCATAATCCAGCGCATGTTTGCAATTTGGTCTCTGGTTCCTCTGCCTCTTCTAAATCCAGCTTGCACTTCTGGGAGTTCTCTATCCACATACTGTTTGAGCCTTCCTTGTAGAATTGTAAGCATAACCTTGCTAGCGTGTGAAATGAGTGCAATTGTGCGGTAGTTGGAGCATTCTTTGGCACTGCCCTTCTTTGGGATTGGGATGTAGACTGATCTTCTCCAATCTTCTGGCCACTGCTGAGTTTTCCAAATTTGCTGGCATATTGAGTGTAGCACCTTAACAGCATCATCTTTTAAAATTTTAAATAGTTCAGCTGGAATACCATCACTTCCACTGGCCTTGTTATTTGCAGTGCTTTCTAAGGCCCATTTGACTTCACTTTCCAGGATGTCTGGCTCAAGGTCAGCAACCACACTACCTGGGGTGTACGAGACATCCATATCTTTCTGGTATAATTCCTCTGTGTATTCTTGCCACCTCTTCTTGATGTTTTCTGCTTCTGTTAGGTCCTTACCACTTTTGTCCTTTATTATGGTAATCTTTGTACGAAATGTTCCTTTCATATCTCCAATTTTCTTGAACAGATCTCTGGTTCTTCCCATTCTGTTGTTTTCCTCTATTTGTTTGCATTGCTCGTTTAAGAAGGCCTTCTTGTCTCTCCTTGCTATTCTTTGGAAATCTGCATTCAATTTCTTGTATCTTTCACTATCTCCCTCGCATTTTGCTTGCCTTCTCTCCTCCGCTATTTGTAAGGCCTCGTTGGACAGCCACTTTGCTTTCTTGCATTTCCTTTTCATTGGGATGGTTTTCGTTGCTGCCTCCTGTACAATGTTACGAGCCTCCATCCATAGTTCTTCAGGCACTCTGTCCACCAAATCTAAATCCTTAAACCTGTTCGTCACTTCCACTGTGTATTCATAAGGGATTTGACTTAGATTGTATCTTACCGGCCCAGTGGTTTTTCCTACTTTCTTCAGTTTAAACTTGAATTTTGGTATAAGAAGCTGATGATCTGAGCCACAGTCAGCTCCAGGTCTTGTTTTTGCTGACTGTATAGAGCTTCTCCATCTTTGGCTGCAGAGAATATAATCAATCTGATTTCGATGCTGCCCATCTGGTGATGTCCATGTGTAGAGTCGTCTCTTGTGTTGTTGGAAAAGCGTGTTTGTGATGACCAGCTTGTTCTCTTGACAGAACTCTATTAGCCTTTGCCCTGCTTCGTTTTGATCTCCAAGGCCAAACTTGCCAGTTGTTCCTTTTATCTCTTGCCTCCCTACTTTAGCATTCCAATCCCCTATAATGAGAAGAACATCCTTCTTTGGTGTCACTTCTATAAGGTGTTGTAAGTCTTCATAGAATTGGTCAATTTCAATTTCTTCAGCACCAGTAGTTGGTGCATAAACTTGGATTACTGTGATGTTAAAAGGTCTGCCTTGGATTCGTATCGAGATCATTCTATCATTTTTGAGATTGCATCCCAGTACAGCTTTCGCCACTCTTTTGTTGACTATGAGGGCCACTCCATTTCTTTTACGGGTTTCTTGCCCACAGTAGTAGATGTGATGGTCATCCTAACTGAATTCGCCCATTCCCGTCCATTTTAGTTCACTGATGCCCAGGATGTCAATATTTATTCTTGCCATCTCATTTTTGACCACCTCCAACTTACCTAGGTTCATGGTTCTTACATTCCAGGTTCCTATGCAATATTTTTCTTTACAGCATTGGACTTTCCTTTCGCTTCCAGGCATATCCGCAACTGAGCGTCCTTTCGGCTTTGGCCCAGCCGCTTCATCAGCTCTGGATCTACTTGTACTTGCCCTCCGCTCTTCCCCAGTAGCATGTTGGACACCTTCCTATATCTTCCTATATATATCTTCCTATATATATATACAAATGTAAGGCTGTCATCACACAGCCCCCGTTGGAGGATCTGCAGCACCATGACAATAATTCTGCATTTGCATGAAGTCAGAGTGCAGCCCGGATTGGAGGATCTGTAGAGCCACATGACAATCCTGGATCTGCATGAAATCAGGGTGCCATTTTCTTTTCAGTTCTCCACCCCCCTCCCTGATTTATTCAAATATCTGCTGTTGTTTTAAACCACCACTTTTCCTCCTCTGTGCCTGCCCTTCTCACTTCCATGGCCACAGGTGTCGTGCAACTTGCCTTCTCTTTTGCTCCCCGACTCCCCATGGTTGTTGTTTTTTTAAAAAAAATATTTATTGAGTTTTTCCACCTTTATACATTAAAAAATCAAAAAGAGAAAAACAAAAAAGTTAAAAACACATAAAGTTTACAATCCTTATTTTCAATAACATATTTCCCTGACTTCCCCACACCTCCCCTTCTTATATTCCAATTCAAATTGTTAATTCAACAACTTCTTGTCCCCAATTTTTGACCTTTTATATTTAATTCATTTAAAAAACAACAACCAATTTTAACTTATAAACATCAGTATTTAAACATCAGTGCTCATTCTTAAAACTTTTTTCTAAAGTCGACCCAAATTCCCTTCCATGAATTCCCCAATTTTCATACTAATAACAAAACAAAATAAAAAAAAAACAGATTATTATTCTGCACCCTTTGGATTCCCAAACCCCACCCCCCCTTTCCCGGTTTCAATCCCCAACAAATGACCATCAGTCTTAGTCTACTATCAGCCTGGAGACCTCACGTCCGAGGCTCTTAATTCTCTCTCAATTCCTCTCTGCCGGTTTTTTTGGTAGTCCTTAATATTAAACACCAGATCTCGGAGAAGCTCTGTCCCGATAGGGTCCATATTCCTTCCAGCCAGACCTCCATACTTAAAAGTGGAGCCTGAATCTTGTTTCTTACTCCTTTTAAGTCCAAATGTCCCAAAAGCTCCAACTTTCACCTTAATCAAATTTGTAATCCATAGGTCTTCAGATCTCCACATAAGGAGATCTCTCCATTCTTCAATCTTCAATTCAAAACAGATTTTCATCATCCAGTACTTATTTTCCTTTGTAGCCATCATGTCAGGCCTCTGGCTCTCCTTTGTCATCTGCAACATTACATCTCCTCCTTCCTTTTCCTCAGAAACAACATATATCTCTTTCTCCACACTCTCAAATCTTTCAAGTTTCTCTTCTTGTCCAGCTGCATGGACTTCATGAGTCAAGTCCTTATCAAATTCAATGGATTTGTTTACTGTTAAGTCCAGAGTTGCAACATTTGTAGCCAAAACATCAATTTGGCCTTGTAACTTTCCCAAGAGAAGAAACACTCTGTCCAATTTAGCTTGAATTTTTCCTCCTTCAGCCATTCTTGTAATGTCCCAAAATCCCCTCTAGAGGGATTTTGGTTACTTTATCTTCCTTCCAGTTCAAATCCAAAAATCAAGTTAGTTTGTATCAGTTCTTCCTTGTTTTCAACAAAATATAACCAAATTGTAGCAAATATATCCAGCAGAGATAGCAGAAACAAAGTTCTCTTTTTCCTTCTTGACAGCTAATTTGACAGCTGTCAAACTCTTCTTTATCTCCTCAACAGGCTCTCTCGCGGATCACTCCCGGGTCCAGGGGGGTGGCACTTCAGCTCTCAAAATTAGCTCTTATCCTCCAGTAAAATTACTTATACTGCCAAATCGTGAAATTAATGTCTTTTACCCAATAAAGAAGAAGAAATTCTCTCGACCTTAGTTAGCTAGTCCGTGCTTTAGATTATTTATAAGACGGGGAGACGGACTTCCTGTTTGCGCCTTCCCCGATCGTGCCTAATTCAAAAAAAAAAATTTCTTTACAAATCCAATTTCCGTATTACTCACGGGTTATTGCTTTTAGAGTCCAATTGTTCACAAGAAGAAGTCAGCGCTCTCCAACCATGGCATGCAGCTTCACTCCGCAGGAGAAGCAGTCGACTCTCAGCACCGCGCCACTCACCCCGTCCCCCCTTCCGAAGCCTTTAAAAAGGCTCCTTCGCGGGTCGGGGGGGCGCAAATGGTGCCCACCGAGTCACCAAGTTCACAGGCTTCAGTGCCTGTGATTTCTGAGGGTCCCTGCGTCGCCGCAGCGGCAAGACCCGGATCCTGCGGAGCCGATTCCCTCCGGAGCTCGGAGGGAATCCGCCATTAGCCGATGGCGCTAACCCGGAAGTCCCCCGACTCCCCATGGTTGGATTAGACCAATGTTGACGCATCTAGTCCAGCATCCTTTTCTCACAGTGGACAACCAGATACTTATGGGAAGCCTGAAAGCCAGACCTGGGTGCAAGAGCACTCTTCCTACTAGCAGTTACCTCTAGTAGAACATGCCCATTGTGACTGTTGTTGTTGTTTAGTCATTTAGTCGTGTCCGACTCTTTGTGACCCCCTGGACCAGAGCATGCCAGGCACACCTGCCTTCCACTGCCTCCCGCAGTTTGGGCAAACTCATGTTAGTAGCTTCGAGAACACTGTCCTGTCACGGCTAAAATGGCCACTGTTTCTTTAATGCGAATAAAGCTGGGTCAGCATGAGTCAGCGGCTTGCAGCAGGTTGTATATATATAGTGAGAAATGTTAGTCTGTTGCTGAGGCTGGTGTTTGGGTTGGTTGGTTGGTTAGTGCTGGTGTGTATAGTTATTCAGTCGTGTTTTGCACAAAGACTTTTAAGAATAAAACTCTGCAAGGATATTCTCATGGACTCTTTTATGCAGACAAGGGTCCGAGGACCAGGCTGAAGAGACAAAGGGAGGTCAGAACCCTTTCCTTCTTTTTTTTGCTTTGTACAAACACTGACATGTCCAACCATCTCATCCTCTGTTGTCCCCTTCTCCTTGGCCCTCAATCTTTCCCAACATCAGGGTCTTTTCCAGGGAGTCTTCTGTTCTCATGAGGTGGCCAAAGTATTGGAGCCTCAGCTTCAGGATCTGTCCTTCCAGTGAGCACTCAGGGCTAATTTCCTTAAGAATGGATGCGTTTGATCTTCTTGCAGTCCATGGGACTCTCAAGAGTCTCCTCCAGCACCATAATTCAAAAGCATCCATTCTTCAGTGATCAGCCTTCTTTATGGTCCAGCTCTCACTTCCATACATCACTACTGGGAAAACCATAGCTTTAACTATACGGACCTTTGTCAGCAAGGTCCTCCTCATGGATCACTGCCTTGTCATGGTGAAGGGGCTTAAATAACTCAGAGAAGCTATGAGCTATGCCCTGCAGGGCCACCCAAGATGGACAGGTCATAGTGGAGAGTTTTGACTAAACATGATCCACCTGGAGCAGGAACTGGCAAGCCACTCCAGTATCCCTGCCAAGAAAATTCCATGGACAAAAACAACAGGCCCATCATGACTAGTAACCATTAAAAGTCTTCTCCTCCACAAATTTGTCTAATTCTAAAGCCGTCCAAGGTGGTGGCTGCATTTTAACGAGTTGTGTGCTGCCATGAGAGCTTGTGGGCAGAGGAACAGGTTATAGATACTACTAATCAAGGAAATATTGGATGCCGAGAGCCAAGGGAAGAATTGTGATGGTCTTTTCAAGGCTCCACCTCGCACCCATCTGGCTAGCAATCTGCCAGGCTGCACTTTAGGACATCTGATTTGCTGAGCACATGGCTCAACAGTTGCTTCATGCCTTGGAGATGGCAAACAGACCTAAGGCTCCCTACCCCCTCAATTGCATTAAATCAAGATCGTTTCCTAAAGAGAGAAAGAGTGACTGACACCATTTGTTAAGAGAGAGAGAGACGTTATTCAGAACATTATCTGCTTCGTTCTGCAGGCACGGAAATGCATCCACTTTTAGACTTTTAAAAACTTCTGAACAGAGAGAGAGGGAGGGAGGGAAAATACCCCACGGCGATCTAAAGATTGCACATAAAACTATTAGTATTGAAAACTTAGCCAGCATGGCTTCAGTGAACTTCATTCATTAACATTCTTGCTGGCAAGGTCTCCATATCTCAGCGTTCATTTTATACTTTAATTTGGTTAGTCGGCCTTTGTTTAATCGTCCTATTCAAAAGGGAACAAAAGAGGTTTAGGTGATACAGAAGGGTAATGCACTATATTTTATCTCTCGAAAGCTCGGGCAAACTGGGGAGGTTCTGATACTCTCCGATTCTCTTTTCTCCCCAGGACATTTGGAATCACAAATCAGGCAGGAGATGATAAAGATCCCCACTGTACTTAGTGGCAGACACCTTCCAGAGCGGGGTTTTTTTTGGGGGGGGGAGAGGGAGAAGAGAAAGAAAACACTTTGTCACCCACAGAAATTATATTCTCAGCTCTACAGACTGTTCCAAAGGAAGATTATCTCTGCAAAAGAATGCCTGCGTTACACTTTCGGGTTAAGTGCCTGACGCTCAGCTCTGCACAAATGCCTCTCCATGAAAAAGTTGCGATGGAGAAGTTTGTGGCCTTCTCCCCGTGATCTTATGGTGGGTTCAGATGGTCGCTTTCCCCCTGCTCTGCAGCAGGAATGGGGAACCAGGTGGCATTGGAATCAGGGTGTTTTGTCATCTAAGGCAAAGAATAACAATGTGTTTCTTCCAATTCCGTGGACAAAAGCAGCCCAGACTGGTAGCTCACCCTTCCTTTGACACTAGCGATGGGGCATTCTCCTGCAAATACACACCAGAGCAGAAGGCAAGTTTATGGGATGTGAGACTGTTGGGGGGGCACCCAGAACTCTGCCCACCTCTCACCAGTTCCCTCACTCTGACAAGTGGAAGGGCCAGATCTTCCAGCTAGCATGGCCAGTGACCATGGATTTCATTTTTATTTATTAAATTTGCATGCCACCCTTCATCCGAAGATCACAGGGCGGTTCACAACAGGGGTATAGATAGTCCAATGGCTTCTAAAAGGCCCCCGGCTCCCCTTGCAGCTTTTAAAAAAGGATCCGTGGCATGGAAAAAGCGAGGAGAGCAGAGGGTGGTGGCCAACAAAGTAGGGTCCAGTATAAACGGCCTCGGTCCAGTATACCTGAAGGAGCGTCTCCACCGCCATCGTTCTGCCTGGACACTGAGGTCCAGCGCCGAGGGCCTTCTGGTGGTTCCCTCGCTGCGAGAAGTGAAGTTACAGGGAACCAGGCAGAGGGCCTTCTCGGTGGTGGCACCTGCCCTGTGGAATGCCCTCCCGTCAGATGTCAAAGAGATAAACAACTACAGTGGTACCCCGTTAGACGAATGCCCCGCTAAACGAAAAATGCGCAAGACGAAAGGGCTTTCCGACATTTTTTGTGCTTCGCAAGACGTTTTTTTCTATGGGGCTTACTCGCAAAACGAATTTTTTTCCGTGGTCTCCCCTTTTTTTGCCTTTTCTGAAAGGCGCTAAGCTCATCTCTAAATTGCCGCTTATCCGCTAATCCGCTGAGCGCTAAAAGCCGCTAAGCAATTATCAGCTGTTTTACCGCTTATCAGCTGATCGGTTGATAGCGGAGCTCCGCAAGACGAAAATCCCTGCAAGACGAAGGCTCCCGCAGAACGGATTATTTTCGTCTTGCGGGGCACCACTGTACCAGACTTTTAGAAGACATCTGAAGGCATCCCTCTTTAGGGAAGCTTTTAATGTTTAATAGACTATTGTATATTAATATTCTGTTGGAAGCTACCCAGAGTGGCTGGGGAAACCCAGCCAGATGGGTAGGGTATAAATAATAAATTATTATTATTATTATTATTATTATTATTATTATTATTATTATTGACATCCAATGTTAGAAGATTCAGGACAGAAGAAAATACCTCTTCAACACAGCGCATGGTTAAACTATGGAACTCTCAGTCTACCATTTAAAACTTTCCTTCGGAAGTTTTAAATGGTAGACTGAGAGGCATCCCCTATCAGATCGGCTTTGTTCATGTTCTCAGGACATTGATTGCATGAACCATATCCTACTGCATTGTGGGCAGCATGAGCAAGCAATTGATCAACTGACCAAACCCTTACTTGCAAATTCTGACGCCTCCCATATTAAATACCTTCTGGAGGATAGGTCATATGATATTACACTGACCGTGGCAAAGTTTCTTTCGGAGGTTGCAAGACATAAAAAATCATGCCTAGACATAAAAAAATGACTCTTTCGCCCGTTGTTTGGTTGTCTTGACTGTATCTTGTTTTGAAACTGTTTTGTGGGTCTATGGACTGCAATAAAGATATATATAATAAACTATGGAACTCTGTCCCACAGGAGGCAGTGATGGCCAACAACTTTAAAAGATTAAATAAATAAATAGAAATAAATTTTTATTTATACCCCACCCTTCCCGGTTATGTTAGCCGCTTTGAGACTCCTTCAGGTAGTGATAAAGAGGGATATCAAATTCAAATACTACTTCTTCTTCTTCTTCTTCTTCTTCTGACTGGGGCTACCAGTCCTCAATTCTACCCACTTTTTGTGGCAGCCACAACCCTTTAAGTGACAAGAGGTGATGGTAATGGAGTCTGCCAACCAAAGTGGGACTTACTTATTTACTTTTCATGGTGGAGCTGGACCAATGCCAAGTGATATTGAGTGCACCAAGATTCTAGACCCAGAGAGAAGCCAGATTCTTATAGAAAAACAACACAGTTAAGTTATAAACATTCCCTTTTAGGTTTCCTTGAATGCAATGCAGGAGGTAGGATTCACATTTTTTACAATAGTTTATTTACCTCTTCAAGAAATGCAGTGGGATGTCCAGTAACGTTTACAAGTTTTATGGCAACCTTAGTTTTTCTGCTCTCTGACAATGGACACAGATAACATACACCTCATGAACACTCTGCATTTGCCTTTAAAAAAAAAAGGATCAATGTAAAAAGGCTCACAAAACAACTACAGCTCCAAAGGAGGAAAAGTTGTGGCTGCAGTGCTGACTCAAGCAAATATGATCCCAGGTCAAAATTCTTTTGGTACAATTAAATTTGGTAAACTCTCCTTTTGTACAGCTGGTGAACTTTCTGGCATTTGGGCTTTATATACAGGAAACTGGCAGACCGTATTTGAAAACTGCAGGTGTCAACTTTTTTAAAGAGAGATGTGCTAATATGTCAGAGCTTGGGCAGCAGATGTCGTTCAGAGAGAAGCAGCACGCTGAAGGCCTCACGCACAGTGGATCCGCCACAGCATGTGGCATTCAGCTTTCCAGGTTGGAGAGGAAGCTGAGAGGTTGCTGGAACAACCTCCTGGCATTGCAGGGCTATGGGCAGATGGTTGGTAGCAACTGTACACTTTGATCTCTCTCCCCACCCACTGAAGGCAACCCTATAAAGATTGCAGATATAGAAGGTGCAGGAGGTTGAGATAAGCAGTGGGGAGTCTTCACCCAGAAACACATTTCAAGCCATGCCAGTGGTGGTGACCCCTGATTTATTCTGGAAAATGGGGACCTGCACAGTGGCACGTAAAGTTGGCTGGAAGAAGACCGGTCTTCCCCTGGGAAGCGTTTCATGGAAAAGAGATGGACCTCCTCAGATCCTCAGTTTCTTCTTCATCCCAAACCGTATCTTCTGCATGCACCATTCCGTTCTTTCGCACCTCACTCTTTTGAACTGCGGTGGAGCTATTGCATGGCATTTACCCATTGCAAATGTTGCATGTGTGCTTAAATGACCGTGTTCAAATGACCGTGTTTCCCAGAATACGCAAGGAAGTGTTAGGCCTAGTCATTTTGAAAGCATTGGTTCCAAGGTCACTGAAAGCATGCAGGCACCACTCAGAATTGCCAACACTGTGCATGCATTCTGCTGTTTAAACCCAAAGGTCATTCTCACATCTGCAAGTATCTTCAGGTATGCGAATAACCCAGAAGGTTGCATCTTTAAAGCACTGAAAACTATAGGTGCACCTGGGTAAGCATTTTCTAAGCTCCGCCCCACGCCCCATCAGTATAATATTGGGGAATTCTAGAAAATGCTATGCTGTACCTTAAAAATAATGAAAACCGTCCTGCTGCAATCTTTGAAAATGACAGAACCTCCAGAATATCTGCCTGAGGAGAAATCTGTTTATGCAAATAACTTGGACACGCCTGTGAAATGTGCAAGCGACAAAGAGGACAGAATGGGGGGGAGGAGGGGGCAAGAGTCTATATCACATTATTAGAGGCTCAAGGAGCGCAAAAACACACACACACAAAAGAAGGAAGTTGGCCACCATAGAAACTTTCCCGTCTTTTAAAAAAATAGAAGTTATTTCACAAAAAGCTCAAGCATGTTTATTAAGGTTAGGTCTTAAAAATCAAGGAGGGGCAGGAGGAGGAGGAGCGAGAAGGAAAGAGGTTTCATATATTCTTGTCAGAAAAATATTTACCAGCAAGCTTTAATGATTATCTGGCTATGCGGAAGAGGAAGCTGCGGGGAAATCATTTGAGTGGCTCCCAAGGGACAGCTGCCCACATCTGGGAAGACTTTCCTGTTTCTGAAAGGACAGAATTCTGAAGAGGTGGTGGCGGAGGGGAAGCAGCTGGAAGAAGGGCAGCAATATGTACAAGTGTCAGCAAAGCCGTGGCCGATCAACACAGCTCTCTTTGGCCATAGACTCTCTTGGCTCTTCAGCCGGTGAGTTCGTGGCAGAGAATTCCTGATCTAGGCCAACACCGTTTGACGAAGGAGCATCAAGGAGGGAAGGGCAAGCAGCCAGCTCAAGGCGGACAGTGGGCGTTTGTCCCCAATTCTCTCAAGAATCGCCCTCAATACTTGATGGCGACGAAAGGAGTCAGGGCTGAAGTGCTGCAGCGACAGTCCGACCGGTCTCCCCAGTGGCTTCAGTGTGCTCTGTGTTTCCCCTTCTTGTGTTTTTTATCTTTCTTTTTGCTGGCACACCTGGAGCAGAACCACTGCATTTCTTCCGGGGGAGCAGCTGTGATTCCGACGCAAAGCCTGCGCATGGGAGAACACAAGAGGCAAATGTAAGAAAACGAACGAGGGTTCCCAATAAGTGAAACACCAGCTGTCGTTTTTAACTAGGGCTGCAAGCTCTACTCTTTTGCGATTAAACCTAGAATGGAAGAGTTGGAAGGGACCCTGCGGGTCATCTGCTGTAGTCCAAACCCTTGCAATGAAGGAACCGACAGAAGCTTCTTTTGCAGATCTGACCCAGTTATATTGCGGGGAGGGACCCTCTCACTAATCTAAAACTGGGGTCAGACAGCCAAATTAAATCACAGATAATCAAAAACCCAATGACATAAATAACTCCTGTTATTTAAAACCTCTGGGCACTGCATTAGGCATTATTTTGCTTATGATAAAGGGATGATATCTGGGTTCCATTATAACCATCTTAATTTCTCACGTACACCTAATAACTCATGAACTATTATCCCCTTTCCTTTTAAACCCTTCTTGGCTATGAATAAAGTAAGATACTGAATGGGTAAAATTAAGGTCAGCCCAAGTTACTCCCTTATAAAAAAAGTTATTTAAATGGCACGGTGTCACTGTATTAATGTGTTAAGTTTATGGCACCTTGTTTGAATTGTAGTTTATGAGTAGTTCTGTAGCTGTCCTTTATAACAACTATGCGATATTCAAAATGTGTGCCTGCAATTAAATAATGTAACTTTCTTTAGGACATTATATTTTGGCCATTCAGACGCCCAATTCATTGGTTGTGCTGTGTTGCACTTCGCTCTCTCCCCTCAACCCACTCCCCAGAATTCACTTGAACTCCTTTAAAAATCCCACCCACTTTAGAGCAGCTGATACTCTTATTTTAGGATGATGCAGGTTAGCGAAAAAAACATTTCGGGTTTCTTTTGTACCCTTTGGGCGGATCAGTTATAACTCTAAATGCACAAGATGATTAAGAATATCAGTTAACTGATCCAGTCCCCCAACTTGTGGAGCGGGTCTAATTTTGCGGTTGGAAAAAAATCGTTAAGATTTGGCTAAGCGTAGAATTAAGTTCAGATAGCTTGATATCCTGACTTCAGTGCCGTGTGAAGGGAGTTCAGTACTGCACATAGGGCAAACAGCCAGCACACAACTCTCGTCTCTGTCACTACTGACAATCTGGTCTCTTTAAAAGTCAACCAGCAGTTGGTTGGGACATTGGAGCCATCACACTGTTGGCCTCTGCTGCCTCAGGAATGGCCGGATTCAAAAGCAGGTGAAAATACTGCCTGCTTCATATAAGGCATGGAAGATTGTAAAAGAGAGAGGTAGCCAGGGACAGATAAAAGTTATTCTCCAGCTTGACTTTAAAGGGCAGGCACTCACCAGTGGTACCAATCGTCACAGTCGTCGCAGCCTATCATCGCACTGCCGTCATCTGGCTTCTCGCAGCCGGGGCAGATCCAGATCTTGTTCCCCCATTCGTCTCGGATCTGGGATAAAAAGGCAAGGAAAAGTTGATGGCTTAGGGGTGTGTGTGTGTTTTTAAAGGCACTTCATGCAGCCAATTACTTCCCAAAGCTATTCAACAGAGAGAAGATTATGTGCCACCACACTCTATTTACATAGACTCAATATATGAATGTGTGTACACACACACACACACACACACACACCTCTACTATAAGCTGTTTCTATATATACATATGCCTGTTGTTTTTGTCCATGGAATTTTCTTGGCAGGGATACTGGAGTGGCTTGCCGGTTCCTGTTCCAGATTGAGGTCACAAGGAGAAGGGGAAGACAGAGGATGAGATGGTTGGACAACGTTTTCGAAGCTATCAGCATGAGTTTGACCAAACTGTGGGAGGCAGTGGAAGACAGGAGTGCCTGGCGTGCTCTAGTCCATGGGGTCACGAAGAGTCGGACACAACTAAACGACTAAACAACAACAATATATACATATACATAACGGCTTTGCACTTCCACATGACTCAGGAAGCTGAAATCTGGTACCTGTGCAGACCTCCTGAATACTAGAAAGCACCCCAAAATAGTTGCAGTATTTCCATGTCACTTCCAGGAAGGTAGAAACCCAGTGCACACACAGCCCAATATATCCTGATTATTAGAAGTCTAAAAACGGGACTTTCACTTCCCAAATCTAATGGTAGAAACTTGTGACGTGCCATTTTATCTCATAATCCAGGCCAGCAGAGACCGCTAAGCTGCCCACAAGATGTAATGAATGCTGTGCAGGGGGACATTGCCTTTTCTCAAACAAGAAAGAGAAAGAAGGTGGTGGATCTTCTGTAAGTCAGGGAGGGGCTCTTCTTTACCCATAAAAGATCACGACCCATATATGCCCTCATCTTGCATCTCTGCCTGCGTGTCGATATGTGTGCAAAATATTTCTGACTGGTGGGTGGGGTAGAGGCACCACTAACTGTTTTGGGGTATAGCTTTGATATTTGCTTGCCGCAGTGAATGAAAAAAAATCTCCATTCGTTTATTCCAGTGGTTCAAGTGCTGCACAAACTGCAGAAGACAATCTTGATGACGTGTCCCTAATATATACAGTCTGGGGTGCAGGTATTGCTGTGTTATTACTTATTAGCCAAACTCTTCCAGCTCAACTAACTGATAAGATCAAGGGTATAAAAATTGTTACTGAGTAACTTTCCATTCCTTTGACATTTGTGCCGTGGCTCCTTTTACTGAAGGGTAAATGGAAAAAAGAGAGAGAGAGAGACATAGAAGGTTTACAGCATTCAGAAACAGGCTGGTGGAATCTGCCTATTCCATTCAATATGGAAGCATATTCAGAATATGACAAAATAACGTTTCCAGCCATGCCGTAATTGCAGCTGTCTCCATAGCAAGCTGCTTCCTGTAATTTCTATAGCATGTAGAACGAGCTTCTCATGTCATTGCTCTTTAAAAGTTTGTTTTTACAAAATAAATAAAATAATAGAGCTCTATAACGATAAATCTGATAAATGAAATTATAGGGGTAGGTTTACAAAACAGTTGACAAAGCAAGTATTAACTGAATAAATATCTGATAGAAATCATGAAATTCACCCCTTTTGAGACTTAGATGACTTCATAACTTATGTGAAAAGCTTCACGTCTGAGAAAGGATACAGATAATTATGAACACACACAGAGATTTGCGTCGTCCTTTTTGCTACACAGCCAACTCTTCCTCGTGGCTGCTTTGTTTTATAACTTGGGGGGTTTAAAATGCTTCTATGGATGCAAATGCAAAAGGTGTCGAGTGCTCTCACTGGAAAAAGAAAACCCCACAGCTTGGGTCTCTAAGTGCTGGGGAGACACAAATTTAAATCCACACTCCTCAACAAAGATTGGTGGGTGACCTTGGGCTAGTTGCTCACCTCTCACCCTACCCCGAACCGCAGAGTTGCTGCGGAAGTAAACAGGGGGGCAGAATCAAGTGGGCTGACTCAAGTTCCTTAGAGGAAAGGCAGGATGTAAACGTAAGCACAGGAAGCGACCACTATGTCTGCCTTAGCTCTGTACCAGGAAGCTTATATTGTCTGATGTGTGGTTGTTGTTAACAGTCTGCTGGAAGCCACCCAGTTGGATGGGCGAGGTACAAGTAATAAATTATTCTTATTCTTATTCTAGGTCTGGTCAGTGCCCAGATGGGAGACGAAGAAGAAGAGTTTGGATTTGATATCCCGCTTTATCACTACCCGAAGGAGTCTCAAAGTGGCTAACATTCTCCTTTCCCTTCCTCCCCCACAACAAACACTCTGTGAGGTGAGTGGGGCTGAGAGACTTCAGAGAAATGTGACTGGCCCAAGGTCACCCAGCAGCTGCATGTGGAGGAGCGGAGACGCGAACCCGGTTCACCAGATTACGAGTCCACACCATGACACCTTGGGCTCCACGATGGAAAGGAGGCGAGACATAAAATAAAATGAATGACTGAACCCTCACATGAAATCAAGTCGCCTTATACTGAAGTAGGCCACTGGTCACTCTAGTGCAGGGATGGAGTGCCTCCAAGTCCCATCAGCCCTAGCTAGCATGCCTAATGATCAGAGGATGATGAGAGTTGTAGGTCCATAGATCCCCCATCCATGATCTAGCCCAATATTGTTTCCTCCAACTAAAATGGCATAATACCTTCCTTCTCCTTCTTCCTCAGAGCCTTTTACCTGGGATTGTGCAGCCTCTACCTTCAGCCTATGGTCCCTCCTCAACCAATAACCATCTTAGGGAACTTTGATTGTATGGAATGGGTACCTACGATGAGTTTTCTCAAAGGTAAAAGGTCCCCCGGTGAAGCATATTACTGTAAGTTTACTGGATCACGTGCAGAAATTACACTGCAGTTTGCTAGCGGAGGAGGAAAGCCTCACCTACTGGAAAGCATAAAACTGCAGGTGCAGAATGACTGTAGTCCACAGGAGTGCCGGGGAAGTGTCTAACCTGCTTGGCCAGTTGTGTTACGGAAACACTGGGTAAAATGGGCCTTTCTGGCCAAAGGCAAACAAGGATCAATTACAAGCAACCGATTTGCAAGGTTTTCCTTCCTGCTACATAGCCTGAGAAGGCTTAGAAAGTGGGCCTTGAGTTTCTCTACCGTAGTTCTCACCGACGGAGATGGTGGCTTTGTGATTAAGACATGAACTGGAGCTAAATCCCTACCTCAGACTTCCTGTTTGGATACAAGATCAGTAACTCCTCCTATGGTTCAGTTGTTCACCTGTGACATGGGGAGGGAACTTCCTTTCTCTTTCACACTCCTATTTTCTATTTCCTTTCTCTCTGAATCTCTTTGCCTAGACCTCATTTTGAGGTCTGATATTTTCTGAGCCAGATTTATATGGCACCCAGCAAAAAGAGCTGTGGTCGTTTGCTAAAACCTCATGAAATCCTAAAAGTCACGCATTCAGGTTTCGTTTTATGGATCGCTTAGACTTTAGTATTTCTGCTGTGTGTGTTGTGTGTTTAAGTGATGTGTTTATGTGTTTCTAAGCTGGAACCAGAGCAGGTTAGCTGCACTTAGGTCCTACTGAAACCAATGTGAAAAGTTATTCATAACTAGCATATCTTCAATGGGTGCAACTAGCTTGCCCTGGCTTTAATCCTGAGTGTATAACCCGGAGGGCTAAACATTTGTTCTTAAACACACCACAGCAATTATGTTTACATGTGAAATGTGAATATTACGCAAACACAGGCAGTCAATCAGGACTCCCAGCACAAGCCTACTCTGTTTAGAGCTACAGATCTGCTTTTCACTCTTTATGTGCTTATTATGAGAAATGCCAATGATTGCTGCAAAAAGAGAGTGAGAGAGTATGTGATAAAAGCTGGAAATGCAGAGATCTGAATTCTCTTACAGGTACTGAAAAGAGCAAAGTAATAAAAAATGAGATCCCATAAGCCTTGCATTACTTAAAAGTTCATAACTATGAAAAGGATTTCAAAATCAAACAGGTGCATTAATATTTTGGGCATATAAATCTCCATCCTCTGTCATACACTTGTGTACTTTTCCTTGTTTATTTCTGCTCTACCATTCAGTTTTAAATGAGACACACACACAGGTTTATACACAAGCATGCATACAGACATCTGATAAATGTCCAAATCTGTGAATGATCATTTCTGCTATGAGTTCTTAAGGTTTTTAAGGAGGCAGTTGCCAAGTGCCCAAAACCTGGATATTCACTGGTTATTTTAATGCCAACCAAGTGCCTCTGGTAAATAAGCAGATTTAATTTCTGCCATAACTGTCACCGACCGAAGGGCAGAGGCAAGTGCTGAAAACAAGATGGAAAAATAAATAAATCTGGTTTGGGTAATATGGTGAATCTATCATGGCAAACGCTGGACTTCCACCTGAATAAGGCTGAAATCTGGTTATTGGCCAAAGCTGCTTGGTCAGCCTTCAGATTTATCAGTAAACATCAGCAATGCACATCTCATGTACTGTAGTTTGTTTTGGACATTCACCAATAAGCCTCAGTAAAGTTTCCTGTTTCACAATAAACATTCTCAATAAACATTCTTGTTGACTCTTTGTTGCTGTCGTCCTTAAGCAAAGATTACTACCATCTT
Organism: Podarcis raffonei; assembly: GCF_027172205.1. NCBI lineage: Eukaryota > Metazoa > Chordata > Lepidosauria > Squamata > Lacertidae > Podarcis > Podarcis raffonei. Next base: position 67,578,434 of record NC_070611.1, read on the forward strand.
TTCAATGCACATAAAATTCTTTTATTCAGAAGGCGATATGGGCTATTGCTTAACACTCAAAAGCCAAATAAAGTGGGATAAAAGGTGTATTCCTTCTAAAACCCAGGAAGTGCTTCAAAGCAAAATAGCACTTTAAGTTTTATTCACACGGTTACAAACATGAAAACAAGGATGTTTAATAAACTTGGCATAAATCGTTTTGAAGGAGGTCATCAAAGCCTGAACATGTAGGTCTCATAACAAATAAGTTAAATTTAGCACGGGCTATTTGAGTTCAGTTTGCTATAAAAATTAATAGCTCTTAAGTCTCATTTCCACAACTATTTATGTGATATTGAAATGATTTGTTGGAAACAGGTGGACTTATGGACATGCTATCAAAGAGTCCCCCAACTGGAATAATAATAATAATAATAATAATAATAATAATAATAATAATAATAATAATTCATATAGCACCCTATACCCATAGACCTCAGGACAGCCCACAGCATAAAATTATAATATAAACAGCACAAAATACATTAAAAAACAACAAGAAAGAGAAACCAAAAATCCCTCCCATGTTTTGTTAGCCCCAAAATGGAAAACGAGTGAGGTCCCAACTAAAGAAGAATGGCAACTTAAACTGATGGAATAAGCTCAGCTTGCGGACCTAACGTATTGAATAAGAGAACAAGAAGAATATATGTTTAAAGAAGGTTGGAAAAAATATTTATTGAACATACTGGGGGGGGGGGAATAATTGGGTACACTCGAAAACGTTGGTGGCATTCAGATAAATTCAACAGTTTAAATAAGTTTTGATGGATGTGATAATGGAATACTGAATGGTTTAGCTTATGTAAAATATGTGGGGATTTGTGTTATGCAAAATGCACCATGGAAAGAGAAGAAGGGAAGTCACTGATATTTTAAGGTTATTTAAATGAATACTCTAAATTGTAAAACAGAAAATTTAATAAAAATTATGTGTGTGTGTGTGTACACACACACACACACACACACACACACACACACATACATACCGTGGTGCCCCGCAAGACGAAAATAATCCGTTCTGCGGGAGCCTTCGTCTTGCAGGGATTTTCGTCTTGCGGAGCTCCGCTATCAGCCGATCAGCTGATAAGCGGTAAAACAGCTGATAAGCGGCTTAGCGGCTTTTAGCGCTTAGCGGATTAGCGGCAATTTAGAGATAAGGAGCTTAGCGCCTTTCAGAAAAGGCAAAAAAAAGGGAGACCACGGAAAAAAATTCGTTTTGCGAGTAAGCCCCATAGAAAAAAAGTCTTGCGAAGCAGAAAAAATGTCGGAAAGCCCTTTCGTCTTGCGCATTTTTCGTTTAGCGGGGCATTCGTCTAGCGGGGTACCACTGTACATACATATATATATACACACATATACACATATGTATATACACATACAAACACACACACACACACACACACACACATATATGTGTGTGTGTGATGTGTGTATTTATATGTGTGAGTGTGAATATATATATATATATATATATATATATATATATACACACACACATACACACACACACACACACACACACACACAGCACCGGATGTCAATCAACCAAAGGCCTGGTTGAAGAGGAACATATTCTCTGGGCTGCTAAAGGTGTTTAATGAAGGCGGCTGGTGAGGCTCCCTGGGGAGAGCATTCTGCAAGAGGGAAATCGACACGCGTTTTATACTGAAAAGCATCCATGTACATACCACGTAATTACTGACAGTCTCCGTCACCACACTCCTAACGGGACCCTTGGAGCCTCCCACAGCAGGCATTGCAGGAGACGGTGGTGGAATCGCAGCTGGGGAAATGATAGCAGGAGGCATAGGGAGAACCACCGGAGGAGGCGGCGGCGTCACGTGGACAGGAGCTGGTGCCGGGGATGGTGGAGGCGGTGGCGTCTTGGGCCGAGCCATGACCGATGGCTTAGCTTCCGGTGCCGACACCACTTTGCTGATGACACTGTTGGATAAAAGGGGGAAAAAGAACGGATGTAACAGTGCGCTACAATGATGCCCAGAAAAAAATAGAGGAAAACCCGCCACAGATTTTTATCAAGGCAAGATAGCCCTTGAATAGTTTTCCTTCCCATTCATGAACCATATAGTGCTAAAACCAAATTTTGAAAATTTGCTTGCTTAAATCTTTTTCACACTGCTTTGAGGATCTTTTTGAATGGAAAACCTGCTCCTAAAACAGGGGAACAGGCTGGAGAACTCACTCTTTGTGCTCTATATCAAAATGTCCCCAAAGTCACATGATAAATAAAATTTGAAAAATCTGCATTATGGCTTTCATCAGATGACTATGAAAGCAGCCATATCTGTTTAGGATCAATAATGTATATATGCAATATATAATCAGCACCCAGATATTAATTGCTGCCTTTGCTAGAATCCATCACAGGGTGTTGTTATGGTAAATACATGCTAGAAGTAAAACACTGCGCTGGCAAAGGATTGAGGCAATCAATATTTATTTATAGACAACTGTTTCCTACACAGAAACAGGCAGACAAGTTATCAAATGGAAGAGAAAACCACAACTGATGAGGGAGAGGAGAGAACTCACAAGATTAGTCTAGGGTGGAGCTTACAGAACCAGCAGCTTATGGACAAAGGCCATATCAAAAGATTACAACTTGTTTAGCTGATCAGAACGAGCTTATGTCAAGAACCCAATCCTGTCTCGATTCCGAAAGCTTAGCTAGCAGGGCAACGATGCTGATTTTGCAACGTTTGCCTACGAACGGAAAGAAAAAGATCCCAAGCATGAACTGAAGGAAGACAGGAAGCAGATTGGAGTTGCCATTTCACATACAAACCAGCATTTCCAGTCAACACGGGTTGCCCAAAGGACAAATAAATAAAAGATTATTTCCAGCTAAATTAGATTAATGGGCCTAAGTCATGCCTATCAATGTCAATGGGTCTAATAGCATTTGATACATCCCAATATCAATAAATACTACTACTAGTAGTAGCTGTGCATAAAAATAGCAGAGGAGATGCTGAACTAACGCAACTTTGGATTTTCAATACGACTCAAAATCCCACTTCTGTTTTGCGAGGAAGTAAACAGAACAATGCCTACCAACGCACATGGAATATTTTCATTAAAAGGGGATAAGGGATCCTTTAATGACGCAACTAACTCTTGCTGACAACACTACACTGCAGCTATTCTGTGCAGCTTAAAGTACAGTGGGGCTAAAAGCTTCAGCCATAGACCTGCCTCCAAGGGGGAAAAATATTATTTATTAAATTTGAATACCGCCCTTCATCTGAAGACCACAAGGTGGTTCACAGCATAAATATTCAAAATGAGAACACGAAATGTATAATAAAACAAGAACAAACCCATCGCCCCCTACCCACAAACATATTTAAAAGGCCATGGAATCAGCCAAAGGCCTGGTTATAGAGAAATGTTTTCGCCTGTTATCTAAAGATATAAAGATAGTTGCCCAGCTCTGGCATTTGCACACATATCTTCCCACCACAAAAAGTTATGGTTATGCTGCTGTCAAGTTTTGGAAGCAGAAGGCATTTTGTGCTCCCCGCTGCCCTGCTGAAACAGCAGCAGCAACAAACACAAGAGCTCTGCAAATTCTAGGCTGAGGAGGAAGAGTGTCATTCACAGGTATGAACAATTCTAGAACAAGCAAAGAGAAAGAGGAGGACTTTTCTCAATGTGGAACGCCTTCTCCAAAAAAGTGCCAACGGAGACCATCATCTTTAGTAAACAAGACAGCATGACTCCCTTTGGGTGGGGGGAAGTGGAGATTCCAAGCTGTATTCTTATTAAGAGCGTGTGAGAGCATCAGCGTTGGTTGCTATGATGTGCCTAACTCGAGAGGGAAAGCGGGATATAAATTATATAGACAGATAAATTAGCAATTAGGAAGATATAGAAGAGCCAGAGGAGATGCCAAATCAGGTATGACACAGAGCAAATTGCATTTAACGGGTATCCTGTCCTTCTGGGATTCCTGGTGTCTATAGTGAGCAGCAAGTGTCTATAGTGAACTTCATGCTCAAGGTCCAAGATTGGTCCTCAGCACCTGGTAAGTTTGAATAGAGAACGGAAAAACATTTTAAACAGTCATTAGTATGCACGCTAGTTGGCTATGCAGGACATTTTCAGCCTTGATAATATAACCTGCACGCAACAGTCTGGAGAACAGTGAAACAGGGTGCTGCATCTGATGTGGAAGACCGACATGCAGTACTCACTTACGAAACCAAAACCAAATGAGTGGATAGAGATTGGGCAATTCAACCTAATGCAATCTACAAAGCTGCCTGATAGGATATATGAAGGTAAGATTTCAGTGTAATCTGCCTGAGCTGTTGGGTATAGAAAGATCTAAATATATATGGGGAAAAGGTAGAAGCCCAGCTTAGGCTTAATCACGTCTTGGTTACAGGGAAAATGTTACAGAAATGTAAATTACATAGTCAGGTGTCATAATGAACGCAACTTACAAAACTGATAATGCTAAGTGGTGATCAATCAATATTACAACTGTGTGAAAGAGTTCTGCTGCATATGCCAAAGTACTTGATGTGCGCAACTGAGAGCCAGGGCTTTTTCGGCTGTGGCTCCGACCTGGTGGAACACTCTGTCACAAGAGACTAGGGCCCTGCGGGACTTGACATCTTTCCGCAGGGCCTGCAAGACAGAGCTGTTCCGCCAGGCCTTTGGCCAGGGCACAGCCTGACTCCCTCCCTCGGCAATCTTCGCGGAGCTCTGGCCCAATGGTGGCCAGTGGCTTGAATTTAATTAATTTTATAATGAATGATTTTAGAGTGTTGTTTGTGTTGTACTTTTGTATTGTTTTATTGTTGTTAGCCGCCCTGAGCCCGACTTCGGCTGGGGAGGGCGGGATATAAATAAAATTTATGATGATGATGATGATGATGATGATGATGATGATGATGTTATGTATCTACACCAGCCTCCCTCAGCCATCCAAAGGTCTCCTGCTGCCTGAAACAGCTCCACCCATCTTCCCATACTGCTCCTTCTGCCTGTAGCTGACTCTCAAAATGCCTCTGGTCAACCACCTGCCTCAATTCCTTCCAGCCTCTCCTCAAAACTCACATTTCCAGGATGATTGTAGATTGTCCCCTTGGTGTCTATGACATTGTGACTAAGCCATATAACTGACATGATCACACAGGGTGGTATTCAACGCTAGTCCTACTCAGAGAAGACCTACTGACGTTAAAGGGCATGGATAACTTAGGTTCATTCATTTTAGTGCGTCTACTTTGAGGAGGACTTTGCTGAACACCCTTTCCCCCCATTGTATCACTCTGTCTATTTTAGATTGAAAGCTCCTTAGGAGTTAGGGATTGCTGCCTGCTGTTTGTAAAGTGCAAATGCATATAAACAAATAATATTTGCACCAAACTGCTTCTAACACTCAGCCGTGGGCAAATTCGGTTGAAAACAATGCAGTGGAGATGGTTAGAACCTGCACTCCGATGTGCAGTGTTGATTAAGTGTCAGCACTGCATTGTTTGCAATTGACTGTGTGCTTGGAGGTGCATCTGAGTGCACACCATGCCCTAAATTAGGTGCATGTTCTTTGAGGCCCATTCCTCCCCACCCCAGATCCGAAAGATAGCAAGGAATCTTTTCCCCCGTGCAGTTTAAAGGAGCTTATTAATGGAGGCATGTGGGCTGGATGGGTGCGCACCTGAGGCTGCACCTGCTTCCAGCCCAATCCCTCCCTCCCCATAGTGCAGGTCCCAGGCTGCAAGTAGCACCCAGTTTGCTTCCCTGTAGTCTGTTAAGCTCCCAACTCAGCCAACAAGAGAGCTTGAACCTCTTTTCTCTTTGCTGGAAGAGTTCTTTGGCAGCAGGAAGGCAACATGCATGCATAGCTTTCTTAGTCACTTTTCTGGGGTGTGGTGGAAGTCAAGGGGTTCTATGACATTTTCCTGCACACCTGCTCACTTCTCCCCATGTGCAAGGACCTACTTCTGCACTCTCCCATGCCCAACTTTTGATTTGCATGTCCGCAAGGTTCAAATCCCAATTTTACTAACAGGGAAGTGATTGACTGGCTCTGTTTGAAGTGCAGGCTTCAAACGTGTGTACAACAACAGGCCTGGCCTGTTTATCTCAGGTATCACATCCAAGATCTGCGCTACGAAGAGCACCCAATGCAGCCTGGCCACCACTCCCTTCAGCTAATGAAGCTCTGGCACAGCAGGCAGAGAAATGGTTTTGGCTTACGCCATTTGATTGCGATGGGGCAATCTCAGAGGGGGATGGTGACTCGTCATCCTATTGAAGGCAGAGGATGCGAGTGTGGCAACATGCAGGAGGAGACAGAGCCAAGTCTAATGATGATTAATAAGGTTCCTTTGATCATGCCTTGAGTGCCATGGGACTGAGCTGCCCTGGGGCTCCCTGACACATGACCTCGCTCCTGCTTCTTGATCTATCCGCAGTTTTTCGATGCCATTGACCATGGCATCTTCCTGGCTCAGGTCAGTGGAATGGTAATTGCAGCACTGCGTTACACCAGATTTGATCCTACCTGCAGGACAGAGTCCAAAAATGCAGAGTTGGGAGAGTGCTTTTCAGCCCCCTGGCAGTTACACCATGGGGTGCTATTTTATACCCAGTGCTGTTTAATATTTGCATGAAGCCGGGGAAAAAGTCATTAGAAGCTTTATGGCAAGGTGCAATCCGTGTGCAGACGACACTTGGCTCTGTTCCTCCGTAACACCTGAATCAGGAGAGGCCGTGCAGGGCCTGGACTGGTGCACGGGTGCAGTGGTGAGATGGAAGAAAGGAAAATAAGCTGATCGAGAATCCTTACAAGACAGGGGCACTGTGGGTCCTGTGTCTCGAGAAATTAGTTGCCAGCTCTGGACAGGTCTGCACTCCCCACCCCACCCCGAAGGAGAACGCTCAGTTCACAGTCTGGGGGTGCTTTTGGACCCAGTTCTGCCACCGGAGGCCCAGATGGCTTCTGGGGCTAGAAGAGCCTTTTACCAGCTGCGCCTGGTATGACAGCTGCAACAGATCCTGGACCAGGAGAGTCTGACACAGTAGATCAGGCACGGGTGACTTCCAGACTGGATTACTGCAATGAGCTGTGTTCCGTGCACTTCATCTGGGAGCTGCAGCCAGTGCAGAATGCTGCAGCAAAGTTGGTGACAGAAGTGAGATCCTGACAGCTTTTTTTATATATAATACACAAAGAAAAAGAAAAAACACCCATTGTACCTATACCATACAAAAACAAATAGACTTAATACAAACCGACTCAAAGACACAAATGACTTCCCGTCTACTCCTTAATTCAAGTACACAAACTTGTTGCCAATACAAACTATTATCATAATTTAACTGCATCTTAATTTATCTTAGGGCTCACTTAATTCTGAAAGCTACTACTGAAGTTAATGAAATGCTGTGACAGTGTTTAAGCTACTGTAATTATTTTTCAAATATATTTTTAAGACTTCTCATTTGGATACAAATACCTGTTTTGATTTGTTTTTTATTTTTTTCAGACAAACTGTCTAGTTCCGCGTATTCAATCAATCTTTGAATACATTCCTGCATAGATGGAAGTTTATCAAATATCCAATTTGCAGCAATTAGGACTCTTGCTGCCACTGTAGCGTATAAAAATATATCCTTTGTTCTTTTTAGGAAAGTTCAAGTTCGTAATTTCCAGGAAAAAAAGCTTCTAGTTTTTATTGAAAAAATTTTTTAACAGTTTTTGCAATTCTAAATGGATGCCCTCCTCAAACACTTCAATTTTCTAGCATTGCCACCATATATGGCAAAAAGTGCCTGATTTTTCTCCACATCTCCAGCAATCGCATAGGATACCTTTATACATCTTGGAAAGTTTCCAAGGTGTTAAGTACCATCTATGTTGCATTTTTAAAAAGTTCTCTCTTACGGTAGATCCTGATAGCATTGGACACCTCCACTTAGAGAACTGCACTGTTTGCAGATTTGATCTATAAATCCTTTATTTATCTATTTGTTCATTATATTCATAGGCCACCTTTATTTTGCAAGGATCACAAAGTAGTGTACATGGTTCTCCTCCTCCCCGTTTCATCCTCACTACAACCCTGTGAGGCTCATGAAAAAGAGGAGGAGGAGAGGGAAATATATGAGGCTAAGGCTCATTCTTGCAGCTGAAAACCATAGTTTCCTGCTACATCTGAACCAGGCCTCAGTCTTAGGGCTTATACTCACACAATTTATACACAATTATTCCCCCCCCCCTTTAAAAAACTATCGTAATTCATCGTAATGATGCATCCTATCTGTCACAGAGTTTCTGAAATAAACATAATAAATATTACAGCAAACTCAGTAATGTCCTAGCCTGTGGACTGCTGCTCCCATACATTGCAAGCATACTCCGTTTTTCAGTGGAGATTATTCTGCTGCTCATTTTATATGTAGGTAGAAAGCTCTCACACACCGACAGAAGAGATGGTTTGCAGATAAAAACGGCTTCCAGTCAGAAACCCCAAGCTGCACCACATCCCCAAACATTGGTGTACAATACGTATCGTCCAACACAAATACAAAGAACAAAAAATTATGCAGAGTGCTCATGCGCACTATTTTAATTGTCGCTGCTTATTTTCCGTTCCTTTTCTTTTTGTTTGCAAGATTTATGGTAATAACTGGAAATGGAAGACGTTTGGCTGGCTAAAGACCAGAGGGAGGGACTGAGATCTGGACAAGGGCTAAAATGCGACACGTTCTACTTCAAACTCATAAAACTCTCCCCCAAACTACCCTTGCTTCCAGAGCCTTCAGCAGATAACATCCACATGCGTGGTCTGCAGTCATGAGGACTATGGCCTTTTTCATTTTTAAAGTAAAACCCCGAGAAAGTGTAATTGTGCATCAGGTTCCATAGTGCATGGCGAAGGTGGAGACTCCCTCCAACCAATTAAAAACACTGTTGCTTTCCCAACATGTCACCATGCCACATTCTTTCTGAACCGGTAGGAGTGAGCATGGGAATCTCTCAATGTGTAGTTAGTGACAACTCCTTTAAAAACAACAACAGCAACCCCCCAAAAAACCCCAAAACCAACCAGGCCCACACAGAATCTGCTCAAAGCACTGCGATCACAGATTAGCTCCTTGATGGGTTGCTTTACCAGGCAGGGTTTATTCTGACACAACGATACCCTTCATTAAGAGATAAAAAGTAAATTAACAACAACAAAAACCACCACCCCAGAACGAAGGAGGTGTATGTGAGAAAAGCCTTGAAGCCTTCTTGGGATGAGTCTCCCAAGCAACCACATCAACCCAAAGTTAACAAGGTACCACACACACCACTCCCTTCCCCTGTGATGTGGGAATGGGAGAAAGGCTTTGGCAAGGAGACGGTCTTGCTCTAAGTACACTTCTCATCGTTTTTCTTGAAAAAGGGGGTACTGGAACACAAGCAGCACAGTTCCCAACGCTGCAACGGAGCGTGGATATTTCTTTCATACATTTCCGCTTTGGTATCAGACAAAACGCTTTATGGTCACTGGGAACTACTGAAAGCTCTATGTACGCAAGGGCGTTCCCACCGCCATCTTGGGGGATTCGCCCTCTGCGCATGCAAATCATTGCCACGCTCACCAAAGCATCTGTCTGCATCACAACTGCATCACAACTGCTGCGTTGAGGTGCTCTCTTATCCTCCCCAACAAATTCACAAGATAATAGCCTAATATCCCAAACAAAGTGGATGGTTTTCCTTATGGCCAGCTTGGGCAGTGCTGTAACTATTTGGGGGGAGGGTGCTGGTTGGTTGTTGTCATTTTTGCCTCCAGAGGGGCGCCATTGAAGGGGTGTGTGTGTGTGTAAGCAAATGAGTGTGGGGTGTGTGCCAATCTGGGTCTTGGACCCAGGTGAAATAAAGCCCAGTTTCGCCCCTGCCTTAGGCTGACATTTGTCTTGTGCTGCCTGGCTCCAGAGCCATAAAACACTACCCGTCATGGCACACCAGAAGAAGAAGAAGAAGAAGAAGAAGAAGAAGAAGAAGAAGAAGAAGAAGAAGAAGAAGAAGAGTTTGGATTTGATATCCCGCCTTTCACTCCCCTTCAGGAGTCTCAAAGCGGCTAACATTCTCCTTTCCCTTCCTCCCCCACAACAAACACTCTGTGAGGTGAGTGGGGCTGAGAGACTTCAGAGAAGTGTGACTGGCCCAAGGTCACCCAGCAGCTGCATGTGGAGGAGCGGAGACGCGAACCCGGTTCCCCAGATTAGGAGACTACCGCTCTTAACCACTACACCACACTGGCTCTCTGAGCGCAGTCTTTTTCCAAAGTAGCCGAGGGCAAATCGTTATTATCATATTCAGCTTGGACTTGGAACTTTCATTCCCTTCTACAGGACGGAGCTCCCCACACGACACCTTCCCAGGGAAGGCAAAGCCTTAAACCTGCAAGGGCAGAGCGAGTTCTACCAGTCATTATGATGCCACAGGTAGGTAGGCAGGCAGGCAGATTGTTTGGGATGTAATTGGCTTGCAGAGACGCAAGCCGTGACATGCTGCATCTGAGGCACAGCAAGACTCTTGAGATGTGAAATCATTTCCTATCTTTGGAAACAATTTATTTGATTTCAATCTCATCCTTTGCAGGCCCAAAGCATCATGACTGATGAAAATAAACGGGGGTGGGGAGAGTGTCACCCCACAAACGCTAAAAAGGAAGCAGCTTTTGAAAGTCAGATTTGATTCCCAGGCCTCAAAGGCTGCTGTGCCAAGTGATCCATAAGCGCAAGTGTGAGGCATTACCAAAAAGGCGTAAACGATGTTTTCCCCCCTCTGAGAAATATTTAAGATCTGCATCTGAAGAAGTGTGCATGCACACGAAAGCTTATACCAAGAACAAACTTATTTGGTCTCTAAGGTGCTACTGGATAATATTTTTTATTTTTTATATATATTTCGACTGCATCTAAATAAGTAAATAAATCTAAATTCTGTGCAAAGAACTGTGGCAGTTTTGTAAATTTACTCATCTTCTGTTATTATTTCTGTTCTGTGGTCATTATTTGGATTAAATAGAAACCCATGTAACTTTGTAAATGTGTGCTTGTGGGCAAGGCCTTTCCTATATCCATTCTGCCCTCAATGTCTTACACACACCCATGCAATAATTGTATTTATAAATACACACAAATGCAGGCTAGCAGCTGACCAACAATACTGCTCCAATACTGCTGCCTTTCCTGCTGACCTCCTTTCTCATCAACAGCCCCAAACCCCTTCTGACCCTAGCCTAGAATGCTAAATTGTGAAAAGTTTGAATGTTTGTAATATTCCTTAACACCACAGCTATGAAAGTCTCATTTCAATCAACTGATGCTGGAATTCAAAGACATGCATTTACCTTAGTTTTATTACTGAGTTTATCTGATTGCGGGGATAAATTGCAAAACCACTATGTTTTTCAAAATCTCAGTGTTCTTGCTTAAATATGATACCTCAACTCAGCTCTCTACAACCACAGAAAGCGCCCTAAAAGATTACCCAAAGCTGGCACTGATTTAATATATAACTTACATGTGCATAGATTGAAAAGCTATATAGATTAGGGCAAACGGGAGATAAATAGTGGTATCGTGTACTTAGCCACACTAGTAAGCCACATACCTTAGTAAGCGAGGGATTCTCAAAACTCTGTCCAAATGAGGCCCGCTTAGAGTCTTTCAAAAAACGAGTTCACTGCACAATAAATATGCATTTGTTTTTCACACTGCCCACAATTCTCAAGAGTATGATTTTGTTCCATGGACACTGCACTTTCTGAGTGCTCTGCAAGTAAACAGCATTTACATGGGAAAATGCAGCTACTATTGTGACTGAAAAGGTGACTTGTGGGAGTCTTGTGCAAAGGGGAAAAAATGGGTTTGGGGCGTGCTTTGAAAGACTCAGAGAAATGACTGCTTGAGGACCTATTTCGATAGTTATCAACACCGAATACACAAAAAGAATTAGCTGTGCATGTCTGCCTTTGTGGATAGTGACATTATATAGTTTACTGCAGCAGCAGGGAACCTCAAACCCATACTCCTAATTAGGTCTGATAAGTCACTAAGTTTGGCCTGTGAGGCCATTTTGGCCAAACCACACCAACATATTAGTCCCTTGACATAATATATAAGGTGTGGAGACCTGTTATCTCTGATCAAAGCAATAAGGTAAGAGATAAGGAATATCTTCTCTCCGGTCAAAGCACTAAGCACCAAAGCACTAAGACTTACCTTACTTAGCACTGTGGTGCTTAGTGCTAAGACTGAAGATAAGCCTATGCAACTACCTAAGATCATATGAGGTCCTGTACACCCGTTAAAATGGCCCACAGAATCCATTTTGTTTCACACCCCGCAGCAGCCAATTTCCTGAGTAGCACCAGAAGTTTCCTGTTGCTTCCATTTCTTGTTTAAGAGAGGTGATAAAGTTCTTCTCTAGCATCCTGACTAATGTGTCTTCTAGCCTTCTATGACATGACTATGCCGGAAGTGTACTGGAAGAAGCAACGATCACTAGTGTTGAAGCAATGATTCTTCAACATCAACTTCATTGGACTGGTCATGTTGTGTGGATGCCTGATTATTGTCTTTCAAAGCAGCTACTCTATTCTGAACTTTAAAATGGAAAGCGTAGTGCTGGTGGTTGACAAAAGAGGTTTAAAGACTGTCTCAAGGCAAATCTAAAAAAAAAGGTATAAACACCAACAACTGGGAAACAATTGCCTGCGAGCGCTCCAATTGGAGAACAGCCTTTACCAAAGATGTCATAGGCTTTGAAGACACTCGAACTCAGGACACAAGGGAGAAACGTGCTAAGAGGAAGGCACGTTCGGCAAATCCACACCATGATCAACTCCCGCCCGGAAACCAATGTCCCCACTGTGGAAGGATGTGTGGATCCAGAATTGGCCTCCACAGTCACTTATGGACTCACTGTTAAAACCTTGTTTATAGAAGACAATCTTACTTGGCTATGAGTGATCGCCAAAGAAGAAGAAGCCAGAAGTCCAAGTTTTGAACCAACGGATTTCTAATAAGACTAAGGGAAAATGGCACGGTGTCTTTCTCTGCAGAGGCACAATTACTAAACCTGTCACCAAAGAAGGCTGCCTTTACAAAGAAAAAGGAAACGAGGTTTAATACCTCAGTCTTTGCTCTATGATGCAAACAATTCCCACAATAGTTACTGCTGAAGCAAGCAGCTACAAAGTGAAATTCTACTTTTTGTGCAATTTTCAGAATGAAGACAGTTGCATTCTGAGCCAGAACTGTTATTAAAGCAGAAAAGCACAAAACATAACTTGAAAAGGGGTATCTTCCTAGGCTGTGGGCAAGTGAAGCCTTCTACAGATACCAATGCAATGTATCTTCTTGAAGACTCTTCACAGTCCAAGAATCCTTGTTGACCTTGATTAAGGGAAAGATCTGGACCAAGCACAATTACAGTACCCGTGTGCCTTCTAATAAGAAAGAAGCTGGTCATTAACGGACACCTCATCAGACAGTTGCACAATGCAAATAGACACAAGTCAATGGAGGACATTGAGGCTTTTGTCCATGCTGTGTATGCTTCCTCATCAGCAACTGAAAACAGGCTATTCACGGAGGCCCAGAACTTTGAGAAATCTTACTCCGTATCAAATCAGGATACTTCAGCAATGCTTCAGAGATGACTAGAAAGTACTTTGCTAACCATGGACTAATGAATGAATTAAAGGCTCTATCTATCTATCTATCTATCTACTTAGGAACAGAAGGAAATCATATTGATGTGTCATCGTCTATGAAGGAAATTCTAGTCCTTATCTGAGCCAAGCAGAAAGTATGGGGGGCTGATACTGGAAATGACATAGAGAACAAAATCTTATCTTGAGATTACTGCCGAAGAAATAGATCAACACAACACAAAAGGAACCTTTAATCACCACACTGTTACCCAACAGGCCTTGTAAAAAGCCAACAGCTGGCAATTGCGCATCCGGGATGCCAATACTATTCAGCTGTTATTGATTACTATTCAATGCATATTGATATATGCCCTTTTCTTGGAATTACCTCCTGCAGTGTTGTTGCTCAACTGAAAAATACTTTTGTTTGCTTTGGTGCTCCAGACGAACTTGTGATGGACCATGCAACCCTATTATAGGATCAGAATTCCAGACGTTCCAGATATCCTACAATTTCCACCACATTACCACTGGCCTTTACTATTGAACTCAAACAAAAGGTGAGCTATAGAGAGCTGGACAGACTTCAGAGAGACAGAAAGACCCATGCATTTCTCATGTAAGTTCCAGATCAACTCTACTGATAGCAATTCTGGGCTATATCCAGTAGCTAATGAGAGAATAAATACAAACACGGCTTCTAACTCCACAGAAGAATCTCATTCCAAAGTGGCTTGACCTAGGGGGAAAATGCTGTTTCAGATTAGGCAGGAGAGGTAACGAACATTTCTACAACTGCTGCAATTTAGTGTCAGAACTACAATATTAGTAGCATAGCAAACTCCAAGTACATGGAAGAAATGAGGAAACACACAGATAATATTACGTTGGGAGATCAACACAGTGAAACCCAACACCATCATCTTATTCCTGAAAAGGTACAATCACCAAATGCACGAGTAGTTTCCCAAACTCCAAGATTATTTACTGAGATTCTGCCAGAGCCATCCTGAAGGACCGAAAGCAATGTTACTACTCAGAAGGTCACTCACTCCTGCTGAGTTATTCAGAAACCTTTGAGTATTTTTAGATATGAGTGACTGAATGGGTGAACCACCAGATGTTTCAACTTGCTTTTCTTTAAATCTAAAGGGAGAGACGTGTAGAAAGTGTCATTATACAGTTTAGCCATGAGGCGGCAATGAACTTAGTTGAATCCGGGTGAAGGGCTGGAGCTTCCTGTTGCTGTTCTGTTCTTGTTTAAGACACAATAAAGCTCTTGTCGTGCTTTCTGATTGATATGACCTCTGAGACTTACAAGGCACTATCTCACATCCAACTAGACAGGGGACGTCTTCATGCTTTGGGAACTGAACTTTAAGTCAAACGCAGAAAGCCATTCTGAAAAAGTACCTAGCACCTGTAACTGAACGCCACCAGTTCTAGAAGTATGCTTCCAGAAGTCAAAGTGGAGCTCCAAAATAGCAGCTATCTACAACATGGATGCTTGTTCACACAAGTCAAGTGTTTGGGATATGACATTCTCTCTCCACATGGGTTTGGGGTGAAGTAGGCTGACAATAAGAGGGTGGCAGGTGGTATAAGACCATGAGTCCTTGGGGAAGGGTGGTAACTCAATGGTGCAGCATTTGGTTCAATGTCTGAACATCTCCAGGTGCAGCTGGGAATGTCCCCAACCATCTGAAACCTTGGGCAGCCGCTGGCAGTCAGTGAACTGAATAGATAACCAAGGGTAGACAGCAGCTTCCGACATTCCTATGGTTCAAGGGAGGTGGACCCCAAAGGAAGCAAGATGCCCAAGAAAAACAACCCCCCAGCTGATTTGCTACCACCACCAAATCTGTACCAACCTATAAGCAGGGCAATAACTACAGAGACTGCCTTATTTACTATCAACAGAAGTACAACTGAAGGAGGCCCATAAATACTCTTTTGCACTGCTCAGGAAGAGGCAGGGGGTGATGGTGATGATAAGAATTTGTTAGTTGCTTTATCTTTCGCAGGGTAACCTGAAGCTACTTACAACCAAACAAATAAACAGACAACCCCCTGCCTAGATACGTTAAAATTGAGAGGAAAGAGAAATGCATTAAAAGCATCCCACCCAGTTCTAAAATGTCACAGATACTTAAAGGCCAAAGATGTGGTTACAGAGGAAAGACACTTAAAGACGCCTAAAGAAGTACAATGTTGGCACCAGTGTACCTGGGGATGGCCCAGCACCTCACCTGCAACAAATACCCAAATCAAGGTACACAAATCGAGGAGGAAGGTTGGGTCAACTGAGAGACACCACTCTCCTGCAAGTGTCTGCCAGGCCTTCACGGAAAGACCAGCCGCACACACTGAAAACCACAATCCTGTACCTCTACAAAGTGAAATAAAATACCCCTGCTGCGTGATGCCCTTTCAAAAATAAAACTGTGCTTGAATGCAAACTCTGCACAACAGGTTCTGGGTGTTTCTCTGAAGCAAGCGCAAGAATGCTGCCCACACCTCTGCATCTGCGGCTGGGGGCCTTGGCACAATTCTGGTTCCCAGACATATGTAACTAAGGAGCCAAAGATGTGCGCGTATGTTTGTCTGTTGCCCACACTGCGTTTGCCCTGCAGGAAACACTGATGTGTACTAGCAAACATGTTTCAAGTTGTTCTCGAGCACCTTTGGCCACACCATATTGGTAGGTGTAGGTAACATTAACTACATTTGAGGGAGGAATGTTAGGAGAGCTCTTCCCTGTGCCACCAAGCTCGTAATGAAGAAATCCTGCAGGCATCCACCTTCAGTTCTGTGGCCTTGGCATGGTAAGGGTTTGGTTGGCTCCGACTCGTTTGTGCATGGAGCTCTGCTCAGGCAGGTATATGTCTCAACTTGCCTGAAGCTCTCTCATTTATTATTATTTTTTATAATTGAGATGTACACATCACACACAAGCGCGCCTCCGTCACTCTTGTGCAACAGAGAGCAGAATCAAAGAATCTTGCATCCAAGTAATTGGTCTTTTCTTCCCAATGACTCAAACGTCTTTATGGATTCACTTTGGGAGTCACTGCTTGAGTGCGGCCCAACAACAAAATGAAAATAATTTTGCACCTGCTCCCCCACCTAACACAACCCAGCGGCATAATTGGTGCGGTGGCTTCTGTAATTAAAAGGAGGGAAGAGGACCTAAATCAACACTGGGACATGTTCTCACGCTTAAAATCCAGGTTGCCTTCAGGAGAAAGCTAAAAGGGTGATTATTTAAACCTTCTGGAAATGGCAATGTTATCTACAACAGCATAATTTACTGCAAACATCTACTCGGAAAGAAAAGATGGCCTGGTTCTCTTGGTCATGAGGCATAATATGCAGACTTCTGCAACCATAATATGCAGGCCTTGCAAACATCTCACCTGCTACCTGAGCAGCCTATGTGCAATCCTCACACTTTACCATTGTGTGAGGAGGACAGAGAAAATTACTGCATGAAGCACAGCTTGCCCTTGTCAGAACTGGCAGGCCCTATCAGTTCTGAGGCTGCCTTTCCCAACCCAGATTCAACCCAGAGTTTGAGCAACTCTAGACCTAAGCCTGCTGGGAAGGGACTTTGGGGATGCTCACACCTTTATGGGTTCCTCAGTAATCTAAACATGCAAACAAGGAATGCCTTCCTTAACTGAAACACCCACCCCCACTGGACATCATTTGATCATGGATTTGTGGGGAGCATCCCTGTCACATTTAGTTTAAGAATAAAGTAATAATCAGTGTTAGAAATCAAGATATGAAAGCTAGGATCTAAATGGCACCTTAAACCCGAGGTTATGGGCGCAGCAATGGAACGACTAGGCACATTTCTTTAATAACAAGAATGCAAAGCTGAAAATGAATGAACCGCAGCTAAAATATTACGTTCGTTTTTCACATGGTCTAGTCCTTCCCCTGCCCACCCACTTAATATTCTTAAGAAGGTCTCTTCTCCAGTCTCCAGAGAGTGGCTGGAAGTGAGGAGGCAGAAAATGGTCCTCCTTTCCTTCCACTCTGCAGTTTTAATCTGAAATCCTAGGCGCAGTACTGTGCCAAGAGCTCAGAAACCACTTGCGCTAATGAAATTCCCTGCTGCAAAATGAGCCTAGAACAATGGTAGTTTCGAACACTGGTAATAATGGATGCTGATGACAAGCTACATATATAAAAATAATTTCCCTCCCCTGCCCAAGCTTTGGATATGTATGCATTACCACAAATATAGACTGCGGATATTTCTATACTGGGAATAATATGGAAACAAAACCGCTCACTGTATAATTTGCCCCCACCCATGCCTTCACTTTCACAGTACATCCTTTATTTCCAAATGTTGCATCTGAACATATGTGCTACTTGACATACATTCTGAGATAACAGAACCATAGAATCTGCAGAGTTGAACGGCACCACGAGGGTCAGCCCCCTGTAATGCAGGAATATTTTCGCCCAATGTGGGGATCAAACCCACGACCCTGAGATTAAGCGTTGATAATGTCCTGGAGTAAACTAACAATCTCTACTGGAAAATTTTATTTGGTAATCAAAAGTGTGGTGGAGGTGAGTGAAAGAGTTATTATTTATACCCCGCCCATCTGGCTGAGTTTCCCCAGCCACTCTGGGCGCCTCCTAATCGAATGTTAAAAACAATACAGCATTAAATATTAAAAACTTCCCTAAACAGGGCTGCCTTCAGATGTCTTTTAAAAATAGGATAGCTGCTTATTTCCTTGACATCTGATGGGAGGGCGTTCCACAGGACGGGTGCCACTACCGAGAAGGCCCTCTGCCTGGTTCCCTGTAAGCTCACTTTTCGCAATGAGGGGACCGTCAGAAGGCCCTCGGCGCTGGATCTCAGTGTCCAGGCTGAATGATGGGGGTGGAGACGCTCCTTCAGGTATACAGGACCGAGGCCGTTTAGGGCTTTAAAGGTCAGCACCAACACTTTGAATTGTGCTCGGAAACGTACTGGGAGCCAATGCAGATCTCTCAGGACCGGTGTTATATGGTCCCGGTGGCCACTCCCAGTCACCAGTTAAGCACTCAATAGCATCTCCCCTCCCTCCTTAGGATACATGTAAAGTAAAGGTAAAGGGACCCCTGACAATTAGGTCCAGTTGTGCTGACTCTGGGGTTGCAGCGCTCATCTCGCTTTATCAGCCGAGGGAGCCGGCGTGCAGCTTCCGGGTCATGTGGCCAGCATGACTAGGCCGCTTCTGGCGAACCAGAACAGCGCACGGAAACGCCGTTTACCTTCCTGCCAGAGCGGTACCTATTTATCTACTTGCACTTTGACGTGCTTTCGAAATGCTAGATTGGCAGGAGCAGGGACCGAGCAACGGGAGCTCACCCCATCGGGGGGATCCGAAGTGCCGGCAAGTCCTAGGCTCTGTGGTTTAACCCACAGCGCCGATAAGGTTCAAATCCTCTTGTCTACAAGTCATGGAGAGCTGCGCTTCCTGTTCTGAGAAATGGGTATCCCTGGAGTCCCTTGGAGTCTCCAGAACTGAAAGAAGCTCCCACCTGCATATAGGCTAACCTGATCTCAAGGGTAACAGTTTGAATGAGAGGAGTTAGGCAGAAACCTCCTTTTTAGACATCACAGAGACAGAGCTGGCCATTGACCAGCAGCCAGAGATGTCTATTTGAACTTTCAATATACTGCTGAGATAGGACAGACTTTGCTAATACCCTCAAGCACAGCGCCTACAATGAGGAGCATTCACTCCCACTGTGCTCTGAAAAGGCCAGACAAAAGGAAAGGGATCCAAGTCTGCTGCCTCTTTCTGTTCACTTAACTGCATGTTTTTAGGAAAGGAAGGGAGAAAAGGTCCACACATGAGGAACATTCCCAAGCCTTCCATGACAATGTGCCGTTTCATTTCCTCTTCCTCTCATTTCTACATATAAAAAAAGAGAGAAGATTTTTAACTTATCTTATCCCTGGGAGTCTCTGGGCAAGGTAATAATATATATCACAACAGCCACAAAGCAGACAAATTAAAATGAACCGAATCAATGCTAAATGTTGGGACCACGCAATCTGTCAGCTTAACACCTTTTCTCCCCCAAAAGATGCCAGCCTGAAGAAAAATTCTATCACTAAGTAGCTTTTAGCCAGTCTATTCTCCTTTCGAGATCCAGGGGAAAGGCTGAAAAATGGGACACACTAAAGTTTCAATTCTGTTATCCCACCATTAGCGCTTAGCCATTCACTGCTAAGTGCTCCTTTGTGCAATAATTGGGCTCGCCATTAGGTTTGTAATCAACAGAAGACACTGGCTGCCAAGTCCGCACTGTCTCCCGCCCCAGCTGTGCCTTAAAGCCTTCTACTGCTTTCTCTCCCTCTCCCCCCCCCCCACCCCAAAGTATCACTTGTTCCCTGTCTTCCTATTTAATTCCACAGTCAAGTTCTCCTCCAGAGCTTTCTGCTGAATGGGAAGTGTCTCGCGGGGTAACCAACACTGCCCGCAGCTGCGTCCCACAATAGCTCCCTCCTGCTTGCGTTACAGCTTGTGGAAGATTTGGTCACGGTGCCCTAACTGCGGCAAACAGTGGTCCGATTCATAAAAACGTGCAGGAGGAGGGGCCTTCCAGCGGGATCCCTTTACCTGTTTCCCCACCACAAAACAAGGAACTAAATGGAATGGGTCGTGGGCGGCTTGGCCTGTAACGGAATCCCGCTGCCTGACAAGTCAATAAAGAGGCAACCCTCCCCTCCCCAGCCACACATGGAGAGCCAAGGTTAGAGGCAAACACAATTTGGATAGGCCTACACAGGGAGCTTAATGAGCCCCATTATTTGGCTATTGTGGGCAAACACTATGAAGCCAGTAATCTAAATTACCAAAGTCTGAATAACTTGTCGCTAAATGGCACACTGAGTTCAAAAGAAACCTTACAATGGCTTACTTATTCGCACTTTCAGAGGAGGACCATTGTCCCACCAGGAGCCTAGGACGAAGAAGGGATCCTAAGACAAATTCTGAGTGCTTTAAATTTATAAGAATCACTGGACTACAACTACACTGCTTTGCAGCACCTGAGCGTAACACAACCCTTCCCCCAAAAATCTTATATGCTCCTCTATAAGGATCTAGTTATTTCCCTTATGTTTGTCCTGCTTTTTGTATTGCCCAGTCTTGGTCATTTTGAGTCAGAGTCAAAGCTTCTCAAGGCTTAATAGTTCCTTAGCACCACTTCACCCTGGGGGTTTTCTCTTCTGTTAAATCCATACCTTCAAACTCTGGGGTGCAGGCGCTAGGGATCTGCAATTTGCCATAGCTCCCCTGGTGCATGTCCACTCTGCCAACCGGTCACACTTTGTGTGTTGGACCACAGCAAACTCCACTGCAACCATGGCAAATGCAATTGCTGAACAGGGTGTGAAATTATTGCAGGCTCTGCTCATGTGAAATTTCCTACTTTGTGCAGGCACTGCAATGCAGAAATGTGCATAAAGATATAGATATATCCCATAAAGACAAAATCAAACTGTACTGCTGTGAAATATCCATACATTGTTATATGGATTCAAAATATTTAAATCCATTTTTAAATTTAAAACATAAACATTTAAATTATTTTGTAAACTTTGTAAAAGCTTTGTAAAATTTTATTCTAGAGCTTCACCTTAGTCACACAGATCTTATTCATGATTCTCTCTATTGAAGGCAGACACTGTACGAGCGTTGAAAATTACTGTGCTACAGTGATAAATAATCTCACCTCTTGGTCAAGCAATTCTCTTTCAACCTCAGTTTTCCTCTCTGCAGTATGAGGACAATAACCCCAACCTGCCTTACAAAGTTAGTTGCAAGGTTTTCTGAAAAATTTTGACTACTTGACAGCGTCATATAAATGCTATGTATTATCATTACTGGCCATGTTCTTCCAAGCTGGTGTGCTTTAAGTTTTCAAAGAATGCACAGGATCAGTCGTAGGCATGTCCAACTTGGTACTCTCCAGATGTTGTTACACATCCTCAGTTAACACAGTCAAT
Source organism: Podarcis raffonei (assembly GCF_027172205.1). Classification (NCBI taxonomy): domain Eukaryota; kingdom Metazoa; phylum Chordata; class Lepidosauria; order Squamata; family Lacertidae; genus Podarcis; species Podarcis raffonei. The sequence continues at coordinate 67,600,205 of NC_070611.1, forward strand.
AATGGAGGCTAAAGTCCAATAACATCTGGAGAAAGCTAGGTTGACACCAGTGATTAAAGTAAAACTAAACTGGATGCTGAACTCTTGCTTAATGATTGCTTCATTGGGCAACATCAAGGCCCACTGAGTCCAGCATTCTTTGCAAGATTCCCAGTAATCATTTGGTAGCCCACCAGAAACTGGCCAGTGGTTTGGTTCAAACATTTTTTTTAAAAAACTACAGTAGTGAATGGGGATGCCAAAGAAATCCCACTGGCAGAAAAACATTGGCTTTGTGTGAAATATTAATATATCTGGCAAAAAGGTTAATCAGACAATAGTCCTAAAAAAAAAGCCAGTTTGCAACAACGATACACATTAGTTGCTCAAAAATCTATTGGCAATTTAAGTTCAAGAAGTCCACACAAGCCCTTTCCAGATAACCAATCTTAAATGCCTCCCCAAAGAGAGTGAATTAGTGATCTTGTAGCCTGATAACACAGGAAAACACACACATATGCACCAGCAGATCATTCAAATCATATAAAAAACGGTCATAGATTTCTCTAAAACCCAGCAAACTAATAAGTCCCAGATCCATTAAGGATAAGATCTTTCACAATAAATTAAATAAAACAATTTATTGAGGCCTGGGCTTGAGATAAAATAGATTTACTGGTTGACCTTTTATTCATTTAAAGAACAAAATTAGCTCTAATTGCATTAGAATGGAATCCAGTAAATTTCTTCTAATGTGGCATTTATGCAAGTGTTGCTGTAATTGTTTACTACAAAGATAGAAATGCTCTGATTATAATCTATTTTCCACTTGGTTTTAGTGTGCAGTCAAAGCACTTGCAAGAAACCACCACCTGGGATGTAACATGTCCTCTACACTTTGCTAGAGCTAGATTTGAATATCTAGCGACCCAAACTTGCATTTAAATTATTACAAAGGAAATTCAGTTTTTAAATAAGTTAGTGCATGTTTATTTGCTGGTGGTTCACCCAATAGAGTAGGTCAGCCTTTCCCAGCTTGGTGTTCGCCTGATATTTTGGACTACCATTTTTTCCAACTCTGAAAATGTCCATGCTGGTGGAAGTTAAAGAGTCCAACTGCACCTAGAAGACAGCAGGTCAGGGAAGGCTGGAGTAAGCAGCAGGGGGGTTATATGAAACTCAGTAGATGAACTTTATGCATTTGCTTGTGGATAAGACAGATGTTATGAAATGAAGGCGCTCTATCTGTTTTTAGTTGATGCATATAATGAACCATAGCGGGCACCATCTTGGAATAAGCAATCCCCTGGGTGTGAAAAAAGGAGCTGCTGAAAACAAACAAAAGTCTATTTTCAGATGGTGCATATCACCCGCCGCTTATCCAAATACATAAATGGTTAACCATTATTTTGCAAATGCTGCCTCATTGATTGATCGAAAAGGTGCCCCTGATAAAACAAGTAAATGAGTAGCAACTTATTTATCAAATGTATATCCTGCCCTTCGTCCCAAAGGAGCCCAGGGCGGCAGAGAAGACATTTGTCCAGATAATGGGGTTTGCATAAAGGTACATGGACCCATTGGATAGTAGTCTACTGCCTTCTGGTTCTTTTCCTGACAGGATACGGGAGACTTCATTTTGCACCTACTGCTTTCATCATCGCTGACCATAGGCTATGCTAGCTGGAGCTGAAGGCTTTCCATCCTTGAGGAAGAGTGGATTTTAGTGTGGGCCAAGAAATTTGTGTGTGAGAGTGAGTGTGTATGAGAGAGAGATGGCAAGAGGCTCAGAGCAAAGTCCAGGACCCACCCACTCTCAGACATGCTGAAGGTTAACTGCCCAAAGAAGTGTGCGTTACTAGAAATCTCTTGGCACCTTGTTGGAAATCTCAAGTGGGGAGAGCACTGATGAGCTCAGGTTCCCATAGGGATCTGGTTGGTCACTGTGAGAACAAAATGCTAGACCAGATGGGCCTTTGGCCTGATCCAGCCTTGTTCAATCTGAAGAAGAGTGACTTACGAGAGCAATTTTAAAAAGAAATAAATCCATAAACAATAAAACAGAAATCATACAATTTAGCAGCTCGGGAGACAACAGACTAGCATACCACAAGATCAAAAAAGCTTGGGGACAGGGATAATGTCCATCTGGTGGTCAAAGAGATCTTTGGTTTGGGTCAGTATCTTGAGGGTGGAGTTCTAGAGACTTTCCCCCAGTGACTATCCACCTCTGATGACTATTTTAAGACACGAGCAGGTTCAGGTGAACCTGCAATGACAAACCTAGACAGCATCTTAAAAAGTAGAGACATCACCTTGCCAACAAAGGTCCGTATAGTAAAAGCTATGGTTTTCCAAGTAGTGATGTATGGAAGTGAAAGCTGGACCATAAAGAAGGCTGATCGCCGAAGAATTGATGCTTTTGAACTATGGTGCTGGAGGAGACTCTTGAGAGTCCCATGGACTGCAAGAAGATCAAACCTCTCCATTCTGAAGGAAATCAGCCCTGGGTGCTCACTGGAAGGACAGATCCTGAAGCTGAGGCTCCAAGACTTTGACCACCTCATGAGAAGAGAAGACTCCCTGGAAAAGACCCTGATGTTGGGAAAGATGGAGGGCACAAGGAGAAGGGGACGACAGAGGATGAGATGGTTGGATAGTGTTCTCGAAGGTACCAGCATGAGTTTGACCAAACTGCGGGAGGCAGTGGAAGACAGAAGTGCCTGGCGTGCTCTGGTCCAGGGGGTCACAAAGAGTCAGACACGACTAAACAACAACAGGTTCAGGTAGAAGAACTGGAGAAGTCGGACCTTAAGGTTCCCAATTCTAAGCTGTCCGGAAACACTTCTTATCTCTTTCATACGACAGAATAATAGCCAAGTACATAGGTGCTCCTGAGAAAGAATCACATGTGATCTGAAATAAGTGACCAGGAAAGGAAGGGGCAGGGAGACTTATAGTAATTCCATGCCTGTGAGAGCAAGTTACTGACCTCACCTCCAAGATGAAGGAGGGAAGAGAGGCTAGAGGACACAGAAGGAAGGAGAACTAAGAAGCGCAGACTTAAATAGGCAATTGGCAAATATGGGGGGGGGGGGAATTGCAGAAGCGGGTGAAAACAGAGACTCCTGCTCTGGGCACCAAAGCACCTATTTAGATGAAGCAAAGCCAGGAATTTAGATGGACATTTTAAATAAATGTTAGAAATTAGAAATCTCCATCTCTTGCTGGCTGTTTGTCTAAGCAGAGACGACCAAATGCCGAAAAAGCAAGCTATGTTCTTATCTGTACAGAAAGGCTCTGTAAGACAGGATTGACGGACCTTAATAGAAACAGTCTGAGGGATGCAGAGCCACAGTGGTGTTGCTCTGCTTATTTGGTGCAAAGAATTTCCAATTCCATCCTTCTGGTAGAGTGCATAAATCCCTCAAATCAACCTGCTTCTTTTCAGCTTTTATTTTTTATTTTTAAAAGAGACGTTTCTACATCATTTCGGTTCCCTCCTCCCCACACAGATACTAATGAAATGGCAAAGTTGAAAGATGCTCTGTAAATACTGACAACACAAGATGCTAAAGGCACAGAAACCAAGAGGTTAATTCTACATGTCATGGTGGTTATTGCCTTAAAAGGCCTGAGCTGGAAGTAAGGCTACCTTAGGGAGTTCATTCTCAACAAGCCGATCTTGAACCCTGGCAAGATGGAGGCACTGTGGGTGAATAGTTCCCGTGTCCGAGAAATTGGGACAGTTGCCAACCCTGGATGGGGTTGCACTTGCCCTGAAGGCGAAGGTTCACAGTTTGGGGATGCTCAGGTAACTTCAGTGGCTACAAAGGCCTTTTACCAACTGCGACTGGTTCAACAGCTATGGCCATTCCTGGGAAAACCTTGCCACAGCACAGTGGTACCTCGGGTTATGTACTTAATTTGTTCCGGAGGTCCGTTCTTAACCTGAAACTGTTCTTAACCTGAAGCACCACTTTAGCTAATGGGGCCTCCTGCTGCCGCCGCTGCACAATTTCTGTTCTCATCCTGAAGCAAAGTTCTTAACCCGAGGTACTATTTCTCGGTTAGCGGAGTCTGTAACCTGAAGCGTATGTAACCCGAGATACCACTGTAATTCATGTGTTGGTTACTTCAAGACTGGATTACTGCAATGCACTCCATGTGGGGCTTCCCTCGCGCATGATCTGGAAGCTGCCATTGGTGCTGAATGCTACAGCACGATTGCTGACAGGAGCGAGGCACAACTTCACTTACCATGGTAAGTGTGCCCCCCACTGACTGGAATGCGTTCCTCTCAAACCTGGAATTGAGGAGGGAAGGAGGGTTGTCCCTGCGGCCATGATGCCCTTTGGGAGCACAGTACAGTGCGACTGCAGGGATAATTCCACCTCCAAGGAGCAACAACAACAAACCCCGTACGTGACAGTGTGAATGTGGTGCAAGGGAGGCGTGTAGAATTTGGATACTCCTCTTTCTACAACACAAGGACAAGGGTGCATTATGCAGAATATAAAAGCAAGACAGTTGTGGACATTGCAAAGGAAGAACTGAGGGTGCACCCTGGATTTGCTCCAGAAGCTTCTTGCTTTTAGGGGTGGCTTTCATTTTCTAGTGGGAGCTTGAACTTTCTTGCACCGGACGTCATATAGGATGTCAGGCCACTGGGAGTGGGGCAGGATTTGCTTCAAATGGCCTGGAAAACGTAACTAGGCTGATGGGCTGGAAACTCCCCACCACTGTCATAGACATTTCCTTTCCCTCATACAAAGGAAGGCTGCACCACCAGACATCATTTCTAGAAAACACTTGCGCACCTAGTCTTTCAAGTAGCAGCTCTTGCTTAGTGTCCTTGTCTGTGTACAGGGAGAAACAAACAGAAGCCCTGAATTTATGCACGCAGGTTGTATGACCGGAGATGGCACCCCTGAATAGTAAGGTAAAGCTAAAGGGACCCCTGACCACTAGGTCCAGTTGTGGCCGACTCTGGGGTTGCGGCGCTCATCTCGCTTTATTGGCCGAGGGAGCCAGCGTACAGCTTCCGGGTCATGTGGCTAGCATGACTAAGCCGCTTCTGGCGAACCAGAGCAATGCACAGAAACACCATTTACCTTCCCGCCGGAGCAGTACCTATTTATCCACTTGCACTTTGACGTGCTTTCGAACTGCTAGGTTGGCAGGAGCAGGGACCGAGCAATGGGAGCTCACTCCGTTGCGGGGATTCGAACCGCCGACCTTCTGATCGGCAAGTCCTAGGCTCTGTGGTTTAACTCACAGCGCCACCCACGTCCCTTACTCCTGAATAGTATAAAGGCTCTATTTGGTTGCAAAATTAAACATTCTAAATCATGACGGAAGCCAATTAGCATGCACATTTGTCTAGGCAATATATTCATTAGAAATCGGGGAATAGTTCTTTAAACAGGATTTGCCAGGAGGAGGAAATAAACAAATGGGATGACACTGCACCCAGCCCACCCACCACCAAAATTTTATCAAATGGGGTTTACTTTATACTTACATCTTGTCCTGACCAGCCCCCACTCTCAGTGTCAGCCTCGGAATCACGGGAGACGGCGCAGGAACAACAGGTTCCACTTTCATCTGCTAAAGGGAACACATTTAACTGTTAAATGGGCTGCATCTCCTAAAGAGAAATGTAACACTGACAGTGGGACATGGCAGGAAATTACCGTATTTTTTGCTCTATAAGACTCACCTTTTCCCTCCTAAAAAGTAAGGGGAAATGTGTGTGCGTCTTATGGAGCGAATGCAGGCTGCGCAGCCAGAAGCCAGAACAGCAAGAGGGATTGCTGCTTTCACTGTGCAGCGATCCCTCTTGCTGTTCTGGCTTCTGAGATTTTTTTTCTTGTTTTCCTCCTCCCAAAACTAGGTGTGTCTTGTGGTCTGGTGAGTCTTATAGAGCGAAAAAATACGGTATTTTACGGGAAAGGAAGCACGTAACTTTACCACAGAACAGATTCTGGTTAAAATGAGAAAAGGCTGCGCAGCAGATTTTGCATTTACTCCTCATGACAGAATGGTTTAGTGTGATATTTAACTGGAATTTTTAAAACTGTGCTGTCTTTGTATGACATTGCGCTGTGTAAATGGACACAGTTCCATCCCCAAGATACCTGGAATCCAAAAGCTTGGTTTGAAATGAAACCTAAATGGCGCCAAGGACCAGGAATCACAGTCTTCTTAGAATCATAGAAGTGTAGAGTTGGGAGGGTCCCTGAGGGTCATCTAGTCCAACCCCCTTCAATGCAGGTGATGAAGCCAAATATAAAGGCCATCTGGTGTCAAAAGGAAGATGGATTTGGCTGAGCCCTCCTGGGGAGGTCATTCCACATACTGGGTGCCACAACTAAAAAGGCCCTCTCTGGTCACCTCCTACCTAACTTCAGAAGGCAAGGGCAGTCAGAGGAAAACTTGGAAGGATTCTAAGTAGTAGATTAAAGCTAAAGCGCATCTGAAATAAATACAATGATGGCCCTTGAACTTGTTTACATGTTGAAGTCATTCTGGCTCTGGTGTGTTCTTCTACAATAGAAAACCTCATATGCTATATTTCTAAGATGATAGATAGATAGATGATAGATAGGGTTTTTCCTTCTACTAACAAGTGGTAGTTTTCCCCGTCTCAGTTTTTTATGTCTTTGCATTTAAAACTGTCCCTTTCCTTAAGAATCCTCAGGAGGCACTGATATTTTGCAAAAATGTATTGAAAGTTAATTGGCCGAGAGCCAGTGGATGAATCAGCAAGGTGCCCTAATAAACACCATTAATCACCTTCCTCTCAAGTCTTTGGCTTTATGATTCAGTGCAGACACTCACAAAGCAGGCTAGGCTTGTACGTCATTGTTTGTTGTCATTTATTCAATGCGCTATATAACAGGAGCTGGCAAACACGCACACAGGAATTGTCTTCTTGGGCTGAGAGCAAAGACAATCTGGTCCGGGGTTCTGTTTCATTAACAGCCAACCCAAGGCACTTCTGCGCTTCCAAACAAGGAGTAAAGACGGGGGTCTTCCTATTCTGTTTTGTTCCAAGCAACTGGCATTCAGAGATATACTGCACTGGGAAGTTCCACTTGGCTCTCACAGCTAAAATCCATTGTTTGTTGTTTCAGGTTGCTACCATTCATAGGGAGTCCAAAGGAAAGGGGTGTGTGGTGCTTATATCCAAAATCTCTCGGTGACAGCAGATTTTTTTTTGGGGGGGGGGGAGACAGCATCCTGGATGGGAGTAGGACTGCTGTCCATGAACACATGCCTATGTGTCTGGGAGACTAGGCACTTGTTATAGTTCCATTCTGTTGGTAGTCTTTCCTTTGGATAAAGGTAAAGGGTAAAGGGACCCCTGACCATTAGGTCCAGTCGTGGCCGACTCTGGGGCTGCAGCACTCATCTCGTTTTATTGGCCGAGGGAGCCGGCGTACAGCTTCCGGGTCATGTGGCCAGCATGACTAAGCCACTTCTGGCGAACCAGAGCAGCGCACGGAAACACCGTTTACCTTCCCGCCAGAGTGGTACCTATTTATCTACTTGCACTTTGACATGCCTTCGAACTGCTAGGTTGGTAGGAGCTGGGACAGAGCAATGGGAGCTCACCTGTTCTTGTGACTAAGCTGCACAATGGTGAAATACATCCTATTGAGACTTCAGGACCTGCTATTCAGTTTCTGGGGGTAACATTCTAGTAAAATGGAAGAGGCAGAAAATTGTGTGACAGTGTGCTGTTTAGTTTGCACCTTAAATATAGCCTACTGCTTGTTGCTTTATGATGTTCTGAAGCCACCAAAGATGCCACTGTATAAACAACTGTAGGAAAAACACTGTTTAAGGAATAAATTTTCAAGTGTCAGCATCAGTTGTAGCATTTTATCTAATTAGAAAAGAAATCTTAACAGAAATCATGTTATGATTTTTTCTCCCTAATGACTAGTTTTCAAGTATGGAGACCCACCCAAAAGCTTGCTTACTTATAGGGTTAACTTTTGGGTCTCCTAATTTTTGTCCAACTGTCACAATCCGGAAAGGTTCCAAATGGTAACCTGAGTCTTTGCATTTAACAGGAAACCAGGAGGTTAGAAGAACCTCTGTATGTCTGTGAGAGAGAGAATAGATGCGTGCAAATGCAAGAGAAGCAGGAAAAGGGGGATGTTACGGAAAAGGTGGATGTTAAGGGAACATGAGCTTTCATTGGTTAAAAAATTAAAGAGCTGCAATTCTGGAGTAATACTGGAAATTCGGGCCAGCAGAAGAGCATTTACAGTGGATTACTAAGCTTCCCAAATCACCAAAGAAGTAAAGTCCAGCAATATAAGACTCCTTTGTAGCTAACTAAAAATACATTGTCAGTGGATTTGTCCAGTTTTATGTATAAGCAATACTTCTTTCACCTGAACTAATACTAGTAGTCATATAAGCCCCTTATTGCCATGTGCTGCATTTCCCCCCCTCTTTTTTTGCTAATCTTCAAGGATTTAGCTTCTTTGCCACATACCTCAGGGCACCAACTGATAAAGCTCAAACTCTCCGTTTTTCCAGGACACCAGCAGAGCGGCCTTGCAAAAAATGAAAATCACTCAAGAGATTTAAAAGGGGGGAAATTTATTTTCAAAATCCTGACTTGCAGCAAAGAGGTGGACTTTTTCGACTTTTTTTTTTCCTCCAAAGCTTATCTGTCTAGATCAGTTTAAATTTTAATTCTATCCAGGGACTCTTTCATGCAGCCTGGCTTTAAAGTTTATCTTTTGACAGGGACTTTTCACCAAGGTAACAGGAAGCTTTGTCAATGTAATCTGCCCGAGCTTATATGGCTTTCCCTATAATACAATATATTTTAGGGCTACGAAGAATAGACTTTTAATAGGTGGTATTGTTCCATTATATTCCTAATGTTACACCGAATTCTAAAAAACCAGGAGACAAAACCTAGACAAGAACCAGTTATGGAATGGGAGTGGAAAACTACATTCACATGAATTATTTTTGAGTTTGTTCGCATGGTATGGTTTTGGTATACGTAATTCCACCCCTTGCCCTGTATTGTGAAAGGCTGTGGCTATGATTAGTTATTCCAAAACTATTGTCATCTATACGTATTTATTTATACATGGTTTTCCACTGGGTAAGTATAATCCCCTACCTAGTTTGGTTATTAAGGGGATTTAAAGTGCGATTTCTGACCCCAAAGCTTGCAAGCTAAATAGAATAAAATAAAAAGAGAAGTAAAGAGAGAGAGAGTGAAGAGGCAAATGGCTGGGGTGGATGGAAAAAGGGGAAGGTTGGAAAAGATGCACACACAGTTGCCAAAACCCAAATGACCCGATTTTCTCACTAAGGATACCACCTTGTCACGCACCTCTCCCAAGCAGACTACGTATCTTTGAGCTGAGACAAACTTCCCTTGCCTAAGCCTGTTCTTTCCCCAGGACCTTCTCTTTTCTCAGAGAGGAGGACCGCTGCCTCTCTGAAACTGGGGACAAGATTAACTGAGACAATACAGATGCCTCTCACCAATTATCTCCAATTCAGCCCTCGCTGAGGTCCAGCCCGAGGGCCTTCTGGCGGTTCCCTCATTGCGAGAAGCAAAGCTACAGGGAACCAGGCAAAGCGATAAACAACTACCTGACATTCAGAAGACATCTTAAAGCAGCCCTGTTCAGGGAAGCTTTTAATGTGTGACATTTTAGTGTATTTTTGGTCTCTGTGGAAGCCGCCCAGAGTGGCTGGGGAAACCCAGCCAGATGGGCGGGGTACAAATAATAAATTATTATTATCAGTATTGGCAGCCTGGTTTACATGCAATGCTAAACCACTGTTTACTGCTCGTGAGGGAGCCCCATCCCCTCTCTTGCATGGCCAGGAGAACTTCTACTGAGTTTTGTTTCACTTTTAAATGTGGCAGCTTGCCTGGTAATAGGGAGCAGTTACTAGTTACTGGTCCTAAATGATCTACAATGGCTCCCAGTACCTTTCTGAGCACAATTCAAAGTGTTGGTGCTGACCTTTAAAGCCCTAAACGGCCTCGGCCCAGTATACCTGATGGAACGTCTCCAGCCCCATCATCCAGCCCAGACGTTGAGATCCAGCTCCAAGGGCCTTCTGGCAGTTCCCTCACTGCAAGACAAACAGCTACAGGGAACCAGGCAGAGGGCCTTCTCGGTAGTGGCACCCGCCCTGTGGAATGCCCTCCCACCAGATGTCAAGGAGATAAGCAGCTATTTCACTTTTAGAAGATATCTGAAGGCATCCCTAAAGGGAAGTTTTAATGGTTGATGTTTTACTGTTTTACTGATGTTTTTAATGTTTTGATTGGAGCCGCCCAGATGGGCAGCATATAAATAATAAAGTTGTTGTTGTTGTTATAAAGAGGAGGGAGCAAACTAATGTCAGTGAAAAATAGAAGCTAGATGTACATAGAGCAGATTTATTTAGGAAATTGGCATACAGGACAGAAAATGTAAAGTACCCTTTTGGAGATGCAGTGCTGGACCAGTAAAGACAAGAGGCCATAAATAAAATTTTCATTTTACCCTTACCTCCAACACCCCTGTTGTCCTATTCATTTTTAGAATGCAAGCTTTCCTGCGTATGTAGTCCCCCTATATCAGGGGTGTCCAAACTTTTTTCAAAGGGGGCCAGATTTGATGAAGTGAGGGCCGACCCATGAGGGGCCGACCAAAGTAAGTTGTTGACCTTTTTTTAGGATTGGAGTTGCTGAGCTTTTTTAAGGATTGATGTTATTAAGGTGTTTTTGGGATTTTACCCCAGGAAATAAACTGTCACAGGGGCCTGACCAACCGGCAGGCCAGATTAGGTTCTCAAAACGGACTTTGGACATGCCTGCCCTACATGAATAGTACAGGTACATTAACTTGAACGTGCTCAAATTTTAAAAGAAGACTTAGAGTAGGGTAAAGGTGAAAACTGCAGGAAAGGTGTGGATTTAGGGATCTGTTAACTTTTTAAACTTTCATAATTAAAAGACCAACATAAACAGAACCCCTGCTGGATCTGGCCAAAGGCCCATCTAGTCCAGGTAGCCAACCAAATGTCCATGGGAAGCCTGCAAGCCAAGACCTGAAAACACTTTTGTGATTCCAAGTAACTGGTATTTGAAGTCATACTGTCGCCAACAGTGGAGGGAGAACAAAGCCTTAACCTCCATCTGTCATGGATGCTTTAGCTGAGATTCCTGCATCGCAGGGGGTTGGACTAGATGACCCTCGAGGTCCCTTCCAACTCTACAATTCTAGGCTTCTATGATTCTGTTAGCCTCATTTTACTACTGTGAAATCCTTTCAATAAATTCAGTTTTTAGGTTTAAATATTTTACTGTTTCAGAACCCTATGAAGCATATATTTAGATGTTGCTCCGGTATAATTCTGCTATGGAGTGGGAAGCTGAGCAATAAAGAGCCCCACCACAAAATACACCAATTGCTTACTTTTTCGTGTTTGTGTTTCTCTTTTTCCCTTTCTTTCTTCTCCCTCTCCTTCTTTTCTTTCTCTTTCTCCTTCTTCTCCTTTTCCTTGTCCTTCTCCCTCTCTTTCTTCTTCTTCTTCTCCTTTTTGTCCTTCTTCTTTTCTTTGGGCTTCTCCTTCTCCTCAAAGAGTTTTTCGGGAAGGATCGTCGGGAGGGCCGGCAACAGCGATGGGAGTTTCATGGCAGCCGGGGTGCTGAACAAGGGCAGGGGCAGGTCTTTGGGAGGCAGAACAAGAGGCACTGACGAAGTTTTATTCTTGCCTTTATTTTTCTCTTTAACTTTCTCCTTGTCTTTCTTGTCTTTATCTTTCTTGCCCTTATCTTTCTTCTTGTCTTTATGCTTCTCTCGTTCTTTCTTGGTGCTGCCATCTTTTACCTTGACTTTTGGCTCATCATCAAAGTCTTTAATTTTGAACTTGTACGGATCCAAGTCATCATCTCTGATCAAGTCCTTCCACGGAAATTTTACTTCTTTGCCTCCATCTTTGTCTTTATCCTTGTCTTTGTTTTTCTCCTTGTCTTTGTTCTTCTCTTTATTCTTCTCCTTGTCTTTGTTCTTTTCCTTCTTCTTCATTTTTGTCTTCAACTCTTTCTTCAGCTTCTTCATAACTTCTACTGAGGAAGCCAGCTTAGTTTTCTCCTCGTAAACTTTGAGCAGAGGCTCTGGAGTTGGTGGAGAAGCAGAGGGAGATGAGAAATAAGGGAAGTTTGCCGGCAAATTGGCAGGAGGACCCATATTTGCTTTTCGAATGACCTCATCTATGGAGTCATCCATCGTCCATGAAATGTCTGAGCTTGACGTTCCACCAGAGGGAGGAACTGGGGTGCTCCCTGCTTTATTTAAGCTGCTGTTAGCAGAAACAGAAGCTTTGGGGGTTGTAGTCTCTGACACAGACAGTCTTTTAGGGCTAGTGAAAACATCCCCTTCCGATTCTGACCCTGAGGAAAACTCGAATGGGTCCGGGTCCCGTTCAGCACAAGCACGAGCAATTACAGCATCAATGGAATCATCAATTGTCTTGTCAAGCACGGCCACTTTCTTCGCCGGATTCTCACTGTTTGGTTTCCCAGGGTCAACGGGGGTTGGCCCTTGTTTTATTTGGATATTCTCTTTCCCCATCTTTTCACTCAATGCTGCCAAGGGCGTTCTACTCGGGGTCTCCTGCTTAACTGCTACCTGAGGGACATGAACCGGAACCTTTGGACTCTTAGGACTTCTGGGGCTCTTGGATCGGCCCGGCGATTTCTTCTCTTTGGGTCCAGTTTTTGGAGAGCGGATGGGGCTTCCGGCCACTGCTGGTGATGGAGGAACTTTGGGCGCCTTAGTCTTCTGCCCTGGGGAGTTCGTTTTCACCTTTGCTTTAGGTGTAAATGCTCTGGGCTCCAACGGTTTGGAAACCGGCAACTGCGATTTTGCAATGGGAGCCAGTATGGGTGGTTCTGGAGAGAGAGGAGCCACATCGGCACCATCCTGAACGCAAACCGGGGAAAGCATGGGGGGCACCTTCTGGGCATTGATGGAACTAAGAGGCTCACGCGGTTCCACCGTCCCCTCTGGACTATCTCCTTTCACGCTAGCTAGTTTTGGCCGCTTCGTGGCAGGCATTTCCTCAGATTCGGGACTTTCTAATGGCCTCTTGCTCAAGTAGTTTTCATCGTTGACAGCCTCCTCTTCTTCCATTTCTCCCTCTTCCTCCAAAGGTACTTGCATGGCTTCTGCTGAAGTCCCGCCATCAGTGGGCACCTGCTCTTCCTCTTCCTCTGTTGAAAGAAACAAGTAAAGGGAAAGTTGTTAGCTTACTTAAGACAATGGCACAACTTTCTAGAGAGATCACAAGAAGTAAGCTCACATGGACTGAATGACTCAGTTTAAGAACTGTACAAAAACAAAGCATTTCACTTATCAGATACAGTATACAGATTAAACGGTACACAACAGCACTTTATTCACCCACCCACCCACCCACATATATATAGTATCATTTTCATATTTTCAGAGAAATCCATTCTCAAATTGTGGTCCATAAGCAATTTCTCTACTGCTATTTTTTTTTAATCCATTACATCTACCATTTCAATTGGAGCCAATTGCAGCATCTCCCTCCATGTCAAGTGATTGTCTGCTTCTTTGAATCAAAATATCACAACCAGAGTAGAGATTCTAGGTGTGCTGGATTTCGCTAGCAGGCCAAGGAAATATATATCCTCAGAGAGAGAGAAATGTCTTATTTCCTTCCTTAAACCAACCAACCAACCAACCAACCAACCTGAAACCTTATTTTTACTGAGTTTCACTGAAGTTACATGTAAAGTAGCAAGGAAGGAAGAGCAAACCAAATAAACCAAAAGGAAACATAAACAACTCTGGTTGACCACCGTCAGTTTTATCCAGCACTGTGTGAGTGGACTTTCACTAGCACAGCAGGATTTCCCGTTTCTCTCCCAGGGGTTCTCTCCCTAAGCACCCCTAAATATCTGTTCCAGATTGTCCCCCAATTGTCTAGAACAGATTTCGCATGTGTGCAGGAAGCTGCAGGGGAAAGTAGGAGGAGCAGTCCATTGTGCAAGCGAAAGTGTGTTGCATGAGCAAAACATCAGCGTTGGATACAATCCCAAGAGTATATATATACATTTATGTATGTAGTGGCAAGAAAATATAGCTGGTCATCTAGAATCAAATGTCCCCTAATATGTGACATTTTTTGCTTATATCAGGGTGTGTAGCTTTAAAAAAAATCAATGTAGCTACATGGAGTTGTATTCAATGTTTTTCCCCCCTGTCTTTCCTCCCAAAGGAGCCCAGGAAGGCAGGTTAGTCATATTCAGAGTCGACCAACTGAAATCAAAGAATGAGATTAATTTAGGTCCATTAATTTCAGCAGGTTTACTCTGAGTAGCACTTGGTTGGATACAACCAACGGTTCAGTCACAAAATGATTCTCTCGCTCTGCTACTGTTAAATAACCTCTGTACATTCATTTCCCCAACTTCACAAAAAAAAAGTCTGTCTGGTTTGACTTTAGCAACATGAGAGTGGGTGCAGTACACACTCGTCTTTTGCTTAACTGTATAACAGCCCTCTTTTGAAGCTTAGTAATTGCAAGAATTTTAAAAACTCCAGCATGAAAGCAACCTGTAGATGCTATTAGTGAGGAATATCCAGAATTATTCGGTTTTTGGAAGGTGGCTGCAAGGAGGAATGAGTATGCAATTTTGTTATTTTAACAAACATTTTTTGTAAATAAAATAAAATATTATTCTGAAACTGTGCAAAGTCTTCCTTTATTCTGAATCCAACTTAAAGAATCTCATTTGGAAGAGTTTCCTTTCAGGCTATGGGAGGGGATGTTTCTTCCCTCTAAAATGTGTCAATGCCCCGATTTAGGAGAGTTGAGTCAAGAGCCCTGGGCTGAAGCATGAATGAGTGCCAGCATCACAAATTAAGTAAAACGAGCTAACAAGTCGAGCTTTTGCCAAGGCCCAGAGGATTTACAGCAGCCAGTCCAGAGTGGAGACTTTGCCCGGGGATAAAGCCTTAGCCTTCTGTGAAAAACAGAAAAGTGTTAGGCAGTTCAGTTTTGCTTGGATGGGCATGCACATTTCTGTCTCTTAAAAAAAGAAAAGAAAGAAAAAGCAAATCACTCTTGACTGAGTCGGCACCTGCTAGAAATAGACTGAACCGCCAGTTTCTGTGCTGCAGGTTTCTCAAATCTGGTTCAATCATTATCTGATTTATTATGGGAATGAAATATGCTTTCTTGCCCTATAATGGTATGAATTAAGAGGGGAATGAGTGGTGGTGCTGGAAAAACATTTCAAATTCATAGGGAACAGCTTCCAAGTTATAGATGTCAGCCCAATGCAGGCCTGGAAAAATGCCTTCGCGTTGCATAGCTCCCTGCATCAAATTCCAAGGGGCCCAAAGAACCATGATTGCCCCTACCCCGCTTTAGAAGATACCTCTGATCACCCGCAAAAAACACCATTCAATAGCTCCTCCTTCCGACAGTCCATCAAGAGTTATTAACAAGTCCTCTAAAAGGTGTTTCAGACAGATGTTGACAGGCCTACTAAAAGCCAAAGATATTCAAGGTATCTTGCGTTCTTAACAAGAGCATCTGCAAAGCTAAGCCTCTTTCTAGATTGTATCAATTCAGACAAAAGGTGAGCTTTCACATGATTATGTTCCTTCACAGCAAAATACAATTTTTTCTTCTATTTATCAATACGATTTATAGGCTACCTATAACTCACGTTCTCTGGGTGACTATAAATGCACTGTACATGCAGAAACCCAAATGTCAGGGGAAAAACTAAGTTTGAATTCTTCTCTCTGACACGCTAGTTTTCCGTGTGCAGGAAATATTTCTGGATGCAGGAGGATTCGATCCTATGAGCCCCCACCTGCAGCCTCAAAACAGGTTTACCTCTTCACCTGTTCTTTGTGAGCACTAGGCTTGAGTAATTGTGCATTGCCGCTCTTCAATACCCAGGACAGCTGATAAATAATTCCAGGTTATACCCTGAATGAATGCAGTGCTACAATCCAACAATCTGACAGCAGCTCCCAAGAAGCCAGTTATTAGAAAGAGAAAGAGAAATCCTAGCCATTTTGTATGACATGGGCTGCAATGGAGTGCCTTACACTTCCTAAAGACTTGAGTTCCTCCACTACTAAAATGGAAGAGCTTGAGCAAGCAAAATGTTAGCCAATATTAATGATGCTGTAGCAGAGAAGCTCACTGGAAGGACAGATTGTGAAGCTGAGGCTCCAAGACTTTGGCCACCTCATGAGAAGACTCCCTGGAAAAGATCCTGATGTTGGGAAAGATGGAGGGCACAAGGAGAAGGGGATGACAGAGGACGAGATGGTTAGATAGTGTTCTCAAAGCTACCAGCATGAGTTTGACCAAACTGCGGGAGGCAGTGGAAGACAGGAGTGCCTGGTGTGCTCTGGTCCATGGGGTCACGAACAGTTGGACACGACTAAACGACTAAACAACAACAACAAGCAGTGAAGTGTGGACCTCTTTCTACCCAAGGGCTGCATTCTAAGGTGGGCAACTTTCTGCAGCGGAACCAAAAGCAGAAGCGTGCAGGGTGATGGACTAACAACAACAACTTCTTCTATTTATATGCCAGCCATCTGAGTGGGTTGCCCCAGCCACTCTGGGCGGCTCCCAACAGAATGTTAAAAACACATTCCAACCATGCAAAAAAAGAGAAGAGTTTCCTACTACTTCTTCCCAGGTAAGCAATAGGTATGATCATAGTTCAGAGCACACATTCAAAGAGGGTGGGATAAGGGCTGGTGAGGAGCGTGGCCTGATGAGGGGCCATGTGGCCTGGGCAGAGTCCTGGGGGCCAGATAGAAATGCCTGGAGAGCCACATTTGGCCCCTGGGGTTGAGGTTCCCCACTCCTGGGGCAGTGGGATAGTGGTCATTCAAAGTATTCCCTGCACATCAAGATTCTCATTTTGGAGAACCCCAGAAACCTGGGCTGGAATCCTCAGTACTCATCTGATAGTTGCTGCGTTAACAGGGGGAAATGGAATCTAGTAAAATTAGTTTCGACAGCAGCTATTGTAAGCAGTTGCATTTTCTCACACCTTTCCATCTTACTTAAAATCAATTTACACTTCTAAAGACTTGTCACGATCTTAGAATTTCTAGGAACTTTCTCTCCAGGCATATGTAACCACCACCATATTTATCTGCAAACAAATACCACTGTATGCCCGATATCCCTGGCAAGCCGATGGCTCAATTAAGATTTGTAAACTGGAGAAGATCAAAGGAAGAAATGTGAAAACATGGTGTGTGTGTGTGTGTGTGTGTGAGAGAGAGAGAGAGAGAGGGGGGGGGGGAGGGAGAGGGAGAGAGACAGAGGAAGCTATGCACAAATCCCATATAATTCTAAATAATTTCATTTGCTATGCTGGCAACAGTCCAGTTGCTCATCATCATATTTTTTCCTCTGCAAGCTGCAGCCTACACTGCACCTCACCTTAAGAAGAGCAACAACCAACTGGGGGGGACTGACGGGACAGAAAAGAGTCAAAAAGCATCAGAAAGAAACCAACTGCAAAGCTGAGCAAGTTTTCCTAGGATGTTTGCAACAGGCTCTCTCCCCCCCCCCCCCACTCTATCTGCACCTCAGCAATAAATTGGGCTTCTTGGACCAAAGAACTCAGTAAAGTATATGCACTATATTCCTTGTTTAAACATATTTCATTTTTCCCCCCTGTTAAAAATGAAATTATTAGCAAAGACAAGGTAATTAGGCAGTGACAACTTGCACACTGCAACCAATCAATAACAGGAGTATATTAACAGGGCTGACAGTTGTGTGACGCTGATGGGTTATAAATGGCTCGAGACTGACCTGTGGAAACGCAGCCTTTCCCTAACATTCTGCAGAATGAAAATGAGAGAGCCCTAAAATGCTATATAAGCAAGCTAACCTGAAATGACACCTAGTATTATAAATGGCCTAATCTATATGTTAATATGGTTGTATCACATAACTGCAGCAAGACTAAGATAACAATATGACTTTGGGGTTTCTATGGCTACCATCCTGGGCGAACGCGCCGAAAAGTGCCTCATTGCTGACACCACACAAGCTTTCCGAGGGCTTCTCTTTGGTTATTTATGATATGATTTATGATAACGACAACATCTCCCATTTTCTCCCCTCGTCAGATACAATAAATTGCCATCGTTAATCACTGCTCTTGGTTCAGACCCGATTACAATAGTATAATAGGGGCACAGCTATGGTAATAGTGTGCATTAAGGTGAGATTTCTCACACCCGCTCGTTCCCGATAAAAGAAATATGAATTTGGAGATCATCCGAGACAATGTCACTATCTGGAGTATTTCAATAATCTCCCTTTTCAAGTGCTTCTGGCTTGGAAATTTCTGAGCCATCTAAGATCCTCCACCGATCCTCTGACAAAAGGTCATGTTTTACGATCTGTAGATTGGGAATTCAGGCAGTATTTACACTTCTCAAGTGTGCTGCCACTGGAGTGAGCTGGCGGGGGGAGAGGGATGGCGAGTAAACAGTTAGTTTCCCCAGCCTGTGCTTACTTATTTAATATTGTGGAGAAGGGGCTTTTCGTGTTAGCACTGACAACGTCTTATTTTAAAATAAACCCCCAAATTCCCTCATTTTAAAACATAGGTGCAAACAGGCATTACCCAACGCAACAAGGCCATCTATCTGCCCTGCTCTCAGCTGTGCCTCCCCTATTATTTGACACCAGGGAAGCCCACAGGGAATGTAGGAGACCTGTAGCAAAGCAGAAGCATAGACTATCAATGGCTCTCCACAGTGAGAGACAATATGCTTCTGAATTCCAGTTGCTGTAAACCGAGGAAGGGAGCGGGAGAGCACTGTTGAGCTCAGGGGGTCTGCTTGCATCTATCTGTTTGGCTACTAAGAGAACAGAATGCTGAACTAAATGGGCCACTGCACACACACACACACACACCCTGCAAAATCCCTGTCAGCATGCCTTAGGTGACAATTTTAACGGCACAATGCTAAAAATAAAAGCAAGTCAGTATGGCATAAGACTATCCAAAGGCTGGTCTCAACTGGATGCCATGTCCAATCCCTCACAGACAGAGGACTTCTCACTGTACATCTTCCCCTACTCATCTCCCTGCCTCCATTTTTGGTAAAGAGATCACTTAAAGCACACATAAACAAGAGGTCAAGGTCCTCTATGATTCTTTCCCTAGTAAAAGGTAAAGGGACCCCTGACCATTAGGTCCAGTCGCGGACGACTTTGGGGTTGCGGAGCTCATCTCGCTTTATTGGCCGAGGGAGCCGGCGTACAGCTTCCGGGTCATGTGGCCAGCATGACTAAGCCGCTTCTGGCGAACCAGAGCAGCACACGGAAACGCCGTTTTCCTTCCCGCCGGAGGGGTACCTATTCATCTACTTGCACTCTGACGTGCTTTCAAACTGCTAGGTTGGCAGGAGAAGGGACCAAGCAATGGGAGATCACCCCGTTACGGGGATTCAAACTGCCGACCTTCTGATTGGCAAGCCCTAGGCTCTGTGGTTTAACCCACAGCGCCACCCGCGTCCCTCTCTTTCCCTAGTAAGGAGACACAAATTCATGCAATACACCAGGACCTACCTCACAAACCCTGCTTTCAATTTACACGATGGCATTACTGGGCAACGTTTAAAACATCTAAGATG
Source organism: Podarcis raffonei (assembly GCF_027172205.1). Classification (NCBI taxonomy): domain Eukaryota; kingdom Metazoa; phylum Chordata; class Lepidosauria; order Squamata; family Lacertidae; genus Podarcis; species Podarcis raffonei. The sequence goes on from NC_070611.1 coordinate 67,619,911, forward strand.
GTCTACAACAGCAGCACTACCACCATACAAATATATATTTAAAAAGAAGAAACAGGGGCCCCCAATGTATGTCTGTGTTAAAGGTGCATCCCTAGTCTGAAAATAGAGAAGACAGCGGTAAACTTGGATCTGCCAACAAGCCGAGATGGCAGTCAATCAGGTTCCCTGACAAAAGTGTTTGCAAACAGGTTTATCACATTTCCACCCTAACGTTTTAGATGTACACTTGGTATAAAGTATTAGGTGTAAGGCTTAATGAAAATAATATGGCATGACCCTTGGTTGCCCCAGCCATATATTTTCAAGGACAGGGATGTGCTACTGAAAGCAGAGAGAAGGAGAGAGAAAAGGCAAGTCAGCTGCAGTAAGTCCCAATCTATCTACACCCTCTGCAGGCTTCTTATGAACTTCCCTACCTAAACACAAGCCCTGGTTTAAAAAGGCAACATTGCTTCCTGGTTGCTTCCATAGCAGGCTGCTAATGATACCACTCTCGATTCACACTCTTGTTAAAGACGCTCTCGTTCAAAGCCAGCTTCAGAGATCATGGTGAGAGAGGCAGCATGAAAACCTAGATGGAAAGATACTGAAATTTGCACAGCACACCCCTGCCAGGTGTTCCTACAAATTGGCAGCAAAAGACAAATTGCTTATGTGCGCATACAAGTTGCTCTGCCCCCACTAAAATAAACTGAATGCACTTTTTAAAAAAAAAGTATCAATACAGGTGCTTCGCTTCTGGCACATTGCATCAGAATAAGGTATTCATAGCTCAATTAGCCAAGTATCTTTTGGCGCAGGGTAGATGAGATCTAGGCTGGGCTAGATTTGGAAAGAGCAGCCTATAAAGGCAGAACTGCCACTGTTATGATCTTGTTCCTCAGCCCTTAATAGATTTACACATCACTTGGGAAGACAAGCGAACTAATACCAGTGTACTGGGAGAAGCAAAGATCACCAGTGTTGAAGCGATGATTCTTCAACATCAACTTCGTTGGACTGGTCATGTTGTGTGGATGCCTGATGATCGTCTTCCAAAGCAACTGCTCTATTCCGAACTTTAAAATGGAAAGCGTAGTGCTGGTGGTTGACAAAAGAGGTTTAAAGACTGTCTCAAGGCAAATCTAAAAAAAAAGGTATAAACACCAACAACTGGGAAACAATTGCCTGCGAGCGCTCCAATTGGAGAACAGCCTTTACCAAAGATGTCATGGGCTTTGAAGACAGTCGAACTCAGGACGCAAGGGAGAAACGTACTAAGAGGAAGGCACGTTCGGCAAATCCACACCATGATCAACTCCCGCCAGGAAACCAATGTCCCCATTGTGGAAGGATGTGTGGATCCAGAATTGGCCTCCAGTCACTTATGGACTCATTGTTAAAATGGTGTTTATGGAAGACAATCTTACTCAGCAGCTACGAGTGATCGCCAAAGAAGACCAGAATTAGAACATCTTGTTCGCTGCAGGAAGTTGACAGCATCCAGAGGATTTAGTGGGAGACATGCAATGTTTTTGTGTTGTCAACATGTTCCCACGCCTACATCCCCCAAATGAGAGGCATCAGTGCAAGAGAATAAGACTGGGACAAGTTAGGGAAACAAGCAAGGACTATGGATTCCTTGCAGAAAGTAGATAAATGGAAAGGGGACAACAAACTGAGATGCAAGATAAGAAGCCAATTAGAGAAGTGCTTTTGTACCAGAAGGCTCGGATAGGAATGTTTTGATAAATAGAATAAAAATTTTAAAAATAAGTATTTCCTGGAAAAAACAGAATGCAGTGTAGAGGCACATGGTGAGTGGTTTGTAGAAAAATGAATAATGGCTGCTGCAGACATTGGCCTCTGCAGTTAATGCAAGTTTACGCCAGAACCTTCACTCAGCTCTCACCTGTGGCTCCTAGAAGCTGTCAGCATGCGACAGAAGCCACTATCCCGGGAACAGCCTTGACAGGCATGCAAATACAAAGCTCCAGCAGATTTGAGCAGATGAGACCAAGAGTGGATCCAATGGTCAAGAAGGCGGTTTTTGCACGTGCTCTAGAGGTAGACGAGGGGCAGATGTGGCTCATCAACTTGGGAAGTCAGGTAATCTAAGAGGAGAACTTTGTTCCTAAAATTCTTCTGCAGTGCAGGATATCTTTGGGGGAAGAAAAGGCTAAACCCTACCCAAATCTGGAGTGGAGTCCCTAAGACAGTTGGATGGCGCCTTGCACGCCTCCTTCCAGCAACTCCTACAGCCAAGCTGGTGCCAAACGTTTTGCTATGCTTTCCTTTGGACCACATCAGTGAGGCCAAGAGGAGGGTCTTCATACGCACTGGGGAGATCACTTTGGTGCTGCTAACGAAGCAGTTTGACTTCACCCCTGGAGGTGCACTCCATTGTCTCTCGAGACTGACGGATGCCAACAATGCTGTTAGTTTGAAAATGGTTGACATGCGAACAGCCCTGGAATTTTTCAAGCCTCGATTAGGAGTCCTTGAGCATATGCATGAACAGATACCGAACACTATTTATAATAAGTAACTGGAGAGGGGGAGAGAAATTGCACGCTCAAGTTAAAATAAAGCATTAAATGCTCTGTGTCTTGGGGGGAGAGGCAATAGGAGTCCCACCTATGCTTTTTCAAACATAAGACTTTAAGAGGGTAGATCATAGCTTTGAAAAGAGCCCCCCCCCCCCGCCGCCCGTTTTATCACTCAACAATAACTCTGTTCCCTTCTCTCCATGTTCAGCTGGTCTCCTTCCTTCTATGTGTTTTCTACTTCTAACCCATTCCGCGTCAAGTGCCCCTAGGACTGGGAGTGGGGGCAGGGGGCGGGCAGGCAGGGAATTATCAGGTAGTGTGATCTTCCATGCAGCTACACAGTAGCACCTCTCAGGCGGCACTCAGCAGCCATTTGAAACTGGAGAGGAGAGCCCTACTCTCTGTCAGCTTCAAAACGCTGCTGTCAGCACCCCTGGAAAAGTGCTACCAGAGCACCGGGCCATCACGCTGAGTAATAATTCTGCGGGTAGTTTTCTCACTCAAGCAAGCAGCGAAATTTAGAGGGCATGAGAAAAATTAAAACCACATCCACTCAAAGGCCTCTCGCTGTTTACGATGACCTTAGGCTTTTCTGTGGAGGAGGGCTGCGGAGATCTACCGCTTCTCCTCCCAGAACCTCATGCATCAGTGCAACGCCTTCTGATAAATCTCTCTGCTCAGGTCCTGGAAACTGAGCAACTGCGACGGGAATGGGGCTGCAGAACTGTTGCAAGAAGAGGCAGGAGGGTCGAGGGCAAGGGCAGTAGTTGAAGTGGCATTTTCAGCTGTGCACACCCTATCTATGTATTTTCTAAGGTCTGGATTAAATTACTGGTCAATTAAATTGTCATTTGTATAGTTCAGAATCAAAATAAAATGAAACACTCAGAGACTCTCTCCCTATATGTACCTGCCCTTGTATCAGCAAAGGTAAAGGTAAAGGTAAAGGGACGCCTGACCATTAGGTCCAGTTGTGGCCGACTCTGGGGTTGCGGCGCTCATCTCGCTTTATTGGCCGAGGGAGCTGGCGTACAGCTCCCGGGTCATGTGGCCAGCATGACTAAGCCGCTTCTGGCGAACCAGAGCAGCACACGGATACGCTGTTTACCTTCCCGCCAGAGTGGTACCTATTTATCTACTTGCACTTTGACGTGCTTTCGAACTGCTAGGTTGGCAGGAGCAGGGACTGAGCAACAGGAGCTCACCCCGTCGCAGGGATTCGAACTGCTGACCTTCTGATTGGCAAGTCCTAGGCTCTGTGGTTTAACCCACAGTGCCACCCGTGTCCCATCAGCCAAGGTAGCCCTCCTTAAAATGTCCCAGTGCTGGTATCCCCTTGTTTGGCACTGACAAGCCTTTTCCGTGGTGGCACCCCAGCTCTGCTGCCCACTTCCTCTTGAAATTCAGATGGCTCACATGCTGTGGGAATTTAGATCCCATGTAAGAACCTAGTTGTTTGCTAAGGCCTTTGCCGTCATTATATTTCTGTTTTGAGTTTTAAATGGTGACTCGCTGTTTTCACTGAATTTACTGTAAAGCCCCTGGAGATTTTTGGGTGTTGGTAGATATATAAATAGACCAAGTGAATAAATAGCTTGCACACATCTGTGCTGGGGAAGACATCACCTTAGAAAAGGCTCTCTCTCCAGTCAAAGAGAGAAGGCCTACTAAGATAATACAAACGCTTGTATTCTCATAAGCCCTATTATCTGTATACTAAAGTTACTCCATTGAACTTTCAGAAGCTGTAAGAAAATAGCCATTTGGTTCACACATAACAATGAAGCCATCTTGTTGTTAAGCCAAGTTGTGGTTGTTGTTGTTGCTGTTGTGGTTGTTGTTGTTGTTGTTGTTGTTGTTTTTGTATGTCTGGATCCAGCCCACTAACTATGGTTTGTTTTCTGTGATCCCAGTTTGCAAATTAATGCCAAGGCAAACCATGGCTAAGCTAGAACATGTACCCACTTCACTCTCCCTGGTTCTTCCTGCTGCAACAGTGCTCAGACCTAAGCCATGGTTTGGCTTATTGTTATGCCTGATCCTACACTCGTGATTTGTCCTGTTCCAGACAACCGATGAGCCCTGGTTCATGTACACTAAGCCAAACCATGGCTTAGCTTCAAGAAGCATGGCAGTAAAAGATCAGGGGAGGGGCAAAGCCTGTTCTCACTTAGAAATGGGTTGACTGGGCTGATGTGGACAAACTCAACAACCTTGATTAACTGCAATTTGCTTGTTTACCATATCTCAGACATCTGAAGAGGCACAAGGAAGAACGGTTAGGAAACAAACCAAGTTTTGTATAGATAAGCCATTACTTATTAGCTTGTCTGTGAAAGAAACCATAGGTAAAACAAATCAAGGGTTAGCATGGTTTCGACATGCCTTTCTTTTGGAGAATTCAAGTTGATGTTTAGGAACTGGGAAGACTAAGGGCATCTAGGGATGTTATACAAAAGGATCAAGGAGCAATTCCTCCTTCCTCTATTTGTACTTCCTGTATGATACCCGAGCAAGAACCCACACAGGCATTCTTCCAGGCTGAGATGCAAGAGATTCAGATCTGCAAAGAAATTTATTCCTCTTGCCACAGGGTTCGGGGGGGGGGACACACTAATCTGCGCTTTTGTTTATCTGCTGCTCCACTTTGCTTGACGAAAATGATGGCTGGCTCCTAAACTGGCGACTGCTCAACACCAACAGAAGGTAACCCACTTAAAATAAAAGGGGGGGGGAGGGAGAGAACAGGATAAGGTGTCCAAAGCAGTACAATTAAAAAACAGCCCTCTTCAAACTGCAGCAAGGCTTGGCCCCTGGTGCTCCAAGTGACCTTGACAAATGAAAAGTGGGTGGGTGGGGGAGGCGGGAAAGTATCTTAGGACCCGGGGCTCTAAAACTATTTTAGAATGAGCTTTGAATAATTGTCCTACAATATGAGTTTCCTGATTAATTGCTTAAGATAAGGTCTCCTTTTCCTTGCTGGCCTCCAGTGGCTCCCCTACTTCCCATAATCGCTTGTGTCTCAGTTTTTCCCCTGCACATTGGGAACGGCTGAGAAGGAGAGGGGGGGGGGGAGGAAAAAAATGAGATACACAATTCCATTACTTGAGGATTAGCCAGAAGATAACCCTACGTATTCCATTACTGACCATTATTTGAGTAATTATGCAATCAAATTGAGTCAGTTTGAAAGATACCCTAATTGTTTCCCAAGGTTTGCTCAAGCAGTGCATCCAACTAAGTCAAGTTGTGCCTGTGCACAACACAAAACTACATTCAGATTGCCAAGGAGAAATTAAAAGGAAAGCATTCCACTTGCTAGAAGCTAATTAGGCTGTTGAAGGGACCAACTATATAAAGTAAGGAGTTAAGGATCTAGTCTGATCAGCCTTATGCCACAAATCATTCATGATGGCGAGCAGAACCCAGGCGGATGATCTCCAGGTGTTGTTTTCCCAGCTACAGGAATGCAAAATTGGATTTTGCCATGATGTTTCTGGCAGTGGTGATAGCACGCGCGCGCACACACACACACACACAAAAGACAAGAGACTATTGCCTAAAGCTACACATCTGCATGTGTGTTACCAAACAAGTTCAGATTCCAAAGATAGGAAAAGCTGGTGGACAAATGTCACACACACACACACACACACACACAGAGAGAGAGAGAGAGAGAGAGAGAGAGAGAGAGAGATTCTTTGAGAAAGTCCACAATTCTAAGCAAGCTTACTTAGAAGCAAATCCTGTTTAAAACCAACATAGTTTTATTCTTAGTAAATACGTTAAAGAGGACATGAGGCCTTAACATGAAGAGGATGGTAGAGGAAAGACAGTATTTAACATGCAATATAGATGCCCCTTGGGACGCGGGTGGCGCTGTGGGTAAAAGCCTCAGCGCCTAGGGCTTGCCGATCGAAAGGTCGGCGGTTCGAATCCCCGCGGCGGGGTGCGCTCCCGTTGCTCGGTCCCAGCGCCTGCCAACCTAGCAGTTCGAAAGTACCCCCAGGTGCAAGTAGATAAATAGGGACCGCTTACCAGCGGGAAGGTAAACGGCGTTTCCGTGTGCTGCGCTGGCTCGCCAGATGCAGCTTTGTCACGCTGGCCACGTGACCCGGAAGTGTCTCCGGACAGCGCTGGCCCCTGGCCTCTTAAGTGAGATGGGTGCACAACCCCAGAGTCTGTCAAGACTGGCCCGTACGGGCAGGGGTACCTTTACCTTTATAGATGCCCCTTAAAGAATCTGAATTTTCAGGGTGGCAAGAAATTTCCTGATGAGCTTGTACGGTGGTGGTCCCTGAAACAATCAGGCAGATATCTAGCAATGTAAAACGTTTTCTTTTTCCCTGTCTTCGCCGAGTTGCTTGGCTTAAAGGGGGGGGGGGAGCCCATTGTTTTAGTTCAATTTCTATGATTGATTGCCCGCTATATCAAAGATGCATATTCCATGCCTTCATTATATTTGGGTAAACATGCATACACCCCTCTGTGATTATAATGGGGTATGTGAACACAGTGGAGAGCAGAAAGGAAGGAAAAAGTAGATGATGCATGCCAAGCTGGCTTTAAGGAGTTTTTAGAAATCTGCCCCTCAGAGGGCAAAGACCCTGATGCTACTCAATAGCCACCTGTAAGGGAAGCCACCAACAAAACCAGAGAGAAGAGAGGTTTAAGGCAGCAACCGGCATGAATTGCTCATACAGAGCAAAACACCTCGACTGGGGGGTGTTCCCTAGATGGATTAGCCTCCTGCAACTTGAGGAGTCCCAATGGAGGAATGCAGAAGAATAAAGAGAATAAGAAGAGTTTTCAGGTTTATACATTTCAATAATTTTACAGTCATTTTAACACTTCAAAACTTGACTTCCTTCCCCCTCTTTCTGCAGTTCCTTAAATTTATTTTTAATATTTTCTGCATATGCAAATTAATTTGTTCATTTATTCACCTACTTTAAATATATACTCTTATGAAACTGCAGGTCAGGGTGAATAAAAATCAATGATTAAAAAAAATCGGATTTTTAAAATTTAAATTGGATTTTTTTAAAAAAATGCTTTCGAAGGAAAAATCTTTCTAAAGACAACAATGTAACTTAAATAGAAAACTATCTAAAAATCAGATTGTTGCTATTTCCTTGGCATCTGATGGGAGGGCGTTTCACAGGGAGGGCGCGACTACCGAGAAGGCCCTCTGCCTAGTTCCCTGTAACCTCATTTCTCGTAGCGAGGGAACCCCCAGAAGGCCCTTGGAGCTGGACCTCAGTGGACTGGGCTGAATGATGGAGGTGGAGACATTCCTCCAGGTATTCTAGTTAAAGGTCAGCACCAACACTTTGAATCGTGCTTAGAATTTATTTCCCTTAACTCCTTAACTCCCTTTCCCTCCTCCAATGCTCAGCTGCTACCTGTGGCGCAACTAACAGCTACACCATCTAACATTTGAACCAACTGAAATATGAGGAGGTCAAAACCCCAGATTCCCTGTTTCGTGTGTCCAAATCGGAATATCTACCTAGGCTCCACTGAATGCCAGAGAGACCCTGATGGATGGGAATTCACATTCTTTTCCACACTATTAGCTGTGCACGCACACAACTATGGCTGCTTTGGCACCCCAATGAGCAACTCTTCAATAGGTGGACATGCTGGGCTGTGAACACACTCCTACGTGGCTGGGACAAACTCCACTGTGCGCAGGGGCTATGTTGGGTGGATGAGTAAGGCTCATCTGTCCAACATCAGGGCCCATGGAATAGCCACAAGCAGGCATCACACTTGCATTGGGCCTGTCCAAGTCAACACCAACAGGTATCAGCTCCACACAAACAGTACACCTGTGTGTGGATATCTGATGGGCTTTGAGGTGCCTGACTGGTGGAGCAGGAACACGCAATCCCGTTGTCCCACCTATACATCCTGACTCTCAAAAGCTTTCTGTTGGGCTTACTTGGTCTTCCCTTTCCATCTCATAAATCATACTTCTTGGCCACCAAGAAACCATGAGCAGGTCTATACCTTTGAATGCCTCAAGAACTGTTCTCGGTTTTTTTATTCCTTGCTTATTATATCCTGGATCATCAATCCAAGATATTATCTGGGGTGTCAACTAAAGTTTTTTTGTTTTAATCACGTAACTGTCTTGTCTTTAAACTTATTAAACATTTTTTTAAATATTAAAAAAGAGAGATTCAAAGCCCACCCCATGTCACAACCTTTGGGTGGGCAAAAATCTTCTTACTTAATTTATCCTCAAAACATCCCTGCAAGGTACGTTGCGATTCCACCCCACCCCCACCCCCCCGGGCACAGATAGGAAAATTAAGATTGAGATAAGGGTTTTGCGCAAAGCCACCCAGTGAGTAGTAGCTGGCTGAGACTGGATTAATTAACTAATTGAAACATATATACATAAACAAATCTCATCAGAGGCACAATTTTGAGAGTGTTAATGAAAAACACCCACTCATTGACTAAACAATAGGGACAAATCACTTAGCAGTTGGGAAACGCCTTAAACCCACTGCCTCAGCCAAGAGATGTATCAAGATAGATTGCAATCATCAGGGTTAGAAAAGAAATAGAGGCATATTATATATTATGTATTGTATATTATATATTATATATTATTATATTATATTATACATATTATATACAGTGGTGCCTCGCAAGACAAAATTTATTCATTCCGCGAGTTTTTTCTTCTTGCGAGTTTTTCGTCTTGCGAAGCACGGTTTCCCATAGGAATGCATTGAAAATCAATTAATGCGTTCCTATGGAGACCGCCTACAGACCAGGTCTGGGGACAGGGGGGAAGACGCGCTGCGCTTCCCCGCTGTCCCCGGAGATTGCGGGGCTGGCGGTGGGGAGAAGGGCTCTTCTCCCCACCGCCAGCCTTCAGAAGAGGTCCGGGGACAGCGGGGAAGACGCGCTGCGCTTCCCCGCTGTCCCCGGAGCTTGCGGGGCTGGCAACGGGGAGAAGCGATCTTCTCCCCGCCGCCAGCCTTCAGAACAGGTCCGGGGACAGAGGGGAAGGCGCGCTGCGCTTCCCCGCTATCCCCGGAGCTTGCGGGGCAAGCTTCGTCTTGCGAAGCAAGCCCATAGGGAAATGCGTCTTGCGAAGCGGGTAAGAAAACGAAAAACTCTTTCATCTAGCGAGTTTTTCGTCTTCCGAGGCTTTCGTCTTGCGGCGTACCACTGTTATATTTATATATATATATATAGAGAGAGAGAGAGAGAGAGAGAGAGAGACCTGAAATGGTTTACCACCCTGTAGAGGGCTAACAGCCTAAACATTGATACTAGCATCAAAAGAATCTGAAATATTTCTTCCATCCTATTTGCAAGTAATTTATTTGCTTGCTCTGTGTGTGTGTGTGTGTGCGCGTGCGCGTGCAACACTTGATATAATACATGGATCTTGAAGCAAAACCCCCTCCAGAGGAGAAAGACTTGAGAAGGTACAAACTACAGTCCTTTCAGACTGCAAATACTGCAAGTTGCTATACTCAGATTTTATTTCAGGCATCTGATGAAGTGGGCTTGAGTCCACAACAGTCCATGCAACAAACAAACAAACAAACAAACAAACAAACAAACTTTAAGGTCTTGCTGGACTCATTGGTGCTTTTACTGCAGTATAATGTTTTATTTTCCTTCTTGTCCTGCCCTGTAGGACTTTGCAAGCATAGCCTTGCCCCTCCCTCTGTTTCTCCTTAATATCCATGTCTTGCGTTAGACAAATCAATTCCTTGCTGGCTCCTGAGGCTGGAAGGAGCACTGACCAAAAAATACCCACTCAGGAGCTACAAGTTTGCACATTTCCCACATAGGCGTCTGGTTGGCCACTGTGAGAACATGATGTCAAGTCTTTTGGTCTGGGATGATCCAAAGATGCTCTTCTGCATGTGCAAAACACTTCTGTGTTCATGCAAAGAGAGGAAGTGCCAGTTTCTGCCTCTAATTACTCAACAAAAGCCAGTCCCAAGGATTCCCTGACCTTCTGGGATGGGCCTTTTAAGGTAGACTTCCCCTGGAAGGGGCAGTCTGAAAAGTCCTCGCTCATGTGCAGATGGCAGATTCCACATGACTCTGTGGGCAACATCCCAAGTCTTTCACATGCAATGAAAAAAAGTCAACACCAGCAGGAATTAACAAACCCCCACATTTAAAAAAGCACCACAGTTCCCAACGATTGGTGGTTGGACATTTGTGTGTGTAAGGCACACAAGACTTTGTCCACAGACTCTGACTCTAAAAATGTAGAGTTCTGGAAGATATTTCTTCTTTTGCATACTTCTTGAGCGTATTGGGGGGAAGGGGAGAAGAGATTTATGGCATGGAGCGTGAACTGTGGATAGTCTCATGATTCGGTTAGAATGAAGAGTGAATCTTCTCAGCCGTAGCTGGGCAACTTCTTCCAAGTTAGGATTAAAGCCACTGCTTGGGAAGCTTCCCTTTTAATGGATAAGAGAGCGCTGCAGAGGCTGCTCAGCCAACCTCCACTACTGCTTTACAATTTGCTGATGAGCAAGGCTCAAAACCGGGTGGGGAAAAGGAGGGAGATTATCCTCTTGCTGCAGCTTGCCATGTTGAGGAACACCCAACCTATTAATCTAGTTACATGCCAAACAGTAAGCAGCAGTTTGATCAAATCCTATTAGCAACAATATGCCATTGCCCACTTCCTCCAACCCACCCCCCAATTTGTCTGGAATGCTTCAGCAAAGAACATACCAATGCAAAGTGCAAATAGTAACCTTAGCAGCTTCATAAATCAAGGCAGTATTTACTGCTGGGTCGGTGGCTAAGCTGGAGGAAAGGCTGAAACTTTGACCTTGTCTCTTGCACTTTTCTTCACATGTTCCTGAAACCATTAGATGGCCTTTCAGCGCCAGCCCTACATATCTAGGGGAAGGACGGTGCTCATTGCTTCCAGTCACCACTAACGTTTGGGAGGACTTCACCCCAAGTTCTTAACAGGCAAGAGGTTTGTATTAAGACAGAAAGAAAGAACAGTGACATCAAAGGTTAGGAAAATATGGTGTATAAATAAGACACTTGCAGCTTACTTAAGGTGAGCGTGTAGATAACTGTTTGAAAATTTTACACCCACCCCCCAAAAAAAAATCCCTAAGGGAAAGTCTTTCAATTTTTTAAAAGTCATTTGGTTTCTTCAGAAGACTGAAACAGAGGTTGCCTTGCCAACTTTCTCTTTCAACAACAGGTCTCCAAAAACATTTGAATCTTGCCTATTTTGGCTTGTACTAACCGAGGAAACCAAATGTGTGGGCGAACACTAATTCAAAACCAAATAGTTAATAATCTTTTAAGTCAAAATAAAGCAGGGAGGAAATTTTGGATAAGAGTTTCTGGCAAGACTACTTTATTTTTAAAGTGTACAATGTGTGTGTGTGTTTGTAGCATGGTGGAAGCTGAATAAGAGCCCATCTTATTTTCAAGTCCTTAGAAAACATTCTCACCACACACAAAAAGTTAAAGACCCATATTTCTTTTCCCAACCAATGTATCCTAGGCAATCCATCATCTAGATGATTTTTTAGGAACAGAATAGGATTTCACCCAGGAGCACACCATAAAACAAATCTACTAGCCTCATCAGCTAGTTAAAAGCCAATGTGTTTTCTAACATGTAGAGAACATCAACACATCCTGGCCATCTCTCACATATGAGATTTAAGACAGGCGACAGCTCACATTGTAATGTACGGAGAAATTTTATGATGGTGGTACTGATGAAGTCTCTGGTAGCAACTGGCCGAGCTGCCCTAATACCACAGAGAAGGACCAGGAAGAACCTTCTCAGAAGGGTCATGGGCTCAGGAGTGGAGGATCTCTGACATCTCCAGGTAGGGCTGGGAATGTCCCCTGCCTGAAACACTGGAAGGCAGAAGAAAGTCAGTATAAACAATACTGAGCTGGAAGGGCCGTCTGACTCAGTATAAGGAAAGCTTCTTATGTTCCTATGTTCTCTGGCTGCCAATGGTGGAGTTCATGCATAGGCAGACTCGGCCCTCCAGATGAGACTACAATTCCCATCACCTCTGACCACTGGTCCTGTTAGTTAGGGATGATGGGAATTGTAGTCCTAAAACATCTGGAGGGCCAAGTTTGCCTATGCCTGGTGGAGGAGTTCAGATCTTTCACAGAAGGGGAAAAAAGAGGGCCTTAGTAAGTAGCAGACGGAGGCCTAGAATGCAGCAAAATGAGGGAATATGATATGGAGTGGAAGGATGGAGGAGTTGGAAGAGGAAGGGGAAGCAAGAGGTGGAGGAAAAGTAAATGAGCAGGAAGAAGAGATGTGCACATGGCTAGAAGCTAAAGGTAAATAAGGATGATTTTTTAACATGGTGATTGAAAACAGTTAGCGAGTAACTGACTACAGTCCTCTAGCCAAACGGAAAAGCCCCCACATTGCCAATTCACCCATATGTAGGAGGACAGGCTTACTCTGCAAACATAGGCCTATGTATTTCAATGGCAACAGCAACCTTACAGAAAACACATTGGGAGGGAGCTTTTAAGCAGAACTGGGTAATTTCCAAGGAATCCAAGAAGCAGCAATGCAACTACAAAGAAAGCAAGCATTTACTAGTATTTCAAAACTCAAGAGAGTTTCTACAATTTAGGTAAGAAGGCTGGAGGGGGGATTGGAGCAGGCTAATATATATTTTGACTGGGCAAAACATAATAGCAAGTCCAAGTGATCACAAAGAACCAAGCACCAGTCTCAATGGAAATGCTATTTATGGAAGTATCCAATAAAGTCCTTCAGCTAATGCCAGGATTTCTGCTTGCACAACGGAGCTTCTCCTACCTTTCCTCTCCCCGTGTCCCCCAATCTGCTCCATAGGGTTGGGAAAACCCCAAAACAGATTTGGGGAGCACAGGGGCAGTGGAGAGGGAGGGGAAATCCCATTGCACAAGCAGAACTACTCTGGGTGTGACCCTGTGGCTTTATGCTTTTATAAACTGCATTGGCTACCAATTAGCTTCCGGGCCCAATTCAAAGTGCTGGTTTTGACCTATAAAGTCTTAAATGGCTCAGGACCGCAATCCCTCAAGGACCGCCTCTTTCCATATGAACCTACCCAGATCCTGAGATCATCTTCTGAGGCCCTCCTTCATGTGCCTCCTCCTTGAGAGGTCTGGAGGGTGGAAACACGAGAAGGGGCCTTCTCTGCAGTGGCTCCCTGTCTATGGGATGTTCTCCCCAGAGAAGTTCGCCTGGCGCCTTCATCATACATCTTTAGGTGCCAGGCAAAAAGTTCCTTTTCAACCAGCCTTTGGTTCATTTGATTGACATGTTACACCCTTTTTAAATGTGGGGGTTTTTCGGGGGGGGGAGGGACTTTTGGGTTGCTTTTATGTTATGTATTTTGTGGTTTTATATTTTGATTTTATTCTGTGAACTGCCCTGAGACCTCCAGGTATAGGGCAGTATATATGTAAATTCAATAAATAAAATATCAAAATAAATAATATATAATAATATATATTCTGCTGGAAACCGCCCAGAATGGCTGGGGAAACCCAGCTGGATGGGTGGGGTATGAATAATAATAATAATAATAATAATAATAATAATAATAATAATGCTATGTTAACTCTTCAGTGTAAAATCTTTCTTTTTCAATTTGTATTATTTTATATTCTAGTCCTGGAAGATAGCATTACTGGTTTGACTTAGTTTCATGCAGGTGATGTAGTTGTGTGGAGGTGTGTGTGTGTAAAATTAAGAAAATCTTCAATAAAAATATTAACAGAAAGAAAACACCCTCCCACCCAAAACGGTACCATTTTACTCAGCCTTTACTATGCCATGGTCTTTGCCCTGCAACTTTTATCTGAAGACCATTCTACATGGCTTGTGAAAAAGTCATTTTTCAATTCCCAATTAAGGGGGAAGATATCAAAATTGCACAGCCCCCTAAGAGCATACATGTTAAATAATCAAGATATATATCTATATTTTTAAAAGAAAGCGCTTGCAGTTTCCCCTGGGCACAGAGAGCCCTTTTGGAAATAATGTGTTGATTCCTTTCATTTTATTAGGTCTGTTAGCAATGTGCTAGCGTTTGAGTTATAGCCAATTCAGAAACGCTCGCCATCCTATTGCTGAGGCTTAGATGAAGTGCTTACACAGAAAGGTGTTCTACAGACTTTGGCACTTCTTTTCTGGAAGTTTTAATAGCTGTAGCATTCTGTTCCTGTCCTTTCCCCCCCTTTCTGAAGATTAGGGTGGAGAGAAGGAAGAATTATCTCTAGAGAACTATAAAAGATAGAATTGATTTTTGGTAAGAAGTCTGTAGAAGTTCTTAATACTACCTTATCTTTACTCTTCCACTGACTAAGCTCCTATCTTCGGAACTATCCTTCCCAATGTTATCTATCAGAAAAGTAGCTTTTGAGGATGGGAAATAACATTTAAGTTCCTCATTGGCTCAAATGTGGCTTTGTCCGAACTTGTAATGCCGAATTTAGGCTCCACGTTGGGAAGGTACTCTGTGAGTTGAGCGGCTTCAACCATTTTGCTGCTGCGGGAAAAATCATCGCGAGGCTTTGACTACAAAACTTTTTGCGATGCCATGCGGCAGAATTTAATTGACGCCGACTGATCAGGGGCAGCTGATATGGGTTGACAGTGTGCCACGGTATCAAATTCTTCTTCTTCTTTGGCAATTACTCATAGCCGAGTAAGATTGTCTTCCATAAACACAGTTATAACAATGAGTCTGTAAGTGACTGTGGAGGCCAATTCTGGATCCACATGTCCTTCTACAGTGGGGTATAAAATAAGCAGTGTATGACACCCAAGGTGGGGTAGTCAATAGCGTGTTGACTTTGACTGGGCGAACCTGGGCTGAAATCCCCAGTCAATCATGAAGTTCAGTGAGTAACTCCCAGTTCTAGCATACTTCACAGGGTTGTGGTAGATGATTTTTTTCCTTTAATGGAGCACCTTCACGTTTTGCTGCCTTGAAGGGCAGTTACGAATGAGACAAACATCTTAGATATGTTTGAAAACCTTACAGATGCCAAATCATTTCCTGAAGAGGACGCAACATCTGCATATAAATCAATATTCCAAGAAGCATTTTTACACAGCTAAAATTCTCAATGTCAAAAGGCTTAAGTATTGAAGGAATGCAATGCTGGAGTCTGAAAGGTCTTGCTTGTACAGCATATCCATTGAAATGTGTATCAGCATCTGATACACATTGTCTTCCTGCCAGGCTGGGGTTATGCATATGAATAACAGCTTCCTTTTTATTTTTGGAATTACCTTGGCAACTAGCGCAGGGAATATGGAGAAGAAGAGCCCTGCAGATCCTCACTAAAGACCCGCAACTGCTGCCTAGCAGACTCTCCAGAGGGCGGTGGTGGGGGGAACTTTTCTGTTCATCTGCTGAGGCAAAATATTTCTGTCCTTAGGACTTCCAGAATTCCTGCTATCTGAAGGAATTCTTAAACTGAGACTTCATTCCCTGGTGGACTGACTCAGAGCTTAGACGGTCCGTTTTGGTGCTCAATGAGCTCTTGTGCTGTGTTTGAAGGAGAAATATGATTTTCTGGCCAGCCTGGAAACTGATACTTCTTCCCACTGCAGAGATTTTCACCCTATTCTGGCCAGCTTAAATACAGCACAGTTATTTTTACTGATATCGCTAATATGTCCATTCCCAGAAACGCAAACATTTGCAGGACACAGGCCAACACAGATTTGGGGATTGCAAGCTTCAAACTGCTTACTCTGGAGGAGTGCCAATGGAGTCAATAAGGCTACTCCGATGAAAGTGATATGAGGATCCAACCCAGATCTCCAGTATGAAATTTTGAGGCTCGCCTACTTTCTCAGGAAACAAAATAAAATGAGAAAGTGACAAGGAAAAAAAGTCTCTTCTTCAGCTAAGTGGCACAGACAAGGCTTTCTCCTCCAGCCACTTCCATTTCCATCTAGCGGTTAAAGGTAAAGGGACCCCTGACCAATAGGTCCAATCGCGGACGACTCTGGGGTTGCGTGCTCATCTCGCTCTATAGGCCAAGGGAGCCGGCGTTTGTCCGCAGACAGCTTCTGGGTCATGTGGCCAGCATGACTAAGCCGCTTCTCGCGAACCAGAGCAGCACACGGAAACGCCGTTTACCTTCCTGCTGGAGCGGTACCTATTTATCTACTTGCACTTTGATGTGCTTTCGAACTGCTAGGTTGGCAGGAGCAAGAACCGAGCAACGGGAGCTCACCCCGTCGTGGGGATTCAAACCGCCGACCTTCTGATTGGCAAGTCCTAGGCTTTGTGGTTTAACCCACAGCGCCACCCGCGTCCCAGGTTACCAGGTTCCCAATCCCAGTCCTGTCTCTCAATTCAATTTTACTCCTGATGCATTCCTATGTGCATATGTGGTTTATTTAAAAATTGGTAACCTTCATTTTGAGAGTTAGGTATTATGGAGGACAAATGCAACACGATGCTTTAAAATATGGGAAGGTGTGCTTAGATGGGAAACTTTTCCCCCTATGCCTGATACACCCATGCATAAAGTGCTACATCCCCTCCTTCAAATTCATGCTCAAATTCTGTGGAGTCTTGGCTTAAATCTATGCCGAACTAAAATAAAGTTTAAGGTAACTGAACTGCAGGTGCTCACATTCCTGTTTCTCTTCTCAATCTCCTCTCCCCAAGATCCTCAGGGCAGAGACTGGTCTTACTATTTTTTCATATACTGTAAAACACAACCTGTAAATGAAATACTTTCCCATAAATTTGCTTTAAAGTCTAGTAGAATGACTAACTGGTGTGCATGTGTGCGCGCAATAGTAGATGTGAAGATTGCAAATATGGAGCTTACCAAAACATTCTCAGAAATGTGTCACGATTGTGTGTGTGTGTGTGTGTGCGCGTATGCACACACCTATTCCCAGCAGAAGCACAACAGTTGTCCTTTCTCTGTAAATTAAGCAAACAAGGATGGCATCTGCACTTCTGAAAAACACCTGATGGGCACTGACAAATATAGGCAAATTTTTGATTTTCTTAAAACCTACCAGTAAATATCAGTCTTCTGACATCTACCGTAATGCCACTCGCTACTTTGAAGTGGTCGTTAAGAACTTTTTCATTTTGCTTTTAATTTTTCACTGATCTTACTTTTGCCCTTCTACAAATGTTTGTATTTACTGGTATGTTTGTTCAGTTTTTCAGTCCAACACTTTTTTCTGCCCTGCCCTAAATGATGGGATAGAAATATTAAAAAAAGAAAAGAAAAAAAAAAGCGCAGATCAGTGCTCCTTCATGCTTCCAATTACTTAGAAGTTTAGTACCTTCGTTTTCCTTGGGGCCATGCAACGTCTTGTGAAGACAGGTATCTGCTCTCTAAAAGGTAGGGAATCATTTCCCCTTTATTGGGCGACATCCAATGGCGTCAGTCTACTTGTGCAACAGGGTTCCACTCATGCCCCCCTGAAGCCCAAGCCTGTTTTGGAGGGCTGGGGGACTCTAGAAGCAGATGGATATGTGTGTTTGTGAGGGACTGCAGGGGAGGAAAGGAAGGGGAAGTCATAGAGGATAGGGAAGTCCCCGACTAGTATGAAGCTGGGTCTTGTCACTGCCAATAATTTTATCATGATCCAGGTTGCCATTTTGTTCCTCCCTAAAGCTGTCTATTTCTCCTCCTCAGTCTGCTTTGGTGTGCCACAGCACAAAATAAAATGTCCAGGTTTTTATTAAGTAGCATAAAAAAAATTATCTTGATAGAAGCCACATCCATCTGTTCAGGTGTCTTTTTCATTTTTTCCCAAAAGCTGTAAGTGATCCTATTTTATATGTCTGAGAGTAGGGAGACAACCTGGAAAGCACAACTCCTGTTGAGCTTCTTACACATAACAAAGGAAATAAAATCTGTGACTGGTGCCCTTAATCAGCAGAAAAAAATGGCATAACACGTGCTCCCCCGCAGCAGTTTATGAATAAGCGTTAGACAAAAAGCATCTATTTGCAATGTCTTACGCACACAAAGTCAGAGAGCATTTAAAAGCATCAGTGGCTCTTCAACCAAGAACGGTGAAATTACACTGGCATATTTGATCTGAGAAAAAAAGTCAAAACAAGTTCCTCCAAGCTCATATTCTAGCATAGCAAAGCAACTAGTAACCCAACCTGTAACCTAAACTAAAAAGTATTTCATATCCTTTCTCAAAGGAGTTATACGTGCAGATATTTTGGGGGCGAATAAAGTATTCACACGGGCAAATTTCAGCTGTTATCACTTTGGGCTGTAATTATGACCATTTCAGACTGATTATGGAAATGGCTGTGCGGAAAGGCAATACAACTGCTCCTTTGAACGCACCTTTCTCAAAAGCACCATTAGCTATCAAAGCATCCCGTAGGGAGAAAGATGCTGAGATAGAGATAGTGCTAGAAGCCTGAAGCACTGGAAAATGACACATTAAATTGGCTTGTAGGCTACTCGTTTAATCACCTATGGTGAATAAGAACTGCCACCAGATGATCCAGCAGGTATGAAAGTTGCTGTCCTTTCATCCCATTTAAAGCTGGCAATGTCCTTGCAATGAGTTGAATGAGTGTTGAAATTTAGGCTAGCAAATTCGTGGGATAAAGTAACCTTTGTGGACTAATCTGCAATAACGCTCGCTCCCCCCTCCCCGCCACACTACAGACCATTTAAATTTTTGTCATACCAATTTTACATATTTATGTCAGGCTTTCACCGATGGATCTAGACCTTTCTTTCCTTTTTTTAACTGCAACAGCATCAAGAATGGGCTGGCCAAGTTCATCCTGGAGAAGAGTGACTAGTGGGGTGCCACAGGAATCTGTCTTGGGCCCAGTCTTATTCAACATCTTTATCAACGACTTGGATGATGGACTCACGGGCATCCTGATCAAATTTGCAGATGACACCAAACTGGGAGGGGTGGCTAACACCCCAGAGGACAGGATCACATTTCAAAATGACCTTGACAGATTGGAGAACTGGGCCAAAACAAACAAGATGAATTTTAACAGGGAGAAATGTAAAGTATTGCACTTGGGCAAAAAATTTTTTAAAAATAATGAGAGGCACAAATACAAGATGGGTAACACCTGGCTTGAGAGCAGTACATGTGAAAAGGATCTAGGAGTCTTGGTTGACCACAAACTTGACATGAGCCAACAGTGTGACGCGGCAGCTAAAAAAGCCAATGCAATTCTGGGCTGCATCAATAGGAGTATAGCATCTAGATCAAGGGAAGTAATAGTGCCACTGTATTCTGCTCTGGTCAGACCTCACCTGGAGTACTGTGTCCAGTTCTGGGCACCACAGTTCAAGAAGGACACTGACAAACTGGAACGTGTCCAGAGGAGGGCAACCAAAATGGTCAAAGGTCTGGAAATGATGCCTTATGAGGAGCGGCTAAGGGAGCTGGGCATGTTTAGCCTGGAGAAGAGGAGGTTAAGGGGTGATATGATAGCCATGTTCAAATATATAAAAGGATGTCACATAGTGGAGGGAGAAAGGTTGTTTTCTGCTGCTCCAGAGAAGCGGACACGGAGCAATGGATCCAAACTGCAGGAAAGAAGATTCCACCTAAACATTAGGAAGAACTTCCTGACAGTAAGAGCTGTTTGACAGTGGAATTTGCTGCCAAGGAGTGTGGTGGAGTCTCCTTCTTTGGAGGTCTTTAAGCAGAGGCTTGACAACCATATGTCAGGAGTGCTCTGATGGTGTTTCCTGCTTGGCAGGGGGTTGGACTCGATGGCCCTTGTGGTCTCTTCCATCTCTATGATTCTATGATTCTAAGTTACAATGACCCAGGTCTGAAATGGCTTCTCTGAAATCAGCGGAGCTGAAACTTATATATATGGGAGAGTGGATTAAAGTGTCAGAATGCTGTTCAAATAAAGTAAACCAAAAAGAGAGTAGAAAGGGGATGCTTGGAATTGATTTTTCTAACGAGGCATTTACAGGAACTCAAAACATGATCTCCACTTAAAACATAAAATAGTCATTGTGCTGATTTGCTACAGTACGGCTCGCTAAAGGATTTGATTCCACATTATCTGAAACTAGGTAGTTATCCAAAGTCTCATCTTCGTAATGGAATGGAATGTACAAAAGCAGAGCATTCAATTTAACACACAATATATTATCTATACAAATTGGTCCTCATTCAACAGACAAACTTAAAAACCAAATTACAGCGGCCAACCAATTTGTTACATTCCCAGCAGAGGAAAAACACACACCACACAACACTAATACTACCACTAACCATACTGATCTCTCTAATCCGTTTTCCCCCTCCCCAAATAAATTGCAAGCTATCCTAACTGCATTTCTACAAAAGTCAAGCTTGTATGACTTTTCAGATAGTGAAAAACTAACATTTAAGAGTAAGTGGAAAGTAAACATGTATGTTTCCTGGTATTACTGTTTTATATTTTGAAGAAAAAATATAAAAGTGGTTTACAACACATTAAAACATCGATTAAATAATAAATATTACTATAAATTTCAGTAGGACTCTTTTTAAACCCATGATAATACTGCATTTTCAAGAAACTGTGATGATGTGCATACCGCTTGCAGGAGGGTAGGACCAGTTCTTATACATTAGATAGACTATCCTCCTTTTGAGATGCTACTTATGTGATTTCTATTTCAGAACCACAAGAGGTTGTTTTCAGGATGTACTCCAGAATATCAGCAGTTAACATAATTCTGAATTTGCACTCCCTAAGGCTTAAGAGAGAACTGCTGCTTTCCCCCAGAAATGCAGTTAAGACATGACTTTTCTCTAAATGCAAGTTCTTTTTCGCACAACGTACAGTGTTGTGCTTTTAAATTGCAGCAACCTGCCCTGGGAGTGTATGGTAAAAGGGCCAGAATAAGAAATCTAATCATCACTGCAATAGGCACTGCTAAGGAGTCCTTAAAAAGAAATAGATCTATTCTCCATGAAGTTGTCCAATCAAGTGCTACTAGGTTACTTTACCTAAATTGACCTTCCATGTTCAGAAGCAATATACAGTGGTACCTCTGGTTAAGTACTTAATTCGTTCCGGAGGTCCGTACTTAACCTGAAACTGTTCTTAACCTGAAGCACCACATTAGCTAATGGGGCCTCCTGCTGCTGCCGCGCCGCCAGAGCCCGATTTCTGTTCTTATCCTGAAGCAAAGTTCTTAACCTGAAGCACTATTTCTGGGTTAGCAGAGTGTGTAACCTGAAGCGTATGTAACCTGAAGCGTATGTAACCCAAGGTACCACTGTACCTTCGAATCACAGGTGCTGAGGTCAAACAAAAGGCGGACCAGCCACTACCTTCTGCTGATGTGTTTTATGCAAGTATGACGAATGAAATTTACGGATACAATTCAGAAGTATCGATGATGCAAATGGCCACATCTAACAAGGAAACTACAGGTTCCCTTTTAAAATAGCAAGCAAGTCTGACAGTCAAAAGAGTGACAAGGTATCTGAGGATTTTCCATAAAAACATTAAAAATGATGGTTTGAGATCAGGCACCATTCGAACTGCATGCATTATCTCTTTTAAAATGTATATACAATTTGAAAACAAATACTGGCAAATTCACTAAGTTGAGAGACCAACTTTAATTTAATTTTTTAAAAAAGAATAAAAGTGCTCTATTACTAAAGTTGAGACGCTTGCAACAATCCTGCTTCAAATTCTGCGCCCTCACTAGCTTTTAGTAGCTTTACAGCCTTCTATCAGAATGAAGTTTATCAGATCTAGTCTGAAGGAAGGGTGTTAAAAAAAAAAGTTTGCACAAACACAACCTTCTCATTTTCAGGTGAGAAACAAGCAAAATATAATCTAGTGCTTCCTGCCATAAGAAATAATTGAAACCCTTATAAATTCCAGCTCCAAAAGATGGAAATCAGCACAATAAATGGACTCCATTCAGAAGGGGCTTTAAATGAGTTTCGGGATACTCCCATTGATTTATCTTTCTGAAACCCTCCACAGGTCTTGGATTTATTTTATTTTTTTGCTTTTTTACAAGTTGATAAATTAATGACTTTCATGTGATTAGCGATTTTCAAAATTCAACTTGGAAGCCCTATTGATACAAGATTCCAACTTTTTAAACACTATTAAAGGTGCATAAACTAAGACAGCCAGTGGGATCGATCCCGCTCACACTGTCCTGGCTTCTTGTTTAGCCACACGCAGCCTCTCCTGGGCAAGGAGAGCCTTCATCCCCTGCCCGGGAGAGGCTGCGCACGGCGAAGGCTCCCCCAAGAGCCGCGCTCCCTTTAAAGAGAGCGCGGAGCATATGTGCGGCTCTTCGGGGCTTTTCCCCAAGGAGAGAGAATGGCAGCCCGAAGAGCCGCACACACGCTCCATGCGGCTCTTTAAAGGGAGTGCTACAACTAATCCAGAATGCGGCAGCTAGACTGGTGACTGGGGGTGGCCGCCGAGACCATATAACACCGGTCTTGAAAGACCTACATTGGCTCCCAGTATGTTTCCGAGCACAATTCAAAGTGTTGGTGCTGACCTTTAAAGCCCTAAACGGCCTCGGGCCTGTATACCTGAAGGAGCGTATACACCCCCATCGTTCAGCCCAGACACTGAGGTCCAGCGAGGGCCTTCTGGCGGTTCCCTCATTGCGAGAAGCAAAACTACAGGGAACCAGGCAGAGGGCCTTCTCGGTAGTGGCACCCGCCCTGTGGAATGCCCTTCCAGCAGATGTCAAAGCGATAAACAACTACCTGACATTCAGAAGACATCTTAAGGCAGCCCTGTTCAGGGAAGTTTTTAACGTGTGATATTTTACTGTATTTTTGGTTTTTATGGAAGCCGCCCAGAGTGGCTGGGGAGGCCCAGCCAGATGGGCGGGGTATAAATAATAAATTATTATTATTATTATTATTATTATTATTATTATTATTATGCTGAGCAGAGCCTCTCGCCTGCAGTCGCTCCATAAGACGCACACACATTTCCCCTTACTTTTTAGGAGGGGAAAAGTGCGTCTTATAGAGTGAAAAATACGGTATTATTCTGCTGCTCTACGTATCGATGGCATGTATTTTATCAGTTTTTGTTTGCCACGCTGTAACTCTAACCGGCCAGTAGCGTACATCTATCAAATAAATAAACAACCATGGAAATAATTCAAACCACAGCCATTACGTTAAAAATCCACAGGTTTTCCCATACTAGCTCAGAACAACTTCCTAATTCTGATAGTTGACAGAACAGTATTAATAAAATAAATAACAACAACAACAACATATAATAACAACTCTGGGTGGCTTGTAGCATATATTAAAACAAAAAAAAATCAAACATTAAAAACTTCAGGACTTAGATACCATCACACATTGTTTAGAGCAGGGGTGGGTAACCTGTGGTCCTCAACTGTTTTTTTGGACTACGGTTCCCACCATCCCTGACCATTGCCCATGCTGGCTAGGGCAGAGGTGAATTGGAAATGCAACAACCTCTGGACAACCAAAGGTTCTTTGTCATTAAATTAGGTGAATAATACAGCCTCAAAAATGACTGACGTGATAACTCCAACACTGGTTGCCTGTTCCTCCCACTGTATGCACCAGAGCATGTTGCCCACACACTATTACGTTGTGTTTCTATCGTGATAAATCCAGGGGTTGCTGCATGTGTGTGTACTTTCTCCTGAGAGGGCAAAAAGAGCGCATGCACCTTGCATGTGTATTGGCCACCAGTTGCCTGGAGATAACCATCACTCCTTTGCAAGAAACTATAACAGACAAGGACTAGCCTCATAAAAAACCAAAACACACAAAACACTCTTCTGCATGGGCAACCCATCACTGAATAAGTCTGTTCAATAATAAGGGTGTGCTCCTTTGCCCATTTCCGCGGTTCTGTTTAAAATTCAATTCTGAACCACCTGGGACTCTATCTGTAGCATCTATTTGGAAGCTCCAGTTTGACCTCTTGCAAGTAGATGAAAAGGTCCGGAGGGAAAATGGCGCCAGAAGACCAACAAGCCCTGTATTTCATGACTTGATTGTGCCCTCATGAATAATAAGTTTTCCCTTGCAGGAAGTGAATGTGTAAAGTCCCCATTTGGATTGGCACAGGGTTACTATCAAGAATGTATGTTCAGCTGAAACCAGAGCTTTTTTGTACGCAGTGCAGGGCTATGAGGGACTTGTAGTCAGTGATCAGAGGAATTCCTCCAGTGGGCCAGTGAGTGTTTATTCAGGGGAAGTTTCTCTGTGCCTACACAGGACCTGGATGACTCAGGCATCATCTCTTCTTTGCTGTGCCTGGTTTCATCTGTCCACCCCCAAAGAGCTCTTTTCAATTTGTTTTCTAAGAGAACTCTTAAAATGGGAGGGAAAGTCTTCCAAAGCATTCGCCATCTATGACATTTAGCATCATTAAAAGGAAACAACAACCGAAAGAGGAAGACAAATAAGAGAGAGGTAGGAGAGGAAAGCGAGACACGCAAAGGTCACTGCTGTATTTGGCGTTGGAAAAGCAGACTCAACAGCAACAGGAATTTGTCCCAAGAAACCAACTGCCTAATTAGATGGCACCACTGTGATGTGCTATTAGATGGAAGTAGAACTTGTGTGAAGCTAAGATGCCAACAAACCCAAGCTACAGTGGGGCGAATTCCTTTGAAATCCACAGACATTTTATATGTAAATTTAAATACTTGAGTATGAATACTATCACATCTATTTTCATGATCTAGTTCATGTCTTGAATTCTGAAGTCATAATTTGCATTTTTTCCACGCACACAGAGCACGACAAGGAGCAAAGACGGAAACATATACAAGGTCATGATGTCAGGATCTAGAGGATCTAGAGTAAGATGTCAGGATCTAGAGTAAGGGGGATAGCACTGGGTTCACATAAGAGATATAGGACTGGATAGATTAAGTCATGATTGGGGCCATTGAAGTGAGTAAGATTTAAGCTTGTCTTGATTAACTTAAGCCCCATCAATTTCAATGAGTCTCCTCTAAGAATGACTAAGCCTGCATCCAACCCATAACGTGCATTTTAAAACAAGGGCCAAACTAGAAGTGATATGGCAAACAAATTTGTATGTCTCATGTTTGCATCTATAAAGCAGGGTGGCGGAGGAGGCACACACTTAGTTTTGTGTACACAGGTGAGAGAAGCTGAATTCTCCCCACTTTATCTCTTCCCACTCAGCCACCGCAAGCATTTTTATTCCACCCAGGCGCAGATTAATGAGGCTAGGGTAAGAGGGATGGTAGAGCCTCGGTCCTGTATACCTGAAGGAGCGTCTCCACCCCCATCGTTCAGCCCGGACACTGAGATCCAGTGCCGAGGGCCTTCTCAGTAGTGGCGCCCGCCCCGTGGAACGCCCTACCTTCAGATGTGAAGGAAATAAGCAGCTATCCTATCTTTAAAAGACACCTGAAGGCAGTCCTGTTTAGGGACGTTTTTAATATTTAATGCTGTATTGTTTTAGCACTTGATTGGGAGCCGCCCAAAGTGGCTGGGGAAACTGAGCCAGATGGGCGGGGTATAAATAATAAAATAATAATAATAATAATAATAATAATAATAATAATAATAATAATTATTATTATTATTATTATTATTATTATTATTATATAGACCCCCACCCTACCAACCCCACATACATATGGTTTGTGATAATCAGGTGGGTAAAGGAACATACCGTATTTTTTGCTCTATAGGGTGCACCCCACCATAAGACACACCTAGTTTTAGAGGGGGAGAATAAGTTTTGGAGGGGGAAAAGTGTGTCTTATAGAGCGAAAAATACGGTAAATGCCTGCCTAGTTGGAGACAGTAATGCTCCTGAATACCTGGTTGCTGGTAACCACAGAAAGGGAGAGTGCTCTTGTGTGTGTGGGTTCCCCACTGGCATCCGGTTGGTCATTGGGAAAACAGAATGCTGAACTTGATGGGCCACTGGCGTGATCCAGGAGGCTCTTCTTCTTACATTCTTATGACTATCTGATCACAAAGACCCTCTTTCCCAGCCCAGATTTCACTCTTAGTCAAAACATGTGCTTTTGGCGCAGAATTTCTTCCCCTTCTGCCCTGCGGATTCACCCACCCTGGCGCCAACCTCAGAACAGCAAACAAAACGGCATGTCCCAACGACTGAAATGCCCACTGACGACACGGAGCTATGAAATGTCTTCGCCGTCTGCTGCATGGAATGAAGAGCTGCCGGGTAGCACGGCTGCTGTGAGCAAGTTACGTCCTTGAGTCTGTCATCAGGTACAGAATAAGCCTTTATAGAGAAGTCATACTGTCCCACTTCCTGGCTTCTGTCAAGCGAACAAAACCCCAAGTACTAAACACATTTCATGCCTTGGAGTATCAAATGTTCTTTGCTAGCAGTCGAAATGGAACTCTGTTCATTTTCATTACTGCTTCGTATGAGAATGTTAGCTCTATTCATATTCCACATTCGAGATGTTTAACCTGAGCCCGCTGTATGAAAAGTCAACCATGTGTGCATAAATTCAATATATTCTTCCCATTTGTGGCAATACAATGGCCTACCTTACAGACAGCGATGTTTGTATATTGATTCAAAACTATTCTCTTCTCCACCTGCCCAATTCATTTGGCATATTTGAGTAGAAGTCAGGGATATTTGGGTTAAACAACAATTTTATCATCACTCACGACACATTGTGTTTAGCACAAAAAGTGATGTCTGTACAACCGACGCATGGGGAAGGGGTTCCATTTCAAAATCATGTCACGAAAAAAGGATTTTTTTAAAAAATGTACTTTGCTGATAAACAGGAAATATATTATTGCTACAGCTAACATTTTTAAGGTAAGAAAATAAACACTTTAGCTACATTTGTAGGTTTAAAATAAATTCCGGTGTGTGGGGGTGTTAGCTAAATCAAAACCGTATTTCAAGTGACAAAAACGTGGGACATTCATGAACACAATACACTTCAATGAGTCAGTAGTGCATACCAAAAAAGATCTAATGTAAGGGGAAAAAATATTCACAAGGAGAAACTAGAGAAGTTAGAATTCTTTGATTGCGCGATCAAAATAATTAAGATTGAAACTGGAGGTTTGAGGTCACAGAGGGCAGAAAAGTTTCAAGAGAATCTGAAAAGCAGTAAACTCCATTTAATGTGGTTGTAAGGCTCCCAATATGCAACAGACTAACCAATAAGGAGTTATAAGGTCCAGACCTAAGAGCTGAACCATGGTTATGGCAGATGAATAGGCTTCAGGTTCATGTACTGCCAGATCCCTTAAGCTCTGATTTCTTCCCTCCTGTCCTGGTTTCAGCAAACCATAGGCTGTCATGCTGCCTGAATCTGGCAAACAATGGTTTGCTCAAACCGTAACTGAAAATCTGGTTCAAACTGTTATTTGCAATTCTGGCTTGGAGGGAATGGAGGTAAACAGTGCTTTGTGTATTAAGGAAAAGGGGAAGGAAGTCGAGCAAGTGGCCAATGCCAGAGGCAACAGCTACTGATATCTAAGATGAGAGGTTACTAGAAAATATTTTGCATTAAGAGCATGGAAAGCAGGTCAGCTGCTTGAAAGGTAAGTGCTGGAGACCTTTCTTATGCAAACCCATGAGAGAGAAGAGAGGAGATTGATGTAAAGGCTGATGATGATGTCATGAGGACACTGCATAGACAGAGCAGGTTGGCTGTGGTTTTCTCCTCTGCAAATTTTATGAGTAATTTTTATTCCGAGGGATGGGGTTTTTTTTGTTGGAGTGGGGAGTTTGGGAGCAGTCCAAAGCCAAGCTATCATTTCCCTCCATCACTTCCTCTTCCTGCTGAGGCTCCCCAAAGGCATCTTTTCTACCTGGACCAACAATAGTACTTTATATTAAATAAAGCACAGCTATTTTTCAATGGGTCTTGCTCCCAAGTGAGCGTGCACAGGATTGCAGTCTTGGTCTCTACGCGCCATAGGAAATGCTGCCCCTGATAGATTAACAGAAAACTGAAAAATATACTTACTAAATAACAGGACAAGCGTCTATGTGATGCACTGTTTTGTTTGTTCGACGCCTCACAGCTAGGAAGCTGCCCCCTTTTTAAAAATGAGATTACACAACCCTGTTTGCAGAACAGGTTTGGATAACATTCATTTCAATGCATAGGGACAACAAGATGCTCAGTACAAATGGAGAATACCTGTTAACTGTTATACAATAGCCTGATCTGAGCCTCAGATTTTGGGGTGCATGTTAATCAGGTAAAACATACAGAGGCAAAGAAGAGGAATGTCAGCAAATGCAACATCCAAGCTGATTGCTGCAAACCTGCATTTTGATGGGAAGCTGAACTTTCCAAGGTGCATCCTATGCTTACAACAGGTCAAATAAGCACGAGTTAAAGCCTCACCCATGTGCACCCTTCTTCTGGTGTGCAAAACAAAACGAATGTTTCACAGTTCCTTGTAATGCAAACCAGAGCGTGCGAGTATGGGTAACCAAGACACACCAAAGTGATTGACGTTTGCTGGCCATCAAGACCACCTGCCTAAAAACGGATCAGCTAGAAGCTTGTTATCCTGAGCAGGAACAAGTCCTGAGCACACGGGGGTATTTGAGAGGCTCAGCTAGTGTTAAAGGAGTCCTAAATATCATGTCCCGGTTAATCACGTCAGAGCAACCGCTGAGTGTTGCTTTTGTGGAGAAACGCTTATGAAATTATCCTTGCAAAAAACAACAACACAGGCGCTAGCTAAGCAATATGTTAAAACTTCCCTACAGCGGTGGAATATCTAAAACAATCACACCGCATATATTAATTGCTTGACAAGTTTTGTCTTTCAAATGCAATTCATCCTTGATGGAACATCACAAGAGTGTCTCAAACTAATAATATGCTGTTTATCCCTAAAGTCTCAGTGAAATGAAAGTTTTCAAAACCGCTGTAAATAAGCACCTGGGATGTTTATTTTGCTTTTTGGTTTATCAGTGTAGAACTTCTTTGTTGGCTACGCAAAAACATTTTGTAAGGGTAATTCTTCTGCTATGCTATCTCTAGTAAAAAAACAAAAATAAAAAAACAGAAGTGAGGCATGGTGAACTAGATCTCAGTTTTCAACTTCCAGTTTGGTCAAATCATCAATAAAATCCTATACATAGTTACCTGGGGGTAAGCCCCATTGAACACAGCAATGCTTACTTCTGAGTAAGTATGTATAAGGTTGCTCTATTTGTCTTGGTTCTCCTGTAAAAAAAAGACAATAGTGTCCAGTCACAGGAAACAAAACCCAGGTTGCATAGCAATCCAAACGCTAAAAAGTAATATTAATAATGATCCTATCTTTGAAATCTCACAGCACCAAGAAAACAAATACTCAACACCGGCCTAAAACTTCACTTTGGAGAGTATAGCAGAGCTGGTCCGAAGTGGGGGGATGTTATACTTCAAAGTAAAACTAATTATGTATTTCACTAATTACATTTCCAAAAGACACACAGAGAATTACCAACGAACCCTACAAAATCGACAAGAAAGCAAAGTCGACGACTGCCCAGGCCTGGAAAAAAGCTCCTGAGAATTACCCAGGGATTCCAACTTCCCTCCAACACAGCAGCACTAATATCATCCAGATTTGCTGGCCCAGCCTCGAACCATCTCAAGAAACTGTTTACATTAAAGTTGGGTTCAGCTGGAAGGTCAGCTAACGTTTAAGGCTTTCGAAAAAATCGGCAGTAGTCTCGTCTCCTCTAAAAAAAGAGAAGGGGAGTAAGAATTAAAAAGAAAATCATTAACCTGACACATGAATGAAAACTAATTTTGTTCTATTTGCTACTAGAGGAGGGGGAAAGCCCAGTCAGTAGAGAAAAACACACACCCCCGCCCCCCAGAAACATTAACCTTAATATCCAGAAAGTTTCATGCAATATCTGAGAGCTTTTAAGCTGCAGCTACTGTATTGAAGCCATAATGAAAATAAAAAGGTACTATCTCACACAATTAGCTATGATTTTTATCGGGTCTCTGGCTTTAAACCTGCACATGTATATCAAGTAAGCGAGATAAGGCTTTTAGATTGTACATATTCAGACTTTATTCCCTAAAAATGGCTTTGATGAACACCGAGGAGATGGCCGGAGATTATTTGCCAGTTCATTATGTCCTGAGCAAGGATCAATACAAGCTGGTTTTATTTGGGTCAGGCAGAGAAGACTACAACTTTACATCTTGCAACTGATAAATGATAGCAATAAAAGTAAGGTCTGCAAGAAGAAAGCGAGCCCCTAGTTCATCTAATTGTCGAAAGTACCTAAAACGGAGTGAAAAACACAACCTGTCTGGAGTGTTTTAAAGGGCTTGTGTAATCCAAGCAGATTGCAAGCTGTAATTTTTAACACCGAAAAAAGAGATAACTCACAAAGTTGTTCAGAGGGGTAAATAACTGCAATACACTGACATCAGTAAACTTTAAAAACTTTAATGTCAACACAGTTTGTGTGAATGATCAACACTTCAGATAATTCCAGCAGCTTGAGAAAAAGGGAGATCATTTAAATACTTTTAAAATTTACAACCAGTTGCTGTGCATGGGACAAGAATTTCTGGTGTCCTTTACATAAGTTTAAGACAAGGAAGCTGGAGAGAAGCAAGCAAAAGAACCGCAACAAAGCACAAACATCATTTTGTGCATGTAAAGGAATGTGCTGTTTAGAAAATGGCACACTTTTGAACATACAAAAACTGCAAGTATGATGCTTGCTCCTGTGCATATCAGAAATAACTCAAGTTGCTGTCCTAGACCCAGTTTCCCAGTGGGTCTGATCAAACTTGCTGGGACTAGTTTCTAAGTGGACATGTATAAGATTGCACTCTTGGAGATTCTAGCCTTGAAAGAATACTAAAAGCTTTATTTAAAGTGTTCTGCTGCAATAAAACGGCAAAGTTCACATTCTTCACTGGAGGAACTTAAAAGTGGTAGTGGGGAAATGAATATCTACCAACCAAACAGTAAACGTACACTTGCAGAGTTTTGCAAATTGGGGGGTGGGATGGGATGGTGTTAAGATCTCTACTCTGAATTTCTGGATCAAACTTCTTAAGAGGCAGGCAGGGGGGCAAGCAAAAATGAAATTTGGAAAGGGGAAAAAAAATCAATTATGAAGCGCCACGGCCTTAAGAGGTGACTGTTTTTGCTGAAGGAGTGCCTGGCACCAAAACCATTTCCAAACCTCTCTGTCATTCGGACACAAAAGACACAAGAGACTGTTTAGACTACTAATAAGACAGGAACCTTTCAAAGCCATGCTATGCTATTCAACAGTGGATGGCGGCAGTCAAGAAAACAATTCCTTGGAGATGAAAGCTGCCAGCATGTGCCCTCATGTAGGAATCCTATACCACAGGGGAAGAAAGGTAGGTGTATCTCTCTCTCTCTCTCTCTCTCTCTCTCTCTCTCTCTCTCTCTCTCTCTCTCTGTGTGTGTGTGTGTGTGTGTGTGTGTGTCAGTCAGGGAGGGAGGGAGGGAGGGAGCAAGCAAGCAAGCAAGCAAGCAAGCAAACGAGAAGGCAGCTTCAAATCACTCTGGAGTGACAATCCCTCTTTCCTACATTTCACCTTAAGTGGGAGACTGGCATTGGTTTCAGCAACCCCAGCTGACTGCCATCTGCTCTTTCATACCCACGTGTAACATTACAGCCTGCATGTTTGCAACCTCTTTACAATTAAACTGGCATGCAGCGACAAAGGACAAAAGAATACCACCTCCACTTTAATAAATATTTGAAGGCAGGCTTCCTTAGAGAGGCAAGAACAGAAACAAGCATAGTTTTAATATGGTCACAAAAATATTATTATTATTTTCTTCCATTTCACGAAGCAAAGCGAGATCTCGCTCAAGTGCCCCTTATGAAATTACAGTAATCTAAAACCCGAGATCTCTACTAGCGCCAGACTAAGAGTAACTGCAGAACTTCATAATTAACACGTCTCTCCTATATGTTTTCAATTCTGCACATTTACAGCTGAAAACAAACCCGTGTAGCCCAATTTAATTGCATTAAAAATGAAGTCATTTTATTAAAACCAAACTTGCTCAGAGAAGAATTATTATCCAACCATTCCCCTCCTTAGCTTCTTTCAAAAGGTATTCAAAAATCAAATGAATGTTCAGGGAAAGCTTTTTTAAAAAACAAAAAACAAAAACGGACTAATTACATTGCATGCAAAACATTGGATCTGTTTCACAAAGTTTGTTTACCATGGGAGGGGAGGGGGGAGATATAATACCAATGGCAAACTTTGCTATGCCAAAACAGAATGAGTTGGGTGTATACCTGCTTTCAAATGAGCTAAAATGATTATACTGTAAAATCATTAGTCCAATATACTGTCAAAAGCCTAGCTTTAAAAACTTAATGATACATGTATTTTTCTGCACCACACAAAACGCATTACATACATTTGCATTACCTTCTGAATTTGGAGGTTACGCAGCATTAAATGTGGCAAATAGAAAGTGCTTCGAAAAAAAGCTGGAATTGGTACTGGCGCAAAACAGGCATGTAACAGCACTGCCTGCTTCCCTCGAAGCATCATTTAAAACTAACTAAATAAAAACAGACTGGTATAATATATATTTTTATCTTTATTTGCAGTCAATGCACTCACAGGCTCCATTTAGAAACGACTTCTCCCCTCATTATCGAGGACAACGAAAACGATTTGAGCTGATCCCAGCGACTCTTAAAAATACAGTCATTTCTGGCCTAGATAAGATGTACTTTTAGCAGTTACTTGGCCAGATCCGTCTGGGAAAGGGAAATTTCTTGAGGTGACGACAGGGCAGCTTCACTTCTGCGATACCTCCTCCTGGAAGCAGGGGGCAGCATTATTCGGGAAGGGAAGATTTGGAAGGAACGGAAAACCCTGTTGCGAGTCTCCCATGCAAACCACTCTCAACCACCATCCACATGGCAAGTTGTGACCCACCAATAGTCACAGGTGGCTGATGGGCCAAGTCTTCTAGCTACACTGGGGTTGTTGCAAGGAATGCCATAAAATAATGTCGGAATGGAAAGAGCCGTAATAGGAATCCTGCTAGAATAGAGGGCCAGTTGGACATCCAGCCCATAGCAGCCAAACAATAGTTATGCGAGGCCTGCAGAAACAGCGTGAAGGTGACGAGATCAAGGTGGAGGTGAGGATCTGAGCCGAGAAGTGCCAAGTTCAAACTTCCAAGTGCTATGCTACACCAGTTCGTTAAATCTGGCAGAATGCCAAAGAATTTCTCCATGGATAATTGTTCTGTACTATGATTCTCCCCCCCCCCCCAGGACATACAAATGTGTTTAAATGGTGTGACCAGCATAATGGTGCGTCTGTTTCAAATGCTCAGTGAGGAGCACCTGACAGGTTGTCTTGCAAACAAAGCCCCATGCTCAATGAAAAATTATGGGGTTTTAAAAAAAACATAGAAAACCTCCAACAATGTACCTAAAAATTCAGTATGCGCTTACTCAGGCTTACAGCCAACAGTTGATATTGCTGTGCCTTCTATAAGATGCCGACCTAACTTTTCTCAAGATTCTATTAACAATTGAACTTCAGTCTTCTCATCAGTTGCAAAAGAGACCCTTCTTCTTCCCTTCCCACACTCCCAAACCACAGGCCCCGAGTCAATGTAATTTGAGCATTGTTTCTGGGAATAGAACTCAGCATCTGGAAGAAGGTGGAAAAGACAGACGATCTTTGTCCAGCACATTATTGTTTTTAGAACACAGCCATCTGAGCATGTTTGTGGTATTTAAATAAGACTGGTAACGAAGAGGCAACTCTGGCCACGGAATCTCTCATAACAAGGACGATAATGCATGTAACTATTTCCAAAGGCTGCCTATCTGATCAACACATGACAAAGTGATGATATTGCTCCAATTCAAACACCCCACAAATTCCTTGGTGAAGCAAGTTTAACTATGGTTTAATATGATGTGAGAATTGACAAGCAATTGTTTGCAATCAACCAGAAATACAGAATCAGAAATCATGATTTGACAAGGGTTTGTAAAGCATTGTTTATGCTAACGATGGATTTGACAAAATACGCATCTTACCAAGGTATCCTAAGAATTAAATGTGAATCTATTACGAGAGCAAAACAACTAATGATAACTTCGTAAAAACAACATTGTAGCAAGTGGCTGATAGCTTATTCCCCGTTTAATGACTTTAACAAATTGGATACACGTGGATATATAAATAAATATGTGCATCTGAATGAAACAAATGTTTTCTGAAGCCAGTATCTAATGGTTATCATTTTGAAGTTGTTTTGTGCAGGCTACTTTTTAAAAATGTTCAATAATTACTGATCTGGGAACACAGTCTCTGACATACCATAGTTACTGCTGTTGCTCCACCTACAGAAGGCTTGTCCTACAGAAACAGGAGAGCTGAACAGACAGACAATGAAAGGAGATTAGAATCTTCAAATTATGATGTACCTGAATGTTTGGAAGCAAATCATGCTTTTAAGCTTTAACCTATGGTTAACTGC
Source organism: Podarcis raffonei (assembly GCF_027172205.1). Taxonomy (NCBI): domain Eukaryota; kingdom Metazoa; phylum Chordata; class Lepidosauria; order Squamata; family Lacertidae; genus Podarcis; species Podarcis raffonei. The sequence goes on from NC_070611.1 coordinate 67,654,984, forward strand.
AGATCACGATTTCGTGTGATGTTCACATTTAGTCAGAATGTGAAGAATTGGCTATCGGGCATGAAACTCTATGTAACTGCATAGCTACGAAAGGAGATGTGAATGTTGCTTATGTGAATTTGTTCCATAATGTGAATTGTGAAGCAGGTCACAAACATAAGGATTTGTAAAGAGTAATTTATGAGGATCTGAGGATCTCCTTGCATGTTCAGAAGCAATGACATGAAAAGAGAGCTTTGCACATGCTGTGTGTAACTCGTCATAACTTAGTTTACTTACCGGTATCCATGCAAAAAAATAAACTGCAAAACCACTTATGTAACATCTCCTTTCAGTCCTTTTCGCAAGCTAAATGATTACCAGATAAATTCTGGTGACAACTATTAGTGTAATGGGGGAATTTGGAGTAAGTTTAGCTTGGCTTGGCTTGAAAATGTCAGCAGGAGAATCCCTGGAAAACTTCCTACAAACAATATGACTTCTCTCTCTTCACCCAATGTGTTTCTAGCTGGGTCCCAAATGCAAAACGACAACAAGTACTGTCATACCAAGACCCAGGCAAGGCTCCCGTTACGTTTTCTTCCAACCTCCCATGTGTTCTTATTTGGCAGAGCTCCAGAAGATCTTTGGTTAGTACAGATGCATAAACAAAAAAATATAAATTTAAGTGTATGTTATTATGCAAGTACAAATAGGCACTGCAAAACTAAAAGACCACCCCCCTTAAAAGAAAAAAAAACCCTGCCCCCAGAAAACTTACAGAGAAAGTAATGCCAGGAGGACTGGAGAGAATGTAAGCTATAACTTTTAAGCTGGATGTCTCCCTATGGAATGGATCCTTTTAAAATACTCATTCATCTTCGGAGTGAAGAAGCTGTGGCAATCTGGAATCCAACAAGCTATACCGTTGCAGGGTACTTGGGTGTTCTTAAAATAAACATTTCTTCCCTTTGTGTGGAAATGGCGTTCTTTTCACTCTACATCTTTAGAAACAAAAGTCTTTCAAAAAGTATACAGAAAAACCTGCAGAACTCCCCCTGCACGTTTGCATAACTCAAGTAAGATATACAACGGAAATGAACCTGCAAAGCTATTGCTGTAATGCAAACCATCACTGTCTACTGTCACCATTTAATTTGCATTACGGCCCTCTTTAGACACAGATCCTCCATTTAAAGGAAACATTATACAAAAAAAAAAGAGGAGGAAAGAAAGAAAGGAAGGAAGGAAAGAAACGAAACTTTCATTTTTCTTTGCAATATTTAGTTACTTGGCTTCGTTTCCATCCCATCTCTTCCCAGAGGCTCAATGCAAGTAATGACAGTTCGAAATTAAATGAACATGCAAAACAATAAAACACAAAATAGCCAATTAAATAAAGATTATTCCACACCCGATTAACCCTGGCCACTGAATACCAATCCTAACAGGAAAGTTTTACAGCTCTTTCAAGAAAGTATTCCAGCTCAAGCTTTAATGAATTTCATGGGGAAGGGGCTTCTATCATTTCTGACTAACTAAAGCTATTAAATATCTATGAAACAATTTTTGCATAGTATCGTTTATATTAGTTCTGGCATAGTAAGCAAACTATTACTGTACCGGGAGGGCAGAGGAGGAGGAACTACTGGATATTCCTTTAAAAGCATTTCAAAACAGTCACAAGGATACTGCGGTCGTCTGACACTGGTGCTGTTATGCTCCAAGACAAATTAATATTATGCCGATAAACATTCAACGGAGGCTAACGTTGGACTTGAACATCCTGATGTCACTACTTTTCTGTACTTGTTCTTAAAAATGCGAGCATGGAACAGAGTGAGTGGCAAAAGATCTAGGCTGAAATCCGCATTTAGTTAAGAAGCACGCTGGGTGATCTTGGTTCAGGGGCTTTAGCCACTTCTCAGAGTTGTAATAAATAAATCAAGATACACACACCACGCCTTTGGCTGATTAACATTCTATGGCCTTTTAAATGTGATTGTGGGAAAAGGGGTTATTGGTTTGCTTTTCTTTTATTATGCTTTTTGTGTTCTCGTTTTGTATTTTTATGTTGTGAACTGCCCTGTGATCTTCAGATGAAGGGTGGTATACAAATTTAATTTAATAATAAATAAATAATACACTAAAGACCCCATGAAGGCATGTATAGCTCCTTAAATGGCTCAGGACCACAGTACCCCAAGGACCGCCTCTCTCCATATGAACTGACCCAGATCTTGTGATCATCATCTCAGGCTTTTTGTCCTGTCACCTCCTTGAGAGGTCCAGAGGATGGAAACAGGGGAACAGGCCTTTTCTGCAGTGGCTTCCCATTTGTGAAATGCCCTCCCCAGGGAGGCTCGCCTGGCACCTTCATCTTTAGGCGCCAGGTGAAAACATTTCTCTTAAACCAGCCATTTGAATGATTAACATTCTATTGCCTTTACAATGGGGGGCTATTGGTTTGTTTTGCTTTTATTATGTATTTTGTGTTCTTATTTTGCCTATTTATGTTGCGAACTACCCTGTGATCTTTGGATGAAGGGTGGTATACAAATTTAATAAATAATAATGATAATAGCTGCTGTTTGGAAATATGCTGGTGCGTGGGTGCATTGACATATAGGGATCCAAGGATGAAGAAATGTTGCACTAATAGAAGCATGTATGGCTGGCATTAGGCTAACAGCCAGAGCACCATGTAGGGGGGTTCAGAAGGATCCAGCTCAGGGGGTGGGAATCTGCTGTACTCCATAAAAATCTGGAGGGCAATTCTCACCCTCCCTGACTACTGCCACATGCTGGGTAGTGCTAATGCAGTCCACCAACACCTAAGACTCTAAGTAATTTACTAAATTTATATTTATGGTTTAGGTTTACAAAAACAACCAATCAGCAGAACCAACAGCAAAACAAAAAAACCAACCCACCATGGTGTTGGTTGCATTTGCAGCATAAATCATCAGTGGTTACAATTCTTGGCACTTGCAAGCTTGTGATGAATTTTGCGGGCTCTCTGCCCTTCTGAAAGAAATCATGTCCTACAAGGCAAACACTTCCCCATTAAATCTATGGCATGCTGCTTTCTTTACATGAGCAGTTCATTCCACTGACATCAGTGAACCTCTAATGTATACCTGGAGCAAACTATCAAGGTCAGAAGCCAGAGTATGATCACAGAGCAGAATTTCCCTCTAAGGCGTTTTACGTGCCATGCAGCCAAAGGTACAGCAGCTACGAAACTTAATTTCCTGTCCTCTGTGTGTGTTTAATTCTCAGCCATAAAGTTATATTAGTATCGGTTTTTCCTTAGGATTTCCTCCGATTTAAGAAAAGGGAACAAACTGTGATTGATTACCTATTCTTAACGCTGAAGAGTTTATTTGAACATGCAGCGTGAGAGCAAAATGGAAGGCACCGATCGGGGTCTGAATGTTCTCATATATACAAGATCACACACTGAAACAAACACAGCTGGGATTGATTTCAGTAGATTGAGGTCTAGCTGTACTTACTGGGTTGCCTCTGGGCAGAGACCTGGAATTATACACCTTGGTACATGAAAAATTATTGTTTAGCGCAAGGAGCAATTGTAAGCACCTCTTTTAGAGAAATTTAAGAAAGGAATACAGCGGGAAATGGTGAATACTTAGCTGTTCTACCCAGAAATTCCAAGAAAAAGAAATATTCTGAATACGAGATTGCGAGTTTTCTGGTTCTTAGCACCAAGAAAATCTGAACAGCCACCATGAGAATTTTTATCTTATGTTTGGATGGGACTCTACATCAGGATTTAGCCCACAGCGGGTTCTGAACCTCTGAAGCGAAGGATGTCATAGCACCAGATGCAGCTATCAAGCTCCAGCTCAAGGAGGGAATTGTGGCGGACGCAACACAGCTAAGAAGGAGGCTTGGATACTGTGTTCCTCCCTGAGAAGCATTATTTTGGCCTTTGCCTACTAGTCGCCTTTCTTCCTAACTTGACAGGAACACCGTGCACCTTTGTGGTGTTCAAGAGCACAGTCAAGCAACGAGCACAGAGTTACAACTTGTCAGTGAGTGGCAAACACTCACGCCAGGCAATTTAATGGGAACAAACTCAGAAGCGTACGAAGGGTGTCTGTAAGAAGCTGTGTTGTTGTTGTTTAGTCATTTAGTCGTGTCCGACTCTTCGTGACCCCATGGACCAGAGCACGCCAGGCACTTCTGTCTTCCCCTGCCTCCCGCAGTTTGGTCAAACTCATGCTGGTAGCTTCGGGAACACCGTCCAACCATCTTGTCCTCTGTCGTCCCCTTCTCCCTGTGCCCTCCATCTTTCCCAGCATCAGGGTCTTTTCCAGGGAGTCTTCTCTTCTAATGAAGTGGCCAAAGTACTGGCGCCTCAGCTTCAGGATCTGTCCTTCCAGTGAGCACTCAGGGCTGATTTCCTTCAGAATGGATAGGTCTGATCTTCTTGCAGTCCATGGGACTCTCAAGAGTCTCCTCCAACACCATTAATTCAAAAGCATCAATTCTTCGGCAATCAGCCTTCTTTATGGTCCAGCTCTCACTTCCATACTACTGGGAAAAGAAGAAGCTCTACTGCCCATCAATTCTTGGGGCATGCAAGGGCTCTCTCTTTGGTGCAGCCCAGATAGCTCAGTCAACAGAGCATGAGGCTCTTAACCTCAGGGTTGTGGGTTCGAGTCCCGCATTGGATGAAAGATTCCTGCATTGTAGTGGGTTAGACTAGATGGCCCTCGTGGTCCCTTCCAACGCAAGCTACAAGAGGAAAACAGCTCTAGAAATCTGCCTGTCTGACAGCTCTTCTGGTGTTCATGCATAGTTTTGCAGTTCTTTCCCCTCCATCTACACCTTTGCAAACAGGAAGCTTACACAGGCATGGCGTGTAAGATAATCTTGTTAGGAGGAGCATTAACTTCCACCAACATATTCAACAATTACAGAAGGGCAGGCCTACTATGGAGAGCGGCGGCTCGCCGGCCCACTTTCCATTGCCCTTAGAAACTCAAGGAGATTCACAGCATGGTGTTGCTAGAGAGAGAAATCTGGAGCCGCAGAGAGAACTGTAGTTACAACACGGACCCTGCTCCACCCACCATCCACTGCTTCCGCATCTCATTTGCCCTTTCTATTATGCTTCTCCTCTGTGTCCTTAATTGGAGGGGAGCAAAGGAGGGCTGAGCCGAAGTTTAGGTCATGACATCAAAGAGTGCCCATAAAATAAACAGTTTCCAAGGAGAGCTCTAATACATTTCAAGCTGTGAAAATAATTAGTTCGTTCGACAACTGCTAACAGGGAACGGTAAGGGTAAAGGGCCAAAGGGATGTGTAGAAAATGGCGCTCCAGCTAAGTCCGGGCGAAAGCGGTACTGTTTATACGCCTCAAAACTAGGATCTTACGCATCACAGGAAAGGACAAAAGTGTGTCCAACTGTGAAATAGCGCAGAGGACATGAAAACTATTCCGTTTGATCAAGTTTGCCAACAATTGGTTCTTAACTTTGCAGCCAAGATTGTGAATGTTTTAAAATATATATGTATATATTTCAAAAGTTGGTTAGGAACATAAGAATTACAATGAAGGTTCAGGCCGCAGGAGTAGCCAAGACAGCATGCAATTTCCAACTGTTATCCATTCAGACTCACAGTCTGCGTAGGATGGAGACAGATGTCCCCCAAATCCTATTTTTTAAATTGTGCACCATTAACGGCGGTCACTGCCCCTACTGTGGCAAGGAGTTCCAGAGGTTAGCTCCCAGTTGAGGAGAGAAATACATCCTTTTGTTTACCTTACACTTGCCATTGAATCAGTTTCATGGAACGAACCTCAAGTTCTGGTGCGCTGAGAAATTCTTTTTTTAAAAAACCCAAAAAACCAAAGGCACTTGATGAGTCTACCAATGCAATGGCTTACCACACAGAATCACACTGGGCTATGACGGCATCTGTTTTTACTGTGAATCTTCTGTGGCTATCCTTGTGACCGGTTTGAGAACCATTTCTCCATTATATGGACCACACATTCTAACCTCTGTCTTTTTTTCTTTCTACACTAAAAAAGTCCACACTCCCCATCACCTGGTCACGTATCAGAATAAGCAGAATCACATGCAATATTGTGAAGTGGGCACAAGATATTTATGTAGAGGTTTATTTTCAATTCCTTTCCTAAAAATCTCAAGCTTTTGATCTGCTTCTTTCGGGGCTGCAACACACCGACCTAGCACTTTCCTGTGAATTTTTGTTAAGACTCCCTAAAATCTTATTTCCTAAGTGGTTTCACTTGATTTGTAAGATTTCATCAGCCTGCATAGTTATTTATCATCCTCTAATGCCTAAAGTTTGCTAAGTGCTGAGCAGAGATTAAAAACAGGTCTCGGGCCTAGTGCGCATGACATGTTAAGCCAAACCATGGCTTACTGGGACCACATGAACATGGGGACTCCTGGAAAAGAGCCTTGTGATAGCTTTGCTCCTCCCTGGTCTTTTTCACTTCCCAGCACACTGAGCTAAGCCAAGGCTGGGCTAAACATATTGTCTGAATCTGGGTTCCTGGTTATGCTCTCTCCTTGCTAAACCCAAACTTCCTTAATGCTAAGATAGCCATGCAGTGAGATGGTACTTCGGGTTACAGAAGCTTCAGGTTACAGACTCTGCTAACCCAGAAAGAGTACCTCGGGTTAAGAACTTTGCTTCAGGATGAGAACAGAAATCGCGTGGCGGCGCAGCAGCAGCGGGAGGCCCCATTAGCTAAAGTGGTGCTTCAGGTTAAGAACAGTTTCAGGTTAAGAATGGACCTCCGGAACGAATTACCATAAATTCTTAACCCAAGGTACCACTGTACAACAAGCTGCAATGTTAGTTAAACTACCTCCTCCAGACTGAAAACTAAGCACTATCTCATTCAGTGATTCAGCAGGATTCCACACACACACATACACACACCCCATAATAGCTCTGCATGGTTGAGACTTGAAGAAAATTATTCAGTAACAGGCTACTTGAAAATAACTCTCTGCTGCTAGCTCCATGCTTTTAAAAGACTCCACTCTTGAGTAATATATATGCCTGTGGGCTCCCTTAACAAGGGGTTATCAATGCATATTGTATTTTATTCCTAAAAGCTTTCATTAGAGATGATGATGATGATGATGATTATTATTAGAGGGCTGTATGTGGACGGTATAACTGATTCACACCTGAGACAACCGAGGTGGATTCATTCCGTTTTGTCAGTCATTCTGTTTCCACAGCACTTTTTGCAGAATAAAAAACCAAAGCAGAACCAACTCCAAAATGAAGTTGCCCAGGCCAAGGGGAATTAGGCAAGCCTCGCAGAAATAAAAGGAGAAGAATGAGGAGGAGGGGGAGCAGGAGGACATGGAAATGAGTCGAGGGGAAAGGGGAGGGGGAATGAGGCACAGTGAGCCGGGGACTCACTTACTTAAGTGGCTTCACAGAGAAAAGCGATCAGCACCTTTCCCCAGGAGCCCCTTTAATCAACCTTGATGCAATTTCACTAAAGCAAATTCTATTTAATTTCATTGTGCCTGACCAAGCGGTACAATTCCTACTTACTGGACACTTTCTAGCCTTCATCAGGGCTTTCACAACAGCATTCATTCCCTTGGATTTATCAGTGCATTTATCGCCACATTTCCTAAAGCGCCAGCTCCATGAGGCAGAACCTCATGCTCAATACTTTATTTGTATTCCACAGACCAACCTTTGCATTCGCAGCCGTTGTTACTCTGATGATTTGCCCTGTTTCTAGGAGAACTCCTGCTGCCTTGCAATGTAATCACTCCAATATACGAACATACATCGCAGCTTGGCATTGGGCTTCCACAAGATTTTATTTAAAAAAAAAAACAACGAATAGGTATTTTGATCAGCAGCACAGTCAAATCTGAATGTAAAAGATGCAGCGTGTAGGGACACGAGAGTTATTTTTTAACAGTCAATAAATTTCGAAATGTAAAGAAGTGGTCAGTTTGCAACTGGAGAATCGTAACATGTTCCAGGTAGGCGAACCCAGCCATTAGGCAGGGTGAAGCCTCTGCCTCAGGCGGCAGAAACCTCTGAGGGTGCCTTGACAGCCCTGCCGCCTCTGCCACTGATGGAGGACTGGCTCTGGCATCAGCGACAATTTCTGGCAAGATCTTGCCAAAACTTCACGAGATCTTGCCCATGTTGGCGCCTCTTCGCCACTGTCAGAGGTAGTGGGGCGGGCAGTGCAGGTATAAGAAGGGTAGGGCCACATTTCCCATTTTGCCTCAAGCGGCAAACCAGGATGCTCCGCTCCAGCCAACGAAGAACTTTCATTCTTCCACATTTAAATATTTTAGGGAGATATCTTTTAGGGTCACTTCACATGCTGCATTTTCACAAAGGCTATAAAAGTAGAGAATCGGGGCTGGGGAACGTTTGGTCTTCCAGATTCTGCTGAGCTGCAACTCCCATCATTGCTGACCATTGGAAATGCTGGCTGGAGCTGATGGGAGTTGGAGTCCAACAACATTTGCAGGGCCTACCATTCTCCCAGACCTAGTATAAAGCCTGTAGCTATGGCAAGAACCAAACTCCTAAACTTAATTGGGTTCCTTCCTTTCCATAGCTGGGATCCAAAGAGACTCGTGTGAATGCACAAAAAGCTTCTGTATAGCTGCCAGCAAGGGGTAGTCACTGGCCACCTGCATGGTGCTGCAGCAATCCTTCAGGGGTGAGGGGGATTACTAGCATTTAAGAGGCTGCCACTGAAAGGAAAAAATAGCACACAGTGCTTTGGATTCTATATACTGCAAACCCCTGCCTACTCCTGGAACCTCATTACAAAGGGCAGCTGTCCACAGATTCCACTCCCTGTTCCACGCCAATGTATCTTACGCTGATAGGCAGCAAGTGTTTTTCTGTGGTTATATTTTATTATGGAACTCCAGACAGCGAAGAGGAACAGGGACCACCTTCACAGAAGGCAAGAATGATGGAAAATGCAGAACCTGACTGTGCAAAAGAGTCAAGGTTATGATTTATTAGCCACTGTATATTTTCTACGCCAAAGTACAACTTGATGTCAATTACATTCAAAAGAATGGCTCGTCTTCCCCACAAACCAAGCGCAATATGTTTATTAAACTGTTTATATTATATACCTTGCTTTTTCTAAAAGCCATTACTTCACTGATAGCATCTTTCTGCTTCTCCATTTAGAGGCAATTAAGGTTTCTGCACATATAAGCACCTTAAGAGACTGGCTCATAATGATTGCTACCGACTGATTTTTCAAAGGTCTTATTACACCTTTGTGTATTTTTAATTTATAAAAGCTCTCAAGTGTCAATTGGCAGAACACACTGCACACATTATTAATGTTACTTGTGTTCATAATTGCAATTAAACATGTTTCATGTTCAAAGTGCATTCCCAGAACCACTGTGGGAGACTGCAGGTGGGGGAGGGGTTCGCCAGAGATTTCGAGGCCAACTGAGAAACCATGACTAAGCAGGTATCTCAGTCCCCACAAGGGCTTTCCAAGGGGAGCATAAAATGCATGCCTAACAATATTGAACAAACAGCCATACAGAATCCCAGTAAAATTTTGCAAAGTGGAGGTTCTCCAAAGATGCTGAGACCATATAACACTGGTCTTGAAAGATTTACAATGTCTCCCAGCACATTTCCGAGCACAACTCAAAGGGTTGGTGTTCACCTTTAAAGCCCTGAACACCCACGGTCCTGTATACCTGAAGGAGTGCCTCTACCCCGTCTGTTCAGCTCAGGCACTGGGCTCCTCCTTTGAGGGCCTTCTGGCGGTTCCCTCACTGCGAAAAGTGAAGTTGCAGGGAACCAGGCAGAGGGCCTTCTCGGTAGTGGTGCCTGCCCTGCGGAACACCCTCCCATCAGTTGTCAAGGAGATAAATAATTATACTACCTTCCATAGACACCTGAAGGTAGCCCTGTATTTGGAAGCGTTTAATTTGTGATATCCTGTTGTGTTTTTGTATATTCTGTTGTAAGTCGCTCAGAATGGCTGGGGAAACCCAGTCAGATCAGCAGAGTACAAGAGGAGGAGGAGGAGGAGGAGGAGGAGGAGGAGGAGGAGGAGGAGGAGGAGGAGGAGGAGGCTGTTTCCAGGAACTGCTTAGATTCTGACCTGCTTACTATCAGGCACCACAGACCAAAGCAAACTAATAGTTTGATAAAGACTCATGGCCAAGTTCATCCATTCTACAAGGCATTATTTGGAGCATATTCAAAAGTGCAATAATAAAGGCAAGGCAGGCAAGGAAAACATGATCTGCATATGTTTCATATTATAAATGAAAAGGTGAAGACAAAGCTTATCAGAATAGATTCAAATCAGCTCAAGTGGTCTCCATATTTTCCGTCTGCCAGAGATGGGAATTAAAGTATTATGTTCTGGCAATGTTTGAGCTTCAATAGTTGATTAAACCCAATTTAGCTGGGCCCCACAAAAAGAAAACACACGCGCGCACTCACAAAAACCAAACCCGTATTAGAAGTTTTTTTTTTAAAAAAAGATGCTGTTCTCCTCTATGACACACTTCCAGAAATAAACAGCACCTCGCAATATCCGAGTAAAATATAACTAAACTTGACTGAAAGATCCTGGGAAAAAATGTTGATGACCAATAGCAACAGGCTATCAAAACTCAGCTGCAATGCAATACCGTGTTCCACTCAGGCCCCGTTTCAAAGGAAAGTCGTTTTCAATGGTTGGGTGGTCAAACACAACATTAAGTAGCAAGCACTAAAAAGTTAATTGAATGTTTGCCAGTGGACATACGAGCCATTTTTATACTGGATAATTAATTTCCTTGTTTTTATAAGAATTTTAAAGAGTGGGCAACATGCACCCTGGGGGTAATTAGCTTCATTCAAGGGTAACTCCTGATTTCTGCTGCCACGGGCCTCTTCTAGCTTTTGTAAATAGGAGTAAAACTAACCCTAGTACCCTGTTTGATAATTTTCTTATATATACCTCGACCTTCTCCTGCTCACATTTTTGGATAAACTAAGGTAAGTTGTGTTTCAAGTCGTAATTGCACCATGTGCCCTTGTAGCCTAGAATCAACAGTTTAACACCTTAATACGCACAGGGATAAATGTTATCTTAGGGTCCCGGACTTAGCTGAGTGAAGCTGTGAACTGCTATCTCCAATACACAATCCCTACACAATCTCTCAAAAGCTGCCACTTAAAGCCAAGTCTCCAAGATTCTCCATTCTGTGTACTGAAGCACCATGACAAGAGAGGGCCTTTTTAGCAGTGGAGTCCCATCCGCAGAACCTAGTGAGATCCACCTTCGCTAACATATTTCCTGCACCACATAAAGACTTCTTTTTCCCCATGCCTCTGACTGAATAAGATGATGCTATTATTAGTGTGCTGCCAAAGCTTCCTGTGGCTGTTTATTGTATTTATCTCATAAAATTTATACGCTACTTGATTGTAAAAACAAAAAACCCTCAAAGCAGTTTACAAAGGGTATTTTTTTAAAACAACAACAACTGGGGGTTGTTTTTGTTTTATGCTACATTTGTTGCATGATAGACTGAGATTCTGGTTTGCTTGCACTTTGCAAAGTGTGCATTAAGAGGAAGACTGCTTGAAAGGCTTGCAAATTAAAACTCAACTCCCACTGTGCTCCGACATAGCAGCCTTGAACACTCATGGCCAAAGGGAAAGGAGAAGTGTTGCTAGGTAGCAGAAAGGCAGGCACTATGGAAAGATATAGGAAATCTGCCTCCTAAAATGGAAATTTCTCAACATAAAGAAGGTAGAAGACAATTTTCATAGTGACATTTGGGACTGACATGGCAAGAGTTTGCCATTTCGGAATACTGGGACAGAAGGACCAGTGGGTTCTGTTTCAAGGCTAAGAAGCAGATAAGGAACTTTTAATTTTTATTGCATTCTGACGCTGTTAGCAAAACTGCTCATCAGGCTTGTTTTTTATGTTGTTATGTTGCTCGTTTTGATGTTGTCCACCAGGAGCAGAGCATTTCAGGGGTGGCTTCAGGGCCACGTTGACGTCTGTTAGTCACCTACGGTGGGTTTCGCCTCTGCCCCTTTGTGGAAAAAAATGAAGCAGCCCTTTAGAGTGTGTGCAACACCCAGCAACTCTATAGCACAATTCTGGGCTGTATCCAATGTTAGCTACACTCAGTGTAGACCCTCTGACACAGACGTAACAAACTTACGAGCAACATTTCGTTGGGTCTGCTCTGGGGAATGTAATTCTCTGTGTTCAGCACCAAAACTAGCCAAAGGATGCACATGTAAACTTGAAACCACACCTGCACCTGGTTAAGTAGCCGCTGGCCCTTTCTCTTTCTGGAGGCAAGAAATAAATGCTCTGCCCTCTTGCTTCCTACCAGCTCAATTATGTGCTAAACAAGACAGAGATGAGCTACGTCTTTCTTGCTTCCCAAGAGTATTAATGAGCTGGCAGCTAAATCCACAGTGGAGCTATGGCGGCTGAACACATAACTCTCTCTCTCTTCTAGAGCCCTTTAACTACAAGACTGGAAGCAGAGACAGGAAGAGGAAACAATGACCAAATGAAGGGGTCATTTCACCCCAATTATTAACTGGGCTGCCTTACCGCATATCGTCTTTCAAAAAATCACTGGTACTTGGTTATCCTTATGCAACACTGTTGGGGAACCTGTGGTCCTTCAAGATACTGTTTGACTACAACTCCCATCACCCTCGACTCTTGGCAGCGCTAGCTGGGACCGATAGGAGTTGGGAGTCCAACAAGATGCATCCAATCACTTGTGTTCCTTGGGCCGTCACTTACGCAAGAATGCATGACGAGCCATTGTGTTGTGTTCAGTTTCCTACATTGAACAACCAGCTTACTTCTAAGTGGCCTGTGAAGGCAAGAGCCCTCCTCACTGTACGTCCTCCCCACCTGATACAAAGAGCCTGCTTCTGTCCTGGTTCCCACCCCAAATGCTGCCAAGGAGGCCCTTAGGTGTCAATAAGGAAGAAAATGTTATTCGAGGCACGACTAGAGACTTTGAGAATAGCATCAGAGAGGCTGTGACGGGACAAAAGTTGCTTTTAAAGGTGAGATGTGGTGTGTTCACTCGTGAGACTTTTCCTCCCCACGGGTACGGTGTGCTTGGAGGAGCGTGCTTCTCCAGGGGGCATGGGTTTCTTCCTAATGGCAGAAGTGGCACCTAGTTTGCAGTGATGGGACAGAGGTCATCGCCTCTGGCTCCTCCTCCTCCAGCTGCCCATCCTCCCCTCCTTACCGCCTGGTGCCCTCCCCTGCTTTTAAGGGATCTCTCCACTCCATAAATGGGGCAGGACATGGAGCCAGCAGGACTGCCTCTCTCTCCCTGGTCTCTAAAGACAAAGGAACTGGGAGGGGGCTCGTTCCACTCAGGCTGCTCCCAGCCAATAGCACCCTCTGTGCCCTCCTCCTTTTCTTCCTCCGCTGACAGCTACTGCTGGCCCAGCCCCAAGCAAGTTGGGATCACAGGGCTCACTACATCTTCAGCTATCCTACTTTGCCAGTTTTTTGTTTCTGCGAGATTCGAAGATCCTCTAGGACAGCGGTTCTCAACCTGTGGGTCCTCAGATGTTGTTGGACTACAACTCCCATCACCCCTGAGCTCTGGCCTTGCTAGCTAGGGGTGATGGGAGTTGTAGTTCAACAACATCCGGGGACCCACAGGTTGAGAAAGGCTGCTCTAGGAGGTTTTATCCTCAACTGTTATCTGTTGAACAGATGTAGACTTGGGCTGGGATCTGTTCATTATGGAGATATATAAAACAGACTGGACCATTTCAGAGTGCAGGCAGGAACCGCCCTGAGATCTACGGGTACAGGGCGCTAAATAAATTTATTTAATATTAATATTGACAACAACAACAACTCCCTGCAGGGAGTACACTAGCACTTTAAGGAGTGAAATGGACAGAAAGTTGCCCCTCTATTTCTACTTCTACTCTATTTCTACAGGTTATGCTGGCCTCAACCAGAGCCAGGGCTTTTTCGGCTGTGGCCCCGATCTGGTAGAATGCTCTGTCACAAGAGACTAGGGCCCTGCGGGACTTGACATCTTTCCGCAGGGCCTGCAAGACAGAGCTGTTCCACCAGGCCTTTGGCCAAGGTGCAGTCTGACCCCCTCCTTTGGTAATTCTTCACAGAACTCTAGCCCAGTGGTTGCCATCAATTTGATTTGAACTGATTTTGTAATGAACTGATTTTAGAATGCTGTATTATTTTACTGTTGTTAGCCGCTCTGAGCATGGCTTCGGCTGGGGAGGGTGGGATATAAATAAAATTTATTATTATTATTATTATTACTTGTAGGGGATTTCTTTTACATATAAGGGAAGGCTTACAATGTCTCATCCCTCAGTAGCCTAAAGAGACATAGGGTTGTATCCAAATATATCATAACCGGAGTAGAACTTGGTGGGCATTACTAATGTAAGTCCACTGATTTCAGCAGGTCTAGTCCATGGATGACTAAATCAGACAATAATAATAATAATAAATAAAATTTTATTTATATCCCGTCCTCTCCAGCCGAAGCTGGGCTCAGAGCGGCTAACAACAATAAAAGTAACACAGCATACACAGATACAACCCATAATGCAGGCACCAAGTCTCCATCCATGTGTAGATTGTGGAAAGCTGCTAATAATGTTTCAAGACATCTCAGGAAGGCTGGCAAAATGGAAGCAAAAAAATATCAGTAACTAGGAAGGCAAAATAAAGAAGGTAGGAAGAGAAGGATACCCTTGAAAGTGGGACAACATTCCCCACATCACAACAATTTGCAGCGCTGCCTATCGCCATGGAAGTGAAGACCCAATCCCTTTCCTACAAGCCAATGTCTCAAGGTCACAGTCTTATAGTCTACCTTCTGTTCTACAATAGAACACGCAATTAGGTGGTGTTTTTTTTAATCAAACACAAATTATTTCACCGCAAAAGGCTTTCAAGGCTCTAACACTACTTACACACGGTAGAAGCGTGTAACGCTGTTGCGGTCAAGTTAGCGCAAGATATGCCATTTACACTGGCAATTTTCCACTAACAACAAAGACCCAGGCCAGTTGATGCAACGTTTTCAAATCGCATGTAAACTATTTAGATGAATTCTTTTGACTGCCAATCCCAAGGGAGCGGAGGGAAAATGATTTGTTTTACCCTCCGAGCTCAAAAGCTCTCTTGGGAGGTAATTCAATTGAAATTTCACATTCAGAGTAGCCAGGCAGTGATAAACAGATGTTTAAATTAGCTGCATTACGCCATAATCAAACATCTTAGGGGGGGTGGAGAGAAGTTTTGTTTTTCAATCAACACCACAAAGGGGTGTGTGCTTGCAGGAAAGGGGGGGACGACTGCTTTTTGGTATTTTTAGAAGGAATGTTTTTCATACCTCTGTAATCAATCAACCACAGTTAGGACTTC
Organism: Podarcis raffonei; assembly: GCF_027172205.1. Classification (NCBI taxonomy): domain Eukaryota; kingdom Metazoa; phylum Chordata; class Lepidosauria; order Squamata; family Lacertidae; genus Podarcis; species Podarcis raffonei. Next base: position 67,670,432 of record NC_070611.1, read on the forward strand.
TTGAGACACAGAAATCTCTAACAAGATGGAGAATGTGCAGGCTCATCTGGCATTTCATTTATCTGATAAGGAAAGCAATATTTTGGCACAGGGGGAAAAAAAATCTTCAAAAATTCAGCATGTTTTCAAATTTTATTTTGTAAAGAAATCATCGGGCTGTACAAATTTCTGCTCTTCTCCAAGCTCCCCAGCCACTAGTTTCATTAATTCCAGGGGAAACCGGCAGAAGTATGAGCCAACTAAGAATATATACCGTATAGTCTCATGCAAGGCTAGTCGTATGATGGAGCTAGGCTCCCTTTGGGAAGAAGACTGGAGCATGATGGGAGAGGGAGAGGGCACTGGTGCACCACCAAACGGATTCCACATGTACATGAGACTTGTCTAAGACATGTGCACATAATTGATATCTAGCACCATCTTGAAGATTTTCTTACCCACCGTCACAGGGGAACTTAGGTGTGTGCTCTAACTGGATGAGGCAGCCTTTGGACCCACGTTAGGTGGTAATTACGGTTGGCCCTATATATATACATTGGTCTTCTAACTTCTGCTAAACTGGTTTCGAATTGGTTTAAATTTGTAATGTGAAAATGCCATAGGATTCTAAGTACTCACAATAATGTGCAACCAGCCCTCCTGGATCAAACCAAAGGCCTACTTAGCACAGGATTCTCTTCCAACAGAGGTAATAATAATAATAATAATTAATAATAATAATAATAATAATAATAATTTATTATTTATACCCCGCTCCGTCTCGCTGTTCTGGTTTCGGGGACAGCCTTTCAAGCCTCCACAGGGCAGCAGGGTGCCTTCACCCCGCTGCCCTGCGGAGGCTTTGCGCAACTAACCCTGAAGCCTTTGGAGCGCAGCGCGATGTCCCGCTGCGCTCCTAAGGCTTCAGGCGGCTATCCCTGAAGCCTGGAGAGCGAGAGGGGTCGGTGCGCACCGACCCCTCTCGCTCTCCAGGCTTCAGCGAAAGCAACGCGTAGCCTCCGGAGCACGGAGGAAGCGCTCCCTCTGCGCTTTGGAGGCTTCACGTTGCTTTCGCTGAAGCCAAGGAGCCTGCATTCGCTCCATAGAACGCACAGACATTTCCCCTTAATTTTTGGAGGGGAAAAAGTGTGTCCTATAGAGCGAAAAATACGGCAATTATCAGAAATATGATAAATATATAGAACTGTATATTATCTGGGGTTCCCCCCCCCCGCCCAGCCCCCAGATAGACAAAGTGATGCAAGTTTACCCTTATTGCCTCAACAACCCCCTTACAGATTGCTTCATGGGAAACTGCGTGTATTTGAGTGTGTTTATTGTTTTTATAGCTGATGGATAACCTTATGCATAGTCATTTTCATCACCATCGTCATCATAGAAAAAAACAATGGTTGGCTACCAAGCAGCGTTCAAAATTCACCAGGCACATTTCACATCTGGCTATCGGCCATTTGTGACCAAGTAAAGAGATCCGGGCACCATGTTGGCGCCTGACATCTCCCCATCTGGAGGTGCATGCCTGGGGATCCCTGAATTTTTACTGTTTTCACACACTAGAATTCTCTCCGTTATATTTTATCTGCACAATCAGAATGAACCAAGAAGTCGTATTGAAAAATACAACTTTCAAGCTGCCTGACCTGCAAATGGCAACTGGGCATTCCGTTTTACCAACTGTAACCCTGGTTTAAAGAGCCATGTGGCACCTAGCTTATATATCTGAGTTTCTAACACTGGGTTGTTGTTGTTATTAATTTTATTTATCTTCTGCCCTATAGCCGGAGACCTCAGGGCGGCTCACAAAACAAAATTTAGAGTGGCGGAATACAGTGGTACCCCGCAAGACGAATGCCTCGCAAGACGAAAAACGCGCAAGACGAAAGGGTTTTTCGTTTTTTGCGTTGCTTCGCAAGACGATTTTCCCTATGGGCTTGCTTTGCAAGACGAAAACGTCTTGCGAGTTTGTTTCCTTTTTTCTTAAAGCCGCTTGAAGAGGTGCAGTTGCGACGGACTGTGCTTCGCAAGACGAAAAACAACGCAAGACGAAAAGACTCGCGGAACGAATTAATTTCGTCTTGCGAGGTACCACTGTAGGACCACAAAGATCATCCAGATGCAAAGCCTCACTCGGCCGTGAACTTCACTGTGTGACCTTGAGCCAGTCACTACACTGGAGCCAAATGGAGTCACATTTAGAGTAGACCACAGAAATTGATGGGACTTAGAGACAGTGTTCAGGGACACGGGTGGCGCTGTGGGTTTAACGACAGAGCCTAGGACCTGCAGATCAGAATGTCGGCAGTTTGAATCCCCGTGACGGGGTGAGCTCCCATTGCTTGGTCCCTGCTCCTGCCAACCTAGCAGTTCAAAAGCACGTAAAAAGTGCAAGTAGATAAATAGGTACCGCTTCGGCGGGAAGGTAAACGCCGTTTCCGTGCGCTGCTCTGGTTCGCCAGAAGCGGCTTAGTCATGCTGGCCACATGATCCGGAAGCTGTACGCCGGCTCCCTCGGCCAATAAAGCGAGATGAGCGCCGCAATCCCAGAGTCGGCCACGACTGGACCTAATGGTCAGGGATCCCTTTACCCTTAATGATAGTGTTGACTAATTTAAGTCTCACTGATTTCAATGGGCCTCTCCCCTAAGCATGACCAAGCCAATATTCTTCCCACTGTCTTTCAACCTAACCTGCTTTGTGAGGCCAGAGGCCAGCAGCACACCATGTATGTTGCCTTAAACTTATTGAGATATAAATAGAATTGAGATTATTAATAATAAATAATATTTATTATCTGAAGGAACGTCTCCACCCCCAATGTTCTACCTGGACACTGAGGGCCTTCTGGTGGTTCCCTCACTGCGAGAAGTCAAGTTACAGGGAACCTGGTAGAGGGCCTTCTCGGTAGTGGCACCCTCCCTGTGGAACACCCTCCCACCAGATAGCAAAGAGAACAACAACTACCAGACTTTTAGAAGACATCTGAAGGGAGCCCTGTTTAGGGAAGCTTTTAATGTTTGATGTATTACAGTATTTTAATATTTTTTTGGAAGCCGCCCAGAGTGGCTGGGGAAGCCCAGCCAGATGGGCGGGGTATAAATAATAAATAATAAATCATCATCATCATCATCATCATCATCATACACTAGCATGCACATCTAAGTCGTTATTTACTCTGAAGCGCATTTTCCACTCCCTTTACAATGGGTGAAATCAGTTTTATACATTCAAGTTACACGCAGACCACTGCACTCCTTTCCTGGCTCTGCCCCAAAGACACAAGCCCATTTACTAGAAAAAGTGGATTTCAAGCTGAAGGCAATAATAAGATCACAGAGGCCCAGTTAAAGTTTCACGGCTAGCCGGCAGCGTGCAAAACACAGCCAGGAGCGCCGCGAGAGGCATTTCACAGGAAAGCTTGATAGACACAGTGACAGACCCAATGCTAAAATTCAAATTCACTTGACCCCGAGGTTACCACCACACTGCGGGCTACTGCTGTGGTCTGCTTTTTTGAAACCCAATGCAGCCGAGATAAAAACAGGGGAAAGCAACCTTTCCCAGCTTCATTTGCTTTAGGAAGCTGAAGCCCAGATTAATTTCACACACAGAGCCTCGTGGGCTGTCTTAACTAACATTTAGAGAACACCAACACAAAATGTAACACATGTTGTTCCATAAAGTTTGCAAGTTAAGAAGTTCTTGTTTAAGGTAGCTCTGCTGTGTTCCAATTTGAGAGAGAGAGAGAAGAGAGAAATAAAGAAATTTTGGGCTTTACAGGAATACTGCATATGCACCAAAGGTAGGTCTAGCCTTCCTGTCCTAAAAAAAATCCTGAAGTTAACTGGTCACTTTGCATTCCTCTTCAAAACACGCTGTTGTGTCATTTGCTTTTGGCCAGAGTTTATGTCCAGAGTACTACAAAAAAACTGTTCTATAATGAGCCTAGAATCTTTCTTTAATAATAATAATAATTTATTATTTATACCCCACCCATCTGGCTGAGTTTCCCCAGCCACTCTGGGCAGCTCCCAATCGAGTGTTTAAAACAATACAGCATTAAATATTAAAAACTTCCCTAAACAGGGCTGCCTTCAGATGTCTTTTAAAAACAGAATAGCTGCTTATTTCCTTGACGTATGATGGGAGGGCGTTCCACAGGGAGGGAGCCACTACTGAGAAGGCCCTTGCATGCATGATAACATTTTAACACGCAAACGTCCACATCAGGTAATTGTGTAGGTTTCCCAGCTCAGCAGGAACTCACAGAAATATTCCAGTGCCTGAAAATGGGCAATGAGCAGATAATACAGCACTCTGTTTTACAAGGTTTCCAGGGTTCTTTATTAATTCCTCAGCGTTAATCAATCATCAAGCCTGCTACAGGCCTCTCCCCTCTCTCCCAAGGACATTACGCACATAAATACATTGTGTGGAATCATACAGACAAACCGTCCGTCTTGCTCACACAGACTAGTATCTCCCTGTAGGGTTTCAAACATGGTTCTCTCCCAGCCAAGGATTGAACTTGGAACCTTCTGCATGCGAAGCAGGTGCTCTACCACCGAACCATAACCCTTCCCATAATCCGCTAGGAGCGGGGACATCCTAAATGACTGGCTGCCATGGCACCACTGAGAGCCAGTGTGGTGTAGTGGTTAAGAGTGGTAGACTTGTAATCTGGTGAACTGGGTTCGCTTCCCTGCTCCTCCACAAGCAGCTGCTGGGTGACCTTGGGCCAGTCACACTTCTCTGAAGTCTCTCAGCCCCACTCACCTCACAGAGTGTTTGTGGTGGGGGAGGAAGGGAAAGGAGAATGTTAGCCACTTTGAGACTCCTTCGGGTAATGATAAAGCGGGATATCAAATCCAAACTCTTCTTCCTAAGAATTTGATATTAACGGCACCAAACTATCTTCCTCCGTTCTCTACGGGGCCAGTTCCTCAAACAAACAAGGCTGCCTCCCAGCTATTTCAAAAGTTCTGCTGTGCATGTTTAAAGGGGGGGGGAGAGTCATTTGCTTGAAACACAAACCACGCTTCAGCAATTGGGAGCCAGGTTTCCAAACCAGGACATGGAAATGTCAGGCGCAATGCCAAAGAAGAACTGAGTGAGATGGGAGGACTTCACATGCAAGGAGGGTTGGGGGGGGGGCTGTTGAGGTTGTGATCCTGCAGCCCACTCCAGATCACGCATCGTGGTTAGAAGTATTTCTTCGCAGCCGCCGCTCAATGTATGCCTAAAGGGTATCTAAGCAACAGCTGCCAAGATATTTTGTAAAACCAGCTCTCCATTAGCTGCGTTTTACTAAAGCATTAACCCATACGCTTTTATTATTTACAGAAGAGAAGCCTCGTCGGCTGTGCAGCTTTAGTTTTATTTTTAATTGTGAAGGCCTGGCAATTATTCAGAACTGTTCTAACCAGTTAAGCAGCAACAGAAGCAAGACCTGCATTTGTTGCGCACAAGGCTTTGCCAAATACATACACACCAAAAGGCAGCCATATAGAGTTGTCGGGTTCCCCCTCCGTTTCTGTTTTTAAAAATAATTTTTAACCAGCCCATACTTCAGCCAGGTTTGTATCGCAAGGTCAACAGCAAACAGTATTTTTATGTACTCTTCTAAATGCCAGAGAATGTGAGAAGACATCAACAAACCCAGTGCAAAGAAGCTTGTTCCAGACAAGGTTGAAACAGTGGGTCAGAAAACTGGTAGGGCAGGACAGGTGAAACGGAAAATCCCTGGAAATTGACTGGGGGCAGCTAGATATCGAGTCTCGAAGCGTTTACTAACTCTACCAACTTGACTTCAGAAACCAGGTGCCAGAACCCACAGCAACTGATCCGGCCAGAACGCTCAGCAGGAAATCAGCCTACCTGCCTTGTTCATTCTGTGAACTAACTGCTCTAAAAGTATTCAGTTATGGGATAAAGTGAGGGAAGCCTGGGAGGTTTGCAGAGAGAGTATGTTGGCAACAGGCAGAAGAACCATCATGGGGAAGTCTCACCACCTGTGGTTCACAAATGACATGAAAAGGCTTTGCCCTCCACAGCGGCAATCCTGAAATTAAAGGGCCCAACACCGTTTGCTCCTTTCTGGTGATGCGTTCAAGAGTCACGGTCGCAGAAAGGCAGGAACAGACATTTGCCTTGAAGAGGATGCTGATTTAAAGAACACACACACACATGAAAATGCCCACTATGTATTCAACAGCACTGGTTCAGCAAGGCAGCTCAGCCCAAAGGATGGTTCTGAATATCAGTTGCTGGGAACGCCAAAGGGGAATACTACATTCAGGTCCTGCTTGGTTGGCAACTGTGAGAGAAGAACTGTGAACCAGTTGGGCTGGAGTTGTTCTAAAGGCAATTTCACCCACTAGAAAAATTCCAGCTTGGGTACGTTATTGCACTTTTAAATAGCAGTCACAGTATAGTGTTTCTGCCTGACCCTTACTGAGTACTTAAAAGTGGTTTGTTTTTTAAAGTAACCCTCCTCCTACAGATTTCCGCATCCTAAAAACAAGCAAGCAACTTGTCTTGAGCACTCAAAAAAACTTTGGTTTCACCTGGGTTCTCTTCCCTCAGCCAAAAGCAGAGCAGGCGAATCTGAACAGGGGGAAGAGAGTCCCTTCCTGCACAAAACAATACTGAACCTAAGTGTCCTCTATTCGGGAGGAAAATTAAGTTTATTTTAATAAGATTGACCCTGGGACATGCCCTTTGAGAGGCTCCATCCTGTGACAATGATGGTGTTTCTTAGCAACCTCCCCTTCTCTGTCCCTTGCCTTTGCTGGCATTGTCGAACTACAGTTACGAACACAGCAGCAGCATATAAATTTAAGAAAGCGCACCAGGATTACTACTTATCTCCACTTTTATTTTATTTTGACCATTAGCAACAATTATGAGCCATCTTCCTTTGAAAGGCCTAGTAATTAAGGATGACGGTCAAACAGTGGGTGTGGTAGGGAAAGATAGCAAGTGTCGGGTGGGGGGTGTTGTATTCTTTGATAGCACAAAGCCAACAAGCAAAGCAGCCTGCTCACGTTGGTGTCGTTCCTTCGGAGTTCATCGGTTGGGAGTGAATGAGCTCTGCCTTCAGAGTGATAAATGCACATTTTGATTCGTTTCCCCCTTGAAAGCCAAGTGCGCTTTCATTGGCAGGCTGATTAAAGTGGAATTAAAATGTTCTCCAAGGAAGGGGGGGGGAGAGAAAAAAACTTGTCACCTTTTCTGCAATGCTATCTGCCCCCCTTTAAGAGATAAGGACCCTCCTTTTTTTTTTCCTGAGTCACAGACACCAGATACTTTGGGGTAAATTAAGAAAACTCATTACATTTTGAAAAGGACGATTGTTCCTATTTTTAAAGCTCTCGTTTTTCTGAATATTGGATTAAGGCGCTGTGTTACAAAAGATAACTTTGGCAAAAACGGTCTGGTGGTATTTGGTTCCCCACCCGCTCATTAAATTCCAGCTCAATCCCAGAAGTCCTCATCAACAACTCCTTAACCCCGCAAAAAACTTTGCTCCAGAGACGATGTACACAGAGTTTGGTCTGTGCGCACAATGATGCGTGTGGGTCTAAGCTAGGTAGGTGGTGGTCAACTGACCAATTTCGGGTGGACCACCTAGACCTGTTGGCTGCAGGACTTGGTCTCCTTCAGCAAACAGCTTCTCATGCCGTGGAGCTAGAATGCATGCTTTCAGAGAACGGCGCAGATAGTTTTGCCTGAACTATGAGTTCCCTGGTGACATCCTCGCTTTGTAAATTTAAAACACACAGCAGTGGGCCTCAGGGATCACAGTAAAGCAAAAAATGAGAGAAAACCACAGCTCACTTTTGGCCAGCCCTCTCCCAGGTCCACCACACAGGGAACTTCACCTACATGCAGGTAAATGGGCCGCAAATCAAAGGACTGGGGGCAAATTCTGAATGCCTTTGAAGTGAGTAAGCAAAATGAAGAAATGGGTTTGCTATGTGCAGACACGGTACTCATGAATCCACAGCACCAGAAGTTTACATCTTCCTCTATTTAAAAACATTTAACTAAGAGACTTGAGTACAAAGCCCTGGAGAGAAAAATAGTAGAAAAGTAGTATAATTAGGGGAGCAACACCAGCCATTGCGAGTGATATTGTTATTCTCCATCAAGGAAGCAATAACTTTGAGGAATAATCCCCTTAATGAACCACCAAGATGGGGTTCTGACTTCCTAATTAAATTAAATTAAAAGTGTCAGGTATCAAACCTCGGTGGTAACAATGAGTTGAAGCTACGTAGCTGCCTCCCAACATGATCACATTAAGTAATACTGATTTTAATTTCTGGGAATAAAACAGTTATGCAGATGGCAAACCCATTATGCCATAAAACAGATGGGGGAGGGTGGAGGAGGAGGAGGCACATAGCGGCGCTGAGCCGAGAGATTCTCACTCATGTGGCAAAATCTGCTGGGTGCTGAGTCTGGAGTGACACTGTGTCCCATCTCTGTCTTTATGCATAGCTATTCTGGGGACAATTCAAGACACTTCCAATGCCATGGGCAGAACAGCAGGATAGGAATGGAAACAGATGCATGAACGGTGCTTGGAAGGCTGTTTTAGCCCAGAATCATTTTTACCAGTTACTGGACCATTTCTCCGCATTACCTGAACGGCTAAATTTGAAACACTCCCACAAAAAACAACAACGCTATGTGCATTGAAGACAGTAAAAAAAAAAAATTAAAAATGCCCCGAATCACAAACATATTTAGCTATAAAGTTTTGGACAGAGGTATTAAATGATAAAGACTGACGTTATAAAAAGATGATTTGGTTTGTTTATAGTGACGTGGCAGGTTCAAAGAGAGGCAGGTAAGGGACTGACAATGGAAAAGGAAGTTCAATTCTTACACTCCGTGCAATATCAGAAAAATCCACATCACCCATGACAGCCTTTTCCACAATGTGGGGGAGCAATTTTGGGGAATGAGCTCATAATTATTCATTAAAGATTCAAGCAACTCAGTTTAAAAACTATGCATGAGCAGCCTTTTGTGTTGGTATATATTTTAAGTTGCCAGTTGCTTCTCTTTCTCCACCCCCCCTCTCTCTGCAAACAAGGTACTTACCAAAGACAGATTCCTGAAAGCTTTAAAAATTCATTAGAATCTTGGCAATAAATATGGCCACTGTATTTTACTGTAACAGTATTGATCGCAAAGCACTTGACTTATCTAGGGAGATAAAACTTATCTTGACCTTGTCAAATGCGAACAGTCTGGACTTAAACACACACCCCCACCCCACACACAACCAATCCTACGATAGCCCCTTGTGGGGGGAAACAGACACACAGAGATAACACAGAGATGTACAGAACAGTACATGGGTATTAATGTATTGGATGAAATGGGAATTTACCTTCACTCTTCCACCCACCCCAAAATGACATATGCTACCATTTACTCATAGAGAACAGAAATTTCTCAAAGGAGGGGGAAAAGAAAAATTAAGAAAAAAACACACGTGAAGCTTGCTAAACTTGAAGAGTCTGTGTGGAGTCCTATGTGAAAAGTTACCCAATCCCATCAGATGCTCAGGCACCCAGCAAAATAAAATAAAAATAGCCCTATCCCTAGGGTGCCACAAGAAGCAAAGTCCTGAACAAGGTGCAAAGTGTTCTTCCGTAACTGAGTTTTTTTTAAAAAAATAACCCAAAGTCCATTTAATTAAAATCTAAAAGCAGTACCACCTTTCCCAAAGAAAGCATTTTTCCCCTTGCAATAGGAAAATGGGTAAAAACAAAAGCCTTTGTTTTCGTTTGGGGGGAAAGCTAGAGAGGTCTTCTTCAAACGCTGTGCATTTTATATGGGGAAAAACAGCACAAAAGAATCAAGTTCCAATTGCAAAGTGTTCCAAGAGCATATGTGGCTTTCATGAACAAGAGCTCAAGAGCACCCTATTCTAACAGCCTATGGTCCAATTTGGGGTTTTCCTGTAGAACTATCTCCTGCCCCACTTACAAGCTTCTGTCCATTCCCACGAAATGATCTCTTTATACTGTTGGGGGCACAGGCTGACATTCCAGAAGAATAATATTTGGCTAATGCTTTCTACTTTTAGTTACCGTGCTTACAATCTAAACAGCTTCCTCCAAGCCTCGTTTATTAAAAGCTCGCAGAGGAAATGCAAGAGAATTCGCTGTCCAGAGGTCGTCCACATTAATCGCACTGTCAAAACTTCTCAGGAGCAGAGTTCAGCTATTTTGAAAAGTTTTTCTTTCAGCTAAGAGAGAGGGAGATAACAGAACCTTTCTGCAAAAAATTAATCATGCAGCAGTTATAAAGATTCACTTGTAGCAAAACTTCTGATTTTTTAAATTTTATTTTAAAAAACCCTCTTAATGTTACAATGAATGTTGCAATGATGTAAAAAAATGTGCCACGAGATCTAAGTGTGCTGTATCCTCTTCGAGCCCGTAAGACACTATGTGCTATTCTGGCATTCCCTGGGGAGGGGGAGGGCGTAGCACCAATATTTTTTGAAATTATTAATAATAGGCTATTTAGGGGAATTTAGATGCCTCAAAGTGAACTAGTTATAGCCATAATAACTACTTATGCTGTTCATTAAACAAGTGTTAATTACGCTTGGGTGTAGTATAATTTAGATTTCAGTGTGCTGAACGCCTTGAACAATATTGTATAACTGCTCTGCAAAAAATGCAGATGAAGCAAATTAGAAGGGAAAGTGTGCCAGGTAAGAGCAGAGGGCATTTCGCTTTCTCACTTAATTAAAAACCATATATGTGTTCTGCACATGTACGATTTTGTGTCTCTTCATACACATAATATTCCCCAGTATTACTCGAACATCTGAATGCCAAGACAAACAACTGTACATTAACAGTATTGTTGCAAAAGTGCCTGCAGGAATTCTGCACGTCTGTTTTTCACTCTGGGCACCTAAACGATACATAAAGTTTTCTATTTCCTCCTTAGATAGTGCTTAGCTGATAGAGAGCGTGCAACAAAACCTCTACATTTAGATGAGCAACAGTGTTTTCCATTGAGTGAAGACAAACAGGCTGAAAAACAACACTATCCACAGCAATGGCACAAAGAATAAGGCTCCATTGCTAATTATTCAGGGAACTGAATTTAATTACAGAGAGAACATTAAACGCTTTCCAAAACTGGAGGGGGGGGGGAGAGCGAAAAAAACCCACAACCAACCCTGAAGACAACTCCAACAGCCACTAGTGCTACAACAGTGCCCTCTACTGGTTTAATAGCATATTGCTAGAAACCATGTAATGCGAGTGAATGAAAATTTTACTTTTCATTTGAACAACCAATAGTGCAAAGGTTTTAAAACACACAGCATAAGATAATTTCCTCACACACGGGTGCTCAAAACATAAAACAAACCCCCTCAAATGGGTTGCATTATTTTTCGGACACAGCTTCATCTGTTCTGCGGCTCTCATTCTGTGGAATTGGTTACTGAATTTTATTTGTTTATCGAATTGATACTCTTGCCCTTCATGGCAAACAATCTCGGGGCCAAGTCACATTCAAATAAAGCAAACGCAAAACACAGAACAAAACCAGTCAATAAAAGCATGCCTATCTTAAATATTTTTGTAGCGTGTATCTTTTGTGTGTGGTATCTTTGCAAGCTGCTTAGAGACAATTGCAGTTCAGTGTTATATACATTATTTAAATAAGTAATCGGCTTCCTATACCACTTATCAGGTGGCACAATATCTCTCCCTCCCACCAAAAGCCTGGAGGAGTAGGAGGGTTTTCAGCTGAACCAGATACACCTCGGGCGGGAAAGCATGTTCCACAGTCAGTGCCACCATTAGTAAGTCCTACTCTGAGCCCAAACACCTTGAGATTTGCTTGGTGATGGAATAAGAAGGGAGGCCTCCTTGGCTGGTCTTAAAGCCCAGGCAGATTAATGCTGAAAGAGGTGCTCCATCAGAAAACTGGGTCCAAACTCAGAGATTTCTACGTAAACTCTAAAACCTTGAGTATGGTTCTGTGGGTATAGTAAGCTGGCTCAGACTATTCTGAACCACTGATTATTTTTTAAGGTTCTGAGCACCAGTCACTCTGGCCTCTGCATTTTGCACCAGCTGGGTAGCCTCCAAACCATCTTCAAGGGCAGCCCCAAATAGAGTGCATTTCAGTAATCTAGCCTGGAGGTTATCAGAGCATGGAGCTTGATCTAGAAATGCTCCCGAGCTATGGATCTGTTCCTTTGTGTGTGCATATATGCATGCGCAACTGTGCACAGAACAGGACTCTAACCCAATTCCCAGACACGCAAGCCACCAACCTACAGCGGCTCCATCTTGTTCGGATAGGTATAAGCTTGAATTTATCCAGCTCAATGCTGCAGCCAAGCCACATCTGCATGGCCTCATCTGATTTAGATGACAGGGACAAACAGAGATGAGTGTCATCTGCATACTAACTCCTTGCTGTAAGATGCCCTGAGAACTTGGGAATATAGCGAACAAAGAAGATCCCACTTGCATTCTTCACCTTCAGATGCTGTTTTGCATCTGAAGAAGCTTGAATGTGGTTTCTGGATGGTCTCCCATCCAAGAGGCACAGGCCTGTGTTGCTTTTCATTTCCTGGACCCAGTCTTTAAAAACAACAACACTCATTCCCCTCCAGCCCTTAAGATGAAAATGCATCTATGTCTTCATGATTTCCCACAGCTGGCATAGAGAAGAAGAGGAGGAGGAGTTTGGATTTGATATCCTGCCTTTCACTCCCTTTAAGGAGTCTCAAAGCGGCTAACATTCTCCTTTCCCTTCCTCCCCCACAACAAACACTCTGTGAGGTGAGTGGGGCTGAGAGACTTCAAAGAAGTGTGACTAGCCCAAGGTCACCCAGCAGCTGCATGTGGAGGAGTGGAGACGTGAACCCGGTTCCCCAGATTACGAGACTACCGCTCTTAACCACTACACCACACTGGCCCATGGCGTCTCTTTCCACATTGTCAGGCAACCTGCAAGGCTGTCTTTCCAACACAGACTCCAGTTATGGTGGTCCACGTGTAAACTCCTGCTGCCCACCACATGCCAATGGCTCCCCTCTGGCCACAACACTTCTTTGCAACAACAGAAATCTACACCGTAGCAATTGATTTGCACAGCAGGACAATTTGACACCGACGATGATGTTTTTCATCTCTCCATCCCGCAAGTTGGCCCAAAAGCTCTAGAAAAATGGACTTTAGAGAATCTGAAAGTATCTGTCCACCCAGCCTTTAGTAAACTACAGGCGCCACCTCAGAATAATTGTGTGTTTCACAGGCATCGGTGCCAACTTGCATGTTGTGAAATGCTTAAATAGCACATGCTCTTACGCAACTCTATATGGGTAGCTCCCAAACATGGGTGTTCTTCCTCCTTCGCTGCTCCCAAAGCCACACCAGTCCCAATTGAGGAAAGCACCACAGAACAAACTTTGATTACTTTGCATTAGCCGGAACAAGCGCAGCAGAGATTATTGTTCCAACAAATGAATACTCGCGTATCCGTATGCAAACATTTAGAGAAAAGAGGTCGCTTTGAATGTCACAATAGCCAAGAAAAGTAGCCTTGTATTTGCTTTGCTGCCATTCTACGGGTAGGAAAATTCTAACTCGAACCCTTCTGAGAGGACCTAGCCAATAACCTGTTTCAACTGAAGAGGTATGTAGCAACCTGAACTAAGAAATTTGGAAATACTGTACAGTTCTTTTACAACCGGTGTTACATGTTTGTGGCAGAGAGGAAAAGATCAGCCACAGTCCATAGAATATTCCAAAATAATTTGGATCGCATCAAAATATTCTCCCCAGGTTCAATGTTTGCTAGATAAAATGCCTAATTATTGTTCAATAATATTGAAAGTGTGCTCCTGGAATATAAATGACATGTGGAGTCATACAGAGATGACAGATATTATACAGAGATATATACAGCATGTGGGCTCGATATTAATATGTCTAGAGAAATGCCACCGATGTTTCTAGCAATTCAGCACCAGCGATCAGACCTGAATGAAGACGTTTTTATCAGGACATATTAAAATATTGTTGAACTGTATAGAAAACAACAACTATAAAGACAATGTAACAACAGTGTCAATTTATTTCCCGCCCTTCACCAGCAGGTCCCAGGTTGGGTTGCAACCATTTAAAATACAACATTGAAAACAGTTTAAAACAAATTAACAGCCACAGGAATAGGGTGGGTCCCAAAAACACATATCTCAGGTGTCAAAGGCCAGGTTAAAGAGGTGCATACACTGTTTGGAGCAAGGGAAGCCAACTCCATTAGCCGGAGCCAGTATAGCCAATTGTTAAGAGTTGTAATCCAACAGGCACCATGTTGGCTACTGCCGGTTTAGAGTAACTGAATTCACACTGAGCCGTCTAGTCTGGCAGACCTGCCCTATGGAACTCCTAGCCGGCAGGGGCTAGGAAGGTACCATCCTTCCCTCCCTCCATTCAGATGTCTCCGGAATACTTTCTTGTTTGGACAGGCCTTTGCAACATGCATTTTCTTTGTAACCCAATCAGTCTTTATTGATGTTTTAAAATTAAGTTCTTACAGATATCTTTCCCAACTTTGTTTTTAATACCTTGTTGTTTTTATTCTATTTTATTAAATAAATAAATTAAATGACACCAAAGATGACACCAAACTGGGAGGGGTGGCTAACACCCCAGAGGACAGGAACACACTTCAAAACGACCTTGACAGATTAGAGAACTGGGCCAAAACAAACAAGATGAATTTTAACAGGGAGAAATGTAAAGTATTGCACTTGGGCAAAAAAAATGAGAGGCACAAATACAAGATGGGTGACACCTGGCTTGAGAGCACTACATGTGAAAAGGATCTAGGAGTCTTGGTTGACCACAAACTTGACATGAGCCAACAGTGTGACGCGGCAGCTAAAAAAGCCAATGCAATTCTGGGCTGCATCAATAGGAGTATAGCATCTAGATCAAGGGAAGTAATAGTGCCACTGTATTCTGCTCTGGTCAGACCTCACCTGGAGTACTGTGTCCAGTTCTGGGCACCACAGTTCAAGAAGGACATTGACAAACTGGAACGTGTCCAGAGGAGGGCAACCAAAATGGTCAAAGGCCTGGAAACGATGCCTTATGAGGAACGGCTAAGGGAGCTGGGCATGTTTAGCCTGGAGAAGAGGAGGTTAAGGGGTGATATGATAGCCATGTTCAAATATATAAAAGGATGTCACATAGAGGAGGGAGAAAGGTTGTTTTCTGCTGCTCCAGAGAAGCGGACACGGAGCAATGGATCCAAACTACAAGAAAGAAGATTCCACCTAAACATTAGGAAGAACTTCCTGACAGTAAGAGCTGTTCGACAGTGGAATTTGCTGCCAAGGAGTGTGGTGGAGTCTCCTTCTTTGGAGGTCTTTAAGCAGAGGCTTGACAACCATATGTCAGGAGTGCTCTGATGGTGTTTCCTGCTTGGCAGGGGGTTGGACTCGATGGCCCTTGTGGTCTCTTCCAACTCTATGATTCTATGATTCTATGATTCTATGATTCTATGAAATAAATAATCACATTCATTTGCTATCGGTTATATTTGCTTCTTTACTCTCGAATGTGCAGGCACAAGAGGGTGCAAAACTGCAAACCAGTCCTGTGCATTCATCTTCTAAACCTTCCTCTGTGAAGGAAATCTTGCCGTGCAATTAACTGCACCCACAGATAGGCCCATGGCCTATCAGCACGGACATCCATCCTACATCCTATGTGTAATGTAGAATTAGCACTTTACAGGATTCTCATCAGTAAGTGTCTATTATAGCCCAAAGCCCCAAACCTTCTCACTTCTGCCACGTGGATTAAAAGCTCTCTCTTGGCCTCAGTTTCGCTCGCATAGGTTGATTTATTTGGAATTTTCACATTTGCTTTTCAATTGGAGTGGCCTGCCCTAGTGGGGCACAGCCACAGCAACAGCCTCCTAGCAGCAGCGCCACTGGTTGCAGGTTTGATCCCCGTAAGGGACACGCTGCATATTCCTGATTTGCAGGGGGTTGGACTAGATGATCCTCAGGATCCCCTCCAATTCTACAATGCCATGGTTCTGCTTTTCAACTATGTCCTTAAAGCTTTTCACAAAAAAATGTCCTCCCACCACCTGAGGTTAGGTGGTGAGGTAGTAGACAGAAGTACAGTAACCTCTGAACCAAGGTGTCTTATTCAGGGTCGGCAGATTTCCTTCACATCCAGAAAAAAGGGTGATCAGCCTCACATTCTGTAACTCTAATGAAAAGCGAAATAAAGAAAGTTTCTGCCTTTCCGAACAAACAGTTCTCTACAGAGGAAAAATGTAAATATGTCCTAAAGGTCAGCAAACATGAGTTATTTCAGGTGAGGAGGAAAGTCTCCCTTCAGTTATCAATCACATATTCTATTATGTGCTTCCCCCCAAAAAAAACCCAACACCAAACAAATACACTAGAGATCACTGTGCATTGCACAATTATTCAGAAGGGCAAAATCAATGGCATGATCAAGTTGAGTCTGTGCCTGGTGCCTGGTCAGTGAGGAATTACTTAAGCAATGTTGATGAAACACTTTGAACACCCTAAGGAACTGTATCAATCTTATAATTAAGTACTGATCCTTGCTTCAGTCTGTTTTTTATTTTAGTATTTTGTGAGGGTTATTTTTTTGTAAGACACCTTGATGATTTTTTTCTAATAAATGGAAAGGCAGTACGTACATTTCTTAAGGAATAACAGCCATGGTGTTATTACTAAAACCCGGCAGGTTTTCTTTCACCAAATGTCATTCTATTTCGTCGTTTTGCTGTTTAAGAAGATTTGGTCAGGTCCACAAAACCCAAAATCATATATAAAATTGTTTCCTCTCTGCAGCGCTTCCAATTCTTGAAACACTGGCGTCTGCATTAACAACACATATAAATTTGCTATGCATGCAAATTCCGTCATTTGGCGGATACTGTTTTCTAATAAATAAAAAAAATCCAGAAAAAGTTGCACCTTTGGTGCCGCTGTGGCTTTAAAGGCACATGGCACAGAAATAAAAGCCTCTTTAATGGATGCTTTTAAGTTTTCCCATACAAAATCAAGCATTGCTTTGTTTCGTATTTAATTTGCAATAGGATACCCAGCAGCTTAGCTAAAAGAGCTTTCCTGGCCAGGGACTCAGCATCGCCTGCTGAGATGGGCTCCACGCAGAGGCAAAGCGCTACTGGAGGCGAACTCCGCCAAACAGCACCACGTTCTCCTTTAAAGTTAATCTGAACATGCCGGACTTGAGGGGAAATGAAAGGTGAGTTTCTCTCCCTTCCTATGGCACGGACACTTCCTGAGCAAAGCTGACTGGGCAAAACCTGCCATTTCCTCCTTGGTATTCCCAATTGCGTCTGTCAGACAGAGTTAGAGTGGCACGCATGGGGGGGGGGGGACGACCAAAAGCTAACACAGGAAAAAGTACTTTACACAATATAAGGACTCTTGTAAACTCTTATTATCTGAAATGAGCCCCCCCTCCTCCCAATATTTAAAATCACAAAGCCAAACTGATACTGACAACAAGCCAAAAGAAAACACACACACATATATCTAGGAGACACCAGAACATTAACAAAATACCACATATTTACCGTATTTTTTGCACCATAACACTCACTTTTTTCCTCCTAGAAAGTAAGGGGAAATGTCTGCGCGTGTTATGGAGGAAATGCCTACGGGTGGCATGCTTACGGATTTTCCTCCTCTAAAAACTACGTGTGTGTTATGGTCGGGTGCGTGTTATAGAGCGAAAAATACGGTATTCCAATACTGGGGAGGAGGGTGGGATGCAGGGGAGTTTTCCAGTCCACCCACTGGAAGCCAAGGAGTATAGCAAAAGTTGCCATGCAACTGCTTAGCCTGGAGTCTCATTGGGTGGTCTTGGCAAACTCAACTCTCTTGCAGCTTAACATGAGATAAGGAAATGATGTAACCTGCCCCGATCCAGTGGGGTAGGGTGGGGAAGCAATCCAACACCCTCAATTCTCAACCACACTTCCTCGGATGCAAGCATCATTAATTTTCAGTAAGAACCTGCTTCCAAATATACATGCCTTGTATCCCAAGCTAAAAAGGAGAAAGAAAACCTACCCAAGTCAGCCCTCAGAAAGGTGTTCTTCCGGCACATCCAAAATGTCCAATTGCATTAGCTAAGCACCTTCCATAGTGACCCTTTCCCTTCTTCCCAGCACAGACACTCAGGACCACAATGTTCCTCACAACCATAACTGAACACTGTGGGTTTTCAGAAATATCTTTTATTGATTTTTCAACCAAATTTACCCACTTCCCACCCTGCAGATACAGGTTCCTTGGGGGAAAGAACTGTTCCACTCTGGGTGGCTTCCAACACATATACAGTGGTACCTCTGGTTGCGGATGGGATCCGTTCTGGAGGTCTGGTCGGATCCCGAGGTTTCCGCAACCCGAGGACTGCTTCTGCGCATGTGCGCATGGCAAAACCCAGTAAAATACTTCCGGGTTTGCCACGTGTGCACCCCGAAGTTCATGTAACCGGAGGGTTACGTAAACAGAGGTACAACTGGAAAAGCCTAATAAAACAAACATTAAAAACTTCCCTATACAGGGTTGCTTTCAGCTGTCTTCTAAAAGTCGCACAGTTATTTTTCTGTTTGGTATCTGATGGGATAGGGACGCGGGTGGCGCTGTGGGTAAAAGCCTCAGCGCCTAGGGCTTGCCGATCGAAAGGTCGGCGGTTCGAATCCCTGCGGCGGGGTGCGCTCCCGTTGTTCGGTCCCAGCGCCTGCCAACCTAGCAGTTCGAAAGCACTCCCGGGTGCAAGTAGATAAATAGGGACCGCTTACTAGCGGGAAGGTAAATGGCGTTTCCGTGTGCGGCTCTGGCTCGCCAGAGCAGCGATGTCACGCTGGCCACGTGACCCGGAAGTGTCTGCGGACAGCGCTGGCCCCCGGCCTCGAGTGAGATGGGTGCACAACCCTAGAGTCTGTCAAGACTGGCCCATACGGGCAGGGGTACCTTTACCTTTATCTGATGGGATGGCGTTTCACAGGGTGGGTGCCACAACCGAGAAGGTCTTCTGCCATGTCACTATAAAGTTACCATCTCCTTCTTTTCCGGCTAATGCATTGTGACTTCCTTAGTTAATTTATAACTAAACCCCGTTATTGGTATTGGATTATGTTCATATTCTAGTGTGATTATTGCTGGCAGTATACCCCAGCAGCAAAAGCAACTGTCTACTCCACAACCTGCTCATGCATTTTGCCCTCAACCTCCAAATCAGAGGTGTGATGTGTCCATCCACTTAAGGTGCAATATTCCCATAGATGCCACATTTCTGTTGAAGATGCTCAAATACATCCTTGCTGGCTCAAGTAACACCAAGAAATGAAGGGGGAGACAATTTATGGAACACTTCATGATTTCAATAAAGCAGAAGGCTTTATATCCACATATATGAGCCCTAAAAAAACAGCACCTAGCATTTCAATGTAGTAACTACATTATCAGTGGTGATGGCAGTGGTGGTTAATAAATTACATTTTTATCCCCATATTCTACATGTAAACCCCATGTACAACTCACATATGCCACAAGTAGAAAACAGGGAAGTAATCTGGACGTTATTCATTCATGCAATTCCGTGTTGGTTTTGCAGAATTTGGGGTTTTCTGTTCCTGTTCTTTTAGCAGAAGATGGTGGCAGGCTTGGAACACCTTAAGGCTTTTGGGAAGAGACATGTGCAGAAACACAAAACATGCAAACTGGGACTGGCAAGGAAAATAAGGCAGAAATGAACGGGAACTGAAAAAACTACTGATGTATGATTTTCCTTTCAAAATCAGTTGCACACTGCATTTTCTGTTGTTCTTTTTTAATTGCTTATGCTTAGTTTTTATTTGTGATACCCAGCAAACACCCATTTATTTAAAAATATATAAATAAGTTTTTTTAAAAAAAAAATGTTGTGCGAAACCAAAGAAGGGAAATATGCCTCCACTATACAATGGGCACAATCTGCCTGGAACTTATCAACAGACGTTATTAAATGAATAGGAACTCCTCAAGAGCTCTATACACAGAACAAGGGAGTTCCCTGTGGACTGTGCTTATTAGACTAATTTGAAACAGATGGATTCTGGGGGAGAAAGGTTCCTGATGCTCCAAATGTAATGAGATCCTCAAGTTGTACACAGTACAGGAAGCAAAGTGACCACCAAATAAAGCAAAACATTAACAAGAAATGCAGTGGGAGAGAACAAAATGGAATGACGGCTCAATTATGGGATTTAAAAAATATATATATCCTTGAAATAATCATGCTATGAAACTAAAATCATTAGCCCCCCAAGAGTCAAATTTATTTGCCAAAAACCAGTGGTCATTACAAAAATGGAAATATACACAAGTTGTAAGGAATGTACATTTTTACACTGGGCTCCATTTTGTGCTATACATTTTTGTCTGATCTATTGGGCTGATAGAGTAAACACAGAAACTTTGTACATAAATATATTTATTCCTATCAACCAATAAGATTATCTCACTACTGTTCCAAAAAGCAACTGGCCCAGTAATCTCTTTCAAAGTCGTTTCCCAAGGGGAATTATATAGGCAGAACTACAATATATAATGGGAAATTATCTTCTACTTCTCTCTGGCCACAAATGTAAAGATGACAATAAGCACACACAGACCTTAAACATATGCTGTGAGCACAGCATGACGCATCAAAGCAATAAATGCTCTCATCGCATAATGTGGAAAAAAATTGTCTGGAAAACCACAATCAGATTTAACAGAAAAATAAAATAGTAAGAATTGCCTAGTTTAAAACAACGTAATTATACGTTGTGAACCGCCCTGAGACCTGCAAATGATGGGCAGAATATAAATTTAAATAACAACAACAATTTTGTACATATCTATTGGAAATTTGCTCTGTGTAACATTTTTTAGGCAACCTCATATAGAGCATATGCTTTAATTTAACCATTATGGAAGCAAAACTGTACAAATTGTGGGCAATAGCGAAGGAAACCCAACCTCGAATTTCATCATGAGAACAGGAGCGTCATGTGGGAGGTTTAAGAGCAAAAAGAAATTTGGGGAGTTTCCAGTTTGATGACATTTGCCCACCCCACACTTCTGTAACATGTGCCACTTGTCTAAGATCTTGTCTAAATGACCTTCTTGAAAGTGGGCAAAGTTTAACAGGGTCTTAGTCACTTCTACCATTAGAAGTCTTGTCGATTCCAGATGCCCTGCCTGCATATGATTCTGCCTAAGCAAAATTCCTACATACTTAATAGGGAACAAGTTAAGGGTTTTAATATTATCCACCATCCACTTATGTGGCTTGGGCCTTTTATCAAATCACATTAAACTTAGTATCAGCACAGCTCAAAGGAAGAAGTTTCTTTTTACAAAAAGATCCAAGATCTCTACGAAGATGCCTCATAGTTAGCACTGTAATGGATACAAGCACCATGCCAGCTTCAGAAATTAGTATGGAAACTTCATCATCAAAAAATGTGGGAGATAAATGCTGAAGATTAAACAAAAATGGCACAGACATCAATGTCCTACGGTCCTCAGAGCAGGGACTGTATAGGCCAGTTAAACCAGCTTTAAGGTCAATATAAGAAGAAAGATTTTTAATTAAATTTAGTGACTCTCTTATCACAACATTTGTACTGAACAACTTAAAGCAAGTGTCTGTCTGACAAATCAAAATCTGAAAACAGATCTAAAATTGCACATATTCAGAGGAGTAGCTGTGTTAGTCTCTTCCAGCAAAAACAGCAGAGGGTCCGTGGCACCTTAAAGACCCACAGATTATAGCGTGCCACGTGAACCCACATTGTGTCAGATGAGCCAAAAAAAACTTATGTCAAAGAAAATTTATTAGTCTTTAAGGTGCTACACAACTTTCTTTCCCCCCCATAAAGCTATAGGCCCTTTCTAGATATATATGGACCAAAACAGAGCACCTATGTATTCTGGGCTTTCCTTTAAAGAATCCATTCTATTCTTCCACTACAGTATTGTGTTCATCAGCATCAATTGCTAATTTCGGCAATATAGGGATTAAATCTTACATATGAAATCCAACAGACTTACGAAGCGATAATTCTTGGGTCTCTCTTGGAATAGATACAAAGCTTGACTCCCATCAAAATGGAATCTTACCAGAATTACAAATAAGTAAAAAGCTTTGGAAGTACTGGGGCCCACCAATTAATATTTTGTATATAAATTGGGGGGGGGGGGTACCATATCCTCATGAGATGCAATTATTAGCAAGATCCTGAAAAAGCTTTCTGACTTTGCCCTCTGTAACTGGAGGCATTAAGGTGTATTCTTAATATCAGGGAAGGTTACTGGCAGACACTTCATTGCCAAGCTATTCCAAGAATTAAATAGAGATTAAAAATGCTCTCCCTCCTGTGTGGGTAACATCTGTGTTCAATGGACTATTTGGTTTCGCTCTTTCTATTAGCCCCAAATATACAGAATAATGGGCTTCTTTTTCAGCCAGCGTTGTTCTCCTTTATTCTTGACCCCATGACAATGAAACTAAAACAGCATTTTGTATCTCAGCAGTGCAATTTCTCCTTCAATGTAAATAATTCAGGAACTAATTAGCAGGTTTTATGCACCATAGAACAGGGTTTTTTTTTCCAGCAGGTGGCTGAACTGAAAAACTATTACGCTCTTCCTCTGAAATTGTGTCCTTTTATATAGGTTGAAGCATTAAACGGGCAATTTTCATTTAATTTTTTAAAGAATTTGCATGGAAGTAAATAAAAATTCCAGCCACTGCAGAGACCTAAGCCTAACCTTCAATGCAACACCTAATTTATTCAAAATGATGCTACAGTAGCAACAGGCTGCATCCCTCACTTGTACTTATCCCATAGATTGATTAATAGCCTGAATTTCCCAGTCTTGGGGTAGCTACCTATCTAGGCTCATCATGCACCTTCAGCTGTGTTTTTAAGGCAAACAAATCCTTCTGATCAGTATTGTTGGAGTATTCTCCTTGTTAACTACATCAGGCAAGATCTCAGGCAAATTTTAACAATATTTTCAAAAGGACCACTTGATTGACACTCTGTAAGGGGGGGGATACTGAGCAGACTCTCCCCCCCCCACCTGCCCAGTCTCTGCTCACATCCCATATTATTCTCCCTTTGAAATCTGTCTTCCCTACTGGCTCTCCTCTAACGGCATCGTCTGTCCGCTTCTCAAGCTTGGCTGCCTTTCTCATTTTGTCCGTTTCTCCTGTTGCTTCTCCCTGCTAGGTCGATGCATACATGGAAGCTCATTTGTACAAAAAGCAATCAGTGTCTGGCACTTGACAAGTGGAATGGCAGAGGGAACTTAACACAGACTTTTACAGTACTTAACCACCAGGCATGGGTAGTTGACAGGAGAAGCTGTTTCAGGCTGGCCTCCTAGCCAGAAACGCAAGGGAACGGGGAGACAGGAAGGCTGGCTATACAATACAGACTTAAGAGCGTAGCACTGCAAAGCTTCTCTGCCTCCAAAACATGCTGCCTGAAAACCGGCTACTAAAATTACGATTCAAAATGGGGAGCGAGAAGGAGAAATGGGCACTCCTCACTGTTTCCAAAGGGTGACACACAATGCAGGTATTTCTGTGTAATGGCGGCTTTGTGTCTCCCAAAAGCAAGTCACATAGGCGGGCAATAGCCACAGCCCTTTTGTCCACTTGGCCCATGTTAGGTTTTCATCCAAAAATTTGTGACACATAACAGCAGCTCAGCAAGGTCTCCTGCAGAGACCCAAGACACACAGGTTTCAAGACACACACTATTGCCTTCCATTCCACCGGGCTTCTGTCTCATCACAGGTTAGCCAACAACTGAAGAGAGGTAGTTGGGTAACAACCAGCCTTGGGGGTTTGTCCCTTTTCTTGAATTAGTCTTGAATTAGTTTTTCCAGCAAAGTGACAGAATTGGTATTTGACACAGTGGCATGTTCTTTGCTTTCATAGGGTACCTCATTCTTGCCTATGATCGAGACAGACACCCTAAAAACACAATGGGTTTTATCCAATGTTAGTCCTACTCAGAGTAGACCCAGATAAACTGAAGATATAACTGAGGCTCATTAATTTCAACAGGTCTACTCTAAATATAACTCAACTGGAGACTACTCAAGGCACTATATATGAAATACGTCCACCCACTGTATTTCCTAATGCACTGTGCTCATATCTACAAGCTTATTAAGTAATACTAAATCCACCGTTTAGTAATGGTCCTCCATTCTTGCCATGGCCTTTCATGCTAAACAAAGCAGCTATCTTTTATCTAATCAGGATTATACAAAACAGAATCTCTGTCTCAACAGAGAAAAGGGAAGATCTGTTCCTCCCTAGATATGGAGGCAATCATATCTATTTATGTCAAATGGCAAGCAAAATAAACTAATTCTATATCCAGAAGACAGCAATTTGTTTAAGCTTGAATGTGGTATTTCAGCTCACAAAGACCAGCACACGCCGCAGACAAGAGCGCTAACCCCAGTCATTTATAAGGTAGCAGAGCAACACCTGCTGGCCATGGGTTATAGTAAATATACAAAAGTCTCCACCACAGAAAAATTATCCAAGCAATAGGCACTAAAAACAAAAACTTCACTTCTCAATAGCTACACACATACAAAATATTTGAGAGAGATAATAAAGTGAGAAGAAACTATCAAGTTTCACCCATGATAAATGTATGGACAAATAAATTCTCAAGGGCCACTCACAACACTGCAGCCAACACTGGCTCAAGAATATAGCATGTGAGGCTGTATCCTATACTGGAACTCCACTGGTGCAGGCCCCTCCCATATTGTCAAAACCAGCTTTGGGGTTTGGGTTTGGGGGACACACAGTCCCATAGATTTTGTGGTGCACAGAAGGAGAGGAAATGTTAAGTCTCATTGTGCCAGCGGAGCCACATGTGCAGAACACTGACTGCAACCCACGGTCAGCCCTATTTGGCAGAAAGCGCTTCAGATTCTGAATTATGTACCTGGAAATGGGAACCTGCAAAAATTCACAGGTGTGTTATGTTGTTGGCAACACTTCTCTGTGTGTCGGTTCCATGCATCCGCAACATTCGAGCATTAAATGAATACATAGCACAGATCTATGGTGTGACCATGCTTGGAATACTATGTGCAGTTCTGGTGGCTGCATTGAAAAGTGGGTGTCGCAAGCCTGGAAAAGAGGCAGAAAGGAGTGATCACAGAGCTGGAGCAATATAAGGAAGGTTTACAATAATGAGTAGTGGCAGACAGGAGCACATTTTGCTGTTCAGGGTTTTCCAGTTAGAAGAAGAAGAAGAAGAAGAGTTTGGATTTGATATCCCGCCTTTCACTCCCTTTAAGGAGTCTCAAAGCGGCTAACATTCTCCTTTCCCTTCCTCCCCCACAACAAACACTCTGTGAGGTGAGTGGGGCTGAGAGACTTCAGAGAAGTGTGACTGGCCCAAGGTCACCCAGCAGCTGCATGTGGAGAAGCGGAGACGCGAACCCGGTTACCAAGATTACGAGACTACCGCTCTTAACCACTACACCACAAGGAGGAAAGCCCCCTTTCTGGTCATCTTGTGCCTAAATTCAAAACATGGCAGGACTCAGAGGACAGGGTGTGACAAAGATCATATGGTCCAGGCAGATTCATATGATATAGAGCTGCCACATTTTGCTTCAGATGAACTGAATGTAACTGTATGACGAATGTGTGCCTTTAGGATGCAAATTTTACACAGCCCATAGGAACTTTTATTTATTTCTACCTTGGCTTTTCTCATATCGTTAGTTCAAAGCAGGTGTCAAAAACACTAAAATATACAGTGGTACCTCGGGTTACATACGCTTCAGGTTACATATGCTTCAGGTTACACACTCCGCTAACCCATAAATAGTGCTTCAGGTTAAGAACTTTGCTTCAGGATAAGAACAGAAATCGGGCTCTGGCGGTGCGGCAACAGCAGGAGGCCCCATTAACTAAAGTGGTGCTTCAGGTTAAGAACAGTTTCTGGTTAAGAACGGACCTCCGGAACGAATTAAGTACTTCACCCAAGGTACCACTGTAATATAAATAACTGAAATTGCTAGCCAAGTGATGTCTAATACTATATAACTCACAAAAAATGCAACAACCAATACCATGAAATCTGCACAAGGCATAAGGTT
Organism: Podarcis raffonei; assembly: GCF_027172205.1. Lineage (NCBI taxonomy): Eukaryota > Metazoa > Chordata > Lepidosauria > Squamata > Lacertidae > Podarcis > Podarcis raffonei. The sequence continues at coordinate 67,696,710 of NC_070611.1, forward strand.
TGGTTCCTATTTATATTTGTCATTTTAGGAATTGGCCCAATCTGTTCCGAGTTGCTCTATGGTCTGTCCAATTTGGCTCATGCTTGGGATCTGAAGCAGCTTCACTGAAAACAAATTCCACTTTAATAGGAAATCAAAGCAGACAGAAGTGGATGAAATTTGCAGGCATAGCAGCCCCTCAAAAGTGGCTTAAACCTGCCAAATTATAAAAAATATGGAGAGATTTGATTTGGGATGGGACACCTTGATTTTTGTAGAAAAAGGAAACATTTCTAACTTTTTATTTTATGTTCAAGAGAACTGTATGAAATATGCAGCCACAGTCGCCCCCCAGGTTTCACGAACCCTACACAACATTTCAAGAGGAGCAAACATACAACCCTACAATAGCACTCCTATCACTGGAACTAAAACCTTCTCAGGTACAAGGACTCTTTGCGCCACTTTATCCTCACCGACATATTACTGCTCATCTGTGTAAGTGGGTTCTGAGGCACAGTTCACTCAGTGTTCCAAACCGATCAGCTGAAGTTAGTAGCTCACAATAATTTTCACCAGCCTACCTACTTGTCATGTCTTTTGAAGCAATTCATAGCACATTAGATTCCTGAAAAGAGGTGGAGGAGATGAGAACCTACTTTTCCCACGGTACAAAACCTGGTCACTTCCCTGTTATTCTTACTCACCCATAGTGACCAGGTGAATGTCTACTCGGAAATTTGGCTCATTAATACACATCCCAATATGCTTTGCTCACATGCCAAGTTGTAATGCACCCCACGACCAATCTTAACCCTACAATGTTTTTAATTCAGGTTCTTCACAACTTTTATCTGGGAAACCAATGCTGGGACGTTAGTGAATTGCCCCAAACCTAACAGGGCTGGGCAGTGATTCTAACCCAGCTCCATTTCCTACAATGGCAGCTCTTTGAGCCATTTGTCAATGAAGCCAGTGGAACTACCATGGTAAACCTGAACAGCAAAATGTGCTGCCTGCCACTACACGTTATTGCAACGCTCAATTCTGCTGCTAGCTGTAATGTATCCTCACGATGCGAAACAGAAGGTAGCAGACTCCAGGCTTCCTGAAATGCAAGCGAGCAGGCATTACTTCTCAAAAACAAGCAGATAAAAACAAAGCAAATAAATTGTTACTTTCTCACCTTCTTGAGAAGAGACAATGGGTGGCATGTAATCAGGAATATACTCTTTCCTCTCCTCTGCATCTTTGCTTCCAGGCTGGGGGAACTGCAGGACATTATTCTTGCTGACAGGGTATAAGGGGATTTGATGTGCAAAAGTGACTGGCTCAATATTGAGTATGTAATCTTCCAGCTCATGCAGGTTGACCCCCATAAGATTGAAGGCTTCACCGACATCCTCCAAAATGGGATCTGTCCGGCCATCTGTTAAAAAAGAAAAGGAAAAAAGGAATCAAGAAAGGTTTTGAAAGCAAACATTGCAAGTGCATAAGAAATATGTTGATTTAGTAGCTTTAAAAGGAAAAGCAGCAAATCACTGTCAAGAAAAGTCCCAGCTGCCTCATTGCCTGGGTGTCCAAAAATCTGGTTCTGGCAACTAGGAATATCAACACTTTTCCACAGGGTTCTTTAGGTCCTAAACACCTGATACCGCACTACTAGCATTTGAAATATTTGTTTCTACTTCTGGTTCAGACTTTAAAAATATATGCACACAAGGCTACAGCGCCATTGGAAGAATTTATATCCATACATGATGGTGAGTCAAACTCAGGTGGCCAAGAATTACAGAAGCAAGTCAGCATGCAGGTGGCTCAACCTATGTGTAGATGCAGAAAAGTGATGTCCCGTGATAATCTGTGGGGAACAGAAGGGGACGGGAAGGGACCTGGAAGACTTCCTGTCTCTTTTAATTCCAATGCATTCCTTCATCACCATCAACACGACCTCCCCAAGGGAGCCCCTCTGGGAAACCCATCTGGTTGCAGGGATATAAAAATATGTATTTCACCATGTGGTAGAGTTTAAAGACAACGAGGTGTCCATGTGGCTGCAGGTGTCTTAGGCTCATGTAAGCTCACATGACTCCTCAGACAGTCACCTTTTTAGCAGCTGAAAGTATATACGTTATTGTGCAGCCATATAAATATGAACAGTTTACCCTTGTTAGTTCACCACCACCACCACCACAGACACTAGTTTTATTTGGACCATCTGTATGGAGTACCATCACATCCCCTGCTAGTCCCATCTCCCCAGTGCTAGGGGAAGGTCTGAAAGGAAGAGGTCTACTCTAGGCACATTACCCACCCACCCGTTTAGAGCTCTGAATGATGAGGGTACAAAAGAGCTCTGAATGATGAGGGTACAAAATCAAGGTGGGGAGCCTAGAAAAGCAGAGGAGACTCCCCTTGTCAGGCCTTCCCCTCGACATGTGGATGGTGGAGGACAGGGGCAGCAAGGGATGGGCCCCCTGTTCTGGCGCTCCATGAGAAGTTACAGAACTACTGATTTGGGCCATGTAACAGTTCAAGATCTCCACTATCCCTGGGACAGATGAACTGTCCTTAGAAGAACGTACGGATCTGCTTTTTACCTTCTTAGTGCACTTAGCCCAATACTGTCCCCTCAACCTACATCAACTGTATTGGTACTTATTTCTACAATGAGCCATTTATTTTGCGTTCGTAACTTCATACCATTTTATGTTCATGTATGCCCCCTTGTGTGTCTCTAGGGAGCACTTCTTTCCCTGTGATAACCCAAGTCCATTAAGAATCCTATTTAACCTGCTTCCTTCTTAAACATGGCATCTGCTCTAACAATCCGAATGCTACAAGTTATCCCAATGAGATGAACCTCCAGGTCCCTTCCAAGTTTATGATTCTATGATCCTCTTCATTCATTAAACATGCACTTGTTGTTTAGTTGTGTCCGACTCTTCGCGACTAAACATGCACTACTGCCTTGTTAATCTCCGGATCCACCACCAGAGGGCACCCCATCCATTCCTGACAGTAGTTGACAGCTGCAACATTTATTCCTCCTATCTCAATTACAAAAAGGCCCACAAATATTTGTGTTTGTGTTTATTGCATTTATATACCCCCCCTTTTCTCCCAAGCAGCTCAAGGTGGTTCTCCTCTCCTCCTTTTATCCTTACAACAACCCTGTGAGAGAAGACAGTGACTGGCCCAAGGCCACCCAGTGAGTTTCATGGCTGAGTAAGGATCCGAACCCTGATCTCCCAAGTCACAGTCCAACACGCTAATCATTACACCACACTGGCTGGTAATGGCAGGCAGTCAAATTGTGTACTTGCCCAAACCCTGACTGCCTCCACCAACCTCATATCCAAAGTCCAATCAACTGGGAATAACTCTCCATAGGTCCCAATGAGAGAAGAATGGTTACGGAAACTAATGGAGTATGCAGAAATGGCGAAACTTACCGAAAGAGTAAGAAATCAAGATAACAATTTTTAAAAGAAAGGAATGGAAATGGTTTATCGAGTATATACAAATAAACTGTAAACAGATCAAGACATTGGCAGGATTATTGTAAAAACCTGCAGTTTCAAGAATATATGAGAATAGACAAGTAAAAGAATAAGTTTAAGAAAATTTGGAGCATGCAGGAAAGGACAAAAATAAATGTAAAGAACCGCAAAAAGAGGAGGAAGGGAGTCGAAGTCGGAAATGTTAAAGTTATGGTTAAATAATTGTTGTGATTTATATAAATGAAAATTGTAAACAAAATTATATTTAAAAAGAGAGTAAGTCTTCATACACCCCTCCAAACTGGAGAAGAGAATAGGAACCAATCCCTGTCATACCCAGCACTGCATTTCCAGAAAGGAAAATAATGTTCCCCATGGCAATTAAATCTGTGCCCCTCTTACATGATTACCTCCTTCAAGACAAACAAGCAAGCTGGGAGAGGAAAAGGCTGCTGTGCCACCAATATTTCTACCCATCCTTCTTTCTGCCAGCTCACTTGCTGCTTTGGAGCTATCTGGTATTTAGGCTGACTTAAGTCAACCCTGTTCTAACATTAAATACATCCATTTTCTCCTTCGTCTAACAGAATCCTCATCTCTTCGCTCCCCTTCAACCATAATTCCCAAATAGGGAGCAAACAGGGAAACTAGGCCGTGAGAAGCCCCAGTCTTTGGTCCACCACTTACAGAGAATATAACCCTATCAATTACCTTTAGCACCTCTTTCTTATCCACCCCTTCTGTCAAAACTGAACTCCATACCCAAAAAGTAAAGAGCTAAAGGAGAGCCTGACCACTGTAACATCATGCATTGATAAACTCAAGATTGGGCTACATTCTATGCAGGGCTTGCTTGCAAAGCGATTCTAGAAGCTGCAGCTAGCTACAAAATATGGCAGGTGAGCCATACTGGGGTTTCTACTGCTCATGTGTTGCCAATTAGTTACCAGACTAGGTTTAAAGTTTTGGTTCCAACCTATAGAGCCTAAAACGGTTTGGGACCAAGTTACTTGAAGTTACTGCAACCACTACTACAATCAGCTGACACGGGACGCGGGTGGCGCTGTGGGTAAAACCTCAGTGCCTAGGACTTGCCAATCGTATGGTCGGCGGTTCAAATCCCCGCGGCGGGGTGAGCTCCCGTCTTTCGGTCCCAGCTCCTGCCCACCTAGCAGTTCGAAAGCACGAAGTGCAAGTAGATAAATAGGTACCGCTTTATAGCGGGAAGGTAAACGGCGTTTCTGTGTGCTGCACTGGTGCTGGCTCGCCAGAGCAGCTTCGTCACGCTGGCCACGTGACCCGGAAATGTCTGCGGACAGCGCTGGCCCCCGGCCTCTTAAGTGAGATGAGCGCACAACCCTAGAGTCGGACACGACTGGCCCGTACAGGCAGGGGTACCTTACAATCAGCTGACAAGGCCCTTCCAGTAGTGTAGCATGAACTTCTTATGCCTAGTTTGGCTCTACTGCAAGTAGATAAATAGGTACCGCTCCAGTGGGAAGGTAAACGGCGTTTCTGTGCGCTGCTCTGGTTCGCCAGAAGCGGCTTAGTCATTCTGGCCACATGACCCGGAAGCTGTACACCGGCTCCCTCGGCCAATAAAGCGAGATGAGCGCCGCAACCTCAGAGTCGTCCGCGACTGGACCTAATGGTCAGGGGTCCCTTTACGTTTTTACCCTCTTTATGGAACTACCTCCCATCTGATCTCAGGCAGGCACCAACCCTCATGACATTTCAGCACCTACTAAAAGTGTATATTTTCAGGCCTTCACCCATGTGATACCAGAAGGTTGTTAGATTTTAATTTTGCCCTGGATTATCAGCGGCATTCTTATTTTTGATCTGATTGATAATGCTGATATTACATCTAAAAATTATGTATACCGGACCGATGTGGTAGGTGGCACTGAAATTTCAAAATAAATAAATAAGAGACTGAAATGTGGAATCTTCCCTCAGCGACAAACTCGTGGAGGCTCTAATCCTACACACGTCTTCCTGGGATGAAGTCCCTCTTCTCTTTCGTCATGCTTGTGGGTGCAGCACACGTGAACTTAAGTAGGCCGCTGTTTTCCACCTCAGCTCCACTTCTGCAATACTGAGATAATCATACGGGGGTACCATAAAGGACTCTTGTAAAGAATGCCAACATAATGTTTGTGAAGTGCTTCGAGGATTACGCAGGGCTATATAAATACTACAGTGTTAAATAAATGCTAGTCCAGGAATGCATAACTACACCCCTTCTCTGTCATCTTTATAACCACCCCTTTTCTCCCTTCTGGTAGACGCCCGGTTGGCCACTGTGATAGCAGGATGCTGGACTAGATGGGCCACTGGCCTGATCCAGCCAGCTCGTTGTATGTTCTTATGTAAGACAACTCCAGCCCTTCACTCCATGAACCTGACAGACACATGTGCCGCCTCCGCCTCTGAAGACAACCACATAGTGACCCTACTCCCCCGCTACATTCAATATTAGTCAAGTGACAACAACCCACGTGGGCATCACTCTCTTACTATGACAACTTTATGGTCCTCCCCACCCACTTCTTACCATAACAACTCCATGGTACACCAGTGTCCACTACTCCAGTCACCTCGCTCTCCAAAACACCATATGCCGCCCATCGACTGCAGCCCCATGGCGACATCATGCCACCACTATAACAACCAATTTTGGGGGGGGGGTCTCCCCAGGGAAGCTCGCGTGGCACCTTTGTTGTAGATCTTTAGGTGCCAGGCAAAAACATTCGTCTTCTCCCAGGCTTTTGGCTGATGAAACAGGTCTTTAAAACTGTATGTGTGTTTGTTGTTGTTTGTCACTGTGGTATGCCTTTTGCGGTTTTTATACTGTAGACGGCTCTGTGATTCTCGGATGAAGGACGGTGTAGAAATTCAGTAAGTAAATAAATGAACAGCAAACCCCACAGCCCTCCTCTGCCTCCCATACTGCAACAACCCGCCGCCCTGCCCCCCCTATTTATTATTATTATTGAATTTATATTCCGCTCTATACCCGCAGGTTTCAGGGCAGTTTACAGAATAAAATTAGTATACAAAACCACAAAATACATAACCAAAACAACCCAATAATCCCAACACATTTTAAAAGGGCATAGCTGAAAACAGTTAAAAAACTAATAAAAAACAATTTAAAAGAAGCAGCGCCCTCCAGCCCCATGGCCACGTCGTGACACCTCCATGCCAACCCCATATCCACATCCCCCAAATATCCGCTCCAGCCCCAAAGCCACGGCATGCCAGCCCCACGCTCCCCCCTATCTACTCTAGCACACTACAACAACCCCACGCCCACCCCATACCTGCTCCAGCCCCAAAGCCACATCGCGCCAGCCCCACGCTGCCCCTACCTAACTCCAGCCCCACAGCTACACCGTGCCACTGTGCCAACCTCACGCTCCCCCCTATCTATTCTAGCACACTACAACAACCCCATGCCCCACACATATCCGCTCCAGCCCCATGGCCGCATCCTGACACCTCTATGCCCACTCCAGAACAACGTCCCCCCAATATTTGCTCCAGTCCCAAAGCCACGTCATGCCAACCCCACGCTCCCCCTACCTAACTCCAGCCCCACAGCTACACCGTGCCACTATGTTAACCCCAAGGCCCTCCTCTGCCCCTCACACACCCCCACACACTCCCCATATCCGCTCCAGCCCCACTGCCACGTCGTGACGCCTCCACGCCAACCCCACAGCCACTTCCCCCATATCCGCTGGAGCCCCAGGGCCCCCTCCCCCAGGATCACCTCACGTGCGCCCCCATTCCTTCCTCCCCCCTCCCCGTGCCAGCCCCGTCGCCATGGCGACCCCCCGCGCCCCCTTTCCCCTCCCCCCGCGGCCGTTACTCACAGAGCTCGCAGTAGCGCCGGCAGCCTCGGCCCAGAGAGTGCAGGTACCTCTGGAGGACGTCGGTGAGGAGGTCGCAGGCGGAGAGCTGCACGGCGTCCCAGCCCAGCGCCTGGCACACCTGCGCCGTCGACACGCGCAGCAGCCAGCGCGAGTAGCTCTCGCACATCCTCACGGCCCCGCAGCCATGGCCTTCCCCCTCACGCCGGAGACGCCGCCAGCCCCGCAGCAGCAGCAGCAGACGCCCCCCGGGGTCCCGCCGTTAACGCCGCCGCCACCAGCGCCCACCGCGACGACGAAGACGCCGCCGCCATCTTGGGGTCGCCCGGGCAGACCGCGCCGGCCGAGCCCAGAGCCAGCAGCGAGAGCGAGCCGCTCGATTCGCTCCGGCGTCGGCTATCCAGGAGGCCGGGGGGGGGGGTAGGAGGAGGCGTGACGTCACGCGGAGAGGGGCGTTTCCTTCTTCTGCAGCCGCGGCTCTTCTTCTTATTATTCTTCTTCCCTCACTCGAGGAAGACGGAGGGAAGGAGGCGGGCGAAGGGTTGTTGTTGTTTAGTCGTGTCCGACTCTTCGTGACCCCACGGACCAGAGCACGCCAGGCACTCCTGTCTTCCACTGCCTCCCGCAGTTTGGTCAAACTCATGCTGGTAGCTTCAAGAACACTGTCCAACCATCTCGTCTTCTGTCGTCCCCTTCTCCTTGTGCCCTCCATCTTTCCCAGCATCAGGGTCTTTTCCAGGGAGTCTTCTCTTCTCCTGAGGTGGCCAAAGTATTGGAGCCTCAGCTTCAGGATCTGTCCTTCCAGTGACCACTCAGGGCTGATTTCCTTCAGAATGGAGAGGTTCGATCTTCTTGCAGTCCATGGGACTCTCAAGAGTCTCCTCCAGCACCAGAATTCAAAAGCATAAAAAAGCATCAAAAGCATCAAAAAAAAGCACGAAAGCATTTGAGGTCTTAGATATATGGTAACGTTCATAAGCGTACCAACCAAGCTTGTACATAGATCAGCACAGGAAGACCGACCTGGAACCATTTTGATTCCTAAACTGAGCAAATGTTTTCGCTGCAAGGTCGAAGTGGGAAACCTCCCCATTGTCTCTTTCCTCACAAATCCTGTCTTAAGGTCACATTTAAGATATGAATAGGGTGTGAGACTGTGACCTGGCCCAGGGACTAAGTATTTATCATTACAAAAGACTAGCCAGGCTCCCTAGGAAATCCAATCAAGTAACCTGCCAGACAGGAGATAAACAACGACAGGAGAAAAACAACATTCAAATTAGACCACCTTTTCTGTGATGTAGGTACAGTATGATGTATCTGGGGGTGGTCTTGATCTACAGGGTGGCAATTTGAAAAGTCTTTATAAGGCCTTGCGCGCCATTTTTCTGGGTTCCTCCTCCTCTCCTGCGGGTGAGAGGAGCACCCTGTTGCAACAGATCAATAAAGATCAAGCTTACTAGCTGCTTTGCTTCTCAATATTCTCTGGTTGGCCTCTGTTATTCTCTCCTACCAATAGGGAACCTATGTAAGGACTCTATATGGGCTCTTGGATACCCCATAAGGGAAAAGGGCAGATTTTGGTTTACAACACCACCAACAACAATTTTGTTATTTAGACCCAATTTTATCATTCACATTTTATACTGTATTTTATGCTCTTTTTTGTTGCATCAATTAAGTGTTTTAAAGTTGTTGTTAGCTGCCCTGAGCCTGGTTTTCTGAACCGGGAAGGACGGGGTATAAATAAAAACATTATTAGTCTTATTTATTATTTATGTCCAGTAGCAACAACAATTTTATTATTTGTACCCTAGCCATCCGACTGGGTTGCCCCACCCACTATGGGCAGCTTCAAGCATATAGGAAATCATAACAAAACATTAAACATTACAAACTTCCCAAAATGCTTTTATTTGGGGTTGCTGTCCTGCCTCTGCTGCGGATCACAGCAGACTCCTTTGAATCTCTTTGTGTCTTAAAAAGGTAAAGGATCCCTGACAGTTAAGTCCAGTCGTGTAGGTCTCTGGGGTTGCGGCACTCATCTCGCTTTACTGGCCGAGGGAGCCGGCGTTTGTCCGCAGACAGTTTTTCTGGGTCATGTGGCCAGCATGACTAAGCCACTTCTGGCGAAACCAGAGCAGCACACAGAAACGCCATTTACCTTCCTGCCGGAGTGGTACATATTTATCTACTTGCACTTTGACGTGCTTTCGAACTGCTAGGTTGGCAGGAGCAGGAACTGAGCAACGGGAGCTCACCCCGTTGCGGGGATTCGAACTGCCGACCTTCCGATCGGCAAACCCAAGAGGCTCAGTGGTTTAGACCAGAGCACCACCCGCGTCCCCATTCTGTCTTAGGTCTACGTAAAGCGCTGTGAATTGCGACCCCGTAGTCGCCTTTGACTGGACTTAACCATCCCGGGGTCCTTTATTTTTTTAACCTTACAAATTGCAGGGGTTTGGGCTCGATGACCCTCAAGGTCCCTTCCAACTCTATGGATGCTGCTGTTGTCTGATCGTAGCTAAGCTCTGGAACTCACTGCCACTAGAGGCATTGAGGGCCACCAATTTAGAATCACAGAATCATAGAGTTTGGAGGTCTTCCAGGACTCGCAGCCAAGATGGTGGTCAGGTATGCCGATGGCACCTTCTCACTTTAATATGGCTCAACCAGAGTACATATATATGCCAACTTTGGCTCCAAGGAGCTCAAGGTGGTTCTCCCCTCCTTGAGCTCCATGAAGCCTCCCAGCTTCATGGCTGGGTGGGGATTCGAACCCTGGTCTCCCAGGTCCTAGTCCAACACTCTAACCACTGCACCACATAGAACACTGGTACCGTACCTTTCCAGGTTACATAACATTCAGATGATATAAAATACATCTTTGCAGCCCCAAAGCTAAAAGAAACAAAATGGCTTTTAATTACAAGAGCACAGGGAGAGTTTTTAAGGAGTCTTTTCTCTTCCATATGCATATGAGAGCACCAAGCAGCAGCCGCACTCACTGCTGGATAGTTTGGGCACTAAGAGGATCCAATTCCCTCTCTCTTGAAGAAGCAGCCTTAATTTTCCATGAAGGATTATATATATTTTTTCCTCTAATATTTAAAAAGGGGCAGAAGTTAGCCAAAACTCCCCCCCTTTCTGCATTAGCTATCCATATCTGTCGGGAATTTGCTTTTTTTCCATGCCAACTATAAAGCTGGGCATTTGTCCCATTTTAAAGCATGCTTGGACTGGAACAATTACCTTCTAGTCTGCATTACGTTTTGAATCCAAGTTTAGGGCAAGCCTGGGAAAAATGTCATCTCTCACAATTGGGTTTTAATTGAGGACAGCAGCAGGCAAATTGATACTCTGAAGAGGCAATTAGTCCCATCTTGGCAACTCTCTTATAGCTGCTTCCGTAACAAATACCTAAGCAATCCACGGAGGTGATAAACCTGGGTTTAGGCCAGTGGTTCCCAAAGGTTTGGGGGTACCAGCCCCTTGGTTCCATAAGCTCACCCCCAGTACACCCTACCCTATAAAAAACATCGTTCAGAAAAGTAGTTGGCAAGATCCACTTAGGAAGAGAACAATAAAATCCAAAACAGTAAAAACTAATTGCATATTTATTCAAAATCCAGTTAAAACTATTTAATTAATTCAACAAAACTGATTGATCCAGTGAAGCGAACTTTTTGCAGTCAAGAGTCATTTACACCTCTAGTGCCCATCTGCTACTTACTCCTAGTTAATTCCAAAGCACCCCACTAGGCTAGGGCCATGGGTATGCAAACTAAGGCCTGGGGGCTGGATCCGGTCCAATCGCCTTCTAAATCTGGCCCGGGAACCAGCGTGTTTTTACATTTGTAGAATGTGTCCTTTTATTTAAAATGCACCTCTGGGTTATTTGTGGGGCATAGGAATTCATTCTCACCCCCCCAAAAAATATAGTCCGGCCCCCCACAAGGTCTGAGGGACAGTGGACCGGCCCCCTGCGGAAAAAGTTTGCTGACCCTTGGTAGGCTATACCACTTGGACCCTTGCATGGCTGAATACTCTTCCCTATAAAAGATATACTCCCTGCAATTAGAAAATTAGCACATCAAGAAGGGTTCAAGCCTAGACTTAACTCCCAACATATAAGATGCCCCTATCTGGGGGGACTCCGATTTAAGAAAATGGAAGATCTATCAATGTATAAGACACCCCCAAATTTCAGACATTATTTTTTAGGGGGGAAAACCTAGTCTTATACATGGAAAAATACGGTATTTCTTCTTGCTAAATGTATCTAACACTGATGTATTCTAGATGGCAGAGCTAAATAAATTTCTATACTGTTTAGGTAGTTCTGATCCAATAATTCCCAATAGAAAAGCTTCTGGTTTAGTTGTTGTTTTTTTTACAAATGTTATCTTAAACATCTTTTCCAATTCATTATATATCATTTCCCAGTAAGTTTTAACCTTATTACAAGACCACCACATATGAAAAAATGTACCTTTCTCTTTACATTTCCAACACTTACTTGATTTTGATTTTTACTGTACGTTTTTGCCAGTCTACTAGGTGTTAGATACAATCTATATAACATCTTCATATAATTTTCTCTTAAAACCATAACATGCTGCAAATTTTATATCCGTATTAGTCGTTCCCCTGCTTCCATGCCAATATTCAGTGAGAATCTGTGGCTTGAGGTGTATATCGAACATAGGGAAGGCGTGTGAGCACATCTAACCTACTTATTGCATTGTCTTCACCCTAGGGCACGGCTGATGAAGCTGTTGCCCTCCAGATATTATCGGACGAATATAACTCCCATGATTCTCAATCATTGGCCATGGTGGCTGGGGCTGATGGGAGTTGGAGTCCAAACACATCTGGAAGGTTACACGCTTTCGCTTCCTGTTCTAATGCAGAACCTTTACCCCCATAGCCCTAATTTAGCCCGGCAAGTCTCAGGGCTTGGACTGCAAACCATAGCCACATTGCTCACACCTGCCATCATGTGATCTGAAGCTAAAATGGTCCCTACTCTTTGCATCAAGAAATCCACACTTTTAGAATCTGGCGGCTTTCTCTAGAGCCCCGCATGGGAACAGAAGGCAGCGCCGAGTTCAAAAGCTCCAACCTCTTCGTGCAACAGATTGAGAGCATGCTTATCGATTTTCCAATTCTTCCTCTGAATTGCCGGCTTCAAAAATCTTCATCTGTAAGGGCAGCTCCAGCCTCACCAAAAAAAGGAAAGTGTTGGTGACGTCAGGTGATCTGACAGGTGGGCAGACTCAGGTTATCAAATTTAGGACTGAGGCTGTAATACCTTAACACCAAAATACTTCACAAAGTTTTTTCAAACTTACAACGGAGAGATTTTGGATGCTACCATAACTGTGCATAGCTCTCATTTACATCAAAGAGGCTTTTGCACACACACCCTCTCTGTCTCTCTCTCAAGGTGTCTGAAGAACGTTTTCAATGAGATTGACATGCTGGCTGAGAGCATAAGACACTGTTGTTTACTTGTATTGCAGTCCAGCCACCCCCAGTTCCACATACCCAAAGAACCATGCCAGCTCTTTTCATGTAGGACTTTATTATAATATGATTTACAAACAGTTGGGATTCTTTGCCTGAAAATCCTTCACAGAATGACAAGACCAATAACTTTGTCTCTCTAGAAAGGAAGCGGGATAAACTGCTTGCCAGAACAGCTTTTCTTCTTTACCTACAGAGAAAAACATTGCATTAAGGGAAGTTTGAATGTCACTCTGACGGGATCGGCAGCTTTGTTTACTAATTGCTAAATTGCTGCAGAACCTGAACGGTTTCTCATTTTCTCCTTCTTAAAAGTTTCATTTTAAAAATTCTAAACAGACCACGACAGCACTGTAAAACATTCCATAGAATCCAATGGGCCTAATAAGTAATTTAAACTAGGGAAGCAGTCTTTACATCACACTGATCTCAGTCTATTGAAACTTTTAAACTGTATATACGGCATTGTACAGTACAATAAAGGTATTGTTAATAGAAATGTTTATGCAACTAATTATTTTTTTTTGGAAGGCATCATCTCAGAAGAGACATAAAGTATGTGTTGTTGTTTTCGTCACAGCTATTGTCATATGAAAATGTGTACAGATTTAAGAGATAAATGCTTGTGGTTAATTGATTTCTGTTTCTTGAATCGGGTGACAGTCCTTTGTAAAAGGTAGCCCACAAAAAGTAACCGTGGAAATATACCAGCAGATATGCCTATACTTCAAAGACCAGCCTGATCTGAAGGAAATCCTTTGCCTTTGTGCAATGTGGTCATCATAAGTGCCATGACCTAAGCGCAAGAAACTCTGCTGCTTGTTTCCTCAAAGCACTTTCAAAACTCCCACTTTGCAGACACTTCAGCACAGGCTTCAGGAGTTGGGGAGAGATGAGGCAGGACTATATTTAAGAAAGAAACTGCCTTTCAATTATTTGCCAGCCGGTTATTTTTTGAACTCCACTGATAATCCCACCTTAACGATGAGACAACTGAACATCTTGCTGTGGAATTTTAAGTGCAACTGCAATGTAGTATTTCCAGAACATTTGAAGCTACACAGTTAAAGATAGCATCAAGCATGTCTCTACAACACCCTTCCACCATATCTCTCTAATGTTGTCTAGAAAAACATTGCACTTTGATTTCATTTCTGCCAAATGCGTGGATTGATTTTAAGCAAAATTTTGCAGGATGCAAGTATTCATGCAATACCAGACATTCATAAACAAGCGCTTCTAGAACAAACACCCTAAGTACTTTCAACTACATTCTATTTTTTTTTATTTCACCACCCTTTACATCTATTTTCCAGCACCACTTTACCTGTTGACTTTGGACGACCCTCACTTTCTGATTACCCCTTAGTTCCTAGTTGTGGAATGGTAAAAAAAAACATACAAAAACATGCAGTGAAGCAATTAGCAATGTAAATTAAGGCAAAACATGCAATGCATAGCAAAAACACTGTTGGAAGTCAGATCAGCTGAAGAGATATACTGATTAACACATGGATTAAGGTCACAATTGCTTTCCATTATACAAAATGCCATTTTTCTCCAGCTTAATTGCATGATTTCAAGGCATGCTGAGGATGCATTTCTGCATTCTGTGGAGAGAGCTTGATCCAAAGGAAAGCTGCAGACTGAGCTTTTCAGGCGGGAAAAGTTTGTCAGCATAGAACCGACATAGGGAATTCACTGCCACGGGAGATGGAGACGGCCACTGACAGCCATCTAAACTGATGATTATTAACCATAATGGTTACATGGAGTCGCTGTGTTCCAAGGCAGCGTACCACTGAATGTAAGGTGCTGGGGAGCAAAGACCACTGAAGGCTGTTGCATTCCGTTATTGTTTGTTGTCTTGCCAAAGGCAAGCAGGGTTCCTCTCCATTATTCCTCACCCACCCAGGACCTAACAATGGGAACTTGGAGGCAATGCGGTTAGTGTGCAGCCTTAATAAGCACCCTGCCAAAAAATACATGTGCATCAACTCAGGTGCAGGACACGAAGAAAAGCAATATCCTGCAAGAAAACCCCAGTATTAGCCAACAACCACTGCTGTACGTTTGGAATTAACGGGGAGGGGGTGGTGCCAAACTGTACCATGCACTGATCACTGATTTTTTTAAAGCACAAATGGAAAATTTGCTGCCACATTCAACCGCACGGAACAGAAGGCCTAAAGGTTGGAAACTCGTATGCCAATACTTACAGAGCAGCAGCACCAGAGATGATCTCAATAAGCTCCTTGGTGATGACAGCTTGGCGGGTGCGGTTGAATGTCAGAGTCAGCTTGTCAATCATCTCAGCTAGAAAGGGAGACGGGAGAAGTTCAATGACAAAAGTATCAATAAACCTTAAGCTACTCAACCATTTTACTTTGCCCACTGGTTTTAAGTAAGGAAGCGTTCTGAGTACTTTATATAATCTGCTTTCTTGCTTGCTCAGAACCAAGGACTTAAGTTACTTTAAACTTGAAATTTTGTAAATATTGTAAATCGCTG
Source organism: Podarcis raffonei (assembly GCF_027172205.1). Taxonomy (NCBI): domain Eukaryota; kingdom Metazoa; phylum Chordata; class Lepidosauria; order Squamata; family Lacertidae; genus Podarcis; species Podarcis raffonei. The sequence goes on from NC_070611.1 coordinate 67,712,110, forward strand.
AATATGAAAGAGTACAGCATCAAGGATTCTACCGGCTGCTTTCTGGCCCAAGGGCTAATTTCTATACTGTCTTTTCTATCCATGGCAATTTCTGTTATCGCTTTCCATTATAATGAACTCTAGCCAGACTGTCCTCAGGCAAGTGCAGTGCAGTCCTATCTACAATGCTCAGAATCATGCCCTATTAAGTTCAATGGCGCATACTCCCAAGTAAGTGTGCCTAGGACTGAAGCCGTAGGCTTGTCTTAACAAAGACAAGGTCTTTTTGTAAAGCAAGTAACTAAAAGGCAGCTATTCTAGCTGGTATGTAAACATGTGGGATGTGAAACTTACAGCAGTCAAGTACAACATTCCTACAGTGGACATGTTGGGGGATGTTTTGTACCACTCAGGAGAAAACTTCCTGTTTCCTCCTGAGCTGGGACAGACTTCCACTGCTTGTGACTTGAAGACGGTATAGCCTATTCTGGGCAGAGGAGCAGACGTTCCTCCATGTTGTTTTGTTCTTCTTCTTCTCCATTTTGTGTTTCTGTATGTTAGGTGAAGTGACTGCTCAGTTGCAGTCACTTGGAACCTATACTCTTATGGGGCAGTTTATATAGTTATATACTTGTGTAACCTAAGCCTGACTTCAGGGATCTATCTGTGAACCTGAATGAATCTGTGAGTAAACTACTTTTATATTACGTTTAATCAGATTCTCACGTCTATTCTTTTTAAGAGGGATTAGAAGGGATCTTACCAGGAATCTTGAGTAGTGAGGCTCAGACAAGCCAGCAACAAGCTAACCGCTGTGTACCATATTTTTTGCTCTATAAGACTCACTTTTTCCCTTCTAAAAAGTAAGGGGAAATGTGTGTGTGTCTTATGGAGCGAATGCAGGCTGCGCAGCTATCCCAGAAGCCAGAACAGCAAGAGGGATTGCTGCTTTCACTGCGCAGAGATCCCTCTTGCTGTTCTGGCTTCTGAGATTCAGGATATTTTTTTTCTTGTTTTCCTCTTCCAAAAACTAGGTGCATCTTGTGGTCTGGTGTGTCTTATAGAGCGAAAAATACAGTAATTTAAAAATGGGGATGTTTGGAACTGTGCTAGGATATGGAACTTGCTAGCGCAAGTTAGGAAGGAGATCATTAAATAATATATCCTCTCCTGCCTCCCTAAACATCCCCACAAAACAGAATCTTGTCTGCTCTCCACTGGGCCTCTTATCTAAATTTTGGTAGTTTCTGCTTTTGCTGCTAACTTATCACAGTACGCTGTAAACTGCATGCAGAGTTCCTTACAAGCATTCTTGCTGGCATTGTCCATAGCAGTCATCCTTGCACTTTGCTCACTAGTAGTAGACTCCTTTAATGAGTAGAAGATGATGTTTGCCAATGTAAATTCCTGATAGTTTCGCAGGACATCTGCATCAATATCATCATAGATACTAAGGCTTTCTGAAAAACGAAGAACAATAATATAGGTGGTTTATTAGTTAACATTTATCAGATACAGCAATAGCAAGCCAAACGCATATATGATGGAATTTCAAAACCACTGTAGATTAGCAATCGGTTTTTTTTAAAAAAAAGAAAAACACACAGGAAATCCTTAGCTTTCCAGCTATAAGCAATTTCTGTTTTACAAAATTCAACTGGCACCTGCAGACTGTTAGCTCTAATCGTGCCTTTTAAAAAGCAAAATAAGAGGCAAAGAATACAATAGTAATAATAGTAGCAGTAGCAGGAGTAGTAGTAACGACAATGTGTCTATATACAGCATCGATAATTTTAGACTAAAATTCTTTGCTTCCATGGTTTGGCCTTTTGCAGTTAAGCACTTATGGAAACACAAACTTTAATCAGCATAAGAAGCAATAGCACACAAGGGGAAATGCCCCCCCCAAATTCAATTGTTTACTCCACTAACTAGCCAAAGTCTACTTACCAGCACCAGAAACAGTCTCAAGTGAATAGATGGGTTTCTCATCTGTCTTGTAGGAGATGACGGACCTAAAAGAAAAAGAAAGCTCTGCTGAACAGTTTTAGTGACATGGCTTGAGAGGATCTGCCTGCCAAATGTTAAAATCCAGACACACTTAAGCAGCATGCAGAACTTCCTCTATTATCCTGGTGGCACTTGGAGTCACCAAGCAGAAACCCCCATTCAGACACCAAGCAGAAACCCACATTAAAACGCTAAACTATATTCAAATCTACTGACCTCTTCCCACCCAATTCTTTTATTCCCCTTGAAAATGATGGAATTTATGCTTTCTCTTACCTGAACCGATTATAGATGACTGCTCCTTCATCAAATTCGTACCCAGAATTCAGCAGTTCCAAGGCAATGATTGACGCATCTCCAAAGGTGGGAGGCTTCCTCCCCACTTCCTTGAAGTTCATCAAGAAGTTCTTGCCGTGTGTCCTAAAACAAAAGCGAGCCCGCGTGTAAAGTAGATCCAGCCACAGTGAAACATGCTTGAGATATTATCCAACTGCTATGAGTTCTATACGGGGCTGGTTTTGAGAAGCGCCCAGAAACATCCCCTGGCCCATAAATGCAGCGGCTAATGAGGGCCGCACCCATTGCTAGTGTGCTTCTCCCTTACTGAAACAACGGCATAGACAGGAATGTTTACGAATACCTAATGAAAGTTAATGATGATGATGGGAGACAGATACTCCCCACTAGGGACGGCATTCTGCAACTGGGGACCCACCACTGAAAAGGTCCTGTCACAAGTTAGCACCGACTGGGCTGTTAGGATATTTCCGTTCCACCTTAAATGGTCAGGCATGATTGTTGTGTGTCACATGCCTGTTTACTTCCTGCTCATTGGGAATTTCCATTTTGTATATAGCTTTTATTTTGGCTGTTTTCCTGGACACGGATGCAAGCAGTCATGTTTTTCCTTTGTTCTGATCTACGTTGAATGTAAATATGTAAATATGCTCTCCTGGCTGAATCTTCCGTTGTGGAAACTCTGCAGAGAGTCTTGGAATGTGTCTGAGGCTCGTGTCGCTAATTGACTGATACTGTTCCAACGGGAGACCGGGAGATCGCCCGGAGACGACGTGGAGGCCTGCCTGATGGCCTTCGTCTCCCTGGCAGCAGTGTTGGCACCACCACCAAGGTCTCCCCCCCCCAGTTCCCCTCCCCTTCTTTCTTTGTATTCCAGTCCACTGAGCACCTCCATCCTTTTCACCATCCACTACATTCTGGGGCTTAAACCTGCCTCAACCTTCGAGCTTCTGAGCAATTAAGCCTTAGCCCTTAAGCGTAGGTGCAGTGGTCCCATGGTCCTGTTGAATGCATCCTACACATCAGCTCGCCCATAGCAGTCTTCGGGTAAGTATCACTGCCTTACATTACAATTCTGAGCATATTCAGTTGCTCCTAAGACAGCTTTCTCAGAAGGAAGCTCATTACAGCCTTTGGGATTAATGCAAAACTACCAGTGGAAAAGGATGTGGGTGACGCTGTGGGTTAAACCACATAGCCTAGGACTTGCTTATCAGAAGGTTGGCGGTTCGAATCCCTGTGACGGGGTGAGCTCTTGTTGCTCGGTCCCAGCTCCTGCCAACCTAGCAGTTTGAAAGCACGCCACTGCAAGTAGATAAATAGGTACTGCTCTGGCAGGAAGGTAAATGGCGTTTCCGTGCGCTGCTCTGGTTCGCCAGAAGCAGCTTAGTCATGCTGGCCACATGACCCGGAAGCTGTAAGCCGGCTGCCTCGGCCAATAAAGTGAGATGATCGCCGCAACCCCAGAGTCGGTCACAACTGGACCTAATGGTCAGGGGTCCCTTTTCCTTTTAACCAGTGGAAAGCAAGGTTCAAATTCAAGGAAAGGGCTGCTGTTCCCCATTACCTCTGAAGGATGCCTCTCAGCTTGTCACCGATTCCGACTAACATGACTTCTTTACCCGCATCTGTGAGGGCGGTGACTTGGCTCTTGATATTTTTAGCCACAGAAGTGTGGATAGCACCGCAGAGGCCACGATCGGAAGACACCCCTATGAGAAGATACTTCTTCTTGTCCTCAGGGGCCTTGATTTCCGCTTTTTCATAAAGAGCTAGTAAAGAGAAAAGCCACAGCCAACAGCAGGCATCATTAGCAGCCATCAAAACACAGCGGCATCAAAGATACATGGTAGAACTTCCTTCCTTCCTGCCATCTGTCATGGATGCTTTAGCTGAGGTACCAGCATTGTGGGGGGTTGGACTAGATGACCCTTGGGTCCCTTCCAGCTCTAAGATTCTATGAACTACAGTACTTCCAATAAGAACCACTTCTACAAGAAATACTGCCCCACCACCTCTGTTACTTAATCAAATTCCAACAGACAGATCAAGATCACGCAACAGAAACTATGAGCTTCTTCAGCATGATTTACTTTTCTGCATTTTGAAAGCTTGTTGACGACCCAATGTTTGAGTTAGCAAAACTGCAGCACACACCATTTGAGATTAAGTCACAGCCTACATGCTGTGACAGGGAACCAGGCAGAGGGCCTTCTCAGTAGTGGCACCCAACTGGTAGCAAACAACTACCAGACTTTTAGAAGACATCTGAAGGCAGCCCTGTTTAGGGAAGCTTTTAATGTTTAATAGACTGTTGTATTTTAATAAATATTCTGTTGGAAGCCGCCCAGAGTGGCCTGGGAAACCCAGCCAGATAGGCGTGGTATAAATAAATTATTATTATTATTATTATTATTACATCAGCATGAAGGGACTGTTGCACCCCTAGTAACAGCAGCGAGACACTATATGCAATCAAGGACAAGGTATTTTCCGCACAGGCACAGAATATGTCAATGACAGAATACAATGTTCTGAAATTTTCATCTTAGCAACAAAAGCCACTCTCAAGTTTCTAGTCATGACCATATAGATACGCTCTTGAGTGTGTGAGCAATACCTAGCAAAGTGTTTAAAATAATAATAATAATAATAATAATAATAACAATAATAATAATAATAATAATAATTTATTATTTATACCCCGCCCATCTGGCTGAGTTTCCCCAGCCACTCTGGGCGGCTCCCAATCAGTGTTAAAAACAGTACAGCGTTACATATTAAAAACTTCCCTGAACAGGGCTGCCTTAAGATGTCTTCTGAATGTCAGGTAATTATTTATCTCTTTGACATCTGATGGGAGGGCGTTCCACAGGGCGAGCGCCACTACCGAGAAGGCCCTCTGTCTGGTTCCCTGTAGCCTCACTTCTCGCAATGAGGGAACCGCCAGAAGGCCCTCGGCGCTGGATCTCAGTGTCCGGGCTGAACGATGGGGGTGGAGACGCTCCTTCAGGTATACAGGACCGAGGCCGTTTAGGGCTTTAAAGGTCAGCACCAACACTTTGAATCGTGCTCGGAAACGTACTGGGAGCCAATGCAGATCTCTCAGAACCGGTGTTATGTGGTTCCGGCGGCCACTCCCAGTCACCAGTCTAGCTGCCGCATTCTGAATTGCAGTTTCCGGGTCACCTTCAAAGGCAGCCCGACGTAGAGCACATTGCAGTAGTCCAAGTGGGAGATAACTAGAGCATGCACCACTCTGGCGAGGCAGTCCGCAGGCAGATAGGGTCTTAGCCTGCATACCAGGTGGAGCTGGTAGACAGCTGCCCTGGACACAGAGTTAACCTGCGCCTCCATGGACAGCTGTGAGTCCAAAATGACTCCCAGGCTGCGCACCTGGTCCTTCAGGGGCACAGTTACCCCATTCAAGACCAGGGAATCCCCCACACCAACCCGCTCCCTGTCCCCCAAAAACAGTACTTCTGTCTTGTCAGGATTCAACCTCAATCTGTTAGCCGCCATCCATCCTCCAACCGCCTCCAGGCACTCACACAGGACCTTCACCGCCTTCACTGGTTCTGATTTAAAGGAGAGGTAGAGCTGGGTGTCATCTGCATACTGATGAACACCCAGTCCAAACCCCCTGATGATCTCTCCCAGCGGCTTCATATAGATATTAAAAAGCATGGGGGAGAGGACAGAACCCTGAGGCACCCCACAAGTGAGAGCCCAGGGGTCTGAACACTCATCCCCCCACCACCACTTTCTGGACACGGCCCAGGAGGAAGGAGCGGAACCACTGTATGACAGTGCCCCCAGCTCCTCTAGACGGTCCAGAAGGATGTTATGGTCGATGGTGTCAAAGGCCGCTGAGAGATCCAGCAGAACTAGGAAACAGCTCTCACCTTTGTCCCTAGCCCGCCAGAGATCATCAACCAGCGCGACCAAGGCAGTTTCAGTCCCATGGTGAGGCCTGAATCCTGACTGGAAGGGATCCAAATGGTCCGTTTCCTCCAGGCGTGCTTGGAGTTGTTCAGCAACCACCCGCTCAATCACCTTGCCCAAGAATGGCAGATTTGAGACTGGGCGATAGTTGACCAAAGGGGGCTCAGAAGTTTTTCCAATAGTGATGGGGTAGGTGGTTCAACATCTTGAATAGCTTCTTATCAACCCCCTTGTAGGAGAAATACTTTAAACAATGTAAAATTACAATGGCTTGTATCCAACAAAGTTCTTTGGTGTCACTTGCACAACATAACTTCAAATTTATTTCCCCTCCTGCCATGTCATCCCCCGCTCCCCGGTTCTGGGGGTTCCCAAACATCTTTGCAGTAATGGGACGACTTTGTTGGGAACAATCCAATATATAAAAATATGCTTGATTCCCATACATTTATGGAGGCTGCTGAATTCAGTCTATTTTGGTATAGAATTTGGCTTGGCAGTTTGAATTTATTTAGAACAATATTTAATGTTGTTTTGGATTACTTTCTTTAAAACAAAACTTGGTACTGTATTTTATATTTGTTTCATTTTCTTGAATTCTTTATGAGTTTTGTATTTTATTATTGTAAATTATTGTTCTCGAAGCTACAAACATAAGTCTGACCAAACTGTGGGAGGCAGTGGAAGACAGGAGTGCCTGGCGTGCTCTGGTCCATGGGGTCATGAAGAGTCGGACACGACTAAACAACAACAATTGTAAATCACTTTAGGGCATCTCTCAATGTGTGAAGCAATATATGAAAGTAAACAAGAAAGGAGGTAGGGAACCTTTGGCTCTCTATCTCTGCTTTAAAGGACCAGGGCTTTATAAATCTAGAGAAACATCAAACTTTTGAGCTAACTTAATGTATCATCGTTTCTAATGGTCTATAGTTAATGCAAATTTTAAAGATGATTTGCAAGTCTACTTAGAAGTAGTTCATCAGAAAGTTATAGGTCAGAAAATTATCCCTCCTGTTGGTTTCTGCTTTCTTCACTGTGCAGCAAATGCTTGTCACAAGACAATGTTTACATTCCACAGTCAGAGTTACTGTTGGGTTCCCACGGGAATGGGAGACTGGATGTGACGTACACCGGTTTCCTGTTTTTCAGTGTTCTGTCGTTTCTTTGTTAGAGAGGGCGTTGCTTCTCTGCTCTCACAGAGGCAAGATGTATGTCTGTATGCTCTCAGCATAGCTTGTAAATAAACTTCATCATGTAGCACATTATCTGCTTATCCTTTCGTTGCGTGGTTACGCTCTGCTTGGGCTCAAGATAAGACGAGCCTGTATCAGCTCCAGATGAGCAGGAGCTGATCAAAATCTCACACCTCCCCCCCCCCAAATGATTTAAAGGCTACTGCTGCAAAATCAGCCACAAGAGAGGCAACTTTGCTTACCCAATGCCCCGACTCCATAAACTCTGGCAGGCTTTAACTCTCTCTCTGCCCTGGAATACTTTGCTGCGGCAACCATCTTCATGGACTTGGTAATTTTCTGGATGTTCTTGATGGACTTTAAACGCCGGGTAACTGCACAGATGAGAGTGAATGAACAAAGGGAGGATTTCAAAGAGACACTGAGAAAAAGAAGCATTAAAAAAGGATCTAATTAAGCACTGGTCTCTGTAACAAGTAAAAATCAACCCATCTGTAGAGCATTGGCTTATGCAGCCAAATCTACCAGTGCAGGGATGAATAACCAGATGTTTGACTATAGTTCTCATCACCCCTGACCATTGTCTGTGCTGACAGGAGGAGGAGATGAACAGCATCTAGAAGATCACAGGTTTACCTTCTCTGCAGTAGTTTTTGACATTTCAGGGTATGCATCTAGAACGGAATACTTACTGTCTTTCAAAGTTGCCATATTCCTGACTTGGACCCTGAAAAATTAAACACAAAACAGATACTTTGTTTCTTTAAATGTTATTTCCCGCTGGTAGAACAGCGATTCACAGCTTTTCTAGGTTCAGAGGCACATCTGAAGACCTAAAGAACTGCTGTAGGTACCAAAAAAATATTTCACAGGCGGTACTTGGCAATAATAATAACAACAATAAAGCCAGCAGGCATCTGGAGAGAAAGACTTTGGCAATCCCACCTGCCACTGAACCCAATGTTTTTTGAGAATACGTGATTTTGGCTTTAGCTGCTATCCCTGGAACGTTAACCCCAGCGTAAGCTGAGAGTTGCCTGTATATATTTATCATATTCATATATATGCCAACAGTGAACCCATTCTCTGCAACCAAAACAGGTGCATCTATGCATGAGAGGCAGATAGCAGCAGGCATGAGTGAGCCCCAAAGTTGGCAGATGTACAAAAATATATAAATCAATAGGGGGGAAAATCCCCCCAAGGCAGCCTGAGGTTCAGTAGTCACAAAGCACTGGTGCTTTGCTGTTATGGGAGTGGAGTGACTAGGAACACTCCACACTGCAACATTTTGTTGCAGGGCCCACTTGCTATAGGTAGAAAACTGTGGAGTTCCAATAAACAGCCAAGCAAAGTGGCTGAAAAACAAGCTGGGAAGTGGACAACCCATGCCAAAACGATTGGGCAGAAACCTTGACAGGAGGAGGGCAACCCTGTCACTCCTTTTGCAAAGGGAAAAGAGATATTTGGCACAGATACAAGGGTGCGCCACCCCTGCCCCGCAAATCCCACCACCCTCCTTACTCTGGCGGTGGAAATAATGCAGGTTAAGCATTGCAGTGCAACAGCAAAATGCCTGCGGGGAATGGAACAAATTGAAAGACAATTCTAAACGCTGCCCCTTCTCAGGATGTGGAGAGGAGAGGAAAAGAAGAGGATGAAGGTTAAGCTTCACAGATCAGCTGTAGACTGCTCTGCCTCCTTCCTTTTAGCAAATGTTTTGTGCCACTGGGGAAGTGGTAATTCTGTATTGATTTGTTTCGGATGTCTGCATGTGATGCCAATAAAAGGTTCGATGATGATGACAGACCAGCTGCTTTTTTCTTTTTTGCATTCTGACAGGAAAATGCAACTAGCAGCCTGAAATATAAAAAAATTATAACCTTGAGAGGGAAGATATTGGAGGTTGAACGGGACATATCTGCTGCCTAATAATAATAATAATAATAATAATAGCAGCAGCAGGTCAGGGTTCAACCGTGGCTCGTGGGGACCTCTGAGCATGTGCAGAGTGCCCTCCCTATGCCCCCTATGGTAGGGCCTTCACCTACCATTGCGGCTGCGAGAGGGCTGCGGCGGCGGCGAAGGCGGCTCCCCGGGACAGCATGGCGGCGGCGTTGTTTCCTCGTCTCCTTCCTTCCCCGCCTGCGGCCTCCCTTCTTCTCCTTCTCTTCCAGACGCGGCCCTTCCTTCCCTCGCGCGCTGCCCGCCCAGACCCGGCGGCTTGAAGGTCAGAGAGCCCCCACCGCGCATGCGCCGCAAGAGCTCCACCTCGGGCGCGGGGCGAATGGCAAAGGAGGAGAAGGCCACGGCAGGCGAGGGGGGGAGGACAGCTTCCGGGTGAAAGGGCGCCGGAACTTGGAGCCTCGCTCTACGTGCGTCTCTATGGTCCGCCACAAGGGCAAACCGGTCGGGTTTTACCTCTTCCGGACTCTACGGTTTAAACCTCTTATGCCGCGCAGGGGCGGACCATAGAGATGAGGGGCGAGAGCGGCCCTTCCTCCCAGGTGATCCCATAGAGATGGTCCATAAATAAATTTCAGTATCTGAATACATTGTACATACGTGTGTGTGTGTAAATACATTATAGATTAAATACACTAGATCTATAGGTAGATAGATATAGATGCGATGTCTGGATATCTATATAGATATATCTATCAAATGTTTTTAGTCTATATATATATATACTGCATATATATACTGTATATATATGTCTATATATAGCATAGCTGTCAACTTTTCCCTTTTCTTGCGAGGAATCCTATTCGAAATAAGGGAATTTGCCTTAAAAAAGGGGAAACGTTGACAGCTATGATATATATATATATATATATATATATATATATATATATAAACATTTGTTAGATATATCTATATAGACATTCAGACTGCGCATCTATAGATCTAGTGCATTTAATATTAAATTTAATATAATATAAAATATTATATTTAATATATAAAAATATTTCACATCTATATGTAATCTATAATATATATATATATGTGTGTGTGTATGTGTGTATATATATATATATATATATATATGTATATGAAGGATATGTAGACTAAATACATTTGATAGATATATAGATCAGGTGTTTGCCACTTCTTTTAGGGGGAAAAAAGAGAGGGATAATTATAAGAATTGCTTTAACAGTGCAATTGTAGTCGTATCAAGGCCAGGCCCTATTGCAACCACTCTATTTCAGCGGGTCTGCTCTGAGTGTGACTGTGCATCACCCAAAAACAATTATATATAAAAAACCCGCATGCTACCATCATGTTTAAAAAACCGCATCTGCTTCCACTGCAGCAAGTGTTGGCGTCCTTCTTGCTGCAGCCGCGCCCTTATTTCCAAATTTGGAATCGGAAGTCAGCGTCTGTCTACCCCTCTACACTTTCGGTCGTCCCCGTTCTATGCGCATGAGGGTTGGTTATATTCGTCACTTCCGCTTCCGGCCCTTCCTAAGGAAGGAAAGAAGACGGAAGCGGCTCTGGATTGTTGTTTGCTTGCTGCCCTGTCGCTCCGCCGCCGCCGTCGCCGCCATGGGGAAGACGGACTTCCTGAGCCCCAAGGCCATCGCCAACCGCATCAAGTCGAAGGGGCTGCAGAAGCTGCGCTGGTACTGCCAGATGTGCCAGAAGCAGTGCCGGGATGAGGTGAGAGAGGAAGGTTTTTGTTGTCTGGAAGGGTGCCCAGTAGAGCCTCCAGAGCCAGGCGCAGCATATCTGTTTCGTGTTTTATCACCACTGCCATCATCATCATCATCATCATCATCATCATTATTTTATCTTATTTATCTTATTTACCACCCTTTGCCAAATACCCCAGGGCGGTTCACAACAGAAAAAAAAGAAAATACAAAGCGAGAATGCAAGACACAGTGGTACCTCGGGTTACAGACGCTTCAGGTTACAGACTCCGCTAACCCAGAAATAGTACCTCGGATTAAGAACTTTGCTTCAGGATGAGAACAGAAATCGTGGAGCGGCAGCAGGAGGCCCCATCAGCTCAAGTGGTACTTCGGGTTAAAAACAGTTTCAGGTTAAGAATGGACCTCTGGAACGAATTAAGTACGTAACCAGAGGTACCACTGTACATAACAAAAGCAAAAACGAAAACAAAGCATTAATATCCCCGTTGTTGTTTAGACGTTTGGTCGTGTCCGACTCTTCGTGACCCCCTGGACCAGAGCACGCCAGGCACTCCTGTCTTCCACTGCCTCCTGCAGTTTGGTCAAACTCATGCTAGTATCTTCGAGAACACTGCCCAACCATCTCATCCTCTGTCGTCCCCTTCTCCTTGTGCCCTCCATCTTTCCCAACATCAGGGTCTTTTCCAGAGAGTCTTCTCTTCTCATGAGGTGGCCAAAGTATTGGAGCCTCAGCTTCAGGATCTGTCCTTCCAGTGAGCACTCAGGGCTGATTTTCTTAAGAATGGATCGGTTTGCTCTTCTTGCAGTCCATGGGACTCTCAAGAGTCTCTTCCAGCACCAGAATTCAAAAGCATCCATTCTTCAGCGATCAGCCTTCTTTATGGTCCAGCTCTCACATCCATGCATCACTACTGGGGTAACCATAGCTTTAACTATACGGACCTTTATCGACAAGGTGATGTCTCAACTTTTGAAGATGTTATTATTATTATTTTCTTTGACGCCCTTTGCCCGAATATCCCAGGGCGTTTCACAACAGAAAAAAAGAAAATACAAAACGAGAACGCAAAATACATAACAAAAGCAGACACGAAAACGAAGCATTCATATCCCCACCCACCCACAAACATTTGAAAAGCTGCAGACAGGCGAAGCTTCGCAGGTATGTTGCCCCTGCACATGGGGGCTCTGTTTGACATTAATGGCTCATCACCTTTGCAAGAAAGGACTCTTGTGTATCTTCTGGAGTTGTTCTCAAGTAATATATCCTTTGGAAATCCACTCAGGTTAAATATCTCTGATAATTTAGGATACCGTGCACCCTTGGAACTTATAACATTACGGCCTTTGGCTAATTAAATAACCTACGGCCTTTTAAACTGTATCTGTGAAGGCAGAGGTTATTGTTTTTGTTACTATAGTGTGTATTTTTGTGTCTTACATTGTAAACTACCCTGTGATATTTGGATGAAGAGCAGTATAGACCTTTAATAAATATGCTATAATAATGACATCCTGTGAACCGCCCTGAGACCCCCAAGTTTAGGGTGGTATATAAATTCAATTACAGTGGTACCTCAGGTTACATACGCTTCAGGTTACATATGCTTCAGGTTACAGACTCTGCTAACCCAGAAATAGTGCTTCAGGTTAAGAACTTTGCTTCAGGATGAGAACAGAAATCGTGCTCCGGCGGCGCGGCAGCAGCAGGAGGCCTCATTAGCTAAAGTGGTGCTTCAGGTTAAGAACAGTTTCAGGTTAAGTACGGACCTCTGGAACGAATTAAGTACTTAACCCGAGGTACCACTGTACTGTAGTAGTAGTAATAACAACATAAAATATTTGTGTCTGGGTACATAAGCCGTAAGCAACGTCCTTCCGGAAAATGATCAAGGAAAAAGCTTCACACACTTTGCATTTCTATCTAAAGTTTTATTGTGGGGTTTTTTAATGCGGGTTGCTTGTCATCTCTTGAGTACAACCATCTTATTACATTTCTCTCCTAGAATGGCTTTAAATGTCATTGCATGTCAGAATCTCACCAGCGACAGCTGCTGCTGGCATCTGAAGATCCTCAGCAATTCATGGATTATTTTTCAGAGTGAGTTTGGCCAATATATTGGTACTGTTTTTACTGCTGTTTGCTAATTATTGTTATATATTATAATCATACAAAGGCATATCATGGAATTCAGTGCGATACTAGGGAAATCATTTGGTCTGTGCATGTTTTTCAGCTTGCCTCACAAAATAATTTCCCACCTTTACTTTTCCTGCATGGTGTTCTCTCGTTCTGCATTTTTTTGTAGATTTGACCTGTATCCATAATCTTTTAAAACACTTTATAGAAAAAGAAAAATCTCTTAGATACCAGGACAAAAAACAATTAAGCAAGCAGCACAACCTTTTCAGTGTGGTGATTTGCACATACAAAGAACTTTCAATATGTGGATGGTTGTTGAGTGAAACTGGAGCATAGTGGAGGCTTCCCCCATGGGGAATTGATCTACCATTATGTGATTGGGACCAAGTAATCTTCCTGTTCATGTGCCAGAATTTCAGTATAATGAAGAGATCAAAGTCGCATCCTGCCTCTTGCCTAGGAAGAGTTCTGTGGTGTAGTGGTTAAGAGCGGTAGTCTTGTAATCTGGGGAACCGGGTTCGCTTCCCCGCTCCTCCACATGCAGCTGCTGGGTGACCTTGGGCCAGTCACACTTCTTTGAAGTCTCTCAGCCCCACTCACCTCACAGAGTGTTTGTTGTGGGGGAGGAAGGGAAAGGAGAATGTTAGCTGCTTTGAGACTCCTGAAGGGGAGTGAAAGGCAGGATATCAAATCCAAACTCTTCTTCTTCTCTTCTTACTCAGAAGCTAGCATACTTGCACACAAATGGAAGCAGTTATCTTCATATCTGATTTTGGTCAGACATACATTTGCTGCAATTGTCCCTTTTATATTTCCCTAGGGAATTCCGGAATGATTTCTTAGAACTTCTCAGAAGAAGATTTGGTAAATCACTTGGCTGGAACAGAACCACATTTCTTAAAATTCAGAATGCTTTCTATCTAACTTCAGACTTGTTATTAAGAGCCTTTTTTTCCCTTCTAGGAACAAAGAGGGTCCACAATAATATAGTATATAATGAATATATTAGTCACCGTGAACACATCCATATGAATGCTACCCAGTGGGAAACTCTGACGGATTTTACCAAGTGGCTCGGGAGAGAAGGTAATTCTGTCTTCTGTTTGTGAATGGATGGCTTCCAAAAAGGAAACCAAGAAACATCTAGGAATTCTGGTGTTGAAAATGTCTGAGAGCATTATCTTGCTGTTGCGAATTATTCTATCTTTCATTCAGTTGTTCCAAATTCATCTAATCCAAAGCGACAGTGTCATATAATGGATAGTTGGGCACAGGCTTAATCTTTCTTTTTTTTAAAAAAGCAGCAACAAGTTACTAGTACTTAATGATTGTGACAGTATGTTTGAAAGTAATGGCCTAGCCATTACGATGGGTCTCAAGCCCTCAATGTGTTAAGGTTTTCCCCCACCTGCAAATACAGTGGTACCTCTACTTACATTCACCTCCGGATACGTATCCTTTGGGATATGTACACGGCAAACCCAGAAGTATTATTCTGGGTTTCGCTGCACACGCATGCGCAGAAGCGCTCTATCACCGCACGCGCAGAAGCAGTCCCTCCGGTTGCAGAAACCTCAGGATCCGACCGGAGCTCCGGAACGGATCCCGTCCACAACCAGAAGTACCACTGTACAGGCTCTAGTGGATTGAACAGATGAGACCAATAGTGGGTCCAGCAGTCAAGAAGGCGGTTTCTGCACATGTTGTAGAAGGAAGTGAGGGGCAGATGGGGTTCATCAACCTGGGAAAGTAGCCCATCTAGGAGCAGGAAAACACTGATCCTAAACCTCAACTGCGTTGTGAAATATCTTCAAGAGAAGTAAACTCTACACAAATTTGGAGCAGAGTCCCTAAGACGGTTGGATGGTGCCTTGTATGCCTCCTTCTGGCAACTCCTGCAGCCAAGGTGGTGCCAAATGTCTTGCTCTGCTTTCCTTTGGACTACATCAGCAAGGCTGAGAGGGGGGTCTTGTCGTCTGGGCAACTCAGGACCTCCAGACACACTGCCCAGGCTTGTGCCCTGGGGAGGTCACTTCGGTGCTGCTAACACAGTGGTTTGACTTCACACGGTTTGACCCTCTCTAGACAGGTGGATTCATAACCCTTGAAGGTTGGGCAGTGCTAGCTTGGGATGATGGGAACTGTAGTCCAAAACTCCTGGAGGGTACCATGTTGGGGAAGTCTGGTCCATACACTTGTAATCATCTTACAGTGCAGATGGCCAGGTGTGGGAGAAGAGGGAATTGATTTGCAGCTGAAAGAAGGGTTATGGGCCCTC
Organism: Podarcis raffonei; assembly: GCF_027172205.1. Taxonomy (NCBI): domain Eukaryota; kingdom Metazoa; phylum Chordata; class Lepidosauria; order Squamata; family Lacertidae; genus Podarcis; species Podarcis raffonei. The sequence continues at coordinate 67,727,617 of NC_070611.1, forward strand.
TCTTGGGTTTGTAACTGGGAAGAGATTTGAAGTGGAGGTTTTTGGCTTATTCCCTTATTTCCCCAATACAGTGGTACCTCAGGTTACATACACTTCAGGTTACAGACTTCGCTAACCCAGAAATAGTACCTCGGGTTAAATAACTTTGCTTCAGGATGAGAACAGAAATGTGCTCCAGAGGCGCAGCGGCAGCAAGAGGCCCCGTTAGCTAAAGTGGTGCTTCAGGTTAAGAACAGTTTCAGGTTAAGAACGGACCTCCGGAACGAATTAAGTACTTAAACTGAGGTACCACTGTACAGTACCCCAGTTCTCTTTAATACAGCGACAGAGATCTGATAGCTTGTCATGCCACAGCATCAACCTGTGACTAATTTTGTATTGACTGAAAAAGAGCGCGGAGGACACCCAAATCTCAATTCCTGGACTTACATTGCCGTTTCTTGTTTCTGAACGACCATAACCATTCTCTTGCTTTGTGTGTTCTTAAGGCTTCTGCAAAGTGGACGAAACTCCCAAAGGCTGGTACATCCAATACATCGACCGAGACCCCGAGACGATCCGTAGGCAGCAAGAGCAGGAGAAGAAAAAGAAACAGGACCTGGATGATGAAGAGAAAACAGCCCGATTCATTGAAGAACAAGTCCGGAGAGGCTTGGAGGGGAAAGAGCAGGTCTGCAAAGGTCTTTTCCATCAGATTCGAAGTGCAAAAGTCTTTGGGTGTAACTAGAATGCCCAAGGAGGCTGGTGCAGAAGGGGCGGAGCTAGTTTGCTAGCTTCCTAGCATAGATGGGTCTTCTTGTTTACCAGTAAGCAGCAGGAGTTGGCATGGTGCAAACATTTCAGCAGGGGCACCAGCTTGGCCCTATCCGTGCATTTGCAGCACATCGACCTGCCTGCTGCTTTGCCTCCCTCTCTCTTGGTAAGCAACAGTGACCCAGCTGCTGGGAGGGGAAGTCAGCCACAAGGCCAGTGAGCTGCAGACACACTGATAGAGCAAATCTAGTGCTCTTGATGGTGCCTTTGCACCTTGCTGACCTGCCCGCCACCTCCCTGCTCCCCTTCCTGATAAGCAACAGCGACCCACCTGCTGGGAAGCTAGCATAGTTGCTCTGCTCCACTGGCAAGTGGTTCCTGCGTTGGTGGCAACATTCACCACCATCCCTGTCTTCCTTTCCTTGATTCCCAGTGCGTCCCTGACCTGTGACTTTCCCAGCTGCAGATCTTGCCACTTTCATCTGCCCAAAAGCCGCCTGTTCTCTAAAAGGGCTCCACTTGGTTCATAGAGTCTTCCTTAACTTCCCTCCTTCATCTTCGGTCACTGTTAAGTTTAAACTCCCAGAACTGCTCTGGCTCGTGTTTGTCAGTGGTGTGCTCAAGCCCTGAAGTTGCTCTGTTTTCCTCTCACAGGGAGAACCGGTCTACACAGAACTGAACCGAGAAAACGAGGAGGAGAAAGGTAAATGGATATGGAACCCTGTGATCTCCCCAGGCAAGGCTTTTGCGGGAACCAATTGGCAAGCCTGAGACTGAACTCATTGTCTGGAGAGCATGAACTAAGAGGGAACGTCTTTTTTCCCTTTATTTCAGTGGTGTTTAATTTGTGCAAAGGAGCAAGCACTTCAACAGCGTCTCATTCCAAAGCCAGGTCAGTGTCTTTACAGTCTGCATTTTTTGTTTCTCATCTGCCCTTATTCGCACTGTGAATATTTTGCCAGTCGACAAGTTTGTTCCACCGGGTGCCCCCCATTACCTGACTTTTCTGCCTCTCCCTTCACACCTCAGAGAAAGGAGAACAACCTTGGGGATTGTACTCCAAGCCTGGGAGTTGCTTACTGGCATGGCTTCTGCTTTCCTTTGAAAAATCTGGAACAGGTGTCAGCCTTCAGCATTGCACAGAACACGGGTCAGCGTTGGAGGGGTGGAATTTCAAGACACCTCCTTTCCATCTCCCCGACTCTTTCCATAATTTCATTTCATGTCCCTATGGGCTCTTAACACCCTCCTACCTAAACGCAGTTGCACCAACAGCAACCTTCGTTTTCTGATCCTTGACCAGAAATAGAAGGGGTGGTTTGAAAACACAGGGAGAAATTCAACATTGTGCTCTTGCGCTCATTCAGCCCTGTTGTGCCAGCAAAAGCCCTTGTATTGCCTTCTACTGCTACGCCTGCTGAATCCAAGCCATAGAATTGTATCCAGTGCTAGCCATACTCAGGATAGTCCAATTGAAATTAATGGGGAATACCTAACATAGGCTCATTGATACCAGTAGTTCTGAGTAGAATTCCATTGAATTCAACCCTTATTCACTTGGGAACGGAATAAACCCAGCATGATAGGCAGAGGTACAGAGCAGCATTTAATGTCCGAGCACAGGACTTGAGTTTCTTAGTGGCAGTGGGATTGGCACTCTGCTGGGCCAATCAAACTGCTTCTTGGAGAGGGGGGTGGGCCCTTGCAGCCCCTGTTAAGTGTTATGTTTCTCTGAGAAAGCTTGCAGTCTAAGGCTGCAGGCCTAGCCCCACTTACCTGAGAGTAAGCCCTGTTGAATTCACTAGGACTTAGCTTCTGAGTAGACAGGGGTTAGGTTTGCATTGTTCGTCTGTGTTCTCTTTTTTCAGTGTGCTTGGATCCAGTGCATTGAAGGAGGCAGGAGCAGCCCCCACAGTGAAGCGGAAAGAAATGCCTCAGAATTCAGAGCAGTCGAAAGAGAAGAAGAAGAAGAAGAAAACAGCCCTCGACGAGATCATGGAGGTGCAGTGAGATGAAATTTGCAGAATTAAGTTGCAAATGTGAAAGGAAAAAAAAAGGGAACAAAGCATGGAGATCTGCAAGAAATATAAAGCAGCCATGCGGGGTTAAGATTTCCATCTGAATAGCTTGAAAAAGTAAGAGGTTTACACTTCACACTAATCCGTATCATGGCTTAGCACCAACCTGTGAATTTCTAGAAAGGAGATTACAGCTGCTTTGCATTTTGCTACTGCATTTTGTTGAGCTATGGTTTGGTGCATCGTTCAAATTTGGGCTTCTGGTTTCGCCCTCTTGGGCAAACCACAACACGTAAACGTTAGGGCGGACCTAGATGGCAGCCCATGGTTGTTCTGGAGAGAGCTAACCAGGAGGAGCAAAGCAATCCCCATCTCCTCTCCCAGAGCCCGTTAATTCACGCTTCTCACTATAAGAATCCCCCTTTCTCAAAAACAACAGCTCTTTTTGCACCTTGAGTAAAATGTGATAGGGCCACCGGGGGCATTGCTGTCTGGGAAAGTGTATGGAAAATATATTCCAGACTATAGTTTTTTTTAAAAGTTCAGATTCTCATGGTTGAAATGTTGAGGGGTGGGTTGGGGGAAGCATATCCCTACCAAGTGGGGTGTGGTCACATGTTGTTGGTGATAATCCTACCCCTCTGGAAGTCATAAAATTCATTCTTTGGGGACTGGGTAATGCCCCTGTGATTCTGGACAAATCGAAACAACAGAGCATGTGCTTCTCCAGTGCCTATATTATAGAGAAATTTGTATTAGCCTCATCTCCCCACTACTCCATAAGTACCCAGGGCTCATAGGACAATTCTATATTCCCCTGCTGTTGTAGCAACCCTGCTACAACATATAATGTTACCAGGTTCTGCATAGCAGCACTCAAAATTCGTCGGTGATGGACTTCCGGGTTGGCGCCATCGTCTAATGGCGGATTCCCTCCGAGCTCCGGAGGGAATCTGCTCAACAGGGGTCGGGTTCTGCTGCGGCGGCGACGCGGGGACCCTTAGAAACCACAGGCTTTGAAGCCTGTGGACCTGGTGACTCAGCGGGCACCATTTGCGCCCCCCCGACCCGCAAAGGAGCCTTTTTAAAGGCTCTGGAACGGGGGATGGAGAGTGGCGTGGTGCTGAGAGTTCAATTGCTTCCCCTGCTGAGTGAAGCCGCATGCCATGGATGGAGAGCGCTAACTTCTTCCTTTGAACATTTGGATCAAAAGTAACGACCCGTGAGTAACACGGTAATTGGATTTAAAAGGGAAATTTATTTCTGGGAATTCGGCACGATCGGGCAAGGTGTTTAAAAGGAAGTCAGCCTACCCGCCTTGTAAACATCGTAAAGCAAGGATTTTATTACTAAGGTTGTGAGAATACCTTTCTTTTTGTGGAAAAAAGCAATTAACTTTATATTGGGCCAATTTAAGTGACTGCGCTGGAGGATAAGAGCTAACATTGAGAACGGAATTCACCCCTCCCCCAAAACCCGGGAGCGATCGGGGAGAGAGCCTGCGGAAGAGGTTTATAGATTTTGACAGCTGTCAAATTAGCTGTCAAAGTTGGGGGGGGAAAGGAGAACTTTGTCTCTGCTGTCTTTGCTGGTTACATTTGATACAATTTGGTAACAAATTGTTAAAAATAAAGAAGAAAAGGTTAACTATTGGAAGACATTAAGTAACTAGAATCCCTCTAGAGGGGGTTCAGGACATTACAAAAATGGCTGTAAGTGGAAAAATACTGGCTGAATTGGAAAAGACCTTCCTTCTCTTGGGAAAACTACAGGAGCAGACAAATGTTTTGACTGTGAATGTAATAACAATGAAGGGAACAGTAAATAAAGTTGCTGAGCCTGGAAAGGATATGATTCAAGCTCCTGCAGATGAACAGGGAAGTGTTGTTGCTGATCCAAAAATCCTTACAGCCAAACAGGAGAAGGAATCTGAGTCATTTGAGGAGGAGTTTAAAGAGGAACATGAGAAAGAAGGAGGCGCTATGATGCTGCAGACGACTAAAGAGAGCCAGAGGCCTGTGAAGCTGGATATAAAGGAAAATAAGAACATGACGATGAAAATCTGGTTGGAAGTGAAGAATGGAAATTGGAGAGATCTCCTCTTATGGGGATCTGAAGACATATGGAATATAAATATGGCCAATGCAGAATTTGGAGCCTTTGGGACATTTGGACTTATGAGAAGTAAGAAACAAGATTTTGGCTCCATTGTTAAATATGGAGGTCTGGCTGGAAGAAATATGGACCTTATTGGAACAGAGCCTCTTCGAGATTCGGAATTTAAAATAAAGGACTATCAAGAAAACCGGCAGAGAGAAATTGAGAGAGGGTTAAGTGCCTCGGATGTGAGATCGCCAGGCTGATTTTGGATGGACTGATGGACTTTGGTTGGGGATCGAAACCGGGAAAGGGGGTGGTAGGGCTTCGGGAATCCAAAGGGTGTATAAATATATTCTGTTTTAATTAAGTTGGTTTTGCCACTAACATAAAAATGGGGATTTTGGGGAGGGATTTGGGGCCGACCTTAGCAAAAGATTGTTAAGAATAAGTGTTGGTGTATAAAGACTGAGATTTTTAAGTTAAAATAGGTTAATTAAATTGATGGGGGGAATTTAGGAAAAGTATTTTAAGAATAAGTTTTGAAATATAAAGATTGAGGTTTAGAAGTTAAAATTGATTAAGCAAATGGAATTAGAGGAAACAAGGTAAAGTGGGGGGACAAAAATTGCTGAACTAAAAATTGGAATTGGAATACAAGAAGGGCAGGTGTGGGGAAGCCAAGGAAATTGGGTATGGAATGTAATTAAGGGAAACTTTTTCAACTGCTGTTTTTTCTTTTTCTTTTCTTTCTTCTTTCTTTTTTTTCTTCTCTGTTTTTCTTTTATACTTTTTTGAAAACTTTAATAAACATATTTTTTAAAAAAAATCACAATTCGTCGGTGATGACCTGTGCCACATACTGGATTTAATGAACGCTCATATCAGAGTGCTTTGTAAATTGATAGCCATAGCCTTTTATATACTAACCTTTTATGCTCTTCCACATCTGTTTAATGCTCTTAACCCTTCTTATAGATTCTTTTAGCTGCTTTTAGAGTCTTATAGGTTTTGTATATATACCTTCTGTTTTAATAATTTTAGCTTTCCAAAACGTTTTATGTAAGGGACGCGGGTGGTGCTCTGGGTTAAACCACAGAGCCTAGGGCTTGCCGATCAGAAGGTCGGCGGTTCGAATCCCCGCGATGGGGTGAGCTCCCGTTGCTCAGTCCCTGCTCCTGCCAACCTAGCAGTTCGGAAGCACTTCAAAGTGCAAGTAGATAAATAGGTACTGCTGTGGCAGGAAGGTAAACGCCGTTTCCATGCACTGCTCTGGTTCGCCAGAAGCGGCCTAGTCATGCTGGCCACATGACCCGGAAGCTGTACGCCAGCTCCCTCAGCCAGTAAAGCGAGATGAGCGCCACAACCCCAGAGTCGGCCACGACTGGACCTAATGGTCAGGGGTCCCTTTACCTTTACCTTATCCTTTACATATCAAAGTGCTTTGAAAATTGATAGCCGTAGCCTTTTATATACTAACCTGTTATGCTTTTCGACATGTGTTTAATGCTCGTAACCCTTCTTAAAGATTCTTTTAGCTGCTTTTAGAGTCCTACAGGTTTTGTACATATACCTTCTGTTTTAATAATTTTAGCTTTCCAAAACGTTTTACAGATTTTAAATGTTTGCAAGCCCCCCCCCCGCCACTTATGCTGATCTATGACCGTAATAAAGATGGAAGCAGCACCCTTTAAATATCATCCTTCTTTTGATCTTAAATTTGAACCAGTTGTGTGTCCTTTCCTCTCTTAGTTTGAGGAAGAGAAGAAGAAATCTTCCCGGACAGACCATTGGCTTCAGCCTGTAAGTATCCAAATGGGGACCTGGACCCTATCATTCAGCGTGCAAGCTGCATTTTCACTTTCAGGCTGGTTCCATCCAAACGATACTCCGAAATGGAATAGATGATTGATTTGCTCGCGTGCTGGTTTTGTGTCTGGACCAAACTGTGGAGTATTGAAAGGGTAGCACTTTAATCTGGGTTCAGAATGAATTTTTTTAAAGCCCACTTTCAAGCCCCATAACTGCACGATGCATTTAAAGTAGTATGATGCCACTTTAAATAGTCACGGCTTTCTTCAAAGAATGCTGGGAAGTGTAGTTCTTTGAGGGTGCTGGGAGTGCATTAGGAAAGGGTGGACAATGGGGCAAGGCCAGAGCAGCTGTGACCGCAGTCTGTGGCACAACGGTTAACCAAATAAACAGGGCCTCTGGGTTGCAGCCTAGGTCCTTCTGCAGTGCCTCAAAGGCAGCATCTGCTGAAATCCATGAGAAATGAAACGAGAGCAACCTACCTGAATATATTTTGTCCTTTTTAAATCTCTCCCCCCCCCCCCCAGAAACAGATGAATTTGTTTTAATTTGTAATTTGAACAAATGAGAAAAATTGCATGTGGTGGTAATATGAAGGGACTGAAGAATGCTTGTGTTTTTATTTATTTTTTGCATAATTTTTGTTAGGTTTTTCTATTTTACATTTTAGGATATTCATTTGAACAACCTTAAAATACCAATGACTTCCCTTCTCCTCCTTCCATGCTTCTATTTGCATGCTGTAGATCCCTGCATATTTTACATAAACTAAACCATTCAGTATTTCACTTTTAGGGACGCAGGTGGCGCTGTGGGTTAAACCACAGAGCCTAAGACTTGCCGATCAGAAGGTCGGCGGTTTGAATCCCTGCAACGGGGTGAGCTCCCATTGCTCAGTGCCTCCTCCTGCCAACCTAGCAGTTCGAAAGCACGTCAAGTGCAAGTAGATAAATAGGTACCGCTCCAGCGGGAAAGTAAACGGCGTTTCTGTGTGCTGCTCTGGTTCGCCAGAAGCTGCTTAGTCATGCTGGCCACATGACCTGGCCAGTAAAGTGAGATGAGCACCGCAACCCCAGAGTCAGCCATGACTGGACCTAATGGTCAGGGGTCCCTTTACCTTTATTCCACTTTTACATCCATCAAAACTTATTTAGACTGTTGAATTTATCTTAATGCTGCCAATGTTTTCAAATGTACACAATTTTAACCCATATATTCATTAAGCATTTTCCAATCTTCTTTAACAATTTCCCAATATTCTTGTTCTCTTATCCTATATGTTAAATCTGCAAGCTGCGCATATTCCGTCAGTTTAAGTTGCCATTCTTCTTTATTTGGGACCTCACTCGTTTTCCATTTTGGGGCTAAGGAAACACGGGCCGCGGTAGTGGCATACGTAAATAGCCTTTCCCTCTCTCTCTTCTCCAGGAAATTGTGGTCAAAATTATAACGAAGAAACTGGGTGAGAAATACCACAAAAAGAAGGCAGTTGTCAAGGTGAGCCCGCCGGCCTTTTATCTGTCAGCAAACATGTTTGTTATGGTTGGGGGGGGAGGAATTTGGCGTGGTTGAAGCAGCGGTGCTGCAGGGCTCAGGGTTTCCCCAGACACTGCTCTGCATCCCCAATGGGCTGCTGCAACTTTAGGCAGGGATGGGAACCTGTACCCACCCCCCCACCCCCCGCAATGTTGCTGCCATCATTCCTGGCCAGGCTGGGAGATGAAGTCCAATAGCCCTGGGTGTGCTGCAGGTTCTACATTCATGAATCAAGAGAGCCCTGGTAAAACCCGGCATTGGACCTGTGAGGGCCGGGTTCATATCCAGTGCCTTTGGGAAAGCCAGGCGCCATGGAAATTCAAGTGCCTTGGGAAAGTTGCACTGCTCAGTCCCAAGTTTCCCATCTGATATAATAATAATAATAATAATAATAATAATAATAATAATAATTAATAATAATATATTATTTATACCCGCCCATCTGGCTGGGCTTCCCCAGCCACTCTGGGCGGCTTCCAAAAAAATATTAAAATACTGTAATACATCAAACATTAAAAGCTCCCCTAAACAGTGGGCACTTGTGTTGCGAAGGTGATCCGTGCAGGATGCACGTTCGCAACCTGCAGCGTTTGCAACCCGCGTCTGCGCACGCGCGGGTTGCAATTCGGCGCTTCTGCGCATGCACAAAGCGCGATTTAGTGCTTCTGCGCATTCGCAATCGCTGAAACCCGGAAGTAATCCATTCCGGTACTTACGGGTTTCGGTGGTCCGCAACCTGAAAAAATGCAACCTGAAGCAGCTGTAACCCGAGGTACATTGGAGATCCACCGTTCCATTCACCCACCTCACCCTGGCAAGTGTTTCATTGCCTCTAGAGCAGGCATGTCCAAAGTCCGGCCTGGGGACCATTTGCAGCAATGGAGAGGAAAGTGCTTTTAAGGAGGGGGGGGGAGGGACACACACACACTTCCTTTAACATTTATTTGCTAGTCAAACCTCATCAAGAGGTTTGTGCCAACTTGGTGTTATGTTCCTGTTCATATTTTTTGAACTTAAAAGTTGACAGACAACCTTTATTACCAATAATATGTAATGTACTTTACAATGTTCCTGACATATATTTCAGCTTCCTGGATTTTTTTCCACCTGGCCTTCAGATACGAAAGGCAGAGTGATTTAACACCTGTTTAGATTTGTCATCCATGTGACGAAATGAAAATTATGCCGTTTGCAATAAACTTGGCATGAAATAGTTAATTTGCATTTAATTTAATTTGCATTTAATTTCAATGGTTCGAAGAACGTCAGGCAAAATGTTCGGCCCTCACGCACGTTCACTTCATCAAATCTGGCCCTCTTTGAAAAACGTTTGGACACCCCTGCTCTAGAGAAGGGGCCTTTTCTGCACTGGCTCCTCCCAGAGAGGCTCGCTTGGCGCCATCACTACATGTCTTTAGGTGCCCGGTGGAAGCAATCCTCTTTACCCAGGCCTTTAGCCATTAAATAATCTATAGGCCATTATATTTGTGTGAGGGGACTGTTATGATTATTTTATTATTAAGCTGTGTATTATGTTTTTACTATTATGCTGTGTAAATTATGTTCTACACTGCCCTGGGATCTTTGGATAAAGGATGGTATATAAATTGAAATGATGATGATGATGTGCATTAATATTATAGGAAGTAATTGACAAATACACAGCAGTTGTCAAGGTGATTGACTCTGGGGATAAATTGAAGCTTGACCAAACACATCTGGAGACGGTGATCCCAGCACCAGGTAAGCTGTCTTGCCTGACCAATAAGAGAAGACTTTGCTGGATCAGGCCCATCTAGTACCAACCAGATGCTTATGGGAAGCCTTGAAAGCAGGATCTGAGCACAGTTTGTTTTTTTAAAAATAATATTTTATTAAGTTTAACAATAGAGAAATAGAACAATAAAAACACAGTGAAAATATAAAACACCACAATACATAAAATACTAACATTCAACAAGAGAAAAAAAGAACAATCAACACACAAAAAATAAAATAAGAAAAACACAAATCACTCTTTTCTAATTATTCAACTTCAATTAACTTATTTTCCTGACTTCCTCACGCCTCCCTTTTTTATATCCCTTTTTAACAATTAGTTCAGCAAATTGATATCCTAGTACTTTGTCCTTATATATTTTACCTCCCAAATTTATAATTTCAAATTTTTATCTCTTATTACTAGAACCCCTTCATTTATTTCAATGTCATCAGCATTCATACATTTTACAATGCTTCTGTAAATAAATTTTAAATTTCCTCCAATCTTCTTCCACCAACTCTTCTCCCTGGTCTCGGATTCTGCCAGTCATCTCAGCCACTGAGCACAGTTTTTGCCTCCCAGGCTGCCTCTGGCCCAGGAGATAGAGCCTGGCCAGAATGCCTAGTGGCCACCAACTTGAGATTTCCATTTCCTATCCCCTACACCAGGCTTCCTCAACCTCGGCCCTCCAGATGTTTTTGGCCCACAACTCCCATGATCCCTAGCTAGCAGGTCCAGTGGTCAGGGATGATGGGAATTGTAGTCTCAACATATCTGGAGGGCCCAGGTTGAGGAAGCCTGCTCTAGACTCTTTCATGTCTTTAGGCGTTTAAACTTTCAAACACTCATTATCGTCTCAGGCTTCTAGGAAACAAAAAACTGAGGTACAGCCCAATGGTCTATGTTGCTCAAGTCTTGGCTTCAGGGCCCCAATCACTAAGAAAACTGATGGTGGTTTTGTAGCTGCTAAGCATCACATGCCTAATTTTGCTTGCTGCTGCTTTCTGTTGAATCCAACCACTCTGAAGCCCAGGTGGAGTGATACTAGATGGAAGGTTAGGCTATCAGTTAACCCTTAATTTAAAATTGTAGCAGAGGGGGGAGCTCTGTTTATGAAGTCATTTGACAGACTTTCATAGGCTAGACTCTTATTTCAGAACACCAATTTCCAGTTCCAAATGCAACAGTGGCCCAGTTCACACGACAGAATTATTGATTTAATTATTACTTTAATAAAGAATAATACTATGGAGGTCATTATTTTTGCTTGTTATAGTACCTGTTGTGTTTTTATATTGTAAACTGCCCTGTGATCTTCCAATGAAGGGCAGTATAGAGATTTAATAAGTAATAAATAATAATAAATAGTTTAATAGTTCATCCTTGGTGATTGTGGCTGCCGGTAGCCTTGCAAAGATCTGACCCGCTTGCTTTTGACAACCGAAAGCCATGTAATCAGAACCTGAAATATCTCTTCATTTTTTATTTTAAAAAATCTAGTCCTCACAATTTCTTGGCAAATACTTAAAAAACTGTATTTATGGAAGACAATCTTACTCGACTATGAGTGATCGCCAGAGAAGAAGGTTGTTTATTTGTGATTGGCTGTCGTGGACTTTGTTTTCATGTGTGAGTGGGGTGGGTGGGTGCTTTTGAATCAGGTTAGCCATATTGATTCATATGCTGTTGGTGGATTCTTGTCGTTGTCTTGTTCGGCTGTGGATGTGATAAAGGGGAGCCATACCGGGCTGAAGGCGTCTTCTTCCATTTGTCCCTGTGTCAGTTTCAATTTATTGGTTAGTTTTTCTAATAAGGCTGTTTCCCATACTAGTTGGTACCATTGGTCCATGTTTAGGTAAAGGTAAAGGGACCCCTGACCATTAGGTCCAGTCGTGGCTGACTCTGGGGTTGCGGCACTCATCTCGCTTTATTGGCCAAGGGAGCCGGCGTACAGCTTCCGGGTCATGTGGCCAGTATGACTAAGCCGCTTCTGGCGAACCAGAGCAGCGCATGGAAACGCCGTTTACCTTCCCGCCGGAGCGGTACCTATTTATCTACTTGCACTTTGACATGCTTTGGAACTGCTAGGTTGGCAGGAGCAGGGACTGAGCAACGGGAGCTCACCCCATCTCAGGGATTTGAACCGCCGACCTTCTGATCGGCACATCCTAGGCTTTGCGGTTTAACCCACAGCACCACCCGCATCCCTGGTCCATGTTTCCTGCTGATCAAATCCCACCTTCTCAACCTCTCCAATGCCAGAAGGCAGCAATGAAATTGGGAGATGGAGCTCTGTGAGCTCAGGCGACAGAATAATGTTTTGCATGCAGAAGAATCCAGTTACTAACCCCAGTGTCTGTGCATTCAGAAAAGACAGCGTTAAGTTAGGCTGACCCAGGGTTTCACTCGATCTAAAGCAGATTCACACGTGTTCATGTTTCAGGCAAAAAGGTGCTGGTTCTAAACGGGGGCTATAGAGGAAATGAAGCTACCTTAGAGAGCATCCATGAGAAAAAGTTTTCGGCAACGATACTCATTGAAACTGTAAGTATCTTTTCACCCCTGCTGTCTCATGGCGTGCTGTTTGGAACTTTAACAAGGCAGTCTTGTGCTTACTCAGAAGTAAGCCCCACTGTGTCCAGAGGGTCTTACTCCCAAGTAAATATTGTACAGGACTGCTGCCGAAGCCTCATTTTGGGTATTTTGGCACCATAAATGAAACATTAAAATATTCCCCAACCCAAAATGCACCCCCCTTAGAATAGAGCTCTTGATCAATCTTCTCACTAATCCTGCATAACGCTTTGCCAAGTCCCAGCGTAACCTGTGCGTTTTTCCAAAGCTTGGCAAACTCCTAACATTTCAGCTTCTATTTACTGCTAACGTCGTTTTAAGATTTCTGTGTCATCAGTACTGTTTGCCTAATGGACGAAAGAATCTCTCTCCTTGCCTGTTTTTCTATCCTAATTTTCCTTTTCTGGTCACTTTAGTTTCGTGAGCTTTCCTCTTGAGTAAACAGTGTAGTTTGGCAGGGAGAGAGAGAGTATGAAAAGACCTCTGCTGGCTCGAGCCAAATTCCCATCTAGCCTAGCATCCTATTCAGCATCATTAGCAGCCGATCGCAAGGGTGGTATACTAACAGCCTTATCCGGCATTGTTTTTTCTGATCCACTTTTAAAGCCACCCAGGTCTGTGACCATCACCAAATTTTTTGGGAGAAAATTCCATAGTCAAACATAGCCTTTGGCCAGGGCACAGCCTGACTCCCTCCTTTGGCAATCCTCACAGAACGTCTAGCCCATTAATTTGATTGGAATTAATTTTATAATGAAATGATTTTAGAATGTTTTATCATTTTGCTGTTGTTAGCCGCTCTGAGCCTGGCTTCGGCTGGGGAGGGCAGGATATAAATAAAAATTTTTATTATTATTATTATTATTATTATTTATTATAGTTCAGCTATCTGCTGCATGGAGAAGTATTTCTTCTTCTTTGCCCTGAATCTCCCACTATTCGCCTTCACTTTCTCTATACCATGCAGAATTTCATATCCTTCTCTCATTTCCCCCCTTTCTCATCTTTTATCTTCAAATTAGGAAGCCCCAAATGTCATAACATTTCCACATAAGCAAGTCTCTCTAGCAACTGCCTGACTGAAGGTTTCCTTTTGCCTGACTTCCCTTCCCAGGGACCTCTGAAAGGACGTAAAGTTGAAGGCATCCCCTATGAAGACATTTCCAAGTTGGCCTGAGATGATTGGAAGAGCAGACGGACTGGGAGGTACCCTACCTAAGGATTCCGTGATGCACTCAACTCCACTGTGTCGGAGTTTTACAACTTGTATTTAAAAAAAACCCAGAATTTTATTATATTTTTATGTAATGAACCGATGATTTTTTGTGCCTAAAATCCCTTACATATCAAAATTCTGCAACAGTGTAGTATTTAATTTCAAATTGTCCAGTGCGTTTGATGCGAAGCAGTCATTCTGTTAAGCCAGCTCAGTTTGTGGCTAAGCCCAAACCCCATTTCATCCTCCCAGCTAAGGGCGGTCTAGGAAAGAGGCAATTTTCGGTGCTGGCTCAGTCCTCACTTCAGTTTTTGTCATGTTCCCCCATCACCGCCCTAATGTGATTAACGAAAGTACACTTGGAGGAATCCGCTCCCAGGCAAGCCTGTGTTAGTCAGGTTATGGCAAAGAATACCCCATGGGAGAGTCTGCCTAGGAACCAAGGACAGTGGTACCTCGGTTTACGAACTTAATCTGTTCCTGAAGTCTGTTCTTAAACCAAATCCCTTCTTAAACGGAGGCATGCTTTCCCTAATGAGACCTCCTGCTAGCAGTGCCCTTCCACTGTTCGGCTTCCGTTTGTAGACTGAGGTAAAGTTCACAAACCGGAACACTACAGTGGTACCTCTGGTTGGGGTCCGTTCCGGAGGCCCATTCGCAACATGAAAAGAGTGCAACCTGCAGCAGCGCGTCTGCACATGCACGGTTTGCGATTTGCTGCTTCTGCGCATGCGCATGATGTCATTTTGTGCATCTGCCTGAGCGGCGAAACCCGGAAGTAACCTTTCACGTACTTCCGGGTTGCCGCGGGACGTAACGTGAAAGAACATAACATGAAGCGGACGTAACATGGGGTATGACTGTACTTCTGGTTTTGAGGAGTTCGTAAACTGAATAGTTCATAAACAGGGCTGTTCGTAAACTGAGGTAGCACTGTAGTTAAACACACGGGGTCCATGATTTTCGCCATTTCATGAGCTTTTACCTGATTTCCTTTTCTACAGCCCCTCCTCCTGCTGCAACATTGGCTCCTAAGCGGTCTCTCAGTTAGCTGTTTGGAGGTCTTGAGGAGTAGCTGGGGGAAATCCTCGAAAGCTCCCCCAGAAGGGGCACCCCATAGCCGTTTGGATCCTCTCGTCTGAACCCCAACCCCATCCTTGGATGAAATGGGTGGTGTAACACCGGTGATACAGACGTTTATTTTTGGGAAATAGGGAATACGGCAGACTATCTCCACACTGTTTTCTGCATCTAGCCCTCCACCCTCCCTTCAAAATGCTCTTCCGTCAGTAGTTTTGTAAAAAATGTATAATGACTTGTACAGTGGCTTTTTTTTATTGCTGTTTAAAAATAAAGGAGAATATTTGACAGTGTGTCCTTTTTCCACAACGCATTCACAACGATGGGACCTCCTCGAGTTAAGAATATATATTTCCGCCTCAGCAGACGGTGTGAAATAATTGGGAGGTTTTCTTTCCAATAAGCAGCTGGGCAAGCCTAAATTTAATTTCAGAAAGAGGACTTGTCTTTACTCCCCACTAATTCAGTCCCCAAACTGCTCAGCATCCATAAGCCCTCCTAAAGCAAATGTTGCCCTGAGATGCTATTTGTGTACGTGTGTCAGGTGTGGGAAATGGGACACAGACACAGTTCAGAAACCTATCTGGGGACCTCTGTAAGTGTGGTACTCTCAGCAGGGAAACATACCTGTAGTGATTTAATGGATGTTTTAGTTTAGATTTGCAGCTAATACTGTGTGACTTCTGTCCCAGCTGCAGTGGTGGAAGCCCTGGAGGCTTTGCCAAAGAAATGAAACAGACGACATCATCCCCAAAAGGAAGATTTTTATTCTCTTTGAAAAATATATTTTTCCTACCAAGATGACTAATCTTCATATGTATATGATGGCCATATCTTACTTGGCCTTATTTTCAAACTCCACAATGCATGCCAGTTGCTTTTCTGCTTCTCCACGACACCCAGAAAGGTTATGGGGAGGGCCCTAGATATGAGCAGAGAGATGTTTGCTGTCTTTAGCGGCGAGAAGGTTTCATTGTGCTGGGGTGGGCAGTGCGGGATCTGCAGGCTGCATCTAGCCTGCCAGGGCTTTTCACCTGGAAAGACAGGTTCACAAGCAAATCGCCAGCGGGGTGGGTGGAGAAGAGCCTTGGCCAATCAGATGCTGGCCATCTCCTGCCTCTGCTTTAGGCCCGCTCACCCTTTCAAGGATGCTTCGGATAGCTGTATAAAGTGGGGACGAGGTAATCTGTGTAGTGACCGTCGAGAAAGCCCTTCCCACTGTTGTGCACGAACCAGCAACGGACAGCAGTCCCAAACACACGGTCCAGGCGGTAGTCTTTCTGCACACCTCTGTAGGAAAAGCAAAATCAAATAAATAAAACCACTGGCATGCAACAAAGCTGAATGGAAGAATAGTCTTCTCATCTCCCTCACTAATCTGCAGTTGCCAGGATGCTATTTGTTAGGGGGAAACGGTTTCAGAACCGTTTCAGGGTTTCAAAAAAGAGGAACCTTTCTTCACCTGTGGTGGGGCTGCCCAAGTCTGGCGGCTGGTTTGTCAATGAATGACCAAAATACTCAAAACGTCCCAATCTAACTTCACAACAGCTTTGTTTACTAAATCTATGGGACAATCAGTTGAAAAGTGTCAGCTCTCATGAACTCTTGACATGGGTGCTGGTGGCTGGCAGAACCTCCATTCCCCGAAATGGAAAACCTTGCAGGATTTGGAACTTTTGATTCAGTATAAAAATATGTGGAGTTCAGCTGAAAAAAGAACTCGTAAACTACGTGTTTCCCAAAGCTTGGGAGGACCCTGAAGAAAACCTGCCGTGTGGTTGGATTTTATATTGTACACAACTCACAGCTTTCCTCCTCACTACAGTGTGAAATTTTGCCCCATCCTGTTCCACAATAAACCATGAACAAAGAGATTCACTGTAAGCAAAACTACATCTTTACATCCCATTCTGAGCATCTCTGAGGTTGAGAGGCTTTGGTTTCAGCTAACTCAAGTGGTTTACCTGGTGACAGTGAGTTTGTGGCCTTTCACTTCCATGGTAGCATCAGCTTTCCCCGGATCTTGTCCAGGCCGCTCATTATAGATGTGCACGTCTGGCTCTAGCATGAACTGCCCTGGGGGAGGAGAATCACCACTTGACATTAGGCAGTCCTGGGGGGCTGTGTGTGCCCCCAAGTGCATTTGTAGACTTGGAAACACTCGTTAAAGAGGATTACCCCTTGCACAACTATAACCCCCAAATATTAGGAGGCAGGAGTCATAACGGTTGCAGATCTAGCATAGCCATTGTTTCCCCAATCTGTTTTACATTGAAAATGATGTGGGATCGGGGACCTGTTGTAAATGTAGCCAATTTAACCCCGTGTGCCATATACACTTACCACAGGTTGGAAGGGCCATGGCTCAGTGGCTGGATTTACGTGTAAGCTAAACAAGCTATAGCTTAGGGCCACACTCTCTTGGGGGGCCCCCAAAAAATTAAAGGGAAAAAAACCCCTGGATGTACATTTCCAAAATATAAGATAAAAAACAAATAAAATAAAACCTACATACAGCAACAGTGTTGTGTTGTGTAGGCTCCTATGACGTAAGTCATGGACCCCACCTGCTAGCCTGCTCCCTAAAATATCACTGGTTTGCTCATTTCTATATATAGGATTCATACATTCTGCATGGACTGGTTGCGTGGCAACATGTGCAAATGGCTTTAGATACCTATGAAGTATCTATGAGGTATTAGATACCTATGTTTTTGAATTATAGTGCTGGAGGAGACTTTCGAGAGTCCCATGGACTGCAAGAAGATTGAACCTCTCCATTCTGAAGGAAATCAGCCCTGAGTGCTCACTGGAAGGCCAGATCCTGAAGCTGAGGCTCCAATACTTTGGCCACCTCATGAGAAGAGAAGACTCCCTGGAAAAGACCCTGATGTTGGGAAAGATGGAGGGCACAAGGAGAAGGGGACGACAGAGGACAAGATGGTTGGACGGTGTTCTCGAAGCTACCAGCATGAGTTTGACCAAACTGCGGGAGGCAGTGGAAGACAGAAGTGCCTGGCGTGCTCTGGTCCATGGGGTCACAAAGAGTCAGAAACGACTAAACGACTAAACCACAACAAAGGGGAACCACCATCTTTAACTTCCACCCACCCTGGTTTTGAGCATTTCCTCTTTTCCCTAAAGCTCATCGCTTTCTCAAGGACCCATGTATATACAGCAACAAGCAGCACTGAACCCTGCTCCCTGCCTCCAAGGAGACTTTACCGATCAGGCCGTGCACACTGGAGGAGAAGTTGCTTGCAGGAGGGACGTAGATTCCCAGGAAGTCAACATTGACTGGGTGCTTCTTCCATACACGGTGAAGCACGACCACAAAGGACAAGTCCCCATCCACCGTGATATTGACTTTGTTGTCGCTCTTCACAGAGACCAGCACTCTAGGAGAAACGGCAAGTAGATGCATGAGTAGTGTGTTCTGAGTCCTCTACTCAGAAACGCATTTGGCTGGGCTTTGGTCGTCTCATTGTGAACCAAACAGAATCTAGCTGTCGTGTCCAGTAAACCTGTCAAACGCTGTCTTGGTTGCAACATGGCATCATCATCCAAAGAGCAGCCGCAGCCATATGGTGTAGAGCAGGCATCCCCAAACTCAGCCCTCCGGATGTTTTGGGACTACAACTCCCATCATCTCTAGCTAACAGGACCAGTGGTCAGCGATGATGGGAATTGTAGTCCCAAAACATCTGGAGGGCCGAGTTTGGGGGTGCCTGGTGTAGAGCAGGGATAGCCCATGCAGTGCACTCCATATCTTTTGACAGACTACAACTCCCATCATTCCCGGCTGTGATGGCTGAGGCTGATGGGAATTGTAGTCCAACAACATCTGGAGGATTGCATGTTGACTACCCTCGGTGAAGTGGCTAGAGTAGTGAACTTAAACAGCTATGAGGAGTATGGGACTTTCAGTCTTGGCAACTGATTTTCATGCAATAAGAGCACCAGGAATGAGGTGCTCTGCTCATTAGGCCTGACACTCAACCAAGTCTGTGTCTTTGCTGATAAAGAGTTAATTCCAACTTTGAGCTGTGTGATTACAAACCAGCACACACCTTATATTATAATAATAATAATAATAATAATAATAATAATAATAATAATAATTTATTATTTATACCCCGCCCATCTGGCTGAGTTTCTCTAGCCACTCTGGGCGGCTTCCAATCGAGTGTTAAAAACAATACAGAATTAAATATTAAAAATTTCCCTAAACAGGGCTGCCTTCAGATGTCTTTTAAAGAGAAGATAGCTGCTTATTTCCTTCACATCTGAAGGGAGGGCGTTCCACAGGGCAGGTGCCACTACCGAGAAGGCCCTCTGTCTGGTTCCCTGTAACCTCACTTCTCGCAATGAGGGAACCACCAGAAGGCCCTCGGCGCTGGATCTCAGTGTCCGGGCTGAACGATGGGGGTGGAGACGCTCCTTCAGGTATAGAGGGCCGAGGCCGTTTAGGTCTTTAAAGGTCAGCACCAACACTTTGAATTGTGCTCAGAAACCTACTGGGAGCCAATGCAGATCTGTATTGTGGCATTGCTGATTTGGGGGGCTCACAAAGTGCCATGCAAGTCTCTTTCCCTGCCCCACACCTGAGGCTGTTTATGACACCACCAGGTGTAGGGCAGGTGGGTGTGGGTTGGAATGCAAATACTCCAATTAAATTTCAGGAACACACAGAGGCAAGCTGAAGATCACTGCTGGGGCACACAGCGTACAATAACTCTCCCCCACATAAGGAGATCAACAAGCCTAGGGAAGCCCTGATGCTCATCCAATTTTCCTATTACCTCCTTCGAATGAGGCTTCCTAAATTGGACCAGGAGAGGGATGTGGTGGAGGAGCCATCCTTCAAGCTGATGCCCTCGGAGCTGACTTCAATCTTCAAGCCTTTCTTTTCGAAATTGAACCCGATCTTGCCAAAGTAGGTGTGCAGCTTGTTGTTCAAGGGCTTCTTGGCCCCAACCAGCTGCCCATTGACAGCAATCCCTATGAAAGAGAAAGAGAAGGGAAGCAGTGTTGGCGTTTCTGCAGACGGACTGGCCTTTTTTTGGTCTCTTACCATTTCAACCCCCTGAAATCCTGTGTTTCTATGACTGTTTCCAAATGCGCAAAATAGCTGCAGAATGGCACTTTTTCTCCCTTACCGGACTTGGCATCTGAAATTAAGTTCAGGATCGCTCCGGGTTCGGAATCTATATTGAAGCAGATGTTCTTATGCTGCCTCGGCAGGTTGATGATGAAGTGGGGATCGTTGTCGACTGCAGAAGGAAACAAATGGTGTATGATCGATGCACGGGTGAGTACCAAAAGTATTTGCTAAGTAAAAAAATCTTCCATTGCTTATGCAATAGAATGTAAATTAATAATAATAATAATAATAATAATAATAATAATAATAATTTGTACCCCTGCCACTCTGGGCAGCTCACAATTTGCACTGAGGTCCTTCCTAAAGCTGTCAATCATCTGCAAAGAAGTTCCTAATCCGATGGTCCCAAACCTTTTTTGGGCCACCTAAACCTTGGTTCCATGAACTCAAATGCAGCGCCCCCTACCTTGTAAAAAGCCTTATCTAGAATAGCAGAAGCCACAGTAATAAGACAACAATGAAAGAGCCAGTATGGTGTAGTGGTTAAGAGCGGTGCACTCGTAATCTGGTGAACTGGGTTCGCTTCCCCGCTCCTCCACATGCAGCTGCTGGGTGACCTTGGGCTAGTCACACTTCTCTGAAGTCTCTCAGCCCCACTCACCTCACAGAGTGTTTGTTGTGGGGGAGGAAGGGAAAGGAGAACGTTAGCCGCTTTGAGACTCCTTTGGGAAGTGATAAAGCGGGATATCAAATCCAAACAAGGCCCAAAACAGTAACAATCAATTGGCCATTCATTCAAAATCCAGTTAAAGCTATTTAGTTTAATTAAGTCAACGAAACTGATGAACTTGATTCAGTGATGCCACCTTCGTAAAGTCTGTTAGTCATGTGCAGAGTTCCCTGCCACCCTTCTTGCCTCTTGGCACCTCCCGCCCCACCTCCACCTCTGTAACTGTGTTGACCCTTGGTGGGCAGTACCCCCCACTTTGGGAATCACTGCCCAAAGCAATGGCAAAAGGGCAAAGACAGAGGCGAGAATCAGACAGGCTGATCTCAAAACTGAACTGCAAAAGAGAATACACAGAGCAATCATGAATGACACCCTGCAATGGCACTCTTAAATCATGCCCTGTGCGACACACATCGCACCTGCAAATGGGTTTTTGCTATTTCCAAACACTGCATTACAGTTACATATGCTTCAGGTTACATACGCTTCAGGTTACAGACTCCGCTAACCCAGAAATAGTGCTTCAGGTTAAGAACTTTGCTTCAGGATGAGAACAGAAATCGTGCTCCAGCGGCACGGCAGCAGCAGGAGGCCCCATTAGCTAAAGTGGTGCTTCAGGTTAAGAACAGTTTCAGGTTAAGAACGGACCTCCAGAACGAATTAAGTACTTAACCCGAGGTACCACTGTAATTGAAAACAATCCCCCACCCCAAAGGGAGCTCTAAGAGAAAACAAACTTTCAATACCACCAACTTGATCTTGGAGTTTTTCGCTCCAGCGCTTTACAAATAACACCCAGTTTTGAGTCAACTGACTTGTCTATGCACCACTGTGGTTCCTCCGAAAACAAAACTATTGGGAAGTGGCAAGGGACTTCCTTCTTTCGAATTGTTAGAATATGTGACTCCTCTGCAACGTGCGACCAACAAACCCCAGCCTGAGCATCCGTTAAATTGTTCTCTGGATTTTAGGACCAAACAGAAAAGCGCATGATGTTAATTGCATTGAATCATTTAATGTGTCTGGTGTTCTTTAACTATAGCAGCCACAGATGCAAAAAAGAATTGGGATTGTGGCATGCAAGGAGTTAACCCTTTCCATGCTTCTGAAACCGCCCCCCCCCAAGTTCCTGTGGAGGGTAGCAGCTGTGGGGGAGAGCTTCATTGGCAAAGGAAGAGGGTTAAATATTTCCTCTCTGTGTACCCATCAGTGCTGGATTAGACAATGGGCAGACAAAGCACATCCAACTTTGCTGGACTAGCTTAAACCCCACAGTAATTTATTGTTATTCACGTTTTATACTGTATTTTATGCTGTTTTTTGTTGCATCAATTAAGTGTTTTAAATTTGTCGCTAGCCGCCCTGAGCCCGGTTTTCTGAACTGGGAAGGGCAGGGTATAAATAAAAATTTATTATTATTATTATTACTCCACACTCTCCCCCCATAGATTTATTAAATAAAGCACAGATTTATTGCAACACATGGAAAGATCTGATTTCCTCGCATCATTTCTATTTACGTCAGTGGGACGCCCCCTGGTTTAGCTGGGGATACGGAATAAAAAGAGAACATGTACACCCCAGGCTGAAACCAAGGGACACTCTTTCCCCTACTCAAATGTAACCCCCTAAAAACTCAGTCGCTCCCATGTTCACATTCACCCCCGTACAGTGGTGGCAGAATGCAGGAAGATGAACAGCAGGTGGCGCCAGAGCCAAGGGCAGAAAGCAGGAAGACTGACAGTAGGTGGTGCCAGAGAGGCAACTATTTCTAGTTTTGCCTCTGCCCTCCTCCCAGCTGAGTTCAGAGACAGTAAGATGAAAATCCAGCACAGTATCTTCTACCTGCATGTATCCCGCTTTGAGGTAGGTTCTTTGTGCCCAAGGATGTGTTGAAAGGACCAGGCTTGGACTGGCCTAAAAGTAAAGGTCCTGTTGTGGGAGAAGATCAGGGAAATATAATTATCCTTCTGATCAGGAGCAATCTCTTTTTGGAAGAAGGAAATATTGTCAGAATGGAAACCGCAGCTGCGTTTCAGTTACTCATCGCAGCAAAGGTGTCCTTGGCAATACTGGAGGCGTTGGCCGTAGAACGATGACTTAGAACCAACCGCATCGTTAGTAACGCACTAATTGCCATCTTCATTCATGGCTGGGCATTGTTTTCTTAGGTAAAGGTAAAGGTACCCCTGCCCATATGGGCCAGTCGTGTCCGACTCTAGGGTTGTGCGCCCATCTCACTTAAGAGGCCGGGGGCCAGCGCTGTCCGGAGACACTTCCAGCTCACGTGGCCAGCGTGATGAAGCTGCTCTGGCGAGCCAGCACCAGCGCAGCACACGGAAACGCCGTTTACCTTCCCGCTATAAAGTGGTACCTATTTATCTACTTGCACTTAAGGGTGCTTTCGAACTGCTAGGTGGGCAGGAGCTGGGACCGAAAGACGGGAGCTCACCCCGCCGCGGGGATTTGAACCGCCGACCATACGATCGGCAGGTCCTAGGCACTGAGGTTTTACCCACAGCGCCACCCGCATCCCCATTGTTTTCTTAATTTATCCTAAAAGCTAATGCTTTATGGGGGATATATCAGGGTAAGAAATACGCAAAATAAAACGTTCTATCTCAAAGATATCAGTGGTCTATGCAACAACGACAAACCCTGGTTTTATGCTGCCTGTATAAAAATTTCCTTATTGCACAATATAAAGAGGGATGTTCTTATGTCAACACAGGGATAATTCTTGCATATTTCTTAGTTATGGCTGCTTCTGTTTTTTTTAAAACAACAACAACAACACCCAAACAAATACAATTAATTCTTGAAGTGTCTTTTTTTTTTAATGGGCCCATGCTCATTAAAAAATGGCCCATGTTTATAGCACTGGAACAGAATGCATCATAATACTTTAAGTGTCAATGGTCAATCAATGGGTTTTCCTGGACGCATGGGAACTGGGCAGCAAAATGTGTTGGAAAACCCGGACGTAGCTGCAGTCTGAGCAGCTAGACAAGGCCCCTCATCACAGTTTCCTCCATTATGACGAGATGCATCTGAATCACAGTAAAGGTAAAGGGACCCCTGACCATTAGGTCCAGTCATAACCGACTCTGGGGTTGCGGCGCTCATCTCGCTTTATTGGCCGAGGGAGCCGATGTACAGCTTTCAGGTCATGTGGCCAGCATGACTAAGCCGCTTCTGGTGAACCAGAGCAGCGCACGGAAACGCCGTTTACCTTCCCGCTGGAGTGGTACCTATTTATCTACTTGCACTTTGACGTACTTTCGAACTGCTAGGTTGGCAGGAGCAGGGACCGAGCAGCAGGAGCTCACCCTGTTGTGGGGATTCGAACCGCCGACCTTCTGATTGGCAAGTCCTAGGCTCTGTGGTTTAACCCACAGCACCACCCGCGTCCCTTAAATCACAGTAACTATTTCTAAATTAGCAGATGCTCAGACGGCAGTAGAGAAGTAAGTTTTAATGCTCCTGGTGCTCTCTCTGGTTCTGTATCTAGATTTGGGCCAACAACCCTTCAGACAGAGGACTGCCCTTCATAAAGGAGGACACACGGCCACCTTGAAGTGAGGAAACCCAGATGGTGATAAAAAAGGGGGGAGGGAAAGAGTCCAATATCTATTACCTGCATGTATGGCAGAAATAGTTGGACCCATGACAGCAGCTAACGGACCCTGAGGTTTCACCGTAGGTTTCGCCCAAGATGGGATGGAATTGTCAGTCGGTGCTGGGCCAATAACTAAGGATCCTGTTCAGATAAACCAGAAGATAACTGTCATGTGCAATTAGCGCATTGTCCATAGAGCATTTGGGTTTCGCTTTAATGGTGCAGCTCTCATTCTAACATTTGCATCGTTACCACAAATGTGCCCAACGCAGCCGTTTTTTTTTTTTTTTAAAAAAAAGGAGTTAGCAGTACAAACTTTGAAGCAGTAGAGGCGGGTCCATTTGGGCCAATGGGGCGCTGCTTCACCAACCCTCCCTCGGTTCACCTGTTGCTCTGCCTCCTTACTTACAACCACTATGGAGGGTTTGCTCTGCTTAGGGTCCCGGGCCCTAAGGAAGTTAGATTAGCCTCAACCAGAGCCAGGGCCTTTTCAACACTGGCTCCAACCTGGTGGAACGCTCTTTCTCATGAGACCAGGGCCCTGCAGGATCTGATTTCTTTCCGCAGGGCCTGTAAGACAGAGTTGTTCCGCCTGGCTTTTGGCTTGGAATCAACTTGATCCCCTCCCCCTCTTTCCTTTTTCCTTTCTCCTTCTGTGATGGAGCTCCTATTTGGGGACTTCCCTGGCTTTTTTCTGGCCCACGTAGGACCAGTCTGGATAGTTGGCCTTGGTGAAGATTTGATGTTTTCATCCCCCAAAAGTTTTTGATTTGAGTTTCTACTGAAATGAGGCTGCATTTTAATGTATTTTAATCTTGTTTTTAAGTTGTATTTTAATCAATTGTTTTTTGATCGTGTTAGCTGCCCTGAGCCCGATCTTGGCTGGGGAGTGCGGGGTATAAATATTATTATTATTATTATTATTATTATTATTATTATTATTATTATTATTATTATTGTTGTTGTTGTTGTTTGTTGTTGTTTGTTGTTGTTGTTGTTGTTATTATTATTATTATTATTATTATTATTATTATTATCATCATCTTGTAATATCTTCCTCCCCTTTAGTCTCAGTGTGGCTCCTGTGGAACTCAGCAGGGCAGAAGAGGGGAAAAACTAGAATTAAGACATTGCCTCTGGCTCCAGCTGCTGTTGGTCTCCCTGCCTTCTGCCCAACTAGCCTCAGAGGGCACCAGCCATCACTGCCTTAATGCATGACCACAGAGACAGCTGGCAAGAGAATCCTTCTCTCCACTGTAAGGGTGTGTCCGGACCAGGGCCGTCTTTAGCATATGCACCGCCAGGGTGCAAAGATCCGCCCAGTGCCCCCAAATTTTGATGTAAGAGGGGGGCGCCAGATACATTGATACTGCAGCTCTTCCGCAAAAGAGAACGGAAATGACCCAGCGATCACGGTCGACCGGTTGGACATCCTGGAGGGAGATAGTTAAGAGCTTAGGCGGATTCAGCGGCGGGCACCTGGCGCCCCCAGAATTTGGCACCCAGGTGCCCCGCACCCCTTGCACCCCTGGGTAAAGACAGCCCTGGTCAGGACAGTGAGAAAAGGAAGAGTTGTGCCTCATAAACCTTTCTTTTTCGCAATTGACCAGTGTACACATTGGTGTAGCCAGAATCTATGTTGGGGGGGGGGAGAGAACCCAGCTATCTGCCAAGTGATTGGTCGGTTAGTTTAAGTATTTTTATTTATCGTATTTACGTGAATCTAATGCGCCATCGAATCTAACGCGCACCTCAGTTTTCAAAACCTTGAAACCCAGAAAGCATTTGCTATGTCAGCGGTGTTTTTCAAGCTTGCAATCGAATTTAATGCACCGTCAAATCTAATGTGCATGCTAATTTTTGCCATGTAATTTGGCCAAAAAAAGGTGTGCAGTACATTCGAGTAAATACGGTATTTACTTGATTTAGGAGGGCAACTGCCCCCCTGCCCCCCTAGCTATGCTCATGAATGTACACATTTTACAAGATAAATAAAGAAAGCCATATTATAAAGGCCTTCTAAAACTATATAGGGCAATGTACTTAAGTTGTCAATTTCCCCCCCGCTAATTCCCATCACAACTCAAGAGCCTGATGAGAAACAAGGTTTTTCATGCCTGTGTTTCTTAAATCACCTCTGCTAGAAACACAAACAATTCTGCCATATTGCATGCATTGCCATACCCCTTATGTTACATATAATATTATACACTCCAGTTATCCTGAAAGAAACCAGCACTTTGAAAGATGCATAACAACAAGGCATATACACATATAAAACGCGTATGTGTTAATACTTGTGAAATTATGTTGCAGGACTGCAGGGCTACATGGGACTTGATTCTTCAATACATATAAAATACTTTTGTATCTGGACCATTTTGCATACAATTAGTCAGGCTTTTCCCACGTTTGTTTTTAAACAGCAGTACTCAGACAAAACTGGGTGCCCCATTGTGGGCAAAGCTCAGCGGGTTCCGTTGTTTATTTATTTTTAATTTCATGAAATATATGCACTGCTTGATTGCAAACAACAACCTCAAAGCAGTTTACAAAAAGGACAAATCAATAAAATTATGAGTAAAAACAGACAGAACATTCAAAAAAATGAAAAGCAGCAATAAACTAAAGAACACACCAGCATTCTAGATGCCCAGGTAGGCTTGTCTAAAACAGAAATATGCCAAAAAGAGTACAGTGAACACACCTGCCAGATATCAATAGGCGGGGAGTTCCAAAGGGCACACTAAAAGAATCGATTTCTTACGTATGACTTTGTGGCATCAGTAATGGTGCCGATTCTGCACTGTTCAAAACCCTTAACAGAAGTCAGATGATGGTCCTTTAAACCCCGCCTGAAAGTCTGGAGAGAGTTACTGCCAGTCAGTGTAGACAACACTGAACCGAATGGGCCAATAATCAGACTTCTTTTGCCAGCTCATTTGGCTCCTACATTTCTCAGATGGTCCCCGCCTCCTTGCTGAGATAATACCTTGCAAAGCTCAGCCAGTAGGGCCACTGGGACCAGGCCAGTTTAGCTTCTCGCTTCCTTTTCCCCTGCAAAAACCCCCAGGATCCAGCAAAGGATTTAAACCAGATTGCCACAAGAAATTAATATCTGGTGAAGAACAGCCGGTGAATGCCAGATTCTGCCTGGGTTCATTTCCATAATATCCAAGGCAACACGATGACCAAGCACAACAATGTGATGTCAATATAAACTCTTTATATAATCTATACAGAACATGAAACAGTATGAAATATATGAAATATGCATTCTCTGCAAAACCAAATAAACAGAAATCTTATAAATCTCTGAAAGTCACAAAATATGCACTCTTGATGATTATCTATTGTATAGATTACATAAAGAGTTTATATTGACACCGCATTGTTGTACTTAGTCATCGTGTTGCCTTGGATATTACTGATATTGTTTGCAACACAGGGCTTTAATTGTTTGGGTTCATTCCTGAGCACAGGGCAGTGCAGATGTTGCTTGCTCAAATCCTCTTTTTTTTCCAATACAGTGGTACCTCGGGTTACAGACGCTTCAGGTTACAGAAATATTACCTCTGGTTAAGAACTTTGCTTCAGGATGAGAACAGAAATCGTGCTCAAGCGGCGCAGCAGCAACAGGAGGCCCCATTAGCTAAAGTGGTAAGGATAAGGTAAAGGGACCCCTGACCATTAGGTCCAGTCGTGACCGACTCTGGGGTTGCAGCGCTCATCTTGTTTATTGGCCAAGGGAGCCAGCGTACAGTTTCCGGGTCAAGTGGCCAGCATGACTAAGCCACTTCTGGCGAACCAGAGCAGCGCACGGAAACACCGTTTACCTTCCCGCCAGAGCGGTACCTATTTATCTACTTGCACTTTGATGTGCTTTCAAACTGCTAGGTTGGCAGGAGCAGGGACCGAGCAATGGGAGCTCACCCCGTCGCAGGGATTTGAACCGCCAACCTTCTGATCGGCAAGCCCTAGGCTCTGTGGTTTAACCCACAGTGCCACCTGCGTCGCTATAGCTAAAGTGGTACGTCAGGTTAAAAACAGTTTCAGGTTAAGAATGGACCTCCGGAACGAATTAGCCACTGTACCAGAAGATAGACACGCTGTCCTAAATAATACCTAACAGGAGTATTTTGACACTTTTTTCCACTATTTGTGGGAGAGCAGCCAAAGCCGACATTAAGCGCCCCCTCATTCTGACGAAAGAAGAATGGCAGACGAAATTAATGGACTATGCAGAATTGGACAAAATGACAGGAAGGATTCGAAACCTGCGGGACCAGAGATTTACAGAAGATTGGAAGAAGTATATGAATTATATGAAGAGCAACTGTAATCAACAAATTACGCTAGTAGGACTACAATAAGTTTTGTAAGGAGAAATATACGAAGTGTTACAAAGTAGAAAAAGATAGAGATATTGGTTATGAGTTTGAAATGTAATAGGGAAGATAAGAAATGCATACCAAGAGATTAGATTGGAAAATTTTCAGACAGGATTGATGGAAGTAAAAAAAATCGAATAAGATGTAAAAGTATGTTTAATTACTGTTGAAAATGATGTAATAAAATGATATAATAAAAAATTTATATACAAGACATTAAGCACCCCCTCATAGATCAAGCCTTTGCAGCCTTTGCTGCATTTGTTCCATCAACAGGAAATCAAAGAACAGCGAGGAAATCTTTGGGCAGGGCCGGCCCAAGACATTTTGGCACCTGAGGCGAAAAACAAAACAAAATGGTGCTCCCTCTGGTCCCTGTTCTCCCCCCTCAGGGAAGAGAGGGTGGAATAAAGATCTACATTGAGATCTGATGCCCCTGGGGATCCTGGCCGCCTGAGGTGGTTGCCTAACCTTCCCTCAGGGATCCTGTGTGTTTGGGGCTTTTTAGTTTAGAAAAAGTACAAGAAGACACGAGTGGCATATAAAATTATGTATGATGTGAAAGGGATAGACAGACATTTTTCTCCCTAGTGGGAACTGTAGTTTGTTAAGGGTGCTGAGAGTTGTCAGGAGACCCCCTTTCCCCTCACAGAGTTCTCAGAGTAGTTAAACAAGCTATCCCTCCTCACAATGAACTCTGGGAATTGTAGTTTTTGTGAAGGGACTATCGGACTATACATTTAAAGAGGTAATATAACGCTTCAAAGAGTCATCTCTGCAGACCATCCTGGGAACTGTAGTTTGCTGAGACTTGTGAGGAGACCTCATTTTCCCCTCAGAGCTACAGTTTCCAGAGTGGATTAACAATCCTTCCCAGGGAGCTCTGGGACATAAATGCAATAAATATAAAATACCTAGGCATTGTAAGACCCATGTCAGCTGCTACCTGGCTAAGGTTGCAGGAGCCCTCAGAACCATAGGTGGTCTCTCCCCCTCCAGAGAACCAGCAGGTGGTGGTGGTGGGTCTTATTTCAAGAGTTTTGTTATTCTGGAACCACTCTGTTAATTTGTTTTCATTCAGAATTCCTGGCCAGTTTCTGACTTCTCCTCTTTACATATCGTCTGCTTTTAGTCATCACAGACCTCCCCTTCCTCCCTTCCATTAGGCTCCTTGGGGCAGCCTAATTTCTTTCACAGCCTGTCCTGTTCCCTTCCACCTCCTCCTTCATCTCTCCTCCTGGCTCCTTCTTCACTCTCGCTTTCTCCAAGCTTCCTCTGTTTACATTCACTTTCACTCCTGTCCCCCTCTTTGTGCTGCATCCGGCTGGTACTGAGCAAGAACCTCTCATGGATGCTGCCCTTTAATCTGCTGCAAGACTCCCTCAGCAGACTCCTGCCCACCATCCTTGCCCATCGAGTTCCTCAACTGTGCGTTGGGTCAGCCCCAGAGTCGCAGTGCGATCCCTTCCCCTTAACCCACAGGCGGAAAAGGTAAAGGTATCCCTGAACGTTAGGTCCAGTCGTGGATGACTCTGGGGTTGCGGCACTCATCTCGCTCAATAGGCTGAGGGAGCCAGTGTTTGTCCGCAGATAGTTTTTCGGGGTCATGTGGCAAACCAGAGCAGCGCACGGAAATGCCGTTTACCTTCCCGCCAGGGCGGTACCTATTTATCTACTTGCACTTTGATGTGCTTTCGAACTGCTAGGTTGGCAGGAGTTGGGACGGAACAATGGGAGTTCACCCCGTTGCAGGGATTCAAACCGCCAATCTTCTGATCGGCGAGCCCTAGGCTCTGTGGTTTAGACCACAGCGCCACCAGCGTCCCTACTAACCCACAGACGAAACTCTGCAGCAAATAGGATCATAGGGACCCCTAAGGACCATCTAGTCCAGGGGTCAGCAAACATTTTCAGCAGGGGGCCGGTCCACCATCCCTCAGACCTTGTGGGGGGCAAGACTATATATATACATGAGTGGAATGTGTCCTTTTATTTAAAATGCATCTCTGGGTTATTTGTGGGGCATAGGAATTCGTTCATTCCCCCCCCCCCAAAAATATAGCCCAGCCCCCCACAAGATCCGACGGACAGTGGAGCAGCCCCCTGCTGAAAAAGTTTGCTGACCCCTGATAGTCCAACCACCCTGCGCTGCAGGAATCTCAACTCAAGCATTGCTGGCAGGTGGTCACCCAACCTCTGCTTAAAAACCTCCAAGGAAGGAGCGTCCATAACCTCCTAAGGGAGACCGTTCTGTGGTTGAACAGCTCTTACTATAAAAAAGTCCTTTCTAAGGTTTGGTTGGAATCTCCTTTCTTGCAATTCGAATCCATTGGTTCACATATTACCCCTTGGAGCAGTGCAAAATAAGCTTTCTCCATTTGACAGCCTTGTAGATGTTTTAAGATGGCTATCAGATCACCTCTTGGCCTGTTCTTCTCCAGGCTAAATAACAATGGGCTTTCGATGGCTTTGCACTCTCCTCCCCCATATCATCACTGCAGGGGGGGAAAGTGATGAGCACAATGCAGGGACCCATTTTCTCTTACCAGCATGTATGGCTGATGCCGTTGGGCCCATGAGGAGAGATGAAGGATCTTTTGCCCCGGACGTAGGCTTGGCCCAAGCTGGGATGGAATTCTCAGGCTTGGGGTGGCCAACAGCTAAAGCACCTGTAAGAAAAAGGGAATGGAATTACAACAGACCTATGTAAAGATAAAGGACCCCTGGATGGTTAAGTTCAGTCAAAGGCGACTATGGGGTGTGGCACTCATCTCATTTTCAGGCCAAAGGAGCCAGCGTTTGTCCACAGACAGCTTTCCGGGTCATGTGGCCAGCAGGACTAAACCGCTTCTGGTGCAGTGGAACACCATGACAGAAACCAGAGCGCATGGAAACGCCGTTTACCTTCCCGCCACAGTGGTACCTATTTATCTACTTGCACTGGCGTGCTTTCGAACTGCTGGGTTGGCAGGAGCTGGGACAGAGCAAGGGGAGATTCTGTTGCGGAGATTCAAACCGCCGACTTTCCAATCGGCAAGCCCAAGAGGCTCAGTGGTTGAGACCACAGCGCTACCCACGTCCTTTACCTACAGACCTATGTAGTGCCGTGTCGTACCCTGACAACTGGGAATAGTGTGGAACCAACCTGGGCAGCATCCTCTTTTGCGGTCTTGGGGCGAGTCAGCCAACATCAGCTCGTCTCCATTTGGGCTCTCAATCAACATCGCTGTGTATGGGGTCACAATGTGATGGTCCAAAGACATCTGCAAGATCTTCTTTGTGATGTTCCTTTTCAGGGCAGCCGTAGTGGCCAGGTTTCTATGTGGTGCAAAAACAAATGATCTTAAAGGCTGCCCTGTGGAAGATAGAGCAAGCTTCTTTTCTCCTGCTCTGGGGGGTAGGACTCAAACCAATGGCCTCAAGTTGCAAGGAAGGAGATTTCCAATTCAACATTAGAAAGAACTTTCTGACAGTTAGAGCTGTTTGACTGTGGAACGGTCTCCCTAACAAGCTTGCAGACTCTCTCCTTCCTTGGAGGTTTTTAAGGAGACGTGGGCTGGCCATCTGTCATGGATGCTTTAAAAGAGATTCCTGCATTGCAGGGGTTGGACTAGATGACCCTCAAGGTCCCTTCCCTTCTATGATTCTGTGATTCTATGAACCTTCTCCACTACCAAGGGATGAGTGAATCTGTCAAATTTTGTTTCTCTCCCTTTCATATCCATATGTGAATATTTTTTGAGGGGTGGGGGTGGGGGAAGAATTTCTCAAACTGTTTTGGTTTGCATGTTGCTTCTTAAAGGTAAAGGGCCCCCTGACCATTAGTTCAGGCTCTCATCTTGTTTTATTGGCCGAGGGAGCCGGCATACAGCTTCCGGGTCATGTGGCCAGCATGACTAAGCCGCTTCTGGCGAACCAGAGCAGTGCACCGAAACGCTGTTTACCTTCCCGTCGGAGTGGTACCTATTTATCTACTTGCACTTTGATGTGCTTTCGAACTGCTAGGTTGGCAGGAGCAGGGACCGAGCAACGGGAGCTCACCCCGTCATGGGGATTCGAACCACCAACCTTCTGATCGGCAAGCGCTAGGCTCTGTGGTTTAACCCACAGCGCCACCCGCGCTTCTTAAAAGGTGACTTAAGCAAGTTTGCCTTTAAACTGAGCTAGTCACAATCCCACTCCACAGAACACAACTGTACAGTACACAGAATCACTAGTACTGGGTCCCAGCTAGCATTATTTCAGAGCTAGAATTACAGAAATTCTTCCTCTTCCAGGAAGGCTCTAAGAAATCCACCGAATGCTTTCCTTCTCACCTCTCCGCCATCAGTTGGTTGATGGTAATGTAGGCCCACAGCTTTTCAGTGAATTTTGGGTCTGCATGATTATCTTTGCTCAGGAACTCATCCAGTCCCTCAACATCAGCCAGAGTCTCCAAGACCAGCTGTGCATTGGACTAAAAATGGAGAAGAGAAATAAAAGAGATACAAAGACCTTTTGTGAGAAACTTCCCCTCAGGTGCTGTTGATGCAGTTAAAGTGTTTCTTACCCATCCTTCAAAAACAGGAATGGGAAAATCGGTCCATTTCTAGTTTCTCCATTTTCCAATAAAAAGTTCAGTTTTTCACATTTCCACATTGGTTTGGGAATTCCTGATTTTAAAAGTCCTCAATAAAATCCATCAGCATTTTAGGGAGAATTGCTCCTAATATATGCACATTTTTATATGCAATTTTGGCTAATTTACTTAATTTTGCAAGCAATTTCCTCCAAATAAAATGCATCTGTTGCCTGTTATTTTCACTAAGACACGTCTCTCACATATGTTTTCCCTAGTCTATGCATTTCTGTACATGTTGCAACAGCTGGAGAACTGCATTGCAGATGTGAATTTTGAAGGATGGATGCAATTTGGTTTGCATATCATTTCAGGAACTGTGAATTAGGTAAGTTCACCTGGTAAATAAAAAACTGATTCAAATTTCATCCCCACCCCTATTGAGAAAGCTCCCCACAGTGGTGTAAACATCTGCACTGCGGAATGAGATAAATGGGCAAACACTCCACTCACGGCAGTGGCTGTAATCATACTCTGCAAGTGTTGCACGTTTTCAGTGTCTACTTTTCCTGCGACCACAATCTCAGAGCCTCCAAAATAGTTCTGGAAAGTGTTGTGGGTGACATCGGACACCATTCCGTGCGGGTAGTTGAACTCCAGCTTTTTGAGAAGTGGCGTGGAGACTTGGTTGTAGAATTTCTGCAAAATCCAAAGAGGAAGAGAAGTGAGGACAGCTTGGTTTTTAAGAGAAACTTGCATCAGGCATGTGCAAGATAATAATAATAATACAATAATAATTTATTATTTATACCCCGCCCATCTGGCCGGGCCTCCCCAGCCATGCTAGGCGGCTTCCAACAAAATATTAAAATACAGTAATGCATCAAAGATTAAAAGCTTCCCTAAACAGGGCTGCCTTCAGATGTCTTCTAAAAGTCTGGTAGTTGTTGTTCTCTTTGACACCTGGTTGGAGGGCGTTCCACAGGGCGGGTGCCACTACCGAGAAGGCCCTCTGCCTGGTTCCCTGTAACTTGGCTTCTCGCAGGGAGGGAACTGCCAGAAGGCCCTTGGAGCTGGATCTCAGTGTCCGGGCAGAACGATGGGGGTGGAGACGCTCCTTCAGATATACTGGATTGAGGCCGTTTAAGGCTTTAAAGGTCAGCACCAACACTTTGAATAGTGCTCGGAAATGTACTGGGAGTCTGGTATCCTAAGAGGAACAGGACAGAACAACAGTGGGGAAACTGGGGACAGGGAGGAGAAGATGGGATTCGAAGATCTTTAGTCAAGACCCTCTACATTCATTCTATAAAAGTTATTTTTTGTAGTGGTTCCTCCAGGTGTCCTATTTTTAGTGTGCAACCATTCAACTGGCCAGCTAAACCAGGTAAGCGCAGCTGCTTGCTTCTTGCTCTCTCCTGTCCCTTATTCAGCTAATGTGAACTAGCCATAAGCCTAGGGCTGCTAATGTCCTTTGCGCCGTGATTCCTAAGTGTTCAACAGCCAACTGGCTGGCTGCTGGGTGTTTGAAAACCACAGGCAAGGGAGTTCAACAGATAGGTAGGACAACCCACCTGCCAATCGTGAGACACCTGAATGTCATGTGATGGACAGGCGTGTTTGCCTCACCGACTTGTCACAGTTATCTGGCCCTTCAAGCTAAAACACCTCCATTAGAAGAAAGGTCCTAATTGTATAAGCTGTTCAACAGTGGGACAGATTCCCTTAGGAGTTTACGGGGTCATTGTCACAGGATATATTTTTAAACAGAGGCTGGATAGCCATCGATTCAGGGATCCTGAACTTCTTGCACCTGCAAGAACTTAGTTTAGATGTCCTCCAATGACCCTTGCAAGTCTTTGGTTCTATTAAATCCAGATAATTTAACAGATAACCAGATGATAATATGATGATGATGGTGATTTTTGTAAAGAGGATGGATGTGTCATGTTTTCCTTTCATTCTCACCCTCCTTTGTGTTCCATGAAATTTTGTATAAACGGGAGAGAGGGTGAAAATTCACCTTCATTTGAGATGAGGTCTCCTGGTTCCCAAAAACCCTCTGGGCAACTCCATTGTTTTCATGAGCCAGCCTTTTCAGAAAATCATAATCCACGTCGAATCCGATACCAAGGCAGAACAAAGAGATATCGTCCCGAATGTTCTTCTTCACGTTCTTCTGAATTGTAGGCAGCTTAAGTTCTCCTGGTGGGGAATGGAAAGGAAGGAAATGGTCACATTCATCGAGGACTGTTCTATTAAAGTCTTGCATGTGAGTCCGAAAATGAAGGAAAAGAATAAATCAAGATGCTATTTCTTGGTACAGTGGTATCTTGGTTCTCAAATGCCTTGGTACTCAAACAACTTGGACCCTGAACACTGCAAACCCGGAAGTAAGTGTTCCGGTTCGTGAACTTTTTTTGGAAGCTGAATGTGCTCCATTTTGAGTGTTACGCTTCCGATTTGAGTGCCACACTTCTGTTTTGAGTGTTACGCTGTCTGTTTTTGCTATTTATTTTGCGTTTTTGTAGCTCTTTTTTGTTTCATTTTTACGACTGTGTGGAACCCAGTTCAGCTACTGATTGATTGATTGATCATCTATTCCAGGGGCAGGCAACCTAAGGCCCATGGGCCACAAGCGGCCCACGGGGGGGTCATTTAATCGGTCCACGAGCCACCCCCAAACCGAGCCGCCCACTCGGTGAGTCCCCGCACACTGTGCTAAACGTGTCTGTGCAGACGCAGTCACTGGAAATCACGTCTGCGCAGATGAAGATGCAGACAGTGGAAATCGCTGGCGCTCACAGTCCGGTCCATGGAGGGATCTCCGCTAGAGTGAACAGGCCCGGGTGAGGTAAACCTTGCCTACCCCTGACCTATTCCGATCTCTTGCAATCACAGCTAAAGAATCCCTGATGGATTGGCCACCCAACCCAAAAACCTCCTTTGCGCTGCGATGCTCTCCCCAGTGCTACCACATTATTGCTCTTCAGAGGGGATATAGCACAATAAAAGTGAGACAATCTCCCCCCTGCCCCCAAACGCTTGACCACCCTAAGAGCATCATGAGCACAAATAATCATGAATGGGCAATGGAAAGGATATTGTGTGTGTGCACATGCATGCAACAGGTTTCACTGAATTCAGTGGTGCCACAGGCTAGTTAGTCATGTTTAGGACCACAAGGAGAAGGGGACAACAGAGGACAAGATGGCTGGACAGTGTTTTCGAAGCTACCAGCATGAGTTTGGCCAAACTGCGGGAGGCAGTGGAAGACAGGAGTGCCTGGGGTGCTCTGGTCCATGGGGTCACGAAGAGTCGGACACGACTAAACGACTAAACAACAACAACAGGACCATGTTGTAGCCGCAGGATTCTTACCAACGGTAGGATCTCCATCTGACACCAGCACGATCATGGATACAGAGTTTGGATCCAACAATCCTAGACTTGTAGCTTCATTTAAAATAAAGATGGCCCGGAGAAGGGCATCGTTGATGTTTGTTCCTGTTTCGAAAAATGAGAAAGAGGCAATAAGCAGACAGATACAGAGGGAAGTAGGCGCATTTAAATCCTATTGAATTTAAGGACATCCGTATTTCCCCCAATCAATGGGAGAGTTACAGTGCAGTCCTATAGATGTCTACTCAAAAGTAAAGCCAAGTTCAATGCGGCTTCAATGAGTTGAGTTCAATTGGGCTTAGTTCCAGGTAAGTGAGCGTAGTATTGCAGGCATAGTATTCAGTGGGGCTTTTGGACCCTTAATTTTGGAGCACTGAATTCTGAGCACAATAGTTTACTCCTCCTCCTCCTCAAGTTACAATTACCAGTGATCCTTAACGAACTACAGCAGCTAAAATTATTTCAGGGGGGAAACACGCTTCAAATGTGCTTTACAAGTATAAAAAGGTAAAGGTACCCCTGCCCGTACGGGCCAGTCTTGACAGACTCTAGGGTTGTGCGCCCATCTCACTCAAGAGGCCGGGGGCCAGCGCTGTCCGCAGACACTTCCGGGTCACGTGGCCAACGTGACAAGCTGCATCTGGCGAGCCAGAGCCGCACACGGAAACGCTGTTTACCTTCCCGCTAGTAAGTGGTCCCTATTTATCTACTTGCACTTGGGGGTGCTTTCGAACTGCTAGGTTGGCAGGCGCTGGGACCGAGCAACGGGAGCGCACCCCGCCGCGGGGATTCGAACCGCCGACCATGCGATCAGCAAGTCCTAGGCGCTGAGGCTTTTACCCACAGCGCCACCCGCGGCTCTTAATCTCAGGGTCGTGGGTTTGAGCCCCACGTTGGGCAAAAGATTCCTGCGTTGCAGGAGGTTGGACTAGATGACCCTCATGGTCCCTCCCATTCCATGATTCTACGATCACTCACTCCCAGATAATCCCAAGAGTAGAGCTAATGCTTAGCATTCTCAACAAACTACAAATCCTAGGATTCTTTGGGCGAAACTATTACAATTCAAATTGTATTTAAATGATTATAGAGCAGGCATCCCCAACCTGTGGCCCTCCAGATGTTTTGGCCTACAACTCCCATGATCCCTAGCTAACAGGACCAGTGGTCAGGGATGATAGGAATTGTAGTCCAAAACATCTGGAGGGCCTAAGGTTGGGGATGCCTGTTATGGAGCTTCCTTGTAGTGCAGGTGGACCCCAAGAACATGAGAACACAAGAAGAGGCTGCTGGATTAGACCAAAGACCCATGAAGTCTAGCATCCCATGTTGGCATCTCCACTCGGCCAAGCTGATAAAGCCTCGTTATCCTCCGGCCAAGCCTTCGGAATCACCTCCAATGAATAATTAACGACCTGAGCCTTTGATGAGGCCTCAGGCACGTTCCCATTAAGCAGAGTTTCCAGCAGCATGAGGAAGTGATGAGATTTATGGCCCTATTGCAAAGAGTTTTATTTCTAAGCTACGCAGACAGAAAAGACATCCTCTCTCTATGAAAGCAGAGAGCAACTGAACAACAAAGGAACAGGAAACCACTAACGTCACATCCTGTCTCCCATGAAACTTCCAACAGCCTGGAAGGTCTCTGGAATGTAAACAGAGTCCTGTGACTCCAAGCAGCTGCACAGTGGCAAACAGAAACTAAAATCCCATTCTCACAGTGGCTGACCAGATGACTGTGAGAAACCTGCAAACAGGATTCAAGCACAATAACACTCTTCCTCCTCTAGTTTCCAGCAACTGCTGTTCAGAAGCCTTGCTGCCTCCAACTGCATGCATGAGACTCTGTTGCTTATTTTTCTCTCATATATATTGGTGAAGTAGGGCTGCCTTCCCCAACATGATGCCCCTCCCCAGTGTGGTTGGACTCCAACTCCCACCAGCCCCAGTCCGCATGGCCAATGGTCAGGAATAAGGGGAGCTGTGGTCCAAAACAGCTGGGGGGCACCAGGTTGGGGAAGGCTGAACTAGAGCATATCCTGCAAAAGGGGGTTACCCAAGATGGTGAGGCGTCTACAAATGGTGGGCATTCCCCTATTAAAATTTACTCCAAATCCCATCTCCTCCATCACCCTCTTCATGAAGCTCCAAGAAACGTTATCAAATGCTTTTTCTGCATCTATGAACATTAATGCTGCTTTTTTCTCATTTCTCACTTCCAGATACTCTATAATATTTAATACATTTCTGATATTATCTTTAATTTGTCTGCCTGGAAGGAATCCAGCCTGGTCATGATGAATGAATTCTTTTTTTAAAAAAATCATTCTATTTGCCAATACAAATGCAAATAATTTATAATCATTATTTAATAATGAGATCGGCTTATAATTTTTTACTAATGTCACATCCAAATCTTGCTTTGGTATCATAGTTATATAGGCCTATTTCCATGTTTCTGGAACTTCTCCTGTTTTTAAAATCTCATTTATTGTGTCTTTCAAAGGGTTCACCAGCTGCTCAATCAGTTTTTTGTTAATATTTTGCTGTTATTCCATCTGGCACTGGAGATTTCGAGAGCAGGGTGTGTTTAG
This sequence comes from Podarcis raffonei, assembly GCF_027172205.1. Taxonomy (NCBI): domain Eukaryota; kingdom Metazoa; phylum Chordata; class Lepidosauria; order Squamata; family Lacertidae; genus Podarcis; species Podarcis raffonei. The sequence goes on from NC_070611.1 coordinate 67,766,863, forward strand.
TCTGGGAATATAAGATTAAAGGGAGATGTCTTCAAAAAGGAAAAAGGATGTCATGGAGAAGATGGATTGGACTAGTTCACGGTTGCTCCAGGGATCTAAGTAATGCAAATTTAATGGAAACAGATTTCAGCTGAACATGAAGGAACGTCTCCACCTCCATCGTTCTGCCTGGACACAGAGGTCCAGCTCCGAGGGCCTTCTGGCGGTTCCCTCACTGCGAGAAGCCAAGTTACAGGGAACCAGGCAGAGGGCCTTCTCAGTAGTGGCACCTGCCCTGTGGAACGCCCTCCCACCAGATGTCAAAGAGAAGGACAACTACCAGACTTTTAGAAGACATCTGAAGGCAGCCCTGTTTGGGGAAGATTTTAATGTTTGATGTATTGCAGTATTTTAATATTTTTTTTGGGAGCCGCCCAGAGTGGCTGGGGAAGCCCAGCCAGATGGGCGGGGTACAAATAATAAATTATTATTATTATTAAAAGCAAGAGCTTGCTTTGGGAGGTGATGGGTTTTTTCACCAGAGGCATTTAAACAGACAATAGGTGACCTCCTACCAGCAATGCTGTGGTTTGAAGCTTCCTGTGCTGAGCAAGGGCTCGTGCACGATGATCTGCAAGATTCCCTCCGACTCTAATTGCTTCTATGATGCATTCCATAAACCTACTTTGGTACCATGCTCACCTCCATTGGGATGGATTCCCTCAATGTACTTCTTTGCAGCTTCTGTCTCCGATCTGGAGGCTTGCACCAATTGGTCTCTCCAGCACCGGACGTTGTGGTTGAAGTCGACGACTGAAAATTGGTCCTGGGAGCGGAGTTCCCCTAGGATGGTTCTCATGGCTTCAACCGTCTGTAAAATGAACCATTGTGGTGAGAACTATGGTTACTGCTCTCCATTCATGTAACGTAAAACCATAGGACATTAATCCATTTCACAACTGTAGCACTGCATTGCCTAAAATGACTGGCAGATACTAAATTTTGTTATACAGTGGTACGTCAGGTTACATACGCTTCAGGTTACAGACTCCGCTAACCCAGAAATATTGCTTCAGGTTAAGAACTTTGCTTCAGGATGAGAAAAGAAATCGTGCTCTGGCGGCGGCAGCAGGAGGCCCCATTAGCTAAAGTGGTGCTTCAGGTTAAGAACAGTTTCAGGTTAAGAACGGACCTCTGGAACGAATTAAGTACTTAACCCGAGGTACCACTGTATTTTGCAACTTTGCAAATTGTGCAATTTTCTTCATCTTGTGAGCTATCTGGTCATCAACAATTGCGGCGATGATGACCTCAAATGCAATCCCTTGCATATTTTCTCAGATGCAAAACTCACTGTCTTCAGTGGAGATTTCTCCCTTGTAAGGGTGTTTAAGATTATGGACCACATTTTTCATTATTAGGGGATAAATTTTAGTTTTAATGGCTCAGAGCCTACCCTGGTTGATGCACAGACACCTGACATGCAGCAAACCCTCTGGCATCTGTTTATATTTCAGGGATACAGGTATGCAGAGATGGCACCTGGTCCCCCAGTGTTAACTCCTATGGAATCTCATAAACCCCGATGCACACTTTCCCTTTCCATTAAAAACCTCTTAGAGGCATGACAAAATAAACAACCCCGAACCGTTAACAGCTCCTTATCTTAACTCCTATATCAAGCTATTGCATTGTTAAAAGACCCCCCTCCGAATTTCTTATTAAGTTTTCCCAATTTTCACACATACATTTCAATACATAATAATAAAAAACTCCACCGACTTCTCAACCCCCCTTTCCAAGGTGTTTCTGTTCCTCTCCCTCTGCTCTACTCTGTCTCCTATCTCTTAAACCTTAACAAAACTCCTGGAATCTTCAATCCCTTCTGTTGTTCAAAGTTCAAATCCCGCTTGTGTGTTCATCATATACAGTGGTACCTCGGGTTACAGATGCTTCAGGTTACAGATGCTTCAGGTTACAGACTCCGCTAACCCAGAAATAGTACCTCGGGTTAAGAACTTTGCTTCAGGATGAGAACAGAAATCATGCTCCGGTGGCAGCGGGAGGCCCCATTTGCTAAAGTGGTACCTCAGGTTAAGAACAGTTTCAGGTTAAGAACGGACCTCCAGAACGAATTACCGTACGTTCTTAACCCGAGGTAGCACTGTAATAATATTTCTTTAAATAATCTGGACATGCAGTGTCTTATTCCCCTCTAAACACACATTACCTTTCACCAGGTCAAACTGATTCCATTTGTCTTTTTCACAAAGCTCTGCAAAATTTTGCCTGTGGCTAGATCAGAAACGAATGCCACCCTCAGGCTGGAAAAAGGTTCCCCTGCCTCTGATTTCTTTAAAAAGCAGCAACAATGAAACCATCTCCTATCCAAAGGAAGACACCTTCCCACAATGGATGTCTCGTTGCTTCAGCCACATACCTGCCTCATTTTCAAACCCCACATCGAACCGCTGACATCGATCACAAAGAGGATGTTTTTCGGCAGGGGATCCAGGTTTTCAGGAGCAAAGTAGTGGATAAAATACCCGTTGAAGATCTGCAAAATAAAAAGAAGGAACCCAGATGCTTCAATTCTAGAAAAGGAACTTATTTTTGGAAGTTCTGAAATGGGCACGACCTCTGGCAACCCTTGCAGGTCATGAAATCGAAATAATAAGCAGTTATGGCTTGCTCATTCCTATGGAATATTTTAGCCTGTGTCTCCCCAAGCCATTTGCTTTGGTGCCAGAGAGTCCAATTGATAGACGACTATCTAGCCCCCATTTCTTAAAGTGCTCCCCATCTGCAGAGCTAATGTACCTCCAGTTCGCCAGCTTTGCTGTCTCTGTTGACATCGTAAGTGACCACAAAATGGCCATCGACTGCTGTAGAAGAACAGGTGGGACACTTTCGTTGCTGCGCCACTGTTGGTTTGAAGGACACATGAGCCTTGAAGGAAGATCACAATGGCACAAATGAGGCATTTTCATGCAACCAATGGTGCTAAGTTGTGGGTGAACATATCAGACGACACAGTGATTCTTCAAACAGCCCTTAGAATCATAGAATCATAGAATCATAGAGTTGGAAGAGACCACAAGGGCCATCGAGTCCAACCCCCTGCCAAGCAGGAAACACCATCAGAGCACTCCTGACATATGGTTGTCAAGCCTCTGCTTAAAGACCTCCAAAGAAGGAGGCTCCACCACACTCCTTGGCAGCAAATTCCACCGTCGAACAGCTCTTACTGCCTTGTTTATTCACAGGCCAGGACAAAACTGAACTGAAGGGTTCAGTCAGCCTGCTTATATAGAGCTCCAGTACAACGTTACTGTAACAACTTTCTAAAACTATCCAATCACTGAACGTCCCTTTCGATCCCTTATTTGCATAACTATCTACAGTATCCCCCTGCTGGCCCAGGGTGAGAACTTCAGTACATAACAAATGGTATTTGCATAAACCACAGCTATAATTTGAATGCAAAACCTGCCGGCATTTTTAAAAGCTCTCCTTTCCCCTTTCAGTCCTTCATTTGCAGATGACGCAGACTTAAAAAAAAACTATCTGTCTATCCTAAATGTTTTTACAGTGCTCCTCGGTTATATTCTCAGGATGGTTTCATGCAGTGCTGTTCGCATAAACGAGCAATTTTATGCACACATAAATAAAGTGGGATGACCCAGATTGGGATTTCAGTTACAGGGCCTTTATTCCTCCCCCTCCAACTGCAGTCCCAGTCTGGATTAGGCCCTTTAACATCAAAACAATTTTTCCTTCCACTGCAAAACACAGCTGTGGAGGATATAGAACAGGCATAGGCAAACTCGGGACTAAACTGCATCTGGCGCAATGGAATAGTGTGATGGAAACCAGAGCACACAGAAACGCCCTTTACTTTCCCGCTGCAGCGGTACCTATTTATCTACTTGCACTGGTGTGCTTTCGAACTGCTAGGTTGGCAGGAGCTGGGACAGAGCAACAGGATCTCACCTCGCTGCGGGAATTTGAACCACAGGCCTTCTGATTGGCAAGCCCAAGAGGCTCAGTGGTTTAGAGCACAGCGCCATCCGCATCCCTTATGACTAGTAACCGTGACTAGTAGCCACTGGTCGCCTTAAACTCCATGAATGTGCCTAAACATCATTTAAAACCATCCAAAACTGCCTCATGAGAGAGTGAGTTCCTTAGTTTAACTATGCACTGCAAGAAAAAGTACTTTCTTTCATCTGCCCCTGAACCTTCCAGGTTTCTAACATTTCTGAAGTTCACCAGTCTGGACTTTGTGGTCTTATGGAGATCTTCCTCTTTAGATGGGGACAGCACTTCCTTCAAAACGTGGAAAGCCACCCATTTGTGTTTGTGGGTCCCTCCTGCTTCTCCTGTTGTGTGGGGCCCTGCGCTCCTGCCCCCAGAATCCTGCCCCAACAGCAGCTCCATTTCTCCCCACAGGGAGACTGTCCGCATTACCTTTTTCTCTCCTTTGGAGATGGTATGGATACCTTCAAACTGGTCTCCAAGTGAACTGGGGACGTGGACAAAGTGAAGGCCCTGAGGCTCGATGATGCGAACGTCCACCTGTGGTCACACAGCGCAGAGGAGTTTAGAAGCAACAAATAGAAACAGTGAAATAACAGGAACATCTCTAGAAAAATGCGGTGCATCTTTCCAAAGCATTCCAGGAAGAATCTCCAATTTAGGATGGCTTCAAAATTACGCTGCGTTTTGATGCATCTTAATATATTCTGATCATTGGGCATGATTTATATTTGTGTTTTGTTTTGTGTACATTGTTCAGAGATGCTTATTTGCGGCACTTAAAATGTGGAATTGCAATTAGTTTTTTAAAAATTTTATTTCATAAAATTAGTAGTAGCAGCGGCACAAGCGCTCCTTTGGTTCGAACACGGAATTCGTGTTGTATTACACAGATTCCTTTTGGTTGAGAGATTTCTGATGAAATATGATAGCAAATTAAATTAACTGCTGTATTTTTTGCTCTATAAGACTCACTTTTTCCCTCCTAAAAAGGGGAAATGTGTGTGCATCTTATGGAGGGAATGCAGGCTGCACAGCTATCCCAGAAGCCAGAACGGCAAGAGGGATTGCTGCTTTCACTGCGCAGCAATCCCTCTTGCCATTCTGGCTTCTGAGATTCAGAATATTTTTTTTCTTGTTTTCCTCCTCCAAAAACTAGGTGCGTCTTGTGGTCTGGTGCGTCTTATAGAGCAAAAAATACGGTAAGTCTTTAAAGTGGTGCTCCAAACCCACAATTCCAGCCCTGTGTTTTTGCTTTACCTCCAGTTGTTTGGCCAGCCTGCCCGGCTGAAGGGGGATAACATGCTCGTACGTCGATAGCTTTCTCCGAATTGGCTCTTGGTAATGGATTTCAAACTGGACTTTGGTTCCTCCTGGCACGTTGAGTTCAGCTTTGAAGTTCTCCATGTCCAGGGTGTTGCTCCTGAATTCAGTCATCAATAAACACAGGGGAGGAGAAACACCCTAGCCCTTAACATGCCACCGAAATGCCAGCAGTAGATTGAGACAGGGGCAGGTAGAGGACCTCAAACATCTCATAATAATCTCTGCACTTTAAAATATTTTCCATTCAGTTCATCAGAAAACAAATTTTCCACAAAACCATTTTATTTTATTTGATAACCAATTTAACCTTTTCTGTTAATCATGTATGTTGCACCAGGCTTGGGAAAGCTTCCAGGGATCTCAAGATCATCTAGATAAGTGTTCGTTGTCGGAGTTCCCCAGAAGTGGACTACAACTCCCATCATCCCCAGCTGATTTGATGGACTACAATTCCCATCATCCTCAGCTGATTGGGTGGACTACAACTCCCATCATCATCAACCGATTGGGTGGACTACAACTCCCATCATTCCCAGCTGATTGGGTAGACTACAACTCCCATCATTCCCAGCTGATTGGGTAGACTACAACTCCCATCATCCCCAGCTGATTTCGCCAACAATCAAGGGGATGATGGAAGTTGTGGTCCAACAGCATCTAAGGACTCAAGGTAACACTGATACACAGGATGAGTCATCATGTGCCAGAAAATCATTAAAAGGTGGGTGAAGCCAGGACAGGCTTTTGGAGGACTGGTTCACCAGTCCCCTGACAAGTCAACACCTTGTACTTCTGCCATATTAAAAATAAGCCTATATGAACCAGGAATCAATGAGCTGGTTCTTTGTCATCCTTCTGGCATTCAAATATAAGGACTGCCTATGTGGATCAGGCCAATATTGGCCAGAATTCTGTTTCCAATGGTGGTCAGCCAGTCGCCCCTAGAAATCTCTAAAACAGTTCATAATAGCGGTAGTTCTTTGAACAAGAAGGCTGCAGAACTAAATATCGCTCTGGCAGTGAACTCGGGAGGTTTGCAGGACTACAAGACATGTTTTTAAAAGCCCTAAGGGGCAACACCCCCCCAAAAAAACCTGAGCATTGTAGCCATGGGAAGGGGGCATGGAATGGAGTATCCTGGAATAGGGAATGCCTGGCTGGCAGGCAGTCTGCACACCTGTTCAAAGGTGAGGATAAACCGGTAGTTATTTGTTGCAGGCTTAGCTTGCCATGTCTAATGCTCACTGGGGCACCTATTGCCCATTAAGGTGACCAACACTTTTTATTCAAAAGCCATTTCTGCAGATGGTTCACTATGGCATTCCACAGAAATACGTTCTATAAGGCATTGATCGGCAACAGATTCCCCACTCCCCACTCCCCCCACTCTCCCAGAAGTATTGGGAGAGCTAAGCCTTTCTACCAATCTCTCCATCCATTTAAAATGGGCCTTTGGATTTTGGAGACTGAGGCCCTCAAGGAGAGAATTCATCCTTTTTAATTTTATTCATTTGATTCCCACATTTTTTCCAAGGACCTCAAGGTCCCTCTTCCCCATTTCACCCTCAAAACAACAACCCTGTGAGGTAGGGTTGGCCAACAGACACTGACTGGCCCAAGGTCACCAGGTGAACTTCATGGCAAAGCGGTGATTCGAACCCTGCTCCTAGTCCATCACTCTAGGTAGGTAGGTAGGTAGGTAGGTAGGTAGGTAGGTAGATAGATAGATAGATAGATAGATAGATAGATAGATAGATAGATATGAAGTCAGGTTCATACCTCAATATTCCTGCAGCTTTGCCTTTCGCTCTCGCTTGGGCATATTGACTTCTGGCTGCAGATTTCTCCTTCACGGAACTAGTGAATGTGATGCCGTTGACATTCCTGAGGGGCAGAAAGCCAGTCACAAATCTTATCAACAACTGCAAAATACTTGGAAGGAGGAGAGGGGAATTTTCTTGTTCTTTCTACTTTTTCTTTTTAGAAATATATATGTATATATATCCAAAAATGATATCACCACACACACAAAATTTCATCCATGCGTCCCTCAGCCTCCTGGAATGATAAGCTAAGCATGACAAAAATCCCATGAAAATTTTTCTGACAATAATTTGACAGTTCTCAAAGGTGATTTCTTTTCTCGTTGGTTGACGGGGAATGGCACTGGAGGTGTGAGGAATGCAGGGGAATTCTTTTGTCACTGCAGCACGAGAAATACCTCTAAAGAACGATTGTGATCTGAAAGGAGAATAGTGGTGGTTCCCTCAGGTCCCAGGATGTGGAATAATGTGCCATCGGAATTTTTTTTGAAATAAATGTGCTTCTGGGAGGGGGGTGGGAATGGGTTTGTTTTGTTCTTGTTTTTATTATGTATTTTGTATTTTGTATTTTTTTATCCTGAGATATTTGGATGAAGGGCAGTACGTATACAAATAAATTAATAAAATTAAAAAGTGGTGTCTGTTTTTCTGCAGGAACCTCTAGTTCATGCCTGGTTCAAGGTTTTTTTTAAAGTAGTTTTTTATTTTATTTTTATAGGTGCTGGAAGCCGCCCAGAGTGGTGGGGTATTAATAATAATAATAATAATAATAATAATAATAATAATAATAATAATAATAATGTCATACCTCAGCTCCCAAATGCCTTGGGAGTCAAACATTTCGGCTCCCAAACGATCAAAAACCAGAAGTAAGTGTTCCAGTTTTCGAACATTCTTTTGGAAGCCGAACGTCTGATGGGGCTTCCGCGGCTTCCAGTTAGCTGAAGGAGCTTCCTGCAGCCAATCAGAAGCCACGCTTTGGAAGTCGAATGTTTCAGAAGTCGAAGGGACTTCCAGAACAGATTCTGTTCGACTTCTGAGGTACGACTGTACCCCCCTCAAGTCTCCCCACTCCTGCTATAGACAGTCAGCTGCACGTATACCAACTGGTGGAACCAGGCCAGCTCTTACTTACATGGTAAAGTTGTGAATGAAAGCCCCTTTGGGGATCTGAACATCGAAGACCAGGTTCTGTGGGTGCCTGGCTCGGTTTTCCACTTTGGTCCGCACCATCGTGTTGGCCAGTCGAGATGTGATGGTGGACTGGACCTTGTAGCTATGGAGGATTATGTTGTCATCGCCCGCCACCTGGAGGAATCAACAGATTTGGACAGGAGTCAGAGAAGGGACAGGTGTAACTCCAAATACAGTGGTACCTCGGTTTACAACTTCATCCGTTCTGGAAGTCCGTTCTTAAACCGAAACCGTTCTTAAACTGAGGCACACTTTCCCTAATGAGGCCTCCTGTCACCGGTGCCCTTTCACCATTCGGATTCCGTTCTTAGACCGAGGTAAAGTTTGCAAACCAGAACGCTACTTCCAGTTTTACGGAGTTCGTAAACCGAATAGTTCGTAAACAGGACTGTTCTTCAACCGAGGTACCACTGTACGCATATCCCTAGAACTTTCCTCAAGGGATGCTTTGATTCTCTCATTGTTGAGCAACTGGATCCCTTGCGCTTGGTGGCGTACAGAGCAAACATGCTGCACGGTCCCTTAGTCAGAGGATTCTTGGTCTATGTTGGACAACCCAGACAGAAGTGAGCAAGAACCAAAGGCATCATAGAAAAAAAGGCAAATTGAAGCTATGAGGAATGACAGTGCCGGATTTACGTATAAGCTAAACAAGCTATAGCTTAGGGCCCCACTCTCTTGAGGCCCCCAGAAAAGTTAAAGAAAAAAAAACCCTGGATGTACATTTCCAAAATAAAAAACAAATTACTTTGATAAAATACATATTTTGTTATGTGCAAATGGCTTTAGATACCTATTAGGTCCATAAAGGGACATGGCTGGTGCTGTGGTCTAAACCACTGAGCCTCTTGGGCTTGCCAATTGGAAGGTTGGCGGTTTGAATCCCCGCGACTGGCTGAGCTCCCGTTGCTCAGTCCCTGCTCCTGCCAACCTAGCAGTTCGAAAGCACGTCAAAGTGCAAGTAGGTAAATAGGTACCGCTCCGGTGGGAAAGTAAATGGTGTTTCCGTGCACTGCTCTGGTTCGCCAGAAGCGGCTTAGTCATGCTGGCCACATGACCCGGAAGCTGTACACTCAGCCAATAAAACGAGATGAGCGTCGCAACTCCAGAGTCGGTAACGAGTGGACCTAATGGTCAGGGGTCCTTTTACCTTTACCTTTTAGGTCCATAAATGACCATATAGCATATATTCAACACAAAAAAACAGTGACAATTTGTTGTTGACAAAGGACAGCTGGACATATAAAGGGCCCCATTACCTTCAGCAGCTTAGGGCCTCATCAAACCTAAATCCGGCCCTGGGGAATGGTCAGCTCAGCTTATTATCTCTAGGGTGGGGAGATTCGGGGAAGGTTTGCCAAGTGATGCACTTGTTTTGAGAAGCCTTTCCTGAATCAGTCCAGCCTAGAGATCATCAGCTGAGCTGACCGTGCCCCTATATTCACTGAGGATCTTGAGAAGGCGGTAAGGAAGCCATGGCATGTTGCTGGACTTCAGCTGCCACCAGCCCCAGCAATGAGTGATCATGAGAAGTTTTTTGAAAGTAGAGATGGATCTGCCGTCAGAGGGGTCCCGAAATGAGGACTAGCGACATGAAAAGGCGCTGAAAGCCAAACTGAGCCATTGCCACCCCAGATGCCTACTTATTCAAGAGACATAATCATCTAAACCTCTAAGCTGTTTACAGAAAATATAGAACGTACGTTACAATTACGGGTGAAATCAGATGGTAGAAATCAACAGCCCACAAGTTAACCTACAGTTTTGCAAGATATAAATAAAATCAGTGGTCTTATAAACATACGTGACAATATAAAATCGCACAACAGATTGCATATTAAAATAAAATGGCCTATAAAAATATATTGATTGCAGGCTAATAACGAAAGACTGTAATATCTTGTAATTATGTTTTGGAAAGGAAAACACAAGTGGCTTATGACGTGCTCCCCCCCAGGTGAGGCGCTTTGTCAATCTGCATTCCAGCCTCCTGGGACAATATTGTGCAACTGTTTCCAAACCCCAGCTGGTTAATATCTTGGTACCTAGATCAAGGGGTTGGGTGGGGGGGCATCTGAACAAACAGTGGGATTGATCTCCTGCTAATGGTTAACTGGGCTTAGGGTGGGGGCAGGAAATTATAGAAGAGAAAGAGGAAAAATCAATAGGCAGGCTCACCAATTCTCCTGAGTCGTCATCACCAGATGTGCTTCTCTGGGGAGTGTGTGTGGGGGAGAGAGAGTTGAATGAAATGAGAACCAAGACTTAGACTTCATACTTGTATAAATACAGTGCCAGATTTATGTATAAGCTAAACAAGCTATAGCTTAGGGCCCCACTCTCTTGGGGGCCCCCCAAAAATTTTAAAGGGAAACAAACTGTATGTACATTTCCAAAATATAAGATAAAAACAAATAAAATAAAACCTACCTAACAGCAACCGTGTTTTGTGTTGTGTAGGCTCCTATGATGTAAGTCAGGCTTCCTCAGCCATGGCCCTCCAGATGTTTTTGGCCTACAACTCCCATGATCCCTAGCTAGCAGGACCAGTGGTCAGGGATGATGGGAATTGTAGTCTCAAAACATCTGGAGGGCCGAGTTTGAGGAAGCCTGATGTAAGTAATGGGCCCCGCCTGCTAGCTTGCTCCTTAAAAAATCACTGGTTTGCTATTATTATTTCACATTATAGCAAGTTTCTAGAGACTAGGTTATGAGTCTTTGTAAATTGTGTTTCTAAAGAAACTTTTGTTATTGCCGAATGCCAATGTGTTTGCATTATTAAGTTTGTTATGGATAAAAAATCATTTTAAGTTAGAGCTTAATAATTATTTCACTATTAATATACCGGTACTTCTTCTTAATTGTATTTCACTGTTAATATACTTCTTCTTAATTGTATTTCAGTTCAACAATTACTTTGATAAAATACATATTTTGTTATGTGCAAATGGCTTTAGATACCTATTACGTCCATAAATTACCATATAGCATATATTCAACACAAAAAACAGCGACAATTCGTTGTTGACAAAGGACAGCCCCATTACCTTCATCAGCTTAGGGCGAAATCAAACCTAAATCCGGCCCCGTATAAATACCTTGGGTTAAAAGTGGTTGAATGACTAGTAACATACACAGCTGCCTTATACCAGGGCCCACCTAGCCCAGTAATACAGTGGTTTACACTGTCTCGAAAGCATGTCAAAGTGCAAGTAGATAAATAGATACCGCTCCGGCGGGAAGGTAAATGGCATTTCCGTGCGCTGCTCTGGTTCGCCAGAAGCGGCTTAGTCCTGCTGGCCACATGACCCGGAAGCTGTATGCCGGCTCCCTCGGCCAATAAAGCAAGATGAGCGCCGCAACCCCAGAGTCGGCCACGACTGGACCTAATGGTCAGGGGTCCCTTTACCTTTACCTTTACACTGGTCTACACTGATCGGCAGAAGTTCAGAGTCTCAGGCAGAGGAAGGTCTATCATCTAGCTGATCCTTTTATAACTGGAATTGACTCAGAGCCCTCCAACACACAAAGCTTGTGTGAATGTAAGAACCTAAAGAACATCAGAAGACACGCAAGGTCCATCATCCTGTTCTCACACTAGCCAGTTAGATGCCTCTAGGAAGCCCCAAAAGTAGGTCAGAAAAACGTTTTATTGTGCTTTTAATTTTCTGTTGGGAGTTGATTCTCCAGAGTGGCTGGGGAAGCCCAGCCAGATGGGTGGGGTATAAAATAATAATAATAATAATAATAATAATAATAATAATAATAATACCCGTCCAACTTGCATCTGGCATTGAGAAACAGATAACCTGCAGCACTGGAGGTGGCAAACTTGATTCATTTATGCGTGTTTGGTGGGAAAGCCCTTACGCTGAAAACTTTTGGGATAGAGTATTCTCCACTCTACCTGCAATTACAGGCCAACCCATTTCTCCAAATCCTGCCTTAGCCCAACTGTCTTTGGACATAGACTTAGGCTCCAGCCTGCGCCACAGCAAACTAGCTGGCTTCTAACTGACCGCAGAGGGGATGCGGGTGGTGCTGTGGGTTAAACCACAGAGCCTAGGACTTGCTGATCAGAAGGTTGGTGGTTCGAATCCCCGCGAGGGGTGATTTCCCGTTGCTCAGTCCCTGCTCCTGCCAACCTAGCAATTTGAAAGCACATCAAAGTGCAAGTAGATCGATAAGTACCACACCGGCGGGAGGGTAAACGGTGTTTCCGTGCGCTGCTCTGGTTTGCCAGAAGCAGCTTAGTCATGCTGGCCACATGACCCGGAAGCTGTACGCCGGCTCCCTCGGCCAATAAAGCGAGATGAGCGCCGCAACCCCAGAATCATTCACAACTGGACATAATGGTCAGGGGTCCCTTTACCTTTACCTTTACACTGGTCTACACTGATCGGCAGAAGTTCAGAGTCTCAGGCAGAGGAAGGTCTATCATCTAGCTGATCCTTTTATAACTGGAATTGACTCAGAGCCCTCCAACACACAAAGCTTGTGTGAATGTAAGAACCTAAAGAACATCAGAAGACACGCAAGGTCCATCATCCTGTTCTCACACTAGCCAGTTAGATGCCTCTAGGAAGCCCCAAAAGTAGGTCAGAAAAACGTTTTATTGTGCTTTTAATTTTCTGTTGGGAGTTGATTCTCCAGAGTGGCTGGGGAAGCCCAGCCAGATGGGTGGGGTATAAAATAATAATAATAATAATAATAATAATAATAATAATAATAATACCCGTCCAACTTGCATCTGGCATTGAGAAACAGATAACCTGCAGCACTGGAGGTGGCAAACTTGATTCATTTATGCGTGTTTGGTGGGAAAGCCCTTACGCTGAAAACTTTTGGGATAGAGTATTCTCCACTCTACCTGCAATTACAGGCCAACCCATTTCTCCAAATCCTGCCTTAGCCCAACTGTCTTTGGACATAGACTTAGGCTCCAGCCTGCGCCACAGCAAACTAGCTGGCTTCTAACTGACCGCAGAGGGGATGCGGGTGGTGCTGTGGGTTAAACCACAGAGCCTAGGACTTGCTGATCAGAAGGTTGGTGGTTCGAATCCCCGCGAGGGGTGATTTCCCGTTGCTCAGTCCCTGCTCCTGCCAACCTAGCAATTTGAAAGCACATCAAAGTGCAAGTAGATCGATAAGTACCACACCGGCGGGAGGGTAAACGGTGTTTCCGTGCGCTGCTCTGGTTTGCCAGAAGCAGCTTAGTCATGCTGGCCACATGACCCGGAAGCTGTACGCCGGCTCCCTCGGCCAATAAAGCGAGATGAGCGCCGCAACCCCAGAATCATTCACAACTGGACATAATGGTCAGGGGTCCCTTTACCTTTAACTGACCGCAGCACAATTAGCTCAGCAACGGAAGAACCAGATTGAAATCCCCCTGAATATATGGGAAAATAATATCTGGGATATAGCAATGTCTGTGTCTGAGTGTCTCACCAGACACAGGAAGGCAATTAAAGGCCTAATGAATAGAGACACCTTTCAAGAAACACGGACCCCTTTCTTTAACTATGTTAATGACAGAAATCTCAAGACTTTCTTATACCAAAACGTTCAATATTCTCAGTGGAGGGGTTACGTTGAGTAATATGTTTGAATGCTGAATGTGTATGTCTAGAGACAATGGATAAAACAAACATCATTAGATGTACTGCTGGATAAGTGTTTAATGGTTCTTGCATTTGGATTTGTTTAAAAACCAAGTAAAAAAATATTTGTTAAAAAAACAAACCACTGGAGGGAGTGCAACATTCCAAGAGCAGATCACCTCACAGGATTTAAGTAATAATTATATTATAATAATTTATTATTTATACCCCGCTCAGCTGGCTGAGTTTCCCCAGCCTCTCTGGGGAATCGGCTCCCAACAGAAAATTAAAAGCACAATAAAACATCAAACATTAAAAACTGCCTTCAGATGTCTTCTAAGATAAATTCTTTGCTTGGCAAGGAATCTATTCTGTTTTTCTTTTCCTCCTCATTACACTTCTTTCCCTTCTGTGCTTTGTAAAATAAGTGAGCAACTTGTACCTGGTATCTGCCATGGTGCAGAGCGGATCTCGCAGAGAACCCATCAATCTTCGCATCAACCAGATCCTAGAAAAAAACCCAATGCCAAGATCAGGGGAGCAAGGTGTGTGTTCAGTTCAAGACACACCAATGGTGAACTTTCCACCCGAAAGCGAATGAAGATGGTCAAGCAACTGAGGCAGCAAGCAACCCAAGATGACTAGACAACAGCAATTCGCTTTGTGCAGGATGTACAATTGATGTGCGTTTGTTACTCCCGTTGCGTACTGATCTGCGAAACGTTATGCCTAGCTGCACTGTCAAGAATCAGAGTGTTGTTCTGGGATTCGGGATGGAGGAGACATTTGGTTCGGCGCACAGTTAAATCTATCAAATCTGCGCTTTCCAAAATGATATGCAAACCGAAACACATCTAAAACTCCAAAATTTGCACGTATCCGAATTTTGTGATGGTGCCAAAACTTTACAAGTTGGCTATTAAGGAGAGAATATACCCTCGCCAAGAAAAGACAGATGCAGAAGCACAAATCCCCATCCGATTGAGGCTCCATTTAAAGCCTTGTTAAACCACTTTAGCAGCCATGGCTTCCTGCAAGGAATCCTGGGAGTTGTAGTTCATTCAGGGTGCTGAGAACTAATGGGAGACTCCTATGCAGAGACATCACCTTGCCAACAAAGGCCCATAATTGTTAATACTGCATAATTAATTAATACTGCATAATTAAGATTATTGCATGTAACAGAAAGGGCATGATCATGAAGGAACTTTGCACATCTGCATTTGCCTCTACACTACTTGTTTCAAGGGCCAGTTGGGGGGCTGTACTTAGACCCTGTACTAGACATCATCTTAAAAAGCAGAGACATCACCTTGCCAACAAAGGTCCGTATAGTTAAAGCTATGGTTTCCCCAGTGTAGTGATGTATGGAAGTGAGAGCTGGACCATAAAGAAGGCTGATCGCCGAAGAATGGATGCTTTTGAATTATGGTGCTGGAGGAGACTCTTGAGAGTCCCATGGACTGCAAGAAGATCAAACCTCTCCATTCTGAAGGAAATGAGCCCTGAGTGCTCACTGGAAGGACAGATCCTGAAGCTGAGGCTCCAATACTTTGGCCACCTCATGAGAAGAGAAGACTCCCTGGAAAAGACCCTGATGTTGGGAAAGATGGAGGGCACAAGGAGAAGGGGACGACAGAGGACGAGATGGTTGGACAGTGTTCTCGAAGCTACCAGCATGAGTTTGACCAAACTGTGGGAGGCAGTGGAAGACAGGAGTGCCTGGCGTGCTCTGGTCCATGGGGTCACAAAGAGTCGGACACGACTAAACAACAACAGCAATTTCCTTCACAGACCTATAATTCCCAAGCTCCCTGGGAAGATAGATGGATTTATCAAGCACTCTGAGAACTGTTGTAGGGTGATCTCTGGCTAATCATTACTTTTCGGCCTTGACTAACTCACAGGGCTGTTGAGAGGAGGACCCTATATTCCGTTTTGAGGTCTTTTGAGAATGGGTCAGATAATAATAACAACCCACTCAGTGTTAATATTACTAGCAGAAGCCTTTTCCATCCCACTCTTCTGCTGGAAAAGAGACTTGACCAAAGAGACATGAGGAAAAGGGAAGGAGAGAGGAGGAGGTAAAAAGCAAACTCAGGTATATGTATAGAATCACACTGCCAGCTGGTTAAATTGGTTCCATCTTACTTAAAGCAACTGTGCTGATTAAGTCAGCAGAGTCCTGTTCCTATTAGCTTGGGAATGAGCCCCAATGAACTCAGCAAGGCTTACTTCTGTGTAGACCTGTAAGAGGCTTGTGCCGTAAAGTTCGTAAGAAAGAAAGAGCAGAGGGAGAAATGAAGGCAACCTGTTCCTTGTTTTCCTCCGTAGATTTAGAATGTTAAGGCCCAGGACGGAAATGGACGCTTACCTCTGGGTTTTCTTCAATGATTAAATCAAAGCCCCTTATTTCCAAAGCAAACAGCAAAACGAAGAAATAAGCGAGAGGCTTCATTTTGTTGCTTTCCTGAGAACGGCAAGCATAAAGGCTGGGTGGAGGGTGTCTCTGCTCTGCCGAACCAAGTTCAAGGAGGAGTTAAAAACAGGCTCTCTAGTATTTTGAAGGCTCTTTAGAAATGCTAACTTTGGTCGGACTCGGGCAAATATTTGCCCGGTAACGCAAGTGGGGGCACAGGTTAGGGGTTGTGCAAACAGCGGCTTCTCCATGCCCGCATCCTCTGATAATGGCTCCGCTTTGGATAGGCTCCGCTCCGCTTCTCTTTGTAGCTTTTGCCCTCTGCCTCTGGACTGAGTCACGTGCTATTATGGGAGAGCAGCCTGGCCGTGGCCCAGGATGGCGTGGAGAGGGAAGAACAAGAGGGGGGGGGGTGGAAACATGCTGCAAAGGAGAACACCAAAGAACAGGGGTGGCCTAGCTGGTAACATTCATGGAAGGATCTTTGCTTCTGGGTAGGCAAACTAAGGCGCGGATGGCGGATCCGGCCCAATCACCTTCTAAATCCGGCTCACGGACGGTCCAGGAATCAGCTTGTTTTCACATGAGAAGAATGTGTCCTTTTATTTGAAATGCACCTCTGGGTTATTTATGGGGCCTGCCTGGTGTTTTGACATGAGTAGAATGTGTGCCTTTATTTAAAATGCATCTCTGGGTTATTTGTGGGGCATAGGAATTCATTCATTCCCCCCCAAAAAATATAGTCCGGCCCCCCACAAGGTCTGAGGGACAGTGGACCGGCCCCTGCTGAAAACGTTTGCTGACCCCTGGTCTAGTTAATAGACATCAGTTGGACCTGCAACAGAATGTTGCAGCACAAGGGTGCTCCCCTGTGCAGGAACCCGGCCACGCCATTCATTTTTCCTCCCCTGCAGTAGATGGTCAACATTCAGTGGCCACTGAGCATGCTCAGTGGGGGAGTGGGAAGTCCAATTCAGACAGCCCCTAAGTGTCAAAAGCCCTCTTCCAGCTATTTGAAGGAACCAGAAATTACAGGTGCACCAGGGGCTGGTGGGGCCAAAGGCGGGGAATCGTAGAGTTGGAAGGGAATCTCAGCTACAGCATCCAGGACAGATGGCCACCCAACCTCTGCTTAAAAACCTTAGAGGAAGGAGAGTTCACCTCCTGAGGGAGTCCATCCCACTGTCAAACAGCTCTTACCCTCAGAACATTCTTCCTGTTCATTGGTCGGAATCTCCTTTCTTGTAACTTGAAGCCATTGGTTCACATCCTACCCTCCAGAGTAGGAGAAAACAAGCTTGCTCCATCTCCCACGTGTGTTGTTGTTGTTTAGTCATTTAGTCGTGTCTGACTCTTCGTGACCCCTGGACCAGAGCACGCCAGGCCCTCCTGTCTTCCACTGCCTCCCACAGTTTGGTCAAACTCATGCTGGTAGCTTCGAGAACACCGTCCAACCATCTCGTCCTCTGTTGTCCCCTTCTCCTTGTGCCCTCCATCTTTCTCAACATCAGGGTCTTTTCCAGGGAGTCTTCTCTTCTCATGAGGTGGCCAAAGTATTGGAGCCTCAGCTTCAGGATCTGTCCTTCCAGTGAGCACTCAGGGCTGATTTCCTTCAGAATGGAGAGGTTTGATCTTCTTGCAGTCCATGGGACTCTCAAGAGTCTCCTCCAGCACCAGAATTCAAAAGCATCCATTCTTCGGCGATCAGCCTTCTTTAAGGTCCAGCTCTCACTTGCACACATCACTACTGGGAAAACCATAGCTTTTAATATACGGACCTTTGTTGGCAAGGTGATGTCTCTGCTTTTTAAGATGCTGTCTAGGTTTGTCATTTCTTTTCTCCCAAGAATCTTCCATGTGAAGGCCCTTCAAATATTTGACGATGGCATTCATATCACCTCTTAGTCTTCTCTTCTCCAGGCTAAACATACCCAACTTCATCTGCTGTTCTCTCACAAGGCTTGGTTTCCAGAACTTTCATCATGGTGAATTTTTTTTTAATCACCTAAAAAGTGGAAGAAAACTCAATTATCAAAGGCAAATCTGTGTGAGCCCATGTACCAGGGATGGGGGAATCCTGTGGTTTGCCAGAGATTAGTGGACTCCAACTCCCATCAACTGCTGCCAGCATCAACAATAGCCGGGCATGATGGGAGTTGTGGTCTCTGGAGGGCCACAGGGTCCCTATCCTCTGCCTTGCAGGGCAGAAAACTCCCAAGGGAAAGTTAGCAAACCAAATGCTGTCAGACCAACTTATTTGCGTGCGATGGCAGTACTTACCCAGGGCACCACTAGGTGGCGGGATGTGCTCAGTTATAGTTCAAAGGCGGGGGAAACAATTTAGCTATGGCTTTCACATTTTGTACAGCGGTACCTCGGGTTACATATGCTTCAGGTTACAGACGCTTCAGGTTACAGACTCCACTAACCCAGAAATAGTACCTCGGGTTAAGAACTTTGCTTCAGGATGAGAACAGAAATTGTGCGGCAGAGGCAGCAGGAGGCCCCATTAGCCAAAGTGGTGCTTCAGGTTAAGAACAGTTTCAGGTTAAGAATGGACTTCCGGAACGAATTATGTACTTAACCCGAGGTACCACTATAGTTCTGTGGTTTAGTTGTTTAGTTGTTTAGTCGTGTCCGACTCTTTGTGACCCCCTGGACCAGAGCACGCCAGGCACTCCTGTCTTCCACTGCCTCCCGCAGTTTGGTCAAACTCATGTTGGTAGCTTCGAGAACACTGTCCAACCATCTCGTCCTCTGTCGTCCCCTTCTCCTTGTGCCCTCCATCTTTCCCAACATCAGGGTCTTTTCCAGGGAGTCTTCTCTTCTCATGAGGTGGCCAAAGTATTGGAGCCTCAGCTTCAGGATCTGTCCTTCCAGTGAGCACTCAGGGCTGATTTCCTTCAGAATGGATAGGTTTGCAGTCCATGGGACTCTCAAGAGTCTCCTCCTGCACCATAATTCAAAAGCATCCATTCTTCAGCGATCAGCCTTCTTTATGGTCCAGCTCTCACTTCCATACATCACTACTGGGAAAACCATAGCTTTAACTATACGGACCTTTGTCGACAAGGTGATGTCTCTGCTTTTTTGTACTTGTATTTGCAAATAAAGCAGTCTAGCTCCGGATTTTGTTCACTTTGATCCCAGTACACGGCATTCCCAGAACTTGCATAAACAAACAACACACTCCAACTCTAGAAGCCCCCACACATATGAACCCAGAAACCTCCCCTCTATGATCTTGGCTCCAGATTCCTGAGTAAGAAATAAATAAATCTGTCAATTTTTGTTTCTCTGCATTTGTCATTTTTCTGATCTCAAGTCCGGTTCTTCACATTTCCACATCAGTCTGTGAGTTTTTTTAGTTTTTTAAATAATAAATGTTCTCATGGCAATGCACTGGCTTTTTAAAATTATTATTACTACCTGTCCTTCCCTGTAAGCTCCCAGGGCAGGTCACACATTAAATAAAAACCATATTAAAAAGCATTTAAAACAACTTGTGATTTACAACCATAAAAGTAAGATGGGTCCTGTTAAGTTGTGGGCGAACATATCAGATGACACAGCGATTCTTCCAAAGCAGCTTTTTATTTGTAAGCTGGAACAGAACTGAACTGAGGAGCTCAGTCAGCCTGCATATATAGAGCTCCACTAGAATGCAACAGTAACCATTTTCTGTAACTAGCCAATCACTGAACGTCACTTTCGATCCTTCATTTGCATACAAACTATCCAATCACTGACCGTCACTTTCGATCCTTCATTTGCATAACTATCTACAGTACCCCGCTGCTGGCCCAGGGTGAGAACTTCAGTACATAACAGGTCCTAAAAACACATTTGTGTATGCAGTCTTGCCTTACATAGACATTTTTGCAAAGCGATTTCACCTAATATAATGCATTCTTTCTGGTCTGTTCACTAATAGATGCATTTTATACATACTTATGCACAACCGAGGATATACTTTGTGTTTTGTTCTTTACAAATTACTTGACTGGAGAACTGCGTTGCAAAATCTGAAGATGTGTGGTATTCAAAGGATGGCTCAATTTCGATTTACATTCCTTGTTGGCATCCACCTGTCTCGGGAGACAATGGAGGAGTGTGCCATTGTCAAACTTTTGGAAGGTTGCAGCACCTGTTGTGCCTGTAGAGACCGATATGGGAGAAACATGTTTTGTTGCAGCTGGGGCAGGCGAAGGCGTCCAGCTGTGCTGCTGCAGATGCACCAAGGCGTTTGTTCCAGTGTTCCTTCCTCCTGTGGTCGGAAAGTGTGAATTAGGTAGGTTCACCTTGAATGCAAACGGGATCAAATTCCTCTCCACTCCCGAGGAGACCTCCAGCTACTCTGCTCTCTCTGTGCCGTTGCAAACGTTGCAAGTACCGTATTTTTCGCCCTATAGAACGCACTTTTCCGCCTCCAAAAATGAAGGGGAAATGTGTGTGCGTCCTATGGGGCAAATGCAGGCTTTCGCTGAAGCCTGGAGAGCGAGAGGGGTAGGTGGGCACTGACCCCTCTCGCTCTCCAGGCTTCAGGAAGCTATCCGCAAGCCTTGGGAGCCCGAGGGAGTTCCCGCCGGGCTCCCAAGGCTTGCGGACAGCAGCCTGTTCTGGGGGCTGGGGTCGGGGGAAGCTCAGGCTTCCCCCGCCCCAGCCCCACGCTTGGAGGGAAAATAAGTTTTTTTTTCTTAATTCCCCCCCAAAAAAACTAGGTGCACCCTATGGGCCGGTGCGCCCTATAGGGTGAAAAATACGGTACTTTCAAGCACAGCTCATAGAACAGTTTTTTCTCCTGCACAAATTTGTTTTGAATTGGTGAATACTGCAGTCTTTTTTTTTTAAGTTATGGGGGGAATTACATTACAATACAAGCCATACAATAACCAATCAAACAACCCCCTCCCCCCCCAAAAAAAACAGGAGCAAGAAACTTCAGTAGCAAAACATGCCACCAATTGTAAAATCATTAGCTATCACATTTCATGCTCTTCATACTGATTTTTTTGCCACCTCTGACCGCTGTTAAGGACACAAGAACACTCCAGGTTGGGGGTTATTTGGTCAGTTGGCAATGGTGCTGATAGCAAGCTTCATGCAAGCCTGGGAATAAATTCACAAGAGGAATTCCGATTCGGTTTCCTGCAGTTGTTTCCCCTGCTGGTATGGAACTGGCTCCGAGGCAGAAATAACAGCTGGTTGCATGATTAGCCAGCATGTCAGGACAGAGTGTGTGGGTGTGTGTTCTTATTTGACCTCCGAGAGAGCTGGCAACCTTTTTCGGGCTGGCCTTGGCCCAGGACTGACCAGTTGCCGACAACTACTGTGGAAAGGCAGGAGATGGCACAAACAGCTCACTGTCACTTTGGAGTGGAAACATGTTCAGATGTTTAATTCTGGAGCGTGCAAGCCACTTTGCAGGGCGCACCTCTTGCGCCGAGCCCTGCAGACACGCCACACGGCCAAGCATGTACTCATTCATGTAACACACCTGTTTGTTTGGGCACAGTTTTGTTCCTTGGGAGCAGCCAAAGAGCAGAAACAAGCTCGCATCCGCATGTTCTCGTTTGTGAAGCGTGCAGTGCCAAACAAAGCAGCCACTCAAAAGCTGTTCTTGACTATCAAAAGGAGAGAGGGTGTTATGTACTGACTTGAATAGGATCCAAAATACAGCAGTCTGATTGGTCCTAGAATAATAGGATTCAGAATGCAGCAATTGGATTGGTCCTAGAACAATAGGATCCAGAATGCAGCAGCCTGATTGGTCCGCAGGAGCCACCCAATCCAACTCCAGGTGGAAGTGAATCCGCAACCTGATTGGCCTACAGGAGGATCCCAGAATTAGCCAATCACGTGGGGCCCATTGTGTAAATAATATATATAAAGCAGACATTTCAGGGGAACTTCCATTCCTCACTACTATGAGCTGAATAAAGAGCATGAAATCCACACTCGACTCTGAGTATATTTCAGAGGGAGATGAGAGGGAGAAGAGGAAAGGCTTTAGCTCTGAGTGGCAGATCACCTGTTTTGCATGCAGAAGGTCTGGGGTTCAAATCCTGGCAACTCTAGGCAGAACTAGGACAGACCCTGATCTAGAATCCTGGACAGCTTCTGCCAGTCAGTGAAGACGTTACTGAACTGGATGGACCAACGGTCTGACTTGGTATACATTATTATTATTATTATTATTATTATTATTATTATTATTATTTAGATTTATATGCCACCCTTTTGTCAAAAGATCTCAGGGCAGTTCACAAGATAAAAACACGAGATAAAGCACAGATAAAACAAACAACAAAACAAGAACCCTCCTCCCACAAACACATTTAAAAGGCTGTAAGAATATTAATCAGCCAAAGGCTTGGTTGAAAAAGAAGAGCATTCTACAAACAGGGGGCCACTGCAGAAAAGGCCCTTTCTCATGTGGGTACCCTCCAGACCTCATGTGAAGGAGGGACGTGAAGAAGGGCCTCAGATGATGAATGCAGAGCCTGGGTCGGTTTATAGGGTGGGGAAGAGGTTCTTGAAGGTCCTGAGTCGTTTAAGCCAGCTTTCTATGTTTCTAGGGGAACGTGAGAATTGGTTGTTGTTAAGTTGTGGGTGAACATATCAGACGACACAGCGATTCTTCAAACAGCTCTTGTTTATTCACAGACACAGAACAGAACTGAACTGAAGGGTTCAGCCAGCCTG
Organism: Podarcis raffonei; assembly: GCF_027172205.1. Lineage (NCBI taxonomy): Eukaryota > Metazoa > Chordata > Lepidosauria > Squamata > Lacertidae > Podarcis > Podarcis raffonei. The sequence goes on from NC_070611.1 coordinate 67,789,950, forward strand.
CTTATATAGAGCTCCACTACAACGCAACAGTAACAACTTTCTGTAACTATCCAATCACTGAACGTCACTTTCAATTCCTTATTTGCATATGTGGACCTGTGTGAAAACTATCTACAGTATCCCCCTGCTGGCCCAGGGTGAGAACTTCAGTACATAACAGTTGTCCTGATATACCAGTCCTCCTCTGAGCCGACAATGCAGAAAGCTTCCTTTCCTTCTGCCATGTTTGGTGGACGTGGAAGAAGAGAGAGTCTTGGACCTGCCGGGTTTCCCACAATTAATTCCTGCAGAAGGCTGCCTAGTTGTTTCCATGAAGATAGGTGGTGGGGCTCAGTTCTGCTGGAAGCTGTGGCCTGTAATCCCTGTGCGAAGTAAGCAATAACAGCACTCATCACATGCACCAAGTCACCACCTTAGCCTTACTTTGCATCACCCAGATCTTTCAGCCTGATGCTGGGAGCACAGATAAAGAGCCTTGGATGATCAGGCCAGCATCTTGGTCTTACAGGGCCCAACCAGATGTTTGAGGGAAGCCCAAAAGCAGGACATGAGCACATCTGGGACCAGGGATGAGAAAATCTGTCAATACCAGTTTCTCATTTTTTCCAAATTCAGCTTTCTGCACTTCCCCACCGGTTTTTTAAAAGCCACCATGAAAATTCACACAATGCCACACAAACATCTTTTTGAATTCCGCTTTGCACATCTTTGCAAGACAATGCACGTTCGTGTGCCATTGTAAACAATATAGCCATTTGTGTGTAGGCACTGTATATGCATTCCTGCGCACATTCCTTTGCATTGCAAAATTTGGAACAGCGTGGATTTTGGTGGGCAGCCTTGTTTTCAGCTCGTGCACTCTTTAGGAAAGTGCAGAACAGGTGGGTTCACCTTTAAATGCAAACTGAATCGAATCCCACCCCCTCCCTTTTCCCTATCTGGGACTGAGCTGAATATGAAAGAAATGAAACCCAGAATCTTGGCCGAAGCAAGCGGTGCTCCTGACGAACTAGACTTTATCAGGAAATCCAGCAAGATCAGCTTGTGTTTCCCTTTCTGGTAAATTAAACTTGAGCGAGGAAACCCCGGGCTTGGCGATAAACTCTGGCAGAGGGGCTGGGTCCCGGGGAGGAGAGTAGGGCGAGGCGAGCAGCCAAGCAGACTGCTGTCAGAATCTTTCCCCATCTCAGTGAGCTGTAGGCTGAAGCCGCAGCAAATATCTCCCCCCTTCCACAACTTTCCCATCATTTCCCACCCAGTTCCTCTAATTTTGGCTTGTGTTTTCCACCATGATCTGGCTGGTATGGCTTTGCTGTCGTCTCTCAGCCGTTTCTGCACAGCAAGATCCTGAACTCCTAGCCAGGGACCTAGAAGAAGCTGAGATTTTGGATTACGACCTCATTGACAATGTAAGATCTTTTAATAATAATAATAATGGTTTTATTATTGGTCTGGGTTTGTTGCCAGATTATAGGAGACTGTTAATGGGCAGGGAGCAGAATAACTGAGAAAGGGTGTGTGGAGCTCAGCTCTTTTGACTTGAGGAGGAATCCGACATAATTTAGCAAGCAAAGCTTTTCTCCTAGCCCAGTGGGTAAAAGTTCCTTGGTTTTCTTCCTGCGTGTCCAGCTGCTGTTAAAATAAAAGGGTGGGGTAGCTGAAAAAAACTGAAAAGTGGCAAGCTTAATTAAAGAAAAGACCTTCGCAATTGTCCCATATATGCAGAGTTGGCAAGTTTAGCCTCTAAAAGGGTTCCCTTATCATATAATAAGAGTTCTACGGGAAATGCAGCCAGCTGCTCCCATTTCTTGCAGCGCTTTATAATAATAATACAATAATAATTTATTATTTACGGTATACCTCGCCCATCTGGCTGGGTTTCCCCAGCCATGCTGGGCGGCTTCCAACAAAATATTAAAATACAATAGTTTATTAAACATTAAAAGCTTCCCTAAACAGGGCTGCCTTCAGATGTCTTCTAAAAGTCTGGTGGTGGTTGTTCTCTTTAACATCTGGTGGGAGGGCGTTCCACAGGGCGGGTGCCACTACTGAGAAGGCCCTCTGCCTGGTTCCCTGTAACTTTGCTTCTCACAGCGAGGGAACTGCCAGAAGGCCCTCAGCACTGGATCTCAGTGTCCGGGCTGAATGATGGGAGTGGAGACGCTCCTTCAGGTATACGGGACTGAGGCCATTTAGGGCTTTAAGGTTCAACACCAACACTTTGAATTGTGCTCGGAAACATACTGGGAGCCAATGTAGGTCTTTCAAGACCGGTGTTATATGGTCTCAGTGGCCGCTCCCAGTCACCAGTCTAGCTGCCACATTCTGGATTAGTTGTAGTTTCTGGGTCACCTTCAAAGGTAGCCCCACATAGAGCGCATTGCAGTAGTCCAAGCAAGAGATAACTAGAGCATGCACCACTCTGGCGAGACAGTCCATATGGCTCTTTCACAGAACCATAGAATTGTAGAGTTGGAAGGAATCCCCAAAGAATATCTAGTCGAACCCCCTACAATGCAGGAATCTCAGCTAAAGAAAACCCTAACTTTGGAGGGGTGATAGTCACACCTGGCAAATAAATAAACCAATATGCACACTTAAGGTGCAGGAGGACCCCATTCTTGAAGGCTGGATTTGACAGCCCTGCTTAAACATGCATGATGCCACCCCAGGTAGCTAAATAAAACCTCCCTTTTCATAGAATCATAGAATCATAGAATCATAGAGTTGGAAGAGACCACAAGGGCCATCGAGTCCAACCCCCTGCCAAGCAGGAAACACCATCAGAGCACTCCTGACATATGGTTGTCAAGCCTCTGCTTAAAGACCTCCAAAGAAGGAGACTCCACCACACTCCTTGGCAGCAAATTCCACTGTCGAACAGCTCTTTCTGTCAGGAAGTTCTTCCTAATGTTTAGGTGGAATCTTCTTTCTTGTAGTTTGGATCCATTGCTCCGTGTCCGCTTCTCTGGAGCAGCAGAAAACAACCTTTCTCCCTCCTCTATGTGACATCCTTTTATATATTTGAACATGGCTATCATATCACCCCTTAACCTCCTCTTCTCCAGGCTAAACATGCCCAGCTCCCTTAGCCGTTCCTCATAAGGCATCTGCAGTATACCTTGGTACTGAGGACAAACAACAGAGGACGTTCATCAGCCAGCTTGGATGCTTTCTGTAGCCCTCTCTGCTTGCTTAATATAGTTTCCTTGCCTCTCAGTTTTATTCTGGGCTAAAGGATAAATGAGATATGATGTATTATACTATGATTCATTTTGCCCTGCAACCCATCCTGATGATGGCTGTTTTGGAATTTCAATCAATCTGGCTTCAGCTGCGATCCTTTGCACACTTACTCGAGAGTAAGGCCCACTCATCCTGATGAGACTTTCTCCCAGGTAGACATAGGACTCTACTGTAAATAGACCTTTGGTCTGAGCTAGGAAGGCTGTCCTTCCCTTCCCAACTCTCTCAGAAGCCAAGGTCAGAATGCTCAAATATCCCTTCGTCCGTCTTGAGGTTGCACCTCGCCCCTTCGGACAATTTTGAGGTGCTATCTCTGGTATCCACAGGTTGTTTTCTCAGCTTCCATAGATTCTCTGTGTTTTGTTTGGGATCTCGTGCAAAGCGAGGGGTGTGTTGTCCTTTACACCGCAGGAACACCTAACTAAACAAGCCTGAGGAATTCACTAGGAAATCCTGGGTTGAAACGCAGGTGAGAGGCAAGCACACAGAACAAAAGGAAATAACAACTTTTACTGGGGGGGGGGGAATAAGTGATCTGGAGGTGAGATGCAGGTTCTCCAGAGGCTATTGGACACCAAGTCCCATCAGCCCCAGCCAGCAAAGGCAACAGGCAGGGGATGATGGGAGCTGGAATCCAATAGCATCTGGAGGGCCCACCTGCCGGTTGCCCACCACAGGTTTAACCCTTTCCACGCCCACTGCTTTCCCTTTGCAATTCTGCCACTGGCCACAGGGGCAGTTTTCAATATGTTTTACCTATGCATCTTTCGTGAGGGGGTGGGGGATGACTCCATTTGGGGGAACAGCTGAAAAGAGGGCTTGAACAGCAGCAGGCTGGGTAAAGGTTAAGCAAGCCTTATCCTCCCCCACCTGGCAGCTTAAGGCAGCCACTTAAAGGTAAAGGGACCCCTGACCATTAGGTCCATTCACAGATGACTCTGGGGTTGCGGCCACACCCCCCAGAATCCTTTACCGGACTACCCTTCAATATGTGGGGCAGGTGATGGCGCTTCCTCCCCTCTTCCATCTACAGAACTATACAAATGCCTAACCACCAATACCAAGAAAGATGTGACGATTTGCTACGAGGCAGGCGAAAACCAAGTGGCTGGTGCCAGTTGGCCAAGTGGAAAAAATTCCTACCAGGCCCCTTAACGGCGACCAACCAAGGTCCATAGTAAGGTCAAAGACGAAAAAACCTTTAAGGGCGGGAGGGTGGGAAAACCCAGAGCAGCTGGCAGGCGGGAAAAGAGGGAGATCCCCAGCCGCGCCTGCCTTAAATAGGGCAGGCCACGCCCCCAGAGCCAGCCGATTGGCTGGCCAGGGAGTGACGTGGCCGGGGATTCCTCCAATCGTGCGGGGGCTGGGTTCCAGCCGCCATGCGCATGGTGGGGCTGTGACACCCGCAATCCCACCTCCTCTGCAGGGCGGAAGTGGCTTTGGGGTACAGTTAATGTAACTAAAGTTGTTTATAGCGTATTCATCAAAGACGAGGAACCGAAACTATGGAACTCCCTTCCACAGTACGGAATCATAGCCACCAGCCTGGATGGCTTTAAAACAGGATTGGACAAAGTCGTGGAGGAAAGAGCTACCAATGTTCATTTGCCACGATGGCTCTGCCCTGCCTCCACAGTAGTGCTTCTGAATACCAGTTGCTGGAAACCACAGCAGACGAGAGGGGTCTTGTGTTTGAATCCCGCTTGCGGGCTTCCCACGGACATCCGGCTGGCTGCTGTGAGGAAAGGATGCTGGACTAAGATGGGCCATTGGCCTGATCCTGCAGACTCTCCTTATATTCTTATATCCCCACGTCCAGATGTTGGTGGACTCCAACTCCAATCGTGAAATATACTCGGAGTCGAGAGTGGATTTCATGCTCTTTATTCAGCTCATAGTGGTGAGGAGGAATGAAAGTCCCCTCAAAGTATCTGCTTTATATACATTATTTACACAATGGGCTGCACGTGATTGGCTAATTCCGGAATTCTCCTGTAGGCCAATCAGGTTGTGGATTCACTTCCACCTGGAGCCGGATTGGGTGGCTCCTGCAGACCAATCAGACTGCTGCATTTTGGATCCTATTGTTCTAGGACCAATCAGACTGCTGCATTTTGGATCCTATTGTTCTAGGACCAATCAGACTGCTGCATTTTGGATCCTATTCAACTCAGTACATAACACATCGTCTCCAGCCAGCCTGGTCAGTGGGGAGGGAGGATGAGAGTCAATTCCAGCCACATCTGAAAGGCTACAGGTCCATGTGGATTGCTTGAAATAGTTTTACAGAGCTCTGTTTCCTATTTGCAATATTTTGGAATCTGGGCCCAGGTTTCCCCAGCCTAGTCGAGGGGGCTTTACTCCCCCCGGTTCATTCTATATTTAAGTCAGAGAAGCCTTTCCAAATCCAGGGGATTTCGCTGCAATCAAAACGGGGTTCCAGAACTACAAATGAGAGAGCAGCTTATTTGCTAGCTGGGCGGGAGACATTGCAAAGGAATGACTTGGCTGTAGGATATATTAACGTCATTCACTTTTCCGCCCCGGGGCAGAAATAAACAAATGCCCACACTTGTTGCCAGGGGTTGTTGTGGTAGCGCTGGTTAACATCATCTGTTCCAGCGCGAGGTTTATAAAGCTGTCAGCCCGGCCCGCTGCTGTGCTCACATGCCCTTCCTGTGGGTTATTGCTTTGCAAGGACAGAAGTGCAATCTGCAAAACGGTCCGGCAATTGCGTTTTCTACACATCTGCTCTGCAGGTCTTGTTTCTTAGCAGGAAGTTCTACAGAAAGGGCCTCCGGCCAGCCAAATTGCTGACAGGTCTGCCCTCTGGGGTTTTTCATTGGAGAATTATTTTTTATTTATTAATAACGTTGTATTGCATGATGCATTTTTTGTATTTAAAAACACAGCTTTTTCTTCAAGAAGCTCATAGTGGGGCACGTGGTTCTCCGCGCTTATTAAATCTCCACAACAACCCTGTGAGGTAGGTTAGGATGAGAAACAGTGTCTGGCCCAAAGTCACCCAGCTGAGTTTCATTTCCGAGTAGAGATTTGAACCTGGGTCTCCCAAGTCGTATCCCAAAACTGTAACCACTACACAGCACTATCATGATAATTTGGCAAGTGTACATTTTCACACGCCAGATATCTGCTTCAAATTCTAGAAAACCTTTAGAACAAGGGTGTTCTGCTTCAGCCATGTGTGTGTGTGTGTGTGTGTGTGTGTGTGAATGCGGCCCCCCAGGCCACACTATATGGCCCTCAGAATCTTCCCTAGGCAACACCCATCTCTCTGGGCTACAGCCCCCGTCAGCACTTCTCCTATCTCTTCTCCAGTGCATTGGTCTCGTTGCAATTATTATTATAATTATAAATATATTTAGATTCCACCTTTCTTCCAAGTTGGCAGTTTACAACATTTAAAAACATCATCACAGAACACAGGACAATAAAAATAAACTAGCTAAAAACAGCAACGGCATGTGTTCCGGAGCTGAGAAAATATCTCTTTCTTGCCCAGACTGAGGATGGAGAGGTGAGTGTGACTTTTGCATGGCTGGGATGTAGCCTGCTGTACAAAGGTATCATGTTTGTTCTGTTATGTACTGAAGTTCTCACCCTGGGCCAGCAGGGGGATACTGTAGATAGTTTTCACTCAGGTCCACATATGCAAATAAGAAATTGGAAGTGATGTTCAGTGATTGGATAGTTACAGAAAGTTGTTACTGCTGCTTTGTAGTTGAGCTCTATATAAGCAGGTTGGCTGAACCCTTCAGCCCAGTTCTCTTCTGGCCTGTGAATAAACAAAGGCTGTTTGAAGAATCGCTGTATCGTCTGATATGTTCACCCACAACTTAACATGTTCCTTCCACTTTTGCCTCTGGTCACGACCACCCTTGGCATGCAGTCCTGGGAGGGCTGGTGTCAGGAGCAGGCCAGCAATATCTCACATATGCCAGTGAAGTTCTCTCTCTTTATTCAAAGAAACAACTCAGGAGTCCAGGCCTAGTGAGCGCAGCAACTCTTCTCCGCAGGTTCCTTCCAATCTGAGGCTCCTTTGTCTTGCCTGTCTTTGCTACGCTCTCTTCATACCTCTTTGGGTTCTGGGAGACCTGGCGGAAGGGAGCTGGTTGCTTCAGGAAGGGGAGACAGCCTGGCTTCCTGACCAGCCTGACTCATTTCTGCTTCTTGGCATCCCTCCTCTCCAACCTCTGCTTCTGCCTCTGATTCTGGGCTGCTCTCTGCCACAGACTCTTCCTGCTCACTAAGCCCTGTTGCCTCTTCAGCTTCCTTCTCCTCCCAGTCTGCTTCCTCTTCTCCTTCTGACCACACACTGTCGTCCCACCAGGCTCTGAGCTTTCTTCCCCTGGGGTTCCGCAGCTGGTGTCTCCCACCATTCCTATTCTTCCATCCAATCCATGACAGCTGACCATGAAGAAACATGGTCAGTGGAGGGTAGTCCATTAGGGCAAATGGGTCAGCGCCTCAACAGCCTCAGGCTGTCCTCACCTGCCAATCTTCTTTCTTACAACCAGTTCAGAAGGTAGCCTTGGCTGTTGGATTCCTCCTTGGTTTTCAGTGTTCCACTTGTAGAACACAGCAGGAATGCGGATGAGGACAAAGCTGGATCTAGTCGGCTTTGCCTGCCCTTGGCTCTGGCTCCCCCTACTGTTGAGCTCCCTTCCTTCCGCCCTACCAGTTCCAATAGGCACCAGCCACAAATGGAGGTAGCCCACACCCTCAATGAGTCAAATCGCTGGAAAGAAAATGAATGAAGGTGCCATACTTGGCACCAAAATCACTTCCAATCTGCGTCTGCAAGAGAAGGGTGGAAACAGATGCAGAGGAGGTCTAATAATAATAATAATAATAATAATAATAATAATAATAATAATAATAATATATTATTTATACCCCGCCCATCTGGCTGGGCTTCCCCAGCCACTCTGTGCAGCTTCCAAAATTACAGTAATGCATCAAACATTAAAAACTTCCCTAAACAGGGCTGCTTTCAGATGTCTTCTAAATGTCAGGTAGTTGTTGTTCTCTTTGACGTCTGGTAGGAGGGCATTCCACAGGGCAGGAGCCACTACTGAGAAGGCCCTCTGCCTGGTTCCATGTAACTTGGCTTCTCGCAGGGAGGGAACCGCCAGAAGGCCCTCAGAGCTGGACTTCAGTGTCCGGGCTGAATGATGGGGGTGGAGACGCTCCTTCAGATATACTGGACCGAGGCCGTTATGTGTTTTGACACTGGAGAATGCGTGACTTAGCTCTAGCATCTTGGCATTCCAGCCTCCATGTAAACAGTCATAAAAATCTCATTTCTGGGAGGCAAATCAGCAGATATAAATTGACAGCAAGGAAAATTGTAGGGTCGGTGGGAGGCAAAATATACCCTTACATTCCTGAAGTTCCTGTTCCTTTTCACCAGGGAAAGGGGGAAAGGGCTTACTGCTCACTTTTAAGAGGGGAATTCTGTAGAAACACTTTCCCTGAACACAATCCTTTCTTCCTTGCCAGAACATTGCATATAATATGCGAAATTCAGATTGCACCCTCGTCAGGAAGAACTTTATGACAGTAAGAGCTGTTCGACAGGGGAATGGACTCCCTCAGGAGGTGGTGGGTGTTGATATTTTCACCCCTCCCATTGACAGAATCTCCTGATCTTTTTGAGAAAAAGGGGTGGAAACCAACCAGTGTGGTGTAGTGGTTATGAGCAGTAGACTTGTAATCTGGTGAACTGGGTTCGCTTCCCCGCTCCTCCACATGCAGCTGCTGGGTGACCTTGGGCCAGTCACACTTCTCTGAAGTCTCTCAGCCCCACTCACCTCACAGAGTGTGTGTTGTGGGAGAGGAAGGGAAAGGAGAATGTTAGCCGCTTTGAGACTCCTTTGGGTAGTGATAAAGCGGGATATCAAATCCAAACTCTTCTTCTTCTACTCTTCTGCTCCTGCCTGACTGCCTGACTCTGTGTGTGGAGAGCGTCTTATCTATGTGGTGACTAGATGGCTGAGTGGGAGAAGTAACACTCATGCAAGCCAGCAGTTTGTTAGTTTGTACAGTGGTACCTCAGGTTAAGAACTTAATTCGTTCTGGAGGTCCATTCTTAACCTCAGTCTTGCCAATCAGAAGGCCGGCGGTTCGAATCCCCGCGACGGGGTGAGCTCCTGTTGCTCGGTCCCAGCTCCTGCCAACCTAGCAGTTTGAAAGCACGTTAAAGTGCAAGTAGATAAATAGGTACCGCTCCGGCGGGAAGGTAAACGGCATTTCCGTGTGCTGCTCTGGTTCACCAGAAGCGGCTTAGTCATGCTGGCCACATGACCCAGAAGCTGTACGCCAGCTCCCTCGGCCAATAAAGCGAGATGAGTGCCGCAACCCCAGAGTTGGCCATGACTGGACCTAATGGTCAGGGGTCCCTTTACCTTTACCTTTTTTATCTTCAGTAGCTTAGGGCCTCATCAAATCTAAATCCAGCCCTGGGCTGAAGGAGTCTCAAAGCGGCTAACGTTCTCCTTTCCCTTCCTCCCACACAACAAACACTCTGTGAGGTGAGTGGGGCTGAGAGACTTCAGAGAAGTGTGACTGGCCCAAGGTCACCCAGCACCTGCATGTGGAGAAGCGGGGAAGCAAACCCCGTTCCCCAGATTACAAGTCTATAGCTCTTAACCACTACACCACACTGGACAATTGTTATAGCTATTATTATTTATTAAATTTGTATACCGCCCTCCAGCCATAGATCTCCAGGACCTGGGTGACTAGGGTTCAAATCTGCACCTGGCCATGAAGCTCTCTGGGTGATCTTGGCCCAGTCACTCATTCTCTGCCACAACAGGGAGAGCCATATACCCCTTCCCCTTGAGCTCCTTCGAGAGAAAAAAGAGGGCTATAAGTGCAATAAATAAATAAATAAATATGAAAACATCTCAGAAACAACAGCTGTTCCAAGGGCAGCCCCATGTATAACAGATCCGTGGGGTCTTATCTGTATTTTACCAGAGCATGGATCGCAGTAGCACGGCTGTAACGTGACTTACAGAATTCTAAAAGGTTCCCTGCATAGCTGGCTGTGTGTGTGTGTGTGTGTGTGTGTGTGTGTGTGTGTGTGTGTGTGTACACTTTATGGGGATAGTTTGGCTTTGCGCCAAGGACCATGCATTCCTGAGCTGGACTGCTGCACGTTCCAGCATTCAAACCAGGACACAACCCGGCGATAACTTGGCAATACAATCACAATTCCATTTTCGCAGCTTTGTCCTGTGAATTTGTTTGCCTTTGAGCGCATGTGTGTGTGTATAAATATAAGGAGAACTTGACAGTTAAACAAGCAATTCCTCAGTACAAAACTGTCCATGACTGCAACCATTTATTTCTCAGTTAAAATGATTTCTTTCCTTCACCAGGGATTGCCAGTGTGCTATCCCTGACTCCTAGTGTTATAAGAGATGGAGAAAGACTTGCGATATTATGCTTTCTCCATGCTGTGCATAATTTGTGCAAACTTCCATTATGTTTCTTTTTACTCGCTTTCTCTCTAAACTAAAAATTCCGAAATGGGGCAACCATCCCTTGCAGAGAAGTGCAAGAAATCACCATTCCAATTGGTAGAACATGAGACTCTTAATCTTGGGAGACTCAGCTTCATTAGAAATATATTAAAAAGGTCCAGTAGCACCTTAGAGACCAACTAAGTTTGTTCTTGGTATAAGCTTTCGTGTGCATGCACACTTCTTCAGATACACTGAAACAGAAGTCACCAGACCCTTATATATAGTGAGGGGGTGGGGTGGGGTTTTTCTCAGGAGGGTAGTAGGAGATGGGTGATTGACTCAAAGGATATGGAAAATCTGCTGATGATGATGAAGAAGAAGAGTTTGGATTTGATATCCTGCCTTTCACTCCCCTTCAGGAGTCTCAAAGCGGCTAACATTCTCCTTTCCCTTCCTCCCCCACAACAAACACTCTGTGAGGTGAGTGGGGCTGAGAGACTTCAAAGAAGTGTGACTGGCCCAAGGTCACCCAGCAGCTGCATGTGGAGGAGCAGAGACGCGAACCCGGTTCCCCAGATTACGAGACTACCGCTCTTAACCACTACACCACACTGACCGTTAACGACTGCAATTAGTCCTACAGGAAAAATCAAGGGATAGTATGCAGATGACCAAAAATAGCTTTAGCATAAGGTAAAAGGACCCCTGACCATTACGTCCAGTCGCAAACGACTCTGGGGTTGTAGCGCTCATCTCGCTTTACTGGCCAAGGGAGCCGGTGTACAGCTTCCGGGTCATGTGGCCAGCGTGACTAAGCCGCTTCTGGCGAACCAGAGCACGGAATTGCCATTTACCTACCCGCCGGAGTGGTACCTATTTATCTACTTGCACTTTGACGTGCTTTCGAACTGCTAGGTTGGCAGGATTAGCATATGTAATGAGACAAAAATCCAATACAGTGGTACCTCTGGTTAAGTACTTAATTCGTTCCAGAGGTCCGTTCTTAACCTGAAACTGTTCTTAACCTGAAGCACCACTTTAGCTAATGGGGCCTCCTGCTGCCGCCGTGCCACCAGAGCACGATTTCTGTTCTCATCCTGAAGCAAAGTTCTTAACCTGAAGCACTATTTCTGGGTTAGCAGAGTCTGTAACCTGAAGCGTATGTAACCCGAGGTACCACTGTATCTCTATTCAGACCAGGTCTCTCCATAGTTTTCAGCATAGTGATAAGTTGTAACTCAGCAATTTCTCTTTCAAGTCTGTTTCTGAAATTCTTTTTAATTCTGAAATCAGCTTCGTTATGTTTGTGTTTCTAAAAAAAATACGTTATAACACTGTGACACCAGATGGCGCTGTGGAGTCCCATCTTTTGGTAACGTGATTTCCCATTAAGAGGTTTACAACACATTTTCCTGAAACCATTTTTTGTGTGTGTCTAGATCCAGCCAGAATTCTGGGTTCAAGTCCCATGTTGGCCAAAAAAATTCCTGCATTGCAGATGGTTAGACTAGATGACTCTTTTGGCCCCTTCCAACGCTGTGCTTCTCTCCATCTCAGATGGAGAGCTCTCTTTCTGCATGATACAGTGGTACCTCAGGTTAAGTACTTAATTCGTTCCGGAGGTCCGTACTTAACCTGAAACTGTTCTTAACCTGAAGCACCACTTTAGCTAATGGGGCCTGCTGCTGCACTGCCAGAGCACGATTTCTGTTCTCATCCTGAAGCAAAGTTCTTAACCTGAAGCACTATTTCTGGGTTAGCGGAGTCTGTAACCTGAAGCGTATGTAACCTGAGGTACCACTGTACTTCCTTGGTGTGATCTCTTTTTTGGCCACCTTGTTAACATTCTTGATTTCCTTGCAACAAATCTTTCTTCGGCACCTGCCACATTGTTTTTCCTGAAAAGGAATCCACGATGAATAACAGTGTCCCTACTTTTACAGGTTGCTCGAAGAGTCCCAAGGCATAACCGGTTTCTGCAGAGATTGGTAGGTTCACAGTACTTACTATTTCCCTACAAAAAGCTGTTGTCTTTGCAAGAAAAGAAAGGACGAGTTTGCAAGTTTGTTTGCTTGTTATGTTCCCAATATTTCTAGACTTCTTTCACCATAGAGGGTCACAAAACAGTTCACACAACAACCCATAGATCAACTCATCCATCAAAGTAATACGACGCTTAAAACAAACAAAAACTGCACGTGAAAACATAAAGCGCAACTTACTTAAGTCTCCTGCTGAAATGGAAAGGTCCTCATCAAGTATCTGAAGTTCAGCAGGGGGGCTTGTCTGATCTTGGCTGGGAGAGAGTTGCACAGAATTGGGGCCACAACAGCTCCTGGTAGAGATAAGCTGTACATCTAAACCATTGGGTGCACGTAACAGAGACTTCCTCCGAGGATCTCAGTGATTGAGTAGGGAGATGAAGTCCTCAAGGTGTCCTGGACTCATGTTGTTAAGACTTGCAGTTTAATACAAGATCCTTGAGCTTAGCTGGTAACCTGTGTGCAAGCTCTTAAGCCCCGGAGTTACGAGCCGGCAATATCCTGTGTTGCAACAGCAGAGATCATTCAGTTTGTAACTTAAAGGTTAATCCTGTTTAACACTAACAGCCAAGGGGGAAGATGGGTGGAGGTGTTGCTTAGCAACCAGGCAGCATGACATGAGGCACTCTGATTGGCTGTTTAGTCCAGAAGGAGTTTCCTTCTCTATGCATCTACACTAGGAATCCCAAACTCTGCCCTCCAGATGTTTTGGGACTACAATTCCCATCATCCCTGACCACTGATCCTGTTAGCTAGGGATGATGGGAGTTGTAGTCCCAAAACAACCGGAGGGCTGAGTTTGGGGATGCCTGATCTACACAATCATGTGGGGAGACACCTGTACTACACCTGAGGGTTTCAATATGTTTCGGGACTCCCACCAGCCCTTTCAGCATGGCCAGTGGAGCCAAGGGGGTTGTGTGATTTGTAGTCTTGCAAAACCTGGACCATCGCAGGTTCCCCATCCCTGGCTTACAATTAAGAAAACCTCAAAGCAGTTTAAAAAACCAAAAAAACTGGGGAGGGGAAGGAACATACATTACAAGCATTTGAAAAAGTGCAATTATCAGAAGAGGCACATTTGGAAATAATTACGAGCGATTATGCCACACCCACCAGGGGTAGCAGAACATAAGAGGAGAAAGTTGGATATCACCAGCAGCGTGGAAAACCAATTGCACTTCTTCTCGTAGCGTTTTGAACCACCCACCCGGAATCAATGATCTTGAGGAACGTGCCACGTCCTGGCTTCACCTCTCGTGAATGATTTGCAACTGCTAAGCGGAGCTCCCCGCCTTTCACAAACTTCCATTCACACCCAAGGAGAGTCCAACACTCCTTTGCCTATGGGCCTTTCATGCAGGGATTTGCTTGGCAGTCAGTTATGAATGAAAGCCGTTTGTACTCAAAGCTCAGAGAGCTGTAATGGATTGCTGGAGGTGCAGCGACACGTTGCAATACCGCTAAGGAATGGCTGCTCTCTTCCAACAGGAGACCAGGCCCCGGATGTCTGAATTCTCGGTGAGATCCACAATCATTTCTCGCTATGCATTTACGACCGTCTCCTGCACTTTGGTGAACAGTGGCTCGGAGCCTAGGGAGGGCCAGTTTGAGACGCAGATACCCATCACAGCCTTCATCTCCAATTTTACCATGTAGGTGAGAGGTTTTGCTGAGCTAGGTACTTGTGGCTAGGAATGAGGGGCTCAGTTTGCATTTAAAGACAAGCCTAACATATTTGCACTTTCTGAAATGGTAACACACACCCCCCAAAAACCCCCAGCACACCAAATTTCTGGAATTTGATCTCACAATAGAAAGTAGGGATACCTTTTCATATACAGTGGTACCTCTGTTTACGAACTTAATCCATTTCGGAAGTCCGTTCTCAAACCGAAACTGTTCTTAAACTAAGGCACATGTTCCCTAATGAGGCCTCCCGCTGCCCTTCCACCATTCAGATTCCGTTCTTAGACCGAGGTAAAGTTTGCAAACCGGGACACTATTTCCGGTTTTGCAGAGTTTGTAAACCGAAACATTCTTAAACAGGACTGTTCTTAAGCCAAGGTACCACTGTATATCGTGGTGAGATGTAGTGCATTCGGGTATTCCAGCATTTATATAAACCAGTTTCCCCCCAAGTTTTTTCCGGGCCATTGCCCTCTTGGTTCCATAAACTCATCCCTAGTGCCCCTATTGTTTAGTCGTTTAGTCATGTCCAACTCTTCGTGACCCCCTGGACCAGAGCACACCAGGCACTCCTGTCTTCCACTGCCTCTTGCAGTTTGGTCAAACTCATGTTAGTAGCTTCGAGAACACTATACAACCATCTCGTCCTCTGTCGTCCCCTTCTCCTTGTGCCCTCCATCTTTCCCAACATCAGGGTCTTTTCCAGGGAGTCTTCTCTTCTCACGAGGTGGCCAAAGTATTGGAGCCTCAGCTTCAGGATCTGTCCTTCCAGTGAGCACTCAGGGCTGATTTCCTTCAGAATGGAGAGGTTTGATCTTCTTGAAGTCCACGGGACTCTCAAGAGTCTCCTCCAGCACCATAATTCAAAAGCATCCATTCTTCGGCAATCAGCCTTCTTTATGGTCCAGCTCTCACTTCCATACATCACTACTGGGAAAACCATAGCTTGAACTATACGGACCTTTGCTGGCAGGGTGATGTCTCTGCTAAAAAATGTTATTCAGAATAGCAGTTTGCATGACCCGCTAAGGACAATAACACAATAAGTTTCAAACCGGTAATAATTAATTGCACATCTTATCAAAACCTTCCAACAGTTTGTCTTTACCCCCGATGGTGCAATCTTCTACTGCCTCTCAAGACACATGGATGCCAGCAATATTCAGCATCCGATACAAATTATTCAGTGTACTTAATTCATCAAAACTGATGTACATGATGTATTGAGACCTGCTTTTCAAAGTCTGATAGTCAAGTACACCTCCAACATCTGCCTGGTACCCCATTGCTTCTTTTGCACCCCTCCCAGGTTATCCCACGGCCTCCCCCCAGCTCAATTTGGGAACTCCTGCTAGAATCAGTCGTATAACGGCATTCAAAAATGCTCACCGTACTTAAATAACCAATTTTCCCACTAGAAAGGAGATTTTCATGACCATTTTGTATGAAGGCTGGAATGCCCAGGTGTAAACTTGACCACTTAGCTACATGGCCGTGTGGCCTACTTTGCAGAAACAGTCCTTTATTTGACAGTGAAGAATCTTATGTGGGGGAAAGCTGGGGTAGGGAGAGTTTGAAATTGCCCATCATCAGCAGGCGAAGAAGGCACACAGGCCAATGGGTCAAAGCCGATCCTCACAATGGTGAGATGCGATGCATCTGGGCATTCCAGCCTTCCTATAAAAACAGTCATAAAAATCTCCTTTCTGGTGGAAAAAATATTTCAGATTTTTTAAAATGACAGTTTTATAAGAAGGCTGGAATGCTCACCCAGCTGCAGTGCTTCTTACCACCACAAGGAAAGCTGTGGTGGGAGAATCCACTTGATCCCATGCCCCTTCGTGCTAACATTCTCTCTTTCCCCCCTCCAAATCTGGCAGAATCCACTTGATCCCATGCCCCTTCGTGCTAACATTCTCTCGTTCCCCCTTCCAAATTTACAACAAAACACACATAAAAAAATCTACAATATTAAAAGGAAAAAAACAAACAGACATATAGACACCTATCTGTTGAGAGCCGAATTTAGTTTTCATTGTTAAATGAATCCCCCCTAACTGAGTTTCCATAGATCTCATTGTAGCAGTTTTCCAATACAGTGGTACCTCGGTTTACATACGCTTCAGGTTACAGACTCTGCTAACCCAGAAATAGTGCTTCAAGTTAAGAACTTTGCTTCAGGATGAGAACAGAAATTGTGCTCCGGCAGTGCGGCAGCAGCAGGAGGCCCCATTAGTTAAAGAGGTGCTTCAGGTTAAGAACAGTTTCAGGTTAAGTACGGACCTCCGGAACGAATTAAGTACTTAACCTGAGGTACCACTGTATCCACTTTCTAATAAAATTAACTTAATCAAGATGCTATCTTTCTTTCTCCTCATAATATTTTCAGTCCATAATGTTATACAATTCAACATATTTTACTCCTAGGCCAAATTGGTACTTACAAATACCGGTAGTTCTACTTATGTTATATTGGAATATCTAGCGACATAGTCCTTAAATTTCTTCCAGTCTTCTTGATGTATCTCCTCTTTCTGATTGCGGATTCTTCCAGTCAGTTCGGCCAGGTCCAGAAAACCCATCATCTTCATCTGCCATTCCTCCACTGTTGGTATTTCTTGCAATTTCCAGTTTTTAGCTAACAAAATTCTTGCTGCAGTTGTGGCATACAAAAACAATCTAACATATTTTCTGGGCAATTCCAATCCTATTATTCCAAGTAGAAAGGCTTCTGGTTTTTTAATAAATGTATATTTCAACAGCTAACATTCTCTCTTTCGTGGCTCCAGGGTCATCGGTGAGAGGGTTTACCACGGGGAAGTAATCGGGAAGGACCAGAAGTATGGGGGCACGGACAGAAAGAACAGATATTCGAGACCCACAGATAACGGGTAGGTATTGCAAAGAGAGGGGCAGACCTCCTGCAGTTTGAGCTGTTCCAGGTCTTACATGGGGGACTTGACCCATCTGGTCTCTGGACAGATTTCTAAGGGGAAATCCTGGCTAATTCATGTGGAAATGCAAATGTGAAAAAGGGGGTGGATCATTACTTACAAGGCAATGCAAGGATTTCACTCTTTCCATTTCTTAAAAAAAACAACCCTGTTTCAAAGCTTCAGAAACCACCAAGCTGTTTGCAGTTTGCATGTGAGACTTCTTGTCACCATGCCTCAATCAAAACCTTCAAGGCAGGATTCAGGCACATTCCAGCCTGTCAAAATCCTTCTTAAATGGTGGTACCCAGAATTGGACGCAGGACTCCAGGTGGGGTCTGACCAAGGCGGAATAGAGCGGTACGATTACTTCCCTTGATCTGGGCACTACGCTTCTGTTGACACAGCCTAGAATAGCATTAGCGTTGGTCCATCTACTCAGCATTGTCAACACTGACTGGCAGCAGCCCTCCGTGGATTTCAGACAGGAAATTCCCAGCCTGACCTGTAGATGTCAGGGATTAAACCCAGTACCTTCTGCATGCGAAATATGTAGGAATGGGTTTAGGAGAGGATATATTATTTAGTTATTATCCTTTCTTGCTCACATGAGTGAGATCAGCAGAGTACCATCCTTTGCAGCTTTAAACTTGGAAGCTAAAACAAGGCTAATAATAATAATAATAATAATAATAATAATAATAATAATAATAATTTTATACCCCACTCATCTGGCTGGGTTTCCCCAGCTACTCTGGACGGCTCCCAATAGAATATTAACATGATAAAACATCAAACATTAAAACTTCCCTAAACAGGGCTGCTTTCAGATACTTTCTAAAACTCAGGTAGTTGTTTATTTCCTTGACATCTGATGAGAGGGCGTTCCACAGAGCGGGCGCCACTACTGAGAAGGCCCTCTGCCTGATTTAACCTTCTAGAAACAATAATCCAGGCTACTTTATGGCAAACTGGATTTTCCCTTTTCTCCCCCTTAAAAATAACAACCAAACAGAAAATGTTTTGTGAAGAAATAAAAGTAGTATTTACTTACATAAGCTAGGTCTTGAAGCAGCAGCAATACGAAGACAGGTTTATGGTTACCATCTAGGTTTAAAAAAAGGTAAAGGTAAAAGGAGCCCTGACAGTTAAGTCCAGTTGCAGACGACTCTGAGGTTGCGGCACTCATCTCGCTTTACAGGCCGAGGGAGCCGGCGTTTGTCCACAGACAGTTTTTCCAGGTCATGTGGCCAGCATGACTAAGCCGCTTCTGGTGCAACAGAACACTGACACAAGAGCAGTGCACGGAAATGCTGTTTACCTTCCCGCTGGTGCGGTACCTATTTATCTACTTGCACTTTTTGGCGTGCTTTCAAACTGCTAGGTTGGCAGGAGCCGGGGACAGAACAATGGGAGCTCACCCCGTCATGGGGATTCGAACCGCCAACCTTCTGATTGGCAAGCCCAAAAGTCTGTGTTGAAAATAGTGTCTGAGCCGCAGAGCTCAGGCAGCACATGCGGTCAGCTTGGAGGCATGAGGAAGAAGAAAAGATATGCCCAGGCAGGAAGGAAGGATGTAGTGTTACAGCTTCCTGCCAAGGCAGACAAAGGAAGTGATCTCACAGAGCTCTCTCTAGCAAATTTTACAGGAAAGCTCTGTGGGCTTTAGCCCTTCATGTGCCTATCTGGCAAAATATGAATTGATGGTTTGACTGCAATGAAGGCCCGCAAAACAAATGCTGTACCATTGAGCTGTGGTTGCTTCGATGGCTACCGCCTCCTCCTGGCTTTTGAGACCTATATAAACCAAAGTAGTCTCCTTTCTGCCCTATTGCCTCTGTGGGGGATGAGGTCCTAAGTATATGAAAATATGCGCCCTATTGAAACCCACATGCTAACTGCACCTTTGAATTCTCCTGGTAGGGAACACAGAGTTGAGACATTCAAAGCCTCCGGAACAATTCCCCGGAAAACGGAAGCCGTCTTCCTGCTGCACTATGAGGAGCTTTTGCAGAGAAGGTTGGGGAAGTATCAGTACACGGTCAGCATCCGGCCTCAGCAGCTGGTAGGAAAGCTACGGGTGGAGGTGAACATCCTTGAAAATTCAGGCATCGTCTCTCTGGAAGTCCTGCCTCTCCAAAACAGGAAGAGCAGGGGCAATGGGAGCAGCGAAGGTGAGTAGAACTTAACACGGGGGCAAGGAACGCTTTTCAGCCAAGTGTGCTGGACCTGGGCCCAGAGGCAACCTGGACCCAAGCAACGCAGTCCAGGCCCGGTCCCAAGTCCAAGGGTTCTGCGAGGAGTCAGTCCGCCAGGACATGAGGCAGGAAACCAGGCAAGGTCAGGCACAGGAACTCCGGCAGGTTCTAGCAAACAGCAACGTTGCTCCTACAACCTGGGGTAGGGTCTGACAGCCTTTTATCTCTGTCGGGGTAACGGCCGGTCCTGATCCCCCGCTGACTCACCTCCCTGTCTCACCCGAAGGTGAGCACTCCTCCTGCGAGTACTCAGGTCTCTCCTTCTCTCAGACCTTAGTCTCTGCAGCTCGGGAGATGTCGGTGGGTTACTAGACCAAGGGGCCGCCTCAGCCTCTCCTGACCCAACCAGTAGTGGAGCAGCTCTAAGAGATTCCTCAGCTGAAGGCAACGAGGTAATCCCCGCATCTGGAGCCAGGGCAGGGTCAGGCCCCTGACTCAGCCCAGCTGGTGCTTGTTGCAGGCGAACCTGTGCAGACTCGAACTCTTCAGGATCAGGCCCCAGACTTGGTTCAGATGCTGCCTGAGGCAAAGGATCCGGTGCGGACTGAGACTCCTCTGGTTCCTAGTCCGAGCCTGAGTCCTAGGCCATCACACCAAGGGCCAAATTCCGTTCTAGGCAATCTTTGAGGGGCCAGCTGGGCGAGGAGGGCATGGCCAGAGGCAACCTTGACCTCTGTACAGTGGGATAGTTTCTTCCTCCAGGCAAGCAAGAGGCACTATCAGAGTTCAAGGAAACCTAAAATATATGTATACGCACAGGTCCCTCTTACTGAACACAATGTGTTGCCAGGAAACCGTTAATTCATTGAGGGTTTGCTTAGTGGGCTGATGGCTTCCTTTATTTCCTATGGGAACATTTCCAATCCATGGTTTCTCCACCTCTGCCACTGCCATGTTTTCTTCCAAAAATGGCAACCAGCCAACCAGCAAAAGAGAGGCAAAAGACACACTGGTTTGTCCAAACTGTTCTGCTCCCTGATTTGTCCGTTCTCGCTTCCTGCTCCCTCTTTCCATGGCTCTTGCCCACAAGTGGCCACAGTTGACTAGCAGGGCACAACCCAGTAAGGAAGATGGCGAGCTCCATCTGTTCGGATATCTGAATCAGCTGTGCAGGTAGCAAGGTCTGGGTATAATTTTTTGTGTCTGGATAAGTGAATTTTTGCATGGACATATAGCGGGGCCTGCGTGTGTTTTGCAAATTTGCAGACACAAAATTGTGTATTAGGAGAAAGTGGCCCAGTACTGTTGAATATTTTGCCATTAGAGATTCAGCGGATGCTTTCTGTGCCAGCTTTTAAATGCCCACTGAGAGCCAGTGTGGTGTAGTGGTTAAGAGTGGTGGACTCGTAATCTGGTGAACTGGGTTCTATTCCCTGCTCCTCCACATGCAGCTGCTGGGTGACCTTGGGCCAGTCACACTTCTTTGAAGTCTCTCAGCCCCACTCACCTCACAGAGTGTTTGTTGTGGGGGAGGAAGGGAAAGGAGAATGTTAGCCACTTTGAGACTCCTTAAAGGGAGTGAAAGGTGGGATATCAAATCCAAACTCTTCTTCTTCTTCTTTTCTATTCCACCAGGCCTATACAGGCAATTAAGAATATTTCCTTCCACAATGATTAAATGTCTGGGTTTTACTATTTTAATGATTTTTATTATATGGTTTTTATTGTTGCAAACCACTTCAATGAATGCTTTGCGACACAGCGGTATACAAATATTTTAGTAAATTGGTAGATGTGCACCACATGTGGATTTTAAATAAACAAATAAATCAGAAACGGGTGCAGAAATTTGTGGAACTGAATCTAAGTTTGAAAGAAGAAGAAAACCCCCTGAGAGAAACCAAAATTGACCAATTAGAATTGGGAAGTTTTTAATGTTTCATATTTTACTGTGTTTTATATATCCTGTGAGCTGCCAAGAGCGGCTGGGGAAACTCAGCCAGATGGGTGGGGTATTATTATTATTATTATTATTATTATTATTTACTCTCGAGCAGTACCTACCCCACAGGGTTGTTGCGAGGTTCAAGTGCAGAGAGTGGGGAGATGCATGTCACCCTGCTGTAGGATGGGATGGAAACGTAAACAGAGAAATAAAATACTTTTCGGCATCTGAGAACGATTCTCCCTGACTCCTGATCTCCTCCTGGGAACGTGCTTATTTTAAGCAAATTGTTTTTTCCATCTGGCTGTGCCAAATCGCATAGGAAGTCCAGCTGCTCTACAGTGATGGAAATCCCCCTGTTTGCCAAAAGCAGTAGCCAGCAGGCGACGCACAGGCATTCTGCCACTCCTCTGTGTTTCCCCGTCCATAGTTTTTATAGTTCCTTTGTACACTGGCAGCTCTGCGGGAAAGGATGAGGACGCTGTCGCTTAGCCTAGCAAACACCGTGCTAAATTAGCAAGGCTGTCTTGCTAAACGACCCAAGGTGGGGATTGAACCTGTATCGTGTGCCAACGCTCAGATTTCAAGAACAGCAGCCTGTGTCTGTTGCAAGAAATTCGGTGGCAATAAACTAGCCGACGGTCTTTTCCAAGATCCCATCCTCACTTCTTGCTGTGTTGGAGTCAAACAAGATGTTTACATGGCAGATGGGTGTAATCGTCTCTTTGCTGCAGCCGCCTTCACAATGGAAAACAACTGTGGGTGTTTATGATCTAGAATCATAGAATAGAATCATAGAATCATAGAGTTGGAAGAGACCACAAGGGCCATCGAGTCCAACCCCCTGCCAAGCAGGAAACACCATCAGAGCACTCCTGACATATGGTTGTCAAGCCTCTGCTTAAAGACCTCCAAAGAAGGAGACTCCACCACACTTCTTGGCAGCAAATTCCACTGTCGAACAGCTCTTACTGTCAGGAAGTTCTTCCTAATGTTTAGGTGGAATCTTCTTTCTTGTAGTTTGGATCCATTGCTCCGTGTCCGCTTCTCTGGAGCAGCAGAAAACAACCTTTCTCCCTCCTCTATGTGACATCCTTTTATATATTTGAACATGGCTATCATATCACCCCTTAACCTCCTCTTCTCCAGGCTAAACATGCCCAGCTCCCTTAGCCGTTCCTCATAAGGCATCGTTTCCAGGCCTTTGACCATTTTGGTTGCCCTCCTCTGGACACGTTCCAGTTTGAGAAACCAACAAAAAAATCCCTTTCCCTCCAGTCATTTCCCATTCAAAATCCTACTCTTAAACTTCCTTTCCATGCATTGAAAAGGGGCTGTAATTTTCCTCTGGAGACAGAAGGTAGTCTTCATGTTCTGCTTGTAAGATGCTCAGATGGACTCAGGACTCAGTTCTACAGCTGCAAATGCAATGTTTTAAGTGCAGTATACAAATGTGACACTAGATGGCAATGGTGAGCTTATGGCAAATTCGATATATTTTTCAAAACGCTTTTAAAAAAAGCATTTCCACAGCGTTTTTTTATATGTGTCTAGATTCCACCCCTGTCTCTGGATGCAGGGATGGGAGTAAATTTGACTCCGTTCTCATTTAAAGGTGGACCTGTCTAATTTGAATATTTGAGGCAACACGTGAACCGAAACGCAACCATCCTTCAAAATTCACACTTTGCCAAATTTAGAATGCAGTTCTGCAGCCAAATAGTGTGCACAAAAAGTCACACGCTGGGTTTAATTGTGCATGAAATTGCATATATATATATTGATTGATTGATTAAAGCATCGGTTCTCAACCTGTGGGTCCCCAGATGTTGTTGGACTACAACTCCCATCATTCCTGACCACTGGTCATGCTGGCTAGTAATGATGGAAGTTGTAGTCCAACAACATCTGTGGACTCACAGGTTGAGAAACACTGGGTTAAGGGAACATGCAGACATGCATTGTTTAAGGGGAAATTGCTTTGCAAAAATGTATACAAAAATTGCATACAAAACTGTGTCACACAGTTGTGTATTATGGGAAATTCACCTTTAAGTGCTCGTGGGTTGTTACGAGGGTTTTAGGAAGTGAGTGGAAATGTTATGGAGAACTGAACTTAGGAATGGAAACTGCGAGAAACCAGAATTGAAGGGTTCACTCGTCCCAGTGCCCCTCCACAGTGAACTCCTCCTCCATTCATGAAAAAAGGCTCCTGCAGTCTTCCTCTGGGGGACGCGGGTGGCGCTGTGGGTTAAACCACAGAGCCTAGGACTTGCCGATCAGAAGGTCGGCGGTTCGAATCCCCGCGACGGGGTGAGCTCCCGTTGCTCGGTCCCTGCTCCTGCCAACCTAGCAGTTCGAAAGCACCTCAAAGTGCAAGTAGATAAATAGGTACCACTCTGGTGGGAAGGTAAACGGTGTTTCCGTGCGCTGCTCTGATTTGTCAGAAGCGGCTTAGTCATGCTGGCCACATGACCCAGAAGCTGTACGCCGGCTCCCTCGGCCAATAAAGCGAGATGAGCGCCGCAACCCCAGAGTTGGCCACGACTGGACCTAATGGTCAGGGGTCCCTTTACCCCATTAGTCTTCCTCTGCAGATAGTAATTCTGCTGCCTTCATGAACCTTCCCTGATGGACCCTTAAATTAAGACCCAGCTGGCTTGCTTTTACATCAATTGCACACACATGTCCCGGAAACCCTCTATTAATGAGGGATAGAAAAATGCTACGTCTTGAACAAGAAGAGGAATAATAAATAATAATAAATTTTTATTTATTCCTCGCCCTTCCCGGTTCAGAAAACTGGGCTCAGGGCAGCTAACAACAAATTTAAAACACTTAATTGATGCAACAGCATAAAATACATTATAGAATGTGAATAACAATAAATTTAGAATTCAAAAATCAATTTAGGGGGGAAATCCATCCAATAAACATTAGATGATCACCAAGGCTATCTGGCTAAATTAGTCCTATTTGGGCCAGCGAGGAGACCAGGGGAGAATTAGCTGTCAGGAAGGACTGACGATGAAATAGTTGGCTGCAAATGGACAGTAAGATACGTGCGAACCCAGCTATTTTGTTTTCCCCACGCAGGAAACTTGCAAGCCACCAACTTTTGGAAAACTGTTTTCTTAGCCAGGCAGGTGTTGGGCTATTAAAAATTAGTTATTATAATGATTTGGGCTGCCACCAACAAAATGATGGATAGGAAACTGAAGCCAATATGTTTTGCCCTTTCGGATGATCTCATGCCCAGGCTTTATTCCAGAGTTCCTCTCTCCATCCCTGCTGAAATGTCATTTTATTCTCAGCTATAGATGGATGAAGAACTTTTTGATGGTGAGAACTCCTCAACAGCAGGGCTGGCTCTCTCAGAAGGTGGTGGACTCTCCTTCCTTGGACGTTTTTAAGCAGAGGTTGGGTGGCCATCTGTCATGGATGCTTTAGATGAGATTCCTGCATTGCCAGGGCGTTTGGACTAGATGACCCTTGGGAGTCCCTTGCAACTCTATAATTCTATGAAATTAGATTCAGTTCACATTTAAAGTTGAACTTACCCAATTTGCAATGAGCTACTTATCTGTAAGGATGTGGGTGGCGCTGTGGGTTAAACCACAGAGCCTAGGGCTTGCCGTTCAGAAGGTCGGTGGTTCGAATCCCCGCGACAGGGTGAGCTCCTGTTGCTCGGTCCCAGCTCCTGCCAACCTAGCAGTTCAAAAGCATGTCAAAGTGCAAGTAGATAAATAGGTACCGCTCCGGTGGGAAGGTAAACAGCGTTTCCGTGTGCTGCTCTGGTTCTCCAGAAGTGGCTTAGTCATGCTGGCCACATGACCCGGAAGCTGTATGCTGTCTCCCTCGGCCAGTAAAGCGAGATGAGCGCCGCAACCCCAGAGTCAGCCACAACTGGACCTAATGGTCAGGGGTCCCTTTACCTTTACCTTTACTTATCTGATGCTTGCCTCGCAATTCTCCAGCTGGTTGCCATATGTCCTCTTTTTCCAGGACATGTCCTCTTTTTCCAGGTAGAGTTGTCGTAGCAATGAATAGTTAAAAGCAGAAGTAGGCAAATGTGTCCCATTTTTTGCTCTTCAAATTATGGCAACCCTAAAGGTGTACCAGAATGTATATACTACGGTAAGGTGTGCACAATATGCATATATCGCTGGAAATGTCATACAAAAATGCAATAAATTAGAGAAAATTGTCTTGTCAAAAATGTTTCTATTAGGCAAGGCAGCATACAGATATGTGTACATTAGGAGACTTTTGCACTAAACTGTTGCATTCAAATTTTCATTGAAAAAAAGAATTGTGCAGAACCAGTTTTAAGGTTGGAAAAAAACAACCAAGTGCTCTTTGAATTTTGCACCACCGTTTTTGACAGTAATAATCATTAAATTATAGAGTTGGAAGGATCCCAAAGCAATGCAGGGATCAATTAAGGGCCAGAGTTATCACGAACAAGCTTGCTGCAGGGTTCCAGAGTCAGCAATACAAGTGGGTACTGCGACAAAATGTTACAGCATGCTGTGATCTTGTTTATGAAGCTTGTCTTAGGTACTTAATGGTGTGTTTCCCCACCAGATGACATCTCCCCGCCACCCTCGACGGTGGTTGGCCAGACAAAAACTTTAGCCAAGGTGACCTTCAGCCCCAACGTTGTCCAGCAATCAAAGATCGCACGGAATGGCGTCCTGGGAGATTTTGTTGTCAGATACGACGTCAACAGGGAGCTGAGTGTTGGAGATGTCCAGGTAGCATGGCCTGCCGTTCGTTTCATTATTTGCTGTGCAATTCGTGAAATCGATTTCTGAAGGGAAAAGGCTACCTGGCCAACACAGTGCAAATCGGCATGGGTGGGTTGGTAGATTTAAGCCTCTTGGGAAATTCCAGAAGCAATGCATGATTAAAACTGTAAAGTATGGAAGGCCTAGCAGGGGGCTGGCCGTGCTGGTGTCAACCTCTCTTAATGTATCAATTCAACAGTGTCCCTCGTTGACCACCCCTAGATACTTACTGTATCTGCATGTACATACCTCCAGTAAAGTCTTGTGGGGAACTGAGATCATATTGGGGAAAACTTGACCACCTACTCGAAAGTATAGATTCTGTCACCCAACCCCCGGCTTGTCTTGGGAGGCGACTTCAATGCCCGGATCAGCCTTGTTTCCCCACAAAATACAATATTATCTGGACTAAACTTGGAGGACGAACCTGAAATCTGTCAGAGGGCAGCAATGGACACCACCTCTAACCACGCTGGGAAATA
The DNA here is from genome assembly GCF_027172205.1 of Podarcis raffonei. NCBI lineage: Eukaryota > Metazoa > Chordata > Lepidosauria > Squamata > Lacertidae > Podarcis > Podarcis raffonei. Next base: position 67,816,771 of record NC_070611.1, read on the forward strand.
ACTTTGTGAACGTATAATTAAGCATAACCTTTTCTTATGCAATGGGCACAGTCAAGGGGATAGAGATAATCTCTTCCCTTCCCCAAAGTTTGATCTTGCCTGTAACAGCAACTAGTTCCTAGAAGCTGCTATTCAAACCTGGATCAGACCTGGCCAGTTACCTTGTAGTCATGGATCTGAAGGCGCGGACAGTTTGCTGAGATCTAAGCAACGCCCAGATCTTTGGCCGATAACTGGAGACTGAGGCTCATTGCAATTGGTAGGACAGGAAGGAGGGAGGTGAACAGTAGGGGGCGCCGGAGCCAACAACAGACGCAGCCAACCAATTCCGATTTGCCCTATTCTTCCCATTCTGTTGGAAGATTCGGGAGAGATGAAAAAGCACATACTGATGAACCTGCTTTCACAGGAGGCAGTCTGGGCCACCAACCTAGATGGCTTTAGAAGAAGATTAGAGAAATTCAAAAGGCTCTTCCTATGCTCTTAATGGACCAGTTTTCATTGCCTTTTTCCAGAGTTCTGCAGTGACACCTGGGCTGCTAGCATCCTTTAGGCTTTGCTGTGTGGGACTTCCTGGGTCTGAAGTTCTACAAGGTGGTTGGCAGAGCCTTGGTAGAAGATAAGGTTCCTGAAATTACGATCAATGTTGCCAAATTCTGTGTAGCCACTATTAGGCGCAGGAAACAAGAGCTTTCCAATGCCAATATGCAGGCGAAGGCAAATACTTAATTTTATTTATGCTGTCAAATTTTAAATTGCTGTTATGGCCTAATCTGTATTGAAATTGTCCTTTGTTTTTTCCGGTGTTATGCTTTGCTGACTAGCTGTACGAGTTAATCTGGTCTGTGACCGTTTAATAAAATTTGATTTGAAGGTGGTTGGCACAGCGCTAAGCTCCTGATTTCTTTCTTTCTCATCCCACCAGGTTTTGAATGGATACTTTGTGCACTATTTTGCCCCCAAGGACCTCCCTCCATTGCCGAAGAACGTGGTGTTTGTGCTCGACAGCAGTGCCTCCATGGTGGGAACCAAGCTGAGGCAGGTGAGAGTCTGGGGTTCTGGCAATTCGTTACCCTGACCCTCTGCCTGATGGCATCAAAGCTCCTTCTCTGGGGGGGGGGGGAGTGTTGGACCTGCATTCCCACTGCGTTTGGTGAATGTTGTTGTTTAGTCGTTTAGTTGTGTCCGACTCTTCGTGACCCCCTGGACCAGAGCACGCCAGGCACTCCTGTCTTCCACTGCCTCCTGCAGTTTGGTCAAACTCATGCTGGTAGCTTCGAGAACACTGCCCAACCTTCTCGTCCTCTGCCGTCCCCTTCTCCTTGTGCCCTCCATCTTTCCCAACATCAGGGTCTTTTCCAGGGAGTCTTCTCTTCTTATGAGGTGGCCAAAGTCTTTGAGCCTCAGCTTCAGGATCTGTCCTTCCAGTGAGCACTCAGGGCTGATTTCCTTCAGAATGGAGAGGTTTGATCTTCTTGCAGTCCATGGGACTCTCAAGAGTCTCCTCCAGCACCAGAATTCAAAAGCATCAATTCTTTGGCGATCAGCCTTCTTTATGGTTTGGTGAAGAGATGGGAGTAAAGGAAATTCCTTTCTGATGATCTAGAGATGAAGGAAGTCCTGCTAGAACGAAGGCAGTTGGTGTTGTGTCTTGCATCAGATTGTGTTGCTCTGGAGTTATTTGCATGGACCAAAGGGGTCTTTCACCTCTCTGGGTCCCCTAAATTCACTCCCCAAAGTTAAGCCGCGGCCTCACCTCAATTAAACCCAGTTTGCTGAACAGGGCAGAAATGAACAACTAAAGGCTTAGCCACCTATGGCCGGGAACAATGGATTAAGTCTTTTTCCAGCCAGGAGTTGGTGTGAACAGGCCAGCTCTGTTTTAGGTCAGGGATTAACCTTTGCAAGCACTTTTACTTTCCTCCTGTTGGGGCTCAGATTAGGAGGAGGGTTGGTTTGCACAGTACAGTCTCCGGTTAACCCTCAAAGAGCTGTGCTCAAACACCAGCAGTGAGTTTTGATCTTGCTGCTTTTATTTTTTTAAGGTGTGTGTGTGCTTCAATGGTGCACTGAGTCGTTGTCATAATCTTAAAGCATGAAGACAGCAAAACATGTATGTATAATGTTTTTGGAAGGGAGGAACTTAAAGCGTTTGCCACCCCAAGAGCCCCCAGATAAGGAACATATTGCAAATACTGTTAACTATACAACTTTTTTTTTTGAATAGATTTTTATTAGTTTTCCATACATTCAGATCATTTATCCAAATTTTACCAAATTTTAACAAAATTCGTATTTTGAACTTCCTTCAGCTTCCCTGACAACCATCCATTTTTACCCTTTAATGCGCATTTCTTTAATTGCATTGCCATTTGTCTTCCCTCCTTTTTTTATTTACATTCAGCAATACCTCTTAAAAAGTTTTTACAGTGCTTCTTGAAACCCCACTAGCGTTGTTTGCACCTCACATACATTTTTCAGATAATCAACAAATTTTCCCCAATCTTCGATGAACTTTTGGTTTCGAACATATCTTATTTTCCCAGTCAATTTATCCAGTTCCGCATAGTCAGTCAGTTTCATTCTCCATTCTTGAATCGTCGGTATTTCCTCTTGTTTCCATTTCTGGGCCAAAAGAATTCTTGCTGCCGTAACTGCATACTGGAAGAGTTTAAAGTCTTTTCTTCTTATATCTTTCCCTGTTAACTATACAACTTTTAGAAGACATCTGAAGGCAGCCTTGTATAGGGGAGCTGTTGATGTTTGATGTTTTATTGAGCTTTTATATTTGTTGGAAGCCACCCAGCGTGGCTGGGGCAACCCAGTCAGATAGGTGGAGTATAATAATAATAGTAGTAGTAGTAGTAATAGACATGAACAGCGCTTAGGCCACATTGGTGTCATGTGTTTAAAGTGCTATGATACCACTGCTATGTCACTTTAACAGCCATGGCTTTCCCCCCCAAATTCGGGGAGCTGTAGTTTAAGGGTGCTGAGGAACCCCTGCTACCCTCAGGCTGCATAAGGGGGGTTTAACGTTAACCCCTATTCCCATCCTGTAGTCCCAATGAAAATTGCAAAACAACAACAATGACCCACACCTCATCCTATTAGTCCTTTAATGGAGGAATTGTGATCCTCCTAGAATCATAAAATTGTAGCATTGTAAGGGGCCCTGAACTGATACAACCTCCTTTAATGAAGGAATCTTTTGCTCAATGTAGGATGAGAGGGATCTAACCCAGGCATAGGCAACCTTCAGCCCTCCAGATGTTTTGGCCTACAACTCCCATGATCCCTAGCTAACAGGACCAGTGGTGAGGGATGATGGGAATTGTGGTCCAAAACATCTGGAAGCCCGAAGGTTGCCTATGGCTGATCTAACCCTTCTGCCCCTGATGAAAATTTCACACCCAAGGCAGCAACAAAACCTTCCTTCCAGTAGGGGGCAGTGCTCATTAGGACTGGTTGGGCAGAAGGCAGGGAGCTCAACACTCGGTGGCGCTAGAGCACGCACTGACTGGTTGTTGGAATGACAGCAGGCTACTGGTGGGTGTCTGGCTGAGGGCAGACTTCTATTGGTAGGGCATGGTGCCACTCACCCTAAAAGACGAGCCTCCACCACTTCCCTCTCTGGGGTGAACTACACTTTTTGGGGAAGGAGCCATTTTAATTGGAACTACAGCAGGGACGCGGGTGGCGCCTAGGACTTGCCGATCAGAAGGTCGGCGGTTCGAATCCTCACGATGGGGTGAGCTCCCATTGCTCGGTCCCGGCTCCTGCCAACCTAGCAGTTCGAAAGCACACCAGTGCAAGTAGATAAATAGGTACCGCTCCGGCAGGAAGGTAAACGGTGTTTCCATGCGCTGCTCTGGTTCGCCAGAAGCAGCTTAGTCATGCTGGCCACATGACCCGGAAGCTGTACGTCAGCTCCCTTGGCCAATAAAGCGAGATGAGCGCCGCAACCCCAGAATTAGCCACTACTGGACCTAATGGTCAGGGGTCCCTTTACCTTTACCTTTACAGCAGGAATAAGGAATAAAACCCCGATTCCCCACCCCACTGTTATTTTCAAACTATATTTGATCATTGCAACCACACAATAAGCATCATGTCTAGGTGCCATGTTTGCTAGGAAGCGATTTTAAGGGCAGGAGGCAACAATACAGAAATGGGCTTATCTCTACCAGCTAGACGCAGGTCCTGTTTCTTTCCTGGGAGTGCAATCTAGGAAGTTGGAACAAAGCCCTTATTATCAGAGGCCGTGGGGAAACTTTGCTAACTTCAGTTCTGCACACTTTGCTGGAGGGGAAAGCGATAGCGCGAATGAGGGAGTGCGAAGACGGGAAGAGGAATGTGAGAAGTGCTGAGAAAGGCAGATTTCAAGTTTTGGAAATGGGCTGGAGGTTAAATTTAAATTACAGATAGCCTGCCTGGAGGGATGATTAGAAAACCGCCTGGACTGCGGAAGGTGTTTGGGGCTAAAGGTTATCCGCATGGCTTCTTGGCAGGATTTCTGCGCCTTTCAGGGATGTGTGCCAGGTAGACATTCAATTGGAGACGCTTCCTGCACGTTTAAATCTTCCAGGAAATGAGGGAGAGCATTTGCTGATTTAGTTTGCTGTTAAAGACACTGGAGATTTGGCTTTGGAAAAGGGTGACAGTCTTAGAATTTGAGGTCATCCCATGCAGTTGGTTTAGCAGGATAAAATGAAATGAACTACTGTATCCCTCTTTTCCTAGGTGAAATAAATTTATGGGATACAAAACCTGCCCTTATGGGGTATACAAGAGCCCTTATAGAGTCCTTAGTAGGTTCTCCATCAGTAGGAGAAAATAACAGAGGCCAACCAGAGAATATTGAGAAGCAAAGCAGCTAGTAAGCCTGATCTTTATTGATCTGTTGCAACAGGGTGCTCCCTTCACACGCAGGAAAGGAGGAGGAACCCAGAAAAATGGCGCGCAAGGCCTTATAAAGACTTTTGAAATTGCCACCCTGTAGATCAAGACCACCCCCAGATACATCATACCTACATCAGAGAAAAGGTGGTCTACAACAGAAATCTGAGTGCTTTTGTTTATCTCCTGTCTGCCAGGTTATCTGACAATGCCTTATCTGATTGCCTTTCCTGGTAGTCTGGCCATTCCTTTGAGATGGTAATCACTTAATTCCTGAGACAACGGGACGGTTCCCTCACCCTCTCCCTCCTTGCAGAGAAACATTTAGTCAGTTTGGGAGTCAAAATGGTTTCAGGACTGTATTCCTGTGCTGCTCCAGACATGTGGTTTATATATTTATGTACGTGTTTGCTTGGTACATCTATGAACATTTATTATATATCTAAGACCTTAAAATTCTTATAACATGTGCCACGAGGCATGTGAGGGCCATGGGCAAGGAGTTTATGCCCACTTCTGTTTGCCCCACGATTTCTAAACACAGGTCTGAAAGGTTTTCCTTTTCCCCCGCTGCTTTCCCTGGGTTTATTGCTGAATTGGAACAAACGTCAACTGAGTTTTCAGTGTACAGTTGTACCTCCACTTACGTATCCCTCTGGATACGTAAACTTCGGGATGCAAACGTAGCAAACCCAGAAGTATTTTTCCAGGTTTCGCCGTGCGCATATGCGCAGAAGCGCTCTACATGCCGCACATGTGCACAGGAGTGCTAAACCACGCTGCACGCATGCGCAGAAGCAGTCCTCCAGTTGTGAATTGCTCAGGATGCGGCCGGACCTCTGGAACGGATCCCGTTTGCAACTGGAGGTACCACCGTACGGATGTTTTCTCTTGAGCAGTAAATTGTGGGTTTTCCTATGGAAAGTGGATGAACAAAAGAAAAACTGCTCAGACCCAAGAAACAGACAAATTAGCAGGCTCTTCTTATACAGTGGTACCTCGGTTTTTGCGCGTCTTGGAAGCTGAACGATTCAGAACCCAAAAGCCAAAAATCCAGAAGTAATTGCTTCCGTTTTTGAACACGCCTCGGAAGTCAAACGCTGCGTGCTTTTTCAATTTTTTCCCATTGGCTTTGCCGATCGCCCTTTGCACCTCGGTTGTCAAATGTTTCAGAAATCGGACAGCCTTCCGGAATGGATTACGTTTGACAACCAAGGCGCCACTGTATTCCCAAGGGCAGATCAGAAGGATGCGACGGCTGTGTCTGTTTCTAACAGATGAAGCTGCGAGTCTTGCGATGAATGAGGAGCTATGGAGAGGATAGCCATCTCTCGATTGTAGAGCGTCTGCTTTGCATGTGAAAGGTCTCAGGTTCGGTCCTTGGCATCTCCAGAGGGGAGATGGGAGATATTCCCTGCCAGAAACCCTGGAAAGCCTCCGGAACAAAGTTCAGGGCTAGAGCAGATGCTCTCCTTGCGGGAGATCTCGGGCTCAGTCCATGGCATCACCAGTTAAAACAATAGACAGCTGAGAAACATGGACTCAGAGAACTGTAGAGCTGGAAGGGACCCCAAGCTCTGGTTACCAGATTTTTTTCAGTGAATCTGGGGACCCTTTTTTTTTTTTTTTTGAAGCTGAATAGCAACAGGGAGTCAGTAGTGGGGATGGTGAGGCAAAAAAACCCTGGGCCCAAGCAAACATGCATATTGTATAAAGGTGCAAAGCCCTTCTTTCACACACCTGTGTCTCCCGAGCCTTCCCTGATAGCCTTCCCACTCCCCCCTTTGTTTTGACAGATTGGGGGAGGCTCAGGAGTTGTGGGCGGGTGGCCGTTGCCCAGGAGGGGTGTAAGGCGCACGGTTTATCTGCCAGGCAAGGTGCAAAGCCCTTCTTTCCCACCCTGTGAAACATAAATGCCCAGAGTTTTTAAAAAACTGGGCAATGGCCGCCTGCCCACAACTCCCGAGCCTCCCCCGATCAGTCAAAACAAAGGGGGAAGGGGGCAGGAGATCTGTACCACTGGACGTCCCCAGTTCCCCTTCGGCAGTGGTGGCATCAGCGGCAGTCATCAGCCCGGAGCCAGCCTGGTGGTGCAGTTGGCTCTGGCTGGCTTCAGGAGTTGCTCGCTGCCATGGCACCTGCCATTTTTCCTCACTGGAAGTCACCATATGATGGCAGGCGCCACGGCAGCAAGCAGCTCCTGAAGCCAGCCAGAACCAACTGCACTACCAGGCTGGCTCCGGGCTGCTGAGACTGCCACTGCCATGTTTCCCTGGGACAGATTTGCAAATCTGGGGAAATTGTGGGGACGGAATTTGTCCGGGGACAGCTTTGCAAATCCAGGGACTGTCCCTGGGAACCGGGGACATCTGGTAACCCTACCCCAAGTGTCGTCTAGGCCGCAGCAGGAATCTCAACTCAAGCATCCATGATGGATGGCTATCCAGCCTTGAGACTTGAGAGAGGCACAGCATTCTCCAGGTCGGACTGAAAAAAACACAACCGCCTCAGCCAGTCAGTGTATACAGTGCTGAGTCAGTATATAAGGCAGCTCCCTGTGTTCCTAAGTTTCTTTGGTCTGGCTCTGCCTACAGAATGGAAAGATAATAGTCACCTAACACGCAAAGGAAAGTGGCCCTTAGCCTCCGAGTGGATGAAAGAAGATGGACGAGGCACCAGAATGGGGTTATTGTTGCCAGGCCATTACTTCATAGGAAGTTTGCTGCGTGAGGCAAAGCGAGTGCGTTCTGAACAGCTGAACTCTTGTGTCCCTATGAACTGACTTGACTTCCACTTCCCAGCCGGGGCCACCTCCCCGCCCCCAATCCCCGGCCCACGCTGCGTAACAACAGAGGGATTGTGTGAGACAAATATCACCAACAACGGCTCCCATTTCAGAGGGACCTCCGTCTGGCCTCATGCCGTCACCTCAGCTTCTGGGAATGAGCCTGTTGCTAGTTTGGACAGGTGGAAAGTGCTCAGTTAGCATTCTCCCAACTGCCTTTGGTCTCCACGACTTGGACTAGAGATGGAGAACCTAGCGCACTCCAGTGGTTGTTGAACTCCGACTCCCATCAGCCCCAGACAGCAAATGGTCAGAGGTAACAGGATCTGGAGTACAACGACCTCTGGAATACTACATGTGCTGAGGAATTACAAGCAGGTTTAAAGGATGTATGATTAAATGATTATTGAACAGTTGCAACAGGGTGTTCCCCTCACAAACAGGAATGGAGGAGGACCCAGAACCAAGGTGTGCCCGCCCCTAAATAGACATTTTAAATTGCCTTCCTTGGAGCTCAAGACCACCCCAGAAACATCATACATACATCACAGAAGGGGTGTAGGTCAAGACCACCCCCCACAAACATCATACCTACATCACAGAAAAGGTGGTCTACAACAGAAATTTGAATCTTGTTGTTTTTCCTGTTTGTCAGGTTATCTGATGTTTTATCTGATTGCCTTTCCTGCCCATTGCTTTGAGATGTTGATTTCCCAATTCCTGAGACAATGGGAAGATTCCCTCACCCCCTCCCTCCTTGCAGAGAAAACATTTGGTCAGTTTGGGAGTCAAAATGGTTTCAGGGTGGTTTTCCTGTGCTGCTCCAGACATGTGGTCCACATATCCATGTACGCGAGTGGCCGGCACATTTATGCATATATATATATATATATGTTGTTTTTTAGTCGTTTAGTCGTGTCCAACTCTTCGTGACCCCATGGACCAGAGCACACCAGACACTCCTGTCTTCCACTGCCTCCCGCAAACTCATGCAAACTCATGTTTGCAGCTTTGAGAACACTGTCCAACCATCTTGTCCTGTCGTCCCCTTCTCCTTGTGCCCTCAATCTTTCCCAACATCAGGGTCTTTTCCAGGGAGTCTTCTCTTCTCACGAGTATCTCTTCTCAAAGTATTGGAACCTCAGCTTCATGATCTGTCCTTCCAGTGAGCACTCAGGGCTGGTTTCCTTCAGAATGGAGAGGTTTGATCTTCTTGCAGTCCATGGGACTCTCAAGGGTCTCCTCCAGCACCATAATTCAAAAGCATCCATTCTTCGGCGATCAGCCTTCTTTATGGTCCAGCTCTCACTTCCATACATCACTACTGGGAAAACCATAGCTTTAACTATATGGACCTTTGTCGGCAAGGTGATGTCTCTGCTTTTTAAGATGCTGTCTAGGTTTGTCATTGCTTTTCTCCCAAGAAGCAGGCGTCTTTTAATTTCGTGACAGCTGTCACCATCTGCAGTGATACATATGAATTTAATTTTTTTATTTCAACAGAATGCTTGACTAGATTACTTTTTGACCACACCCTATGGTCTTATGTCTCCATTTTTGAGATGGAGCACTGAGGCTAGAGATAGAATGGGTGGTTCAAAAAGCCACACAGCATGTACATGAGCAAGGATTTCACTGAATCACATCAGTGCTGGAAAAGTTTCTTTAAAAAAACACAGACACAAAAACCCCCTCCATTGTCCTTGATAGCCCTTGGATCTGACCCCAAGGCCGCCAGCTGGTGAGATGACTCCAGATTCCATTGCGGTGGGTAATGTGTTTTGCCATGACATCATCAGCTTCCATCCGAGATCACAAGGGAAGCTGAACAGAGACGACTAAGATGTTTCGGATGCTCTCCAAATTTATCCTTGCATCTGGGACCAAGAAGCCTTCAATATTTGAAGATGGAAAGGGAGGGAATGGACTTGGCACAGGGCTCTTCAGGGAAGCTGTTGTGTTAAATATCAGATTACAGGCAGCAATCATTTAGCACTTGAGTCTGTCAAATTATATAACCCCAAATGTAGAAAACGTTCATCTGGGTGGACGTTTTTGACTTTGGGCTCTTTCCTTGCAGGCGCCTTGAAAATATTATCATTATAATTCATTTTATTTCTATACCCCTTTATATTTTTAAGAAAAGAAAAATCTCAAAGCAGTTTACAACCTACGTTAAAAGATCAAAACAAAGCATTACAGAAGAAAATCCAATATACATTCAAAGCAACATGATTAACAGGGAACTGAAAATATTACCTTAAACATTTCAAAACAAGGCATTGCTAAAGGAGGTCAAATATAAAATACACATATATTTATTTATTTTTTTAAAATGTATTTTTTATTAAAGATTTTCTTGATTTACAAATGTATGTGCAATGTCTCTCTCTCTCTCTCATATTTTTTTCCCCATGTAACATTTTTTTTTTTTTTACAAATCAATTTCATTTGTTGAGACATTAGGAAGAATAGGGGGAAAGATGAGTGGGGGTGGGGTCGGGTGGTGATGTTTCTATTATACTTAATATATGTGGGGTTTTGTGTCAGCGTCGCTTGTGCAGGTTCTCTGCTGTTCCCTTGTGTTCCTTCGGTGGTGAGAGAGGTTGGGGTTGGCAGAGGGTGTGGCTGTTCATTTGTGGTCGGCTGTGGTCGTCTTTGTTTTCATGTGTGAGCGAGGTGTGTGTGTGTTTTGGATCAGGTTAGCCATATTGATTTGTATGCCGTTGGTGGATTTTTGTCATTGTCTTGTTGGGCTGTGTATGTGATAAAGGGGAGCCATACCAGGGTGAAGGCATCTTCTTCTATTTTTTCCCGTGTCAGTTTCAGTTTATTGGTTAATTTTTCTAGTAGGGCTGTTTCCCATATTATTTGGTACCATTGGTCCATGCTTATTCCTGACAGGTCTCTCCAGTGTCTGGTTATGATGTTTCTGGCTGCTGAGAGTAGCAAAATACACATTTATAACAGCATCATTAGCAAGAAAAGAAAACATTATATTAAACAAAGAACATGTCAAAGATTCCAGAGACAGTCAATGTGGCTGACGAGCCAATCAGGTTTAGAAGACCCCAGTGACGTAAATGATTGCACATCAGTCAGTAGGGACACTTAGAAAGGTGCCACATAAAATACTCATTACACAGTTGTAAGAAATTGATATTTTAGTGTGGTGGCATCCAAACTTTGGAACTCCCTGCCTACTGACACCAGACAGTCTTTTCTGCTGTACTCTTTTCAGTGCTTGCTTTAAAAAAATTTTTTTTAAGGCAAGTCTCTCCAGACACATAGATGTTGATGCCCTTTTCATCTCTTTTACTGTTGATTTTAATCATAGAATTATAGAGTTGGAAGAGATCCTGAGGATCATCTAGTCCAACCCCCTGCAGTGAAGGAATATGTAGCTGTCCCATATGCAGATCAAACCTGCAACCATCATTTTTTTTAAAAAAAAGTTTTTAAACTTTTTTTTTTTACTGATACTTTTAATATTTCGTGTAAACCACTCAGAGGTTTTACTATAATCAATTGCATATGAATATTGTAAGTAAGTAAATAAATAAATAAATAAATAAATAAATAAATAAATAAATGGTATCCAGAAACAAAGCAAATTACCATATTTTTTGCTCTATGAGACTCACTTTTTCCCTCCTAAAAAGTAAGGGGAAATGTGTGTGCGTCTTATGGAGCGAATGCAGGCTGCGCAGCTATCCCAGAAGCCAGAACAGCAAGAGGGATTGCTGCTTTCACTGCACAGAGATCCCTCTTGCTGTTCTGGCTTCTGAGATTCAGAATATTTTTTTTCTTGTTTTCCTCCTCCAAAAACTAGGTGCGTCTTGTGGTCTGGTGCGTCTTATAGAGCGAAAAATACGGTACCTCATACTGGGCCAGACAATTGGTCCATTTAGCTCAGTTTTGTCTCCAGGGTTTCCTCTGGTGGGATTTGAACCCAGAACCCTCTGCACGCAAAGCCGCTGCTCTGTCACTGAGCTACAGCCCTTCTAAATGAACTGCCCTGCTAGTTCAAGGACATTTAGCTGCTCAATGGGACTTTCCTGCCCCCCTCCTTCTGCCACAGATCTGTTCTGGGGGTTCCCACTACCCTTGGAGAAGATTTAGGGGTTGTATGGGAAGAAAAGAGGTTATGGGACTACAGAAGTATTAAAAGTATCTTTGTATTGGGGGCGGGGGAATCCAGACAAATCTGGAATCCTGGGAATCTAATTGCAGCGTTGGGGATGTTTGAGTTCCGAGAAAAGGCAAATAAGAGGAGACATGACATAGGTTAATTAAAATATGCATGGCGTGGAGAGAGTGCACAGTTAAAGTAGGGATTTTTTTTGCAAAGCAGTAATCGTACTGTGAATCAGGAAAGGCTCATCAAAGTACACTAGTGGCCAAATTTGCAGAAACCTTTTGGGGAAAGTGTGTTTCTGGGGTTTGATGGCTCATAACACCACTTTTATTTTTAGTAACACCATAAAATTATTATAACGGAATGACAATTTAATGAATAATGTAATGCAACAAAGTTTGTTCAATTCCCTGTATTCTATCAAAAGGTATAGCCAAATAACCACAAAAAAGGAAGCACAACTTGCTTACAGTAATGTGTTTTGTCTGTGACTGCACATTCATGCATACATGTAATCTCTTGGTACTTGGGTAATTGTTCTTATTATTAATTAAATTTGCAGACACTGCCCTTCATTTGTAGATCTCAGGCCGGCTCACAAAGTAGAATCAATAAAATTGAAATAATAATAATAAAAAACCAGTTTTAAACTGTTGCAAAGTGCATGTATACGTTGCTGTATCTAGTGTAAACATACATCCAGGTTGTGTCTCTCGTTTCAGACCAAAGATGCCCTCTTCACTATTCTCCAGGATTTAAGGCCTGAGGATCACTTCAATATTATTGGCTTCTCCAATCGAATCAAAGTCTGGCAACAAGACCAGCTGGTGCCTGTGACTCTCAACAACATAAGAGATGCCAAGATCTACATCCATAACATGTCACCTACTGGAGGTACTCCTGGTGTCAGGGGGGTGGGGTTGTACTTTTTCAGTGAGCCTGCAACTTCATTTATGGCACAACACACAAAGGAAGGCTGCACCAGCGGAATAAATTCCATATTGTTATTATTATTACTAAATAATAATCCTTTCTGCGACAGAGGCGCTCTACACTTTGACTACACTTATGATCCACATAGATCTATCCATTCTGAAGTAAACCTATCCATTCTGAAGGAAATCAGCCCTGAGTGCTCACTGGAAGGACAGATCCTGAAGCTGAGGCTCCAATACTTTGGCCACCTCATGAGAAGAGAAGACTCCCTGGAAAAGACCCTGATGTTGGGAAGGATTGAAGGCACAAGGAGAAGGGGACGACAGAGGACGAGATGGTTGGACAGTGTTCTTGAAGCTATCAGCATGAGTTTGACCAAACTGCGGGAGGCAGTGGAAGACAGGAGTGCCTGGCGTGCTCTGGTCCATGGGGTCACGAAGAGTCGGACACAACTAGACAACTAAACAACAACAACAACATGATCCAAAAGGGACATGGGTGGCACTGTGGGTTAAACCACAGAGCCTAGGACTTGCCGATCAGAAGGTTGGCGGTTCGAATCCCCACAACGGGGTGAGCTCCTGTTGCTTGATCCCAGCTCCTGCCAACCTAGCAGTTCGAAAGCATGTCAAAGTGCAAGTAGATAAATAGGTACTGCTCCGGCGGGAAGGTAAACGGCGCTTCCGTGCGCTGCTCTGGTTCCCCAGAAGTGGCTTAGTCATGCTGGCCACATGATCCGGAAGCTGTACGCCGGCTCCCTCAGCCAGTAAAGCAAGATGAGTGCCGCAACCCCAGCGTCGTCCGCGACTGGACCTAGTGGTCAGGGGTCCCTTTACCTTTACCTTATGATCCAAAAGTTCAGCAGGTGCAGCTTTCTTCCAGAGCCGCATCTCTAGGCTGAGAAAAGCTATACCTGTTGGATGTCTGCCTTTTGAGCAGATCTTAAAGGCACAGAGACAAGGTACTGCAACTTGGAAACAAAGGAGGGGTTGCCTCCTCCTACAAGAGGAGAAAGCAACCCAAATGTGTTGGCCTGTCTCCTCTCCATCTCCAAATCCAGGTTCTGTGAACACAAGACCACCATGACTAGTGGCTATGGATTGTCCTCCATGAATTTGTCTTAATTCCCCTTTGTGAAAATCCACATGTCATACAGAGACAAGTGAAAATGAATTTTGCCTTCTCCTGGAACGCTAGGAAAGTCTCTTGTTCCTCCAAAAAAGAGACATTGTTACGAGGCTCTGGGTATTGGCTCATCACAGGAGGGAATAATTTTTGGCATGTACCATGTAGAGCTGTGAAGCCAAGGGGTAGGGTGGAATCAACTTGGTTGTTGACACACGCATACTGAAAGAATTAGCTTTCTCGCCCAGTGGGACATTTCCAAAGAACCTTAGGTAGCTTTAGTCCAACCGTGGAACAGCAAACTCAGCACTGATGTACTTTATGTTAATATTTTGTTTAAAGGGGAAAAAAATAGATTGATAGAAGGAGATTTCACTGGAAGACTAGATCCAGGTTTGGGGCAAGCACTCTTTGGTGAGAGAGCTCCAGCAGAGATTTAAAATCATAAAACGTGCAGCAAAGTAAAGCATGAAAATATAGGCTATTAGAACAGAGCTTTCCAAACTTTTCATGTTGGTGACACACTTTTTAGACATTTTTGTCTAAATAAAAATAAAAATTTTGTGACACAGTAGTTCAGTTTTACTAGTGGACCAGCCCTGGGACGAGTGTGTGGACCATTCGCAAAACACAGCCATACACTGCAGCCGACACACTGCAGTCATGACACATAGTTTGGAAAGCTCTGTGTTAGACCTTTAAAATATTGCCTTTTAAGTTGCTTCGAAAACTACCCACTTACCACATGTTGGGTAAGTTAAAAATGGTTTACTTACGAAGGCTTCAAAGGTCAGATTCATGTGTTTTTCCATACAGCAGTATCAGTGGCGGAGGAAGGGGCTGAGCAACTAACTCCCTATTCCCCGTGCCCCAAAAGGTTAATTCTGCTGTGTCTTCCTAGGCACAAACATAAATGGGGCCCTTCAAATCAGCACGCAGATCCTCAATGACTACATCACCCAGAACGACATCGAAGCTCGGAGCGTCTCCTTGATCATCTTCCTGACGGACGGGCGGCCGACGGTTGGAGAGACGCAGTCCGCCAAGATCGTCAGCAACACCAAAGAGGCCATCCGCAACAGGTTCTGCCTCTTCACCATCGGCATCGGCAACGACGTGGACTACCAACTATTGGAGAGGCTGGCGCTGGAGAATTGCGGGATGACGCGGCGGATACAGGAAGACGAGGATGCTGCCGCGCAGCTGAAAGGGTGAGTGGAGAAAACACAACCAGTTTTCGCCATGGCTGTTTGGATGTTCTGCTTGCTGGGCGCAAATCCAGCTGTGGACTTTGGTGGGGCCTGGGGCACTGTCATGAGGCAGTTGTGGACTCCTTGCTGCTCGTAGCAACGTAGGAAGTTGCAAAGTCGGACCGTTGGTCAGCTTATTTTTTATTTTTGTTTTTATTTAAATTAAGTACATATCCATATCCATATTGGGACCTGGGTGGCGCTGTGGGTTAAACCACAGAGCCTAGGACTTGCTGATCAGAAGGTCGGCGGTTCAAATCCCCGCGACAGGGTGAGCTCCCGTTGCTCGGTCCCTGCTCCTGCCAACCTAGCAGTTCAAAAGCACGTCAAAGTGCAAGTAGATAAATAGGTACCACTCCCGTAGGAAGGTAAACGGCGTTTCTGTGTGCTGCTCTGGTTCGCCAGAAGCGGCTTAGTCATGCTGGCCACAAGACCCGGAAGCTGTACGCTGGCCAATAAAGCGAGATGAGGGCCGCAACCCCAGAGTCAGTCAAGACTGGACCTAATGGTCAGGGGTCCCTTTACCTTTACATATCCATATTACATATACAAACAAAATAGAAGAAAGAAAGAAAGAAAGAAAGAAAGAAAAGAAATACTAAAAGAAAAATACTCTCAGATACACATCTTATATAAGGAATACAAGCCATCTTATGGTCCTCTTCTATTTTAGTAATATCTCCTTTTGCTTCTTCTGACTCAACTCCCTGATTTATATATTGACTTCCCTCCACCCCTAAACGGTCCCTAATAATATATATTTCCAGTTCTCTGTTTTCAGTTAGTAAGTCTGTGGAGAAACATTCTGGTTTCCTGTGGGGATAATAATAATAATAATAATAATAATAATAATAATAATAATTATTATTATTATTATTATTATTATTTATTATTTCTACTCCGCCCATCTGGCTGGGTTTCCTCAGCCATTCTGGACGGCTTCCAACAGAAGGTTAAAAATACATTAATCTACACTATTTTTTATTTTATTTTTTAATAATAATTTTTTATTAGTTTTCAGTTACAACAATCTAATAACAATGCATCATTATAACAATGCCAAATTAATAATAGCAATCACTGAGATGCCAAATTATACAATCTAGGTGACCCCCCCCCCCGGTGCTAGAATTAATGGTTTGATGATTTACTTTATTTCTGCGTTCCAAACTCTTATAAATTTCAATTACGCTCCAGTCAAGATACCAATCCCTTATATCACAACTGCAGTTTTAATGACTTCCATTCGTATCAACACATTAAATGATTTGTACACCTACAGAGGTGAAGCATTCAAACTCACTCCTTCCTGTGTGTGGCAATTATTCTGTCCGTAATGTTTCTTCCCGTCCCCATAGAATATTATGTCTGTCTTTTGCCAGTTCTTGCTGGGCTAGTGTCCCATTGTTGTTCCAGAAGTTCTCCATTCCTCCGTCCCTGCTTCATTGTTTTGCAACTTTAGCAGCAGCTGCAAAAGTCACACTGTCTCCATAAAAACCCTGCTTCTGCCATCTTTCTCTCTCAGCCTGGGAAAGGAGAGCAAGCTATCAAACTTCAAAAAACTTCCACAAGGCAGTTTGCTGTGGACTTTGTGCTGCTCATAGGGACATAGGTAGTTGGCGAGTCAGACCACTGGTCTGTAATAAACTAAAATCTGCCCTGATTCCCTTATGGGGGACACAAGAGCCCTTATAGAGTCCTTTGCAGATTCTCCATTGGTCGGAGAAAATAACAGAGGCCAACCAGAGAATACAGTGGTGCCTCGCAAGACGAAATTAATTCGTTCCGTGAGTTTTGTCGTCTTGCGATTTTTTTCGTCTTGCGAAGCACGGTGTCGGAAAAGTTTTGGAAAAGCTTCAAAAATCACCAAAGTCTTCAAAAACCTCAAAAAAGGCTACCACACCGCGTGCTATGAGTTGCTCCTCGAAGTCAAGTCGCAACTGTATTAACGGTGTTAAGAAAAAGGAAACAAACTTGCAAGACGTTTCCGTCTTGCGAAGCAAGCCCATAGGGAAAATCGTCTTGCGAAGCAGCTCAAAAAACAAAAAACCCTTTCGTCTTGCGAGTTTTCCGTCTTGCGAGGCATTCGTCTTGCGAGGTACCACTGTATTGAGAAGCAAAGCAGCTAGTAAGCCTGATCTTTCTTGAACTGTTGCAACAGGGTGCTCCCCTCACTGGCGTGCTTTCAAACTGCTAGGTTGGCAGGAGCTGGGACAGAGCAATGGGAGCTCACCCCGTCACGGGGATTCGAACCGCCGCAAGCCCAAGAGGCTCAATGGTTTAGACCACAGCGCTGCACACGTTAGGAATCTGATGCAGGGCTATTATATTTGTTATCTGCTGTAAGGACGCCTGTCTGCTTCCACTATGCTCTGCTTATATATCAGTAATGTCACCCCTTGGAGCTTCTTAATAACAAACTGTACCTACCTATGCAGATTCTATGACGAGATCGGGACGCCTCTTCTTTCCGACATCCGGATCGATTACCCTACGGACAGCGTGGAGCAAGTGACCCAGAACCTGTTCCCCAACTACTTCAATGGCTCTGAAATTGTCATCGCCGGGAAGCTCTTCAACAAGACAGCCGACCGCTTACATGTGGAGGTGACAGCCAGCAACAGCGACAAGTATGTCCTCTTGAAAACGGACGTGGCCGTAGACCTCTCTGGCAAAAACCACGTTGGACTGGCCTCCAGTGGTGCCCAAGACCCCACGGATGATCAGAACTACGTCGAACGGACTTGGAGCTACCTCACCATCAAGGAGCTGATGACCTCCTGGCTGAAAAGCGACGACAGTGAGGAGAAGGAGACGTTGAGGGAGAGAGCCGAGAAGCTGGCCCTCGCGTACAATTTCGTCACCCCCTTCACCACGCTGAAGATGAAGGAGCTTGCGAGCCAGGCGGACCTCCCAAAGGAGGTTTACACCGGCCCATCAACCGAAGGAGTTGGGGAGATCGTACAGGGACTTCAAGGTCACCGGGCACCATCAGGTAAGCATGATGCGTATTTTCTTATGTTCTGAATGGTTTGCAGGTATTATGTCAAATGATGTGGGAATGCAATGTGTCTGTCACCATGCAGTTTAGTTGTGGTCTTGGTTTGAAGAAGAAGAGGGGTTTGGATTTGATATCCCACTTTATCACTACCCGAAGGAGTCTCAAAGCGGCTCACAATCTCCTTTCCCTTCCTCCCCCACAACAAACACTCTGTGAGGTGAGTGGGGCTGAGAGACTTCAGAGAAGTGTGACTGGCCCAAGGTCACCCAGCAGCTGCATGTGGAGGAGCGGAGACGCGAACCCGGTTCACCAGATTACGAGACTACCGTTCTTAACCACTACACCACACTGGCTCTTCTCACACTGGTTCTTCAAGTTTTGGGCTTTATGTAGCCTATTCATGTACAAGGAGAAGGTTTCAGCAGGTTCGGGGACCCCAAGGCTTATAGAAGTTAGGAAAATATATGGTGGGGGCAGAGGCCTCAAAACAGCCCCAGGAAGGCTGAGTGGCCATGGAAATCTGACCGATCATTGGGTGGGGAGAGTAGAAAACTCGATGGCAGGGGAAATGAAATGGAGAACTGTGGAGCAGGCAATGTCATTTAAATCCCACATAAACGGATTCATTTAAATTGAGCCACAACTACCGTATTGGCCTGAATATAAGCCGCACCCAAATATGAGCCGTACCTTTAAAATTCAAGGGGGGGGGGAAGGAAAAAAGATAATACAGTGGTACCTCGGGTTACGTTACCTTTGGGTAATGCAATTTTGAGTTACAAATGCAGCAAACCCAGAAGTGTATACTTCTGGGTATTGCCGCACACACATGCGCAGAAACAGTCAGCATGCTTCACACGTGCACAGAAGCACTCTATCGCACATGCGCAAAAGCGGCGCCTCCGGATGCAGACTTTTCGGGGTAAGTGCGGACCCCAGGAATGAATTAAGTTCACTGTACCCGAATATAAGCCGTTCACTTAATATTCTGCAGGCACTCACACCCGTTCCGTTTTACCATATGTCTGTTTCAGCATCAATATCGTAAAAGCCAATTTTTTTAAGGTCGCGAATTTAAGTTGCACTTGAACTTTTCACGGTCAGAATTTGGTAAAAAAAGTGAAGCTTATATTCAGGCCAATACAGTATATTGTTGCAATTCCCTTTTTACTACCATTAAAGCTTGAAAGGACAAAGGAAAAACAGTATACAGAAATAAGCACCAAATATTAAGCATTTTATTAAAACACAGAAATTAAAGAAGAGAAGGGAAAAGGAGTGAAACTTCAGATAGTTGTGATTCCTGCATTGCAGTAGGTTGGAGTCAACTCTTTGAGTCAACTCTACAGTTCTATGATATTCTTTGGACAAAAGGGAACCTTAAATTACAGTATGAAATAGCCATGCTATTGCTTATCATGTTTGTTTTCTCCTCCCTGTTTTCTCCTGGCTATCTAGGGCCTGTTGTTGCAAAGCCAGCGAAACAAAAAGTTGAAGTCACTAAAACGTCAGGTAAGTCCCCTAGCAAGGCAGGTCGTTTCTGTTCAGCATATTCTCTTAACTTAGCACAAACTTTCTGGAAGTATCTTAACAGTTTCCTCCAAAAGGCGTTGGTACACTGAGCAAGCAGGACTCTTTTGAGCGCAGGAGAATATTACCAAGAAGGCCTTGGATCTCGTCACCATTCATGAGACCTCAGACAAGTTGGGTTGTTATTGTTTAGGCCTTTAGTCGTGTCCGACTCTTCGTGACCCCATGAACCAGAGCACGCCAGGCACTCCTGTCTTCCACTGCCTCCCGCAGTTTGGTCAAACTCATGCTGGTAGCTTCGAGAACACTGTCCAACCATCTCGTCCTCTGTCGTCCCCTTCTCCTTGTGCCCTCCATCTTTCCCAACATCAGGGTCTTTTCCAGGGAGTCTTCTCTTCTCATGAGGTGGCCAAAGTCTTGGAGCCTCAGCTTCAGGATCTGTCCTTCCAGTGAGCACTCAGGGCTGATTTCCTTCAGAATGGAGAGGTTTGATCTTCTTGCAGTCCATGGGACTCTCAAGAGTCTCCTCCAACACCATAATTCAAAAGAATCAATTCTTTGGCGATTAGCCTTCTTTATGGTCCAGTTCTCACTTCCATACATCACTACTGGGAAAACCATGGCTTTAACTATAAGGACCTTTGTTGGCAAGGTGATGTCTCTGCTTTTTAAGATGCTGTCTAGGTTTGCCATTGCCTTTCTCCCACGAAGCAGGCGTCTTTTAATTTCGTGACTGCTGTCACCATCTGCAGTGATCATGGAGCCCAAGAAAGTAAAATCCCTCACTGCCTCCACTTCTTCCAAGTTGGGTTGGGAGCACCTTAAACCGTGACCCCTCATCTGCTGGTCTCAAGTGTGACATGGAAGAGCTGTTCCCATATGTTGATGGTGGATTGGGCTACCAGTTTTGACCCAGAAGTGAACACAACTTCCATTTCACTTATGTTGCAGCAAAACAATTCAATAACTGAAGTGCTTTCCTTTCGTCGGATGTTTTGAGCTTTGTGTAGAAATGTCACAGTGGGGTTGATCAACGTTACATCCGCAAGAACAGCATGAGCCTCATATGTATAAATCTAAATCAAATAAGTGTTGGAAATGGAAAGAAGGTTCTTTTTATCATATGTGGAGGTCTTGTAGTAAGGTTAAGGTTTACTGGGAAATGATATATAATGAAATGAAAAGGATTTTTAAAATAACCTTTGTAGAAAACAAACACTAGAAGCTTTTCTTTTGGGAATTATAGGGACAGAACTACCTAAAATGTATAGAAATCTATTCATGTATGCTACTACAGTGGCGAGAATGTTACTTGCCCATAAGTAGAAAGAAGCAGAAGTCCCAGCAAAGGAAGAATGGATACAGAAGCTTATGGAATATGCAGAAATGGTGAAACTTACCGGAAGAATAAGAAATCAAGACAACAAACGTTTTATAAAAGTATGGAAATAGTTTATTGAATATTTACAGATAAATTGTAAACAGATAAGGACATTGGCAAGATTATTGTAATAACTGCAGTTTTATAGTGAGTTTATATTTAAAGTAGATGAATAAAAGAGGAAATTAAGATAATTTGGATATGCAGACGATATTAAAAATAAATTTAAGGAACTGTAGAAAAAGGAGGAAGGAAGTCGAGTTTAGAAATGTCAAAATGATTGTAAAATCAGTGAAATGTATCAATCTGAAAAGCATAAATAATTTTTTTTAAGGGGTGTGGATTGAGCCTCAACTCTTCACCCCTTTTCTGTTAAATGCCCAATGACCTCCTCCTGCCTATCCTGCTTCAAGACAAACCATAGTTTCTTTGTCTCATCCAAAACATGGCAGGCTATGGTTTGTGCACACAACCAAGATTGGAAGCTAGAGTGAGCTTGAGGCTCGTTCCAAGCTGGATCAGACAAAACCCACAAAAACATCTGCCCCAATCGTAGTCTTGAAGGCATCTCAAATTCATTTCCCTATATTCAACAGTAGTCCGTTGTGGATGGTTTACTTTGGAGTCTTAACTATAGTCTAGTTTGTTTTTCCTTTTAGGAAAACCTTACCCCCAAAGCTACAAAATGTTCATGGTGGTGCTGGTGATGGAGGGGAGAAGCAAGAGGTCTCTCCACAAATGGGGTCTGGTGGTGGTAGCATTTTTGTTTGGGGCTGTGTGTGCTGGTTTGGGTGGGAGCCTTGAAATCTGTGACTCCATAATTATTCTTATTTAATTCTTGTCTTTCCAGCGGATGGGGACCCTCATTTTGTCGTCGATTTCCCCTTGAGCAAGCTAACGGTCTGCTTCAACATTGATGGGGAGCCAGGAGACATCCTCAGATTGGTTTCCGACCATAAGAACTCTGGTATGTTGGAAGAAGAAAGAAATGTTTAGTTTCTGTATCAGCAGAGCTAGATTAAAGGTAAAGGTATACCCCTGACAGTTAAGTCCAGTCGCGGACGACTCTGGGGTTGCAGCGCTCATCTCGCTCTATAGGCCAAGGGAGCCGGCGTTTGTCCACAGACAGCTTCTTGCTCATCTGGCCAGCATGACTAAGCCGCTTCTGGCGAACCAGAGCAGCACACGGAAACGCCGTTTACTTTCCCACCAGAGCGGTACCTATTTATCTACTTGCACTTTGACGTGCTTTCGAACTGCTAGGTTGGCAGGAGCAGGGACCGAGCAACGGGAGCTCACCCCGTCACGGGGATTCGAACTGCCAACCTTCTGATTGGCAAGCGCTAGGCTCTGTGGTTTAACCCACAGCGCCACCCGCACTTCTTAAAGGGTGACTTAAGCAAGTTTGCCTTTAAACTGAGCCAGTCACAATCCCACTCCATAGAATGCATACTAACTGTGCAGTACACAGAATCACTAGTACTGGGTCCCAGCTAGCATTATTTCAGAGCTAGAATTATAGAAATTCTTCCTCTTCTGGGAAGGTTCTAAGAAATCCACTGAGTGCTTTCCTTCTCACCTCTCAGCCAACAGTTGGTTGATGGTAATGTAGGCCCACAGCTTTTCAGTGAATTTTGAGTCTGCATGATTATCTTTGCTCAGGAACTCATCCAGTTTAGACCACAGTGCCACCCGCGTCCCTAGAGCTAGATTAAAGGTAAAGGGACCCCTGACCATTAGGTCCAGTCATGACCGACTCTGGGGTTGCGGCGCTCATCTCGCTTTATTGGCCGAGGGAGCCGGCGTACAGCTTCCGGGTCATGTGGCCAGCATGACTAAGTCGCTTCTGGCGAACCAGAGTAACGCACGGAAATGCCGTTTACCTTCCTGCCGGAGCGGTGCCTATTTATCTACTTGCGCTTGACGTGCTTTCAAACTGCTAAGTTGGCAGGAGCAGGGACCGAGCGACGGGACCTCACCCCGTCGCGGGGATTCGAACTGCCAACCTTCTAATCTGCAAGTCCTAGGCTCTGTGGTTTACAGTGCCACCCACGTCCCAGTAGAGCTAGATTAGCAGCGTGCAAAAAAAGTCAGTCATTCTCCTTATCCTTCAGCAGTGGCGCCAAACATTCGTTTGAAAGTGATTGGGGAGGAAGCACTGGGTCTCTGAGTTGCCCTCCTGTCCCCAAAGATAGGTGCCTTCTCACACTGCCCCACAGGGGCCTGGGAAACACCTCCTGGCCAGCCCGAGAGGCACCATTCTCCTGGGGAGCTTGTAGTCAAGACTGCTGCAACAAACAGCTGTGCTGGGAGGTAGAGATGTGAGAGGGAATCAGAGGAACGAGGGAAGGAAAAAGGAACAGAGGCCAGTGTCGCCCATGGCATCTCTGACCATCAGTCATGGCACCCCAGGGTGCCATGGCACACTGGTTCAAAACCATTGCTGTCACCCACACTGGGACCTTGTGCTGAACAACAGGTAAGGAATGGAGATAAAAATAGCAATGAATACTAACTGCTACCCGTGCCATACAGTGTCAAATGCCAGGAACCTCCAAAGAACATGTTACACCAGAGTTTTGTGGAGTTCCATGACTGGACCTCCCTATAATTTCCTTCTCCAAAATGCAGAGGGAATTATCTGGATCGGGGCCACCGCGGAGGGAAGGGTGGGGGGCAAGCCTCCCCACCTACACTTCCTGTTTCTGATGGCTGAATGACCTGATAAAGGCAACCATGTTGTCATCATTGAACATAGCTGTCAACTTTTACCTTTTCTTGCGAGGAATCCTATTCGGAATAAGGGGGGGGGAGGGAAATGTTGACAGCTATGTCATTGAATATCTGTGTGGATTTGGACCCTTGTGTCCCCCGTCCCCCCAATTCCTTTGGTAGAGTTTGCCTCCAGAAGCAGATTAAATCAAGCCGATGGGAGCTCTTGAGTTAAAATGTTTCCGTCCTAATGGTTTTAGAGGTCTTGAGCTTCTGATCTGGCCTGGAATTCCTAAGCACCTGTGATTTGTAAGAGGATTATTTATATGGCAGCAAAGTTCTTGACCAGCCAGGGCAGTGGGGGGGTGTGTGTGTGTGACCACGAGAGTGAGGAAGACAAGGCAACCATAGTTTTACAAAAGAGAAGGGAAACAAGACCTTTAAGAGGAATCTATCTTATGACCTCTACCTTGTTCCACTCACTCCACAATTCAGTGTTCCAATTTTTCCTTTTATGCATACTTTACCCAAGTATGTGCTTTTCTTTTAGGAAGAACTTTCTGCAAATATCCATTTTGATCGATACTTGCCCAAAGTCCATAGCCAATGCAAGTTTCTTTTTGTAATACGCCAGAATAAAGGAAATGCTTTTAACAATCTAACCTAAAAAGGAACGAAAAGCAAAAAGAAGAAAAGAGGGAAAGTGGGGTGGGGGTGAGAGAAAAAGAAAAATAGAGAAATAATAAAATAAAATAAAATAATAAATAAAATAAATAAAAATAAAATAAAATAAATAAAAATAAAATAAAATAAAATAAAATGATTTTTGGTTCTCTGTCCTGCGGCTAAATATACTATTCATTCATTAACATCCAACTGTTCTATTTTTTATAAACCAATATTTTGTCAGTCTTCAAATCCAGATATTACAAGTTCATTTTCCCTTCCATGCAGAAAGTCTATAAGAAGTTTAAATATTAGGAAGAACTGTTCAATAGTGAAACGGACTCCATCGGAAGATGGTGGACACTCCTTCGTTGGAGGTTTTCAAGCAGAGGTTGGATGGCCATCTGCCATGGATTCTTTAGTTGAGATTCCTGCATTGCAAGGGGTTGGAAGAGACTATATTTGGGGTCCCTTCCAACTCTGAAATTTTATGATCCTCAAAAATAAAAGTGTGTCTCAGAAATCCAATTCATGTTGCAGACTCTACAAAAGCTTGTCTTTCCTGAACGTTCCTCTTGGCTCAGCATCCAAACCATTGCCTTTCTTCCTTGCCCCTTAAGGTGTGACTGTGAATGGCCAGCTGGTGGGAGCCCCTGCCCCTCGTAGAGGCCATAAGAAGCAAAGAACCTACTTCAGAAGCATCACCATTCTCAGCAACAAACCAGAAAGGTCCTACCTGGAGGTCACTCCCACGAAGGTCATCATTGATGATGGGAAGAGGCTCATCCTGCCTTGCGACCGCAGCGCCACGGTAGCAAGCAGGAACCTCGAGGTGTCCATTGCGGCTCGTTCCAACGTCACCGTGGCCATAAGGGGCAACGTCGGTTTCGTTGTTCTGATCCACCACTACAAGAACCCCGCTCCCTACCAAAAGGATCATCTGGGCTTCTACATCTCCAACAGCCAAGGCCTTTCCCCAAGCTCCCATGGGCTGATCGGTAAGAGGGAAACATTCTGAGAACTTATAGTGCCAGGCCATGGAGTCTAAATTAGAGCGGATGTTCCAGCTTATCCCAGCACCCTCTCCAAGAATTAGGGACAGGGAACTTCAAACTGGGAATCAGAAGATCCCAATTGTGCAAGAATGAGTTGGTACAATGCCTATCCTAAGACCTAGGACCCTCGTACCTACGGGACTGCCTCTCCCAGTATGCCCCACAGAGGACCTTAAGGTCCATAAATAGCAACACCCTAGAGGTCCCGGGCCCTAAGGAAGTTAGATTAGCCTCACCCAGAGCCAGGGCCTTTTCAACACTGGCTCCAGCCTGGTGGAACGCTCTGTCTCATAAGACCAGGGCCCTGCAGGATCTGATTTATTTCCACAGGGCCTGTAAGACAGAGTTGTCACACCTGGTCTTTGGCTTAGAATCAGTTTGATTCCCTCCCCCTCTTTCTTTTTTCCTTTCTCCTCCTGTGATGAGGCTGCATTTTAATGTTTTAATGTTGTATTTTAATATTGTTTTTAAGTTGTATTCAGTCAACTTGTTTTTATTATTGGTTGTTAGCCGCCCTGAGCCCAGCCTTGGCTGCGGAGGGCGGGGTATAAATTATTATTATTATTATTATTATTATTATTATTATTATTATTATCCTTTTAAGAATGAGGCAAATGGGGGACTTCCGGTTCGCTGCGGAGGTAATGGCTGCGCGCTCCGTGTCATCCGCTTAAAGGACGGCACGGTTCTGGCGGCTAGAGCTTTGGGGGTGAGCGCCAGGGCCAGGCGCCCCCACGGAGGAGTGGGGATCCTAGGGGTCCAGCAGAGCACGTGAACTCACCCTCCTGTGCCCCCCAGCTGCCGTTTTTGCACATTTTGCAAAATGTTGCAACGTAGAATGCTTCTGTTCAGGGTTATTGCTCCTCCTTCAATTCCCTCTCCTGTTCTCTCCCCGTTCCCCACCCCCCAAGTTAGCATTTAGTGGCCACTCAGCATGGGAGGTATACCTCTCTAGGATTCCCCCCGCCCAAAGATCTTTGGAATTCTTGCAATCCTTGGGGTTCCACCAAGCCACACTTTTGCAGCAGAGGGCTAGTGTTTTGGCTACCTAAGGGGCAAGAGAGCACCCTTCTTTTATTTATTTATTACATTATCCTACCACATTCATGTTTTCGGAATATATCCCAGCTATAAAGAATCCTGTGTCAGTGGTGGTTGGGTGATAGACCTTTGACTCTTTTTGCATCTAAAAACTAATCACGCTATAGTTTTAATAGAAGAGGTTACAGGACTTAGTGAGCAGGAAGAGGCTGTGGCAGATAGCAGTCCAGAATCAGAGGCAGATGCAAAAGAGGAGGGGGGCCAAGAGGCAGAGACGAGTCAAATTGTGCTGGTCCCGAGGGTTAACCATGCGGCAAGGTTCGAGTCCAGTCCAAGGTCAAGGGTGCGGTATGGAGGCTGTCCGTCAAAGCTGAAGTGGGATCCAAGTCAGGGAGTCAGGTGAGGTCAGGAACTCTGGCAGAAGAGCAGGATAGGGTGCAGGCAGGAACAGGCTAGCAACAATGTTGCTCCTGCAACCTGGGGCTGGCTGGCTTTTATCTGCCCCGAGGCATGGGGCGGCCCCGGTCCACAGGTGACTCGCCTCTCCTGGCCTGCAGGCGAGCACTCCTCCTGCGGGAACTTAGTTCCCTCCGCCTCTCTGCCCTGAGCCTCTGCAGCTCAGGAGAGGCTGGAGGGTTACCAAACCCAGAGGCAACCTCAGCTTCCTCTGACGGGGCTGAGAGTGGAGCACCTGCAGGCAATGGGTCCTCCATCACCTCAGGAGCCAGAGCAGACTCAGCTGGTGCCTGCACCTGAGGATCCAGCACAGGTGAGGACCCTTCAGGCTCAGGCCCCAGCCCCGGCTCAGCTGGTTCTGGAGGCAGGGACTTCTGTGCAGGCTGGGATTCCTCAGGTTCAGCCTCCGAGTTTGAATCCCAGGCCATCACACAAATTTGTGAAGAAGCCGAGGTGTCTCCTCCTGCTGCTGTGACTAGCTCCCCCACCCCGGTCTCCCAGGACCAGAAGAGGTAGGAAGAGGTAGGAAGAGAGACAGGCATGCTGGGGGAGTCTCAGATTACCTAGGAAGGACCCGGGGGAGGAGGACAACTGTGGGAAGACAAGGACCTTCAGTCCCAACTGTGTCATAGGTGCAAGATCTACTGAGACAAACTGCTGTGTTCAGTAGGACTGCCCCCCTGAGTCGACTTGTTTCCTTGAATAAAGAGTTAACTTGACAGACGCCGTGTGATTTATTGCTCCCCCTCTGTTCTAAGGGGAGAATGTGTCACATGGCAGGAGCCACCACAGTGAAGGCCCTGCTATGAGTGGCTGCAGGATGACTGCAAGACTTATCTGTATTCATACCTCTGACAAGCTCTCGCTTTCCTCCTACACAGGCCAGTTCTTACACCAAAACGTTAAGCTCACTACCCAAAAGCCTCTTGGGGAGAGACACCAAATGTCCAGTGGGAATCTAACGAAAAGCATGGACATAAATGCTGGGAACGCATTAGAGCTGAAAGGGCGCTTGATTCCCGTCGTATGGAAGCAGAGGAAGATCTACAATGGCGAGCAGGAAGTGGACTGCTGGTTTGCCAAGAACAACGCAGAGAAACTGATCGATGGGGCCTATAAGGATTACTTGGCTTCTCACCCTTTTGACACAGGGACTAGCTCCTTGATGGAAAACTGACTTTGAGGAGAAAAACAACCCCACTTGCTTTTTGACACATAGGAAGCCATCCGGTCCCGAGGCGATTCCTGCACTTTGACAGCGTTTTGTAAAGCCAAAGAAATTCGAGATTAGTTTCAAAAGGAATTCCATTTACACAAGACAGCTGCCTGCTCCCTGGTTCACTAAAGGACATTTCCCCGAGTGACTATAATAAGGTCTAATGTGGACTTTTAAAAAAGAAAGGAACAATAAAAGATTGCGAATATTGTCCGCGGTGCCCGTAATACAGGAAATAGCTTACAGAATGTGGGCTATTTCAATTGAATGAACAATTTTTAAAAGTGCATATTTTTACACTCCACAGTTCTGGTGCTACATTTTCATTGAGTCTGAAAGGTCACAAACCAGCCCAAATGAAGCACTTTTAATAGATCCCATTGATTTCATCAAGCAAGGTTAATTTCTCCCTTGAGATCAATGGGATTTAAATGCCCTTCGCTTCAATTGAATCATATCTATCACAATCAAACCGGCAGGGAGAGTGTCTTCCTGTGTTAGCATGCAGAAGGTTCCCAGTCCAATCCCCAACCATGTCCAGATATGGCTGGGAATGTCTCCCTGTCTGAAACCCTAGAGAGTTGCTGCCAGTCCGTGTAAGCACTACTGAGCTAGATGGACCAATGGTCTGACTTACTATAAGGCAGTTTTCCATGTTGTAGTTAAGAATAAGAATGCAAGTCCATGCACAGCTCAATTTATACCGTCTTCTTCTTCTTCTTTGGCGATCACTCGTAGCCGAGTAAGATTGTCTTCCATAAACACGGTTTTAACAGTGAGTCCGTAAGTGACTGTGGAGGCCAATTCTGGATCCACACGTACTTTCACAGTGTGGACATTCATGTAGATGCAGGCAACAGAAAGCTCCTTTCAAGTGTCTCCTTTGTCTCAGAACAGAACAACATTTTTGGTAGCGTGGTTTCCAAATCTGTTGCCCTCCAGTTAGTAACTTTCTTGTGAAAAGAGGCTTCTATTTTCCTGCCTCATTCCTCAGGGCACTTTAGAATTTTCCCCCACGTGGTGCTTTGAATTTATCTTATTATTTATCTTATTATAAACTCCCTTCTCCAGTGCTGTGCAGCCTCCCTGGCTGCCTGAACTTGTTGATCTGTGAACGCTCCAGGGGAGGAGTTACCTCTTGCTGTGTTCCCCTAGGCCAGGCACCCCCAAACTCGGCCCTCCAGATGTTTTGGGACTACAGCTCCCATCATCCCTAGCTAACAGGATCGGTGCTCAGGGATGGTGGGAATTGTAGTCCCAAAACATTTGGAGGGCTGAGTTTGGGGATGCCTGCCCTAGGCTTTCCTTGAAAGGTGGGCAGCTGGGGAGGCTGACGAATGCCGACCACTGATGGGATGATTTGCAGAACGAAACAATGGTACACTCACAAAAAAAATCACTTACCTCAAAATGATGGTAAGATCAATACTTCCCCTGACCCCTCCCTATAATAATCCCACTGGATTTTTCTCTCCTTTGATAATTCTGCAGTGCAATTTCTTTTATCATTAATTGAGGAAGATTTTTGTTGTTAAAAGAAAAAAAAGTGGGAGACTAGATTTAGGAAAGTGTTTGTGTAATACCCTTACAAATCTCTTTGTGATGTCTGTCAATATATTAATTCAATTTTACTGAGGCTAAAACAGGAAATGCAGCCCCACAAAACACATTGAGTCGACCTCATCCCGACATTCCAGGTTCCAATCTATTGTTTGATTGTGCAGTGTGCACACCTCTGAAGATCTGATATGCTGTGTATCCACAGGTCCAGTTGAAACCAGCACTTAGCCTCCAGTCCTCCTTGGAAAACAGACTCACCCCAACGACATGTGAATAATAAAGGAAAGGTTGTCTCTGACAATGTGCAGAGTGTGATTTTTGGTTTTTTTGTTTTGCTTCATTGGGTTATCACAGGTGCTCAGACTTGGGTGCTCAGAGTTTCCAGTTCATTTTTCAGATAAGCTTGATTTTTCCCTCTGCTGGAAAAATTAAAACTGGGTGGACCCTAACTTGGGGGGAGGCCATGATCTAATCAGCGATAGAGCAACAGAAGTATAGTGTCCCAATCAAGGTAATAGGTAAAGGGTAAAGGGACCCCTGACCATTCGGTCCAGTCGTGGCCGACTCTGGGGTTGCAACGCTCATCTCGCTTTATTGGCCGAGGGAGCCGGCGTACAGCTTCCGGGTCATGTGGCCAGCATGACTAAGCCGCTTCTGGCGAACGAGAGCAGCGCACGGAAACGCCGTTTACCTTCCCGCCAGAGAAGTACCTATTTATCTACTTGCACTTTGACGTGCTTTTGAACTGCTAGGTTGGCAGGAGCAGGGACCGAGCAACGGGAGCTCACCCCGTCGCGGGGATTCGAACTACCGACCTTCTGATCGGCAAGTCCTAGGCTCTGTGGTTTAACCCACAGCGCCACCCGCGTCCCTTTTAATCAAGGTAATAGTCCCACTCTATTCTGCTTTGGTCAGACCCTACCTGGAATACTGTGTGCGGTTCTCAGTGCTGCAATTTAAGAAGGGTATTGACAAGCTAGAACATGTGCAGAGGAGGGTGACCAAGATGATCAAGGGTCTGGAAGCCAAGTTTTATGAGGAACGGTTGAGGAAGTTTAGCCTGGATAAGCGGAGACCGAGAGGAGAAATGAGAGCACCGAGGGTGCTTGCCAGAGAAAGGAATGCACATGGCAGATAGTTAAGTATTTATTGTCAAAGATTACACAGTAGCTTCGACAGCTCTGGATATCACAAGGGCTCCGCTCTATGAAGCAGTTGCAGCAACAGGGGGCCACTCCCCTCCACTAGCTTATGTACCTTCCACCAATGGGGAAACATCCTCTGATCCTCCCTTTTCACTTCCCTCCTGGTTCTGTGAGACAGTGGTGCAGGAGAGAGTGGTCTGGCCTGCCCCTCCCTTCTCTTCTTCCAAGCCATCCTGTGCTCCACCTCTGAGTCTTGCCTCCTGGCACAGACAGAGTAGAATGGGGCATAATTTGGTCCATTTTAATATTAACGTGCATTTACCAAATTCACAGCTTTTTGGGAACTGAACAGCAACTTTCCTCTGAAATTTGCAATTCTTTGGATTTTGTTGCACGCATCTCCAAATGAAAGTTCCTAAATGCATATGCTAGGTGATGTTTTGCACACA
Source organism: Podarcis raffonei (assembly GCF_027172205.1). Classification (NCBI taxonomy): domain Eukaryota; kingdom Metazoa; phylum Chordata; class Lepidosauria; order Squamata; family Lacertidae; genus Podarcis; species Podarcis raffonei. The sequence continues at coordinate 67,848,116 of NC_070611.1, forward strand.
CACAAAAAGGGTACCTTGGGATAAATGGGTATGCTTATATTTCCACCAAGCTTGGGAGTGAGTCTAGCGCACTCCGAATAATAATAATAATAATTTATTATTTATACCCTGCCCATCTGGCTGAGTTTCCCCAGCCACTCTGAGTGGCTCCCAATCAAGTGTATTGACAAGCTAGAAACCCCAAATTGGGGAAACTGTATTGCTCCAAAAGAGATCATCCGATAGATTCTTAGGACCTCATTTAGTAGGGCAAAGGTATTAAGCTTCCCATTGCAGTGGTACCTTGGTTCTCAAACTTAATCCGTTCCGGAAGTCCGTTCCAAAATCAAAGTGTTCCAAAACCAAGGTGCGCTTGCCCATAAAAGCAATGCAAAACGGATTAATCCATTCCAGACTTTTAAAAACAACCCCTAAAACAGCAATTTACTATCTAACGAGACCACTGATCCATAAAATGAAAGCAATAAACAATGTACTTCAGTCACACAATCAATAAATCAGTAGCTGAACGGGGTTCCACACAGTCACAAGAACAAAACAAAAGCTGCAAAAACAAAAATACAAAATAAATAGCAAAAACAGACAGACCTCAGCATAGCACTCAGAACAGAAGTGTGGCACTCAATTGGAAGTGTGGCACTCAAAATGGAGAATGTTCAGCTTCCGAAAAAGGTTCGCAAACCGGAACACTTACTTCCGGGTTTGCAGCGTTCGGGTTCCAAGTTGTTTGACTACTAAGCCATTTGAGAACCAAGGTACCACTGTATTGCAGTGTGCTTCCTTCCACAATGGTGCCTCGAACACAAAGGCTCCCAGTGAAGGAAGTCTAGGACATAGTATTGTAGAGTCGGAAGGGACCACTAGGACCTTTTGCCCAAGATGGTGCTCAAACCCCCAACCCTGAGATTAAGAGTCTCATGTTTACCAACTGAGCTATCCCAGAGCTTCCAGGTCCCACCAACCTTCTTTTGGCTCAAGGCGTTTCAGCGCCGTTGACCTTCCCTGGGGCGGTGAACATGTTTTTACAGATGCGAGGGCTTGTTTTCTTCCCTGTGCCAGGCCCCTGGGGAGAAAAAGCTGGAAACTGGGCCAAAATACGAAGGATGACAGCAGTAGGCTGGGGAAAGAATGTGTTTGTTCCTTCCTAGGAGTCAACAGAAGCAGCACAAAACTCGGATAAGCTGTGCTATTAAAGAAGTGGGGAGGAGGTTAGAAATGGGCCCACTCTATTTGCAGGATGCATTCTTGTTCTGAGTGCCTTCTCTTCAGTGTTGAGGGGCATATGACAAAATATACCATAAATGCCAAGCGCTGGCAGCTAACATAACTGCTTGGTGCATGCTTCATTAGCACGGTGGGCATAATTTTTAATTTATTCAAAGCATGGAAGAAGATGAAGGTGGCTTGCTTTTCCCCATGACTTCTCCTATGCTGGTGCAGAAGTCACAGAATGCGCATGACCCTCCTCGCCTCATAACCCATCTAATCTTACCGCCCACACCTGCACTCAGGGCTGATTTCCTTCAGAATGGAGAGGTTTGATCTTCTTGCAGACCATGGGACTCTCAAGAGTCTCCTCCAGCACCATAATTCAAAAGCATCAATTCTTCGTCGATCAGCCTTCTTTATGGTCCAGCTCTCACTTCCATACATCACTACTGGGAAAACCATGGCTTTCACTATACGGACCTTTGTCGGCAAGGTGGTGTCTCTGCTTTTTACAAATATCCTGTTTGTCCCTGCTGCTTTGGAAGGATTTTCAATTTTTGAAAAAGAGAAAAGATCAGCCAGCAACAGCAATGCTGAGAGGTTCTTCCAAGCCAACAGGCCCCAGCAAGCCTGGAATTTAAGAAAGCAATCTCACTCCCACTGAACCCTGCCTAGATTTTAATCGTTTCCAGGTTTCAACTCAAGGATTCCTCCCAATGGGAAATTTTACATTAGGGGGAGGGAGCCCCAGGGCTAGGGTCTAAGTTGTTGTTGTTTAGTCGTTTAGTCGTGTCCGACCCTTCGTGACCCCATGAACTAGAGCACACCAGGCACTCCTGTCTTCCACTGCCTCCCGCAGTTTGGTCAAACTCATGCTGGTAGCTTCGAGAACACTGTCCAACCATCTCGTCCTTTGTTGTCCCCTTCTCCTTGTGCCCTCCATCTTTCCCAACATCAGGGTCTTTTCTAGGCAGTCTTCTCTTCTCATGAGGTAGCCAAAGTATTGGAGCCTCAGCTTCAGGGTCTGTCCTTCCAGTGAGCACTCAGGGCTGGTTTCCTTAAGAATGGAGAGGTTTGATCTTCTTGCAGTCCATGGGACTCTCAAGAGTCTCCTCCAGCACCAGAATTCAAAAGCATCAATTCTTCGGCGATCAGCCTTCTTTATGGTCCAGCTCTCACTTCCATACATCACTACACTGGGGAAACCATAGCTTTAACTATACGGACCTTTGTTGGCAAGGTGATGTCTCTGCTTTTTAAGATGCTGTCTAGTACCGGGTCTAAGTACAGCCCCCCAACTGGCCCTTGAAACAAGTAGTGTAGAGGCAAATGCAGATGTGCAAAGTTCCTTCATGATCATGCCCTTTCTGTTATATGCAATAATCTTAATTATGCAGTATTAACAATTAGGAATGACCAGTGCAGTTCTCCATGTACTGCCTGTTAAACAGATCTACTATTTTCTGTGCAAGGATTTGGGCAGAAGATATTGGACCACTCCAATATCTTCCTGCAGAATGACTTACTGCTAAGTTGTGTTTTCCATGAAGTTCCATGGAAGGTAATAGAACTTGCACCCCGTTCTCATTTAACTGAAGTACCTCGTCTTTTCAGTGTTCCTAAATGCTTAGCTTTGGTGCATACAGCAACTGAAAAGCTCCCCTTTCATGCTGGTTGGGTGGCTTCTAGGAAACTGGAGATGGGTTTTTTTGTATTTAACTACACAAGGATCCACACACCAAGGGTTGTATCCAAGGCTAGTTCTATTCAGAGTAAACCCCCTGAATAGTAATTTGGGTCTATTAATTTGAGTGGGTCTACTCTGCTGGATACAACCCAAAGAATATGGGATTCAGTTCTCCTTCCAGGCACTGATCTACCTCCCAAAGCCTCCAGCTCGAGAAACCTTCTTGCTGCAAAACAAACCAACATTCCAGCCCAACAACAGAATAATTAGAGAATGAGCAATGAGGTGCATTTAAGGAATTGGAAGTAACTCTGCTGCCAGGCCAAAAATTGGCTCCTTGCCGCGAAAGGATGGAGGCACACCTAGATGATCCGCTAACGTTTTAATTGTACTCACTGGCCTGGATACAGCGAGCAAATTAAGAGAGAAATATTTATCATTTAGGCGTCTTTCTGCCAGATGCCCAATGCTGAAATATTTCTCCCTTCCTTGGAGACATGGTTTAGGCTTGCTGAAAGTCACACTAGCTTGCACAAGCACACATTTCTGCCAAGGGAAGCACAATTTATAAATAGCAAGGGGTGTGGCGGTCAAGTGTTATTCCGTTGCAGATGCCTTCCTAGAATTCCTGGGGCCCAGGGCAGAAAACCTAAGTGATGCCTCTCCCATGCTCTGTTAAGCTGTAAAATAAAATAAAGTCAGGCACCCTAAATTCTGCCACCTGAGGCAAGCTGTCCAATCCTGCCTAGTGACAGGGCCCCTCCTTCCTCATTAGAGATGGTGAATCTGCCACCCTTCAATTGCTGCTGGGCTCCAACTCCCATCAGTGCCAACCAGCATGGCAAGCAGTCAGGGATGATGGGAGTTGTAGTTAGGGGAGCCCCAGGTTCCCTATCCCTGCCGGAAGAGAATCTGACATACCAGAGGTAGGGAACATGTGGCCCTCTGGATGTTGTTGGACTACAACTCCCATCATCCCTGACTACTGGCCATGGCAGCTGGGGCTGATGGGAGCTGGAATCCAACAACATCTGGAGGGCCATAAGGGAGCCAGCATGCTGTAGTGCTTAAGAGCGGTAATCTGGTGAACCGGGTTCGCTTCCCCGCTCCTCCACATGCAGCTGCTGGGTGACCTTGGGCCAGTCACACTTCTCTGAAGTCCCTCAGCCTCACTCACCTCACAGAGTGTTTGTTGTGGGGGAGGAAGGGAAAGGAGATTGTTAGCCGCTTTGAGACTCCTTAAGGGGAGTGAAAGGCAGGATATCAAGTCCAAACTCCTCCTCCTCCTCCTCCTCCTCTTCTTCTTCTTCTTCCCCCATCCTGTACCAGGCAGACCCAGCAACAGAACTCCTGCATGCACAAAAAGAATTGCATTAATAACTTGAATTTTGCAAACACAATTATACGAGTGCATGCAGTTTTGTTTAGCATGTACCGTTTTGTGACTGCAATGTTTTCTTAAGATACAGAATTTAGGTTTTCACCACTTCCTTGGGTACTGTCAAGCATGCTCTGCAGCCAAAGGAATGCACATGGAAGATAAGTTACCTTTTCCTTGTCATAGTACAGAGACCTACGCACACCAATTGAGTGTCTAGGCAGCTATTCCAGGTCCACAGTTGCAGCAACAGGGGGCCATTCCCCCTCCACTCGTTTATGTACCTTCCCCTGACGGGCTGCACACATTTAACCAGAGACTACACCTGCATGGAAACTTCCTCTGCTCCTCTCTTTTCAGTTCCCTCCTGGTTCTGGGAGACAGTGGTGCAGGAGAGAGTGGGGAAGTACCTGCTCCTTCACTTAGATAGATAATTTATTATGGTCAGAGACCAGCTTATAAAACACACTTGGGGGTACAATCCCAGAAGGAAAACAAACATTTAAAACAATGTACAACAATAAATTTAAAATTTATAAATGCGATAAGCGTATAGACACTTAAAACTTTAAGATGAGCTACTGCAGAGAGATGACCCAGAGTCACCCATGGAACCGAGTTTGGGGATTTTCTTAACGAACTAGTTTGGGTTGGGGGATGGTCTGCGCCTACAGATCTGTACACGGAATCTGGCGACCATCCGGGCCGTCTTATGATCTTTGCCGAACAGGAAAAGGTCAAATTTTTGCTTTTCTGGGAGGTCAGCGAGCCTCACCTGCAGGGGATCAATGGTCTCACTACATGCCTCTTCATAAAAGGGACATCTAAAGAACAAGTGCTCTGGGCTTCCTACATCCCCCAGTGAACAGGCGCAAAGTCTCTGAGCATATGGGACTTTTTTAAAGGATCCTTCCAGGACCGGCAAGGGCAGAGCTGAGCTTCCGGTGAGTGTAAAAGCCCTTCTTGCATTTTTGGATACGAGAAAGAAGAGATATGCTGCCACTGCAACTATATCTCTCTTGATTTCTCCAATTTTATAGTCGGGGCACCTTGAGCAGTCCTGTTGTCTCTTGGTGTCTATGATTCTTTGCCTGACCATAGCTTTTGCTTGGCCCAACCTGGCTCCTTCACTTGCCTGGCCTCCCTCCCTCTGCTCCACCCTCCAACCCATCCTGTGGTCCAGACTCCAGCTCTGAAGCTTCCCCTGCTTCTGACTCTTGCCTCCTGGCCTGTACAGCTCCCCACAAATCACTAGCCCCCTCTCCCAAGACAGACTCCATCCCTTCTTCCCCCAGTATCTACCGCATTTTTCACTCCATAAGACGCACCTGACCATAAGACGCACCTAGTTTTTAGAGGAGGAAAACAAGAAAAAAAAATTCTGAACGAAACAGTGGATGTATGATTTTTGTGGTTCATGCTGTGGCCACAGCCATGATACGTGATTTGATGGTGAGTTTGGGGTAGCCCATTGCAAAAATCCTGAGAATCCATGTGGATCTGTGCCATTGCGGCCCCACGAAACAGTGGATGCGTGATTTTTTGATGCAGGCTATAGCCATGGACATGCTATGTGGTCTGATGATGAATTTGGGGTGACCCAGTGCCAAAATCCTGTGCTTTTACCTCCCCCCTCCCAGGCAGCCTCCTTTATCTCTAGAGTCCCTTATCTCCCTCCCAATCGCTTGCCGATCACCTGCTCAGCAGTTTTGTTTCAACATCCCCTCCCTCTTTCTAAGAAAAAAAGCATGATCTGCTTTTCGCCCCTGGGCAATTCGGCTCCAGGGACCACACATTCGCTCCATAAGACGCACAGACATTTGCCCTTACTTTTTAGGAGGAAAAAAAGTGTGTCTTATGGAGCGAAAAACAGATCTTATCAGCATCCAGCCAGCCCCTGACAGGTACCTGGCATGGAAAGCTAGATGATGTCGCCCTCTTATTACAGAGATTCTGAAGCTGTCCTGCCATTGGGAATGGGAGGGTTTTGCGTACAGAACCCAACATGAAGAAAAAGCTTCCCCTGAGGTTTACCAGTTATGGAACAGTTTCCACTCAAGAAAATCCAAGCTTTGGATAACCAGCAACCAAAGACTCAGAATAGACTCCCCTCAAGAGACGATTCAAAGGACATGCATGGCTTCCAAATACGAGGAAAGTTTAAATATCAGATATTTATTACACTTCTTATAATAAAAGCGTAAAAAAGCAACCACAGTTGAGTCGAGATTAGTCCTCAGGCTTTCTGTTTTCAAAACAGTTTTGCAACCTGCTTTTTTTTATGAGTGATCCGTGTGCAGATTTATGAGTGATCTGTGCAGTTTGCATGCCAGAAGAGTCCGCTCCAGACATACAATCTTAATTCTATCAAGGATGCAGTGTTACCATTCAGACCCAAACAAAATCTGCCACCAGCTGGCCAGCCAGAATCAAGTCAACCCACTTCGTCTCATTTGCATGAGCACAGCTCAGGAGAACAAAATGCAACCAACAATGTAATCTTCTGTCGATCAAATACCCAGCACCATACTCCCGAGCAAAGGCTAGGAATGATGGAAAAGTCCCATGCGCATTATCACTTTTGGACACAATGGGATGGCGCCACCTTGTGATCCTTATTTAAATGCATAATTGCCACAGACGCTCCACTTTCCTGGAAAACCAAAGATGGGCACATCAGTTGTGAAGCATCCTTATTGCAGGTCTCTCAGTTGCCACTGTCCCCTCCTTTTGGCTTAGCTCACAATCCCCATTTAAACCGAAACCGGGTGGTCCAATGGTCTTGTCGTCGGATTCACTCTGAGGAAAGATCCTGACTGTTCCTGGTCGCTTGCAGAATGGTCAAAATCCACAGCCGGACACAGCAGCACCTGCAAAACCAAGGCAGAAAAGCAACATGCCAACTTAATTCTTATTTCATTTATATAGTGCCGCTTTTTTAATCGTAACGGATCACTGCATATTAGACGTTTTAAATCAGGGAAGTTTGTATTTAAATGTTTCAATGGGGTTGTTTAATTGTGTATCTTAATCAATGCGCTATATTTTTAATGTTTGTGTAACGTAGCCCATCTAAGACTCTGATCCTAAACTGTTGCAGCCACACTCATTTGTGAGAAAGGCTTCGGGAGTAAAACCTGAGGAACAATCCATACTCGCTGCCTTGTGGGAGAATTTTGGGAGAAGAAAATCCTAAGGAGTAAACCATACCTACACAGATCAGATTAAAAACTTAAAAATATTCAATTTAATTTTTTTAATTTAACTATTTACTATTTGTTATAATAAAACCTTTAAGGGGCTAACAAAAAAAACCCCATTAAAATCATCAATAAGAGACTGTTAAAAACAGGTATTTAAAAGATAACAGTAAGCTTAGTAAAGGTAAAGGGTAAAGGGACCCCTGACCATTAGGTCCAGTCGTGGCCGACACTGGGATTGTGGTGCTCATCTCACTTTATTGGACGAGGGAGCCGGTGTACATCTTCCGGGTCATGTGGCCAGCATGACTAAGCCACTTCTGGTGAACCAGAGCAGCGCACGGAAACGCCGTTTACTTTCCTGCCGGAGCGGTACCTATTGATCTACTTGCACTTTGATGTGCTTTTGAACTGCTAGGTTGGCAGGAACAGGGACCGAGCAACGGGAGCTCACCCCGTCACGGGGATTCGAACAGCCGACCTTCTGATCAGCAAACCCTAGGCTTTGTGGTTTAACCCATAGCACCACCTGCGTCCCTTAACAGTAAGCTTAAAACAAATTAAAACACATGCAGAGCAAATATGATCACCACACTGACCCGCCCATGGCCATCAAAAACTGATGGATTGTTTTGTAATTCTGATGCTGTTGCAGAAAGATTCAGCTAATGGCATGCTCTGCATTGCCCCAATTTATTTAACCACTTTACAATCCTATACACGTCCATTCAGAAGCAAGTCCCATTGAGTTCAACAGGGGTTACTCGCAAGGTGCATAGGACTGTTTAGAGAACGTAATGCAGACATTCAGCAGAGTGCCTTGAAAGCTCACCCCCAGAAAACAGGGTAGTTAACAATGTACCAACAGCTCTTCTTGGCTCCAGCACAAATGACTGCTTGTTCCTTTCTTGTCTACTTCCCAAAGTTGCAAGTTCATTTGCAGAAAACGGAACAATAGGATCTGCCCGTGTTTTAGTTACTGTTAAGGCTGCAATTGGCAGGAAGGCCAGGGGGGGTGGAGGAGGCAGTCCCTGTGATGACCAGAAAGCTAAAGGGGAAATCCAAACCCAGTGAACATCCTCCCATTTAAGGAGGAAGTGGGAGAAGATGGCAAACACCATAGTATGTGATGCCTAAAGTCGTAAGGGAAAAAAAAAGCCTTGCAGGATCAGGCCAGTGAGCTACCAATTTCTCACAGTGGCCAAGCAGACACTCCAAGGCAGGGGTCAGCAAACTTTTTCAGCAGGGGGCCGGTCCACTGTCCCTCAGACCTTGTGAGGGACTCAACTATATTTTTTGGGGGGGGAAATGAACGAATTCCTATGCCCCACAAATAACCCAGAGATGCATTTTAAATAAAAGCACACATTTTAGTCATGTAAAAAGACAGGCAGGCCCTAGAGATGCATTTTTAATAAAAGGACACATTCTACTCATGTAAAAACACACAGATTCCCAGACCGTCCGCAGGCTGGATTGAGAAGGCGATTGGGCCGGATCGGCCCCCGGGCCTTAGGTTGCCTACCCCTGCTCTAAGGGGAAGAATGGAAGCAGGATCTGAGCTTAATAGTTCACTCCTGGCTTGCAGTTTCCAGGAATTGGCATTCAGAGCTGACAGTGAATACAAAATGTAGCCATGAATTTGCCAAAAGGTAAAGGTAAAGGGACCCCTGACCATTAGGTTCAGTCGTGACCGATTCTGGGGTTGCGGTGCTCATCTCGCTTTACTGGCCGAGGGAGCCGGCGTACAGCTTCCGGGTCATGTGGCCAGCATAATTAAGCCGCTTCTGGCGAACCAGAGCAGCGCACGGAAATGCCGTTTACCTTCCCGCCAGAGTGGTACCTATTTATCTACTTGCACTGGTGTGCTTTCAAACTGCTAGGTTGGCAGGAGCAGGGACCGAGCAACGGGAGCTCACCACGTCGCGGGGATTCGAACCGCCGACCTTCTGATTGGCAAGTCCTAGGCTCTGTGGTTTAACCCACAGCACCACCCGCATCCCTGTGATGAATTTGCCTAATCCTCTTTAAAGCCGTCCAAGTTGGTGGGCATCTCTTGGGAGTGAGTTCCACTGTTTAACTATATGCTGTGTGAATAATTGCTCCCCCCTTCTGTCTGTCCTAAGTCTTGTTAAGCCAGTCAGTCAGTCAGTCCCTCTTTCCCAAGGAATTCTGGGAAATGGAGTAGTGTGAGGGGAAACGGGGTCTCAGCACCCTTATCAAGCTACAGCTCCCAGGATCCTCTGGGGGAAAGACGTGACGCAGCTGTTCTCAGCCTGTGGGTCCCCAGATGTTGTTGGACTACAACTCCCATCATCCCTGAGCTCTGGCCTTGCTGGCTAGGGGTGATGGGAGTTGTAGTTCAACAACATCTGGGGACCCACAGGTTGAGAAAGGCTGGTTTAAAGCAATATAATACTTCTGTCCTCCTAGTGGCGCAGCAATAAAAGTGCTTGCACATTTACAAAGCTAAGCACAGTCTAGGCGGTTTGAAACCGGGTGGGAGACTGAGTGTTGAGATTCTGGCATTGCAGGGGGTAGGACTAGATGACCCTTGGTGTCCCGGGAAGATCACCTCAGGGCTGCTAACACGGTGGTTTGTCTTCACCTGTGGAGACATACTCTATTGTCTCTTGACACAGATGGGGGGCAAAAAACCCACCCAATATTATTATTATTATTATTATTATTATTATTATTATTATTATTATTTACTCGAGTTTCTAAAGGTATGATTTCTAGGCAGGTTTTGCACATTTCTCCTTCCAGAATGGGCAGCAAGCCTGGCATTTATTTCCTCGCGAAGGAAAGCAAAGGAGATGCTTCTCTCGATTTCCTTTTTTTAATAGTAGCAATTATGGAGCTCAGGCAGGACTGCATGAATATTTGGTCTGCCCATATTGAAGCCTTGCAGGAACTGTATACTTGCCCCCTCTGCCGCACTCTGCACTGCGAAGAATGGAGAGCTTTATTTCAAAGATAGGACCTGAAATCTAAGTGGGGTGGATAGCTCTTGGCGCCTGCTTGCAGCCAGACCTGATCAATGCGGATAAAGCTCTTGAGGTACTTGACCAGAAGTGAACCCAGGAGTCCAGGTAAAAAAAAAAGTCTCTACTGTACATCTCTTTGAGGAGCAGGAGGAGAAACTGAAGGGAAATCTGTTCCAAGTATTTTCAGCTGAGTGAGCAAAGAAAAACTATGATTAAGATCGACCTCAACCAATCCTTCACGTTCCAGAGGGTCCACTTGCACCCTGCTATAACTAAAATTCATGTGGCTGTTGTTTGTTTTAAACTGTTTTTAAGCAGCGGTTCTCAACCTGTGGGTCCCCAGATGTTGTTGGACTACAACTCCCATCATCCCTGATGTTATGTACTGAGTTGAATAGGATCCAAAAGGCAGCAGTCTGATTGGTCCTAGAACAATAGGATTCAGAATGCAGCAGTCTGATTGGTCCTAGAACAATAGGATTCAGAATGCAGCAGTCTGATTGGTCCTAGAACAATAGGGTCCAGAATGCAGCAGTCTGATTGGTCCACAGGAGCCACCCAATCCAGCTCCAGTTGTAAGTGAATCCGCAACCAGATTGGCCTACAGGTGAATCCCGGAATTAGCCAATCACGTGGGGCCCATTGTGTAAATAATGTATATAAAGCAGACATTCTGGGGGAACTTCCATTCCTCCTCACCACTATGAGCTGAATAAAGAGCATGAAATCCACTCTCGACTCCGAGTATATTTCACCTGAGCTCTGGCCTTACTAGCTAAGGGTGATGGGAGTTGTAGTTCAACAACATCTGGGGACCCACAGGTTGAGAAAGGCTGGTTTTTAAGGCTCAATTTTTAATTGCCCTGGGCAGAGTGAAGGTCTCTCTATACAGTAGACAGAGGCAGAGAGCCAACCACTGCAACTAGGAGGTCTCCTCCTCTTCCTTCCAGCTAGAATTTGTACATTGCCAAAGATCTGAATTTTCAATACAAACACACGCAGTCCCTGGAAACCGACAGGAGCGAGGTTAAATGACACAGACAAGGATCAACTACCCTCGTTATGCCCTTTGACCATAATGCCATATGCAAACAGCGACATGGGATGCTACAAACACAACCTCCCCAGGGGCCCAAGTTGTGTTAGCAAAGGCCGAGAACAAAGACCTGCCGGGAAAATATTATGGATCTTTTCCTTTGAACTTGCAACGAAGGTCGTGGAGGACACTGAGCCGAGAGGAAGAGCCTCCTTGCCTGCTTTTGGGAACAACAGGAAGATTTCGACATTGAGTGTTCCAATTGTGGGGTGGGGATTCCCCCCCTTTTTCTTAAGATGGGTATTGCTTCCTCGCACCAATTCAGTGAGTCACCGCCGCTCATTGTATGGCGGAAAATTGAGACACAAGAACTTCTATTTCATTCTTTGCCAACCAGATGCCCTGCAGAAGTTCTGGAACAGGAGGAGGTGCAGGGACCAGGAGTTGTACTGCAAAATATCTGGAGGTTTTACAAGGATTTTAAAGGATGTTTGGCTTGTGCTGGATAGCGGAGCAATGCCTGTTTTTAGAACCTTGTGCTTAATGCACACAAAATCAGCTGGACTTTCTTTTCCTTTTAGAAAATCTTTTCCTTTTACAAAGGTAAAGGGACCCCTGACCATTAGGTCCAGTTGTGGCCAACTCTGGGGTTGCGGCGCTCATCTCGCTTTAGTGGCCGAGGGAGCCGGCGTTCAGCTTCCGGGTCATGTGGCCAGCATGACTAAGCCGCTTCTGGCGAACCAGAGCAGTGCACGGAAACGCCGTTTACCTTCCCGCCAGAGTGGTACCTATTTATCTACTTGCACTTTGACGTGCTTTCGAACTGCTAGGTTGGCAGGAGCAGGGACCGAGCAACGGGAGCTCACCCCGTCGCGGGGATTCGAACCACCGACCTTCTGATCGGCAAGCGCTAGGCTCTGTGGTTTAACCCACAGCGCCACCTGCGTCCCTCTTTTCCGTTTAGCTTCTTCTTAAAAGAAAAGAGAAAGGGCAAGAGGGAGCATTTAACGCTGTGAAAATGTTGGGGAAATCCTCAGAGGATTTCTGACTATCCCAGAGGACAGAATCTCCGCCTTCTATACAACCACTTATTCAAAAGACATCTCAGGTGACATCTGCACCATACATTTAAAGCAGCGTCGTGCCAGTTTTTGTAAGACATCTTGACTCCCAGTTCTGGGGGAAAGGCGGAATAAAAATGATAATAATAAGGTAATAGAATTAGGGATGTGGGTGGCGCTGTGGGTTAAACCACTGAGCCTAGGGCTTGCCAATCAGAAGATTGGCGGTTCAAATCCCTTCGACGGGGTGAGCTCCCGTTGCTCGGTCCCTGCTCCTGGCAACCTAGCAGTTTGAAAGCACGTCAAAGTGCAAGTAGATAAATAGGTACCACTCAGGCGGGAAGGTAAACGGCGTTTCCGTGCGCTGCTCTGGTTCGCCAGAAGCGTCCTAGTCATGCTGGCCACATGATCCAGAAGCTGTATGCCGGCTCCCTCGGCCAATAAAGCGAGATGAGTGCCGCAACCCCAGAGCCGGCCACGACTGGACCTAATGGTCAGGGGTCCCTTTACCTTTTCCTTTTTAATTTGATGGGTCTTCTGTTCTCACCTGGTATTCCTCATCCCGCAAAGCTCGTGAGATTTCCATCACTCCACTAATTTCAAAGCTTTCTTTCTGCCTGTGCTTCTTCATGATCAAGTTGTCCACTACCCAGAACATAACAGCCTTAAAAAGAGAGAAAAATGAAGGTGGGAAACTATTCATACAGTTGTACCTCGGTTTACGAACAGCTTAGTTCTCGAACGTTTTGGCTCCCGAGCGCTGCAAACCCGGAAAGGAGTGTTCTGGTTTGCGAACATTCTTTGGAACCTGAACGTCCAATGGGGCTTCCGTGGTTTCCGATTGGCTGCAGGAGCTTCCTGCAGCCAATCAGAAGCTGCTCTTTGGTTTCCAAATGTTTTGGAAATCGATGGACTTTTGGAACAGATTCCGTTTGACTTCCAAGGTACGACTCTACTTGAAGAACAGAGGGACAGACATTAGGTTCTGTACTTCCAGGGCGGAAAACCTGAAATTCTTCGCTATATTTTGTTGTTGCTGTTGTTCCGTTTTGGGTCCCCACTAAAATGTAAGGAAGATTTCATGTCAGTACAGTGGTACCTCATGTTACATATGCTTCAGGTTACAGACGCTTCAGGTTACAGACTCCGCTAACCCAGAAATAGTACCTCGGGTTACGAACTTTGCTTCAGGATGAGAACAGAAATTGTGCTCTGGCAGCGCAGTGGCAGCAGGAGGTCCCATTAGCTAAAGTGGTACCTCAGGTTAAGAACAGTTTCAGGTTAAGAACGGACCTCCAGAACAAATTAAGTTCTTAACCCGAGGTACCACTGTACAAAAAAACGCAAGAAAAGAACAAGCAGCACCCAGACACATAAAACAAAAGCCAGCGTTTTGGAGGGTGGAGCAAATCCATTCATGGTTCCCTGGCAGGACTTCAAGGAATTCATTTACAAAAAGCAAAAGTTAAGAGTGACTGATCAGAAACAAAGCCATCCTGTGATTCTTCTAAGCATTTAAACCGAACGCTCTCCTGCCACAGGGCTCTGACATCAGAGACATACCGCTGTAACAGGGGCATAGTGTAGGGGGTGCCAGAGGGGCTGTGGCCCTGGGCACAGATGTTTTAGGGGGCATGAAGTGGGTGCCCCCATGCAGGTGTCCCCCAGCACAGCATAGCCTGGCGCTACTCTTCAGGCATTGGTGGAACCAACGCTCGCGGAAAGGAGCACCAGGCCGTGCCATGCTGGGGGCTTGGTGTGGGGGCACTTGCTTTGCGCCTGCCAAGTGCTGCATCAGCTGCCCAGAGGGCGGCAGGGGGCACAGCATGTGGTTGTCGCTGTCCCCAAGCGGAATTGCAAGGCTCGATTCTGGTGAAGCTGGCGCGAGAAGGGCGAGACAGCCGTGCCAATCGGGGCTAGTATCGCCTTGATGGGGGCTGGGCAGGTGAGGTGGGCTCTGTTTGTGCCCTGCCCCTGGCATGGGCACTCGTGTGCGCACACACACACAACCGCACACACAAATGCTTCGTCGCTGCACTGTATACTAAGAGAGTATTATTTCTTGTGAACTGTAACGTCAGCACAAATATCAAGGGTAGAGGCAAATCTGAGTTTTGGTCGAGAAAACAGCTGCAACGCACTCAACTTATATGATCCCAAAACGCTTCATTGCAAAATAATGACTGTCTCAGTGTGGAAAATGATAACAAGAAATTAATTTATAATGAGCTCACATAGTAATACTATGTGCCAAATCTTTCTATGCCAACTCCCCGGCCGATGGCTTCCTACTGCTCTGCCAGTTTTAACAGCAGATGAAAAGATTTCCCATAAATGCTCTACGTTTTCTTCTTTTAAACAACAACCACCGTATGATTTGTCATTTGATAGAACGAGAAGGGTGCAGATAGCAGCTTCCTGTTTTTTTTACTAGCGTGTTTTTATAGCTCTGGTCCAATTCCCTTTAAAAATAATTATGCTCTGTCAGATACGCAAAAAATCCAGCATCCTTAAACCAGATACCTTCAACACGCGCTTGTATTATATATCCTTTAGATTTCTGCAGACATGTGAAATGCCTGTTATTTTCCAAACTCTTGCTTTTTATTGAAGAGAATTTGAGAATGCAACTTTCTGGTTTTGTTGCCTTGCCAAGAGGTCTCCGGATTACGGAATCCGTGGGTTCTGGTCAGTCTCCTCCCACCTCTTTTCCCCTAGGCCTCAGCACAAAAATAGAGGGGTATTTGTTCCTCTTCAGCCGGGGCAGACCATTAAAGGGCAAATCTTTTTAATGCTGCATTGAGCTTCCAACCTCAGCGTCAGCTTCCCAGCTTCAGAAAGAGCCAATTGCCATTGCTCTGTGCCAGAGAACCTGTTTTATATGCAGAAGGTATTGATCGCTGGCACCTCCAGGTATGGCTGAGAGCTCTGTCCGAAATCCTGGACAGCTGTTGCCAGTCAGCATAGCCCATACTCACCTAGATTGACCCACAGTCTCCACCCAGCATAAGGGAGGTTTCCTATGTCATCATGAACCAGTAGATCGCCAGTGTTGAAGAATGATTCTTCAACATCAACTTCATTGGACTGGTCATATTGTGCGGGATGCCTGATGATCATCTCCCAAAGCAACTACTCTATTCTGAACTTAAAAATGGGAAGTGTAATGCTGGTGGTCAACAAAAGAGGGTTAAAGACTCTCTCAAGGCAAATCTTTAAAAATGTAGTATAAACACTGACAACTGGGAAACACTGGCCTGCGAGTGCTCCAGTTGGAGAACAGCCTTTACCAAAGGCATCATGGGCTTTGAAGACACTCAAACTCAGGACAAAAGGGAGAAACGTGCTAAGAGGAAGGCAGGCTTGGTAAATCCACACTGTGATCAGCTCACGCCTGGAAACCTATGTCCCCACTGTGGAAGGATGTGTGGATCCAGAATTGGCCTCCACAGTCACTTACGGACTCATTGTTAAAACCATGTTTATGGAAGACAATCTTACTTGGCTACGAGGGATCGCCAAAGAAGAATAATCAATAATGGACAAATCTGTTAATTTCAGTCTCTCTCTGTTTCTCATGTTCGTCTTTAAAGCTCAGTTCTCCATCTCAGTTTGTGGAATTTTTTTTTTAAAAAAATAAGTCTGCACGAAAATGCACTAGCATTTTTATCTGTAACCCCCTTTTCAGTCCTGCCAGGGGAAAAGGTGGGGTATAAATAAATATAGTTTACATTTATATTTATTTAGTGCTTATTTATCCCTCACATTTTTATAAGCGGTTTGCCCTAGCAGACGCAGAGCTGTAGCTAGGTGATCTTGTGACCCTGGCAGAAAACGTCCAAGTAAAATAGCCAGTAAAATAGGGGAACCCCCCCATATCTTATAAAGACCCTCTAATAAAAACATTTTCTTATAAGGCAATAATCAATATTTTTTATTTCTACACATATTTATGGGCATATTTTTGCCAATTTTGCACCCCGCCCTCACCTGCACTCATGGCGGGGACCTTCCTCCCCCTCCCTGAGTAGACGTATTTTTGCAAAGCAATTTCACCCAATATAATGCACTTCCATTACACTGTTTTGCACGAATCTATGCATTTCTAATGCACACTTTGACCCAGGGTATGTACTTAATGTAAGCATTACGTGCTTGAAGAGACGACTGTGTTTCAGCACACTTCCCCACCCCCCAGAATGTGTGAATTAGGTATGTGTGCCTTTAAATATAACAGAATCAAATTTCTCCCCGACTCATACCTCCAGTCCACCTGGCTTTCCTCAGAGCCCAGCCACCACCTCATATTTCCAAAGGCTGAGATCTTCCTCCACATCAGTATTTTATCACAGGGTGAAAATCCGCCGCCCCCCCCCCCCCGCTGCTTCAAGATTGCAGCCTCAAAACAGACGGAAAGCTCAAGATTTCCTCCCAGAAGTTACTCACGTTGACTATAAAAGGGACCACAAGCATCACCAACACCAGCTCCAGCTGTGGATCAGGAATGTAGTTCAGAAGAATCTCTTGAAGCTGGAGAAGGTATAAAATACCACACACCTTTTAAAGAGATTAAATGATCTTGCATGCTTACTAAACAAGGTCTGGTCCATGTGATCGCCTTCAGAGTTTAGGTAGGACTACAATTCCCATCATCCCTGCCCACACTAGCTAGAGAGGAAAGGGTATGTTTGCAGTTGAGGACATTTGCAAATGTGCCCTGCAAAGTCTGAAAATGTTACAACTGCCTTCACGCAGAGTTGGCGAGTTTCAAGCCCAGTGGTTCAGGAAATCCAGAAACCCAAGTTGTTTGCAATTTTCCTTTCGTCTCACAATGATCTACAGATTTTTAAACTGCAGCCACGCATCACACTCAGCCGTCCCCAGCCCACTTGGGAATGCGTTTGCAAGAATGTGCGAATCAGGTATTCCTTCGTGGTGGTTAAAGCTAAAGGGACCCCTGACCGTTAGGTCCAGTTGCAGACGACACTGGGGTTGCGGCACTCATCTCGCTTTATTGGCCGAGGGAGCCAGCATGCAGCTTCCGGGTCATGTGACCAGAATGACTGAGCTGCTTCTGGTGAACCAGAGCAGTGCACAGAAACACTGTTTACCTTCCTGCCAGAGTGGTAGCTATTTATCTACTTGCACTTTGATGTGCTTTCGAACTGCTAGGTTGGCAGGAGCAGGGACCAAGCAACGGGAGCTCACCCCGTCACGGGGATTCAAACCACCGACCTTCTGATCGGCAAGCCCTAGGCTCTGTGGTTTAACCCACAGCGCCAACAATGTCCCTATACTTTTTCCTATTCCTTCCTTCCGAGCAGATCCGCAGGTTAAAAACAAACCCAGGGTTTCAGGTGTCTCATCTGTTTCTCAAAGGAACGCGTCACAAAGCTTATACCCAGAACAAACTTAGTTGGTCTCTAAGGTGCAAATTCACCCATTAGCCATGCATGAAAGTATGGGCAACTCCACTGAATCTAACCCAAGAAGTATCTCTAGCTCAGGGGTCAGCAAACTTTTTCAGGGTCCACTGTCCCTCAGACCTTGTGGGGGGGCAGACTATTTTTGGGGGGGGGGGAATGAATGAATTCCTATGCCCCACAAATAACCCAGAAATACATTTTAAATAAAAGGACACATTCTACTCATGTAAAAACGCACTGATTCCCAGACCGTCCGTGGGCCGGACTGAGAAGGTGATTGGGCCGGATCCAGCTCCCAGGCCTTAGTTTACCTACCCATGCTCTAGACTAAGGTCCCATCTGCACTATGCATTCAAAACAGTATCATACCACTTTAAGCAGTCAGGGCTGGGAATCCTGGGAATTGTAGTTTAAGAAGGGTGCTGAGAGTTGTTTGGAGACGCCCCTCGTCCCCTCACAGACCTACAATACCCAGAGTTCCCTAGAAAGAGGGATTGTTTGTTTCACCGCTCAGAACACTGCAGCTCCCTTATCCAACGATAGTTCCCAGGATTCTTTGTGGGAAAGCTTTGGGACGGCTTGTTCCCCTCCCTGTCCCCTCCCAAGCCCTTTCTGCCTCCTCTTAAGGAATCGTTAACATACACCTTTCTTACCTTCGTCCAGCCAGGGATGAGCAAGACAAGGCCAACTGTCGTCTTCTCAAAGACCATAATCAACAGGTAGAGGATGCATTGTCCAATCCAAGCAGCTGCTTGCGGAGGGTCACCTGGAAGAAAACAAAACGATGGAGGTGAACCCCAAGTCCGTGGGCCTATAAAAGAATCAGCAAAGCTGACTAGGAAGCCAATCACCCAATAGCACTCAACAACCACCAGCCGCTTTTCCTTTACACTGGTGCATATCTGCAAGACAACAGAGAGCCGTTGTGGTACAGTGGTTAGAGTCTTGGACTAGGACCTGGTAGATAAAGATAAAAGGACCCCTGACCATTAGGTCCAGTCGTGGACGACTCTGGGGTTGCGGCGCTCATCTCGCTTTATTGGCTGAGGGAGCTGGCGTACAGCTTCCGGGTCATGTGGCCATGTGACTAAGCCACTTCTGGCGAACCAGAGCAGCACACGGAAACACCGTTTACCTTCCCGCCGGAGTGGTACCTATTTATCTACTTGCACTTTGACGTGCTTTCAAACTGCTAGGTTGGCAGGAGCAGGGACCGAGCAACAGGAACTCACCCCATCACGGGGATTCGAACCACCGACCTTCTGTCCTAGGCTCTGTGGTTTAGCCCACAGCACCAACCACGTCCCTTAGGACCTGGTAGACCAGGGTTCAAATCCCCACTCGGTCCACTGGGTGCACTTGGGCCCAGACACTTACTCTCAGTCTAACCTACCTCACAGGGCTGTTGTGAGAATAAAGTGGGGAGGAGAAGGACTAGTAAGTGTCAGGGACAGGGCAGAGGAGGAATGGTACAGACCGCCACCCCCCAGCCTGAACCTTCCAGAGAAGAAGACAACAGTTCAGAATTATAACAGGGGTTTGAGGGAGGTCACAGTTCAGAGGCAGATGAGGGGGAAAGCTGGGAAATAATGGGGGGAGGAGGAGGAGAAGGAGGAAGAGGACACACCAGTGGGGTGACAGCTGATGGACGCAGTGTCTTTAGAAAGCATTCCAGACCACCTCCCTCTCCCAGAACCCAGCAAGCCTTGAAAGTAGGAGAGTAAAGAGCTAAAAGGCAGAGGGCACTTTTCAGCACCCGTAGAGATGGTGAATGAGGAAGTGGGAAGGACGCCATGAAAATCTTAGGGAGATTCTGGGCACTTGGAGAGTCTCATATCTTGAGGATCTGAAACACCAGAAGCTGTGAGGGTTTGCCGGCGGGTGGCGCTGTGGGTAAAAGCCTCAGCGCCTAGGGCTTGCCGATCGAAAGGTCGGCGGTTCGAATCCCCGTGGCGGGGTGCGCTCCCGCTGCTCGGTCCCAGCGCCTGCCAACCTAGCAGTTCGAAAGCACCCCCAGGTGCAAGTAGATAAATAGGGACCGCTTACTGGCGGGAAGGTAAACGGCGTTCCGTGTGCTGCGCTGGCTCGCCAGATGCAGCTTTGTCACGCTGGCCACGTGACCCGGAAGTGTCTACGGACAGCGCTGGCCCCTGGCCTCTTGAGTGAGATGGGCGCACAACCCCAGAGTCTGTCAAGACTGGCCCGTACGGGCAGGGGTACCTTTACCTTTACCTTTACCTTTAACCAGCCATCCTGAATTATGTAGGCAGGATGAGCAAGAAGAACATTGTAAGCAGCAAGAAATGAGAATTTATTCAGGCATTCTGAAATGATTGTGTTATGAAGAAAAGCGTTCAACCTCGTTCAAAAGAAAATCCAGATGTTCTCTTGCGGGGATAAAAAGACGGTTGCTACATTTCCAAAAGTTACGTAAGATTTAGAAGCAACCCAGCGGCTCACTGACGTCAACCCTTTGCACAAAGAGCAAATTCTGGAGAGTCAGTGCAGTGGTGTGGAGAACAGCGCTGCGGAGACTTGGGTTCAAGTGGGTGCCGGGTTTTGCGCGAGAAGCCTTGCGCCCTATTTTGCTCTGCGAGAGAAAGAAGACACTGCCCTTGTATGTTTCAGAGCACAATTCAAAGTGTTGGTGCTGACCTTTAAAGCCGTTAATGGCTTCTGCCCTGTCTACCTGAAGGACCGTCTCCACCTCCATCATCCAGCCCAGACACTGAGGTCCAGCTTTGAGGACCATCTGGCGGTTCCCTTGCTGAGAGAAGTGAAGCTACAGGGAACCAGGCTGAGGGCCTTCTCGGTAGTGGCACCCTCTCTGTGGAACGCCCCTCCGTCAGATGTCATAACTATATAACCCTTAGAAGACATCTGAAGGCAGCCCTGTACAGTGGTACCTCGGGTTACAGACGCTTCAGGTTACAGACTCCGCTAACCCAGAAATAGTACCTCGGGTTAAGAACTTTGCTTCAGGATGAGAACAGAAATTGGGCTCCGGCGGCGCGGCAGCAGCAGGAGGCCCCATTAGCTAAAGTGGTGCTTCAGGTTAGGTTAAGAACAGTTTCAGGTTAAGAACGGACCTCTGGAAAGAATTAAGTACTTAACCCGAGGTACCACTGTATAGGGAAGTTCTTAATGTTTGAGGTTTTATTATGTTTTATGTGTGATGGAAGCTGCCCAGAGTGGCTGGGGCAACCCGGTCAGATGGATGGGGTTCAAATAATATTATTGTTATTGTATCTGGCCCCGCCCATTATCTCCCCCCCCCCAATAATTTTTTATTGTTTTCTTCACATATTCTTTCTTTACATACATTCATCAATACTGTATATAAACCTTTTTGCTCTGCCGACCTGTGACCTCCCTCCCTTCAGTTGATATCCCCCATCACGTTCTTTTCACATATTTTATCACCACATCTTATCTATTTTACATTGTAGGAGTTACTTCAATCCTGCTAGTGTTTTTAAGTTTTTGCAGCTGTCCTTTAAATACTCAATATATTTACTCCAATTGTCCTGGAATCTCTGGTCGTCATGGTTCCGAATCCTTCCGGTCAGTTTGGCTAGTTCGGCATAGTCTGTCATTTTCGACTCCGCAATGGTAGGAACTTCTTGTGATTTCCAATTGGAAATTGGCCTCAACCATTATCAGCGAGTGGCCCTCAGAACATTGCCCAGAAGGTTAATGTGGCCCTCAGGCTGAAAAAACGTTCCCTGCCGCTGAATGATGTAGTGACATTAACATCATTCAGGCATTGCACAAAACACAGACAGAGGTTCAAAAGGTCAGGGTCTTGGGCAAAAAAAACCCCCTTTGTCTTCCATGGCCGGGCGAGAGAACAAATGGATTGTTTCCTTTCTGCACTTGAACCCTGCTTCTCTAGAGCTCATAATCTACTCCCTGCCAGTGCGCAGTGACCCTTGAAGAAGAAAAGGTTAGCTAACAGGAAAAAAAGAAAGACAGACAAACCCACAACAAAACTACAGGGGCCTTTAAACATCTCGCAGCTGTTCCAACGCCACTAAACATTTCCAGATGCAACCTCAAGCTCGGGTGCAAATGATGTGCTGTGTAAATTTTTAAAAAACCAGCATAGCTGCCCACCTGCTACTGCCAACTGGGATGGGAAAAGCACTGCAGATACAACCAAGTTCTCTCTCTGCTTGCAACCACATAAAACAAGTTTTGCACCCCTCAAAACGGTCAGTTATTCACTGCGGCATCAGCGCAAAGAACAGATGTCCCAAAAGATCTGAACACTGGAAGAGAAGGGGGGGTAATGAAGATTTAGAGGAACGAAGACATCTGCAAAATATTTTCTTGCGAAAAAGAAGAGGGTTGCAAATGAAGTGTTTATGGGAGAATTTATAGGCCAAGGTCCAGAAGAAATCGGGGGAATTAGTTTGCATGCCTGAGGGAGCTCTGGGCTTGTGTTTCTCCAATACCAGTCCTGCTGTCCTCCCTTCCCAGTGCAGGGTACGGTGTTTGGGAATCTAGGGCGGACCCCCAAACTGTTTGTGTGATGTGCCAGTGGGGGGGGGTGTTATTCCAAGGAAATTGAAAATCCCACAGGACTGGAGGTGTTTGGCTAGGGATGAAGAATTCTGTCTGGGCTGCACATTGACCTAATTATGACCTCCTGGACTAATGATACCTGGGCCGGAACAAATTTCCGTATTTTTTGCTCTATAAGACTCACTTTTTCCCTCCTAAAAAGTAAGGGGAAATGTGTGTGCATCTTATGGAGTGAATGCAGGCTTGCGCAGCTATCCCAGAAGCCAGAACAACAAGAGGAATTACTGCTTTCACTGCGCAGCGATCGCTCTTGCTGTTCCGGCTTCTGAGATTCAGAAGTATTTTTTTCTTGCTTTCCTCCTCCAAAAATTAGGTGCGTCTTGTGGTCTGGTGCGTCTTATAGAGCGAAAAATATGGTACCCTTTGGATTCTGCACATTTTGCAAAATACTTGTTTTTATTTATTTTTTAAAGGACCAAAATACATTTAAAAAACCACTGCATTTTAGGACGAAATACGTCAAGACCATGGGTAGGCAAACTAAGGCTCGGGGGCCAGATCCGGCCCAATTGCCTTCTCAATCCGGCCCACGGACGGTCCAGGAATCAGCGTGTTTTTACATGAGTAGAATGTGTGCTTTTATTTAAAATGCATCTCTGGGTTATTTGAGGGGCATAGGAATTCATTCATTTTCCCCCTTCAAAATATAGTCCGGCCCACCATGAGGTCTGAGGGACAGTGGACTGGCCCCCTGCTGAAAAGGTTTGCTGACCCCTGGTCAAGACAGACAGACAGAAAGAGCTTTTTACCACAGATATTTTGGAATAAATATGCATTCCCTTGCCCCCCCCCATCTTTCTTTTAAATCTTAGGTGGGTTATTTTTCTTTTTTTGAATTGTTTGGTTGTGTACTTTTCCAGTCTGTATTTCTGTTTTTTATTTGCGTCTGCGTTTGTAGAGCCAATATTCTTTCATCCAGCTCTTCATAAACATAAGGGCTAGAAACCCGTTTCCTGTATGTCTGTATTATATGTGGAAAGAATGAAAGCTGACATCCTCAGGAAGCTGAATTACGTTCTGAGCTTATAAGTGCTTCTGACAGTCCTAAGGAATCGCAGCACATTCTACAAAACATCCCTGGTCAGTGCCAATAGTCAAAGTGTCTATTTACAAAAACAGAAATATGTCACAGCAATGCACACTAAATAGGCAAAAACCGCCCACAAGTTATGATTCACTTGCACCTTTTCTTGGCTCCTTTTCCAAATGCAATGCCTAAAAAGGAGCATGCACAAAAAGCTTAAAAACCCAACCAACCCATGTACCTTAAAACAGACACAGCAACGAAAGCAGAAAGTGGTAAGACCTGCAAGAAAAATTGCTATTGATAACTGTTTTGTTATCCAAGCTGATGGAGCAACTAAAATTCACCTTAAATGACCAACCAGTTTGTTATGCCACAAGTGTAAGGAAACTACAGTGGTACCTTGGATTACAGACACTTCAGGTGACATATGCTTCAGGTTACAGACTCCGCTAACCCAGAAATATTACCTCGGGTTAAGAACTTTGCTTCAGGATAAGAACAGAAATCGTGCTCCGGCGGTGAGGCGGCAGCAGGAGGCCCCATTAACTAAAGTGGTGCTTCAGGTTAAGAACAGTTTCAGGTTAAGAACGGACCTCTGGAACGAATTAAGTACGTAACCAGAGGTACCACTGCCGAGCTCTTCAGAGCACATACCCTGATACTAAGGTTCCCCCGTGGACCACTTGAAAATTGCTGAGGGTCTTGGCAGACCCCTTCATAATTCTTCCGCTCACTGTAGCAACTGTAATGTGCTGTGCTAAATGATGAATGATTTTTAATTTTATTTTTCCAGACACACTGCGGAAAACCTGGATGATGCTCACAGGCCACAGTTTAGGAACTGCTGCCCCCAATGAACTTGCTGCCTTTAAGGCACCACAAGGTTAAAAGGTAAAGGAACTCCTGACCATTAGGTCCAGTCGTGACCGACTCGGGTTGCGGCGCTCATCTCGTTTTATTGGCCAAGGGAGCCGGCGTACAGCTTCCGGGTCATGTGGCCAGCATGACTAAGCCGCTTCTGGCAAACCAGAGCAGCACACAGAAACGCCGTTTACCTTCCCGCTGGAGTGGTACCTATTTATCTACTAGCACTTTGATATGCTTTCGAATTGCTAGGTTGGCAGGAGCAGGGACCGAGCAACGGGAGCTCACCCCGTCGCGGGGATTCGAACCGCCGACCTTCTGATCGGCAAGTCTTAAGCTCTGTGGTTTAACCCACAGCACCACCCACGTCCCTGCCATAAGGTTACTGCATTATTATTTATCTGCTCCTGCTGTAGCAGGCGATCACAGCTTCCCCTCTGGAAATTAGTAACTGAAAACATTTTGACCTGCCAGTAAAAATGCAGCCAAGGGCCTGTTGGGGGCTTCGCTCAAGATTCACTTGCCCAAGCCCCCCCACTCAGGAACAAAGGCATGCATTAGCAATGACAAATTTGGAAAATCTTGAGAAAGCCGAACAGAGTTATCGGCCCCTAGACAGCAAACCATATGAGTTTTAGCCAGGTCAATCAGCAAACTGCTCCGTAGTTTCTTCTGCACTGTATTCTGTCTGTATTCTATAGATATCTTACGCTATTATTATTATTATTATTATTATTATTATTATTATTATGCACTGAGCGCTGCTTGAAACTGGAATGGCTGGCCCATGTAAAAATGCAGCCCATCCCATTCCTTGAGTTATGCTGCGAGGAAGCAGACCGTTTCTGGCAGAGACTGAAAAAGAAGCTGAGACGAAACCGCATGTTTTTCAAAGTCAAGAGTCTGAGCCAGCCCCCAAAATATCATCTCTCCCCAAAGGCTGCACATGCATCAAGTGGAAAGGGGGATGAGACAGAGGAAAGGCAGGAAAAGGGTTTGTTTAGCACGCAGGCCTGCCTAAGAAACAAGGGCTGCTGCTGCTTTTAGACTTTGGAGAAGCGAAATCCAATGGCATCTGTAAGAGAAATGATGGGGAAGTCACTGGACCATCTTCCTAGTTCATCCCTGTTGTTCAGTGCCAAGGGGCCGGGCAGAGAAGAGGCAGGACGCTCCACTACCAATGGCCATGTCCGCACTAAACCTTGGCACAACTTTTACTGAAATGGCAACAAGTGGAAGATCTCTGTTGTTTTTTTAAAATAATTTTTTATTAACCGGCCAATCACATCAAATCAAACCACATCACATAAATTCCAAATTACAGAGCCGAATTTTTTAAATTTTTTAAGATCTCTGGGACAACATGAGCAAAACACTTTTTGAGCCGTTAAAGGTGTGTTTATGCAGTTTAAAAAAACTGGGAAATGATCTATAATGAGTTGAAGAAAATGTTTAAAATGACATTTCTTTAAAAACCAGAAGCATTTTTGTTAGGGATTGTAGGACAAGACCTGCCAAGGAAAACAAAGAATTTATTTATGTATGCAACAACAGCGGCAAGAGTCTTGATAGCACAAGGATGGAAGAATGAGGAAACCCCGACCAAAGAACAGTGGCAAGGGAAATTGGCGAACTACGCAGAATTGGCTAAACTGACATACAAACTGTGAGACAAGAACAACTGTGACTTTAAAGAAGAATGGGAACTTTTCACAAACTATGTAAAAAGAACAAAATGAACTGGACTCCTTGGCAGGTTTTGAATAAGCATACACAAATTTATTGATTGATAACATGATAATGTTACAGATAATATAAGAACTTGTATAATTTTATAATATGAAGAATGATATGTGCTGAGAAATCAGAGAGAGGAGCTGAGGGAAGTCTTTTGGGGAGGGGAAGGAGGGTCTGAGGGGAAAGGGGGGGAAATAATGAATATGATACGTTTTGATATGTTGTTATGTTGAAAAAGCTAATAAAAACATTTATAAAAAAAATAAAAATAAAGGTGTGTTTATGCAAAATACAACACAGTGAAACGGTATCCTTTGGGAGGCTGTGGGCTCTCCATCCTAAGCAGAGGTTGGACGGCCATCTGTCACAGATGCTTAAGCTGAGATTCCCCTGCATTGCAGGGGGTTGGATTAGATGACCCTCGGGGTCCCTTCAGACTCTACAATTCAATAGGTAATGACAAAGGAGGAGCCTGCTGGGTCAGGGCAACCAGTGACAGATGACTCATTAGGGCAAACTGGGCACTGCGCCCCACCAGCCTTAGACTGCTCTCAGCCAGCTCCCACCTGCCTGTCGTCTTACTTAGGACCAGTCAGGAGGGTTTTAACACAGGAAATGGCCTTATATCAAGTCCGACCACATCTAGCTCAATATCGTCTTCACCAGGGGTCCCCAAACTAAGGTCCGCGGGCTGGATAAGGCCCAAGAGACTCGTTTATTCGGCCCACGGCGTCCCCCGCCGACTGCTGCCGCCGCCCACTCTTACCAGTGCTACGCTGCGTGGCTACCCACTTCCAGGTCGGATGAGCACCAGAAATAGCTTGTGCACATGCGCAAACGTTATTTGTGCATGTGCAAGCGTTATTTCCGGTGCACATCCGGGTCGGAGGAGGCCCGTGCACATGCACACAAGCTATTTCCGGTGCTCCTCCTGTTAGTTTCTGTTTGCCACTGAGCAGCTGCTTAGAGTCACAAGGCTCTGTTTACATTCCAGAGACAGTCGAGACTATTCGAAGTCTCACGGGAGACTAGAGACGGATGTGACGTTACTGGTTTCCTGTTTCCTTTGTTCGGTTGCTCTCTGCTTTCGAAGAGAGAGGATGTATATTTCTTTGCTGTCTGCGTAGTAAGAAATAAAGCATAGCCATATAGCCATAAATCTCTGCTGAATGGGGAAACGTGCCTGAGGCCTTATCAAAGGCTCAGGTCGTTAATTATTAGTCGGGAGGCGATTCCGAAGGACTCAGAGAAAGATGAGCTTTACCAGCTTGGCCGAGCAGAGATCCCGACACCTCCGACCTGGAAGTGCGCCGGAAATAGTGTGTGCGCATGCGTATGGGCATGCGCTCCCCCACCCTCCGGCCTGCCGTGCGATTGGAGCTGGAGACACCGTCCCGAGGCGCAGTAAGTTTGCTGACCCCTGGTCTTCACTGACTGGAAGCGGGGCAACTCTTCACACAGGTGCAATTCCTAGCCCAAACTGAAAGTGCTAGGACTTGAACCCAGGACCTTGCGCATGCAAAGCAGATGCTCTACCACCGAGCTATGGTCCATTCCGGCAGATGACTCTGTATGTCACTGCCTCTGGCGCCCCCTGCTGGTGGTCTTCCTACCCTCCACAGCACCAGTCCCATTGAGCACCCATTGCCATCACTGTCTGCAGCAAAGACAGCTCCCAGATATCAGCTTCCGTCTTTCCTAGCTCGTTTATCCACTGCCCTCTAGCACCAAAACTTCCCCTCCAGGGTGCACACGCTCTTCCCAGGAGATGGTGGAATTTGACTGCCTTGTAAGGGAGTGTTGCTGCTTTTGCTATGAGCTGCACCCTGGGATTATTTTTAATCCGCCGCGATTCCAAGGCCCTGAGCAGGCAGCAGCCCTGAGACATTAGCCTGCCTGATTTACTGAGTCTTTGTGTGAAACTGTGCAAACTCACGTACAAATCGGAAGACGCACGAGCAGCTATTAAAGACAGCAAAGGCTGGAAAAAAGCCCAGAGAACAGTTACTCCTCTGCACAAAGCACAAAAGCCAATATTGAAAGGTCACTTGCATTTAAAGGGGGAGAGATCTGCTTGACATCTTGGCAAAGGAGGCCGTGCATTGAAGATGAATGATGCCCTTGCGTCACGCGGTACAGGCAACAGAACTGAACAGGCAGGCCATTTGCCCAAGATGCTTTAGCTGGACAGAGAGCGCTTCACAGAAGCATAGAGTCTGAAGGTACCCGAGGGTCATCTAGTCCAACCCGCAGCAATGCAGGTATCACAGCTAAAGCGTCCATGACAGATGGTCGCTGGTTTTCCCCAGAAGCACTTGAAATCAAGACAACAGTCCAGATTAAGGGTCAGCAAACTTTTTCAGCAGGGGGCCGGTCCACCGTCCCTCAGACCATGTGGGGGGCCAGACTATATTTTGAAAAAAATAAATGAATGAATTCCTATGCCCCACAAATAACCCAGAGAGACATTTTAAATAAAAGGACACATTCTACTCATGTAAAAACACACTGATTCCCGGACCGTCCGCGGGCCAGATTGAGAAGGCGATTGGGCCAGATCCGGCCCCCAGGCCTTAGTTTGCCATGGTTCAGATAGTTCAATCCAAGTAATTTTTATATTTTTTAATATGCTTAGATCTCACCTTTCTCTCCCCCCACCCTTAGTGTCAGGTGTGTGTGCTGGAGCCAGGCCCTGTGACCAATAGGACTTTGCAGGACTGGGGCCTTCCTAAGTTTGTTCTGAAGAGGCACAGATGAGGCCGATTGGTAACTCACAGCACCTGGTGGCAAGAGCTGGGAAGGGATATAAGGTCAGCATTTCCCTTCGGCTTTTTGCCACAGCAACACGCTTCCTGCCTTGCTGTGTTTGACTCCCTGCTGCTTGATCCTCGGACCCCTGACTTCGTGACTCCTTGCTTCTTGATCCTCGGACCCCTGACTTTGTGACTCCTTCCTTCTTGATCCTCGGACCCCTGACTTTGTGACTCCTTCCTTCTTGATCCTCGGACCCCTGACTTCGTGACTCCTTGCTTCTTGATCCTCGGACCCCTGACTTCGTGACTCCTTCCTTCTTGATCCTCGGACCCCTGACTTTGTGACTCCTTGCTTCTTGATCCTCGGACCCCTGACTTTGTGACTCCTTGCTTCTTGATCCTCAGACCCCTGACTTTGTGACTCCTTGCTTCTTGATCCTCGGACCCTTGACTTCGTGACTCCTTGCTTCTTGATCCTCGGACCCTTGACTTCGTGACTCCTTGCTTCTTGATCCTCGGACCCCTGACTTTGTGACTCCTTGCTTCTTGATCCTCGGACCCCTGACTTTGTGACTCCTTGCTTCTTGATCCTCGGACCCCTGACTTTGTGACTCCTTGCTTCTTGATCCTCAGACCCCTGACTTTGTGACTCCTTGCTTCTTGATCCTCAGACCCCTGACTTTGTGACTCCTTGCTTCTTGATCCTCGGACCCTTGACTTCCTGACTCCTTGCTTCTTGATCCTCAGACCCCTGACTTCCTGACTCCTTGCTTCTTGATCCTCGGACCCCTGACTTCCTGACTCCTTGCTTCTTGATCCTCAGACCCCTGACTTTGTGACTTCTTCCTTCTTGATCCTCGGACCCCTGACTTCCTGACTCCTTGCTTCTTGATCCTCAGACCCCTGACTTTGTGACTCCTTGCTTCTTGATCCTCCGACCCTTGACTTCCTGACTCCTTGCTTCTTGATCCTTGGACCCTTGACTTCCTGACTCCTTGCTTCTTGATCCTCGGACCCTTGACTTCGTGACTCCTTGCTTCTTGATCCTCAGACCCCTGACTTCGTGACTCCTTGCTTCTTGATCCTCAGACCCCTGACTTCATGACTCCTTGCTTCTTGATCCTCAGACCCCTGACTTCGTGACTCCTTGCTTCTTGATCCTCGGACCCCTGACTTCGTGACTCCTTGCTTCTTGATCCTCAGACCCCTGACTTCGTGACTCCTTGCTTCTTGATCCTCAGACCCCTGACTTCGTGACTCCTTGCTTCTTGATCCTCGGACCCCTGACTTTGTGACTTCTTCCTTCTTGATCCTCGGACCCCTGACTTCCTGACTCCTTGCTTCTTGATCCTCAGACCCCTGACTTCGTGACTCCTTGCTTCTTGATCCTCAGACCCCTGACTTCCTGACTCCTTGCTTCTTGATCCTCAGACCCCTGACTTTGTGACTTCTTCCTTCTTGATCCTCGGACCCCTGACTTCCTGACTCCTTGCTTCTTGATCCTCAGACCCCTGACTTTGTGACTCCTTGCTTCTTGATCCTCGGACCCTTGACTTCGTGACTCCTTGCTTCTTGATCCTCAGACCTCTGACTTCGTGACTCCTTGTTCCTTGATCCTCAGACCCCTGACTTCGTGACTCCTTGTTCCTTGATCCTCAGACCCCTGACTTCGTGACTCCTTGCTTCTCAATCTTCGGACCCTTGACTTCGTGACTCCTTGCTTCTTGATCCTCGGACCCTTGACTTCATGACTCCTGGCTCTCTGACCCTCGGACTCTTGGCTTCCTGACTCCTGGCTTCTGGACCCCCGTTCCTGCTCCCACCCCGTCATCTTGACCCCTGTCCCGACGTCCCCAGCCCGGACTTCAATCGCCCATGAACTGGGCTGTGACACCCCGCCCTGAGAGATCTTGGCAGCGTACATGTTTCTCTCTTCCAATTGAATTCCACAACAGCCCTGTGAAGTTGGCTAGGTGCCGAGATGGGGAGGGAGTGGGGTTCAGATGACTGGGGGTTGAGCCTGGGACCAAAGAGCATAAGACTCTTAATTTCAGGGTTGTGGGTTCGAACCCTACGTTGGGTGAAAGATTCCTGCATTTCAGGGGGTTGGACTAGATGACCCACGGGGTCCCTTGGGACTCAACAATTCTATAATCTTCAGCATCGAAGTAAAACTCAGCTGAACAACACACAGCACCGTTTAGCAACCCAATATCAGGGTGAGCAGGAATATTTTTAATTTCTCCTCAATGTTAATAAGGGGGGGGGGGAGGACATGCACCTCACCAGGGAGGACATTCAACAAGCAGAAAACCACCACCAAGGAGGCCCTGCCTTGCCTGGAAAAAAACCTTTTAATGGTCCCACACAGAGATATGTGTCCCCATCAGCCTCCGAAGGTCTGCAAACAGGTTTGCCTGCCAGCAAATTCGCAACGCTGGGTTTTTAAAAGGAGGCAGGTGTTTCCCTATCTTGATTGCTCACGCTTCAAAAATCTCCATGGAGGGTAGGGGTGGGGAGAGCAGAAGATGGGAAGGAAGAATGATTTCTTTTTGAAACCAAACAAAAATGGTTAAGAACTCGTTTTGGCTGCTCTTGGGGGAATAGGAATTGTGATGGAAATGTTTGAACGCCGCCATGACAACAGGCCAGAATCAAAACACACACACACACACACACACACACACACACACACACACAGGCCTTTGGTTCAAAATCCAGCAACCGAAACAAAAGACTCATGTTTCCCACAGCCCACACACAAACCTGATCACGGAAGATGCTTGAACAGTCTTAAGTCAACCGGGCGCCCTCTAAACTATAGCTCCCTCCCTCCCACCCCCACCCCAGGCAGCTGTACTGGCTTTGCCTGGAAAAGGAGGCAAATAACTAAATATTTTTAAGTTTCAAGAGGGATCGGAAACCCTTATTTGTCCTAGCCAATGTTTTGCTCTCAGCTTCATCTTCTAGTTCCTGAGATTTTAACCAGGCGCAGTCTTCACACGTTTTCAACAAGCCCACCCTGTCTTTGCAATCTTAGGGGCTAGGTGCTTGGATTAATTTTGTTTTTAGTGCACACTTTTTTAAAAAAGCATTTCAAAACTGCTTGATCTTTTTAAACCACCTATGTATACAAAAACAGAGCATAAAAGCAGTGTTATAAAAACCAAGGTACAGTGGTACCTCGGGTAACATACACTTGAGGTTACATATGCTTCAGGTTACATACTCCGCTAACCCAGAAATAGTGCTTTGGGTTAAGAACTTTGCTTCAGGATAAGAACAGAAATCGTGCTCCGGCGGCATGGCATCAGCAGGAGGCCCCATAGGCTAAAGTGGTGCTTCCGGTTAAGAACAGTTTCAGGTTAAGTACGGACCTCCGGAACGAATTAAGTACTTAACCCGAGGTATCACTGTACAGCATAAACAGTAAAAGCAGTATTATAAACACTGATTAGGGCTGGGCAGTATCTGGCTTTCAACATTGCAATATGTCAACAACGAAACATCGCGATATGCTGATGTAACGCGATGTCTGAAATAAGGATGGAGCAATGTAGAACCATTGGGTGCTGTGCTGGATTTACGTATAAGATACACAAGCTATAGCTCAGGGCCCCGCTCTCTTGGGGGCCCCAAAAAAATTTAAAGGAAAAAAACACTTGGATGTACATTTCCAAAATATAAGATAAAAAACAAATAAAATAAAACCTACATACAGCAACAGTGTTTTGTGTTGTGTAGGCTCCTATGACGTAAGTAATGGGCCTCGCCTGCTAGCCTGCTCCCTAAAATATTACTGGTTTGTTCATTTCTATATATAGGGTGCCTACATTCTGCATGGACTGGCTGCACGGCAACATGTGCAAATGGCTTTAGATACCTATTAAAGGTAAAGGGACCCCTGACCATTAGTTCCAGTTGTGACCGACTCTGGGGTTGCGGCGCTCATCTCGCTTTCTTGGCCGAGGGAGCCGGCGTACAGCTTCCGGGTCATGTGGCCAGCATGATTAAGCTGCTTCTGGCAAACCAGAGCAGCACAGGGAAACGCCGTTTACCTTCCCACCAGAGTGGTACCTATTTATCTACTTGCACTTTGACGTGCTTTCGAACTGCTAGGTGAGCAGGAGCTGGGACAGAGCAACGGGAGCTCACCCCGTTGCGGGGATTCGAACCGCCGACCTTCTGATCGGCAAGTCCTAGGCTCTGTGGTTTAACCCACAGCGCCACCCGCGTCCCTATTAGGTCCACAAATTACCAGATAGCATATATTCAGCACAAAAAACAGTGGCAATTTGTTGTTGACAAAGGACAGCAATACCTTCAGTAGCTTAGGGCCTCATAAAACCTAAATCTGGCCTTGGTTGGATGGCTTCACGGTTTTTCCCACATTGTGATTTTTGCACAGCACACAAACACATGTCATGATTCGCGACATATTGTCAGGTCAAAAATTACGAAACCGATATCACTATATGGCCTTCAAACTGGTTTCAGATGATATATTGCTATATCGCCCGGCCGTAGCACAGATAAAAAAAACAGGAATTCAGAAAGAATGCCACAAATCAGGGAAAGCCTGGGCAGAAAGAGATGCTTTTGCTAAGTTGCCTGAGGCGAATGATAGTTGATGTTTCATGTAGAACAGAGGGGAAGGCAATGCAGGGCAATGGTAGAAAATGGAAATGTTTTGAGTTCACTGCCATGTGATATTTCGGCAAGGATGGTTTTGGCAAGAACTAGAACCTTCAGATTTTGAATTATGGTGCTGGAGGAGACTCTTGAGAGTGCCATGGACTGCAAGAAGATCAAACCTATCCATTCTTAAGGAAATCAGCCCTGAGTGCTCACTGGAAGGACAGATCGTGAAGCTGAGGCTCCAGTACTTTGGCCACCTCATGAGAAGAGAAGACTCCCTGGAAAAGACCCTGATGCTGGGAAAGATGGAGGGCACAAGGAGAAGGGGACGACAGAGGACGAGACGGTTGGACAGTGTTCTCGAAGCTACCAGCATGAGTTTGACCAAACTGCGGGAGGCAGTGGAAGACAGGAGTGCCTGCCGTGCTCTGGTTCAGGGGGTCACGAAGAGTCGGACGCGACTAAACGACTAAACAACAACAACAGAACCTCCAGACACTTTTTATGATTTGGGTTTGTTTGTTTTTACGACACATACAACAGAGCCACCATTTTCAAGACAACTCTTCTCACAAGCCTGGGAAATCTCAATGATACTTTATAATCTGACTGGGGCAGTGGCCCACAGGGCCACAATAAATGTGATAATGTGTACGCCTGCAAATCATTGAATGCACTTCTAATAGAGAAGTTATGGTAACCTGTTGCTTTATGACACTGATGATTTTGCAAGTTGCCTCCTCCCCAAATTGGGGCAGAAATACAGCTAATATGTGAATCACAAAGACACAGCTCAAAGCTAGAACATAAGTTGCTACATGGTGCAAATGGCTACACGTAGCACAGGTTCCCAACATGAACACTAACACAATGTAACAGAACACGGTGAGAATCAGAACTGAATCAGCAAAAATTGCCAGTGCTTATTGCGCATGCGTATTAAACATGAAATGAGGTAATGATGTATATGATTGGTGGAAATTGAAATGCTGTGTTTGAAATTTTTTAAATACCACTGCCTGGACCTCTGGGCGGGGTTGCAGTTTTGCGGAAGGATCCGACTGTAACCTATTGCTTTGCAATAAACAATTGACTTCTAACTCCTCACATCTCTGAGTTTTATTGGCATTAACTCAGGAGATAAGCTATTTCCTGGCCTGTCCCATTTAGCCAATAAGACCAGTGCCAGCTCCCCTACTAACATCCAACTAACTTACAACATGATAACGCTGATAGTTTTTACTTGGACTTTTACTTTAACCCCTGCGCAATTGTACTCATTCTGCATGCCTGTTTTGTGGTGTTGTTTTGATCTTTTAATTTTTGCCTGTTATAATTGCTCTCCCTGTGGTATATATGTTATAAAACGAAAATTAAACTGGGGGGTGAGGGGGGGTGGGCGGGCTGCTCTTTAAGTATCAGGACTGACAATTTATCTCACATCAGGCAAAGTGAGGTTTAAGAGCTGTCCATGAAGTCAGATTTCGCATTTGGTAGGAACTGCTGCCACCCAGTGGAACTGTAAGAACTAGCTGCCACAAAAAAAAGACAATTTCAGAACAGACCAAAATTAAGCAGTGTTTTGTAATTTTAAGGGTGTGTCTTTCGCAGGGGGTTGGACTAGATGATCCTCATGGTACCCCTTCCAACTCAACGATTCTATGAAAGCGGCTTCTCTGAATCTTGCCACATAATTCTGGGCAGGGTGACAACTTCACTTGTGCACCTGTCCCTTGTTGTTGGGTAAAAACAAGTAAAGGTGAAGAAGAAGAAGAAAAGGAGGAGGAGGAGTTTGGATTTGATATCTTGCTTTATCACTACCCTAAGGAGTCTCAAAGTGGCTAACAATCTCCTTTCCCTTCCTCCCCCACAACAAACACTCTGTGAGGTGAGTACGGCTGAGAGACTTCAGAGAAGTGTGAATAGCCCAAGGTCAAGGTAAAGGTAAAGGCTCCCTGGACGGTTAAGTCCAGTCAAAGGCGACTCTGGGGTTGTGGCGCTCATCTCGCTTTCAGGCTGAGGGAGCCAGCGTTTGTCCACAGGCAGCTTTCCGGGTCATGTGGCCAGCATGACTAAACTGCTTCTGGTGCAATGGGACACTGTGCTGGTAAGCAAATCGCATGGAAACGCTGTTTACCTTCTCGCCACAATGGTACCTATTTATCTACTTGCACTGGCGTGCTTTCAAACTGCTAAGTTGGCAGGAGCTGGGACTGAGCAACGGGAGCTCACCCCATTGTGCAGATTCGAACCGCCAACCATCTGAAGTAGATTGGTCTCGACTTACCATACTCCCCGAAGACAAGATGCATGCATTTCCAACCCTCCACAACCCAGGACACCATTTTAACGCCGAACCAAATTAACAGCATCCCCAAAGTGGCGTCCAGGATGAAATTCATCAGGTAGCTGTAATAAAAAAATACAACTGTTTTTTAGCAGTTCTTATTTTTATCTGAAATCTGCCTTGAGTCCCATTGAGGGGGGAAAGTGGGGTATAGGTAAATACATAAATACCGTATTTTTTGCACCATAACACTCACTTTTTTCCTCCTAGAAAGTAAGGGGAAATGTCTGTGCGTGTTATGGAGCGAATGCCTGCGGGTGGCGGGGGGGGGGGATCTGCTGCAGTCGTGAGCAGAGGATCCATGGTTCCCCTTCCTTCCCTCCTCCGTGGTTACAAAGCATGGATCCACATGGATCCTCAGGATTTTTGCATTGGGCTACTCCAAACTCACTGTCAGATCACATGTCTGTGGCCACAGCATGAACCACAAAAATCATATATCCACTATTTCGTTTAGAATTTATTTTTCTTGTTTTCCTCCTCTAAAAACTATGTGCGTGTTATGGTCTGGTGCGTGTTATAGAGCGAAAAATACGGGTAAAATAAAATAAAAACCCACGTGAACACTCCAGAACGCACTCAAAACTCCCACCTTCGTTTCTGCCCAAGGCTTTAATCAGGGTGGATTTTATTTAAATCAAGTTGATTTAAATCAGGATTTAAATTATTCGTCAGTAAGACTTGATTTAAATCATTTTATTTATTTTTACAGAAAGACTCATTCTTGCTGGTATATTGACAACCGGATGAAGGTTTCAATTTTGGGAATAATAGATTTTCAGAGTAGTTTTTACAGTTATATCAAAAATTACTGATTTGGTTATACTGTTAGAAATACACAGATAATAATAATAATAATAATAATAATAATAATAATAATAATAATAATAATAATTTATTTATACCCCGCCCTCCCCAGCCAAGACTGGGCTCAGGGCGGCTAACACCAGGTATATAAACAAATTATGAAATTATTGTGAAGTTTAATAAGTTAACTGTTTATATTTGGACAACTTTTCTGCTATACTTTATTGGAAGGAGAAAAATAACAATAACAATTTAAATTTAAACAATTTATTTAACTAAAACAATAACATTATAGCATATGTATCCATGTTTGTTAACTGATGCGATTAAACAATTTTTTTAAAAAACTTAGACTGAGTTTTAGCATACATGAAAAACTTAAAACAAATCCTTATTAATACCTGTCTTTATCAGATAAGAAACTGGCTTGAACTTGTTTTAGGGACAGACAATGGTTAAAGCACAAAAGTAAAGCAGCTTGTGGTCAGCGAGTAGGTGATGAAGACCACCCTGCGATAAAGATATTCTGCTGATGGATCAATAAAATTATCTAAGGGGGCTCGTGACCATATTTGTACAATGATTAGCAGGCGAAATGGGATGATATTATGTTAAAAAAACAAACAAGACATGCTGTGGTTTCTGTATCTCGGTGTGCCTGCTCTGTATGCAGGTTCATAGCTGTCAACCGTCCCTTTATTTGGCGGGAAACTCCCTTATCCCAGCGCTGTGTCCCACTGCTGTCCCTTATTGATGATGTCCCTTAAATTTCCCGGGTTTCAAAGGAAGCAGCTCCTCTCCCTCCCTCCCTGCCGGCCAGGGAGTTGGGAGGCTCCAACTGTGTTGCTTGGCTGTGTTGCTCACCCAATAAGGAGTCTAAGAACGACTGGGGGGTGGAGCTTGCATGCCTTGTGCCGATCAAATTGGCCGCGTTGCCTGGGGACTCGCCTTTGCTCAGCGCTTCCCAGCGGAGAGGGGACGGTGGTTTCCCTTGCTGCATCCCCTTTGCCGGGAACCACCACTTGAGGCTTCATTTGGCTGCTGGCTGGGCTTTCTGCCTATGGCTCGGAGGGGCTCAGAAGTTGAACATACCTGTGCTGGGAAAATCCCTTATTTTGGCTGCTGATCCCTTATTTTTGAGGCTGCTGGTCCCTTATTTTCAAATCTGTAAGTTGACAGCTATGCTCAGGTTACCAGCTCGCAAGCGTATTTGATAAAGCTTGCCTATTTCACCAAACTTGTTCAAGATCATTTCATTAAGGATCCAGAAGACCTTAAGTCTTGATGGACCATTTTTCATATATAACACCTTGCAGCTGCCTCATTGGGGCAAGACCTCCTGGGAAGAGCTATGGTGATCCACTAAGCCTGGGCTGTTTGGTTTCGTTGGAGAGTAAACTTCACAGACGACAGGGTGCTTTATTGCTGACCTGAGCCTGACTCCAGCCCCTGACGCCCACCCAGGTCCCTTCGCATGCAAAGCCAAACTCACAGAGAGCAGGGGTCTTCTTCAGTCAGGTCAGACAGGAAGACGTTGGCAAAGTGGATGAAAAGGGCGCCTATGGCTTGCTTCGACGTATCGTAAAACCTTGAAAGAGTTTGGAACGCATAGTTATTATATATTGAACTTTCTAAGTCGCTCGCTACACAACAAAGCCTCTGAGTGACTTACAACATAATGTAATACAGAGATCTTTTTCTGATTTTTTATTTTTTTTAAAGGAAAAACAAAGTGATCTCACCATATTCTCCAGGGTCGCCTCTCTCCTTTCGCTTCCTTAAATCGGTTCCTTAAAGAAAGACAAACATTTTAATGGCTGTAGAAAGGGCAGGGGGACAGTTCTGTAGAATAATAATAATAATAATAATAATAATAATAATAATCTGGCTGGGTTTCCCCAGGCACTCTGGGTGGCTTTCAGCAAAATATTAAAACACAATAATTCATCAAATGTTAAAAGCTTCCCTAAACAGGGCTGCCTTCAGATGTCTTCTAAAAGCCAGGTAGTTGTTTATTTTTTTGACATCTGGTGGGAGGGCGTTCCACAGGGCAGGCGCCACCACCGAGAAGGCCCTCTGCCTGGTTCCCTGTAACTTGGCTTCTCGCAGTGAGGGAACTGCCAGAAGGCCCTCGGAGCTGGACCTCAGTGTCCGGGCTGAACGAGGGGGTGGAGGCGCTCCTTCAGGTATACTGGGCCGAGGCTGTTTAGGGCTTTAAAGGTCAGCACCAACACTTTGAATCGTGCTCAGAAATGTACTAGGAGCCAATGCAGATCTCTCAGGACCAGTGTTATGTGGTCTCAGTGCTGCTCCCAGTCACCAGTCTAGCTGCCGCATTCTGGATTAGTTGTAGTTTCTGGGTCACCTTCAAAGGTAGCCCCACATAGAGCGTATTGCAATAGTCCAAGCGGGAGATAACCACAACATGCACCACTACCACACCTGCGAGACAGTGCACAGGCAGGTAGGGTCTCAGCCTGCGTACCAGATGGAGCTGCCCTGGACACAGAATTGACCTGCGCCTCCATGGACAGCTGTGAGTCCAGAATGACTCCCAGGCTGGCACCTGGTCCTTCAGAGGCACAGTTACCTCATTCAGGACCAGGGAGTCTGGTTGGCCACCACAAGAGAGGGATGCTGGGCCACTGGACTGATCCAGTATGGTCTTATGTTCTTAGTGTCAACCAGAAGGACAGTAAACAATGATTCAGCAACAGGTCAAGGTTTGCTTCAGGGCTATCTGGGCTCAAGGATCACATCCATAAAGGACAAATTTGCTCTCCATCACAGCCTTTATTGTTCCTTCTGGTCCAAAACTGAACTGGTTGTTCAGCTTTAAAACTTGAATGTTCCTTTGGTTGTTCACCATACAGATGATCACGGAACAGAGGAGGAATGGGGAAAGGTTTTTTTTAAAAAAAAACAACAACCAAAGAACCAAGGGCTGCATTAATTTCTAGGGGGCCACATACCAGAGGCAAAAACAGGTGGAGGAATTAATGAAAACCAGCACGGCCTCTCCAGCTCACCATAAGACCCAAGATGGTTAACCCTGGGGAAATCGCTTGACCTCCCTGTAGTTAAAACCTGTTGCCAGTTCTGCCTTCAGTGGGAAACATGAACGAATTGTCTCCCTTCTGCTCTTTGATATACTTGGAATGGTTTGGAAATAGCTGCCAACATAGACTGAGGTAGCTATAAAGGGTATAAATGAGTTAAACACTTGCAGGAACCTTTGTTGGTCTCTGATGAATGGTCAAATACATTCCTGCTGCAAACAGCTTGGTCGTTGGGAGGTGAAGTTATTTTGATTTTTTTTAAAAAATATATTGGAAATTTTATTTACAACATAACATAAACCCCCCCACCCCCCAATACAGAAATCCACCCTCATTAAACATGAACATAACATGCAATGAGCATAACATACAACAATACAACCAACCAAATAAAAGACTTCCTTTATCCTGTATCTGGCCTCCTTATTTACTTCTTATAAACTGTTTCCTTTATGAATAATTATTAAGATTTTTTAAATTATAACTTAAATATCCACAAAGTCTCCTGCAGACATTAATCGAAACAAGTCCAGGTATGTATTTTAGGGCACTGTTTTGTGAGGTATTCTCTGCATTTTCCCCATGCTTTTTGAAACTCTTGTCTAGTGTGATCTCTAATTGCCTCTCTTAATCTAGCCAGTTCAATAGACTCTTAACAGTTTGCCTTGCCATTCCTTTTTTTTGTTGGCACAGTTTCTTTTTTCCAGTTTTTAGCCATTAGGATCCTTGCCCCTCCTGTGGTATAGAGGAATATTTTCTGATCTTCTCTTGCTATACCTGTGTCCGTTATCCCTAGTAGAAAAGCTTCTGTATTTTTCATAAAGTTATACTTAAACATTTTTTTAAGCTCATCATATACTGTGTTCCAGAAGCTTTTGATTTTTCCACCAAACATGTATAAGTGTCCCCTCTGTTTTACCACGAGGAGGTGAAGTTATTTTGAAAGTGGCTTCCTTCTCTCAGAGTGTGGTCCACCCTGGTCCTGCGATGTCTGCGATCTGTATTTAGTCCCCCAACACACACCTCTTCCTTCCTTCCTCCTCGTCACTTGTCTCAGCTATGCTTATTCTTGTCAAACCTCCAGCTCCAATGGAGTTGCACCCAAGTAGCCGGGCTCGGCAATATATCAATGTATTGTCCAAAACTGGTTTGAAGTCCTTATCGTCATATTGATGACATACTTTTTGACCTGGCAATATATCACGAATCGTGATATGGGTGTGTTTGTGTGCTATGCGAAAGCACAATGTGGGAAATACCTCTACACAGCTGCGTCCTTATTTCAGACATGGTGATACTTGAAATTTGAAATATTTGAAATACTTTATTGTCACTTGTACAACTTATATGCAGTGAGATTACTCGAGCACCCCCCACTCAGCTCTCTTAGTCTTAATTCCCCTCGTTTACTGACGCACACCCACCAAACCCGAAAGTCAGTTGCCCTGTTGTTATCTTTTCATTCAGCAGCCTAACAGCCCACGGATAGAAGCTGTTCTTTACCCTGTTGGTGCGACTAATCAGGCTTCTATATCTTCTGCCCGAGGGCAGAGATCAAGAAAGTGCCGGCCAGGGTGTGACTCATCCCTGAGAATTTTCCTCACTCTCCTGAGGCAACATTCTTCCACTATTTCATCCAGTGGATTCACGGGACAGCCCATAATATCTTGTGCTGTATTCACCACCCTCTGTAGGCTCTTCCTATCAGTTGATGTCAAACCAGCGTACCACACCGTGATGCAGTATGAAAGGACAGTTTCTATTGTGGACCGGTAGAAAGAGATCATCAAATGTTGATTGACATTGTTCTTCCGCAATACTCTGAGGAGATGGAGTCTCTGTTGGGCTTTCTTAACCACCTGGGTTGTATTTATTTGTATTTATGCTGTGGGTTAAACCACAGAGCCTAGGACTTGCCGATCAGAAGGTCGGCAGTTCGAATCCCCGCGACTGGATGAGCTCCCGTTGCTCGGTCCCAGCTCCTGCCAACCTAGCAGTTCGAAAGCACGTCAAAGTGCAAGTAGATAAATAGGTACCGCTCCAGCAGGAAGGTAAACGGCGTTTCTGTGCTCTGCTCTGGTTTGCCAGAAGTGGCTTAGTCATGCTGGCCACATGGCACGGAAGCTGTACGCCGGCTCCCTCAGCCAATAAAGCGAGATGAGCGCCACAACCCCAGAGTCGGCCACGACTGGACCTAATGGTCAGGGGTCCCTTTACCTTTACCTTTATCAGTATATCGTGATGCTGAAAACCAGATATCGCCCAGCCCTACTGAGTAGAGTACAAATCCTTTGGCATGATGCAGTGCCTCTCTCATCATGAGTTAGACCAGCCCCGCATGTCTGGCACATGTGTGCACATGCAAGAGAATGTATGAATGTGTTGTATGCATGAATGTGTTGACTGTGTCAAAGACAGCAAAAAATGCTGTGTATCCGATGTACATGTGACCATAGGGAAAGAACAGATTTTTCATCAGGTTCTTCTTATGTAGGGATTCTTTGGGTCTCATTGCAACTGCACTGGCTTTTGGTTCCTTTTAACTTCCTCCCACAGAACTAAATGGGAACCCATTCAGTTTTATGGCAGAAGCCACAGGAAGCTGGTTTCACTAAGCAGCATTCTGCTAGCAAATCAGGGTGAGGAAGTTTGATCAGCCTGAGAAGTGATGAACCTGGTTCTTAGCTAGCCAGGAGATCCGAGGATAACATACACACAAACACAGATCCTCTCTTACTGGAAAATGACACAAAATACAGTTGTTGAGGGTGATAAGATGACAACTTTGAAAGGAGGAGAGTTAATGATGTGCAGCCTTGTTGAGCAGGTCTTGTCAGGCCTCATTAGATTTAAGAGAGTTATCAGAGACGGTGTAATTATCACAGGCAGTAAAACGGCTGCATTAAAAGATAAAAGGGAGTATGAGAGAGAAATAATTAACTGCTTAATAGGGCATTAATTCAGAGATGGCTCTGCACTGGAGAGCGCCAGCCAAGATTATGGGGGCTTAAGGGGGCCATGGGATCCATTTCATTTTGCTTGACCTAAAAAGTTGGGGGGGGCGTCAGATGCACATCAAAGCAATTCTGGGATGCCGCTGTGCAATCAGCATCTTCAACGGAGGGCAGAGTGAGGACAACACACACACTTGAAATTTGATGGTTTCAGATGACAAGGGGTACCGTATTTTTCGCTCTATAAGACGCACCAGACCACAAGACACATCTAGTGTTTGGAGGAGGAAAACAAGAAGAAAAATATTCTGAATCTCAGAAGCCAGAACAGCAAGAGGGATCGCTAGGCAGTGAAAGCAGCAATCCCTCTTGCCGTTCTGGCTTCTGGGATAGCTGCGCAGCCTGCATTCGCTCCATAAGACGCACACACATTTCCCCTTACTTTTTAGGAGGGAAAAAGTGAGTCTTATAGAGCCAAAAATACGGTATTTCTTGTGTACGTTTGAGAGGGTTCTGAAAAACTTAAATCAGGATGTTGCTGGATGACAACTCTAATGATCTTTGAAGGTTGTTGTTGTTGTTGTTGTTGTTGTTGTTATTATTACTACTATTTTCCTTGCAGGTTCTTGTAGGAACAGAGGAAGCATCCTTGTACCAGGTCCAGTCCTTAGTTCTGCCCTGCTCTCCTTTCAGAGGAATGGCAGAATGATGGTTTCCTTGCAAAGTTTTAAAAAACCTTTAGTTTTATTTAGCCTTATTCTATGGGCCACTCCAACTGGGCTTAGTTTTTCCTTGCCTTGGGGGGGGGGACAGGATGGGTGTATACTGCAACATAGCACTGATGCAATTAAACCACATTTGTGATTAATTTATACCAGACCCTCCACTCATCGTTCTGCTTTGTTAGATGTTCTGCAATGTTTCCTCAATATTTCCTCTGTTGGCTGTTCTGCAACGGTTTCTGCATTATTTCTGTACGGAGCGGCACTCTTGCACAACAAAAGCAGGACCAAAACCCCCCTCTAATCAGAACATTTGTGGTATGAAAGGTCACAGGATTTTAGCAGGAAATGACAGGACGCACACTTATTACGAAGAAAGCAGTGCAACCGCCTTGGAAAGTCTACAGGTGCGAATGGGATTAAAAGCAGTATCGTAGATCACTGCCACATAACATCATGAGCACAAATCATGATGAATGTTCAATAAAAAGGACATCTGGAGAGGCCGTATGTGTACTTTCCTATTCTCCCTGGGACCCAGTGTCCTTCTGTGAACCATTTAAATTCATTTCAGTCGCAACTCTGAGACGGCAGCACTTTGTTTCCGCTTCAGCTTCACCCACCGAGGTGAAATTTCAAACCCAAATTTACAAGTCCACGTAGAACAGGACTGTTCACTCTGCAGTGCCTACTTAGTGCATTAACACTAAACTGCAGTTTAACAAATTAACTACAAGTTGTCCCACTGATGATAAAGCAAGCCATGACTTCTT
Source organism: Podarcis raffonei (assembly GCF_027172205.1). Lineage (NCBI taxonomy): Eukaryota > Metazoa > Chordata > Lepidosauria > Squamata > Lacertidae > Podarcis > Podarcis raffonei. The sequence goes on from NC_070611.1 coordinate 67,892,371, forward strand.
TTTCCAAAGTTTGGTTTGGTCTTCCAATGCTCTTGCCTCTCGTCTCTGTGGCTTGGTGAACATCTGGGGTGGGGTAGCCAAACAAATTGTGCTTAAGGGAGGGAGCTAGATCTACAAATACCACCACGCAGTATTAGAAACTTAGATATACAAGGTAGGTGCCAAACGTCTTCTTAGACCAAGGGTGAAGTCGACAAAATGGAAAGTCTTGGACAAGATGGCTCTACAGTCTTTTTTGTCAAATGATGCACTGAAAGTGATTGATTCTCAGTTAAATACTCCAATACTTTGGCCACCTCATGAGAAGAGAAGACTCCCTGGAAAAGACCCTGATGTTGGGAAAGATGGAGGGCACAAGGAGAAGGGGACGACAGAGGACGAGATGGTTGGACAGTGTTCTCGAAGCTACCAGCATGAGTTTGAGCAAACTGCAGGAGGCAGTGGGAGACAGGAGTGCCTGGCGTGCTCTGGTCCATGGGGTCACGAAGAGTCGGACACGACTACACAACTAAACAACAACATAATAAGTTTGTTTAATGTTCTGGTTTGTGTTTGTAAGTATTGCATTTATCAATAAAAGTTTTTTTAAAAAAATACAACAGCACTCTCCTTTTTTTGTGGTTTCCAGCAATTGGTACTCAGAAGCTCTTAATGCCTCTGACTGCGGAATGCACAAAAGGAAAACACATGCAAGATTTGGATTTCTGTGCTTATCCACATCTCCAGCTCAAAACAGAGCCCTCCGTCAGGGACATATGCAGACACAGGACTTGCCCGCAGGGCCCTGGCCCACTCAGCCGATGAGCTAGCCCCCTCCCCTCTTTGCATTCTTAGCTTCACCAACGCCACTCATCCAGATGGCTGAGTTTTGTAGAACAATGCAAGGCAACCGACTCAGCAGCTGCGTGGCGGAGTCTCGGGAGCAACACATGGCAAGACAAACAGCTAGGATGCACTTGGTGCATCTGGCGAAAGAGCAAAACCCAGGGGGTGCTGGGTGGGGGGAAATGTTTAGGACGCTCAGATAATAGGCAAAGTTTACGATCCAGGTTTAGGATGCATGCATGCACTAGCTGTGAGAGCAACTTAAAAGGTAAAAGGACCCCTGACCATTAGGTCCAGTTGTGACCGACTCTGGGGTTGCAGCGCTCATCTCGCTTTACTGGCCGAGGGAGCCGGCGTACAGCTTCCGGGTCATGTGGCCAGCATGACTAAGCCGCTTCTGGTGAACCAGAGCCAGTGCACGGAAACACTGTTTACCTGCCCGGTAGAGCGGTACCTAGTTATCTACTTGCACCTTGTCGTGCTTTCGAACTGCTAGGTTGGCAGGAGCAGGGACCGAGCAACAGGAGCTCACCCGGTCGCAGGGATTTGAACCGCCGACCTTCTGGTCGCCAAGTCGTAGGCTCTGTGGTTTAACCCACAACGCCACCCACGTCCCTTGAGAGCAACTTATCTACTCACTTTTGGCCCCTTAAAACAGCAACAGCTCTTGCTACTTACAAGTCCAAGCCTTAAACAGACGCTAGGTTTCTAGACCTCTTGACAGGCCTGAATATGTGATACCCCCAGAAGATTCCACCATGGCCCTCAGTCATTAAAACAGAAGCGCAAAGAAGTAACTTTCATGTCTGGGGAGAAGTTGGGACAGGCCCAAGAGATGTCACTACATGCTAAGATTACCCTTTAGAAGGCCAAGGGTACATAAACCATTTGGAGATTTTTCTTTTTCTGATAAGTGACTAATAAAGTCACATAAATTAATAATAACAAAGTCAGGGCAAAGCCCATTAGGACAAAATTAAGGCACCCTAATATTCAGTCAGACTAAGATGCAACATCAAACTTCAAGCCCATCAGTCCTTCATCAGTCTAACCTCAACTCCTCAACAAGGCAGGCCAAATAGATCTGGAATACTGTGTCCAGTTCTGGGCGCCACAATTTAAGAAGGATATTGACAAGTGTTCAGAGGAAGGCAACCAAGACTTAAGAGGAACGGTTGAGGGAACTGGGTGTGTTTAGACTGGATAAGAGGAAACTTGAGAGGAGATATGAGAGCCATCTTCAAATATCTCAAGGGCTGTCACATGGAAGATGGAGCAAGCTTGTTTTCTCTTGCTCCGGAGGGTAGGACCTGAACCAATGGCTTCAAGTTATAAGAAAGGAGATTCCGACTCAATATCAGGAAGAGTTTTCTGACAGTAAGAGTGGTTCAAGAGTGGAACCGTCTCTCTTGAGAGGTGGTGGACTCTCTTTCCTTGAACCTTTTGGGTGGCCATCTGCCATGGATGCTTTAGTTGAGAGTCCTGAATCGCAGGGGGTTGGACTAGATGACCCTCGGGGTCCCTTCCAACTCAACATTTCTATAATTCTAGGTGCAGCTTTTCTAAATACTTGCATTAAAGATAATAACACACACACTGCTTTTTGTTCGGAAGTACCATCACCTCTTTTTTTTTTTGAGGCAACGGCAATCATTTTGTGTTGCCACCGACAACACTCCGATCAAGAAAGGAATTACCAGCACTTTTCTTTGAAAAACCCCACTGACTGCTAGATTAACTAAGAGCACTTTTTTGATTGATTGTAAGGTTTTTAATGATTTCATCTGACTGATATTTAGCGGGGTAGGGAACCTGTTTCGGAGTCAGAGGTGCAAGATGGCCGGAGGATGGGGCAGCAGGCAGGTGGATTGCAAAGGGTCACTCTGAGGAGGGATAAAGGATGAGGGCAAGAGGAGACCACTTCAAGGAAGGTAGGTTGAATGGCCAGGTGTCGGAGATGCATCTCAAGCATATGGTATTTCGGTGCATCCAACTTGTGCCTTTTGCAGCATCTTCTCCACCGAAAGTGTCCTTTCGCAAGGATCTGTAGAGCCTTGCTGTTGGGAGGTTGGGATTCCGGCAACACTGTCCCTGGACAAACTAACTACCTTTGCAGGACAGGTGAGGGGGAAAGCAGAAGAAAAAGATGGGAAGAGGAACAGAAAGAAAAAAAAAACCACAGAGAAGGAAGGAAAAAAGAGAGGGAGAGGAACAAACAAATAAAAACTGGAGTTTTTGTGTCAGTGTTGCGAGGATAGGTTTTTCATTTGTCTGTTTGTTTGTTTGTTTCCGCACATCTACTAAGCCAAAGAATGAAAGATCATTACTTGCCTTCTTTCTCCCAGATTCTCTAAACCAATGATTAACCTAGACAGCATCTTAAAAAGTAGAGACATCACCTTGCCAACAAAGGTCCGTATAGTAAAAGCTATGGTTTTCCCAGTAGTGATGTATGGAAGTGAGAGCTGGACCATCAAGAAGGCTGATCGCCGAAGAATTGATGCTTTTGAATTATGGTGCTGGAGGAGACTCTTGAGAGTCCCATGGACTGCAAGAAGATCAAACCTCTCCATTCTTAAGGAAATCAGCCCTGAGTGCTCCCTGGAAGGACAGATCGTGAAGCTGAGGCTCCAATACTTTGGCCACCTCATGAGAAGAGAAGACTCCCTGGAAAAGACCCTGATGTTGAGAAAGATTGAGGGCACAAGGAGAAGGGGACAACAGAGGACGAGATTGTTGGACAGTGTTCAGGAAGCTACCAGCATGAGTTTGACCAAACTGCGGGAGGCACTGGAAGACAGGAGTGCCTGGCATGCTCTGGTCCATGGGGTCACAAAGAGTCGGACATGACTAAACGACTAAACAACAACAAACCTCACAATATCTATGACACCAGTGTCTCACACCAAATGCAACCAAACTGACCCGCAGATAGGACTCTATAAATTGAAAACAGAGACGTTGCAGGTACCCTTGGTAACTATGGAAATCCTTTAATAAAAACAAATTAAAATAAAAGGTGGAGAACACAGAGGGTAGAGAACAGAGGAACAGTTCTTTTGGGCATAGTTGGCCAATGGGTGCCAAAGAAAGATAGAACATTTTTCATGTATGCAACAACAGCAGCAAGAATACTTCTTGCCAAGTACTGGAAGACACAAGATCTACCCACCGTGGAGGAATGGCAGACGCAAGTGATCGACTACATGGAGATGGCTGAAATGACTGGCAGAATCCGTGATCAGGGAGAAGATTTGATTGAACAGGACTGGAAAAAGTTTAAGGACTATTTACAGAAATATTGTAAAATCTTGGAGTGTTAATATGATGTGGGAAGTGAAGGTAACAGGGTTTGTGTGATTTGGTTAAAGGTGAATTAAAAGAAGAATGTTAAAAAGGATAGGGGGTTATGAACAGAACATTATTATGTCATAGTATATAAGATGAGATATGGATTAAAATAATGGAAAATCGGGACATAATAATTAGAAGAATGCAAAATTAAGTATGGTTTAAATAAGGTTTTGAATTTGCTGAATTGGATTCGGAATAAAGAGGAACACAAAAAAGGGGGATGTGAAGAGGTCAAGACAGAGGGGTATGGAACTTTATAAATTTAAGAAAAAGGGTTTTTTTATTTTTCCTTTTTTTCCCTATTTTTCTTTTTTTCTGCTATATATTTTTGTTTTTTTGTTGTATTTGTTTTCTATATGAACTTCATGTATGGAAATGATACATTTTGAAATGATGAATCTTTTGTTTTGTAAAATCTCAATAAATATTTATTTAAAAAAAAAAGAGAACAGAGGAACAGAAAAGGAGGAGAGAAGAGGAAAGGGAGAATGAAGAAAGGGGGAAAGGAGGAAACGACAGTATCGTAGAACGGTAGAATTGGAGGGGAACATCTAGTCTAGCCCCGCGCAAAGCAGGAACCTTTTTGCCCAGCGAGGGATTCGAACCTAAGACACTGAGTCTTTTGCAGGAAAAGAGGGGAGGAAAAGGTAAAAGGAGAAAGGGTCAGAGGGAGGTGTAAGGCAGGCAGGCAATGGCTCCACTTACGCATGAGGGTGCTGAAGGCCACCACGGCCAGCAGCGCCTGCACCAGCACCCCGAAGCGGTCCAGCAGCGCCCCGTTGTCGCAGCCGTGCGGGCGGCTCTTCGCCTGGGTGCCGTTGGCGCCCGGCAGACGCTCGGGCAGCGGGGGAGACAGCAGCGGGCGCGCGGGCGCGGCAGGGCGCAGCAAGAGCGCCATCCTGGCCGGCGGAGCCTCCCCGACGAGGCGAGCGCAACGCCGCGCGTCCGCCTTCCTCCGCCCCGAACAAAGGCTGGCGCTGCCGCGGGCTCAAAGGGGGAGGGAGGCGGCTCCTGTAGCTGCTTCCCCCGGGAAGGGGCCGGGCGCCAGGGGGCAACGCCCCCGCGGGGGAAAAGAACCGTCTAAGGGGGAGAGCGAGGGGTCAGCGGAGACCCTTAGACGCCGAGGGGTGGGGTGCTAAGACCATCTGGGTCCCTAAGACCAGGCATAGGCGAATCCTGGCCCTCCAGATGTTTGGGACTACAATTCCCATCATTCCTAGCTAGCAGGACCGGTGGTCAGGGATGATGGGAATTGTAGTCCCAAAAATCTGGAGGGCCGGAGTTTGCCTATGGCTGCCTAAGACCTTACTCCAGCCTTTCTCAACCTGTGGGTCCCCAGATGTTGTTGAACTACAACCCCCATCACCCCTAGCTAGCAAGGCCAGAGCTCAGGGATGATGGGAGTTGTAGTCGAACAACATCTGGGGACCCAAAGGTTGAGAACCGCTGCCTTACTCCTTTACCTGATGTCTTGGGCTTTACCCTCCTCTCCCAGCCTCTCCCTCCATCCCAGTAGAGGGTGCGCAAAGCCGGGCTGGGAACGTGGCCCATCCCATCAATAAAGTCAAATGGGGACAATAAATGGGAAGGGAAGAGTTATGGGTGTTTTTTTAATTTTAAAAAAGTTGCTATAGGAACGCAGGAAAGAGCTGTCTTATAGCGAAGCAGACCACTAGTCCATAGGCGTAGCCAGGATTTGGGGGAGGGGGTGAGGCTTTTGTTGGGGGTGCAGAACCTCAGATTTATATGGGGGGGGCTACGTCCATGCACAAGGAACATGGGTGGCGCTGTGGGTTAAACCACAGAGCCTAGGACTTGCCGATCAGAAGGTTGGCGGTTCGAATCCCCGCAACGGGGTGAGCTCCCATTGCTCAGCCCCTGCTCCTGCCAACCTAGCAGTTCGAAAGCACGTCAAAGTGCAAGTAGATAAATAGGTACCGCTCCGGTGGGAAGGTAAACGGCGTTTCCGTGCGCTGCTCTGGTTCGCCAGAAGCAACTTAGTCATGCTGGCCACATGACCCGGAAGCTGTACGCCGGCTCCCTCGGCCAGTAAAGCGAGATGAGCGCCGCAACCCCAGAGTTGGCCACGACTGGGCCTAATGGTCAGGGGTCCCTTTACCTTTACCTTTATGCGCATGCACTAGTCTCTCTGTTTTGTTGACCCCTGGTGTAGAAGACCTCAGACCCTAGAAGCGCCCGGACGATAAAAGCCTCTAGTTCATTTTGTAGCTTCAGAACATAAGACTAGCCTGCTGGATCAGGCCAGTGGCACATCTGGTCCAGGATCCTGTTCTCACGGCAGCTAACTAAGAGATTCAGCTACGTTGGCAAATAAAAAGCGCTTTATATGTGTTGTTTATGCATTCTAACCCTGTGACACAAGATGATGCGGTGGAGTCCTGTTTTACCAACCTGATTTCTCATACAAAGTTTGCAGCGCGTTTCGATGAAACGCTTCTCTGATGTGTCTAGATCTAGCCCAGATGTCTGAGACCATGACAACCTTAGTGTATGCAAAAGCACGTGGGGTGTGTGGGTGACAAACTGTGTCTTTGACCCAGGTAAAATAAAGCCTAGTTTTGCCCCTGCCCCAGCAGCTGGCATAACCTCTTGTCATAACCTTCTAAAACCATGTTGTGATTTTGAAATCACAATAGTCAAGATAAGCTAACCACTATCTTGTCTTGGCCTTGCTTTTTATCTCTTGTTCTGATAAACGATTAGTTTAGCCATTCTTCTCTTCTAAGATGTAAGTAACCATGTGCGATGCTTTCTTCCTCTTTAGATATACCATTCTTTCAATTTAGCAGGGGGGAAAAACCAGGATCCTGGGGAAGACTTCAGTTACAGGGGTCACCAACACAGTGCCCACAAGTGACAATATACCCTCCAGGAACTCCTAGGGCAACCACAAAAGTTCTCGGTAAATAGCCCATCCAAAACTCGCAGTGCATAAAAGATGGTTTGCTTTTCCTGCTCAGTTCCTGCTTGCACTGACTCTGGCTGGATCTACACACAGGAAAAACCCACTATAAATAAGTTATAAATTAAATTGTTGTAACAAAAGATTAAAAAAAGTTCTATGTAAAATCGCATAGAAAAAGTTTTGTTCTCCACAGCGCCATCTGGTGTTGCATGTTTATAACGCGGTTATAGCATTGCAACATGCCTAATGTAGCTGAGGCCTCTGTCTCTCCTGCACTGAGTACAAGCCACACTTTTCACTGGCCACACTTTTCACTGGATGCCAGAACTGAACACCCACCGTTCAGAACAGAGGAGAGAATCACAGGCTTCTCTCTCCGTGAATGGACATAGCAGTAGGTGCCCTTCCCACCATTGATGAGGCAACTGTTGTAGGGAGAGGATTTTGAAGTTGAAGCTGAATTAGAAATTGTTCAACGTTTTACTCCCAAATGAACTTAATTTACTGTGCATTCAGTTCATATTGGGATGACTGACTCAATTACCTATTGGTTCCCATTATTGGTGTTCAAAGTGTGCAGCGTTTAGCTGGTAAAGGTAAAGGGACCCCTGACCAATAGGTCCAGTCGTGGCCAACTCTGGGGTTGTGGCGCACATCTTGTTTTATTGGCCGAGGGAGCCGGCGTACAGCTTCCGGGTCATATGGCCAGCATGACTGAGCCGCTTCTGGCAAACCAGAGCAGCACACGGAAATGCCGTTTACCTTCCCGCTGGAGCGGTACCTATTTATCTACTTGCACTTTGACGTGCTTTCGAACTGCTAGGTTGGCAGGTGCAGGGACTGAGCAATGGGAGCTCACCCCATGGAGGGGATTCGAACCACTGACCTTCTGATTGGCAAGTCCTAGGCTTTGTGGTTTAGACCACAGTGCCACCGCGCATTTGGCTGGTACATCTGCTTAAAAGAGTAGACTTCACCTGTTTGTTATCGCAAACACACACAGATGCTTGTAGGTAATTAAGTTGTTTATTGTAGGAAATACATTTCTAGGATATAAAAGAGGTTTCTTATTCTAGTCTAACTCGTCTAGAGAAGAACAAGGCAGCCATCCTGGCTCCTTCGTTCTCTCAGAGGACAGTTCAAAGATAACGTCTCATCTTGAGATCCAGAAGAGAAGTTTGAAGAGGAGGAAGCTGTAAATGGGATGCAACCTAAGTCCTATCAGTCTAAACAACAAAGAGATAGATAAAGAGAAGTCAGCATACAGATAAAGATATAGGGATAGCCTGGGACTCTGGAGGTTCCTTACTCTTATCTGTCGCAACTCCACTCAAGGTGAGTGGCACCCAAACACACAGCAGTTCACACAGCAATTGTGGGAACCATTTTCAGGTGCAGTTCGGAGATTTTTGAACTAATGGCGTGAACTTTGGGAAACCGGACTGGGTCATTCCAAGCACTGCAACATATCACATTATTCAGCGGTGACCCAAAAAGATGCAGTGGCAGCAAGAATTACAGGGTGGTCCTTGGAGGCCGGATCTGCCGTCTCCTCGGCGGGCATCCTGCTTGCCGATTGTTATGTACTGAGTTGAATTGGATCCAAAATGCAGCTGTCTGATTGGTCCAAGAACAATAGGATTTAGAATGCAGCAGTCTGATTGGTCAGAGAACAATAGGATTCAGAATGCAGCAGTCTGATTGGTCCGCAGGAGCCACCCAATCCAACACCAGGTGGAAGTGAATCCACAACCTGATTGGCCTACAGGAGAATCCCAGAATTAGCCAATCACGTGGGGCCCATTGTGTAAATAACGTATATAAAGCAAACATTTCGGGGGAACTTCCATTCCTCACTACTATGAGCTGAATAAAGAGCATGAAATCCACACTCAACTCGGAGTATATTTCACCGATTCTACAGCAGCCTCGGTGAATAGAAGACACTTCTGATCTCCTCCCTCTCTTGTAAATCTTCACTTGCCCCTTCATCCCTGGCTGCTGGGGGCGCAGCACCATTTTGTGGCTCCCCTCAGATGCCCAAATGTCTTGGGCTGGCCCTGCTCTATTACAGTACATTTAAAGGTAAAGGGACCTCTGACCGTTAGGTCCAGTCGCGGACAACTCTGGGGTTGCAGTGCTCATCTCACTTTACTGGCCGAGGGAACCAGTGTTTGTCTGCACACAGCTTTTGGGTCATATGTGGCCAGCATGACTAAGCCACTTCTGGTGAACCAGAGCAGCTCACGGGAACACCATTTACCTTCCCGCCGGAGCGGTACCTATTTATCTACTTGCACTTTGACGTGCTTTTGAACTGCTAGGTGGGCAGGAGCAGGGACCGAGCAACGGGAGCTCACCCCGTCGCGGGGATTTGAACCGCTGACCTTTTGATTTGCAAGCCCTAGACTCTGTGCTTTAGACCACAGCACCACTTACTCAAATCTAATGTGCACCTTTGGGGGGAAATTACGTTGTGAAAATTAAGGTGAGTATTAGATTCGATGGTGCATTGAACGTAAAGGTAAAGGGACCCCTGACCATTAGGTCCATTCGTGGCTGACTCTGGGGTTGCGTCACTCATCTCACTTTATTGGCCGAGGGAGTCGTCGTACAGCTTCCGGGTCATGTGGCCAGCATGACTAAGCCGCTTCTGGCGAACCAGAGCAGCACACGGAAACACTGTTTACCTTCCCGCTGGAGCGGTACCTATTTATCTACTTGCACTTTGACGTGCTTTCAAACAGCTAGGTTGGCAGGAGCAGGGACCGAGCAATGAGAGCTCACCCTGTCGCAGGGTTTCAAACCGCCAACCTTCTGATTGGCAAGTCCCAGGCTCTGTGGTTTAGACCACAGCACTACTTACTCGAATCTATTGTGCACCTTTGGGGGGGGGGCGGAATGACATTGTGAAAATTAAGGTGCATACAGTGGTATACCTCTGGTTAAGTACTTAATTTGTTCCAGAGGTCCATTCTTAACCTGAAACTGTTCTTAACCTGAAGCACCACTTTAGCTAATGGGGCCTCCTGCTGCTGCCGTGCCGCTGGAGCACGATTTCTGTTCTCATCCTGAAGCAAAGTTCTTAACCTGAAACACTATTTCTGGGTTAGCGGAGTCTGTAACCTGAAGGATATGTAACCTGAAGCGTATGTAACCCGAGGTACCACTGTATTAGATTTGATGGTGCATTAGACTCAAGTAAATACAGTATATGTGAAGCTTCACCCATCAGTTGCTTCAGATGTCTTGCAAAAGCACTTTTTTTTTTTTTGCACAAAATTTCCCTGACCTATGAGATTCGACCCTGTTATGATTCCTGTTTCCACAGTACTGGGTTGTTGTTTTGCTTACAGTGGAACCTCGGTTGTCGAACGTAATCCATTCTGGAAGACCGTTTGAAACATTCAACAAGCAAGGCGCAATTGCCGGTCGGCAAAATCCATTGAAAAAATGGAGAAACACGCCTCAGAAGCCGTTTGACTTCCTAGGCGTGTTCGAAAATGGAAGCATTCACTTCTGGGCTGTTGGTGTTCAAAAGCCAAAACGTTCGACTTCCAAAGCATTCGACAACCAAGGTTCCACTGTATTTTGGTTTGCCACTTACTTTTTTGTTTTAATTGAGCAGTTTAGAAATGCTTTTAAAGAAATAAACAAAACATAAAAACTCTAAAAAGGAAGAAGCCGGTTAAGAATGCAAAATTGGAGGGGGTGCCCCCTAAATTTGGTTTTCTACTATAAACCTTCCCATTCTTTTTCCTGCACTCCTGCAGCAACAGCTTTTAGCATGCCCTCGTCTCTAAGCCGCAGACGTCTTCTTGCTTTACACAGTAACAGAGGTTTCCTTTTGGTCTCTCGACAGATCCATCATGCTTTAACTCCAAGCAGACGTCTGGCTTACATTCTCACCGGTTCACGTGTCAAAACAATCCCATCTCAGCCCGTGAAAAACAGGATTTCCTTTGCTGAAGGAGAAATATCGTTCTGGGGACCTGTTGGCCACTTGGACCTTTGCCAGAGAGTTAAAAGCTATTTCCCTCTCATCTTAGCACAGAAGTTTCTTGGCAATGGCAGTGGCACAGATATTTGGGTTTGGGCTGAGCGGATGCTAAGCCGGTTTCTGTGCAGACTCACACACCGTTTTTCTCCAGCCTGCATTCAGGCAAGCAAGGTGCATTGCCAGACTTCAAGGCAAAAACACTCAGGCAGGGCCAGTGCATGCTGGGCAGAGTCTGAGGGCCGGACAGAGTGACTTAGAGGGCCACATCCAGGCCTGAGGTTCCCCACACTCTTGCAGGGTTGTTCTGAGGAATCCTAGAGCTCTAGAGTCAAGCAGAGATCTTTTTTGTGTGAAATATTTTTATTTATTTTACAAGTACAAAATTATAAAAATATAACATACTCCCACTATTAAAAGGGACATGGGTGGCTCTGTGGTCTAAACCACAGAGCCTAGGACTTGCCGATCAGAAGGTCGGCGGTTCGAATCCCCACGATGGGGTGAGCTCCCGTTGCTCGGTCCCTGCTCCTGCCAACCTAGCAGTTCAAAAGTACGTCAAAGTGCAAGTAGATAAATAGGTACCACTCCGGCGGGAAGGTAAACGGCGTTTCCTTGTGCTGCTCTGGTTCGCCAGAAGTGGCTTAGTCATGCTGGCCACATGACCCGGAAGCTGTACGCCGGCTCCCTCGGCCAATAAAGCGAGATGAGCGCCGCAACCCCAGAGACAGTCACGACTGGACCTAATGGTCAGGGGTCCCTTTACCTTTACTATTAAAAGATTCCTCTGAATCTCTGAATTTCCCCTCCATAGGTCCCGTCATCAAACCTTCTCTACTGCATCTTTTTCAATAATCCATCTGTAAAGGGAATAGGGGTTGCTTGTGTGTAAACGGAGCTGCAGCTCTAGGCAACGTTGCCTGGCTAAACCTTTCCCTGGCTGGACAGCCCTTTCTCCATGGCTGTGTCAGTCGCTGGCAGAATCCGTCAGTGGGCGTTTTCTGAACTTCTTCCAACATAAAAACTCTTTGACCCCAAGTCTCCGCCTAGCCTCTCTGCGCGGAAGTCTCCTGCGCAGAGTGGGCGTGCCCAACGGAGGTCCTGGGCTCTCCCTGCTGCTCTCTGTGGAAGAGTCTCGGAGCCCTCTCTCCGCAGTCTCCCCTTGCTTCCGGGTGTCCCTCCTATTTCCTTCCTCAAAGGAAGTTTGCTCTCTCTCCCTGCTGGTCCCTTCTCCTGCATCGTTAGGGAGCCTTACCTCCACTCTAGGCTCCGGTGGCAGTTCCCTGACACCATCTTTTATACAACTCCGTTATCTCCATAGTTCTTACTACATTACAAGTGTCATTGCAACCCTGCTAGTGTTTCCATGTGCTTACAATGGTCTCCAAGATAACTTATACTTTCCCCCCATTCTTTGTTGAAGTTTTGGTCTTCTTGGTTCCTGAGCTTTCCGGTCAATTTTGCCATTTCGGCATAGTCCAACAGTTTAATTTGCCATTCCACTCTGGTAGGGACTTTATCTCATTGCGAGAAGCAAAGCTACAGGGAACCAGGCAGAGGGCCTTCTCGGTAGTGGCGCCAGGCCTGTGGAACGCCCTCCCACCAGATATCAAAGAAATAAACAACTACCTGACACTGAGAAGACATCTGAAGGCAGCCCTGTTCAGGGAAGTTTTTAATGTGTGACATTTTAATGTATTTTTAATCTTTGTTGGAAGCCGTCCAGAGTAGCTGGGGAAACCCAGCCAGATGGGCGGGGTACAAATAAATTATTATTATTATTATTATTATTATTATCATCATCATCATCTTCCAGGCAAGGATCTTTTTGCCCAGTGTGGGACTCGAACCCACAGCCCTTAGATTCAGAGTCTCATGCTCTACCAACTGAGCTATTGGGATGGAGAAGAACCATGAACGCCGCCTAGAGCTCTTGGAGGGGAGGTGGGGTATAAATGTAGAGAGAGGAAGAATAAACCAAGAACAACTGATGGAATCCATAAAGGAAAAATATATGAAGTGCCCAGTCGCTCAGCTGCTATCTAGGTTGCTTAGGAACCAGCAATGCAACTCAGTTGAGAGGCAGTGTGAGCTAACATTAGGAAGCCCACTCCTCACCCTTCTGTTCAAGCCTACGGAATGAAATATTCCCAATGCCATAGCAATAGCAGTGAGGGACTTTTGCGGTCCAAACCCCAAGGCTTACTGTAAGGAAGAGCAAAGCGGCAAGAAAATAGCTCAGTCGGTAGAGCACGAGACTCCTGACCTCAGGGTCATGTGGGTTCGAGCCCCCATGTTGGTGAAAAATATTCCTGCATTGCAGAGGGTTGGACTAGATGACCCTTAGGATCCCTTCCAATTCTTTGATTCTGGGACCGGCTGGTCTCCTGAAACTTCTGAGGCTGCCCGCTTCCCCAGACAAGGTGCGCACGCCCTTAGTTTGCCTTCAAACATCCTGCGGAATCGCTGGTGGTGGTGCTGAACTAGCCTAGGCAGAAGGGGCTCTCGATGGGTAAGAGCAAGGGTAGGCAACCTGAGGCCCAGGGGCCGGATCCGGCCCAATCGCCTTCTCAACCTGGCCCGTGGACAGTCCAGGAATCAGCGTGTTTTTACATGAGCAGAATGTGTGCCTTTATTTAAAATGCATCTCTGGGTTATTTGTGGGGCATAGGAAGTCGTTCATTTTTTCCCTTCAAAATATAGTCCGGCCCACCACATGGTCTGAGGGACGTGGACCGGCCCACGGCTGAAAAAGGTTGCTGACTCCTGGGTAAGAGGAACCCCTGGGCTGAATTTCATGGGTCACCATCCTGCCCTTTGCTATGTTGGTGCAATGTGAACAATGGGTTAACTTACGCAGTACTTGGTCTTGTGACCTCTGCATCTGGAGGCTCTGAGATATGGGTGAGGGAGGGCAGGTGGTGTAAGCATGGCCCCCGCTTAGCTCTGGTTGCAAGAGCTGGCCTGGCAGGCTCCATTCATCTTCTGTGGCCCACCCCTGCCGGGCATGAATCTGCACCGCCCCGGGCACCAGCAAATGCTGCTACGCCACTGAAAGAGAGGTGTCAGAGTGGGTGGTCCTGTGCTAAGGTCAAGGCTTTCTGGGACATTATTTACAATGAATTAAAAAAAATATTAAAATATAACTTTAGCAAAAAAAACAGAGCCGTTCTTACTAGGGCTAATTGAAGAAGAAATTAATAAAAAAGATGTAAATTTATTTATGTATGCCACAACTGCAGCGAGAATCCTCTTGGCTCAAAGGTGGAAGCAGCAAGAACTCCCCACATTGGAAGACTGGAGAATAAAAATGGTAGAATTTGTGGAGTTGGCAAAGCTGACAGAGAGAAGCGGAAATCGGCCCGAAGAAAAACATCAAAAGGGCTGGAGCAAATTTATTTACTATTTGAAAGAAAACTGTGCTCATTTAAAACCGTTTGTAGCATTAACGTGAAATTATGATGCTGATTTATAAATAAGAAGGTGATTTCTTAAGGTGATTATAGATAAAGAAGTAATTATGGGAATGTGAAAGATATGTTATAGGCTATAGGGATGTCAGAAAGAGAGGTAGAAGGAAGTCAAAGCTCACTTTGAGCAAATAAGATGTTGTAAATATGTGTATTGAATTAAAATGAAATATGGGAAAATTCAATAAAAATTATGTTTAAAAAAGAGAGAGAGAGAGGTGTCAGAGTGTGTGTAGACCCCAGCCAACTGCTCAAAGGTAAGGTTTCAATTTGTTGCTTCACCCACCTTTAACTCTGGGTCTGCCCACCAGACGCGGGTGGCGCTGTGGGTTAAACCACAGAGCCTAGGACTTGCTGATCAAAAGGTTGGCGGTTCGAATCCCCGCAACGGGGTGAGCTCCCGTTGCTCCGGCGGGAAGGTAAACAGCATTTTCGTGTGCTGCTCTGGTTCGCCAGAAGCAGCTCAGTCATGCTGGCCACATGACCCGGAAGCCGTACGCCAGCTCCCTTGGCCAATAAAGCGAGATGAGCGCCGCAACCCCAGAGTCGGTCACGACTGGACCTAATGGTCAGGGTCCCTTTACCTTTTATACCCAGAGGTCTCAGGGCGATTCACAAAAAAGATCACAATATATAAAATCAAAATAAAAACAATAACCCAATAACATCCCCCTCCTCAAAAGACCCACTATTGGTGTGCAGCCTCAGATAGGTGGCCCAGAAAGAAATGTGAGCCACAGGCTGGAAAAGACTCCCCATCCCTGCCTTAGATACTGGTAACAGAGAACAAAAAGGATGTGAAGTTGCATCCGATTCCACTTTAAAGCAGATATTATTCCCCAGCAGGTGGTGCTGCGATGTCAATGTTTAGCCAGCTCATCTGATCTCTCTTTGCTACAGTGACGGCTTAAGCACAAGCTTTTCGAAGGTTGCGCAAAAAGGGGAAGGCCACAAGTGGCAACGATCTAATTTCCATGGATGAAAGCTTCCGGTGTAGCTGGGGCACAAACAGGGAGCCCAGTTCCCCTGCCATGGCAAAAGCCAAACTTCAGCAAAAGGGACAATTGATAAATTCTGCCTTAGTTCAATTTAGATCCGACCTAGTTTCATCCATCATGGAACTTATTTAAGCTACCGACCCAAAATACGCTACAGCTAAAAATTTGGGGAGAAATTTGATTCAGTTCAAATTCAAAGACGAACCTACCTAATTCACATTTTCCAAAGCGGTACACAAACTGAAACCTAGCCGTCGTTTGGAATTTGCACTTCTCCAAGTTTCGCAACACCCTTCAGCCAAGTAATGTGTCCAAAATTGCGCACACCAGGGCAAAGTGAGAATAAAAATGCCCGTGTGAATGAAAAGAACATGGAAAAATGCTTTCTATCAGGAAACATTGCTTTCTAGATTTATGTACATTTGGCAAAATTGCGTGCAAAATGGGAATGAATTTTCCTGCAAACTTTTCTTTTTTAAATACAAAAACCATACTGATATGGGTATGTGGATCAATGAACTTAAGACTGCAAAAGTTGAAATTGACCTTTTCTCTGTCTCTCTAGCAAGGTGTCTACATCACACCCCACCAGGTCAAGAAATGATCTTGCTTGCTAGTCCTAAATTGTGTGGCTGTTATTTGAAAGTTTGACCTAATATGGTAAATGGGTTTCTCAAAGTGCTGAGGGCTGGATGAAGTTTACACGCCAGTGTTGTGTTTATATCAGGCACAGATCCGCCCCTACGATGCATCTCAGCCTTTTGTCTCCCACCCAGAAGCTTACCCCAGAAGCATATTCTCCCCTGCTCCACTTTTCCAAGCTCAATGATTGACAGCAATAATGTGTTGATCAACTGGGGCTGGATCCAGCACATTCCAAGTTAATTATTCTGATTGCTCTTTATAGCAGGGTAGGAGAACTGGGGAGATAACACCTGTATGCTAAATACATTAATTCTGGTAATGGTATGCTCAGGGCTTTAGGGACACGGGTGGTCAGAGGGGACAGGGCTTCTGTTGAGGTAGGGGATTAGCTGTGGGAGGAGCTTGTCAGAGCTTGTAGGGCAGCGGCGCGCGCAGTTTGATCCATCTTTTAGATTTAGGGGAGCTAGTCTCAAACGTTTGTTGGGGGAGATATAGGTTTATTTGGGGGGATTTATTTGTCCTGTCTTCACGCTTTTTATGATGGAGGACCGCTGTAGTCACCCCCAACGACACCTTCTCAAGATGGAGGGTGAGGGAACAGCTGCAGTCGCCTGTGGTTCCTGCGCAATGTTTGCCATCTTGCCAAAGGTTGCAGGCAGCTTTACCTGCAGCAATTGCATGTTGATTGCCCTCTTAAAAGACAAAGTCCAGCAACTGGAGGAACGTGTAGCTACGCTCCAAAGAATTAGAGAGCTGGAGCTCTTCTTGGAAGCAACAGAGCACACCGTCTCCACCAAGGAGGAGACAGGGGACTCCCCTGAGAAGGAGGCTAGTTCACCAACACAGGAGCCAGATATATGGAGAAACGTGACTCAAAGAAGTAGGAGGCCCAGGGTTCGCTCTGATTGTTTAGAAATACGCAATCGCTTTGAGGTCCTTTCCCCTAGCATGGAAGACGAAGAGCAGACTCCATTTGAGGATCTCTCCCTCATTACAGTCGATCAGGTATATGAAGACGAGCAGCAAAGGCAGTCTTCAGGGAATGTGCAGGCGACCTTGGAACGGACAGCTCACGGAAGAACCCCGACCAGACCTAAGAGGAGGCGTGTAGTGGTGATAGGGGATTCCCTACTGAGGGGAACAGAAGCAGTGATCTGTGGGCCTGACAAGATGTCTCGGGAAGTGTGCTGTCTCCCCGGGGCTAAGATCCAAGATGTAACTGAACGACTGCAAGGAATCATAAAACCCACTGACAAATACCCCTTCCTCTTGGTTCATGTGGGAACCAATGACACTGCAAGCAATAGCCTCCAGAAGATCAAAAGAGATTACGAGGCTCTGGGCAGGAAATTGAAGCAATTAAATGCACAAATTGTCATCTCATCTGTCCTCCCAGTTGAACGACGTGGCCCAGGGAGAGAGGGAAAAATAGTGGAAGTGAACAACTGGCTTCGCAAATGGTGTAAACAGGAACGGTTTGGATTCTTAGATCACGGAATGCAGTTTCTTGAAGATGGACTTCTGGCAAGCGATGGTCTGCACCTCACAACGGTTGGTAGGAATGTTTTTGCCAAAAATCTCAGAAACCTCATCAGGAGGGCTTTAAACTGACTAATGTGGGGGAGGGAGACAGTGCTCCTGAAGGTAGGAGTCTATCAATTGATGAAGATGATCATCCAAATGTCATAGACCGAATGGAGCAAACAGCACGCAGACCTAGTGGTGGGAGGAAAAAATCCTTAAATAAGAGACACGGGGGAATGATTAATGGACTTCAATGTCTGTACACTAATGCGCAAAGTATGGGAAATAAACAAGATGAGCTTGAGCTCTTGGTACAGCAAACTAAATATGACATAATAGGCATCACTGAAACCTGGTGGGATAAGTCCCACGATTGGAATGTAATAATGGAGGGATACAATCTATTTCAGAGAAACAGACCAGACAAGAAAGGAGGAGGAGTGGCGTTATATGTCAGGGATGTGTATACCTGTGAAGAGATCCAAGATTTAGAACCTCAAAGCCAAAGTGAGAGCATTTGGGTCAAAATTAAGGGAGAGAAGAATAACAGTGACCTCATTGTGGGAGTTTACTATAGATCCCCAAGCCAAACGGAGGACATAGATGATGCCTTCCTGGAACAGATGGCCAAGCATGCAAAAGGAAGGGAGATAGTAGTAATGGGGGACTTCAATTACCCGGATATTTGTTGGATGTCAAACTCAGCCAAGAGCATAAGGTCAAACAGATTCCTCACTGGCCTTGCAGACAACTTCATTGTCCAGAAAGTGGGAGAAGCTACAAGAGGAACAGCCATTTTAGATCTGGTCCTAACCAATGTTGATGACCTGGTTAGTGGGGTAGAAGTGGAAGGATCATTAGGCGCGAGTGATCATGCTCTTCTGAAGTTTACTATACAGCGGAAAGGAGCAGCCAAGCATACTAGGACTCAATTTCTCGACTTTAAGAAAGCCGACTTCATAAAACTTAGGGAAGTGCTGGGTGAGATCCCATGGACAGTAATACTAAAAGGAAAGGGAGTTCATGATGGCTGGGAGTTTGTTAAGAGGGAGATAGTAAAAGCACAACTTCAGGCAATACCAATGAGATGGAAACATGGAAGGTGCCTAAAGAAGCCAGGGTGGCTATCTAAAGAACTTTTAACTGAGTTAAGATTAAAAAAGGATGTGTACAAAAAATGGAAAAGGGGGGAAACCACCAAAGAGGAATTCAAACAAATAGCCAGCACGTGTAGACACAAAGTCAGAAAAGCTAAAGCACAGAATGAACTCAGGCTTGCTAGAGAGGTTAAAAGCAACAAAAAAGGCTTTTATGGGTATGTTCGTAGCAAAAGGAAGAACAAAGAAACAGTGGGGTCACTCAGAGGAGAAGATGGTGAAATGCAAACAGGGGACACAGAAAGGGCTGAACTCCTCAATGCCTTCTTTGCCTCAGTCTTCTCCGATAAAGAAAACAATGCCCGACCTGAAGAATTTGGAGCAAATGATTCAGCAGAGGAAACACAGCCCAGAATAACTAAGGAGATAGTACAAGAATACTTGGCTAGTCTAGATGTATTCAAGTCTCCAGGGCCAGATGAACTGCATCCAAGAGTATTAAAAGAACTGGCAGATGTGATTTCAGAACCACTGGCAGTCATCTTTGAGAATTCCTGGAGAACAGGCGAAGTCCCGGCAGACTGGAGGAGGGCAAATGTTGTCCCTATTTTCAAAAAGGGGGAAAGAGAGGACCCAAATAATTACCGCCCAGTCAGTCTGACATCAATACCAGGGAAGATTCTGGAGCAGATCATTAAGCAAACAGTCTGTGAGCACCTGGAAAGGAATGCTGTGATCACCAATAGTCAGCATGGATTTCTGAAAAATAAGTCATGTCAGACTAACCTGATCTCGTTTTTTGACAGAATTACAAGCCTGGTAGATGAAGGGAACGCAGTGGATGTAGCCTACCTTGATTTCAGCAAGGCATTTGACAAGGTGCCCCATGATATTCTTGTAAAGAAGCTGGTAAAATGCGGTCTTGACTATGCTACCACTCAGTGGATTTGTAACTGGCTGACTGACCGAACCCAAAGGGTGCTCATCAATGGTTCCTCTTCATCCTGGAGAAGAGTGACTAGTGGGGTGCCACAGGGTTCTGTCTTGGGCCCGGTCTTATTCAACATCTTTATCAACGACTTGGATGATGGACTCAAGGGCATCCTGATCAAATTTGCAGATGACACCAAACTGGGAGGGGTGGCTAACACCCCAGAGGACAGGAACACACTTCAAAACGACCTTGACAGATTAGAGAACTGGGCCAAAACAAACAAGATGAATTTTAACAGGGAGAAATGTAAAGTATTGCACTTGGGCAAAAAAAATGAGAGGCACAAATACAAGATGGGTGACACCTGGCTTGAGAGCACTACATGTGAAAAGGATCTAGGAGTCTTGGTTGACCACAAACTTGACATGAGCCAACAGTGTGACGCGGCAGCTAAAAAAGCCAATGCAATTCTGGGCTGCATCAATAGGAGTATAGCATCTAGATCAAGGGAAGTAATAGTGCCACTGTATTCTGCTCTGGTCAGACCTCACCTGGAGTACTGTGTCCAGTTCTGGGCACCACAGTTCAAGAAGGACATTGACAAACTGGAACGTGTCCAGAGGAGGGCAACCAAAATGGTCAAAGGCCTGGAAACGATGCCTTATGAGGAACGGCTAAGGGAGCTGGGCATGTTTAGCCTGGAGAAGAGGAGGTTAAGGGGTGATATGATAGCCATGTTCAAATATATAAAAGGATGTCACATAGAGGAGGGAGAAAGGTTGTTTTCTGCTGCTCCAGAGAAGCGGACACGGAGCAATGGATACAAACTACAAGAAAGAAGATTCCACCTAAACATTAGGAAGAACTTCCTGACAGTAAGAGCTGTTTGACAGTGGAATTTGCTGCCAAGGAGTGTGGTGGAGTCTCCTTCTTTGGAGGTCTTTAAGCAGAGGCTTGACAACCATATGTCAGGAGTGCTCTGATGGTGTTTCCTGCTTGGCAGGGGGTTGGACTCGATGGCCCTTGTGGTCTCTTCCAACTCTATGATTCTATGATTCTATGATTCTATGATTCTATGATTCTATGATTCTATGGTACTGTGGGTTAAACCACAGAGCCTAGGACTTGCCGATCAGAAGGTCGGCAGTTCGAATCCCCACGACGGGTTGAGTTCCCGTTGCTCGGTCCCAGCTCCTGCCAACCTAGCAGTTCGAAAGCACGTCAAAGTGCAAGTACATAAATAGGTACCGCTCTGGTGGGAAGGTAAACGGCGTTTCCGTGTGCTACTCTGGTTTGCCAGAAGCGGCTTTGTCATGCTGGCCACATGACCCAGAAGCTGTACACTGGCTCCCTTGGTCAATAAAGCGAGATGAGCGCTGCAACCCCAGAGTCGGTCACAACTGGACCTAATGGTCAGGGGTCCCTTTACCTTTACCTTGTCTCGCATTATTTCTTCTGTCTCTCTCTCTGTCTTCACTTTCCCCCTTTATCTTCTCTCTCTCTCTTTCTTTCTTCTTCTCTTTTTGTTTTTATTTAGAATAACATTTTAGTTTCAATAAAAAAATATGTTTGATAATAATCTTTGTATCCCCTTTCCCAAATTCTAATAAAAGATCATTCCAAACAAGATGTAGTTTATGATGGCTGTAGAAACCACAGCTCAGTGTGCCTACAAATGCTCTCAAAACATCCCAGGTTCAATTTGAAATACTGCTTTTTCCCCCCAGAGAGTTTTGCATTTTTTAAAAAATATTTTTATTAGGAATTTCAACATAACAATTTATCAAAAATCCATCACCCTCATTTTTCCCTATTTTTCCCCTCCCCAAAAGAGAAAAACCCACCCTCCCACCCTCAACCAGACTTCCCTCAGCTCCTTTCTCTGGTTTCTCAGCACATGTTATTCTCTGCATGTTATAAAATTGTAAAGCTCCTCAGTTTGTCTATCTGTATATTACCAATAAAGAGTTTGTGAATGTTTATTCAAAACCTGCCAAGGAGTTCAGTTCATTTTGTCGTTTTTTTAAGTACTTCGTAAAAGGTTCCCATTCTTCTTTAAAGTCACGGTTATCCTTGTCATGTAGTTTATGTGTCAATTTCGCCAATTCCGCGTAGTCCATCAGTTTCTCTTGCCACAGTTCTTTAGTCGGGATTTCCTCATTCTTCCATCCTTGTGCTATTAAGACTCTTGCCGCCGTTGTCGTATACATAAAAATGTTTTTTAACTTCCTTGGCAGGTATTTTCCTACGATCCCTAACAAGAAAGCTTCAGGCTTTTTTACAAATATTAATTGGAACATTTTCTTCAACTCATTACATATCATTTCCCCCCAAAATTTAATTTTACTACAGTCCCACCACATATGAAAAAAAGTCCCTTATTTTTCCTTACATTTCCAACACAAATTTGAACCAGTTTTATACCTTCTTCCTAACTGGATGGATGCAGAAACCACAGCTCAGCGTGCATACAAATGCAATCAAAGCATCCCAGGTTGAATTCGAAATATTGCTAATCCAGAGAATTTCAGTGGCGAGACTGTGGGATACCCCTCTCGACCCCCTCCAGATGTCTCACATCAGGCCCAACCAGCATGGACAAAGATCAGGGGTGATCAGAGCCCAGCAACTTCTTGGGGGGGGGGACACACTGTTGAATTAGACAATCCTGGTCCAGATGTGGACCAGTGGGCCAGCTCCATCTAAAGAAGAAGCAGCATCTCAACAGCTTCATCCTTTGGGGAGATGACCATAGCTCTGTGGAAGAACATCGGCTTTGCCAGCAGAATCCCTGGCATCTGCAGGCAGGGCTGCAAATGTCCCTTGCCGAAATCCTGGAGAGGTGCTGCCCATCAGTGTAGACATTACTGGGCAAGATGGATTCCATGTAAGACAGCTTCCTGTGCTCCACCGCAGGTCTCTAGATAACCTTCAAGGTGCTTCTAGATTCTTGTGAGTCCACAGAAAGCTGGGAAATGTCTCTGGAGACACCCTACTGTAGCTACGTGGTGGGTGGGAAGAAACCGCAGGAGCAACCGAGATAAAATAAGGGCTGGCCTGCTCTAATCTTACTAAGCACAAGGCAATGGTCAACAGAAAATAGGTGAAGAAGAGGCAGCAACACAGCTTTCTCAGCAGTGCCAAATGTGGTCTTTTTTTGCTAGCGATAACTCCTTGCAATTCTTTTCTTGCGATAATCAGTTTCCTGTCTGCTGGGTTAGAGGAGTTGCGAGAGAGATTAGGCGTGGACCCTTAGCTGAGCACCCCCTAACTTTGTCCCATAGGACTTAATGGGAGCCCCCGAGCTTATTCTACCCCCACAATTCTGCCCCTTCATCCAGATATTCTATTCTTACCCATGTGTTTCCCAATTTCCTGTGATCGTACTGGAAATGCGTGATCCTTTGGGGGTTGTTTGCTTGCTCTCATGCCTGCTTGTTTACTGACCGGTTGCAATACCTTCCTGACTTTTTGCCAAAGCACTAAAGATTTTCGGTTTAAAAGTGATGTGCAAACAGTGGAATTGCCATGCTCCGAAAGGAAGAGTGAACGGGAAGGGAAGAGTTAAATACATATTTGCACGCGTTCTTCTCAGAAATTCACACCCATGAAGTGCACATACGTTATACGCACTCTGAAATGTCCTAGTGACATGGTTGGTCCATTCTGCCAACATTGTAATTTTTCTATTTATCAGTCCTAAAAGTGTTTTTCTAAAAACTGAATCTCCTGAGTGTACGCACCCCAACCTTATTACTCCACAGAATTCAGTAACTGAACTTGCTTTCTGATTTTTAAATAATGCAATCCTCTGACCCCTCCAGTGGGGAGTGAGTGACAAAGTCCAATTGAACAGAATTTTGGCTTCCCAGTAAATAAGTGTAAAATTGAACTCTGAAAGGCCCAACGCTGAGCACTATTCACTCCCAGCCCAGTCCTTTGCCTGCTTACTCAGGAGTCGTTCTCATGGCATTCAAATTAGTCACTGAAAACGTGACAGTGCGAAATCATACATGACTCCTCAGGAGTAAGTCCCAATACCCCTCACATAAGGGTGTGTGTGTTTGTGTATTTTTGTGGTTGACCTTTCTAAAAATGTTGCATTTACCAAGTAGTAAACTCATAAGCAGTCTCACTTGAAAATGAAATTTTACTCACGAGCAAAACGTTGTGTTTAATTATTATGGGTTGTTTCCAACGTTGGACCTGCTTAGCGCAGAGACCCATTGAAGTTATTGGACATGCCTAACTTAGATTTAAGATATGCAGGTGACGCTGTGGTCTAAACCACTGAGCCTATGGCTTGCTGATCAGAAGGTTGGCGGTTCGAATCCCCACGACGGGGTGAGCTCCCGTTGCTCGGTCCCTGCCCCTGCCAACCTAGCAGTTCAAAAGCACGTCAAGTGCAAGTAGATAAATAGGTACAGCTCTGGCGGGAAGGTAAATGGCATTTCCATGCGCTGCTCTGGTTTCACCAGACGCGGCTTAGTCATGCTGGCCACATGACTGGCCACATGACCCAGAAAAAACTGTCGGTGGGCAAAAGCCGGCTTTCTTGGCCAGTAAAGAGAGTGCCGCAACCCCAGAGTCGTTCGCGATTGGACTTTACTGTCAGGGGTCCTTTACCTTTACTTTAACTTAGATTTATTCATTTTAAAGTGTTTTCCCCCCTGAGTACAACAGAGCTAAATACAACTCTGTGGTTATTTATATTGATTAGTTGCCGCACAGAAAAATTTCACCGGGTCACCAACAACCACAAAGTAGTAATATTAGTACAGTAGTAGTAATAATAATAACTAATGTAATAACTAATGTAATTAATAAAAGACAGCTCAGTCTGTCGAGCATGAGACTTTATCTCAGGGTCGTGGGTTCAAGCTACATGTTGGGCAAAAGAAACCTGTTTTCCAGGGGGTTGGACTAGATGACCCTTGTGCCCCTTCCAACTCTACAATTCTATTATTCTATGAAGACAACAACATCAGGTGGCACTTTCAGAGAGTCACCGTGCAATCCTAAGCATGCCAACTCAGAAGGAAATCCTATTGAATTCTGTGGAGCACCTTACTTTCAGGTAAGTGGGGTTAGGATTGCAGCCTTAATAGCCAAGGCTTGGTGTATAAACCTTAAAACAATAAAATAAAATTCAGTGAAATATTCAGTGAAAATAAAATTCAGCGAAATAAAATCCCAGGCTCAGACTGCAATCCCCATTTAGGATTGTGCTGTAAAACTGCTTTTGCGGATTCCACCCCTATTACTCATGCCTGCACACAGCTGCGAAATGGGTTCAATATTAAACCCCTTGGAAGGCGTCCCGACTAAACCCGCAACAGGACGGGACTTCATCCCGAAGCGCGCGTCCTTCGGGCGTGCAAAGCTGTCACGCTTACTCGGGAGTAAGACTCATCTCTCCCATTCCGCGGGGGAATTTGCACGACGGGGACTGGAGACGCTGTGGGCGCACGGTGCGCGCGCGCGTGTTTGGCAACTGTGCCGGGGGATTAAAAAAAAAAAAAGGTCAGCGAAGGAGCCGGCGCGCAACCCGGCACACGCTCACACACACATAGGCGCACACACGCCAAGTACAAGCGAGTGCGAGGCATGCGCATTGAGCGGATGCCATATTGGAAGGAGTGTGGCGGCGGCGGCAGCGGCAGCGAGCGAGGCGGGCGCGGATCGCGCTGGCGGGGGCTGCGCCCCTTCGACGCGGGGGAGGGATCGCGGGGGAGGGAAACTTCGCGCAGGTAAGGCGCGGCCCCGCGCAGCGGCGCGCGGACCTACCCGGGCTGCATCTAACGGAAGGTGGGTTTTTCCCCCCCTCTCTCCCCCTTTTCTTACGGAGAAGGATGGAACGATCGCGGTGGTTTTTTTGGGGGGGCCGGTTTCTCTCTCTCCCTCCCCCCCCCCCGATTTTTTGGGTTTATTAGCATGCGTTCTTCTTTGCGCAGAAAAAGCTGACAAGGACCCCCCTAAAAAGCAAGTTATTGCAAAGTGATTTTTTTTGGGGGGGGGATGTGTTTTAATCTGGCCGTTCTGCTAGAAGTCCGTCGTCCCCGCTTCGAATGCGCAGCCCGATCCTGTGCACGCTTACTCGGAAGTAGTAAAAGTGCCTCTCTCGTCTTTCCTCCTGCCTGAGGTTGCAGGCGGGCCGTGCTATCCTATGCATGTTAACTCGGAAGTCAGCCCTTCCAAGTTCAGGGTTCTCCTACGTATTATTGTGCGCCCGATCCTATGCATGGAGTTCTAGGCGCGCCTAAACCCGCGCTTGATTGTGGGTGACATCACGCTGGGGTGCATTTCTTTGGGGAGGTGTTGCGCTCCAATATGCACGCTTTTTTTCTCTAGGGTGTTCCGATCCATTGCATGCAATTGGACCTACTTCTGCGTAAAGATGCATCGGGTCGGCTGCTGGTTGTGTGTGCGCGCGCGGGCGGGCGCGCATTTTTCTCTGTGTTGAGGTATTCTTTTTCCTTTTGCAAGGCACGTTTTTGGATCTGTGCCCTAGCGATGAGAGGAATGCGCGGCTCGTGTTTAATGTCATCGCGTGGATACTCCAGTTCCTATTTGGAAACGCGCCAGATTAACCAAAGGCTGGCCCCCCTACCTTTTTTTTGGGGACATGCTTATCTCATAAAAAAAAAACCTAATGTGATCTCGGCTTAGAATTTACTGAAAGAAAGAAAAAAGAAAAAAAAATACAATTTTTGAGTCAGTTTCATGGAGCGGGGGGAGGGAGGGACGGGAAACTGAGACGGATCAATGGAAGACAGATTATTAGATATGTGTATAAAATCGCCCCAAACTAATTCCCGGCCCCTCCCCCCTTCATTGATTTAGTTCCCTTTATGTAACTGCGGTATAAATGGGTATTTAAAGAGGTTTGTCAGTTTCAACATGGCGGGTTTCAGGCTTCTCTACAAACTGAAAATAAACACGTCCCCCCCCTAAAGTGGAGTAGAGGAAGGCGGAGAAAAGCGTGTGTTCCAGTGTAATCTACGCCATCCTATGTAGGCACATTACTTGGGCGTAAATCCTGCGGAAATCTCTGGGGCTCCTGAGTAAGCATGTTTAGGATCCGGCTAGGATAGAGCTAGTTCCAGCTGCGATCCTAAAGACGCCGGCAGCCCGAGTTCTCTAACCTGCTGATTTTGTCGCGATCTGCTTACGGGGGGGCGGTTAGAGCCGTGCAGCGCAACGCAATCCTATACATGCGCACTCAAAACTATGGATTGCACCCTCGGTCCCGCCTGGCGCGGTAGGGTTTACTTCGGAGTAAGCTACACCGGATCCAAGTGCAGGCAAGTGTCGCTGCAACTAGGCAGACGGCCCGATCCTGGCTGCCTCAGAAACTCACCCCCCCATTGTATCCTACGGCGCTTGCTCCGGAGTAAATGATCGCAAGTTTGGACTGAGTACAGTTCTGCATCTGCTTTTGGTTTCGGGCTCGTTTGTTGGCCAGGGATCCTTGCGGGCTGTAGCTCACAACTGCGCAACATCTGTTTGGCATGCAGACGGTTCAGTGCCTGCCATTGAAATCTTGGAGAGTCGCTGCCGGTCAGTGCCTGTTGCGTCCAACTATCTCAGTAGTATGGGCACTGACCGGCAGCGGCTGCAGCGGTGAAACCCCGCACAAGTTGGGATTTACTTCCAAGTAAAGGAGATGTTTTTTTTTTAACTTTACAAGAAAGGAGATCCCCGACTAAGCACCAGGAAGACTTTTCCGACTGTAAGAGCTGTTCGCCAGCGGAACGGTCTCCCACTAGAGCTGATGGACTCTCCTTCCTCGGAGGTTTTAAAGCAGAGGTCGGACTACAGGTCTGACTCTGTATAAGGCTGCAATGTGGTGCCAGTTGTGGGTGCTTTAGTTGAGATACCTGCCTTGCACGGGGGTTGGACTAGATGATCCTTGGAGTATCCCTTCCAACTCTACAGTCATTGGATTCTAAGTAGACGTGGGCTGCGCACGTAGAGCTGGCAGGATCCTACCCATTTGAGATCTTATCTGCGGGAAAGCGCCTTAACGATCGACAGAGACCAAAGTCTGGGAGAGGACGCAGGGAGCGAAGCGGGCGGGGATGGTGTGGACTTTGGATCCGAATTTTTGGGGGGAGATCAGCCAAGATAGCCGTCGAATCACGGACTGGTCGGTCTCTTACTCTTGCGGAAAAACAGCAGGCTGTGCGCTTTTTATGAAGATGTGCCTCCGGGTTCTGGAGAAAGCCTTTGCTTGCTAAGTCTGATCCCATCGTCAAGATGCAAAAAGCGTCTGGACTCGGGGGACCTTGGAAGTTGCTTTTTAACCAAGTCTAACCATTGGAGCCAGCACTGTCTACTCTGACTGGCAGAGGCATTGGGATGCCGGAGACTGCGCCCTTAAAGCTATGGAGGCGCTGCCCCACCGACCTCAGTCTACCCCCGCCTCCCTTCTTGCTTACAACCAGCGCCCTCCTCCTTTGTCTCAGTTTTGCGCTGAGAGGCAGTGTCGCCTAATGGTTAGAGCACTGGACTGGGACCTGTGAGACTCAGCCATTTAGCTCCTTGGGTGACCTTGGGCCAGGCACCCATCTCCCAGCCAGACCTACTTCACAGGGCTGTTGTGAGGAGGGAGGACCATGTGCACCATATTGAGCTCCTAAATAAATAGATAGATGATGATAGGTAGATAGAGCTGAACTCCGCAGTGAAGAAGACAAAATTAGCGCGAGTGGGCTCAGCGTGTCATTGGCTCTGGCGCCCCCTGCTGTTGGGCTCCCTGCCTTCTGCCCTATCAGTTCCAATGGGTACCAACTATTACAAGTTCTTTCCAAATTGGAAAATGGGAAACTGCCTGGTACTAAGCCAATCCGGATTGAGCGTTATCTCTCGCCGCTATCCATCGGGCTCCGGGCTGTCATATTCTCAGCCTTTACCTGGAGATACCGGGGATGCAAGCTCCTGCGTGGAAAGCAGGTGTCCGCTGCCCCAAATTTTGCTCTCCAAAAAAACCGCATGCGGTTATGATGGGCAGCCGAGCCACGGTTTCTGGAAGGTCGAGCCTCTTTTGCCAACCCTTTGCGGTGACTACTCAGAAGTAAAAAAAAAACCTCCCTGCGCTTGGAAAGGCTTGCTCCCGGGTGTGTTTGCAGGATTGCAACCTGCGTTGCCCCTAAGCGGTGTGTGTGTGTGTGTGTGCGCGCGCGCGCGCATCGCAGCCTTGTAGTTGGGTTACTCCGAGCAGGGTTGCAACGCTACGCGCCTTTCCCTGCTTTTTAACTGCGCCTGATCCTACTATGCATGTTGGATTTGCGGGGCTGACTCCGAAACAAAGCGCGCAATGCACGATCCTGTGCGAATGTCCTTAGAAGCAAGCCCATTGCGTTTAGCGGTCTTTACTCCCGAGTTACCTTACGCAAAGAAGGCTTGCACACGTAAATGTTCGTGGAGAACGTAAAAAGAATGCAACTACTGTACTTAAAAAAATAACAGCCCTGCAACCCGATCCTATGCAGTCCCTTACTCGCGGGTAGACCCCGTTGAACTGAGACTTGTTTCCGAGGAAGCATGTCTGCGCTGGGAGGAGAGACGGGCGAGGAGGAAAAAGGAAAACCGCCGCGCGGCTGAAGTTGCGCGGCGCTGCGCGAGCGCCTCCCTCTCTGGATCGGCGCAAGGAGAGCCCCGCCTTCTCTGCGTGGTAGAAAAGAAACTGGATTTCTAAAAGTATAATTCTAAAGGCGCTGGTGGGCGGCAGTCTGCTTTAAAAGCAGGGCGGAATTTCTCGCCGTTTGCTAGAGAACGAGGGTTGGGAAGTTTTCCCAAAGTCATGTTTTGAATCACTTTGCAAAAATAAAATTAAAAAGTTGGGGGAGCGGGTCACTCGTGCACTAGGACATTATATATATATATAATCTCGCAGATTGATCACCAGCCAACAGTGAGGCTAAGGGGGGGTCGATTTTCAGTCGCGTTGCTGGAACGTTTTTTTTGTTTTGGAAGAACTTTCTGTGTTTCCTTCTTTTGCAAATTCCCATCAGCAACAAGGCAGGGGAGCCTTTTCTGTGTAAGTGGATCTGCCGCCTGCGGGATTGGATTGCAAGCCCCGGCAGAGGTCACCCTTTGCAACCATCTGCTGTTGGAGGCACACCACATCTGCACCAGATGTGCAGGTCCTCCCCTTTAAAAAAATCCTCAGCCAGTTGTTTCCCAGGACTTGGATAGCTGCTACCCTTTCACAGCCTCTTCAGACTTAAAACTGGGCTTAAGGCATCACTTTTGTTTGCAAAAAAAAAAAAATTGCCTTCTATGTCGTGAAAATGTTGAGATTCTCAACCCTCCACCAGCCCCCCTCTGAGTGGTGCAGCAATAAAACTGCTAGCACCTTTGCAAAGCTAAGCAGGGTCTGATGTGGTTTCAGATTGGATGGGGAACTGCACACGGTCTAGGGGGGAGCAGATCGAGTAAAATAATTAAAAATACTTAACTATGTATGGAAGTGAAAGCTGGACCATAAAGTAGGCTGATGGTGGAAGAAGTGATGCTTTTGAATTCTGGTGCTGGAGGAGACTCTTGAGAGTCCCATGGACTGCAAGAAGATCCAACCTCTCCATTCTGAAGGAAATCAGCCCTGAGTGCTCACTGGAAGGACAGATCCTGAAGCTGAGGCTCCAAGACTTTGGCCACCTCATGAGAAGAGAAGACTCCCTGGAGAAGACCCTGATGTTGGGAAAGATGGAGGGCACAAGGAGAAGGGGACAACAGAGGACGAGATGGTTGGACAGTGTTCTCGAAGCTACCAGCATGAGTTTGACCAAACTGCGGGAGGCAGTGGAGGACAGAGGTGCCTGGCGTGCTCTGGTCCATGGGGTCACGAAGAGTCGGACACGACTAAATGACTAAACAACAACAACTAAAAAATAGAAATAATCAGAATATTTGAAATTGAAATGCTCCCTGTGGTCACTTGGGTACATATTCTAGCAACGCAAGTAGCTCGGTTCTGGAACAGGACGGGTGAGTGTCCTGGCCCCCCGCCCAACATAAATCCTGGCTACACCCATGGGACGGCATGTTGAGATTCCTGCATTGCATGGGGTTAGACTAGATGACCCTTGGAAGTCCCTTCCAACTCTA
Source organism: Podarcis raffonei (assembly GCF_027172205.1). Lineage (NCBI taxonomy): Eukaryota > Metazoa > Chordata > Lepidosauria > Squamata > Lacertidae > Podarcis > Podarcis raffonei. Next base: position 67,923,253 of record NC_070611.1, read on the forward strand.
CAATTATATGAACCCTCGTCACGACAGATTTTACATGAATCTCAGGGGTGAGTGATTCAATTGCCTCAAATGCAGACGTACCAGAGGCCTCTGTTGTAAAGAGGAAAGGCTGGAGCAGCAACTCATGCAGAGATGCGTTGGGCAGACTCCTCCGGGAAGGAAGTAAATCTGGCTGTGTCTCAGAGTGTCAGAGTCACACCTAATACAGTAAGGTAGCAGAATCCGCCCACCTCTCAAAGCAGCTGGTTTTGGGAAGGAAGCATGTTCAGAACGGTAACTCATCGCAGAGACACAGTGGGCAGCCTCTTCTCTGGGTGGGTCCTTTGGGCTCACAGCGCCTTTAAATTTATGTAGTTGACTCCTCACAGCATCCTTGTGTGAGGGTGGTGGCTGGAAGGGGAGCCTGGAGGGGAAATTCATCCCGGAAAGGATAATGTTGACAAAAGAGAATCTGTGAAAGTTGGGTGGAGTCAGGCTGGGACCCACCTGTGTGGGCAAGTCTTTCCAAGACCACGAAGCCTTGAGCATCTCACCCCGAGGCTCTGTGTTCGAATCTCGGCATAGCCATAGGAGGACAGAGGAGATACTACTCTTTTTATTGGAGTGCCAAGAAAGGGCTTTGCAGCAGCAATCCAATTTTCAAAGCAAACTTGGTCTGGACGTGTGGCTAATTAAATAGCTGCAAGTCATTGCAGAAAAAAAAGCTTTTTGGGAAGGCGTGTGGGAATTGTATCTGTGAAAAAGGAGTTTCAAAACAAAATAAAAAAATTCCTTCCAGTGGCACCTTCGTGACCAACTAAGTTTGTTATTGGTATGAGCTTTCGTGTGCATGCACACTTCTTCAGATACGTTTGCATGCACACGAAAGCTCATACCAATAACAAACTTAGTTGGTCTCGAAGGTGTCACTGGAAGGAATTTTTAAATTTTGCTTCGACTACGGCAAACCAACATAGCTACCTACCTCTTTCTACCCTGGTGTTGCTGGTGATTCCATAGAGGACCGCTCACATGGTTGTAGAATATATTTTTGGTTCTTTGGGCTGAACATAACCTCTGCAAGGATCTCAGGGGATTCTGCTGGGTAAGGATGGAGAGCTCTGTCATGAGACTCTTAATCTCAGAGTTGTGGGTTCGAGTCCTACCCTGGGCATTGCAGGGAGTTGGAGTAGATGACCCTTGTTCTCCCTTCCTACTGTAAAGTTCTATGATGCGGTGATTCCTTTCAGCGGCATCACCAGGGTGGGGGTGTAGCACAGAGGTCTGGGGCTCAGCAGACTGGGTAGAAGCCCCCCGCAACACAGGGCTGGATTAACCACATGTTCAAATAACCCTAAAGGGTAAAGGGACCCCTGACCATTAGGTCCAGTCGTGGCCGACTCTGGGGTTGCGGCGCTCATCTCGCTTTATTGGCCGAGGGAGCCGGCGTACAGCTTCCGGGTCATGTGGCCAGCATGACTAAGGCGCTTCTGGTGAACCAGAGCAGCGCACGGAAACGCCGTTTACCTTCCCACCGGAGTGGTACCTATTTGTCTACTTTCACTTTGATGTGCTTTCGGACTGCTAGGTTGGCAGGAGCAGGGACCGAGCAATGGGAGCTCACCCCGTTGCGGGGATTCGAACCGCCGACCTTCTGATTGGCAAGCCCTAGGCTCTGTGGTTTAACCCACAGCGCCACCCCCATCCCCAAATAACCCTTATTAATGTCTAAAGTGTTGCCCCCCCCCATAAGCTCATCCGTACGTCCAGGGTCTAAAATTTCCAAACCACCCCATGCCTTCTTTTATTTTTTGTTAAAAGCACATGAGTTTTCAGTAAAGATTTAGAGCGCTTCGCCACTTCAAATGCTTGCCGATATTAAATTAAAAACTAGAAAAGGACAGCGCAGGAATGTTAGGGGTGGAAAAGGATTCTTTCAAAGTCTTTCAGTCGGTTCTTAAGAAAGTGGAAGGTGGTGGGAAAGAGGGGAAAAGGAACTCATTTTTCCCCTGGCACAATATTTTGTAACATGCTGCAATCTATTAATTGGTTTTGTGAATCATAAACATGGTTAATTATGGGCGTTCTTTCAGCTGATTATACATTTTTAGGAAGTCCCCGTTTTAAAATAGGCATCTCTGCCTTTTTTTTTTTTTACACCTAGGGAGGAACAGCACATTCTTTTCTTTATTTTAGTTTTTAAATAAGCACGAATGTTTCTTTATAATGAATGGTACTATAGTTTATTTTATTTTCCTGTAATTTTTGATATCAACTTGGAAAGAAATTAATAAAATGTGTTCAAATGACACTACATAACATAAGCTTGCTCAGGTTCCCAGTTCCCAAGCCGTAGAAGCGCTTTTCAAGCTGAGTACTTAGAATTGTGCTTGGAAACAAATTAAGTCTGTGTATTTCTTGAAGGTAGGGACGCGGGTGGCGCTGTGGGTTAAACCACAGAGCCCAGAACTTGCCGATGAGAAGGTCGGCGGTTCGAATCCCCACGATGGGGTGAGCTCCCATTGCTCGGTCCCTGCTCCTGCCAACCTAGCAGTTCGAAAGCACACCAGTGCAAGTAGATAAATAGGTACTGCTCCGGCAGGAAGGTAAATGGCGTTTCCGTGCGCTGCTCTGGTTCGCCAGAAGCGTCTTAGTCCTGCTGGCCACATGACCCGGAAGCTGTACGCCGGCTCCCTCGGCCAGTAAAGCGAGATGAGCGCCGCAACCGCAGAGTCGGCCATGACTGGACCTAATGGTCAGGGGTCCCTTTACCTTATTTCTTGAAGGGGAAATTTCATGTGCAGATTTCTCTCTCACACACACCTCCCCTTAATGACAAACTGCAGCAGTGGAAGTTTTCTGTGCCATGTGCAACTGTAAGAAGAGGTGAATTCAGTTCTCCTTTGCTTCTTACAATCCTATGCAAACCCTTTTCAGATGTCTTGAAATCCACCTGCCTCTTCTCCATTTCCAGAGAGATGGATATGGAGATTGCTGTGGTTAAGATAGCTTGTCTCCCATACTAAGGGATCACTTTCCATAAGTCATTTAAAAAGCATCATTTAAAAAGCAACCACACTCTTTGAAACTATTGTTTTCACCTGCATGTAAATGTATGCAAATTGAATCCCTCAATGAATCAAACAAAATTCATACGCTTGATTAAAGACTCCTTAAAAGCTGAGTGACGGCCTTCATAATGTGTGCTACAAACTTCATTTCGCAGGTAGAAGGAGTGCTTTTTTTAACTGGAGCCAAAATAGCTAGCGGTTAACAGAAGTCAGCTATGGTTTATGGGGGTTTATAGAATCCTAACATCACCTTGCCAACAGAGGTCCATATAGTAAAAGCTATGGTTTTCCCAGTAGTGATGTATGGAAGTGAGAGCTGGACCATAAAGAAGGCTGATCGCCGAAGAATGGATGCTTTTGAATTCTGGTGCTGGAGGAGACTCTTGAGAGTCCCATGGACTGCAAGAAGATCAAACCTCTCCATTCTGAAGGAAATCAGCCCTGAGTGCTCACTGGAAGGACAGATCCTGAAGCTGATGCTCCAAGACTTTGGCCACCTCATGAGAAGAGAAGACTCCCTGGAAAAGACCCTGATGTTGGGAAAGATGGAGGGCACAAGGAGAAGGGGATGACAGAGGACGAAATGGTTGGACAGTGTTCTCGAAGCTACCAGCATGAGTTTGACTAAACTGCAGGAAGCAGTGGAAGACAGGAGTGCCTGGCGTGCTCTGGTCCATTGGGGTCACGAAGAGTCAGACACGACTAAACGACTAAACAACAACAAAGCTTTGAAATGGACCAAAAAGACACCTAGCCAACACAGAAAATCTGCTACATCCTTGGCTGCATATACATTGCTTTAAAAACTCCGATCATTAAACCTGCTCTGGGAGAGTACAAGTAATTCAGCTCAATGAATTCATGGAGAAATAGGTTTTCTTGGGGATGTATTAGAACAGCAAATGCATTGGGATCATAGAATCCTAGAGCTGGAAGAGACCACGAGGGTCATCTAGTCCAATCCCCTGCAGTGCAGGAATCTTTCTGCCCAATGCGGGGTTCGAACCCACGACCCCGAGACAAAGAATCTCGTGCTCCGCCAACTGTGTTTTGTTTGGCCGGCCTTTTTATCCAATTTAATTTGTATCTCCTGGACTGAAACACATAGCAGAACATGATTTTTATTTATAGATCCTTCATTGCTCTCAGAAAACTTTTCTTTTCTCTCGGGCCGTTGGCTAATTAAATAATCCATGGCCTTTTAAAATGTGTGGGGTGCATGTGTGTGTGTGTTAATGTTTTTGTTTTATTATTATGTTCCCCCCCAAAGATAACACACACACACACACACACACACACACACACACACACACACGTGTGTGTGTATATACAGTGGTACCCCGCTAGATGAATGCCTCGCTAAACGAAAAACGTGCAAGATGAAAGGGTTTTCTGATTTTTTGCCGCTTCGCAAGACGAATTTTTCTATGGGGTTGCCGCGCAAGACAAAATTTTTTTCGGGTTCTTGCAATTTTTTTGCTTTTTCTTAAAGCCGCTAAGCCGCTTATCTGCTAATTACCGCTTATCCGCTAATCCGCTAATAGCGGTGCTTCGCAAGACGAAAAAACCTGCAAGACACTCGCAGAACGAATTAATTTCGTCTTGCGGGGCACCACTGTATATAAAAAATAACCAAAATTCCCAATGATTCCTTCACATAAAATATAACATCTAAATTACAACAGCTACTTATTTATACACTTAATTATAAAACCCACCACCCAGACTCCACTTCCCTCCACAACAATTCGACTTCTTTATATTTCTTTCTATCTCCCCCCCTTGCATTCTATAATAAATTATTTTTGTTACATTCTGAATTTTTCCTTCTTTCTTTATTGGTTTTGTTATTGCTTACGTTTTTTATTCTAAGCCTATTAGCATGTCATTTTTAAAACAATATTTTGACATATAATCTTTGAAATACTTCCACTCCATTCTTAACTTTTGATTTGATTGATATCTTATAATTGAAGTTAATTTTGCCAATTCTATATGGAAATCTCAGGACACACCAACAAAGGAGGAGTGGATTTGTAAATGTTTTATTACTATGTTATGCATTTTTGTGGTTTTATATTGTAAACCAACTTGTGATTCTCGGATGAAGGGCAGTCTAGAAATCACCACCACCACCATCATCATCATCATCTTGCAGTACTATTCTCGGCTCAGAAATTTGCCCAAACTGCATTTACAGATGGCCATTCAACCTCTGCTTAAAAACTTCCACGGAAGGAGAGCCCACCACCTCCAGAGGAGACCGTTCCCCTGTCGAACAGCTCTTATTGTCAGAAAGAGCACCTTCCTGATGTTTGGTCGCAATCTCCTTTCTTGTAACTTGAAGCCGTGGGTTCGAGTCCTGTGATAATGCAGAGCCGTATGCCATTTTCAGATTGGGACACGGTTGGCGCTGTGGGTTAAAGCCTCAGCGCCTAGGACTTGCCGATTGAAAGGTCGGCGGTTCGAATCCCCACGGCGAGGTGCGCTCCCGTCGCTCGGTCCCAGCGCCTGCCAACCTAGCAGTTCGAAAGCACCCCCGGGTGCAAGTAGATAAATAGGGACCGCTTACCAGCGGGAAGGTAAACGGCGTTCCGTGTGCTGCACTGGCTCGCCAGAGCAGCTATGTCACGCTGGCCACGTGACCCGGAAGTGTCTCCGGACAGCGCTGGCTCCCGGCCTATAGAGTGAGATGAGCGCACAACCCTAGAGTCTGGCAAGACTGGCCCGTACGGGCAGGGGTACGTTTACGCCGTTTTCAGCGCGTTTCGTAACTTGACGTTTATATTAGTGCTGTTTCGAAATATTATACAGTCATACCTCGTTACGTTTGCTTCAGGTTGAGCGTTTTCTTTTTATATATATATAAAATATAAAATTTTTATTGATTTTAACATATAAATTATAAAATGTACCACAAAACTTATCACTTATACAATCTTTTTAGACTTCCACCAGCACCTCTGATGATCCACCGTTTTAACCACTTCTTATGCAATTCGTAACTTTATATTGCCTTTACATCTCTTAACAAATCCTCCTCCTCCTTATCCATTTTTGCAATGCTTCCAGTAATACTCCTCACAGAACTTCTTGCAAACCTACAAACGTCGTCTCTGATCTTCACAAATACTTTTCAGATAGTCCGTAAATTTGCTCCAGTCTTCCGTGAATTTCTGGTCCTGCTGGTTTCGAATCCTTCCTGTTAGTTTATCTAGTTCTGCATAGTCCATTAACTTCATCCTCCATTCTTCAATCGTCGGTAATTCTTCTTGCTTCCATTTTTGGGCCAATAATATTCTTGCTGCTGTTATTGCATATAAAAAGAGCTTACATTCATTTCTATTTATATCACGCCCAACAATGCCTAGTAAAAACGCTTCTGGTTTCTTTATAAATGTATAACAGGTTGAGCGTTTTCAGGTTGCTTCCCGCGGCGACTCGGAAGTACCGGAACGGGTTACTTCCATGTTTCTTTTTTTTTTTTAAAGAATATTTATTAAATTTTCCAATTTTTTAAACAAACAAACAATAAGAGAACAAACAAAAACATTAAAAAAGACATAAAGTTCATAAATCATACTTTTAAATAACAAATTTCTCAGACCTCCTCATACTTCTCCTCCTTGTATCCCAATTAAGGTTATTTGTTCAGCAAATCCTTCATTTAAAGCATTACAGCTTATAACATTACCTTATTTTTCAAACCCTTTTTTCCCATCTATGTTCCTTTATATCATTACAGCTAGAAACCACTCAGTTTCAATCCAACACCATTTAACTTTCCTTAATTTTGCAATATTTCTGTAAATAATCCTTAAATTTTTTCCAATCTTCTTCTGCCGACTCTTCTCCCTGGTCACGGATTCTGCTCATCATTTCTGCCAGTCCCATACAGTCAATCAGTTTCATCTGCCATTCTTCCAGAGTGGGTAGATCTTGCGTCTTCCAATACTTTGCGATGAGTATTCTTGCTGCTGTTGTAGCATACATAAAAAAAGTTCTGTCCTTCTTTGGCACCACTTGGCCAGCCATGCCCAAGAGAAAGGCCTCTGGTTTCTTCAAGAAGGTATATTTAAATACCTTTTTCAATTCATTATATATCATTTCCCAGAAAGCCTTAATCCTGGGACACGTCCACCAAAGGTGAAAGAATGTACCTTCATTTTCCTTACATTTCCAACATTTGTTGTCGGGCAAATGATAGATTTTTGCAAGCTTGACTGGGGTCATGTACCACCTGTATATCATTTTCATAATATTCTCTCTTAAGGCATTACATGCCGTGAATTTAATCCCGGTGGTCCACAACTGTTCCCAGTCAGCAAACATGATATTATGTCCAACGTCTTGTGCCCATTTAATCATTACAGATTTAACCGTCTCATCCTGAGTATTCCATTTCAGCAGCAAGTTATACATTTTTGACAAAGTCTTAGTTTTGGATTCTAGCAATTCTGTTTCCAATTTAGATTTTTCCACCTGGAAACCAACTCGGGTTACTTCCATGTTTCGCCACATGCGCAGACACACAAAATGACGTCACGCGCATGTGCAGAAGCGGCGAATCGCGACCCGCACAGACGCAGGTTGCGTTCTGCTCATGTTGCGAACGGGCCTCCAGAACAGATCCCGTTCGCAACCAGAGGTACCACTGTATAACCTTTGACAACAACAGACATAGAAACCTCGCGTTGGAGGAGGTTCCAAACTTCAGAGGGGGACTGGGGCTTGCACTTATAGCTGGGAGCAGGAGGGACCCCCAAGCCGGTGAGCCTGGCGATTGGGACCCCTGCATGGGATGATGGCAGTCTGGGAGAGGACAAGAGACAAGTTTGTCATGCACCCATGGCCATCATACCACAGCTGCAATGTCAAGGGACGATTCCTGTGAACGATAGACTTCTGTGCAAGCAGCCTCCGGAAATTCTGTGTCTTCATGTTTATTTGTCGACTGAGAAATCAAGAGGGGCTGCCCCACTGAATTTCTTCAGGGGGGGAGAAATTCTCTCATCAGTTTTTCACGGGCGGGGATCGCCATTAGTGGCGGCAATTTGCACAGCTTATTTTTCCGCCCCCACTCTAAGCATTTTTTTGTGGAGGGAGATGTTGTTTCAATTTTAGAGACGAAATTAGGAACAAAACTCACCTGTCAGGTGGCGGTAAGGGACCTGGCAACCCCAAATGTTTGGCTAAGGCCGGCCAAAATTTCTGGGCCCTGGATCACGTGGCTAGGCTGGACACTTGATTGGACGGGATTGGATTAGATTCCTTCCAACTCTGCAATTCTATGATTCTAAGAATCTGCGAAGTCAGAACGTGTTTCTGAGTGGGAAAGGTCTGTCCCTCCATCCTTGCCATCTTCTGCCACAAATTACCCAGAAGCTTTCAGGCTATCTCGTTACTCAAGCCAATGTTAGTGGTACTCTTGAGTAGATTCATTGAGGTTAATGGGCGTGATGACTTAAGTTAGGACCATTCATTATGGTGGGTTTGCTCCAAGTATATCTGGAGATAATCTTTTGCTCCGAGGGCCAGGTGACGTGACAGAGAGCAGGGGGAGGGAAATGTGGATTGATTACTGAAAGGTCTTCTTCTTCGCCACAGGAAGGCTGTGCTTCGTGATGATGAATTAGGGCTCAGAGAATCCTTTCTCTGAGCAATGGAGAGAAGAGAGTCTGTGATCTTCAGCATGACAGAGACGCGGCGCCTCTCCTTGGACGAAAATACAGACCTAGCCAACGGGGAGGCTGAACAGTTTGATTCAGGTGGGCTTTTTATTTTTGGCTAAGCTTTATGAAGGGACACGGGTGGCACTGTGGGTTAAACCACAGAGCCTAGGACTTGCCGATCAGAAGGTCAGCGATTCGAATCCCCGCGACGGGGTGAGCTCCCGTTGCTCGGTCCCTGCTCCTGTCAACCTAGCAGTTCGAAAGCACGTCAAGTGCAAGTAGATAAATAGGTACCGCTCCGGCGGGAAGGTAAGTGGGATTTCCGTGCGCTGCTCTGGTTCGCCAGAAGCGGCTTAGTCATGCTGGCCACATGACCCGGAAGCTGTACGCCGGCTCCCTCGGCCAATAAAGCGAGATGAGCGCCGCAACCCCAGAGTCGGTCACGACTGGACTTAATGGTCAGGGGTCCCTTTACCTTTACCTTTAAGCTTTACGAGCCGGGGTACTGTAGCAGTTAAGATGATAATAATAATAATAATAATAATAATAACAATAATAATAATAATAATATCTATACCCCGCCCTCCCCAGCCAAGACCAGGCCCAGGATGGCTAACACCAGATATAAAAACAATTGATTAAAATACAACTTAAAAACAAGATTAAAGTACACCATTAAAATGCAGCCTCATTTCAGTAGAAACTCAAATCAAAAACTTTTTGGGGATGAAAACCTCAAATCTTCACCAAGGCCAACTCTCCAGACTGGTCCTACATGGGCCAAAAAAAAGCCAGCCAACAAGTATTTGAAGGAGCCATGTGTGGCTAGATTCAAGTCCCTACTCAGCTGTGAAGGTCGCCAGGCAACCGTGAGCCAATCCCGAACTCTTGGCCTAGCCTACCTCACAGGGATGTTGTGATTAGTGACAGACTAGGAAGAACAGTAACACACTGCCCTGAGCAATCGGAAAAGAGCTGGGATATAAATAAATACAGCTAATACACAGGGATGGAGAAATCTGCCCATTTTGGTTGCTCCCCATTTCCCAATTTTAAATTCGCTTCCCTGCATCAGTTCACTATTATTATTATTATTATTATTATTATTATTATTATTATTATTATTATTAAAAGTTCTCACCAAATGTTAAGGAAAGTGGGGTATGTGAAGTTGCTCATCAATGCTCAGCTCCTGGGCAGCAGGCCCACATGGTCACTGCTTTCCCCAACCACCCAGTGAGACATAGCAGATTTTGAAAGTACTTCTCGCAGTGCATTGTTAAACTATGGAACTCCCCCCCACTGACTGCAGGGATGGTCACCAGCATAAAGGTAAAGGGACCCCAGACCATTAGGTCCAGTCGTGACTGACTCTGGGGTTGTAGCGCTCATCTCGCTTTATTGGCTGAGGGAGCCGGCATACAGCTTCTGGGTCATGTGGCCAGCATGACTAAGCCGCTTCTGGTGAACCAGAGCAGTGCACGGAAACACCGTTTACCTTCCCACCAGAACGGTACCTATTTATCTACTTCTTGCACTTTGTGCTTTCGAACTGCTAAGTTGGCAGGAGCTGGGACCGGGCAATGGTTTGCGGGGATTCGAACCGCCGACCTTCTGATCGGCAAGCCCTAGGCTCTGTGGTTTAACCCACAGCACCACCCGCGTCCCTGGTCACCAGCATAGATGGCTTTAAAGAGGGTTAGACAAATTCATGGAGGAGAGGACCATCTCAGGCTGCTAGTGTGCTCTGCCTCCACACTTCTGAATACCAGTCGCTGGAAGCCGTAGGAGGGGAGGGGGGTCTTGTGTTCGAATCCTGCTTGCCGGTTTCCCACAGGCATCTGGTTGGCCACTGTGAGAACATGGTGCTGGACTAGATGGGCCATTGGCCTGATTCAGCAGACTCTTCTTATGCCCTTATGCTGATTTAAATTGTAGATTTATTTTATTTTATTTTTAAAATTGAATCTATACATGTACAGTCATACCTCGGGTTGAAGTAGCTTCAAGTTAAGTATTTTCGGGTTGTGCTCTGTGGCGACCCGGAAGTAACGGAGCACGTTACTTCTGGGTTTCGCCGCTCGCGCATGCGCAGACGCTCAAAATGATGTCATGCGCATGCGCAGCAGTGGCGAAACGTGACCCGCGCATATGTTATGTTTACTTCAGGATGCGAATGGGGCTCCGGAATGGATCCTGTTCGTATCCAGAGGTACCACTGTACATTAGCACACACAAAATTTATGCAGATCTTTCGTGCCTTTCTCCTTTCTTTCCTGTGGCGATACATTCCCTCTTTTTTTGATGATGTAGAAAAGGCTACCCTAACAGAAGCCCGCCTTTTCGTGGAGTAGACAGAGTTGACTAAGTACCGGAACTGATAAACAGCTGAAGTTGTGCCACTAAACGTATTAGAGAAGCAAGTGATTGAAAGGCAACTAATTAAAACTATTCAAATCTGCTTCTAATGAGCCTGTTTGCTTATTCTTCATTTTCTCACATAGCCTGTGCAACACGAGACCTCCTTGCCGGCTTGAACACATAACATACATGTTTTGTTTTATATTAAGCAGATGAAAGTTCAAATTCTGAAGACGTTGATTTCAACTGGGATGAGTACTTGGAAGAGACAGGATCTTGCGCTGCCCCTCACACTTCGTTTAAGCACGTAGGTATTTTTTGCCTGGAGTTTCTGGTCCTCATTACCAATGATGAAACCTTGCAAACAGTGTTAGAAACTCAGATATCTCAGCCGGGTGCCAAATGGCTCCTTAAACCAGTTGCCAAAACAGAATGTCTAGTTGCCATTTTGGGGGAAAGACAGCTTTAAAGTCTTACTTTTCAAATGACTGGGATTGATTCTCAGTTAAACATCTGGCAAGTTCAGATGACGACCTTGAGTTCGGCTGAGAACTTTGAGAACCTAAAGAAGAAAAGTCACTTGATCCAGAACAGTCCACATATCTATCGAACTATTTCACCCTCTTTTTCTTAATGGTGACTGCTTATGCTCCAGAAATTCAGATTGTGCAGATAAAATATAACAGATAGATTTCTACAGGATATGAGTGTGTGGAAACAGTCCAGATCCAATGATCCCCAGATGGTGGAGATGTCAGGCACAATCCTGGCACCCAGGCATCTTCTCTTGGTCGCAGGCGGTCGAAAACCAGGTGCAAAATGTGCCTGGCGCTTGGCTAATTTCGAACACTGCTTGAAAACATGGTGCCTAGTTACACACTGGAATCCGCTCCTATGTAAGGTAGCGATGCCCACCAATGCGAATGGCTTTTCAGTGTGTTAGACAAATTCACGGAGGATAAGGCTATGTTTTAGCACCTCTGCCAGAGGCAGTATTTTTCTGAATACCGGTTGCTCAGAGTGCACCTGAGAGTGCTGTTGCTCTCAGGTCTTCCTTGTGGGAAGCCCACAGGCCTATGGTTAACCACTGTGAGAAGGGACACAGGTAGTGCTGTGGTCTAAACCACTGAGCCTCTTGGGCTTGCTGATTGGAAGGTTGGCGGTTCGAATCCCCACAACAGGGTGAGCTCCCATTGCTCTGTCCCAGCTCCTGCCATCCTAGCAGTTCAAAAACACGCCAGTGCAAGTGGATAAATAGATGTACCACTGCAGCGGGAAGGAAAACAGCGTCAGACAGTACTAGGTCTAGAAACATTTATATCTGCACATTTGTAAAGGCTGTTCTAATAATAATAATAATAATAATAATAATAATAATAATAATAATAATAATAATAATTTATTTATACCCCGCCCTTCCTGGCCAGAGCTGGGCTCAGGGCATCTAACACCAGTAAAATTACAATAGAAACATAATAGGGGGGAAAACAAAACAAAACAAAAACCCAATTTAAAATACAGGTTAAAATGCAATTTAAAAAGCAGCCTCATTTTAAAAGTAGTCCATACAGTGGTACCTCGGGTTAAGTACTTAATTCGTTCCAGAGGTCCATTCTTAACCTGAAACTGTTCTTAACCTGAAGCACCACTTTAGCGAATGGGGCCTCCCGCTGCTGCCGTGCCGCCGGAGCACGATTTCTGTTCTCATCCTGATGCAAAGTTCTTAACCCGAGGTAATATTTCTGGGTTAGCAGAGTCTGTAACCTGAAGCGTCTATAACCTGAGGTACCACTGTAAATCAAAACCGTAAGGGGAGGGAAGACATAAGGCTCAGACTGAGTTTGAACCAAAGGCCAGGTGGAACAGCTGGGCCCTAGTCTCTTGTGACAGAGCGTTCCACCAAGTCGGGGCCAGTACTGAAAAGGCCCTGGCCCTAGTTGAGACCAATCTAACCACCTTGCGACTTGGGACCTCCAAGGTGTTGTCATTTGTGGACCTTAAGGTCCTCCGTGGTGCATACCATGCGGTCCCATAGGTATGTGGGTCCTAGGCCGCATAGGGCTTTGAAGGTCAAAACCAGCACCTTGAACCTGACCCTGTACTCTGCCGGGAGCCAGTGCAGTTGGTAAAGCACTGGATGAATGTGATCCCACGGCGATGACCCCGTAAGGAGCCTCGCCGCGGCATTCTGCACCCGCTGGAGTTCTAGAGGAATCGTATCTTGCTTCCTTCCTGTTCCTTATGCCAAAGCAACCCTGTTTCTTTCTCCTTTTTGGGAAGGTGGAAGTCAGCCTCCAGAGCAGTTTCCAACCCGGCATGAAGCTAGAGGTGGCCAACAAACACAACCCAGAGACCTACTGGGTGGCAACCATCATCACCACATGCGGACAGCTCTTGCTGCTGCGTTACTGCGGCTACGAAGACGACCGCAGAGCTGATTTCTGGTGCGACGTCATGACAGCCGATCTCCACCCTGTGGGTTGGTGCACCCAGAACAACAAAGTTCTCATGCCTCCCAATGGTAAGTCTGGCATCTTGATACGGCGACGTTGGCCAAGATCTTCTGCTTGGTATTCTAGGGATGCATTGTGCCTTTGCTCTACCTGCAGATTTTGATCATTGGCAAGCTACGTCGGGCTGAAACGATCTGGCACCGCAAAAATAACTTCAGTGTAGAAGGGCCATAGCTTAGACTTGCTGGAGGGGTGGAGGAGAAATTTGATTGATTCATTCATTTATTCAATTTACCGTATTTTTTGCTCTATAAGACTCACTTTTTCCCTCCTAAAAAGTAAGGGAAACTGTGTGTGCGTCTTATGGAGCGAATGCAGGCTGTGCAGCTATCCCAGAAGCCAGAACAGCAAGAGGGATTGCTGCTTTCACTGCACAGCGATCCCTCTTGCTGTTCTGGCTTCTGAGATTCAGAATATTTTTTTCTTGTTTTCCTCCTCCAAAAACTAGGTGCGTCTTGTGGTCTGGTGCGTCTTATGGAGTGAAAAATATGGTATATACTGCCCTATACCCAGAGGTATATACCGCCCTATACCCAGAGGGACGTGGGTGGCGCTGTGGTCTAAAGCACAGAGCCTAGGGCTTGCTGATCAGAAGGTCAGCAGTTCAAATCCCTGTGACGGGGTGAGCTCCCGTTGCTTGGTCCCTGCTCCTGCCAACCTAGCAATTTGAAAGCACGTCAAAGTGTAAGTAGATAAATAGGTATCCCTCTGGCGGGAAGGTAAACGGCGTTTCCGTGCGCTGCTCTGGTTCGCCAGAAGAAGTTTAGTCATGCTGGCCACATGACCCGGAAGCTGAACACCGACCCCCTTGGCCAATAAAGCGAGATGAGCACCGCAATCCCAGAGTCGTCCGCGACTGGACCTAACGGTCAGGGTCCCTTTACTTTTTATACCCAGAGGTCTCAGGGCGATTCACAAAAAAGATCACAATATATAAAATCAAAATAAAAACAATAACCCAATAACATCCCCCTCCTCAAAAGAGCCACATTTTAAAGGGTATAGGGTGTTGATCAGGTCAACCAAATGCCTGGTTAAAAAGGAATGTTTTTGCCTGGCGCCTAAAGGTGTATAATGAAGGCACCAGGCGAACTTCCCTGGGGACAGCATTCCACAGACGGGGAGCCACTGCAGAGAAGACCCCGCTCTCGTGTTGCCACCCTCTGGACCTTTCAAGGAGGAGGCACACAAAGAAGGGCCTCAAATGATGATCTCAGGGTCCGGGTAGGTTCATATGCAAAGAGGTGGTCCTTGAGGTATTGTGATCCTGAGCCATTTAGGTCTTTACAGGTCAAAACCAGCACTTTGACTTGGACCGGAAACTAAACTGTAGCCAGTACAGTCGGCGGCTCTATCAATTTTGCACTTTCAGAAACTATATGTCAACCAAAACACAGTTGTCCTTCAAAATTAAGCTTAGCCGAATTCTGTGATCCGTTTCTCCAGCCAAATAATGTTTACCCCCTCCAAAATAAAAAATGGCAATGTTTTAAAAACTGTTTTATTATGGTTGTGTTTGACTCCCTGCCCTCCTTCGGGAGGAAAGACCGAATGGAAAATGAATGAATGAATAAAGATAAATAGCTGTGCATGTAGCAATCTTTTGCCAGCACCTGTGCATGAGCTCTCAGGTCAACTTCTGTCCTCCTTTCCTGAAACTTATCTCATGCGAGCACATACAGACATACTGAAAAAAAGAAAACGAATCTGAAAATTGAGCTAGCCGTGAATCCAGGAAATTCACATGGAGACAGTATGTGTGTGCGTGTGCATTAGCCGCCCCCCCCTTCCCCAACTCTGCTTTTACAGTGTGGTTTGTAATTCATTTTTGGCAAGGAGGGGAGAAGGGATTCACAGAGGCAAGTGAATCATGATCCGCTTGGGTCAAAAGGGAAGAGTTTTTATTGAGTGCTGTAATGACTGGTTTGCAGCTGGAGGCTTCACGGAGATGCTGAATTGTGCCTAGTTTATGTTGATGTGATGCGTTGCCCGACACCATATGACGCATTTGCTAAATAACCTCGGAGTACCATCTATCTGCAGCCTAGATCTTTTGGACTCCCATTAGGTGTTCTGGCTGGGGTTGATGGGAGTTGGAGTCCAAAACCCAGGTGCTGCAGAGGAGGCAGAAAGGTCCCAGGTTCAAATCCTGGCATTTTCAGATAGGGCCGGAAATGCGCCCTCCTACCACCCCCGCCCCCCCGGAGAATCTCTGGCAGCCACTGTGGACCACTCTACAGTGGTACCTCTGGTTACAGACGCTCCAGGTTTCATATGCTTCAGGTTACAGACTCCGCTAACCCAGAAATAGTACCTCGGGTTAAGAACTTTGCTTCAGGATAAGAACAGAAATCGTGCTGCGGCGGCGCGGCGGCAGCAGGAGGCCCCATTAGCTAAAGTGGTGCTTCAGGTTAATAACAGTTTCAGGTTAAGAACGGACCTCCAGAATGAATTAAGTACTTAAGCTGAGGTACCACTGTATTCTGTCTTGGTCAGGCCCCACCTGGAATACTCTGTCCAGTTCTGAGCGTCACAATTTAAGAAGGCTGTTAACCTGCAAAATAAGCAGGTTTTTCCTCTGTACAGTGGTACAGTACATTTGCTTGCCATAGCTTATGAGCTTCTTGTGAAACAACCAGAGGAACATAGGAAACTTCCTTCTACCAGTTAAGACCATTGGTCTATCTACCTCAGTACTGGCAATTCTGACTGGCAGCGACTCTCCAAGGTTTCAGACGGGGAGCTTTTCCCAGTCCTGCCTGGAGATGGCGGGGATTGAATTGGGGACGTTCTGCATGCAAGGCAGATGCTCCGTCGCTAAGCTCTGGCCCCCAGCCCTGCTTCATCGAAAGAAATTTGACTGCCCTTTGCAAAAACTTCCAAATAATTTGCGAGTGAAGCAGGCAAGAAGTGGTGTGAAATGCCCGGACTTCATCCAAACAGCAGGCGCCAAATGAACGGCGTGTAATGACTTCTAAGTAATATTGTGGCTGCAGCCAAATACCGAGTGGAAATTTATGGAAGATTTAATGAATGAATATTTTGCGCCCGTTCAGTTCTTCTCGGGTAGTAAATGATTTAGCAGGATACAAAGGAGCCACCTTCAGGGTTTGTTTAGGCTTTTAAATTGAACTAATTTAATCAACTTCTTCAGTCAGGCTTGATATTGGATTCTTTCTGCATGCTGTACTGTATTTAAAGTTTGTTGGGGACTCTCCGCCCCCTTCTCCTCTTTCAGATTAAATAATAATAATATGGATTTATTTTCATATTTTTTTTGGTTGGAAAGCTTGGAAAAATTAGTTTATCTAATTGTTTTTCCACAAGCTAAGTTGCTGGTTTTTTAAAAAATTAGGGGGGGGGGTGAGCTGAATCTGCTGAGGATATTGATTAGATCATGTTGACTGAAAGACAACAACAGCATTTTTACATTTGGGGGGGGGGAGCAGCATATAAATTAAATGATGAAGACGGGGAAATAAAAAGATCTTGGTGCTCAAGAGATATTGGGGTTTGTGCTGAGCTAGCTTCCTGGAGGGAATATTCCAAAAAGCGGTGTCACCACTGAAAGGCCTCTGCCCTGTCATTGCAGAGCTGAGATGGGGAATCTGCACTCTCTGGATGGGAGCCTAGTGGTGACTGGTGCCCTTTTAAGGTAGGGTAGAAAGGGCTCCATGATCACTGCAGATGGTGACAGTAGTCATGAAATTAAAAGATGCCTGCTTCTTGGGAGAAAAGCAATGACAAACCTAGACAGCATCTTAAAAAGCAGAGACATCACCTTGCCAACAAAGATCCATATAGTTAAAGCTATGGTTTTCCCAGTAGTGATGTATGGAAGTGAGAGCTGGACCATAAGGAAGGCTGATAGACGAAGAATGGATGCTTTTGAATTCTGGTGCTGGAGGAGATTCTTGAGAGTCCCATGGACTGCAAGAAGATCAGACGTCTCCATTCTTAAGGAAATCAGCCCTGAGTTCTCACTGGAAGGACAGATCCTGAAGCTGAGGCTCCAAGACTTTGGCCACCTCATGAGAAGAGAAGACTCTCTGGAAAAGACCCTGATGTTGGGAAAGATGGAGGGCACAAGGAGAAGGGGACGGCAGAGGACGAGATGGTTGGACAGTGTTCACGAAGCTACCAACATGAGTTTGACCAAACTGCGGGAGGCAGTAGAAGACAGGAGTGCCTGGCGTGCTCTGGTCCATGGGGTCACGAAGAGTCGGACACAACTAAACAACAACAACAACAACATAAGTTTGTTTAGTGTTCTGGTTTGTTTTTGTAAGTATTGCATTTATCAATAAAGTTAAAAAAGAGTCGGACACGACTGAACGACTAAACAACAATGCTGTCCTAACCATGCTGCAAACTTCGCCCACCAATTTTGGTTTAGGATCTGTTCCCTCCATTGGCTACTGATGCGACGCTTCCTGTGGGTAAGCAACAACCTTTTCCCAACCACAAGTGTGGTAGACTATACTGAGCTAGAGGGGCCATTGGTCTGACTCTGCATTTGACAGCTTCCTGCGCAGGCCTGAACTCGCTTAATGAACACGATTGGCAGTCCCTTGGAGCACTGCGTGCGCCAATCTCCTCCCTGTGAAAAAACTCCTTTATTTTTTGAAACGGCATCTTCATGGCAGGCTACAGATGGACGGTGCCTGTCGTAAAAAATAAGGAGGCTCAGATTTATGGGACGCTCGGAATGAATAACCGCCGCTCTGGGAGGCAGTGAAACTGTTTTAATGAAATGACCCTGCGCTGTATGAAAATATCCACTCGCCAACACCGCCTTTATGACAGCTGGGAAGTTGATTTTGGGAGGAAACAAAGAGAGATGAAGAGGATTTATTGTGCTATCGCCCTGCGTGGTGCAACATACATATCAATAATATGAGGAGAGTCGGGGGATTATTTAACAGACGTAAATAAATGGTATGGGATGCGGGTGGTGCTGTGGGTTAAACCACAGAGCCTAGGGCTTGCCGATCAGAAGGTCGGCGGTTCGAATCCCCATGATGGGGTGAGCTCCTGTTGCTCGGTCCCTGCTCCTGCCAACCTAGCAGTTCGAAAGCACGTCAAAGTGCAAGTAGATAAATAGGTACCACTCCGGCGGGACGGTAAACGGCGTTTCTGTGCGCTGCTCTGGTTCGCCAGAAGTGGCTTAGTCATGCTGGTCACATGACCCAGAAGCTGTACGCCGGCTCCCTTGGCCAATAAAGTGAGATGAGCGCCGCAACCCCAGAGTCGGCCACGACTGGACCTAATGTTCAGGGGTCCCTTTACCTTTACCTAAATAAATGCTACTCCGCGGCATGAGGAAAGGAAATAAAGGTCTCTGCCTCAAACAGCTTACAATCTCAAGCTTGAAGAAAGTATAGAGGACATGGCAACAGGGAGTTGAAGACTGATGCACCCACATCAGATATCTAGGGAAGGGCTATCACCCCCCAAAAAATACCTTAACTTGTAACTATTTAGGGCCTGGAAGCACCAATAAATCTTTGGCTATGTGCTCTCCCAAGCCCACATTCCCAACATGATTGCATTTCTGTCTCAGCGACGTCTACACTGGCTTGGTGCTAAACCACTGAGCCTCTTGGGCTTGCCGATCGGAAGGTCGGTGGTTTGAATCCCCATGACGGGGTGAGCTCTGTTGCTCTGTCCCAGCTCCTGCCAACCTAGCAGTTCGAAAGCACGCCAGCGCAAGTAGATAAATAGGTACCGCTCCGGTGGGAAGGTAAATAGCGTTTCTGTGCGCTGCTCTTTTTTCAGTGTTCCGTTGGACCAGAAGTGGCTTAGTCCTGCTTGCCACATAACCCGGAAAGCTGTCTGTGGACAAACACTGGCTCCCTCGGCCTGAAAGCGAGATGAGCGCCGCAACCCCATAGTCGCCTTGGACTGGGCTTAACCGTCCAGGGGTCCTTTAACCTGTCCACAGAATAGGAGACGGCACGTTGCCCAAGGAGTTGGCTTCAGGCACCAGTCTTGTTGGCAGACCAAGTCTGTGGCACAAAGAGGTCTGCAGGCGTGACGCCTGACTTCGCATGCAGACAAAGTTCTGAACTCACGGCTCCCCTCACCTGGTTTAGCCAGCCAGTCAACGCCATCCCCGGGATGCAGCTGTAGTTGCATGCTAACAGCTTCTAGGAGCCACAGGTGAGAGCTAAGTGCAAGGTAGGGACCAAAGGTGGACAAATGACCCCAGCAGGGGCAAGACATGCCCCCCCGAGGTACTACCCTCCCCTCACAACCCATACACCCTAGGGCAGCTGTTGGGAATGATCATTTCATACCCATGCTCTGGTTATCTCTCGCTTGGACTACTGCAATGTGCTCTATGTGGGGCTACCTTTGAAGATGACCCAGAAACTACAACTAATCCAGAATGCAGCAGTTAGACTGGTGACTGGGAGTGGCCGCCGAGACCACATAACACCGGTCTTGAAAGACCTACACTGGCTCTCAGTACGTTTCCGAGCACAATTCAAAATGTTGGTGCTGACCTTTAAAGCCCTAAACGGCCTCGGTCCAGTATACCTGAAGGAGCGTCTCCTCCATCGTTCTGCCCGGACACTGAGGTCCAGCGCCGAGGGCCTTCTGGCGGTTCCCTCGCTACGAGAAGCCAAGTTACAGGGAACCGGGCAGAGGGCCTTCTCGGTAGTGGCGCCCGCCCTGTGGAACGCCCTCCCACCAGATGTCAAAGAGAAAAACAACTACCAGACATTTAGAAGACATCTGAAGGCAACCCTGTTTAGGGAAGCTTTTAATGTTTGATGCGTTACTGTATTTTAATATTTTGTTGGAAGCTGCCCAGAGTGGCTGGGGAAGCCCAGCCAGATGGGCGGGGTATAAATAATAAATTATTATTATTATTATTATTATTATTATTATTATTACTGCTAGCAGGCAATGTTCCTTCTCCTTCCTGCCGCAAGCAGCCAAGATCAGGCTTGGCTAAGTTCGAAGCCCCGACGAAAATTCTTTCCCGGCGGCAAATGTTGCTCTAATGAACTTAACTATTGACCTTTGATACACACAAGTAAGCAACCTAACTAGACAAGGCTCAGAGGCAACACAGAGAGCAAGCCTTAAATCTTTAGGGGAAAAGAAGGTCCCATTTATCTGCGTGAACCTTCCAGCTAATGCAGCACTTTATTTCCACAGCCATAAAATTGCTAATTCCTCCGGAGACGCTATTCAAAGATAGCATTGTGTAATACTGTACGGTTAGTTATTATTTTAATTTTTTCTCTTTTCTTTTACAAGGGATGAGAGCAGTCACCTTTGCATTTTCCACAACCCCCTTAGTTTAAATAGATTTGCACGAAGCTATAAAAGCAGAAACGTAACAAGCAATACACATGTTCCGGATAAGGTGAATTTAATCACAGAGGCGCTGGTAGACCGAAAGTGTGTCTGGAATAAAGCACTGCTCTGTTAACAGGGCAGAAATTCTGCATATTTATATACTATGCCTGGCCAATCTGGAGGCCTCATACTGTCTACCAATCAGAAGGGCCGATGTTGCAGGCCCCCATTCCCGCCCCCCATGTAGCCAAAGAGGGCCCAGAGGTCTGAGTGCAAGTGCAGGGACGTGATTGAATATTTTTGTTCCCCTAAATGAGGGCTGGAGAAGCCATGAATCTTCAGGCATTGTTGGACTCCAACTCCCATCAGCTTCAGCCAGCATGAGGAATGGTCAGGGATGATGGGAGTTGTAGTCCAGCAACACCTGGACAAGAGCAGAGTATAACCTGCCGAGAAAATAACAGTTCGTCTTCCTGAGATCAGGCCTTTATTGGGGGGGAAGGAGTCTCAGGGGCATAGAAAGTCACCTTTATACAGAGTCAGACCATTGGTCCATCTATCTCAATATTATCAGTCCCATAAGTCACACATTCCATGTCTAGTTCTGGGCATAGCTGTCAACTTTCCCCTTTTTTAAAAGGGAAACTCCCTTATTCCGAATAGGATTCCTCGCAAGAAAAGGGAAAAGTTGACAGCTATGGTTCTGGGCCCCACAATTTAAGAAGGATGTCAGTGAGCTGGAAAGTGTGCAGAGGAGGGCGACCAAGATGATCAAGGGCAGGGGTAGGCAAACTAAGGCCCGGGGGCCGGATGCGGCCCAATTGCCTTCTCAATCCGGCCCACTGACGGTTCGGGAATCAGCGTGTTTTTACATGAGTAGAAAGTGTCCTTTTATTTAAAATGCATCTCTGGGTTATTTGTGGGGCCTGCCTGGTGTTTGTACATGAGTAGAATGTGTGCTTTTATTTAAAATGCATCTCTGGGTTATTTGTGGGGCATAGGAATTCGTTCATATATTTTTTTCAAAATATAGTCTGGCCCCCCACAAGGTCTGAGGGACAGTGGACCGGCCCCCTGCTGAAAAAGGATGCTGACCCCGATCAAGGGTCTGGAAACCATGCCTTGTGAGGAATGGTTGAGGGAGCTGGGTGTGTTTAGCTTGGAAAAGTGGAGACTGAGAGGAGACAGGAGAGCCATCTTCAAATATCTCTCATGGAAGGAGATTCCTTTCTGACAGTAAGAGCTGTTTGACAGTGGGGCGGCCTTCCTTGGGAGCTGGTGGGCTCTCCTTCCTAGGAGGTTTTTAAGCAGAGGTTGGATGGTTGTCTGCCATGGATGCTTTAGCTGAGATTCCTGCATTTCAGGGGGTTGGACTAGATGACCCTCGGGTCCCTTCCAACTCCACCGTTCTATGTTCCTATGAATGGTTCCTGCTGTTGCACTTCTAGCAAGCCAGGCAAAGGGTGCAGCTCTGCCCTGCCCCATTGATGCCCCTGCCCCACCTGTTTCTGACCTCCCTGCCTTCTTCTGCCCTACCAGTCGCAATGGACACCAGCCACCACCTTAAATTATCTGATGCTCTTCCCTGGTTGGAGCGAGAGTATCTTAGCGGCTGGGCCTGGCTCCCTTGCCCGTGTCTTCCCCCTTGAAGAACCAGCTGGGTGACAAGTTAATTAAATAGCTCATTTGTAACAGTTACATCTTGCTGCTTTGTTTAGGCCTTGTCATACAATCGGTCCCCTTCAGCCGGTAAATGATGCTATCTATTGATTCTCTGTGCTGGTAACATTTACAGCCTTTTGTCATCTGCTGTTTCCTTGATGCATCTGCTGGTAGCTGCTAATGTCGGAGCCTGGATATAAATCCAGCCTTGTTGTTTGTTGGTTTTTTAAAATCCTCTTATCCCAGCGGTTTGGGCCGACACTTTCACTGCTGCTAACGCAATCCCTTTGGAGAACTGCTGTCACCTCGCAAATCCCAATTTGTAACCTTGTAATGTGTGGTGCGAAGGACAGATCCTGAAGCTGAGACTCCAATACTTTGGCCACCTCATGAGAAGAGAAGACTCCCTGGAAAAGACCCTGATGTTGGGAAAGATGGAGGGCACAAGGCGAAGGAGACAACAGAGGAGAAGATGGTTGGACAGTGTTCTCGAAGCTAACAGCATGAGTTTGACCAAACTGCAGGAGGCAGTGGAAGACAGGAGTGCCTGGCGTGCTCTGGTCCAGGGGGTCACGAAGAGTTGGACATGACTAAACAACTAAACAACAACAATGTGTGGTGCTCATGCACATGCCCTCCCAACACCTTGAAGGCAAAAACCCAAGAAGCCATGTTCCCAGATGCCATCTTCCTGTTTTGTAATTGCGAGAGAACGGCGGCCATTTTGGGCGCTGTGATCTCACGTGATTTCACACTGCGATATCCTCCTGGAAAAAACAACTTTTTAGTGGGGTGGGGGAGAAATTGCGGCGTGAAATAATGGGAGATCGCGATGCCCAATATGGCCGCCTTTCTCTCACGATAAAAAACGGGGTGTCCATGTTTTTCTGGGGTACGGGATGTCCACATTTTTCGGGGTATGCATGCCTGGCTCACACCTAAATCCATGCAGTGCTTGGAACAACTAATTTTCCCAGGGACACTCACTGGTACTTTTTACTGCTGAATTTTCCTTTTCTCCTTTTTTGCTTATTTATTTATTTTCATGGATTTACTGCCTTTCTTCCACCATGGAAACTCAAATGGCTTGGGATGGATGGTACCTGCAAACCATAGTTTACTGGACCGAGATTGTGATGGGTCATAGAGTCTGGAAGCTACCTCGTACAATCTGCCTCTATGTTTCGGTGTAGCCTTTTTACGGGTCAGAATCTGTCGCCTTAGCTAATCATGTGCTCGCCTTGCTTTCCCAGCTATCAAGGAGAAATATTCGGACTGGACGGCGTTCCTCATACGTGATTTGACGGGCTCGCGAACGGCGCCTGCAAATTTACTGGAAGGCGTATGTATTGAGTTAATATATCCTCTTGAGTGCTACAGTGTTTGTGGTGGTACGATTATTTGAGCCTGTAAAACTGACTCCCGCCTCCTTGCTTTTTAGCCCAGATCTGGCAAGGCGGAGGGTGAGAAGGAAAGCATTGATTGTTTGCATGTGGGTCATCTAAGATAGGCAGAACTTTTAAGTGCAATTACATTCTTAAGTGATCGGATTCTAGGCTATTGGAGCGGTGGAGAGGGAGGCAAACAGATCCAGAGTTTCTTATTTGGGTTTCTTTCAACGCATGGAAGCAAGACATTCTATGCTTGTTTGGAATTCCTTTTCACAGTAATGACCTTCGCAGAGACATCGACCTGGTTAGTGTAGGGCATAGGCGCTAGGTCTTGGGGGCCCTAGGTACCAGGGTACCTACAATTTTTTTTATGGGTGCTTAGCACCCACAACACGGGGCTCCGACGTCACTTCTGGTTTCTATTGGAAGTCCTCACGGAGCCCTGACACGGCCTCCCAGATGATGTAGAAACCAGAAGTCGCTCTGAGGTCTTGGACGTAACCTCTGAGACCCTGTGAGGCCTCTGCAGTGCCAGCGCATTGCCAGTGTGATGTCATGACGTAATGACGTCATGTTATGTCACGGGCGCCGTTGGGGACCCATAACATAAGGCCCAAGTCAGCGCCCCTGGTGTAAAGGGCTGGAAAACACATTCTCCTCTTGATATTGTTAATTCCAGCCAGCAGGTTCAGTAAGATCTGTGGTCCAGCAACATCTCGAGCAGGCTTCCTCAAACTCGGGAATTGAGACTACAATTCCCATCATCCCTGACCACTGATCCTGCTAGCTAGGGATCATGGGAGTTGTAGGCCAAAAACATCTGGAGGGCCGGTTTGAGGAAGCCTGGTGTAGAGTGCTGTAGGTCCTCCTGCCCTGCTCTTGGGGGAATGGTGCTGATGGTGGAAATCATAGAATTGTAGAGTTGGAAGGGACAACAAGAGTCATCTAGTCCAACCCTCTGCAATGCAGGAATCTTTTGCCCAGCATGGGGCTCAAACCCACGACCCTAGGATTAAGAGTCTCATGCTCTACTGACTGAGCTACCAAATATACGATGTTGGAACAGGATGGATCTAACAAAGCGTTTCTCTTATCTTCACGATCTCCTAATTGGCTGCAGTTCAGTGAGATTAAGCTGTGAGATTATGGCTGTGCGGTTCAGTGTGTCCACAATGGTGTGGAGTTTGTGTGGGATGGTTCTGAGTTGTGTTTTTTCCAGATGAGGGTTATCTCCAGTCCAGCTGTGATTCCTGCATTGCAGTGGGGGAGGGGGTTGGACTAGATGACCGCTGGGGTCCCTTCCAGCTCCACAATTCTATGATTCCATTCTTGGTGCCAAATCTGGGCATGCACCATAGTGTGTGGCTTGCTAATGCACTGCTGGAGCAATGAATATTCTTGATGCCTTGTGGTGTTCTTTCAGTAAAATGAGCCCTGGATATTCCACTTTTTTTTATAGAAAAGCCTCTAGCTCTTTATTTTCCTGAGAAATACGCAGGCAGTACATTCTGTCTGGCTGCTCAATTCAACTCAATCCCAGTGTTTATTCTGCCCAGTGACACCCAACTGCATTTTATTGGAGTATTTAATATACTCCATAGCTTTTAATTTTAACAGAACAAGCAGCTTGCATTTCAGTCTCTGCTGGTTTTGAGGTGCACTAACTTTCAGCTCCTCCCCACGATCACCACCGCTACAAAACTTATGGCTCCAGGCCTGTTTCACAGTTTGCTATCCGAATTGGTGGCTTTCTTGCTAGAATAATCACTCTTGCATTGTTTGCTCAATAGTCAGGAGTGAGGATTGGGCAAGGGGTGTGTGTGTGCAAATTGTAACTGGTGCCAGATATTATTATTTTTTAATGACAATTATCACCATCACTGCTTATCAGTTTAGCAAAAAGGCTGTCTAGACCGTAGAGCTTCCTTACGGGGTCCTTTTGCTGTAGAAATGGATGCTCAAGGCACAGTTGATTATTATCTATAGACATCCTGCTCTCCTTCTGTTTCCCCCATTCCTCACCTAAGAGTTTTAATCAGGCAAACCCCAAACCAGCAGGACAGGCATCATTGTTGTGGCAGGTCCCGTCCTGTACCCCGAAAACACCCCGTCATAACATTCCCCGGATATGCTTACGAGCCATCTGGAAATTGTCATGTTAAAAACATTCAAGATTTTGCAGATTGGATGCTTATGTTTCAAGAATGATTTTATTTATTTTGGTAAAGGGCCGAACCAGGTGCTGCTTTAACAACGTGTTTAGTGACCACCTTTTTTTGTTTTTTAAAATACAATTAATTAATTAACAGGCACATAGGATTGGGGTTAATTGGGACTGCAGTTTGCCAGTCCCTCCCCTCCCTAGTTGCAATACTACTTGCAGTGACCCCCACAAGCAAATTAGTTATTAGAAAAACAACTGCCATTGGCACCAATGGAAGTTTTTATTATAATGCTCTTGCCATGCTAGAGGACTTCATTGGGATTGTGGTTGGGGAGTGAAGGATGAAGCCTCTCTTTCCCACATGCTACAGTCTCTACAAAAATCCCTTCCAACACACACACCTGGTCCTTTTTATAAAACAAAAAACACAGGTGTGTTTGCTGAACACGCTATGAAAATAATGTCTGGTTCGTTCTTCACATTTGCTGACACGCACGTGTGTGCATGCACACGCACACCCTAAACGCCATACATAGCTCATCCTAAAAAAATAATAATGCAGATCTAATTCAGAAATCAGGGACGCGGGTGGCGCTGTGGGTTAAACCACAGAGCCTAGGACTTGTCGATCAGAAGGTTCGAATCCCCGCGATGGGGTGAGCTCCCGTTGCTCTGTCCCTGCTCCTGCCAACCTAGCAGTTCGAAAACACGTCAAGTGCAAGTAGATAAATAAGTACCGCTCTTGCAGGAAGGTAAACAGCGTTTCCATGTGCTGCTCTGGTTCGCCAGAAGTGGCTTAGTTCTGCTGGCCACATGACTTGGAAGCTGTACGCCGGCTCCCTTGGCCAATAAAGTGAGATGAGCGCCGCAACCCCAGAGTCGGCCATGACTGGACCTAATGGTCAGGGGGTCCCTTTACCTTTACCTTTAATTCAGAAATCAACACCCAGAATCCAGTGGTGACTGGTAGGGTGGAAGGTTGGGAGGTGAACAGTAGGTGGCGCCAGAGATGATGGCAAGTAGAGCCAGCTCATTCTAGTTTTGCCCCTGTCCTTCTCCGCCATTCTGCTGAGTTCTGCGAGTGCAACACTGGGACTAAAGGAGGAGGATGTTTTCAGGCAGGGCCACCCCCTGAAGTATTTATAAGTAAGAAAACAGGGCAGGTGAGGGATATCTGGGGGCAAACTGAAGATGGCTTGGCAGTGGCCCATTTCTCCAAATGGACCAGCCTCTGTTGCCAGGATCTGAATATATGTGTGACTTTGCAAGGTGAGCATTTAAAAGCTCACTCCTTTTCCATAAACATTTCCTTGTCACAGCTCCCTACAGTTAAGACCGTTTATTTTATTTTCACGTAATCCGATTCCTGGGATTTTAATAATAATTTTTTAAAAATGGGGGGGGGGTGAGTCGTTTTTGAAACGAATAATTGTCGAGCATTAAGCACAGTTAATTTCTCTTCCTGTTTTTTTCCGTTTTTTTCTTTTGCGTTTGGAATGTATGACTGGGTTAAAATTAGGAGGAAGGAGAGACCGCTGGGATAAAGGTGAAGAAAAACCGTCATCCAACCACAAACACACACACACACACAAAATATAGAAAATAATAATAATATATAAATCTTCTGCTGTCTCTGTTACCGTGAGAAGACTTCGCATAAAGTTTAAAATAAGGAGTTTTGCTTCTGTTCAAACAGCCTCTGCGAGGGAAAAACCCTGTAGACCTCATTACAGTTGATTCCTTAATAGAGCTTCAGGATTCCCAGAGTCCCTTTCAATACTGGATAGTTAGTGTTCTTGAGAATGTTGGAGGAAGATTACGCCTTCGCTATGTGGGATTGGAGGAGACTGAATCCTATGACCAGTGGTTCTTTTACTTGGATTACAGACTTCGACCAGTTGGTTGGTGTCAAGAGAATAAGTACAGACTGGATCCACCTGCAGGTAAAACTAAAAAAAAGCAGAAATAAGTTTCCTTTTTTAAAAAAAAAATATATTTATTGAAATTTTCAACAAATAAAAAAGAAAGACAAAAAAGAAAAAAGAGAGAAGAAAGAAAAAGAAAAAGCAACAATTGAAAAAGTTTACATTACTTGCTTTCCATATCCAAATTCCTTGACTTCCCCACACCTGCCCTTCTTGTATTCCAATTCCAATTTTTAGCTCAGCAAATTTTTGTCCCCACACTTTACCTTGTTTTCTCTGATTCATTTTAATTAACCAATTTTAACTTATAAACCTCAATCTTTATATTTCAAAACTTATTCTTAAAATACTTTTCCTAAATTCGCCCCATCAATTTAATTAACCCAATTTAACTTAAAAACCTCAATCTTTATACATCAACACTTATTCTTAACAATCTTTTTCTAAGCAGAAATAAGTTTCCTAATACTGCAAATGTTATAGGCAGGTCCCTGCCTGCCTGCGGTTGATGAATAGTATAATATGCTTTAAATGTATGGTACCTGCATGGCCTTAGTTTGCTGTTACAGGTAACTCACAGCGTGCACACATTTAAGTTGCATAAGCTTTGCACAATTGGCAAAAGGAATTAAAAGTGGGCATAAAAGGATCAAGTGTCCGAGGGGAAAAGGACTTTGGCAACCTCACCCACCTTTGAACCCAAGGTGTTTAGACCATACATGATTTTGCTATCCCCAGAACGTAAGAGTAGGGCTGGGCGATATCTGGTTTTCAGCATCACCAGCTAAACATCACCATATACCAATAGATCATGACATCTGAAATAAGGATGGGGCTATGTAGAGGCATTGGCTGGTTTCATGGTTTTACCCCCACATCAGGATTTTTGCATAGCGCACACACACACACGTCATGATTTGCGATATACAGTGGACACTCGGGTTGCGAACGTGATCCATTTGGGAGGCACGTTCACAACCTGCAGTGCCGCGTCTGCGCATGCGCGGGTTGCGCTTCTGCGCATGCGCAAAGCGCAATTTAGCGCTTCTGCACGAGCGCCAAAACCTGGAAGTAAACCGTTCCAGTACAGTGGTACCTCGGGTTACATACACTTCAGATTACATACGCTTCAGGTTACACACTCCACTAAGCCAGAAATAGTGCTTCAGGTTAAGAACTTTGCTTCAGGATAAGAACAGAAATCGGGCTCCGGCAGTGCAGCGGCAGCAGGAGGCCCCATTAGCTAAAGTGGTGCTTCAGGTTAAGAAGAGTTTCAGGTTAAGTACGGACCTCCGGAACGAATTAAGTACTTAACCCGAGGTACCACTGTACTTCCAGGTTTCGGCGCGTCCGTAACCCAAAAACACACAACCTGAAGCGTCTGTAACCTGAGGTACGACTGTATTGCCAGGTCAAAAGTTATGAAACCGATATCACGATAGGGACTTGGAACCTGTTTGGGATGATATATCAATATATTGCCCAGCCCTAGTTGAGAGTCGCCTGTATTGTGCTTTGACTCCCAGAAAGGTGCTTGTGGGATCTGCCTTGGGCGGCAAAATAACTTGGCAGGCCTTGGGCATGCACTTTGACTTAGTGGGGCGAGAGGCCATTCACTGCTCTGTCTCAAGCCGCAAAATGTCTTGGGCAGGTATTGGACCCTCACAAATCAGTTCAAGTTGCAGGTGAGCTCAGTGTTTATCCCAGAGGTGCTGCAAACAGGTGATAACAGTGTTAAGTGTATTTCGGGCCGAGTGCCAAAACTTTGCCCTATTGTCTTCATTAACAGATTTACTGACCTCGGTTCTAGGAGCAGCGGGAAGAGAGCTCTAGCTTCACTTAGTAGGAGAGCCTGCTTACCTCTCCCATCATGTTATATTCTGGGGCGTGCAGTTTTGTGGGGGTGCAGTGAGGCAAGAGATTGCCCCAGAAGGAAAGGCTTTATTTTAATCTCACTTTCCTCCTGTGAATGGATTTACAGGCGTTTAAAGAAAAACCCGCTGTGAATTGCTTAAAAGCACTGAGTGAGGCAGCCAGCGGAACTTTCCCGCCCCCTCGATTTACGGGTTTTGTACTTTGCAAAGCACGGCCATCAGTTGAGTCCTCGGGGCAGCTTAAAAGCAGGTTGCTGTGTGAGTCTGTTGGGACAAATATGGTAAAATCTACCAGGTGTGCAAATGAGGCCTATCTGAGCATTATATTATATGAATGTGTGTGTGTGTGTGTGTGTGTGTGTGTGAGAGAGAGAGAGAGAGAGAGAGAGAGAGAGAGAGAGAGAGAGAGAACGTACCTGGGCAGGTGGCCCACCTAGGAGAAAGCAAACTGATCCTAAACTTCCTCTCCTTTGGGGGATATCTTTGGGAGAAGAAAAGGCTAGGGAGTAAATGCTACACAAATCTGCAGTGGATTCCGTAAGGATGGCACCTTTTGCCAACTCCTGCAGCCAAGCTGGTACCAAACTTATCTCAGTACACTTATCTCAACACTGCCCAGGCTTGCGCCCCAGGGAGGCCACTTCGGTGCTGCTAATGCGGCGGTTTGACTTCACCCCTGGAGGCTCACTCCATTGCGTCTTGGGACAGACGGATGCCAGCCACGTATTTGCAGAACCAGAACTTGAATGAAGCATTGCAGAATGTTAATACACACTGCTTCAACGTCCATGTGATTTCTGATGTGGTTTGTTTTAGAAATCTGTTCTCTGAAGACTCTGTCTGAATGGCATTCTGCTCTGGATAAAGCCCTGATTGAGGCAGCACAGTTTCCCCTCCCTATGGAAGTGTTTAAGGTAGGATCTGTTATTCCCTTTTCAGCTGAAACAACAGCCGGTTTGAATTTTGGTGGCATCGCTGTATTGGGCCCCTGATTCTCGTATCAGACTCATCCATCTTTGTTCGGAGAAAGGAATGGGGGAATGGGCTTCATGGAGACTGCCAGCTCCTTGCTTGATGCTACTTTCTCCATAGTTCTATTACTGCTGCCGCCATTTTGAACCCTGGGCCAGTCCCTCCATGGGTTGCCTGTTGAAGCTATATTTGCAAATTCCAGGCTACAGCTGTCCTCAACTTGGTGCCCTCCAGATCTGTGGACTCCAACGACCATCAGCACCAGACTGGTCAGGGTTGTTGGGAGTTGTAGTTCAACGTGACTGGATGACGCCAAGTTGGGAGAGGCTGTAGGCTAGAATGGGCACTTATAACCTTGCCGTTTCCATGCCTAGTGTTGTCGTTTCACTGAGAGAAAGCTTGCCTAACCTCCTAACACCATGTCAGACCTTAGGTCCATCTAGCTTGTACTGTGCAATGGCGTAGCGCGGGGGGGGGGGCAGGCACAAAATTTGAGAGGAGGGCATAACCCACTCAGGCGCCAGCATTGGCTGACCAGCCCTCCCCCCCATGTGAGCAAGCAGGGGGCACAGCACGACCCTGCTTGGCTCTGGTGGAGGGACACTCCATCCGCATTGGCGGCTTGCCTGCCCCGGGTGCCGGCAACCCCTGCTATGCCACTGGTACTGTATGCACTGAACTGCAACATCTGCCCCAAGGTTTTGTGTTTTTGGTTTGTGTATTATTTTGGAAAAATGTGAATTGGTATCCTGGACTGGCTGGAGTCAGAGGGATTGTGGGAGGCACCGTTGGGGGGGGAAACCCCGCCCCGGCAATGGGAAGAAGGCTCAGAGCCAGGGGAGTGATGCTGGGAAAGACTTCCTCGAAAGCATTGCTGAGACCACTAGGCCTGAGCTGTGGTTTGTTTCCTTGAGTAAAGATCCAACTTCACTGGCCTCAAGCGATTTATTTATTTTTGCTGCTGACTCCAGCCCTGACATTTAGGTGGATTCGCTTTAACATCTGATCCAGGCTATGCGCTCTTCCCCCTTCCATCCCTAGATCTCAGCCAGCATTTCTTGCGTGGCGAGTTCTCGTCCCCGTCCCCCCCAGTGGAAATAAAGACACATGACACAATTATTTAAGGTTAATGGGCTAAATATGGCCACAACTTTATTGGTTACAGGTGATGAGCGGTATTGGCTTAGGCATTGGTCCTAACCGGCTATCCGGCTTCAGGAACAGCTGGTATGCGGGAAAAGAGGGAGATCCCCAGCCGCGCCTGCGTTTAAATCGGGCGGGCCATGCCCCCTAGGGGGTGACACGGCCAGGGATTCTCCCAATCGCACGAGGGGGGGGCGTGACGCCCCCAATCCCACCTCCTCTGCAGGGCGGAAGTGGCTTTTCCAGCAATTTAAAACCCACTATTTTAAAAACAGTTACCGTATTTTTTGCTCTATAAGACTCACTTTTTCCCTCCTAAAAAGTAAGGGGAAATGTGTGTGCGTCTTATGGAGCAAATGCAGGCTGCGCAGCTATCCCAGAAGCCAGAACAGCAAGAGGGATTGCTGCTTTCACTGCGCAGCTATCCCTCTTGTTGTTCTGGCTTCTGAGATTCAGAATATTTTTTTCCTTGTTTTCCTCCTCCAAAAACTAGGTGCGTCTTGTGGTCTGGTGCGTCTTATTGAGCGGAAAATATGGTAAATAGCAGTTACAGGAACAGGGTGGCTTCTCAAAATGCACATCTCAGGTGTCAAAGGCCTGGGCCAGCATTTGCCAGAAGCTTCGTAGCAAAGCGGTCAGACGCAACTCTGTGGAGAGAAGGCAGTAGCTTCCCAAAAAATCCTGTTTCCTGCATCTTCCCTTCCCTTCTTGCTTTTGTTTGGATTTGAGTTTCTTGCCAGCTATGCCCTGTCAAAGCAATAAATTCTCACCTTGAGCCGCCTGGCTTGTGAGTTCAGTTTCCCCTGCGGTGAGGATATATATCGGTATGGGAAATTCTGCAGGTTTAATAAAAGGAGAAGGTGATGAATTGCAAACAAGTGCACTCTAGCCTACAAGCACTTTTACAATAAGCTCTGAGCGGGGGTGCAGGAGTGTGTTGCTCCTGCTTTCAAAAAACACTTGGTTCCTGTGAAGAATGGGGAGTGGAATTACTAGCGTCAAGAATACTGTCGTTGCTGCAACGCAGGTCAGTGATGGAAGAGGTTCTCTTCCTTTTGATGAAAACCAGGCTGTTGGAAAGCAATAGTTTTCCAGTGGTGGGAAACCACACAAAATTGGCGCATAATTGGAGGGGAGAGGGGTCAGTGCTGTGTTCGGAAGCGCAAAATGTGTGGCTTCTGGAATCGAATCCTTTCAGTTGCAGAGTCCTGCAGACTCACTTAAATGTGACCCCCTGAAAGGTTGGGGACACCACCAGCCCGCCGCTGCCTTAAGCATTTGAAAGCAACTATTATTGATTTATTTCATTTTGTCTAAACACCATTTTAGCCCACCCTTCATCGCAAAGTGAGCTGGAGAACAATTTTTAAAAACCAAATGTATTACAATCAGTAATCATAGAACGAGCAGGTGAAACACCAAAGAACAACTAGGATAGCATTATTATTATTATTATTATTATTATTATTATTATTATTATTATTATAATACCCCGCCCATCTGGCTGGGTTTCCCTAGCCACACTGGGCGGCTTTCAGCAGAATATAGAAACAATATAAATATAAATGGTTAGCTGATAGCCCAGCAAATGCCCTAGTGAATCGACTCATTTGCAATCAATTAAATTACCTAACCCTGATCTATATATTACATGAGTATTTCAAAGAACGCTTTGTTTATACAGATGATCCTAGGAGCTTTGAGATGCAAAGATGCCACAGAGTGGCTGGGGAAACCCAGTCAGATGAATCATAGAATCACACAATGGTAGAATTGGCAGGGACCCTGAGGGTCATCTAGTCCAACCCCCTGCAAGACCACTTACATCCCCTCCTTTCTATTTTATCCTCAAAACAACCCTGTGAGGTAGGCTGATCTGAGAGGCAGTGACTGGCCCGAGGTCTCCCAGTGAACTTTGGGTGGCTGAGTGGAGATTTGAACCCTGGTCTCCCAGGTCTTATAGTCCAGCTCAGCGGTCAGCAACCTTTTTCAGCTGTGGGCCGGTCCACCGTCCCTCAGACCTTGTGGGGGGCCAGACTATATTTTGAAAAAAATATATGAATGAATTCCTATGCCCCAGAAATAACCCAGAGATGCATTTTAAATAAAAGGACACATCCTGTAAAAACACACTGATTCCCAGACCGTCTGGGGGCCGGATTGAGAAGACGATTGGGCCGCATCCGGCCCCCGGGCCTTAGTTTGCCTTCCCCTGGTCCAGCCCTTTAACCGCTAGACTATACTGGCTTTCAAGTCTCTTAAGGACAAATTGGTAAGAGGGGTTAAGTATCACACAATCACATATATCTGCTATGTTGTCTTGAACGTAAAGGACCGGTGTTTGATGCACCATGTGGGATCCATGAGACCCTACTTTCTTTTTTGTCTCAAGAGTAGAGAGAAAGAAAGAAGTCTTATTATCTACCATTGATGTGCGCCAAGGAATTCAGAGAGCAATCCATCATGGCTGTGCGTCAATTTGAGCCTAATAGCAATTAAAAGCTTTGTGTTCGCTCCAGTGAAATGTATCCTTCAGAAATTATGTAGATTAATTGGCGTCTTGAAAGGAAGCATATGTTTGCTGTCTCATTCATTCCTCTGAATCTGAGACAGGCTGGTAAAAGGTTCGCTGGGAGGGAGCGTTTTGAAGCCACCTTCTCACGCTTCCTATTAAATGGGGGCCCATCACCCTGGGAAGGTAGGCCATCTAAGAGAAGGAAAACCCAGATCCTAAGCCTCTGCCGCCTGGTGGGTTATCTTTGGGAGGAGAAAATGCTCAGGAATAAACCCTACACAAATCTGGAGTGGAGTATTTGACGCCTTGTATGCCTCTTTCCGGTACGTGGATGGTGCTGTGGGTTAAACCACAGGGCCTAGGACTTGTCCATCAGAAGGTCGGCGGTTCGAATCCCCACGACGGGGTGAGCTCCCGTTGCTCGGTCCCTGCTCCTGCCCACCTAGCAGTTCGAAAGCACATCAAAGTGCAAGTAGATAAATAGGTACCGCTCCGGCGGGAAGGGAAACGGCGTTTCCGTGCGCTGCTCTGGTTCGCCAGAAGCAGCTTAGTCATGCTGGCCACATGACCCGGAAGCTGTACACCGGCTCCCCCGGCCAATAAAGCGAGATGAGTGCCGCAACCCCAGAGTCGTCCACGACTGGACCTAATGGTCAGGGGTCCCTTTACCTTTACTTTATGCCTCCTTCCAGCAATTCCTGCAGCCAAACTGGTGCAAAACGTCTTGCTCTTCTTTCCTTTGGACCACACCAACGAGGCCGGGGGGGCGGGTCTTGTCATCTGAACCTCAGTACACACTGCCCAGGCTTTCTCCTTGGGGAAGTCATTTCTAGGGTTGCCATATAGTCTCTTTTCCCAGGACACGTCCTCTTTTTCAGGAATAAAATTTCTGTCCGGGTAGATTTTTAACATTTGGCAAAATGTCTGGGGGTTGTTGTTTTTTTGCTTCCAGTAACCCGAGAAAATTTTTCTACTGCATTAGACTTGGATCTAACATACCTGGCTAAGCTAGTCTGCAGCGGAGAATCACAACAGAGAAGCGTCTTAAACTAGCTATACATGGTGTATAAATCCCTTCTCTTGTGACTGAACTAAAAGGATGCTAGCTCAGCTACAAGATCTTGGAGAAGGAGTCTGGGAGGGCAAGAGTTAACATCCCCCTGCCCTTAAGGAGAGTCCATATGTACATGTTAAACAGTTTAATAAATTGTTCTGTGCACACACACAAATACTTTCTTGTGGCAAGTGAGGGTGCAACATGTATATATTATTTAGTTGCTGAAAGTTGAGAACATTGCGGCTAGGAATATTACCACAGCTTCTATAGCCTATGTATAGGGGCGCGGGTGGCGCTGTGGATTAAACCACAGAGCCAAGGACGTGCCGATCAGAAGGTTGGCGGTTCGAATCCCTGCGACAGGGTGAGCTCCCATTGTTCGGTCCCTGCTCCTGCCAACCTAGCAGTTCGAAAGCATCTCAAAGTGCAAGTAGATAAATAGGTACCCCTCTGGCATGAAGGTAAACAGTGTTTCTGTGTGCTGCTCTGGTTCGCCAAAAGCGGCTTAGTCAGGCTGGCCACATGACCCGGAAGCTGTACGCCGGCTCCCTCGGCCAATAAAGCGAGATGAGCACCGCAACCCGAGTCGGTCACGACTGGACCTAAGGGTCAGGGGTCCCTTTACCTTTACCTATAGCCTACGTATAGTAGGGGCATTTGAAATGAGAGTCATCAAAGTGATCTGTATTTAAAAGTAGAAGTCGGCAAACATGGCCTCTTTTTTGCTCTTCAAAAAGTGGCAACCATAGTAACGCAGCGGTTTGGCTTCACCCCTGGAGGCGAACTCCATTGTCTCTCAAGACTGACGGATGCCAGGAAAAGGGGATGTGACTAAGGCAGGATGGAGAACAGAAGATACCAGGCCCGTGTTGCCATGGTGGGCTCACAACCGCTGCTGCAAAGAGCACCCAGACCCCAGGAATTCATATAAATGGTGCTTGCTCCCTACTTGTACTCCACTGAGCCTCTTGGGCTTGCTGATCGGAAGGCTGGCGGTTCGAATCCCCGCAACGGAATGAGCTCCCGTTGCTCTGTCCCTGCTCCTGCCAACCTAGCAGTTCAAAAGCACGCCAGTGCAAGTAGATAAATAGGTACCGCTCTGGCGGGAAAGTAAACGGCGTTTCCGTGCAAGGTCAACAGCGTTTCTGTGTGCTCTGGCTTCCGTCACAGTGTCCCATTGTGCCAGAGGCGGTTTAGTCCTGCTGGCCACATGACCCGGAAAGCTGCCTGTCGACAAACGCTGGCTCCCTCAGCCTGAAAGCGAGATGAGCGCCGCAACCCCATAGTCGCCTTGGACTGGACTTGACTGTCCAGGGGTCCTTTACCTTTTTTACCTAATCACCTTCTGAGCTTTGGGGACAAAGCCTTGGATTTATTTGTTTTTGTTTCATAGGACCATGACGACTTGAGGAACCACCTGTTCACGGTGGGCATGAAATTGGAGGCGGTGGATATGAAAGATCCATGTAGGATTTGTCCCGCTACAATATCTAAGGTGAGAAATTTAAAATGGGGGAAGGCAGGGGGTTGGACTAGATGACCCTTGGGTCCCTTCCAACTCTGAAATTCTGTGATTCTAACACAGATGGAAAATAATAATAATAATAATAATAATAATAATAATAATAATAATAATAAAGATTTCTTCCCTTCCCTTCCCTGTGAGGTCCTAGGGTGGGTTATTAGTGGTAAGCTCAATGGTGGGGACACTTTTACCAAACTTTCCTTCAGCCAAAAAGAGCACTCCCACTTTATTTATTTATTATTTTGCATTTCTACCCCACCTTTTCCTCCAAGGCGCTCCAGGTGTCTTACGTGGTTCTCCCTCTCCCCATTTTATCCTCACAACAACCCTGTGAGGTACGTTTCGGACCTGAAGTGTGAAAATTGCAGACCCACTTTTGCTGATGAGTATCCTAAACCTATTATTTTTCTGTGCAAAATGAAAGGGAAACACAAGGCTGGTTGGTCCCTGAACAGAGTTTACATTCGTTCTGTGTGTGTCGATGGCAGGGATTTTTCCCTAATGCAGAATTGTTTGGTTCCCTCCAGGTTTTTAACAACCATTTTGTTCAAGTAACCATCGACGACCTCCGTCCCGAAGGGAGCACAGCCTCCATGATTTGCCATGCCGATTCTTTGGGGATCATGCCAGTCCAGTGGTGCCTTAAAAACGGAGTCCACCTGACACCGCCCAAAGGTCTGTATATATATAGCTCTCTCTGGGCAAAAAGTCTTTCCTGTGTTTTCAGAGTGCTACAGTGCCCTGGCTAGCCCATAGCTTGTTTCGGATTTGATAGTGGGTTTCAGGGTTGTGTAACCCAGAACGTGAGACGTGGAAGAAGGCTATAAGTGCTGCCTGCTAAATCTGGAGAGAGGGACTCAGCCATGAAACTCCCAGATATTCACCGTATTTTTTTCGTGTATAAGACGATGCATTTTGCTAAGAAAAAATCAGGCAAAAATTGGGTGTTGTCTTATACAGTGGTACCTCGGGTTAAGTACTTAATTCGTTCCGGAGGTCCTTTCTTAACCTGAAACTGTTCTTAACCTGAAGCACCACTTTAGCTAATGGGGCCTCCTGCTGCCACTGCGCCGTCGGAGCCCGATTTCTGTTCTTATCCTGAAGCAAAGTTCTTAACCTGAAGCACTATTTCTGGGTTAGTGGAGTGTGTAACCTGAAGAGTCTGTAACCTGAAGCGTATGTAACCTGAGATACCACTGTACACGGATAGTGAATTTAGAGGGGGGACATGTGATTCATGGCAGCAGCAAGCAGGAGATTGGCAGTGGCGACTGGGCGGGCGATTGGTGGCTGTGCAAGGCCTGCTGGCGATTGGCTGTGGCTGTGGCAATTGGGCAGGAGATTGGCGGCTGCAGCAAGTGGGCAGGTGGGTTGGTGGCGGCAGTGAGCAGATAATTGGCAGCTGCGGCTAGGAGTGCGATCGGCAGTGGCTGTGGCAAGCGATCACCGGCGGGCAGGCGGGTGAGCGATTTGCGGAAGTGACCTCCCCCCCCCCCAAAAAAAGCTAAACAACTTAATTTCTTAAATTTTGGGCGTCTTATACATGGGGGCGTCTTATACACGGGAAAATACTGTATGTTTGAGAACTGGCATGGTGTACTGCAGCAGTCGCCAGCCTTTCTTGGGGACCCCTTTTTGCAATCACAAATTGGAGAAGCTATTGTGGGCGCCACAGGAACACCGCAACCAAGCACACACCGCAATCTGTTTTAATAGCAACTGCAGAATTGCCTCTTTCAGCAAGGGAAAGGCATTCAGGAGCGCCAGGAAAGACCCACAATGGTGACTCCTTGCATAGTGGTTCAAGTTCTGGCTTAATGCTAGAGCAGTGTTTTTCAACCTTTTTTGGGCAAAGGCACACTTGTTTCATGAAAAAAATCACGAGGCACACCACCATTAGAAAATGTTAAAAAATTCACCTCTGTGCCTATATTGACTATATATAAAGTAATTCTCTTGAATAGGAGTCAAATAAACACAAAGAAAGTAGTTTATAATTACTTTATTATGAAATAGTAAGTAAACAGAAATATGAAAAATTATAAAATACTTTCTTTTTAAATCTTTCGAATTTTTCATTTTTTCCCACGGCACACCAGGCAACATCTCGCAGCACACTAGTGTGCCGCGGAACAGTGGTTGAAAAACACTGTGCTAGAGAAACCTAAGCCTAACTCAGTGGGTCTCTAAGTCTAACCCATCCTACCTCACAGGGTTGTTGTGAGGATAATATATGGGGGGCAGAAGCATTTATTTACCCCCCCGTAAGCTTTATTACCATTATTAACAACCCAAAATAAGGGACGCAGGTGGTGCTGTGGGTTAAACCACAGAGCCTAGGACTTGCTGATCAGAAGGTCGGCGGTTCGAATCCCTGTGACGGGGTGAGTGTCGAATTCAAGCCAGCAGAGCCAGCGAAGTCCAGAGGAAAATTGGCCACCCTCCAGGTGCCCGGCTTGAATCCTTGTTGACCTCCCTGGCTGCATTCTCCAGCAGGATCAAGGCGAGGTCTCTTCGGCGATTCTTCCCAACGTGAAGAAGAACACACCACTCCTCCCCCTCCCATAACCAGGGAGGGAATGAGACAGACAGAAATATATTTACATACTTTTATTCCTGTCTTTCCAGCAGTACAGAGAAAACATGTCTGTACCCTCTCATCACCAACTGCCTAGAGAGAATAACTCCACCCATGTACTTCCAGTACAGGGTCATGTGCCACTCTGAGCTAACATCCGGTGCTCAGTGCACTGTCCCTTGTTCCCACGGTACATTCCAATAACATCAGTTTCCTGTTTACCATTCCAGCCACCTGGAGCTCGCTTCTGCATTGCTCCTTTTTCGTAACAGTGAGCTCCTGTTGCTCAGTCCCTGCTCCTGCCAACCTAGCAGTTCGAAAGCACCTCAAAGTGCAAGTAGATGAATAGGTACCACTGCGGCGGGAAGGTAAACGGCGTTTCCATGCGCTGCTCTGGTTCACCAGAAGCGGCTTCGTCATGCTGGCCACATGACCCGGAAGCTGTGCGCCGGCTCCCTCGGCCAATAAAGCGAGATGAGCGCCGCAACCCCAGAGTCGGTCACGACCGGACCTAACGGTCAGGGGTCCCGTTACCTTTTTAACAACCCAAAAGTGCAATGGCAGTGTATTGCATCGCACCACATACAAAACAAGCGAGTCATAAATAACAAGAGAGATAGTTTCATTGCAGTTGAACTTCCAGTTCTAGGGTTCTATGAAATGGTGACACAACAATATTTTTCAAGACATCCTTATTTTTCCGAGCTGACACCTAAACACAATTAATAAATAAATTCTGCTTTATTATACCAACACAGCCTACTTTGGGGGCTGGTTTTCTGGGGACGGGTAGAGGTTAGACTGCGTGTTTTTCCTAAATTGAATTTACCCCTTTTGCCTGGAGGCAGATTTAATATACATTCCTTCCCTGCTATTAAACAACTGGAAGAAGAATTGTGCGGCTTCCCTGGGGCCAAAAATAGACCCATGTGCTCTCTCTGTTTGGTGCCAGCCAGCAAATGCATCTCCATTAACTGCCAGCAAATGTAAGCACTGAGCTGGCACCGCTTATATTTACTAAGCTGGATTTATAGACCTCTTTTCTTTCTTTCTTAAACATTAAGAGCCATTGCGCTCTTTTATGAGCTGTTTAAGGGGAGGGAGCATTTGCTCAAGGATTACAGCACGTTGCAGAGAACGCTCAGCTATGCGCTCGAATGTAATCATGCGCCGCTCCTTGACTGCATGCTATTGCCGGCATCTGAAATCTTAACACGGGCCGCTGCTGTTAATAAAACATTTAGCTGGTTATAAAAGGGCTGCTAGCCGCCAACATCTAACACCTGCTGCCTGAGGTTGATGGGAGTTGTAATAATAATAATAATAATAATAATAATAATAATAATAATACAGTGGTACCTCAGGTTAAGTACTTAATTCGTTCCGGAGGTCCGATCTTAAGCTGAAACTGTTCTTAACCTGAAGCACCACTTTAGCTAATGGGGCCTCCTGCTGCTGCCGCGCCGCTGGAGCCCAATTTCTGTTCTTATCCCGAAGCAAAGTTCTTAACCTGAAGCACTATTTCTGGGTTAGCAGAGTGTGTAACCTGAAGTGTATGTAACCTGAAGTGTATGTAATCTGAGGTACCACTGTAATAATTTATTATTTATACCCCGCCCATCTGGCTGGGTTTCCCCAGCCACTCTGGGCGGCTTCCAACAAAACACTAAAATACAATAACCTATTAAACATTAAAAGCTTCCCTAAACAGGACTGCCTTTAGATGTCTTCTAAAAGTTTGGTAGTTATTTTTCTCTTTGACATCTGGTGGGAGGGCGTTCCAGAGGGTGGGTGCCACTACGAAGAAGGCCCTGTAACTTCACTTCTCACAGTGAGGGAACCGCCAGAAGGCCCTTGGAGCTGGACCTCAGTGTCCGGGCAGAACGATGGGGGTGGAGACGCTCCTTCTTATGTCCTTATATTCAGTGCTAGGGGGAAAAAAGAGGTGCCAGAACTCACCTCTGTTTTCTTATAACAACAAAGGCGCCCACCTGAGAGGTGTCCAAATTGAGTTCCAGCGAGTTGAGGCTGAAAAATAAAGCCCTGCTTATATTCTTATGCGTTGTCTTGCAGGTTATTCTAGCCAGGACTTCGACTGGGCAGATTACCAGAAGCAATGTGGAACTGAAGCAGCTCCCCAGTTCTGCTTCAGAAATGTAAGATACCGTTTTTCTTTTCTAAAAAAAGGTTTATTGATTTAATTGAGACAGATTTTTATTTAATTTTTTGGCTGGCTGCAAATGTAATAAAGGGGGGGAACTTCATCTTCTGACACTAATGCAAATATCCCATTGATATGTAAATTGATATAGGCAACCCATGTGTCCAAATCTAGTGAGAGCCACTGTGGTGCAGTGGTTAGAGTGTTGGTCTAGGAGCTGGGAGGCCAGGGTTCGAATCCCTGCTCAGCCGTGAAATCCACTGGGTGACCTTGGGGCCGTCACGGTCTCTCAGCCTAACCTACCTCACAGGGTTGTTGTGGGATGATAAAATGGGAAGAGAACCATCGATGCCTCCTTGGAGGAAAGGTGAGGCATAAATATGATAAAAGACCTAAACAATATTGATGTTCACAAGCTGTGCGTTCAGACTTAGTGTTATGTACTGAGTTGAATAGGATCCAAAATGCAGCAGTCTGATTGGTCCTAGAACAATAGGATTCAGAATGCAGCAGTCTGGTTGGTCCTAGAACAATGCAGCAGTATGATTGGTCCGCAGGAGCCACCCAATCCAGCTCCAGGTGGAAGTGAATCCGCAACCTGATTGGCCTACAGGAGAATCCCGGAATTAGCCAATCACGTGGGGCCCATTGTGTAAATAATGTATATAAAGCAGACATTTTGGGGGAACTTTTATTCCTCACTACTATGAGCTGAATAAAGAGCATGAAATCCACACTCGACTCTGAGTATATTTCACTTAGAAAGGGCAGCGAGATCTTCAGACTGCTTTTCTTTTATATCTGCTAATCCCACACCGGCCTCCTCATTTGCTGGTTCTTAGCTTCCGCCTTTCAGCACCACAAACTAAGCAGCAGGGACTGCTTAAACAATGGGGGTGGAGTGGGGGAAGGAAATGCATCATTTATCTTTTTTAAAATAACAACAACCCAACAACAACATAGCATCCCTGCCGGGGCATTTG
The DNA here is from genome assembly GCF_027172205.1 of Podarcis raffonei. NCBI lineage: Eukaryota > Metazoa > Chordata > Lepidosauria > Squamata > Lacertidae > Podarcis > Podarcis raffonei. The sequence goes on from NC_070611.1 coordinate 67,966,113, forward strand.
AGCGTCTGGCCTGGTGGGGAAATGTATGCGGTGGACAAAATAGGGAGGCCGGAAGCAGCCCAGAGGCTGGGGTCCACCAAAGTGATGCTCCCTAGATTCTGCCAGACTCCAGTTCCCATAAACCCTAGCTAGATGGCCCCTGCCCAAAAGGATGATGGGAGATGTAGTCCCAAGCAACATCTGCAGGCCACCACATTGGTTACCCCTGCTATGGAGCATTGGGAAGTTTTGTTTCCCCGAGTGCAGGAAACTGCCTGACACCCAGTTGGTCCATTGGACTCTGTTGCCCTGGTGTCGTCTACTCTGAAGGACAGCTCCAGGCAGAGACGAACCATTTCTGATCCTCCTTCCCAGCATCCTTTTCAACTGGAAACTCGGCGGATGGAACCCGGAACTGGGTGGGGTTGCATAGAGTTCCCCTTCGAGGAGGAGTTGGAGTAAAAATAGGACCAGAGTAGAAAACATAGGAAGATTCCTTATACCTGGTCCATCCAGGTCAGTGCTGTCTACACAGACTGGCAGCAGCTCTCCTGGGCTTTGTGTAGAGGGCTTTCCCAGTCCCACTTGCAGGTGTCAGAGATTGAAACAGGGAGCTTCTACATCAGGCATCCCCAAACTCGGCCCTCCAGCTGTTTTGGGACTACAACTCCCATCATCCCTAACTAACAGGACCAGTGGTCAGGGATGATGGGAATTGTAGTCCCAAAACAGCTGGAGGGCTGAGTTTGGGGGTGCCTGTTCTACATGATTGGGCATGTTTAGCCTGGAGAAGAGGAGGTTAAGGGGTGATATGATAGCCATGTTCAAATATATAAAAGGATGTCACATAGAGGAGGGAGAAAGGTTGTTTTCTGCTGCTCCAGAGAAGCGGACACGGAGCAATGGATCCAAACTGCAGGAAAGAAGATTCCACCTAAACATTAGGAAGAACTTCCTGACAGTAAGAACTGTTCGACAGTGGAATTTGCTGCCAAGGAGTGTGGTGGAGTCTCCTCCTTTGGAGGTCTTTAAGCAGAGGCTTGACAACCATATGTCAGGAGTGCTCTGATGGTGTTTCCTGCTTGGCAGGGGGTTGGACTCGATGGCCCTTGTGGTCTCTTCCAACTCTATGATTCTATGATTCTATGATTGGCTGGTGTTTCACCAATGAGCTTCAGGTTCTGCCTTCTCTTGGTCAGCTGTTAGGATTCTATAATCATTTCCCTCTCATTTGAGGGTTAAAAAAATCTCTTTTTCTCCTTGCTTGACTTGCCACCCGTAGCTTGAGTTTTCCTTTCCTGTAAAACTGCATTATCTCTGCCCGTTCTTGAGAAGATCCTTCCTTTCTATTTCTTACAGTAAGATTGTGGGAGAGAAATTGGAGTCCGTTCACCTTTAAGTGAGCACCCACCTAATTTGTACTTCCTAGACCAAATTCTCGCTTCTTATAATTTTGTGAGGCAGTTCGCCAACCAAAGAATGGTCACAGAAATGCGTATTAGGGCAAACTAACATGGAAAAACGCATTATATTAGGGGAAATGACTTGCAGGAAGTGTTTGCGTCAAGAGAAACCTGTAGCTTTGTCAAATATAAAGTGCACAGTGTAGCTTTGCTGTCTAATCCATCACAGAAATGTTGATTTGAGTGTTTTAAAACAATTAGCCATTATTTGACAAAATGTGAAAGGTCAAAATGCATGTGAAATTTTGTGCCGGTGTGTTTGTTTGTTTTGTAAAACTTTTTCAAACCGGTGAAGAAACGGGGCAAAATGAACTTGACGCTTGGAACAAGTGAGAAACTTAGTGGAACCAAAGTGGTCAGATTATTCCATCCACATCAATGCATGTCCTTTTTAAAAGAATATTCAGCTGCTCACTTAGTCACCGTCAGTTTATTTATATATACCACACTTTCCACGAATACATTTCTGCTCAAAATGATTCATGGAAAATTAACAGCCTAAATAAAAACCCATAGTGCTATAACATAATGCTTAACAGCTCCTCAGTGAACACTTTGTTCTATTATATCAGAACTGTTATTGAGCGTAGAGCTACAATATCTAATACCTTTGCAGTCCAAGGAAGCCTCAAAGCTGTTGGCATTGGGGTCTAGCAACACCCCCAAAAAAACCCCTCAAAACTTTAAGGGTGCTGAGAATTGCTAGGAGACCCCTGTTCCCCTCACAGAACTTCAGTTCCCAGAGTTCCCTGGGAAGAGGGATCGATTGGTTGATAAATCAATGATGTTCACTTGTCTAATTTCACCCACGAGGAATTGGCTCTCTGGGAGGGAAATAGAGACCTCCTAGCAACTCTCAGCACCTTAAATGGGGGGGGGGGAACTACACTTCCCAGGATTCTTTGCAGGGAAGCCATTGCTATTTAAAGTGGTGCAATAGTGTTTTAAATGTCTGGTGCTCAAAAGGTCAGGAATTCCCCTTAAAGATCTTCTGGTAACAGCCATCACATGAAGGCAACTATGGCAGGCGTGTGGGTATAATTTATATATATATATTATTTATTTGGACACAGTTTTGGATTTGGGACTAACGTGGCTCTCTCCAATTTTCCCTTTAGCAAGCCGCATGAGATCCTCGTCAAATCAGTCCCCATTAATCTCTGCACTCTTTTAAACGGCCTTGCATGGTGGTGATTGATGAATGTCTTATTAACGAAGTTCAGATTGCAGACCCTCAACATTTAATGCATGCTTAGCCTGCATACTGCATGCTTAGCCTGCATGCAGTAGGAACTGGGGCACTTTCAGTGGTCCAGAATCAATATTTTTTAATCCATTCTCTCTCCCCCCCGCCCTCCATCCGAGGTAAATCTCAATATCTATCAAACGAGCGCCACAAAACAACTTGAGGATTGTGCTAATTTCCGTCATTTGTTCAGTTGAGGAAATATTACATGGGTGACAAAGGCCAAGTGATTGTATGGCCAGGGCCAGCTTCTCAGATCAAACTTAAACTTCGTGCTTGGAAGCGTTGACACATCTCAATCATTCGGTTAGTTATTCATAATTGCAGTTCTCTCAGTTATCGCCGAAAACATTGGACACCTGTTGAACTAGAAGTATTAGGGGAATGGACATATTCAAGACGAGCATCCAAACCTCTCTTAAGCCGCCGCCAATGTCCTGAAAACTAGACAAAGCGCTGCTATCTGCACAAGGGCCAAAGGGTACAAAACTAAGGCTATGTGGCTGCCTCTTTCAGGTATCCTTCAGCCGAGGCTTTACGAAAAACATGAAACTGGAGGCCGTGAACCCCAAGAACCAGGCTGAAATCTGTGTGGCTTCCGTCATCTCAGTAAAAGGGAGGTTAATGTGGCTCCGCTTGGAAGGTAAGTTAGAATATCTATTACCGTGTTTTTTGCTCCATAAGACGCACTTTTTTCTTCCTAAAAAGTAAGGGGGAATGTCTGTGCGTTTTATGGAGCGAATGCGTGGTCCCTGGAGCCAAATTGCCCAGGGGCTAAAAACAGATCATGCTTTTTTTTTTTTTTTAAAGAGGGAAGTGGGTGTTGAAACAAAGCTGGTGATTGTTTGCCAATCAGGGAGAGAGATAAGGGATGCTAGAGATAAAGGAGGCTGCCTAGGAGGGGGAGGTAAAGACAGCAAACTTACAAAGGAGGGAAACGGGAAGACTAAAGCAATAAGGAGAGAAATTAGAAGAGAAGGAGGAGCAAAAAACTGCTCCAGCTAAGGAAAAGAAACTAAGGCAAACAAGAGGGAAGGGAGTGTTGAAAGGAAACAGCTGATCGGTGGGATCGAAAGAGAGATAAGGGACGCTAGCGGAGGCTGCCTTGAAGGGGGGGTGGTAAAAGCCCATGGATCCTCAGGATTTTTACATTGGGTCACCCCATATTCACCATCAGATCACACAGCATGTCCATGGCTACAGCCTGCACCAAGAAAATCACGCATCGACTGTTTCTTGGGGCTGCAATGGTGCAAAAATGTGGTTACAAAGCACGGATCCACATGGATCCTCAGGATTTTTGCATTGGGTCACCCCAAATTCACCATCAGATCCTCCTCCAAAAACTAGGTGCGTCTTATGGGGCAAAAAATACTGTATATTTTGTAGTTTTCAATGTGCGGTGGCGGCCTTATAGGCTTAGGGCATGGGTCGGCAACAGAGCGCCCATGGGCACCCATACGCCCTCAGAGGCCTTCACTGGTGCCCACGGGATTCTGTAGAAATTGGGCTTGAAGGAAGAAGCACGAGGAAGCCTTCTGTCAACTGTTGTGCAATGTAGACTTCTGGGATATTTTACTTCGGATAAAGAATACCTGCAAGATACTCACTTGCAGAGAAGAAAAGAAGGCTTTGTTTAATCTTAATTGTGGTGGGGTGATCTCAGCTGGGGAGGAAGGAGTCAGCACACACCCCACCGTACCAAATTAGGGGTATTTTTCCTAGTTGCCGTTAAAGGAGAAGAAGCTGCCATTTTGTCTGACTCGACTGGTGGCGCAGAAACTATGTTTGCTGCAGAGCTGATCTCTTACCTGGGTTCATTGCACACCCCCTTGTCCTGCTTTGTCTCCTCTTCCCCCCAACCCACCACCACCTTAGCAGCGTTATTTTCAGCTAAATTGTTTCCAGTTGGGCCTGAGATTATAAGCGGCGATTGGCCGCTTGATTGTTGGGGGGGGGGGGGGGAGATGCCTAAAATCGCTCAGCTGTCAGATCGAAGTGCAAGCCCAAAATTGTAAGTGGCAATTGTAAGTGACACGAGCGGTTGTGTGCTGTGTTCTGGTGGGTGAGCGATTTTAGGTACACCCCCACAACAATTCAGCAGCCAATCACCGCTTACAATCTCGGGCTCGCGCCAAAAAACCATTCACTACCCGTGTATAAATTTTGAACCTCATTTTTGGGTCAAAGAAGCTCGTCTTATACACGGAAAAATACGGTATTGTGATGTTGGCATCTGTATATGTAACCTGAATGCTGTTGTGCTAGAACTTTCTCTCTCTCTCTCTCTCTCTCTCTCTCTCTCTCTCTCTCTCTCTATATATATATATATATATTTCAGAATTTTTAAAATGCAGCAGCCTTGTTTATCTTTAGGGCCTCATATGATGAAAGGATATTTTGGAACAGAGAGATTATTCCTTGCTGCATGTCTTGCCCTTTTGAGATGGAGGAGACGACTTCTGCTGCCGCCTTCCTGGCTTTCAAATGGCATAATAAATTTGCTTTTATAGGTTCACAGGTGCCTGCTTCAGAATACATCGTCGATGTGGAGTCGATGAACATATTCCCAGTTGGCTGGTGTGAAGCGAATGCTTACAAGCTCTCGACGCCGCATAAAGCCGTGTGTAAGTACACGAAAGAGCAAAATGTGGGCTGTTAACCTTTACTGTGTTGTTTCAGCAGCTAGGCCTTAGTTGGCAGAAGGCAAAGAGATTCGGGGAGCTTCCGAGCTGCCGCTGCTTTCGAGAGGAATGCAGTCACACCCTTGCAAATTGTGCGATTATAGTTGGTTGGGAACCTGGCACAGCAAAACCCACTTCTGTTGATGCAGCCTAGAATAGCGTTAGCTTTTTTTTGCTGCTGCATCACCCTGTTGACTCATGTTAAGCTTGTGGTCCACAAAGACCCCAAGATCCTTTTCACATGTACAGTGGTACCTTGGTTCTCAAACTTAATCCGTTCCGGAAGTCCGTTCCAAAACCAAAGCGTTCCAAAACCAAAGCACGTTTTCCCATAGAAAGTGATGCAAAACAGATTAATCCGTTCCAGACTTTTAAAAACAACCCCTAAAACTGCAATTTAACATGAATTTTACTCTCTAATGAGACCATTGATCCATAAAATGAAAGCAAGAAACAATGTACTGCAGTCACACAATCAATCAATCATTCAATCAGTAGCTGAACTGGGTTCCACACAATCACAAAAACAAAACAAAAAGAACCGCAAAAACAAAAACGCAAAATAGATAGCAAAAACAGACCCCTCAGCGTAGCACTCAAAATAGAAGTGTGGCACTCAAATCGGAAGCATAACACTCAAAATGGAAGTGTGGCACTCAAATTGGAAGCGTGGCACTCAAAACAGAGCACGTTCAGCTTTTGAAAAAAGTTTGCAATCTGGAACACTTACTTCTGGGTTTGCAGAGTTTGGGTTCCAAGTTGCTTGAGTACCAAGGCGTTTGCGAACCAAGGTACCACTGTACTGCTAGTACATCAGGTGCCCCTCCATCCTATATTTGTGCAACTGGTTCTTCCTGCCTAAGTGCAGGACTTGACATTTGTTCCTATTGAAATTCATTTTGTTCGTTTGGGCCCAGTTCTCCAGCAGCCCCAAATATGGATCTCTCACCTCGACCCTAGCTTGACCCTGTGGGGCTGCATTTCCCTAGGGCGCCTACTCCTTGAGTAAAGAAAAAAATCGTCTCATGGGAGCAGGTTCACAACTGTATTTTAAAATAAATTGTTGGGGAATAAGGTGGTTGAAAACAATGAGAAGGAACTATGGGCTCTATTAGTTTGCTGTTTGGTGGGTCAGGATGGGACATAGCTTGCCTGTTGAATGTAAAATACAGAATGGAACAAAAGGCAATCTTTCCACAGAAATTTACAGGTCATGTTGGAAAATACGAAGGTTTTCTTAAAGAGCAAAACACATTTGGCTTTTAAAATCAAGGAGCTATGCCCAATTTGGGAGAACACAACAGAGGCAGCAGTACACAGCCTTCATTGCTATTAATGCATTAAGTGAATAAAGACACCAGGGGTAATAAAGCGTGCAAAATCTAGCAGCATAATAAAATTGTTGGCGTATTATTATTATTAAAGTACAGATCCTGTAAAAGCAAGATGAGTGATCTTGCGGAGAGTCTTTCAGCCTGCTTCTTAATGAAGCTGAAGCCTAATTGTTTGCCGCTCACACAGTTAAGCAAGCCAGCATTTAATATCAGTGCAGTTATGCCAAAGGGGTGTCCATGTTACTGGGGCTGCGTATGCAAACAGCTAAAACTCCCAGCACCCTTAGCAAACTATATTTCCCAGGATTGGGGGGGGGGAGGCAGATGCTATAATAATAATAATAATAATAATAATAATAATACAGTCGTACCTTGTTTTGCGGCCTGGGCCACTAGCCGAAAAGGACGCAGGGCAAAGCGCTGCATCTGCGCACGCGCACGGAGTAGTTTGCGCTTCTGCACATGCGCAAAGTGCAATTTAGCGCTTCTGCGCGAGCGGCAAACCCAGAAACAACCTGTTGCAGTATTTCCGGGTTTGCCGCGGAGGTTCGCCGGAATGGACGCTAGACAAGGCGGATGTTCGTGGAGGTATTACTGTAATAATATTGATAATAATAATAATTTATTATTTTAAGCCCATCCATCTGGGTGGGTTTCCCCAGCCACTCTGGATGGCTTCCAACAGAATAATAATAATAAAGCAACAAAACATCAAACATCCTAAGCAAGGATGCCTTCTAAAAGTCAGATAGTTGTTTATTTCCTTGACATCTGCTGGGAGGGCGTTCCACAGGGCAGGCGCCACTACTGAGAAGGCCCTCTGCCTGGTTCCCTGTAGCCTCACTTCTCACAGTGAGGGAACCGCCAGAAGGCCCTCGGTGCTGGACCTCAGTGTCCAGGCTGAACGATGGGGGTGGAGACCCTCCTTCAGGTATACTGGGCCGAGGCCGTTTAGGGCTTTAAAGGTCAGCACCAACACTTTGAATTGTGCTCGGAAACTTTAAAAGTTTGGTGTGTGCATACAGCCTAATTTGCAGCCCGCATAACACCTGGTATGCAGTGTGAACTTCATTGTGTGTGATAGCATTATGTTAAGATCTTAAGTGAAAATTCTCAAAGGATAATTTTTTGGCTCTGAAACCGGAGAGTGGGAAATTTGGGGCAGGTGCAGCGAACATGGACGTTGCTGATATTTTGGAGTCCCCTGACGTTACTCTTGTTTGAACGAAGAGTGGAATAGAAATGCTAACCATAGCCTAACAAAACGTCTGGAGGGCCACAGGTTCCCCATCCATACCTAGCCCAGTGCAGTTAATAAAATCGACAGCTGTTTGTCGTAACCGCTGCATTGATCTTCCATGTTCAGAGGCAGAACCTATTTGGGTGCCAAACACTTGGAGGTTTGTGGAGGGTCAGGCTGGCCTTGTAAACTTCTCCACCAGGTCTACTTGGCTATGTTTGGGGACCAAATGAACTTCTAATTTGATCCAGCAAAGCAGTTATTATGTGGTGGGGGGGCCGAATCTGGTCTTGCTTGCAGATTCGAAGTCCCCCCTCCCCACCGAGAACAGAATCTGTTAGACATTTACAAGCATGCATTACCAAAATTGTGTTGTTCTCGCTCTCTCGCTCTGCAGTGCAAAGGAAGAGGAAGATTGCCGTCGTGCAGCCCGAAAAGCAGTAAGTAGGCACTTAAAATGTAAATAACACAGCAGCTTTAATATGTAAATAATAAATAAGATTTGCAGCTAAGCCGAATGGCGGTCATGCTGTAGCTTACAGCACAGGGTGTGCATAGATATTCTCCTTAAAACGATGCCTGTGCGCATGGTTAGAATGCGCATTGTCTGACTTGGGTGAGCACAGGTTTGCGTGTTTTCATCTGCAGATCTTAAGGGGATGTCTAAAAAAAACCCTCATGTATTGGTTGTGTCTGAATGGGCAGGCAGGGTGGGTGGGCAGAATTCGATCCCCCTACCCACCTTGTGGGACGCGGGTGGCGCTGTGGGTTAAACCACTGAGCCTAGGGCTTGCCGATCAGAAGGTTGGCGGTTCAAATCCCTGCGATGGGGTGAGCTCCCATTGCTCGGTCCCTGCTCCTGCCAACCTAGCAGTTCGAAAGCACGTCAAAGTGCAAGTAGATAAATAGGTACCGCTCCGGCGGGAAGGTAAACAGCGTTTCCGTGCGCTGCTCTGGTTCGCCAGAAGCGGCTTAGTCCTGCTGGCCACATGACCCGGAAGCTGTACGCCGGCTTCCTCGGCCAGTAAAGCGAGATGAGCGCCACAACCCCAGAGTCGGTCACGACTGGCCCTAATGGTCAGGGGTCCCTTTACCTTTACTTTTACCCACCTTGTGTCAGGGACTTGAGCCTGCTGATCCTCTCCTTGTAGGGAAGGCGGGGCAGTCTACCATTTGGCGACCAGAGCAGGTTTAAGTCTCTTGTGTTAATTCACAATTCCCTAAACAGCTTAAGCCCAACATACCTTTACAGCTCCCTGATTCCTTATGCTCCACCTCGATTGCCAAAATCTGTTGATGGGGTGTTTACGGTGCTCCTCCATGTCTCTGGGGTTCCAGGGACCCAAGCTTTTAGTGTGCGGAACTCCTGGCCACTAGAAACTTCCTGGGATTTGTTCCTGCTTTCTTTAAGACTTCTTTTTTAAAAACGGTACTGTGTAGACGGGCCCTTGAAACATGATTACAAAACAAAACATTAACCATTCTTTTTTGATGTCATTGTAGCACTGTTTTTACGTACCTTGTTAGATTTGCTATGAAAGTGCAGTTTGTCACCGTATAGATAAAATAAATAATAATAATAACGTAAGGGAACATAACTCGTAACCTTAACATTGGAAATGTGGAGAGGCTGCAATGAATAAATATGACGTCTTTTCGACAGGCAGCCCTGATCCATCCTCAGGTTTCATAGAATTTAAATGTAGGTTTTTGTCATCCATCAGGTTACCACACGGAGAGCCTGTGGAGAAAAAAAATCACGAGCCATGCATGCTTCCACAGACAGACGCAATAGGTGAGTTTCTTGGGTGCTGTTACATTTGTGGGCATGGAAGGAATTACAGCAGGGTTGGAGAACTTGTGGCCTTTTAGACATTGTTGGACTACAGATCCCAGTGTCCCCTGCCAGCATAGCTGTCAGGGAACTGCCATCAGTGCCGGAGGGAGAGAGCAAAATCCAGAGGGATTCCAGAGAGCGTCCCGGGATGGGGAGAGGCAGCCCATCTTCTGGGGAAGAGAATCAGCGTAGCACCAGTGGAGAAGGGGGGCAGATGGGGGAAGCGGCGAGGCGGTCCCATGACTCCTTGCCGGGGACCAGCGGGGAGAGTAGGGGTCCTCCGCTGTCTATGCCCTCCTTGCGCAGAAGGCTTTCCCGCAGAGAGAGTAGGAGGCGACTAATAATAATAATAATAATAATAATAATAATTTATTATTTATACCCCGCCCATCTGGCTGGGCCTCCCCAGCCACTCTGGGCGGCTTCCATAAAAACCAAAAATACAGTAAAATATCACACGTTAAAAACTTCCCTGAACAGGGCTGTCTTAAGATGTCTTCTGAATGTCAGGTAGTTGTTTATCGCTTTGACATCTGCTGGAAGGGTGTTCCACAGGGAGGGCGCCACTACCGAGAAGGCCCTCTGCCTGGTTCCCTGTAGCTTTGCTTCTCGCAATGAGGGAACCGCCAGAAGGCCCTCGGCGCTGGACCTCAGCGTCCGGGCAGAATGATGGGGGTGGAGACGCTCCTTCAGGTATACTGGACCGAGGCCGTTTAGGGCTTTAAAGGTCAGCACCAACACTTTGAATTGTGCTCGGAAACGTACTGGGAGCCAATGTAGGTCTTTCAAGACCGGTGTTATGTGGTCTCGGCGGCCGCCCCCAGTCACCAGTCTAGCTGCCGCATTCTGGATTAGTTGTAGTTTCCGAGTCACCTTCAAAGGTAGCCCCACGTAGAGTGCATTGCAGTAGTCCAAGCGGGAGATAACCAGAGCATGCACCACTCTGGCGAGACAGTCCGCAGGCAGATAGGGTCTCAGCCTACGTACCAGATGGAGCTGGTAAACAGCTGCACTGGACACAGATTTGACCTGTGCCTCCATGGACAGCTGTGAGTCCAAAATGACTCCCAGGCTGCGCCCCTGGTCCTTCAGGGGCACAGTTACCCCATTCAGGACCAGGGAATCCTCCACACCTGCCCGCCTCCTGTCCCCCAAAAACAGTACTTCAGTCTTGTCAGGTTTCAACCTCAATCTGTTAGCTGCCATCCATCCTCCAACCGCCTCCAGACACTCACACAGGACCTTCACCGCCCTCACTGGTTCTGATTTAAAAGAGAGGTAGAGCTGGGTATCATCCGCATACTGATGAACACCCAGCCCAAACCTCCTGATGATCTCTCCCAGCAGCTGCATGTAAATGTTGAAAAGCATGGGGGAGAGGACAGAACCCTGAGGCACCCCACAAGTGAGAGCCCAGGGGTCTGAACACTCATCCCCCCACCACCACTTTCTGAACACGGCCCAGGAGGAAGGAGCGGAACCTAGGCGTCAAAGAGCTTCTTTGCTGGAAGAAGTTTAAGAAACGCCCACTGACGGATTCTGCCAGCGATTGAGACAGCCACGGGTGAGTGGCTGTCCGGACAGAAAAGGTTCACTCAGGCAACCCAGCCAGGTGTGGCGCCGATTTACGCACGAGCAACCCCTAGAACCATTACAATAGCCAATGGTCAGGAATAATGGGAGTTGTAGTCTTATAGCATCTGGGAAGCAGCAAGGTTCTTCATCTGTGCTTTACATGAATCCTGACCATTATGGGCACCAATGTACCACCATTAAATGTTCCTGTAATTAGCATTTTAATTTTGGCTCACTCCTCAGATTTAGCACTTGTGGCTAAATCTGTGGGTTAAACCACAGAGCTTAGGACTTGCCAATCAGAAGGTCGGCAGTTCGAATCCCTGCGACGGGATGAGCTCCCGTTGCTCGGTCCCTGCTCCTGCCAACCTAGCAGTTCGAAAGCATGTCAAAGTGCAAGTAGATAAATAGGCACCACTCGGCAGGCAGGTAAACGCGTTTCCGTGCGCTGCTCTGCTTCGCCAGAAGCGGCCTAGTCATGCTGGCCACATGACCCGGAAGCTGTGCGCCGGCTCCCTTGGCCAATAAAGCGAGATGAGCGCCGCAACCCCAGAGTCGGTCACAACTGGACCTAATGGTCAGGGGTCCCTTTACCTTTAGGACCTCAAAATGGGGCAGACATCTGCCCCCTCAATCACCTGTATTGCAGATATTAATATTGCACAACTTGAAGCAATAGGATGACTCCTCTTGGATGAATAAAAACTGACTCTTCTTGGAATAAAAAATTGTCCAGACCCAAAATACGGTTTCAAAGCTTTACTAACAGAAATTCCTTCAAAACATAATAATCAATGTTGCATCCAAAGAGTCGTGTAATATCATGTGCATGTCAGGCACAGGTTCATCTTCTTGCAAATTTGAAATAGCTCCAAGCAGAACTAAAATAAAAAATCTGCCTCTCTCCACACAGCCTCCATTAGCCTGGAACTGTTTTCTGTGCAGGAGAGACCTCATAATCACATCCTTTGCTCTATGTGGCTCCCAGAGAAAGACTCAAAGGTCCTTCCCTTCGAAATGGAGATTTGCAACTGAATAACCCTCTCCTGTGATCTAAAGTTAAGCACCATGTTGAAAGCTAGCGGAGAACATCCTATGTGCGTTATCAACCCATTTAGGTGCTCAGAGAGCTCTTCTTAGCTTCAGTGGAATTTCCCCAACCAGCAGTAGACATATAGAGCATACCCAGGGTTATTTTCCATTTCAGTGCACAATTCAGCATTTATACTTCACAACCTGCCCCAGCTATGAGGACGGCCCCTGTCACACTCACTCAGAGAGAGAAGCTTTTCGCACCTCTTTTCAGAGCAGACATGAGGGAGTGTGTGTAATTCTGGCATCCAGTGAAATGTGGGTGTATTTAAGGGGGTGTCTTCAATGTAGGAGAAGCTGAGCCAGTGCAAAGAGGAATAGCAAACCATTGCTGGTACATTTTGGAGGGGATATTTCCTGAGGCCTTTCAAGGGCACTGTAGGAGGTACTGGGGGTGGGACAGTGGTGTCCACAGGCTCCAGATTGGCAATCCTAGTTGCTTGTTCTTCATTCCAATATGCTGGATGATGATGATGATGATGATGATGATGATAATAATAATAACAACAACAACAACAACAACAACAACAACAATTTATTACTTATACCCCACCCATCTAGCTGGGTTTCCCTAGCCACTCTGGGCGGCTTCCAACAGAATATTAAAATACAATAACCTATTAAACATTAAAAGCTTCCCTAAAGAGGGCTGCCTTCAGATGTCTTCTGAAAGTCTAGTACAGTGGTACCTCGGGTTAAGTACTTAATTCATTCTGGAGGTCCGTTCTTAACCTGAAACTGTTCTTAACCTGAAGCACCACTTTAGCTAATGGGGCCTCCCGCTGCCGCCACGCCACCGGAGCACGATTTCTGTTCTTATCCTGCAGCAAAGTTCTTAACCTGAAGCACTATTTCTGGGTTAGCGGAGTCTGTAACCTGAAGCGTACGTAACCTGAAGTGTATGTAACCCGAGGTACCACTGTAGTTGTTTTTCTCTTTGACATCTGATGGGAGGGCGTTCCACAGGGCGGGTGCCACTACCGAGAAGGCCCTCTGTCTGGTTCCCTGTAACCTCTCTTCTCGCAATGAGGGAACCGCCAGAAGGCCCTCAGCGCTGGATCTCAGTGTCCGGGCAGAACGATGGGGTGGAGATGCTCCTTCAGGTATACAGGACCGAGGCCGTTTAGGGCTTTCAAGGTCAGCACCAACACTTTGAATTGTGCTCGGAAACGTACTAGGAGCCAGTGTAGGTCTTTCAAGACCGGTGTTATATGGTCCCGGATGGTAGCTAGAAGAGAGAAAAAGTTGCTCAGTGAGGATGCAGGAGGAATGTTGGACCATGTGCTTCTTCTCTGCAGGTACCATCAATGGGAGATACAGCTGCCCTGCACTGTTCATCAATCACCGCTGTTTCTCAGGACCACACCTGAACAAAGGAAGATTGGCCGAGCTGCCTCAGTCTGTTGGCCCGGGCAAGTGCGTGCTGGTTCTTAAAGAGGTGAGGGTTGTGTTGAAGGGATGAGGGCAAATTTCATAGAATTGGAAGAGACCATGAGGGTCATCTAGTCCAACCCCCTGCAATGCAGGAATCTTTGCCCAATGTGGGGCTGGAACCCACGACCCTCAGAGAAAGAATCTCGTGCTCCACCCACTGTGTTTCGTTTGGCTGGCCTTTTTATCCAAATTAATTTGTATCTCCTGGACTGAAACAACATGATTTTCCTTATGGATCCTGCATTTCTCTCAAAAAAACTTTTATCTCAGGCCGTCGGCTAATTAAATAATCCATGGCCTTTTAAAATGTGTTGGGTGTGTGTGTGTGTTAATGTTTTTGTTTTATTAGTATGTTATGCATTTTTGTGGTTTTATATTGTAAACCACCCTGCGATCCTTGGGTGAAGGGCAGTCTAGAAACCATCATCTTGCAATACTGTTCTCAGCTCAAAAAGTGCACCAAACTTCATTTAAAAAGAATTGTATTTGGGGATGAAATGTGTCTAAAAAGGCGTGTATAAATATCCAACTCAATATGAACCTTTGGGTGGATTAATGCAGAAACAGAACAGAAGGAAGATGGACCTTTCCAACTCGGCCATTCCATGATTCTTTTTTTATATATATATATTTTTATTTTAAAAAATTAACATTTCATTTTCAACAATTATAAATACTTTTATATCTTATACAGGTTTTTTTTACTTCCATCAATCACATCTGAAAATTTTCCCATCTTTTCCACTTAATTTACATTTCTTAATTTCACTATTACATTTAAATATCATAACCAATGTCTCTCTTCTTTGCAATATTTCATATATTCCTCCTTACAAAACTTCTTGTAGTCCTACTAGCGTAATTTGTTGATTACAGTTGCTCTTCAAATAGTTCCATTCCATGATTCTAAAGGTAAAGGTAAAGGGACCCCTGACCATTGGGTCCAGTCGTGGCCGACTCTGGGGTTGCGGCGCTCATCTCACTTTATTGGCCGAGAAGCCGGGGTACAGCTTCCCGGTCATGTGTCCAGCATGACTAAGCCACTTCTGGCGAACCAGAGCAGCGCACGGAAACGCCGTTTACCTTCCCGCCGGAGTGGTACCTATTTATCTACTTGCACTTTGACATGCTTTCGAACTGCTAGGTTGGCAGGAGCAGGGACTGAGCAACGGGAGCTCACCCCGTCGTGGGGATTCGAACCGCCAACCTTCTGATCGGCAAGCCCTAGGCTCTGTGGTTTAACCCACAGCACCACCCACGTCCCTTCCATGATTCTAAGAAGTCCCAAATGCTATGATCTCTCTCTATCCTCCATCCTCCATTTTGCTTTCTTTGGGCAGGTCCTAAGCATGGTGATCAACTCTGCTTACAAACCCGGGAGTGTATTGCGGGAGCTGCAGCTTGTCGAAGACCCCAGGTGGAATTTCCAGGAGGAGACCCTCAAAGCAAAGTAAGGAATCCTTTTGCTTCCTCCTTTTAAACTTGGGGGTGGCGTTGAGCAGGGATGAGGGTCCGCTTTTCTTCTGTGATGAGGCTGGAGAAGATGCCTAGTCTGTTTGCTTCCATCCTCCCTCAATCCTGCTCGTTTGGAATCCATCCCTGGTGTGGCCGCAGGAGGGTGGGATTGAGAGCAGTGTGGCATAGCGGTTAGAGCATCAGACTAGGTCCCTGGAGACCAGGGTTTGAACCCCAAAGGAAGCTTCAGTGGTAGTTATGTATGTGACTGCACCCATCCATGAGTGTTTTATACCCCACAAAAACTTCCTCTATGCTTCCCATCTACACCGGTTGGTTTTGCATTGTGTATTTGTATTGTATTCATTATCCATTCATTATCCTGAATGGGGGAACTGTGGCCCTGAAGGACCAGATGCGCAGCCTGGGAGTCATTCTGGACTCACAGCTGTCCATGGAGGCGCAGGTCAATTCTGTATCCGGGGCAGCTGTCTACCAGCTCCACCTGGTACGCAGGCTGAGACCCTACCTGCCTGCGGACTGTCTCGCCATAGTGGTGCATGCTCTGGTTATCTCCCGCTTGGACTACTGCAATGTGCTCTACGCGGAAACTACAACTAATCCAGAATGCGGCAGCTAGACTGGTGACTGGGAGCAGCCGCTGGGACCACATAACACCGGTCTTGAAAGACCTACATTGGCTCCCAGTATGTTTCCGAGCACAATGTTGGCATTGACCTTTAAAGCCCTAAATGGCCTCGGTCCAGTATACCTGAAGGAGCGTCTCCACCCCCATCGTTCTGCCCGGACACTAAGGTCCAGCACCGAGGGCCTTCTGGCGGTTCCCTCATTGCGAGAAGCAAAGTTACAGGGAACCAGGCAGAGGGCCTTCTCGGTAATGGCGCCCGCCCTGTGGAATGCTCTCCCATCAGATGTCAAAGAGATAAACAGCTACCTGACATTTAGAAGACATCTGAAGGCAGCCCTGTTCAGGGAAGTTTTTAATGTGTGACATTTTTGTGTATTTTTTGTCTTTGTTGGAAGCCACACAGAGTGGCTGGGGAAACCCAGCTAGATGGGCGGGGTACAAATAAGTTGTTGTTGTTGTTGTTGTTGTTGTTGTTGTTGTTGTTGTTGTTGTTGTTGTTATTTATTTCTGGAATTTCCACAACATGGAATTCTGGAATTCAGAAATACAGTGGAACCTTGGTTTTCGAATGTAATCCATTCCATAAGACCGTTCGACTTCTGAAACATTCTGCAACCGAGGCGCAATGGGCGGCCAGCAATTTCAATGGAGAAATGCGCCTCGGAAGCCGTTCGACTTCTGAGGAGCTTTCGAAAATGGAAGCATTCACTCAAGACACTTGAAAACAGAGGTTCCACTGTAAAACAGATGCATTTTTCAGGCATGTTCACGGACATTTGCTTACCTTTGCCCACGTCACTTTTTAGATTTTTTAAATATACTTTATATACCACGTTTGCACAGAAGGGCAGTCAAAAAAAGTAACAAAAAATAAGCACGCCTCGCACAGTTATCTTACTTAACTGTTGGAAGACTGTGTGATCCTGTTTATTGGACACAATTTATTCTAATGAATGCATTATCCGGTGTCCTTTTCGGTTTGCCCCAACATAAGGTCTGGGACGCAGGTGGCGCAGTGGGTTAAACCACTGAGCCTCTTGGGGTTGCCAATCAGAAGGTCGGTGGTTCGAATCCCCGTGACGGGGTGAGCTCCCGTTGCTCGGTCCCTGCTCCTGCCAACCTAGCAGTTTGAAAGTACGTCAAAGTGCAAGTAGATAAATAGGTACCACTCCAGCGGGAAGGTAAACGGCGTTTCCGTGCGCTGCTCTGGTTCACCAGAAGCGGCTTAGTCATGCTGGCCACATGACCCGGAAACTGTACGCTGGCTCCCTCGGCCAGTAAAGCGAGATGAGCGCCGCAACCCCAGAGTCGGTCACGACTGGACCTAATGGTCAGGGGTCCCTTTACCTTTACCTTAAGGTCTGGGAACCTGCTTTTTTTAAAAAAAAACCACATGTAAATTGTCTTTGCTTCTTTTGCATGAAATTCTGCATTCTGCGCATCATTACTTTGGATGTGCACGCAATGAGATAGCAGGGCTGGCTGTAAATCCCTATTGTGAACAAGGCAATCTGGGCATTCTGGCTGTCTATGATTGGTGGTGGGTTCCCCCCCCCTCGAAGTTCTCTTATGTGGGTCATTACTTTGGAAATCTTTGATCCTTGCCCCTTTAGCGTCGGTTGTAATACATTTAATTAGAAAAGCAAAATGGATTTTACTTGTGGAATCCTTAATGCTACAATTGACGCAAAGCCCAGTGAACTTTAAAGTCTTGCAGCGCCGCCGGCTAATAGCTTCTGATGTGGGGGGTTGGGTTTTTTTATTGCTCAAAGGTAGCTGGCGAAATGAAAGTCTCGTTGGAGCAACGATTATGCTGTTAATAATATGGATATCCAGGGTGACATCATTCAATCCAGTGGTCTTTTTACTAGCAGGCGGAGAAGTCTTGCATGCTGTAAAATCAGTGGTAGGGAACCTTCAGCCCTCAAGTTTAATCAGCCCCCACCCCATTTGGCCCAGGCACCTGTTTGTTTGCTTGTTTGCTACTTTGTTGCAAAGCTGTGTCCACTTCCCTTGTTTATATATTGCATAAAGGTAAAGGGACCCCTGACCATTAGGTCCAGTCTTGGCCGACTCTGGGGTTGCGGTGCTCATCTCGCTTTATTGGCCGAGGCAGCCGGCGTACAGCTTCCGGGTCATGTGGCCAGCATGACTAAGCCGCTTCTGGCGAACCAGAGCAGCGCACGGAAATGCCGTTTATCTTCCCGCCGGAGCGGTACCTATTTATCTACTTGCACTTTGGCGTGCTTTCGAACTGCTAGGTTGGCAGGAGCAGAGACTGAGCAACGGGTGCTCACCCCGTCACGGGGATTCGAACCGCCGACCTTCTGATCGGCAAGTCCTAGGCTCTGTGGTTTAGCCCACAGCGCCACGCGCGTTCCTATATATTGCATAGAACTGGAAGGGACCACAAGAGCTATCTAGTGCAACACTCTGCAATGCGGGAATCGTTTGCCCAGCCTCACAACATTTGTATACAGTCGACTCTCGGCTCACGCAAGGTTTACATTTTGAAGATTTCAGCTCATAAAGCCAAGCTTGTGTACATTTTGTGTATTTATTTAGTAAATTTGTATACCGCTCTTCATTCTGGAACAAATAATATAACAAATGGTCAGTAAACAGAAAACAAAAAACCCCTGCACATAGTAAAAACAACAACCCAATGTTCAAAAATTAGAATCAGCAATAATCTAAAAGCAGATTAAAACACATGTCAACATTCCACATGTCTGGGTAGGGTTGCCTAAACAAAAAATGTTTTAAGGAGGCACTAAAAAGAGTCCAGCGAAGGCATTGGTTTGATTTCCATAGGCAGGGAGTTCCAGAGAGTGCTGCCACACTGCAAGATCAATTTCTGCCACATACAGAATATTATGTGGCACCTGTAACAGGGCAAGTTCTCTAAGGGGTTGAATGGACACCTATGGGGTTAAACAATATTCACCTGATGTCACATGTGATGTCAGATTTCGATTTTCCTCTTCCCCCCTCTGTCATTTTCCCCTTGTGCCTTGCATTTTTTAATTTTAATTTTTAAGATTGTGAGCCTGCATGTAGGGACTGTCTTGTTTTGACTGTATTTAAGCTGCTCTGGGAGTCTTTTTGGCTGAAGAGGGGGATGTAACTGCTCCAAATAGATAGATAGATGATAGATAGATAGATATAGATAGATGATAGATAGATAGATAGATAGATAGATAGATAGATAGATAGATGATAGATAGATAAGGCTGGACCATAAGGGGGTTTGCAGCAACCGGGCTTTGCATCCACCAGCAGCCAGCTGATCTGTTGCTGCTTGCCAAATGCTGTACCCTTGCCCACAAAGTTTGATTCCAAAGATTGAACCCTGGAGAGTCGCTGCCAGCCAGTGTAGGCAGGTGCCGAGCTACCTGGGCCCGTGACCTGTCTAACATTTGCCGTGTTGGGACAACCCACCTGCACAGGTACAGAGGCAAAACCTACAGGGCCACAGTCAAGATTGTCCGCACGTCTGATCAAGTCCTGGATTTCTGCCGGAGAGTTTGCGCTAAGCTGGAATGCTGCCCGAATTTATTCAGCCCCATCCCAGTTACTGAAGCCTGCCCGGAAAACTGCTCCGTTCACACCAAAACGAAATATAGTGAGTATGATGCATTGGCTCGTGGAAGTTTCCTGCCAACTTGCCCAGTTATCTTTGGGGACAGATGGAACATTTCGTGTTCAGAAAGAGGAAAGATGACCCCTTTCCCTAAAAGCCAAAGAGCGGGAAGAAGCTAAGCAGGTGTGAGGAACCTGTGACCCTTCAGATGTAACCCTCCCAACATCCCTGACTGTCGGCCATGTTGCCTGGGACAGGAGAGAGCCGAGGTTCAGCTGTGGACATCTGCAGTGAAACCTAGCCATGCTAGTTAGTATATGAAGGGGTTAAGGTCCACAGAGTTCTAATTTGCTAGAGTAGGTTCGGTGATGTCACATCCCCTCTTCTCCTGAGAGGGAGGAAGGCTTGTTTCCTGGTCCTTCTCTCTCTCTGCCTCCCTCATTCTCTCACTCTATTTACTCTGCAAGCAACAGAGGCAGAAATGCCGCACCTTAGCTCTCTGCCTCAGGCGTGTGTCTGAGGCTGCCTTTGCTATATTTCACTACCCAAGAACATTTGCCTGCATATCTTATTGTTGCACAAAGGCTAATGCATGGCCGTGACCTCGGATTAAGTAAGTACAGCCTTTTTAAACTTACTTCGGAGTGTGGTCTGTTTCATTGCATGAGGGTTAGGAAGGGAGCCCGCCACCTCAGGCAGCTGAAACATAATGAACAAAGGTTTAATAACCTATTCTTATGCTCATTTAATCTGCCTCAACGATGGGATTTAAACTCTGGAATGTGCAAGCCCTGTGGTTTTATAACAGGCACCAGCCACCCCACCCTCACCCCTTTATTAATTAATTTGCATCCTCTGTAGAAGATTAAATAATATATCCTCTGACAGATTCCCATCACGAACAACATCTGGAGGGCCACAGGTGACAATGAACACCGGTTAGGATGACTAAATGCAGTCATACCTCGGGTTGTGTGATTTCGGGTTGCGCACCATGCCAAACCCAGAAGTACCTCAAAGGGTTACTTCTGGGTTTCGGCGCTTGTGCATGCGCAGAAGCGCCGAATTGCAACCCGCGCATGCGCAGACACGGCACTGCGGGTTGCGGACATTGCGGGTTGCGAACATGCTTCCCGCATGGATCACGTTCACAACTCCAGCATCCACTGTAGTGGAATGAACGGCTGAAGCTTTTGCACATCCCTAGCACTAAAGAGCTGTTTCGCACCGATCAGCCACTTAGTCTCAATCAGCTGCTAAGGAATACCCCAAAATCATGAGAATATAGTGTTATCCCCCTGCCACTGTTGCCTAGATTAGCTCCATAGGCTTTGGTTAGTTTGGCGACTAACCAGGTGTATTTTTGATGTTCGTCTTCCACTCCAGCTTATTATTGTGGAAAGAGGAGGAAAGTCATCAAGGCTCCAGCTGGAGAAAACAACAGCCGCAGCCCAGAGAGCAGACATGGCAAGCCAGCCAGGCGCAGGAAGATTCAGAAGCCCATTCCAGCGCAAAAGAAGAGTCAGCCATCTATAACAGACCTAGCGGAATCCGCGGAGGTGAATTTTTGGATTAAAAAATCTTATTTCTTTCAAAAACAAATTATCAGTGAAAGATGAGTTGATAGAGCCTTGAGAAGGTAGAGGGGAAATTCAGGAATGATTTATCATTTTGTCTTTTAAATTCTTTCTCCCTGCTAGTAGAAAGCTAGCATATCATGGAAAGTGCTAGGGCCTTTCCCCGATAAGATGGCTTTTGCAAGCCTGCCAGATTTGCAGTTCCTAAATCAGTAAGCGGACAGGAACAAAACTGCCCTGCAAGATTCACACACCTCCAAAAATTGTGATGCACTTCTCCAAGCAAAAGGTGTGCACGATAATGTGTTTATTAGTTATATCAGCCACATTAAATTTGGCAGAGGCAAGAGGTAGCTTTCAGAAATGCATATATCGGCCATGATTGCACACACAAAAATGTGTATATTTGGAGAAATCAGCACCAAAAATGCATGTGATTATTTTAGTGCATAATTTTATCGTGAATAAGTAGAAATGGGCAAAATGGACTTTAAGTTGGGGAAATAAGAAACCAGAGCAATTATCACACTTTGTGACTTATTATCTAGTTTATAAACCACTTACATGTCCAAATGGCTTCTAATTGGATTCCAAGAATGAAAACAATTATAAAATTTCTTAGGAAGTAAGTATTATTTAGGGAACAACCTTCGCTCAGCTTCCTCTTTCCCCCACAAAAACATACAGTCCTGATAACTTACGAATTCAGGGCTGCTTGAACAGCATCATCCACCCAGTTCAGTTTCATTGCTGTTCGTGTCTTTGACCCCTGTGGAAACCCAACTCTCTGCAGGAAAGCGACGAGGAGGAACCTGAGGCCCTGGACGACGAGACATGGAGTGAAGAGACCAGCCCAGAGCTACAAGATGACCAGACAGACGTCTCCTCGGCCGAGCTGCCTGCAGGCAAGCCTGCGAGCACAATGAGGCTGCGCAGCAGTTCTGACCTGGACCGAGTCTCTCGCAGCGGGAGGAGCAGGCGAGCCCGGAAAACCTTGGCTGTCATGTGCGCCAAAGGGCAGAAAAGGGCTCGGTTCAGACAGGTGAGGTTTTGGACCGCTTTCTCGTGTCACCAATGCTTCTGGCGTGCTCCAGTTGCTACTGGAGCGGTTTAATAACTACAGCAAGACTCCCGCTTAGACTCCTGCAATGCGCTCTACATGGGGCTACCTTTGAAGGTGACCTGGAAACTACAACTAATCCAGAATGCGGCAGCTAGACTGGTGACTGGGAGTGGCCGCCGAGACCACATAACACCGGTCTTGAAAGACCTACACTGGCTCGCAGTACGTTTCCAAGCACAATTCAAAGTGTTGGCGCTGACCTTTAAAGCCTTAAACTGCCTCGGTCCAGTATACCTGAAGGAGCGTCTCCACCCCCATTGTTCTGCCCAGACACTGAGGTCCAGCTCCGAGGGCCTTCTGGCAGTTCCCTCACTGTGAGAGGCAATGTTACAGGGAACCAGGCAGAGGGCCTTCTTGGTAGTGGCACCCGCCCTCTGGAACGCCCTCCCACCAGATGTCAAAGAGAAAAATAACTACCAAACTTTTAGAAGACCTCTGAAGGCAGCCCTGTTTAGGGAAGCTTTTAATGTTTAATAGGTTATTTTATTTTAGTGTTTTGTTGGAAGCCGGCCAAAGTGGCTGGGGAAACCCAGCCAGATGGGCAGGGTATAAATAATATATTATTATTATTATTATTATTATTATTATTATTATTATTATTATTATTATTGCAGGAGACTGGGTTAGATAAGCCACAGGATCCCATCCATTTCTGCGATTCTATTTTTATATATTTATTTGCCCTCTTAGGTGATGAAGCCAGAGCCGGAACAGAAACTTGTGCTGGAGAGCAACCCGTTGGAATGGACTGTCACGGACGTGGTGAAGTTCATCAAGCTAACCGACTGTGCCCCTCTTGCCAAAATATTTCAGGAGCAGGTAGGCCGTTCCTCATTCTACCGCTTCTTCTGTGTCAGGGCTGAGAGACGAATCCAGATCGTCTCAAGTTGTAATTTCCACTGAACATCCCACCCCCCAGGTTTGCCCTCCTGTGCTCATTTTGCTTGTGATGCCTCCTCCTCTGCAACAAGCTCTCCTCCTTCCCCCTGGCAGCTCCCAGAACCAGAAGAGGTCTGAAAAGGGAGGAAGAGAGGTTTGCTGTACACAAGCATAGTCTCCAATCGCCTGGGGAAAGCCCTGGAGAGAGGAGGGGACTTTCAGTGTCGGCAACTCGATTTTCATGGAGTAACACCACTGGAAGTGAGCTGCTATGCGTTTTTGCTAATAAATTTTGTTGTTTAGTCCTGTCCAACTCTTCGTGACCCCATGGACCAGAGCACGCCAGGCACTCCTGTCTTCCACTGCCTCCCGCAGTTTGGTCAAACTCATGCTGGTAGCTTCAAGAACACTGTCCAACCATCTCGTCCTCTGTCGTCCCCTTCTCCTTGGGCCCTCCATCTTTCCCAACATCAGCGTCTTTTCCAGGGAGTCTTCTCTTCTCATGAGGGGGCCAAAGTATTGGAGCCTCAGCTTCAGAATCTGTCCTTCCAGTGAGCACTCAGGGCTGATTTCCTTCAGAATGGATTGGTTTGATCTTCTTGCAGTCCATGGGACTCTCAAGAGTCTCCTCCAGCACCATCATTCAAAAGCATCAATTCTTCAGTGATCAGCCTTCTTTATGGTCCAGCTCTCACTTCCATACATCACTACTGGGAAAACCATGGCTTTAACTATACAGACCTTTGTTGGCAAGGCGATGTCTCTGCTTTTTAAGATGCTGTCTAGGTTTGTCATTGCTTTTCTCCCAAGAAGCAGGCGTCTTTTAATTTCGTGACTGCTGTCACCATCTGCAGTGATCATGGAGCCCAAGAAAGTAAAATCTCTCACTGCTTCCATTTCTTCCCCTTCTATCTGCCAGGAGGTGATGGGACGAGCAGCCATGATCTTCATTTTTTTGATGTTGAGCTTCAGACCATATTTTGCGCTCTCCTCTTTCACCCTCATTAAAAGGTTCTTTAATTCCTCCTCACTTTCTGCCATCAAGGTTGTGTCATCTGCATATCTGAGGTTGTTGATATTTCTTCTGGCAATTTTAATTCCGGGTTGGGATTCATCCAGCTCAGCCTTTAACTCCAACTTTGAACGGTGTGATTACTGACTGGCACGCTCCTGTGCCACAGTTTTTTGAAATTGCAGCATACATTTTAAAAAATTAAAAATCACGAATGTTTCTTCTCCTTTCTGCAGGACATTGACGGCCAAGCTCTTCTCTTGCTGACCCTGCCGACCGTCCAGGAGTGCATGGACCTCAAACTCGGTCCCGCCATCAAGCTGTGCCACCAGATCGAGCGGGTCAAACTGGCTTTCTATGCCCAGTACGCCAACTGACCACGCCGATTGCCACTTTCCCGTCTCCGTGACTTTCGTTCCAAGGTTGCGCCTGGATCTCCCGACCCTGAAACCCTTTGCATTCGGAAGCACTGATAAAATATATATTGTGGGGAAGAAGGTGGCAGCCTGGCTGCTTGCTCACGAGTAGGCTGGCCTGCAGCTGGGGCATTGGGGTGGGGCTGTATAAGGGCTGCAAGGCTTCAGGTTCCTGAGAGATTATGAGCCTCAAAGAGAGTCAGGTAAAGGGGTAAGATACGGAGTGATAGACAGAGGATCCCTCCAGATGGATGGTTTATTCGTTTGTTCGTTTTTTGGGGGGAGGGTGGTTGCAGATGCGTTCTGCAACTTGTCCCTGATTCATTCAGATTGCATTAGTGATGGATTTATACCAACCCATACGCATACCATTCTGCTTCATGAGTTGTTCTGCCATGCTTTCCCCAATGTTGGGCACCTTTGCACTATAGCACAGCTAAAAGAAGAAAAATACCCACCCAGAACATTTGCGGCATAGAAAAGGGATGTGCGTAAGCTCGCAAGGGCTGGACTTTGCAGTAGAGAACCTCTGGCAGAAAAAAATTGAGATGACGAGGATGACACTCGCTATCTCAAATCGAGCTTGCTTTTCCGTTGCTGTAAGCACTGGGGTTATTTCACGTGTCGATTTGCTGTTCTCGGCGACCGATCCACTATTCTAAAGCACACACAAGAGCACCATTTGGGAATGACTTCGTTTGACAGGGGAAAGAGGGGTCTTGAAGGCAGGGCGGCTGTCATTTGGGCCTGATCCTTGCGGTGCAATTTCCCTGGCTGAGTAATTGTGTACAGAAATGCATGCGCTGAGTTGAAGTGTGCAGAAACGAGAAGGAAAGCTCACAAAACTGGTTCACGGCGGGGGAAGCTGCGTTGCAAAAAAATGTGTGCTAAACTGCATAGGGAAGAAGTCGGCAGGACGGATTTTTCAGAAGGACTCAAATCACCAGCTGATGTGTTAAAAGTGCGAGAGTCGAATTTGAGATTGGAGAAATGAGAAATTAAGAGAAGCTGAAATGGACGGGCTCGGCCACCCCTAGTTTCCAACCAACATGCAAGATCAAGGGTCCAAATCGTACAAACCGTTTTGCACCGCAGAGCATTGAGGGACACCCGCTTCCCCGACTCCTACAGCCAGTGGCGGAGGAAGCTGCTCAGGCACATGGGGCAAGCTGCCCATAGGGGCAGGATACATCCCAGGGCCTCCAGAGTCTGTCTGCCTCCTCCCACTCAGCCACCTTACAGCTGGGCAGCAGGCAAACTGTTTGGGCAACGCGGAGCTTTCAGGTTCCCAATCCACTGCGTCACTCCCAGGGGAGATGCGTGGCTCAGGCACGCTGCAGGCCATGCGATAAGTGCCGCCCACATTTTCTCACACACACACACCCCAGTGGTGACACCCAGGACGGACCGCACCCACCGCACCCCCCCCCCTTTCTCCAGACCTGCCTCCAGCCCCAGGCAGCCTGCTTGCTCTACTCCAACAGAGCACATGTGTAGCCGTGTGGGCTACAGGAGCATCGCTTTTTCTTAAAAGCCAACATCCCAACATGGAGCTCTTTTGGAAGGGATGGGAGAGTTGGGCGCATTGAATCTAGTCCTTCCTCACTCTCAGGCAGCTCATTAGAACGATCCCAGGCTTTTTAAAGGGCCGGTGTGCTTTTAGCCCTTGTTCCCGGCTCAGACTGTAGACTCTCCTTCATCAGAGGAGATTTTAAAGCAGAGGTTGGATGGCCATCAGTCGGGGATTCTTTAGCTGTGATTCCTTCATTACAGGGGGTTGGTTTGGATGACCCCGTGGGGTCCCTCCCAGCGCTCTTATGAAAACACAAGAATTGGATTCGTTTGCATTATTAAACTTTTCTGTCCATGCCCTTTTATTTTTCTTGTTACTAGCAGGAGGATGGAAGCCTCCCATCATCAGGTGCGAATGTTCGACACCAGCATCAAAGTTTCAAGGCTGCATTACACACCATGCATTTATAAAGCACACAACTTCCCCCAAAGCAGCCTTGGAACTGAAGTTAAGGGTGCTGGGAGTTTGTAGCTCTGTGGAGGGCAAACTACAGTTCCCAGCATTCTTTCGATGGGTTGGAGGATGTGCTTTAAATGTATGGCATGCGTAACAGCCCGAGTTGAGAGTGTTTTGGAAGGCGAAAATCCCGAGAGACGGTGAGAGAGAGATGGGAATAATACTGTCTCCTTATGCGTCCTGTCCACAAAAGAATGAGGCACGTTGTTAATTCTGCTGTACAAGATTGTATTCTGTATATAAATATATATATATATAAATATATATATATGATTTCATGTAAATAATGGGGGAAATCTATATTCAGAGTTCTATTTTAATTTTTATTCAAAAACGGAGCAAAAGAAAACTTTTTACTCGAAGCGTTGTAAACCAGATTTGTTGTTAATAAAGTCATTCAAAAGGATGTCTTGTCTGTTTATGTCTCATTTTCCCTCCTGCTTGAACACAATTTGATCCATCATCCACCACAGATCATGGGTACAGTGGTACCTTGGTTCTCAAATGCCCTTGGTCCTCGTACGTTTTGGCTCCCAAACTCCTCAAACCCAGAAGTGAGTTTTTTGGTTTGTGAACATTCTTTGGAAGCCAAACATCCAATGCAGTTTCCGATCGAGTGCAGGAAACTCCTGCAGCCAATCGGAAGCCGTGCCTTGGTTTTCGAATGGTTCCAGGAGTCACGAATGGACTCCCGGAACGGATTTAAGTTCAACAACCAAATTATGACTGTACTGAATATCCGTACAGAAGTTCTCTTGTGGACGGCCCACGGAGAGATGCTGCGGACCATTATAGCTCAATGGAACCCCAAGGTTTTCTCAAATACTAGCAACAGAGGGACGAGCAGGGCTGTCGTTTTCATGTCCTGCTTCTTGGTGACATCTGGATAGGTTTTAGTCAAAAGCTGGACGAGAATGGAAGAAGAGCCCTCATCTAACCCAGCGATGGAAAAGATCCTTAAAGTAAACTTGCAAGAAGGACAAATCTCACCGCTTACCTTTGTCCATCAACATGCATTCAGAGGCATGTTGGAGAGAGCTTTGGAAGAGAGATTGGACGGCCATCTGCCATGGGTGCTTTAGCTGAGATTCCTACATTGCAGGGGGTTAGACTAGATGACTCTTGGGTCCCTTACGACTCGTATGATTTTATGGGCCCCCTGTACATCACCAGAGCAGCACAAGGAAACACTCCCACCGGAGTGGTACCTATTTATCTACTTGCTGTGTGCTTTCAAACTGCTAGGTTGGCAGGAGCAGGGACCAAGCAACGGGAGCTCACCCCTTCGCTGGGATTCGAACCGCCGACCTTCTGATCGGCAAGTCCTAGGCTCTGTGGTTTAACCCACAGCGCCACCCGGTGCCATATGCTAAATCGGCTTCCAGAGGAGCAACGGAATATGTGATTCCTCTGTTTAAGAACTCGAGAATTTCCCCTCTCCTATTGGCCCCCTGTGTCTAGTTAAATGCCATCTCCCTCTCTCATGTTTTGAGTCTTCTGAATTAGAAAGGCAATAGAAATTACAGCTAAATAGTAGTTCCAAGAGCATTAATTGCCTGCTCTTGCAAATTTAATTGTATGGGATTCTTTACAGTCACATGCTGATGCTAATGAAACATAACAGGCTGTTATTGGATTATTCCGTGATGAAACCCCTTGGAGCTGAGAGGTTTGCAAAACTGCTCTTCATCTGGGAAACACTTTTCACCTCAGTTTTTCTGCTGCGGGGCCCTCCTGTGTCTGCCTCCAAACCCCTTCATGCAAAAGGACAGGGGTCCGATTCTCCTCGGCCAAATTTATTTCTGCATTTTGGGGTTCTGAATTTACCTGATCTTGTTTCTGGGTAGGTAAGAAATTGAATAAAATACTACTACTACTACTAATACTGATGATGATGATGATGATGATACAGTGGTACCTCGGGTTACAGACGCTTCAGGTTACAGACGCTTCAGACTCTGCTAACCCAGAAATAGTACCTCGGGTTAAGAACTTTGCTTCAGGGTGAGAAGAGAAATCGCGCGGCGGCTAAATTGGTGCCTCAGATTAAGAACAGTTTCAGGTTAAGAACAGACTTCCAGAATGAATTAAGTTCTTAACCCGAGGTACCACTGTAATAATAATAATAATAATAATAATAATAATAATAATAATACAGTGGTACCTCGCGTTACAGACTCTGCTAACTGGGAAGTAGTTGCGAACTTTGCCCCAGTATGAGAACAGAAATTGCGGTGGCAGCAGGAGACCCCATTAGCTAAAGTGGTGCTTCAGGTTAAGAACGGACCTCCGGAACGAATTAAGTTCGTAACCCAAGGTACCACTGTAATAATAAAATACATGCCAACCAATCCTAATTACTAAAGAATCCCCAAAAGTCTTACCAAGTGGTGGCCCATAGAATCATGGAATTGGGACCCAAGGGTCATCTAGTCCAACCCCCTGCAATCTCAACTCAAGCATTCATGGCACATGGGCCAGCCAACGGCGTTTCCGTGCGCTGCTCTGGCTCGCCAGAAGCGGCTTAGTCCTGCTGGCCACATGACCCGGAAGCTGTACGCCGGCTCCCTTGGCCAATAAAACGAGATGAGTGCTGCAACCCCAGAGTCGGCTACAACTGGACGTAATGGTCAGAGGTCCCTTTACCTTTACACAAATCGTAAGGGCTGAGCAAATTTGCATCATTGGTTTTCAACGTTTTGATTAACTGTTCATCCACATTTTCTGACATTTGGGGACTGGTATTGTTCAAAAGAAGAATGACACACATCTCACCCTTTGTATGTCCTCCCTAGACTTCTTTCACCATGCCTGCAACATATGGCCAAATCAGCTGTGGTGTGAGGTTTCTTAGCTTTTGCAATGTTGCTTTTGTTACAGCAGGATTTCTTGCAGCTACTTTTCACAAGCGGCTTCTTGCTATTGGCATCCATCTGCCTGGGGAGAAAACGGAAGAGTGCGCATTCAGGGATGTCAAGTCAAACCATTGGAGATTTTACAGCGCCTGCTGTAAAGAGACTGATAGGGGAGAGACATGTTTTGCTGCAGCTGGGGCAGATGAAGGCGTCCTGTTGTGCTGCTGCAGATGCACCACGGTGCTTTCTTCTGTTGCTTCATTTTGTCACGTTAGCGCTGGAAAAATCTCGTGTTTGTCATGGTTTCATTGTTGCATCAGCAGTTTCATACTAGCATCAGACAGGGCCTCTGAACAAAGGACACTTTGTGGCTTCAGCTAATCTTCTGGACCAGCACTAATGAAACCAAACTTTAGATAAGTCATATTTGCGTTTTGCAACCTTGTCGCACATCTCTGTGGCTGCTTCAGCTGCTAATTCTTGGTCGTTATCTGAACCTGAACTACCGTTGGAGCTGACAGGCTCCTCTCCTCTCCCAGAACAATAGGAACCCCTCAAACAATTGCCTTAGATGTAAGATTAAACCCATTCTGTTGCAGCTAATAGGACAGGCTGTGGTGTGTGTTTGCTGCCCATGATAGTTTCCCCCAATTTGCAACCGGTGCCCCACAGGCTCAAAAAGGCTGATTGCCTCTGCCTTAAAGCATCATTTCCACTTTGCAAATTTTTTTGTTGTTGTTTAGTCGTTTAGTCATGTCCAACTCTTCGTGACCCCCTGGACCAGAGCACGCCAGGCACTCCTGTCTTCCACTGCCTCCCGCAGTTTGGTCAAACTCATGCTGGTAGCTTCGAGAACACTGTCCAACAATCTCATCCTCTGTCGTCCCCTTCTCCTTGTGCCCTCCATCTTTCCCAACATCAGGGTCTTTTCCAGGGAGTCTTCTCTTCTCATGAGGTGGCCAAAGTATTGGAGCCTCAGCTTAACGATCTGTCCTTCCAGTGAGCACTCAGAGCTGAGGGCTACCTAATTCAGAACTCCTAAATTCAAACCTGGCTACTTTGGGAAGCACCTCGTTTAGACAGGATGGGCAAAGGTGAAGGGACCCCTGACCATTAGGTCCAGTCGTGACCGACTCTGGGGTTGCGGCGCTCATCTTGCTTTATTGGCCGAGGGAGCTGGCGTACAGCTTCCGGGTCATGTGGCCAGCATGACTAAGCCACTTCTGGCGAACCAGAGCACCACACGGAAATGCCGTTTACCTTCCCGCCGGACCGGTACCTATTTATCTACTTGCACTTTGACGTGCTTTCGAACTGCTAGGTTGGCAGGAGCAAGGACCGAGCAACAGGAGCTCACCCTGTCGCAGGGATTCGAACCGCCGACCTTCTGATCGGCAAGTCCTAGGCTCTGTGGTTTAACCCACAGCGATACCCGCGTCCCTTCAGGACAGGCAAAGTGGCTGCTAATTACGGTCCTCAGAAGCAAATTTCATCTTTCCACTTCTTGCTCATGAATAAACAAGGCGCCATTGGAGAGATGGGTATTCAAAATATCTTATTAAATTGTGCAGCAGCGGGTAGAGAAAGCAGTCAGGAGAAACAACAATATGGCAATTTCAAATTGTATCAGTTCCTCCCTTGAGTTTATAAAATATGTAGATGAATGACTGCATAATACGGAGAGTTTGGCATAATCTCTTAGCAGTCAGCATTAGCAAGTCTTCTCACTGCTGCTGCTCCTTTTGTGCTCAGTAATTAGCTCTATCAATGCACCCCAGACGTGCCAGTATCAAGTCTGATCTCTAGCAGAGGCTTCCGGAAAGACGGGGCAGTTTCTGGGGGCCCATTGAGTGCTGAAGGGGCCAACAGATCTCGGACCCACCAAGATCTCTTGCCAAGAACCTCTGCTGTGTTACAGAGTGTTTTGCAATGTGCTAAATAATTAGGAACTAACCAATCTTGGAAAGGGACACGGGTGGTGCTGTGGGTTAAACCACAGAGCCTAGGACTTGCCAATCAGAAGGTTGGCGGTTCGAATCCCCACAATGGGGTGAGCTCCCCAGCCTTTGTGTTCCACATCAGGGGCATGGAAGATGACCAGGAGGACCCCATTAGTGGGGTGAAGGTGGCAGCATACTCTGAGACTTCCAGGCCCTGGTGTTGGTGCATAATGATGATGCCATCACCTTGTGTCACAGAGCAGAAGGGCCAATCTAACAGGAGTGATAATATTGGACTATTCTTAAATTACTAGAAGGAGAAAAAAGGTAAAGGTAAAGGAACTCTGGACGATTTAGTACAGTCAAAGGCGACTGGGGTGTGGCGCTCATCTCGCTTTCAGGCCAAGGGAGCCAGCGTTTGTCTACAGGCAGCTTTCCGGGCAATGTGGCCAGCATGACGAAACCGTTTCCGGCGCAACAGAACACTATGACAGAAATAAGAGCGCACGTAAACGCCGTTTACCTTCTCGCCACACTGGTACCTATTTATCTACTTGCACTGGTGTGCTTTCGAACTGCTAGGTTGGCAGGAGCTGGGACAGAGCAACCGGAGCTCCATTGTGGGTATTCGAACTGCCAACCTTCTGATGGGCAAGCCTGAGAGGCTCAGTGGTTTATACCACAGCACTACTCACTCCCATACTAGGAGGAGAGGATGCGTATCTGCCATGGTTCTCTCTGAGATGTGCGTGTCATATGGCATGGAGAAGTATGCCTGTTCTCAAACCTGGGTGTCAGACATCAAGAAATCCCAAACACTGCTGAGGGTTCAGTGCCCTCTGCCCTTAAATCTCCATGTTAATTTTTACATTTAATATAGGAACCTTTTATTATTATTAATTGGAAGTGAGAGCTGGACCATAAAGAAGGCTGATTGCTGAAGAATTGATGCTTTTGAATTATGGTGCTGGAGGAGACTCTTGAGAGTCCCATGGACTGCAAGAAGATCAAACCTCTCCATTCTGAAGGAAATCAGCCCTGAGTGCTCACTGGAAGGACAGATCCTAAAGCTGAGGCTCCAGTACTTTGGCCACCTCATGAGAAGAGAAGACTCCCTGGAAAAGACCCTGATGTTGGGAAAGATGGAGGGCACAAG
This sequence comes from Podarcis raffonei, assembly GCF_027172205.1. Classification (NCBI taxonomy): domain Eukaryota; kingdom Metazoa; phylum Chordata; class Lepidosauria; order Squamata; family Lacertidae; genus Podarcis; species Podarcis raffonei. Next base: position 67,998,671 of record NC_070611.1, read on the forward strand.
GAGAAGGGGAAGACAGAGGACGAGATGGTTGGACGGTGTTCTTGAAGCTACCAGCATGAGTTTGACCAAACTGCGGGAGGCAGTGGAAGACAGGAGTGCCTGGCGTGCTCTGGTCCATGGGGTCACGAAGAGTCGGACACGACTAAACAACAACAAGGAAACAAATGGGACAGTCTGGGATCAAATCAGAAACTGGGACAGCTTCTGTAAATCCAGGGCTGTCCCTGGAAAATAGGGACCTTTGGAGGGTCTGAGATTCTATAACATAGAGCTACAGTGAGGACTGGATTGTATTGGTTATATTTGCAGCAAATGCACCAGAGTTTGCCTCGGTTTGACTTCAAGAGCCCCAAGATTCTGAACACTCGTTTTAAAAAATAAAAAAGTGTCTAGGTTTCTAAGAAGAAAAGTTATGAAGCGACATGTGTAACACTGTTGGCCATTCAGCTGAGTATTGTCCCTACTCTAGAGAGATTCCTTGAGAACTAAGGTTCCCCGGTCCTGCTTTAGATGATCGGGTGCATTTATCCAAAAGTAAAGGGATGGCATTCTTAGCTTTTACAGATCTCTGTTGAAATACCCACATTTCAGTGTTGTTATGATTATGTAGATGGAATAGGCCTTGGAGCAGATCCAGGAAAGCACTTCTTGCCTTCTCCAAAATCATGAAAAACAGCTCTTTTGAAATCATTATATTTTGCACAAATTGCCTGCTACTGGGTTACACTGTCAAAAGCAAAGAGAATCATCGCTCTCTGCCATGCATAATTCCCACCAACATCTCCCTATTAGCTCTTTATCCGTGCACAGAGTTAGGAGAAAGGAGAACCCACTTTCTGCAGAGCAGTAACCAGTGGTGTCATCCGGGGACCAGGCGGAGAGGTTGCCATGTCAGGCGCTAGCAGCTCCTCCGACAGTTAAATGGTGCAATTACTAAAAATCCTCGCTAATGACAAATAAATGGAACCGCAGCTGCTGGTGCCATATGCTTCCTGTCTGGGAACGATTCCACAAATGACAAACACAATCTGTTGGGATCTTCTCGCGTGGAACTGAGTGACGGCTCTTGCTCGGTGTAAACCTGCGGAGAGAAATATAAGGTCCCTAGATCCTGGCGAGGAAATAGACCAGAGGCCACCCTACCCAGTGCCTCTCAGAGCTCAGGAAGATCCACCAACTTTCCGTGAATGAGTCTGCACAATCCAGGACGCCGCCCTGCAACGAAGGGACAGAGGAAGGGTGCTGGGCCCAGGGACAACCCAAGCAACACGGTCTAGGTCTGGTCCCAAATCCAAGGGTTCCACGAGGAGTCAGTCCAACAGGGCCAAGGCAGGACACAAAGGCAGGAAACCAGGGAAGGCCAGACACAGGATCACAGGCAGGTTCTGGCATACAGCAACATTGCTCCTGCAACCTGGGATGGGGTCCGTCAGCCTTTTATATTTGTGGGGGTAACGGCTGGTTCTGATCCCCTGGTGACTCACCTCCCTGTCTCGCCCGAAGACGAGCACTCCTCCACAACTCCACCTCCTCTTGAATTCGGAAGTGGCTCTTTGGGAAGGAGGCGGAAGGCTTCCAGCATCTTGCCGGAGCCTCACACCTCCTTGCCCAAGCCCAGGTGCCTCCCTTACTCAGCTTTGGTAAGGGGCCATGTGTCAAATTTTGGCCTTACACAGGTTGCCATATTACCAAGGTCCGCCGCTGCTCTGGAGGGACAAATGGGGCTGGCACATCCTTCCCACCCTCCAGCAGCTCCACAAATCAGGCTTAATGGAAGACCTCTCTTCCAGCACCAGACTAGATAATTCCACTTCATTGCTGCTGAGAGCAGCATATTTGCTCCGGTGATTCATGCTCGCCTTGTCAGAGCATAATGTACGCTGATCACGCCAAGCGAGCGTACAAGAGTATTCTAACCGCATTTGTTTTAATGGCCTGACTTAATCTGAATGCTTCATTAGGTCGCTGACCTGTTAATAAGAGCAAAATGTACAGGAGGCCATTTATCTAGCAAAGGGAGGAAAGCGGAGCAGCTTCTGGGGTGAGGAACCTGGTGCGAAAGACTGCCTTCCTCCTATCGGCTTTACAGTTACCGAGTTTTGGTCCAAAATTGCAGACAGTGAGACAGTGGGTCCCTTTCCTTCTCCTTTAATTCGAAGTCTCAGGGTGTCAATTTCCCCATTTTCCAGTTAGATGTTATTAACATTGCAGTTGTTGTATGAGGGATTATTATGATGAGCGGAATGTAATTGAAATTAATAAGATTTGGGAATGCAGAAATAAAGACAATCATCAAATCTTGCACCCGGGGGGGGGCGCTTTATCTAAATTATATGATTCGGTATTTGAACGATTGGTATAAATAATTGTATTATAAATTGGTATTGCTATAATGAGGCTATTATTGGACTATAATTGAAGACTAATACAATTATTATTATTATTATTATTATTATTATTATTATTATTATTCCTACACTTTTGTGCATGCTTCATCCAAGCATATATATGAGGCTGATTTGCCTTCCCAAAATGTTGGACAGTATGTAAGATGTAGTGATGGATGCCAATTCTATTCAGGGCTGGCCCAAGCCATGCTCCTACCTGATGTGAAAATCAGCTAAAACAATGTGCAATCAGGACTGCCATCCATTGCGGTAGAGCACATACGTCGTGGTCCAAAGGTCCCAGGTTCAGTTCCTGGTATCTCCAGGTACGGCTTGGAGAAAACCCTGTCTGAATTCCTGAAGAACTGCTACGAGCCATTGTCAATGTGATGGCCTGGAACTCAGGCTCGGACTCAGAACCAGAGGAGTCTCAGTCTGCACCGGATCCTTTGCCTCAGGCATCATCTGAACTAAGGCTGGGTCCCGATCCTGAAGAGCCCCAGTCTGCACAGGTTCCCCTGCAACAAACACCAGCTGGGCCGAATCAGAGGCCTGAGCCTGCCCTGGCTCCAGATGCGGGGATTACCTTGTTGCCTTCAGCTGGGCCATCACTTACAGCTGCTCCACTACCGGTTTGGTCAGGGGAGGCTGAGGCGGCCCCTGGGTCTAGTAACCCACCAACGTCTCCCGAGCTGCAGAGACTGAGGTCTGAGAGAAGGAGAGACCTGAGTACTCGCAGGAGGAGTGCTCACCTTCGGGCGAAACAGGGAGGTGAGTCGCCGGGGGATCAGGACCGGCCGTTACCCCGACAAATATAAAAGGCTGCTGGACCTCACCCCAGGTTGCAGGAGCAACGTTGCTGTATGCTAGATCCTGCCTGAGATCCTGTACCTGTCCTTGCCTAGTTTCCTGCCTCGTGTCCTGCCTTGGCCCTGTCGGACTGACTCCTCGCGGAATCCTTGGATTCGGGACCGAACCTGGACCACATTGCTCAGGTTAACCCCTGGGCCCAGCACAGTTGACCAGCCTTTCTCAACCTTGAGTCCCCAAGATGTTGTTGGACTACAACTCCCATCACCCCTAGCTTGCAGGATTACTGGTCAGAGGTGATGGGAATTGTAGTCCAACAACATCCAGGAACCCAAGGTTGAGATGGATCATACTGAGTCCCCGCTATTTCTATTTGTTCCTATAAAAAGATTCCTAGTAATCTGCCTCCCTCCCTCTTTCTCAATCTCTCTCCCTCATCCAAGATGGAGTACATTTGAGCGCAGGCTAATGGGGGAGAATGTGACAATGCAATGTGTATTTAAGTTATATGGCTTTTTTTTTACAGGCATTAAGCAAAGCACCCCCCGTAATAAACAACTCTGTCTGAGCTAATACTCAATAAACAGTATGGTTTATAAGCAATTAGGGACTCAGAATTACAAAACAGCTCATTTTGGCACAACAGCGCCTTTCAACGGGATAATGCTACCCTAACAAGGCTTAGGAAGATAAGTGGCTTGTAAAAGTGCCATCATTTTCTTTCCTTTTTTTTAAAAAAAAAATCAATTAAAAGCTTGGGTACGTTTTAGCCCACCCTCAAGTGCCTCATTCAAAGAAGAATGAATGCATCGCGGCGGGGCCTGTTTTCGTCGCCCCTTCGGCGTCGGGAAGAACCAAAAAGTCTTTTTTAAAACAAACAAACGAAAACACGAAGCCATCGCTTTCGATGGCTTGTCGAATCTGACAGACTGCCGGATGAGTCAGATAACACTTCCCACCTCGCTTTTAGAGAAATGTAAAAGGCATTCACCATTTCCTGTTGTTTCTTTTGATTTTAATGGCTTGCTGCTTTGAGAGCCCTAACCGCGGCGCCCTGAATTGGAAAAGGGGGTTGGTGGGTGGGGAGAAACACACGTTTCTGGGCTTTTATTTCTGCTGGGTGGATTGCCAATGAGCTCATAGGTTACGTAGTTAACCTACGGCCTTCGCTCCCACAAGATGGCCACCGACTTGGATGGCCTTATGGTTTTTGAAATATACTCAGAGTCGAGAGTGGATTCATGCTCTTTATTCAGCTCATAGTGGTGAGGAGGAATGGAAGTTCCCCCAGAATGTCTGCTTTGTATACATTATTTACACAATGGGCCCCACGTGATTGGCTAATTCCGGGATTTTCCTGTAGGCCAATCAGGTTGTGGATTCACTTCCACCTGGAGCTGGATTGGGTGGCTCCTGCAGACCAATCATCTTGCTGCATTGTTCTAGGACCAATCAGACTGCTGCATTCTGAATCCTATTGTTCTAGGACCAATCAGACTGCTGCATTTTGGATCCTATTCAACTCAGTACATAACAGTTTTGCAGGTTCAGAGCTGCAGGACGACAGCGACGGAGCTTTAGCAAAACTCCTGCAATGATAGCTGAGGAGGGCAGCTTACCAACCCTTTGACGTGCCAGGAAATTGAATTGTTGAGGTTGCTGTTAATTATTAAATTTGTATGCTGCACTTCATACATAGATCTCAGGAAGGTTCATGACGTAAAATTGAAATATATTATTTATATTTATTTAGTTAGTTATTTATTTCACGCCCTTCCTGGTTCAAAAACCGGGCTCAGGGCAGTTAACAACAAATTTAAAACACTTAATTGTAAAAGCAGCATAAAATACAGTATAAAAACATGAATAACAATAAAATTCAAAGTTCAGAAATCAATTTAGGGGAAATAAGCATTAGACAATCCCCAGGGCTAGCTGGCTGAGTTGGTCCTACTTGGGCCAGCGAGGAGGCCAGGGGAGAATTAGCTGTGGGGTCTCAGAGCAGGTGATCTTCATAAAAGGGGAGGGAAGAGAAGGGAAATAAAAGATCAGGCTGAATTCAAATTAGAGGCCAGGCGGAATAGCTCTGTCTTCCAGGCCCAGCGGAAGGAGGTTAAAACCTGAAGGGCCCTAGTCTTATGGGACAGAGCATTCCACCAGGTCGGAGCCATCACTGAAAAGGCCCTGGCCCTGGTGGAGGATAGTCTGACTTCCGGGACCTCTAAACTATGGTTATTCGTGGACCTTAAGGTCCTCTGTGGGGCATACCAGGAGAGGAGGTCCCGTAAATACGAGGACCCTAAGCCACAAGGGGCTTTAAAGGTCAAAACCAGCACCTTGAACCTGACCCTATACTCCACCGAGAGCCAGTGCAACTGGTAAAGCACTGGGTGAATATGCTCCCATGGCAGGGACCCCGTGAGGAGCCTCGCTGCAGCATTCTGCACCCGCTGGAGTTTGTGGGGCAGTTTCAAGGGCAGCCCTGCGTAGAGCGAATTACAGTAGTCGAGCCCGGAGGTGACCATCGCATGGATCACTGAAAACCACAGAATGCATAGCAAAAATAAGAACAAAGGCAAACCAGTCGTTGCCCCTCCCACAACACATTTAAAAGGCTGTTGGATGTCAACCAGCCCAAGACGTGGTTGAAGAGGAACATTGTCGACTGGCGCCTAAAGGTGTATAATGAAGGCGCCATGTGAGGCTCCCTGGGGAGAACATTTCGCAAAGGAGACAGTGCCATTGTTACTTCCCCTAGGTGGCCTCGGGACTGCAGCTCTTTGCAATTTTCCCAGGTGCAGCAGCGCCAGTATATAAGAGACAGAAACACTGTTCCTCAGAGAACTTACCATATTTTTAGCTCCATAGGGCGCACCTGACCATAGGGTACACCTAGTTTTCAGAGGGGGAAATCAAGGGGAAAAATATGATCCCCCCCCCCAGATCTGGGAGCAGCGGACAGGCTGCGTGCAGCCTGTGCGCTTCTCCCAGAGCTTCTCCCTGCTATTGCGCCTTCCCGCTGCCCCCCGAGCTTGTGGGGCTGGTGGTGGGGGGAAGCGCTGCTTTCCCCCACCACCAGACTCAAAGACCAGACTCTCCTGGCTTCAGTGAAAGGAACCTGAAGCCTCCGGAACGCAGCGGGAACTCGCACTGAGCTCCAAAGGCTTCAGGCGGCTATCCCTGAAGCCTGGAGAGCGAGAGGGGTCGGTGTGCACCGACCCCTCTCGCTCTCCAGGCTTCAGCAAAAGAAATGCGAAGCCTCCGGAGCGCAGAGGGAGCGCTCCCTCTGCGCTTCGGAGGCTTTGCGTTGCTATCGCTGAAGCCAAGGAGCCTGCATTCGCTCCATAGGACGCACACACATTTCCCCTTAACTTTTGGAGGGGAAAAAGTGCGTCCTATAGAGCGAAAAATACAGTACTACTAACCAGCCAGCTTCAAACCTCTCATATTACCGTATTTTTTGCACCATAAGACTCACTTTTTTCTTCCTAGAAAGTAAGGGGAAATGTCTGTGCATGTTATGGAGTGAATGCCTACGGATGGCGGGGGGATCTGCTGCAGTCGTGAGCAGAGGATCCATGGTTCCCCTTCCTTCCCTCCTCCGTGGCTCGCTTTGAAACAGCAAAGCGGGAGAAGAGCCGCTGAGTGGGGAGGAGAGAGGGACAGAGAGCCTGCTTGCTTTAAAGGAGCAAAGCGGGAGAGGAGAGGAGCTGCTTACACAAGTGTAAGCGGCTCCTGTCTGGTTGGTTCCTTTAAAGCAAGCAGGCTCTCTGTCCTTCTCTCCTCCCCACTCAGCTCGCTAAATAGCAGCAAAATTTTTCAGCTCGCTAAGCCGGGGATGAGCGGGGAGGAGGGAGAAAAGCAGAGCCTGCTTGCTTTAAAAGAGCAAAGCGGGAGAGGAGAGGAGCCTTCTCCCCTTATACCCCTCTTCTTCATTATTAGCAGCATCCTTCTCCATCCACCCCACACGTGCTCCTTGTCCCTTGAGAACTTTTCCTTCCCTCCCCACTTAAAACGTGGTTATAAAGCATAGATCCACATGGATCCTCAGGATTTTTGCATTGGGCTACTCCAAAATTGCTGTCAGATCACATGTCTGTGGCCACAGCATGAACCACAAAAATCATACATCCACTGTTTCATTTAGAATATTTTTTTTCTTGTTTTCCTCCTCTAAAAACTACATGCGTGTTATGGTCGGGTGCGTGTTATAGAGCCAAAAATACGGTAATTTGCCAAGTCCTGAACAACTTAGGTCCAGGGTCCCTCAGGGATAGCTGAGCCCTCATTTCTCAGCTCGATCATCTGAAGGAACATGGTTGGGTTTTCCCCAAATTGGTGAGGCTCATTTGACAACAAGAAGAAACTGAGCTTTTTAGTATCATTAGCCCAGTCCTGTGGAACTCTCTGGCAACAGAAATTCAGCAGGCGCCTTCTGTGCCAATTTTTAAACACCTGCTGAAAACTTTTCTATTCTGCCAGGTCTGTGCAAGCAACTAAGAATACATTCTTCCAGACCGGCTAACTCACGTTTGTTTCCGAATGGTTTTCATTGTGTGGTTTTACGCTTTTATTGCTGCAAACCACTATCTTCTTGATGGTGCAGCGGTATACAAATGTTTTTTATAAATAAATAAACTCAGCGTAAGAGCAGAGAGCCAGGCAGACAAAAAGACATGAGCTAGATTATTTTGAGAAGGCTTTTGTTGCAATGGAGTTTAAAGGCTTTGCAGCTTGCCTTAGACGTTGTGCAGAATAGGCATGTGGTTTTTATGCCCGCTGGTTATTGTGTAATCAAGAAAACCCATAATCTTCACCCACAAGCGCACTTCTTGCCTTTGAATCGAAAGAACAACTGCTCTTGGCAGAGCAGAAAGTCAAAGACTTTGAGTTTGCTTTTGTCATGCTCCAAGACTTCTAGGTTTCTTTCTTGCGAAACCCATTCTGCTAAGCAAATGTTCATACATCACTGGTTTGCTATGACAAATGTGAGGCTTAGGAAGTCTGGCAAGAAATATAACTAGGCTATTGTTTCGGTTTAGCAAGCAAGCACCCAGTTAATGCTAAGAAGGTGCTGTTGTTTGTTAGGGCCCAATAAGTGACTTGCCATTTGCATTCCTCGTCCATCTCTTGACTAAGCTAACCGTGCGTTCTGTTTGCGTTATCATTGCCACACAAAAATTCATTCTCGGCCATAAAAATGCATAAGGCTTAGCCGTGCAGCAGCTGCCAAGCAAATCTGGGATTTCGTCAGTGGTCAGGGCTAATGGTGGCTCAGCTTTTGCCCTCCTGTGCTAATGATGGAGAGATGTGGCAGCTGAGAGCATCAGCTAGGAAGTCCCTGATTCAAATGACGCCCCAGCTGTGAACTCACTAAATTGTCTTAGGGCCCTTTCACACATTACGTCGGAGGACGGATTTGGGATTTCTGTTGAACCCAGTATCTTTTTTTAAAAAAAAAATTATTATATTTTTATTGGTTTTTAACATACAAAATTATAAAACACACCACACAATTTATCACAAATACATTCTTATTGGACTTCCATCAGCACCTCTGATAATCCTCCGTCTTAATCACTTCTTACGCATTTCCTAACTTAATATTGCCTTTACATTCTTAACATATCACGTCTCCTTCTCCATTTTTGCAATATTTCTAATACTGTTCCTCACAGAACTTCTTGCAAACCTACAAACATCGTCTGGTCGTCACAAATACTTTTCAAATAATCTGTAAATTTACTCCAGTCCTCGGTAAACTTCTGGTCCTGCCGGTTTTGGATCCTTCCTGTTAGTTTGTCAAGTTCCGCATAGTCCATTAATTTCATCCTCCATTCTTCCATCGTCGGTAATTCTAATTGCTTCCATTTTTGGGCCAACTGTTGAACCCAGTATCAGTGAGCCCAGTGTCATGTACGCAAGAATGTGGCCTGACCACAAAACTGGTAAGAACCAGTTGTGGAGGAACCAAAGAAGCTGAACGTTAAAATGAAAATAAAAGCCAGTTAAGGTACAAGGAGGGTTCTGCAGGCACAGTAAAACAACAATGAGTTGTGTGTTTCCAAGGACTGGTTGGATGAGAGATGGTGGGGCAGAAGAGGATGAAACAGCCAAGATGAAACATATATTTTGCTTATGTAGAATGCGGCCTAATGTATAGCTCTCGCAGACCATTTTGACTCAGTCTGCTAATGCATTGCTGAAGTCTGGCTAACTAGGAATTCAATGCAAGTCTCCATACTTGGAAATCTGAAGGGAAATTTCTTTCACAGGAGCTCACATCTGGAAATCAAAGAAACTGTTGCGAGTCCTCTAAAATACCCATTTTACAGAATATAAATGGGTGAGGGCTCAGACATCGCCAAACGAGGAGTCAAACCTGTACACGCACACACATGGAAACAAATGAAATGGATAACAATAGATCAAATACCTGAAGGGCTTTCGCATGGAAATTCGTTTTCTGCTGCTCCAGAGGGGAGGATTCGAAGCAGTGGATTCAATTTACAAGGAAGGAGATTCTGACTGAACATTAGTAGGAATTTTCTGGCATTAAGAGCTGTTCAACAGTGAAACAGGTGCCCTCAAAAGGTTGCGAACTCTCCTTCCTTGGAGGTGTTTAAGCAGAGGTTGGGTGGGTGGCCATCTGGCTGGGATTCTTTAGCCGAAATTCCTGTATGGTAGGGGGTTGGACTAGATGCCTCTGACCCTACATTTCTGCCATTCTATCATCAGAGATGGGACAAGCATGTTGAGACACCTGAGGGAATAGATCCCCGCTATGCATACAGTGGGTATGGGACGCGGGTGGCGCTGTGGGTTAAACCACAGAGCCTAGGGCTTGCCAATCAGAAGGTTGGCGGTTCAAATCCCCACGACGGGGTGAGCTCCTGTTGCTCGGTCCCTGCTTCTGCCGACCTAGCAGTTCGAAAGCATGTCAAAGTGCAAGTAGATAAATAGGTACCACTCCGGCGGGAAGATAAACGGTGTTTCCGTGCGCTGCTCTGGTTCGCCAGAAGTGGCTTAGTCATGCTGGCCACATGACCCGGAAGCTGTACGCCAGCTCCCTCGGCCAATAAAGCGAGATGAGCGCCGCAACCCCAGAGTCGGTCACATCTGGACCTAATGGTCAGGGGTCCCTTTACCTTTACCTTTACCTTTATGCATACAGCAGTGATAACAGAAAGTTGCCTTTTAATATAAAGGGCCCCTGATGCAATGGTGAAAAGAGGTGCCACAATGAAAACAAATGGAGCAGAGAGAAGGGGTGGGACAACTGCGTCAACTGGGCAGAGGGGGGTGAAACCTCTCTGCTCTCGCCAGGAAAATGATCAACAGCACCACCTGCTGCTCAGCAAAACAAAATAATGGGAAGCCACACAGAATGGCCAAAATTGCTGTGGGGTTCAGGGATCTGGATATACTTCATAGGTTGACTGCTCTTGTGTGGAAGCTGTGTGATGCAGCAGCAAAAGGAGCTAATGCAATTCCAGGCTGCATCAACAGAAGTCTCGTGTCCAGATCAAGGGAAGTATATCTGTCTCCAGAAGAAACAGGCTCTTCTACACACACAGCCCAATAGCCCAATCCAAAATGCAACAAGTTGAAGGAGTGGTGCAAGTGCTGGGAATTGGCTCAGTCTTCGTGGGCATCCTAGAAGCTATTCACGAAGATGAATGAAATAAGGTCTTAGCAGGTGGCTGCCCGGATGGACAAATTAATACCCCATAATTAATCTTTCCCCCAAAAGGCTCCCCCATTTCTCCGCAGCTTGGCTCAATCAAGCCAAACTCAAAGGACCTGAGGAATCAGTGGCAGAAAACAGCTGTGAATGCCTGGAATCTAAAATCAACTATTGCCCTAAATAGTACTGCCCCATTTTGCCTTGGTCAGACCCCACCTGAAGTGCTGTGTCCAGTTGTTGTTGCTGTTAATATATTTATTTGCACCCCGTCTTTTCTCCTGATGGCACTTTTACAAGATGACTTACAAATATATATAGAGAGGGGGGGGGTACCTCGGGTTACATACACTTCAGGTTACATACGCTTCAGGTTACAGACTCCACTAACCCAGAAATAGTACCTCGGGTTAAGAACTTTGCTTCAGGATGAGAACAGAAATCATGCTCTGGCGGCACGGCAGCAGCAGGAGGCCCCATTAGCTAAAGTGGTGCTTCAGGTTAAGAACAGTTTCAGGTTAAGAACAGACCTCCAGAACGAATTAAGTACATAACCAGAGGTACCACTGTATATATATAAAGTTTCAGGAGCCACAATTGAAGAAGGCTATTGACCAGTTCATTCTGCTGTCCAGGTGCTGAACTGTCAAGGTGCAACTTTAAAGCCCCTCTTGCTCTCACTTTTTAGGATCCTTTATCTTTAAACAAGCTGGAATTCAGATTGCCAGAAGAAATATCAACAACCTCAGATATGCAAATGACACAACCTTGATGGCAGAAAGTCAGGAGGAATTAAAGAACCTCTTAATGAGGGTGAAAGAGGAGAGCGCAAAATATGGTCTGAAGCTCAACATCAAAAAAACTAAGATCATGGCCACTGGTCCCATCACCTCCTGGCAAATAGAAGGGGAAGAAATGGAGGCAGTGAGAGATTTTACTTTCTTGGGCTCCATGATCACTGCAGATGGTGACAGAAGTCACGAAATTAAGACGCCTGCTTCTTGGGAGAAAAGTGATGACAAACATAGACAGCATCTTAAAAAGCAGAGACATCACCTTGCCAACAAATGTCTGTATAGTTCAAGCTATGGTTTTCCTAGTAGTGAAGTATGGTAGTGAGAGCTGGACCATAAAGAAGGCTGATCGCCAAAGAATTGATACTTTTGAATGATGGTGCTGGAGGAGACTCTTGAGAGTCCTGTGGACTGCAAGAAGATCAAACCTCTCTATTCTGAAGGAAATCAGCCCTGAGTGCTCACTGGAAGGACAGATCCTGAAGCTGAGGCTCCAATACTTTGGCCAACTCATGAGAAGAGAAGACTCCCTGGAAAAGACCCTGATGTTGGGAAAGATGGAGGGCACAAGGAGAAGGGGACGACAGAGGACAAGATGGTTGGACAGTGTTCTCAAAGCGATGAACATGAGTCTGACCAAACTGCGGGAGGCAGTGGAAGACAGGTGTGCCTGGCGTGCTCTGGTCCACGGGGTCACGAAGAGTTGGACACGACTAAACGACTAAACAACAACAACAATCTTTAAACAGGGCTTGCGATGGGAAAATAGAGGATTGTCTTCTGTGAACCAGGATCCGTGGCCACCCGGATTTTAAGCTGCATTTCAGCACCTGATTTTCCTCTTGCAAGGGAAATTAAATAATTTGAGAAAGAGATGGAAGATCAATATGTGTAAACTTCCATCAGTTCTGGCTTGCATTATCCAGTGTAATTTAATAACCTCGTGATCTATGTTCGATGCTGAGTTGTCAGGGTGCCCTGTGCTGTGTGCGTGAGCATTTAGAATTCTCTCGATCGCTTTGCCTCTTGCTTGCAAGAACATTTATCGGCTGGATAATGATAGAGATGGAATGCTGATCGCCTTAATGCAGAGATCATTTTATGGGCAGGTCTGCCCAACGCCACCCCATTGGATCGCCATCTTTTATACGGCATGGGAAAAGTACATAGAGAAAAGTTTCTCTCTCCTTCTCTCATCACACCACTACTTATGAAGATCCAATGAAGCTGAGGGTTCGAAGATTTGGGGCAGATAAAGGAAAGAACACAGGATATGGTTAACCTATGGAACTCCTTGCTACAAGAGGCAGTGATCACCACCAATTCAGATGGCATTAATTGACAAATTAATGGAGGAGAGGGCTATTGATGGCTACTAGCCATGATGGCTATGGTCTGCTGCTACAGTTTGAGGCAGCTATTCTCCTGAAAGAAACAGACATAAACAAATACAATATATTACACTTACATGACAAATTAAAATATATAACTTCCAATAATTCTCATTATACTACTTATATTATCTGTATTCCTTGCACAGATTCATATTATTTTGTTATATATATATATATATTCATTCCAATATTATATTTTATGTACCGTATTTTTCGCTCTATAAGACGCACCAGACCACAAGACGCACCTAGTTTTTGGAGGAGGAAAACAAGAAAAAAAAATTCTGAATCTCAGAAGCCAGAACAGCAAGAGGGATCGCTACGCAGTGAAAGTAGCAATCCCTCTTGCTGTTCTGGCTTCTGGGATAGCTGCGCAGCCTGCATTCGCTCCATAAGGCGCACACACCTTTCCCCTTACTTTTTAGGAGGGAAAAAGTGAGGCTTATAGAGCAAAAAATACGGTATTTCTTGCTTACCAGTATCACTCTATTTCTGCAAATATCTTATTGTTCGTAAAAAAGCACTGATGGTAATAAGAGTACCAAAAAGCAATTAAAGCAAAGTCATAAGGAACGAGAAGAGGCTATTTCTATTGTGTTGGCCCGTTCAATGGAGGAAGGGAGGGAGAGAGAGAGAGAGAAGGAGCTGACCTCCCAGCTTGGCACCATGATTCCCCTTCACTTCTAATTTCAGTACCTGTTTCAAGCCTGAACTTGAAAGGAATGGAGTCAGGGAGGCAGACTGGGAAATTAATGGAGTGCTAATGGAGAATCAATGAGTTTTCTCCCCTTCACTAGGTCCTAGCCAGCAGCTTTCGCCGTGGTACCTGCTGCGAGTTTCCTCGGCGAGGACGTCACTCTTTGGCAATAAGGCCTGGATGTAAAACGCCTGAATTAATCTTTCATGGAGAATGCTTGTCCTGGGAAAAAGGGTGAGGAGAAAAAAAGGATTCGGCTCACGTTTAAAGGAGGAGCTACTCCTTTTCACGTTCTGAGACAATACTTGGACCGAAACACAGCCGGGAATCTGGGCACCTCTAGATTCTGCAGTGCAACTCTCCAGCCAAGTAAGGTAAAGGTAAAGGGACCCCTGACCATTAGGTCCAGTTGTGGCCGACTCTGGGGTTGCGGCGCTCATCTCGCTTTACTGGCTGAGGGAGCCAGTGTACAGCTTCCGGGTCATGTGGACAGCATGACTAAGCCGCTTCTGGCGAACCAGAGCAGCACATGGAAACGCCGTTTACCTTCCCACCGGAGCGGTATCTATTTATCTACTTGCACTTTGATGTGCTTTCAAACTGCTGGGTTGGCAGGAGCTGGGACTGAGCAACGGGAGCTCACCCCGTCACGGGGATTTGAACCGCGACCTTCTGATCGGCAAGTCCTAGGCTCTGTGGTTTAACCTACAGCGTCACCAGCCAAGTCGCGGTGTGCAAAAACACACATGCTGAGGTAAAGCGTGCATAAAAGTGCATATGCCGATGAAGATGAAATACAAAAATGCGTCAGATCGGAGGGAAATGCTTTGCAAATTTATGAACCGTAGTCAAAATCACACTGGAAATATGGTGAATTGATTCTCAGTTCGTTTCCCTGTTTGAGGTTCTCACATTAGTGTTTAAAGCCCTAAGTACCAGGCCCCAAATACCTGAAAGACTGCCATCTTCCCTACGGACCCTCTTGGCCAAGGCCTTTTTTCAGCTGGAACTTTCTGGAAATCAGTTCCGCCCCCCCCTTAAGTGGGCGCCATGGCCATTCTAAGAGAATTCTCATGGTGAGTTCTGGCACCTCTTTTTGTCGAGAAAAATAGGACTGCTCATGAGTTTTTAATACTGTGTTTCAATTTGCACTAGAATGCTGACAAGTTCTCTTTTTTAAAATAAGACATTTATTGACTTTCAGAAAACATGGAAATATACAAATGAGAAGAAAGGAAACATACAAGAAATAATAACACCCCGCCCCCAGGCAGTCCCCTGCTTCCACGGAACAATAGAGATTATAAAAAGAAATTGCTGATGATTTAGGGGGGGGGGGCTTTTTTATTTGAAAAATAAACCAACCCAAAGTGATGCAGAAATGTAGGGAAAAGAACTTCAGACTGGAAAGCTGAGAATCTGGGGGGAACCGAAATTGGCAGATTTGCCTATTCTTGCTTGGAAAGAAGATGGGAAAAACTTAAGAGTGAGCTTTTCACAGAAAATGCGATATATCCTGTTGTTTTTCCCCTAAGAAAGCCACAGCTTTCAGATCACATTTTTAGCGCTACATGAAACCACTGGATTTAGTTCATCCAGAACGTCAGTGACATCACTTGTGGACTGAATTAGCCCTATGGGAGATATAGATAGATAGATAGATAGATAGATAGATAGATAGATAGATAGATGATAGATAGATATCACACTCCATGTGTTAATTGGCTTATCAATGCCAAGATAAGAGCTCGAGTTCTCTAAGAGAAATAAATTTAATGGCCTGTTGCAGTTAATTGAGACCAACCGTTGTGCGCTGCAGTTGTGATAAATGCAGAGATCAATACAGATTGAGTGGAAGTTCTAGGAAAACATGATCCACAAGGTCATTTTTCCAGATCTCTCTGCTTTTGGAAGTCATATGGTGGCAGCAGGCTTCTCAATCCCAGTAGTTGGGGAACATCAGAGGTGAGATTCTTGTTGCCTTCAGTTCCTACTTGTGGGCTAGGTAAAGGTAAAGGGAGCCCTGACCATTAGGTCCAGTCGTGGCCGACTCTGAGGTAGCGGCACTCATCTCGCTTTATTGGCCGAGGGAGCTTCCGGGTCATGTGGCCAGCATGACTAAGCCGCTTCTGGCGAACCAGAGCAGCGCACGGAAATGCCGTTTACCATCCCGCCAGAGTGGTACCTATTTATCTACTTGCACATTGACGTGCTTTTGAACTGCTAGGTTGGCAGGAGCAGGGACTGAGCAACGGGAGCTCACCCCGTCACGGGGATTCGAACCGCCGACCTTCTGATCGGCAAGTCCTAGGCTCTGTGGTTTAACCCACAGCGCCACCCGCGTCCCATACTTGTGGGCTACCCACGAGTAAATGGCTGGCCAACAAGATTCTGTACTAGGTGGTCCATTGGCTGCGTCTGGCAGGCTCTTCGTATATATTTATGCCTATATGTCATGCTTTTGGGGATTATGTGGACAGAACTACCTAAAGTGTATAGAAATTTATTCATGTATGCCACGGCAGCGGCAAGAATGTTACTCGTCCCAAAATGGAAAGAAGCAGAAGTCCCAGCAAAAGAAAAATGGATATAAAAACTTACGGAAATCAGAAATGGCGAAACTTACCAGAAGGATAAGAAATCAAGCTAACAAACTTTTTATAAAAGAATGGAAATGGTTTATTAAATATTTGCAGATAAATTGTAAACATTGGCAGGATTGTTGTAATAAACTGCAGTTTTATAAGAGTATATATCTAAAGTAGATGAATAAATGAGCAAATTAAGTCAATTTGGAGATGCAGAGAATATTAAAAATAAATTTAAGGAACTGCAGAAAGAGGGAGAAGGAAGTCAAGTTCTGAAATGTTAAAAGGATTGCAAAATTAGTGAAATGTATAAAACTAGTGAAATGTATAAATTTGAAAAGTATAAAGAAAATTTGAAAAACTGAATATATATATTGAATATATATACTGAACATATGCATTGCAGAGGTAGCCAACAATACAGTCCCTGGCCACTCCCATCAGCCCCAGAGAGAAGGACCATCAGTCAGGGATGATGGGAGTTGTAGTCCAACAAGATCTGAAGGGCACCATGTTGTCTCCACTGAAGGTATCCTCCATGAAGGGTTGCCCAGTCCAAATCCAGTTCAAAGACAAAGAACCAGGAGAAGGAAAATCAGAAGTTGCCCATCCACACCTGGTCCCTGGGCAGGCAGGTTAGCGGTTACTGTGGTTCAGGTGTTGTGGTTTTTTCTATTTAAATTATTGTCCCTGTGTAGGTTGTAGCACCACCATTTTCTGGAGAAGTCATTCGCTAACCTCTGGCACAGGGAGCTAGCAGCAGAGAGGGGTTTTGAAATGAATTGGTTAAAGTTATGACAATTCAATTTAAAAATTAAGCATACTGAAATATACTCAGGGTCGAGAGTGGATTTCATGCTCTTTATTCAGCTCATAGTGGTGAGGAGGAATGCAAGTTCCCCAAAATGTCTGCTTTATATACATTATTTACACAGTGGGCCCCACGTGATTGGCTAATACCGGGATTTTCCTGTAGGCCAATCAGGTTGTGGATTCACTTCCACCTGGAGCTGGATTGGGTGGCTCTTGCGGACCAATCATACTGCTGCATTGTTCTAGGACCAATCAGACTGCTGCTTTCTGATTCCTATTGTTCTAGGACCAATCAGACTGCTGCATTTTGGATCCTATTCAACTCAGTACATAACACATACAAAGTTTATTACAGGATGGCTCTTTGACAACATATTCCTTGCGAATCCGCTGAATTGAGATATGGGATAAAAGTAAAGGTAGCCCTGACCGTTAGGTCCAGTTGCAGACGACTCTGGAATTGCGGCGTTCATCTCGCTTTACTGACCAATGGAGCCAGCGTACAGCTTCCGGGTCATGTGGCCAGCCTGACTAAGCCACTTCTGGCGAACCAGAGCAGCGCACGGAAACACCGTGTACCTTCCCGCTGAAGTGGTACCTATTTATGTACAGTGGTACCTCTGGTTGCGAACAGGATCCATTCCGGAGGCCCGTTCGCAACATGAAAAAAATGCAACCTGCAACGGCAAGTCTGTGCACACGCGGGTTGTGATTCGCCACTTCTGCGCATGCGCGTGACGTCATTTTGCCCTTCTGCACATGCACGAGCGTACTTCCGGGTCGCCGCAGGACGTAACCTGAAAGAACGTAACATGAAGCGGACGTAACATGAGGTATGACTGTACTTGCACTTTGACGTGCTTTCGAACTGCTAGGTTGGCAGGAGCAGGGACCAAGCAACGGGAGCTCACCCCGTCGTAGGGATTGCAACTGCCAACTTTCTGATCGGCAAGCTCTAGACACTGTGGTTTAGACCACAGCACCACCCGCATCCCACTGAGAGTTGGAATATAAATGCCCAAAGTAAATAAATAAACAAGATACATTAAGTGTTGTCAGAGGAGATGGAGCTGTGTATAGTAAGGAAGGGGAGCCCGAAGTTTGTGTTGTGGAGGAATTTGTCAGACATCTTCCACGTGCCACAAGGGTCTCTGTGCCACTACTAATTAGAATAATCAGGCTTCTTCTGCTTCTCTTGATGGCTGCCTAGGGAAGCTGTGGCAAATAGCCGAGATGATGAAGTTATCAAATTATATTAGAAGAAAAGAGAGCACACAACAAACAGATCCTCAGGAAATTGGATTTTATTTGCACACAATAAATAAGGAACACGGCGGCAAATGCACAGCCATTTGTTTTGCTACACATTTGCTGTGCTGCAAATCGTTGCTTTATGTCCCTTCTGTTTTGCTTTCCTTTCTAAAGAATTGGATTTCAGAGTGGGAAGAAGCACAAGGGCTTGAGAGTCAGTGTGGCGAAGTGGTTAGAGCAGTTGTTCCCAAACTTGGGTCTCCAGCTGTTGGTTTTTTTACTACAACTCCCATCAATCCCTTGCTAGCAGGACCAGTGGTCAGGGGTGATGGGAATGGTAGTCCAAAAATAGCCGGAGACCCAAGTCTGGGAAGATTAGAATAGAACATGGGTAGGCAAATAAGACCCGGGGGCCAGATCCAGCCCAATCGCCTTCTCAATCTGGCCTGCAGACGGTCCAGGAATCAGCATGTTTTTACATGAGTAGAATGTTTCCTTTTATTTAAAATGCATCTCTGGGTTATTTGTGGGGCCTGCCTGGTGTTTTTCTACGAGTAGAATATGTCCTTTTATTTAAAATGCATCTCTTGATTATTTGTGGGGCATAGGAATTCGTTCACTTTTTCCCCTTCAAAATATAGTAGGGCCCCCCATAAGGTCTGAGGGACAGTGGACCGGCCCCCTGCTGAAAAAGGTTGCTGACCCCTTAGAATAGAGTGCCAGACCAAAAACTGGGAGAAAGAAGAGAAAGGAAAATGTTAGCCGCTTTGAGACTCTTTACAGTAGTGATAAAGCAGGATATCAAATCCAAACTCCTCTTCTTCTTCTTGTGA
This sequence comes from Podarcis raffonei, assembly GCF_027172205.1. NCBI lineage: Eukaryota > Metazoa > Chordata > Lepidosauria > Squamata > Lacertidae > Podarcis > Podarcis raffonei. Next base: position 68,017,922 of record NC_070611.1, read on the forward strand.
GGACTCAATGAGGAGGGGGGAACAATGGATGCCACCTTGAAGAAAAAGGTGGGATAGAAACAGAATAATTAAAATAATAAATTGAGTTGGGCTTTGGCATGATGCTGCCAATGTTCTTCCCGGTCTGCCTCTGACTCCATTGTCTCCTCACTGCTGCTGCTGACACCCCATCAAGGAGTGTGAATGCCACCCCCCTCCATGACATGGTGGCATGGAGGTTAGAGTGCCAAACTAGGACCTGGGAGACTAGAGTTCGAATCCCAGCTCCGCCACAAAGCTGTTACGAAAAAGGAGCAATGCAGAAGCAAGCACCAGGTGGCTGGAATGGTAAACAGGATGTGGATGTTACAGGATTGTACCGTGGGAACCAGGGACAGTCTATTCACTGCTCTGAGCGCCGGATGTTAGCTCAGAGTGACACATGACCCTGTACTGGAAGTACATGGGTGGAGTTTATTCTCTCTCTGCAGTGGGAATCAGAGTGTGCAGACATGTTTCTCTGTACTGCTGAAAGACAGGAATAAAGACATGTAAATATATTTCTGTCTGTCTCATTCCCCCCCCTGGAGATGGGAGGGGGAGGAGTGGTGTGTTCTTTTCACGTTTGAAAAGGACCGCCAAAGAGACCTCCTTTGATCTTGCCGGCAGAGACTGGCAGGGGAGGTCAACAAGGATTCAAGCCGGGCACCTGGAGGGTGGCCAAATTCCTAAGAGCTGGAGGCTCTGCTCGCTTGAATTTCGACATCTGGTAGCAGACCGATGGTTATCTGATCTATGAGAGTCTGCATGAGAGGTGAGAGGTCGATGAATCGTTGCCATCCTCTGCACCTAAGGAGATAAAGAAAAGCGTCTGCCTGCAGCCAAAAGCTGAACAGACAGCTGGACACCGAGAGGAGTGTGTTTCAAGGCAACGGAGCCAGAAAAGGTATGCTGCATTTCGGGCTAGAGAGAATGAACGCAGAAAGGCTTATTTTCTGGTTCACAATAGCTGCGTCTGAAAGAGCAAGCTTGCATACCAGGAATTCCTGTGGTTAGATAAGGAATTCCGTCCTGAGCAGGTTGCTAGGCAACGTCTGCCAGCACTTGTGAAGTTAAAGAATGGCTAAAAAGAGCCTGGGAAATCGAAAGTGTATCTGCGCAGCTGTGCAAGGGTTTTGAAAACAGCCCAAAGGTTTGCCTGCCAGTGAAGCAGTAAACATGAACTTTTGGAGTTTACTGGCTTGAAAGCGAAAGCTGGCTTGAGATTGAGTGTAAAGCTGACCCTTGGATTCAGCATGGATTCCAAGAAGGCGGGAGGTTTACCCTATCCCCCTCCCCTCACTAATGACAATTATTCATCTTGGTCTATAAAGATGAAGGCCCTGCTGCAGAATCAGAGGGTCTTTGACGTGATTGAGAACCCCATCCCAGCAGCACCAACCCGAGGTTGGGAGTCACAGAATCTGAAAGCCAGAACGGCTATAATTCTGTGTGTGTCAGATGACCAATTGGTGCATATTCAGGGTTTGGAATATGCACGGGAAATTTGGGAAATGCTGCGAAGAACACATCAGAGGGATGCTGGTTCTTCAGCGTTGCTGTATTTTGAGAAGCTGACCAATCTGAGGCTTGCGCCTGATGGAGATGTTCAAGCGCACCTGACGGAGATGAAATATCTGCGCCAGCAGATGGTGGAACGCAATTTCCGTCTGCAGGAGGAAGTGTTTTGCTTCATGATGATCAACAGCCTAAATCGGACTTACAAAACCGTTGCCAGTCAGCTTGGTTCCCTCCCCGCTCACGATTTGACCGCGGAAAGGGTGACTGCCGTCGTATTGAATGAACATGACAGACTTGCTGCACTGGAAGAAAAGGACAGGGGGAGGGAGGAACGGAGTTCTAATTCCCCCGCAGATGAAGCTACTGGAGAAAAAGCTCTAGCTTTGAACGCTGTCCGATGTTACAATTGTGGACAGGCTGGGCATCTTCAGCGGAACTGCAAGAAGCCACGTCAGCCTAAAGGAGCGAAGGGCCGCTCAGCAAAGCCTGAGGCGTCAGGCAAAGGTCACACCAAGACTTCGGTGAAACCTGGAAAAGCTTTGATGGCGACAGGAACCACGCCAGACGTTGGGAACTCGTTTGTTATTGACACAGGAGCCACGGTTCATATGTCCCCACACAGAGGACTCTTTTCAACGTTTAAGAAGCAAAGCTTCACTGTGACACAGGCCAACGGTCAGGAGCTGGAAGCGGCCGGCGTGGGGACTGTCTATCTTAAGAGTCTGGACTTGACAATAAACAATGTTTACTTGGTTCCTGAATTGAAGTTCAATCTGCTGAGTGTTTCGCAGATTGCAAAGAGAGGACTGAAACTGTCCTACAATGCTGAGAGCTGCAAGATCTACAAAGATGGAGAGTTATTTCTTTCAGCCAGGGAGAAGGATGGACTTTATTTGTTGACTTTTGCACACAGTGATTACATGGAATGTAATTCATCTGTGTCTAACCTAGTTTCTCTTGCAGGTGTGAGCAAGAAGAAGACCGGATTTCCAAAGGTTCCTGCAGAAGAAGGGGATCAGACACAAGATTTCTGTTTCAGCGGAAGCGTGGAACAGGGGTGTCTGTGTACGGGTGAACAAAGAATTGCAAAAGGGGATGGAAGCGCAATTGCTAAGTTCACATCTGCCACATGAGTACTGGGCTGAGTCTCTACTGTCGTTCTGTTATACGAAAATGAGAAAGGTTTCAAAAGAGTTGGGAGGTTCTCCTTTTGAGAAACTGTTCCACAGGAAACCTTCTGTTGCCCATTTCAAGGTGTTTGGGTCTCATGTGAGAACAGAAGCTCCAGGTGGAGTAAAGAATGCCAGAGGCATTTTTGTGGGGTATGAAAAGGGTCTCTACAGAGTAATTTTGTCTGAATCTGGTCAGGTGATTCTCACAAAATTTCTAGAGAGTGCTCCTGAACAGGAGAGAGTGATAGTACACACATTTCCCACTGAGGACGATTCAGATGATGATGATTTCACTGATTTCAGCTGTACTGAAAGTGATGACACAGATAGCTCGGAGAGCTCAGTTGTCACAGTCATTGAGAGGAAGTCTCACACAATAGATAGGCCTTCACAACTGAAGGATGAACCACTGTTTACCATTGGAACTAGTTCTCCAAAGAGTCCTGAGACTGGACCAGTGAGCAGAGAGGATCAGCACCTCATACGTAGGTCTGAGAGAGTTACAAAGGGTCAACCACCCAAGAGGTACTCAAAAGAGTTTGCTAACTTAGCTGTTGCATGTGTTGCTGTTGTAAACAACCGAGGACAGGTTGGAGCTGTGTCTAAGTCAGAGACAAAGACACAACAGAGAGTTGCTAGCCAAGGTAATGCAGATGCACTCATTCCTTGGAAACCAGACAACCAGAGAGGTACACTGGGGAAACCAGTGGCGGGGAGTTCCAAGGGTGGAACTGAAACAACAGGGGAGTGTTATGTGTATAACAACTGTTTGTTTTCCTCTCTGGATCATGCTTTGCTTGCTGCAACACGCATTGATTCTTTTGGGGGAGGATGTTACGAAAAAGGAGCAATGCAGAAGCAAGCACCAGGTGGCTGGAATGGTAAACAGGATGTGGATGTTACAGGATTGTACCGTGGGAACCAGGGACAGTCTATTCACTGCTCTGAGCGCCGGATGTTAGCTCAGAGTGACACATGACCCTGTACTGGAAGTACATGGGTGGAGTTTATTCTCTCTCTGCAGTGGGAATCAGAGTGTGCAGACATGTTTCTCTGTACTGCTGAAAGACAGGAATAAAGACATGTAAATATATTTCTGTCTGTCTCATTCCCCCCCCCCTGGAGATGGGAGGGGGAGGAGTGGTGTGTTCTTTTCACGTTTGAAAAGGATCGCCGAAGAGACCTCCTTTGATCTTGCCGGCAGAGACTGGCAGGGGAGGTCAACAAGGATTCAAGCCGGGCACCTGGAGGGTGGCCAAATTCCTAAGAGCTGGAGGCTCTGCTCGCTTGAATTTCGACAAAAGCTCACTGGGTGATCTTTGGTCAGTCACAAGGCTTTCTCGGCCTAACCCGCCTCACAGGGTTGTCGTGCTGATGGCAAACCAATGGGACTCACTTTTGTTAAGTTGTGGGTGAACATATCAGACGACACAGCGATTCTTCAAACAGCTCTTGTTTATTTGCAGGCCAGAACAGAAGTGGGCTGAAGGGTTCAGCCAACCTGCTTATATAGAGCTCAACTACAAAGCAACAGTAACAACTTTCTGTAACTATCCAATCACTGAATGTCACTTTCAATTCCTTATTTGCATATGTAGACCTGAGTGAAAACTATCTACAGTATCCCCCTGCTGGCCCAGGATGAGAACTTCAGTACATAACAACTTTCGCATAGAAATGAAAGCAGAAATGAGACCTCAGACCCTCCAACATTTCTACGATGAAAATAAGGGCATCCTATTGCTTAGTAATAGTAATAGTAAAAGTAATATTTTTACCATTTTTGCCCTGCTCATCTGACTGCGTTGCCCCAGCCACTCTGGGCAGCTTTCAACATATATGAAAACACAAGAAAAACATTGAACATTTTTAAAAAACCTTCCCTATACAGGGCTGCCTCCAGATGGCTCAGGGGTTGGATAACTCCATACTCTCCTTTTATTAAAGTTTTCAAAATGTTACAAAAAGAAAAAAGAAAAAGAAAAAATACAAAGTAAAAACAGTTAAAAACAATTCAATCTTTCCGTATCTTATCTTTCATTTGCTTGTTCCCCAGACCTCCTCACACCTCCCTTTTTTGTATCCAGTTCAATTAGTTGGTTCAGCAAATCCTTTCCCTCTTTGTTTTTACGTGTGATATTTTACTGTATTTTTGGTTTCTATGGAAGCCACCCAGAGTGGCTGGGGAGGCCCAGCCAGATGAGCGGGGTATAAATAATAAATTATTAATATTATTATTATTTATCCTAATCTTTAATCTTAATATATTATAACTTTAGATTATCACCTGTTAACAATCCATTTTTGCACATCTTAATAACATTACTGCTGAAAACCACTTAACTTCAATCCAACATCATTCTAACATTCATTAATTTTGCAGTATTTCTGTAAATAGTCTTTAAATTTCTTCCAATCTTCTTCCACCGACTCTTCTCTCTGGTCTCGGATTCTGCCGGTCATTTCCGCCAGTTCCATATAGTCCATCACCTTCATCTGCCATTCTTCCAGGGTGGGTAGATCTTGTGTCTTCCAATACTTTGCGTGAATAACTCCATACTCTCCAACGTTTCTCTGATGAAAATAGGGATGTCCTAAGGAAAGGGAGGACATTCTGGAATCAGATCAGAAACCAGGAGGGTTTCTGTAAATCCAGGACTCTCCCAGGACAAGAAGGACACTAGGAGGGTCTGTTGTTGCCAAATTCCACCCTAAACGGCCACCACCTGCTACTCCCCAATTCTAAAATGGTGTCCCTTGTCATCATTCCCTCATTCCCAGACAGAGTATGCTCCTCAGTTTAGCAGTTTACGTAGCTGCGTTATGTTAACAGATTTCTGACCAGCGCACCAAGTAACTTCTCTCTCTTGGAAAATTGTAATGAATATTCTCCGCCACCCAACCCGATTCAGCTTTCTGAGAGCTGTAAGCGAGAGGGGCCGTCCGTGTTTTCCCCGCCAACAGATGCGCAATGCGTAGTTATAGCCGAGGGATAACTCACAGTAGACTGCCTTTCCCCAGGGGGACGAATGTTCATTTGAGGTTGTGGGGGTTTCTTGCAAGACTATAAACCAGGCTTATGCTAAAGCTCAGATGGGAATGTCAGAAAGAGAGTAGTAAATTTGCTAATTGGCTGATGGGCCTTTGTTATAACAGTTTGTTTGTTCTGCATGCACAATGTGCGAGAAAGATGCTTTTGCAAGCCAGTGACTTGTTAGCTTCACAGATTTGAAGGCAGAATCACAGGCCGGGTGACATCCCCAAAGATCATGCAGCTTTTTCCACTGCTTTAAGGCAGGGGTACCCCTCTTTTTTGGGACGCGGGTGGCGCTGTGGGTTAAACCACAAAGCCTAGGACTTGCTGATCAGAAGGTCAGCGGTTCGAATCCCCAGGACGGGGTGAGCTCCCGTTGCTCGGTCCCTGCTCCTGCCAACCTAGCAGTTCGAAAGCACCTGAAAGTGCAAGTAGATAAATAGGCGCCACTCTGGCGGGAAGGTAAACCCACATCCCTTAAGTAGTGGTATGTTGTTGTTGTTGTTTAGTCGTTTAGTCGTGTCCAACTCTTTGTGACCCCATGGACCAGAGCACGCCAGGCACTCCTGTCTTCCACTGCCTCCTGCAGTTTAGTCAAACTCATGCTGGTAGCTTCAAGAACACTGTCCAACCGTCTCGTCCTCTGTCATCCCCTTCTCCTTGTGCCCTCCATCTTTCCCAACATCAGGGACTCAAATAAATAAATAGATAACCTGGTTTGCCTTTGGACGTGGGTAGCGCTGTGGGTTAAACCACAGAGCCTAGGGCTTGCCAATCAGAAGGTCGGCGGTTTGAATCCCCGCAACGGGGTGAGCTCCCGTTGCTCGGTCCCTGCTCCTGCCAACCTAGCAGTTCAAAAGCACATCAAAGTGCAAGTATATCAATAGGTACCGCTCTGGTGGGAAGGTAAACGGCGTTTCTGTGCGCTGCTCTGGTTCACCAGAAGCGGCTTAGTCATGCTGGTCACATGACCCGGAAGCTGTACGCTGGCTCCCTCAGCCAGTAAAGCGAGATGAGCGCTGCAACCCCAGAGTCGGCCACGACTGGACCTAATGGTCAAGGGTCCCTTTACCTAGCTCCCCTTTTTAAACCCAGAAGTGTATTTGGGAATTGAAATATGATCGTGGGCACCTTCCACAGAATCACTGCCAAGAGGGGCCTGACTAGTTCCAAAATTTTGCTGGGGAGTGGTGGGGGCTCACCTAGTCACAAAGAAGAAATAACTTGCCCAAGAAACTGGGTGCAAATCTCCCTGGAGTAGGGGAGGGAAAAATTGAGGTGGGTCCTTCAATCCCCAACGTTTCCAGGGAGGGCTGAGAAACTCTGGAGAGTGGCTGGCAGTCAGTGTAGACAACACTGAACTAGATGGAATAATTGGTCTGAATTCTCGAAGCTACCAGGATGAGTTTGACCAAACTGCGGGAGGCAGTGGAGGACAGGAGTGCCTGGCATGCTCTGGCCCAGGGGGTCACACAACTAAATGACCAAACAACAACAACAAGGCAGATTGCTATGTTCCTAGTTTTCTACTTGCATGATTTTTTAAAGAAAATTGTTGTTGTTCTTGGCATCCGTCCATCTTGGAGGACAATGGAAGAGTATGTTTTTGGGGGATGAAGTCAGACGGCTGAAGAGTTACAGCGCCTGCTGTGGTTGTAGAGGCCGACACAGGAGAGACATGTTCTGTTGCAGCTGGGGCAGAGGGAGGCATCAGTCAAAGTGCCACATTTGGCTTAGTTCCTGCCAGTCGCTGACTTCACCCATTGGGTGATTTTGGCTTCCCTTCCCCATCTTTCCAAGATAGAGAGGGGGAAGAAAGAGAAAGACTGTGCTGGTCCTGTGGGTTTCCATAAGGCGAGGTCCGAGTCCAGTCTGGGGTCGAGGGAGCAGTGTTGAGGCCGTCTGTCTAAGCTGAAGCTGGGTCCAAGGCAGGGAGTCAGGCGAGGTCAGGAGATCTGGCAGGACAGGGTGCAGGCAGGAACTGGCTACCAACAATGTTGCTCCCACAACTTGGGACTGGGGCTGGCTGGCTTTTATCTGCCTGAAGGCATAGGGCAGCCCCAATCGTCTGGTGACTCGGCTCTCGTGGCCTGGAGGCAAGCACTCCTCCTGCGAGAACTTAGTTCCCTCCGCCTCTCTACCCTGAGCCTCTGCAGCTCAGGAGAGGCTGGAGGGTTACCGAACCCAGAGGCAACCTCAGCTTCCTCTGACGGGACTGAGAGTGGAGCACCTGCAGGCAATGGGTCCTCCATCACCTCAGGAGCCAGAGCAGACTCAGCTGGTGCCTGCACCTGAGGATCCAGCACAGGTGAGGACCCTTCAGGCTCAGGCCCCTGCCCCGGCTCAGCTGGTTCTGGAGGCGGGGAATCCTGTACAGGCTGGGATTCCTCAGGTTCAGCCTCCAAGTCCGAATCCCAGGCCATCACAAAGACGCACACCTCTGTCTTTCAGTTGTGATGAACCAGCTCATCGATAACTTTAGATGAAACACACTTGCTTAGTTGATTCGACACCTTGAGATAAGTTGCTTTGAAAGCTTCCTGATTGATTTACACCCAGCCCAAAGCAAATTGCATGAACGGGAGTCATTGCAGGAGGGATTTTGTGGGGGGGGGTGTTGTTGCTTGGGGTCTGTTTCAACGCCGCTCATTAGTCTCCAAAGCTGTGCTTCTCCGCCACCTGTTGTGTTTCATATATTTTTATAAGCTGTTTCCCTCTAATAAATGAAATTACACTTTGGTGGTAAACCGCTCCCATAAGCAATCAGAGGCGAGCCGTCTCTCCACACACGAGCACCGCCGGGGCTGCCGTCACATCGTCAAGATATAATGCGAGCTGGTTATTAGTTTTATCCTAGCCTGACACTTCCGATGTCGGATTACCAGGGGAAGTCAAACGCTCCCGCGACTGTAGGAATCAAAAACCTTAGCTCAGTGTGGTGCTGATAACGCCAAGGTTGTAGGTTCAATCCCCGAAGAAGAGTGCTGTGTAACTCAAAACCTTGCACACGTTCTTTTCAGCCTAGGGCAGCCTTGATCAAGGCATTTTTATTTCACTGGCTCTGGGCCTGTTCTAAAATAGGCCACCGTGATGACTTGCTTCAAATCAACAAGTGTTCGAGATGGACTAGTGACATAAATAGGGCGTTACCGGGACAGACCAGCTTTGAGCAACATATCCTATGGGACAAATAGCTAAAGTGATGGACTTTATCTAACTGACCTGGGTTCATTTGTTTGGGGCGGAGGTGCTGTTAAAACAACAAGCTAATCCCTGGCTATAAATATACTGCAGTGAGATTTTGCCATCTGCATTTGCGTGAATGTGCCTGTCTCTCATTTAGTCAGCAAAACGATCTGTTATTTAGTGTTTGGGGCATGTGTACTTAATGAATTGTTCCTCGCAGCCGGCTTGCCTGTGGGTCTCTTGCGCTTCGCCAGCTGCTGTGAAGTGATAAGAAGAACCCAACACATGTCTGAAACGAGGCGCTGTCGCTAGGAAAGAGTCCAGCTCCCTTCTTTGCTCCACCACTCAAATATTTCTGGGCTCCTTAAAATGAAGGCATCGCTGTACATAGACATGGGCTCATGTACAATTCCGCCCCAAGTCATAGAGCAGTGTAAAGTGTGTGTGTGTGTGTGTGTGTGTGTGTGTGTGTGTGTGTAAAACAAGCAAACCACAAAACAGTGTGCTATTGCATTCATCAAACCAGCAAAACAGATTGTGAAAAAGAACCTGGTTGTTTAAACAGGGTGTTTGCAAAGGACTTGAGACAGCTGCTGCCATCCAGAGGTTGGAACTGGGGCTTGCACACAGAGGAGGAAATAAAATACAGTTGCCGAAGAATGGATGCTTTTGAATTCTGGTGCTGGAGGAGACTCTTGAGAGTCCCATGGACTGCAAGAAGATCAAACCTCTCCATTCTGAAGGAAATTAGCCCTGAGTGCTCACTGGAAGGACAGATCCTGAAGCTGAGGCTCTAATACTTTGGCCACCTCATAAGAAGAGAAGACTCCCTGGAAAAGACCCTGATGTTGGGAAAGATGGGGACGACAGAGAAGGGGATGACAGAGGATGAGATGGTTGGACAGTGTTCTCGAAGCTACCAGCATGAGTTTGACCAAACTGCGGGAGGCAGAGGAAGACAGGAGTGCCTGGTGTGCTCTGGTCCATGGGGTCACAAAGAGTCGGACACGACTAAAGAACAACAACCTTGGTTTACAAATTTAATCCATTCTGGAAGTCCGTTCTTAAACCAAAGCATTCTTAAATCAAGGCGTGCTTTCCCATAGCAGCAGGGGACTCAATTTACAAATGGAACACACTCAACAGGAAGCGAAACATGTTCTGCTTCCGAGGTAAAGTTCACAAACCAAAACACCTACTTCCAGGTTTGCAGCGTTCTTAATCCAAGTTGTTCATAAACTAAGCTGTTCTTAAACCAAGGTACCGCTGTATACCTGCCCTTACATTTTGGCATTTATTTATTTATTGCATTCTGCGCAGCAATCATTGGGATCGTGCTCCCCCCCCCCCAAAGAACTTATTTCTTAACAACTGGAAAGAAAATCACACCCTTCAATATTTCTCCAATGAAAATAGCAACATCCTAAGGAAAAGTGGGACATTCTGGGTTCAAAGCTGAAACCGGGATGGAGTCTGTAAATCCGAGACTGTCCCTGGAAAATAGGAACACTTGGAAGGTCTGGAAAAATATTATGTATAGAAGCAAAATCATCTAGAGTATATGATAGTGGACAAGTTTGCTTTGCTCAGCTCTTGGGCGGCATGATTCAGACACAGGTGTAACTTCTGCCAAGTGTATCTCAAGAGAAATGAGACGGGTGTTGACCTAGCTAATAATTGTCCGTCCCCACACGCTCCTTTTGAATCTCTCCGGGATTATCTATTAGATACTGTGAAACCTACAAGAACAAATTGCTTAGTTGGGATCTTGGCTCTCCGCTCGCTAAAGAGGTCTCTGTGCAATTCAACAGTCACATAAATCAGGAAAAGGCTCTTTCTGTGTCAAGATGTTTCAGGTTTATTAGCTGCGTCCTTAATAGCGGCAGCTTGGTTTTCGGGACTTGGCTCAACAACCTGTCAGCTTCCGCCCCTGAGAAAACAAGGCAGTATTAATTAACAGAGGAGAAGGCAAAGCCCAGGGCCAAACTTTGACATTTAATGTGTCTGCATGGGTTTGGGGGTTTCTTTGCAGGAAATCCAAACAGCATCAGTTGGGGGTTAATAATTCTTGGAATCATAGAAGACACGAAGGGGGTGCGATCAGGAGGTGGCTGCAGTGGTGTTGCAATGGGGGCATGGGGGCGCACCCAGGGTGCCATTTCGGGGGGGTGACAAGAAGGCACCCCACGGGGGCTCGCCCCACCACCACGGCGCGAGCAACCATTGCACCACCGCAGCCCCATGTGGAGCATCCTCCATTTGTGGCGGCAGCCATGAGCAGCAAACCGCTATGTACAGCGCATGTGTGGCGTCGCACGCATGTGCTGTATGTAACGATTTCGCACATGCGCTGTACATAGCGGTTTGCCATCACCGCTGCTCAAGCGCCATACGGACGGCGGTGGGATCCCTTCGTCACTGCTACAGCCACATGTAGAGGATCCTCTGTTTGTGGCTGCAGCCACAAACAGAGGATCCCGGCACTGTCCGTACGGTACTGGAGCAGCGCCACCGGCAAACCGCTATGTACAGCACATGTGCGGCGGCGCTACGGACACACATGCGCCCTACGTAGTGATGCCCTGCCCTGGGTGTCACGACGCCTTCGTTCGCCCCTGGGTAGGTGAGCTTTCGCAAGAGAGAAGAAGAAGAGGAGGAGGAGGAGGAGGAGGAGGAGGAGGAGTTTGGATTTGATACCCCACTTTATCACTACCCTAAGGAGTCTCAAAGCGGCTAACAATCTCCTTTGCCTTCCTCCCCCACAACTGTGAGGTGAGTGAGGTTGAGAGACTTCAGAGACTTCAGAGAAGTGTGACTGGCCCAAGGTCACCCAGCAGCTGCATGTGGAGGAGCAGAGACGCGGACCCGGTTCACCAGATTACGAGTCCACCGCTCTTAACCACTACACCACATTGCATTTCACATGAAGGCTGCCATTGGAAAATATCTTCACTCAAATAAGGCCTATTGATTTTGGTGGAGTTAACATCCAAGTCAATCTGCTTAGGACTGTCATCATCTTTCAATCTTCATCTTATGATTCAGTTATAATTGACATGTTTGAATCCCGCTTGCGTGTTTCCCACAGGGATCTGTTTGGCCGCTGTGAGAACAGGATGCTGGACTAGATGGGCCTGATCCAACAGACTCTTCTTATGTTCTAAACTTTTATCTGAAAAGTGAATGTCCTTCAAGGGACCACAGGAGTCTTGCAATCAGGTGGGTCAGGTAGGTGGTGATCTGTTTATTGAAGGAAGTGGCTGTTCTGCCTCCCTTTTGCCCTCTGCTATCACTTAACCCTGAGGGGACTGAGGCTCTTTTTATAGAAACCTGGATAATCTGATATGTGTCTACTCAGATCAGGAGCAAGCCCCATTGAGTTCAATGGGACGTATACCCCGGCAAGCTGTGTTCGAAATTAGCCAGGCGCCAGGTGCATTTTGCACCTAGCTATCAGCAACTATCAGCTATATGCGGGAGGCAGTGGAAGACAGGAGTGCTGTGGTCCATGGGGTCACGAAGAGTCGGACACGACTAAACAACAACATCAGCAACTTGCAACCAAGTGAGGATGCCTGGGTGCCAGGATGGTGCCTAACATCTGCACTGTCTGGAGGTGCATACCTGGGGATTTTTGGATCTTTTTTTTAAAAAATCATTTTTATTAAGTTTCCCATTTTAACAATCTAATCACATCACATTAAATGTTCCCAATTATACAAATACGTGTTTTCCCAGTAGTGATGTACGGAAGTGAGAGCTGGACCATAAAGAAGGCTGATCGCCGAAGAATTGATGCTTTTGAATTATGGTGCTGGAAGAGACTCTTGAGAGTCCCATGGCATGCAGGAAGATCAAACCTATTCATTCTGAGGGAAATCAGCCCTGAGTGCTCACTGGAAAGACAGGTCCTGAAGCTGAGGCTCCAAGACTTTGGCCACCTCATGAGAAGAGAAGACTCCCTGGAAAAGACCCTGATGTTGGGAAAGATGGAGGGCACAAGGAAAAGGGGACGATGGAGGACGAGATGGTGGGACAGTGTTCTCAAAGCTACCAGCATGAGTCTGACCAAACTGCGGGAGGCAGTGGAAGACAGGAGTGCCTGGCGTGCTCTGGTCCATGGGGTCACGAAGAGTTGGACACGACTAAACAACAACCACAACATGTCAATTAGTCCAAATATTCTGCCTAAATTACAAATTTTTTGTTGGGACTTCCCATGCTTCAAGTTTGTTTGAGCCTCTGATCATCTCATATCTCTGCTGCCTTGGATAGTTTTTCCAATAGTTCCTTTAAATCTTCCTGTGGTTAACCTTCCTTCTTTCATGGCCTCTGAGTCGTTTCCACAAGCGAGTTGAAGCAAGCAACAATGTGTTTCTGGGTGGATTTTAGTGTATCATTCTCCTCTTTTGTTGCAGTATCTCCTCACACGCCGGTGTTTCTGCTGAATCAGTCCAAAAGCCATTTCGCTGCTGGCAGACGCCATCTTGGGGATTTTTGGATCTTGACTGTTTTCACACACTAATACCCCATTCCCAGAATAAATTTCAGGGACCAAAAGGCTTTTTCTGTGCAGCCTGAGCAGGAGCAGTGAACAATGTTATAGCTAGTTGTTGTCGCTTGTCTTCACTTACCCCGTCCCAGTGCCCTGCTCACAGCTGTGAAGAATATTTTTTAGGTTATGAATGCTCCATTTCACTATTAAGAAAAAGAGGTCGAAATGGACTAATAGATATATGAACTGTCCCTGGATCAAAGTTCTCAAAGTTCTTAACCTACCTCATGGTTGTCATCTGAACTGGCCAGATGTTTAACTGAGAATCAATCCCAGTCAGTCCATCGTTTGAAAAATAAGACTTTAGAGCTGTCTTATACAAAAATGGCATCTAGATATACTGTTTTGGTGACTAACCTTGGATCAAGGATCTATTTGGTGCCTAAATTATATATCTGAGTTTCTAACACTGCTGGCAAGTGTGTAAAAGACTGGAATTTCTTTCTTTCTTTCTGTGTGGATTTTTTTAAAAAAGGGGGTGGTTTCATCGCCAAGCGAAAATAAACAACAGGGAACCGCTGAAGGTGCTGTGATGTTCACAGAGGAGCCTATAAATCACTTGGAAACTAACTGCAAGGAATATAACAAAGCAGCGGAATGAATGAAAATGAACTGTGCTGCTTAATAAAAAAAAGATTTTTTGTAATTACGGTACTATCCAGTCATCCATCTTCAGCGAGTCTCTGCAGTACTTTCCTGTGAGACGAGGAAGATGGATTGTCCTCCCCTCCCCTTCCTTTTCCACTGTACAGATTCAGCATGTTAAATGGTACTATAAAATATATTATTCATATGTACAAGAAGTCTTCACTGGGGGTTGCTTATTCCTTCTCACACCTTTCCAAAGACTACGGCTCAGGACTTGGTTCTGGTAGGGCACACAGAGGACCTTAAAATTTCCCCCACCCCGTCATGAGTCAAGCTTGCAAAGAGAACAAACATATATATGGCACTGATTTGAGGCCTGGTTCGTTTATTTTTAGGGACGCGGGTGGCGCTGTGGGTTAAACCACAGAGCCTAGGACTTGCCGATCAGAAGGTCGGCGGTTCGAATCCCCGTGACAGGGTGTGCTCCTGTTGCTCGGCTCCTGCTCCCGCCAACCTAGCAGTTCGAAAGCACGTCAAAGTGCAAGTAGATAAATAGGTACCGCTCTGGCGGGAAAGTAAATGGCATTTCTGTGCGCTGCTCTGGTTTGCCAGAAGTGGCTTAGTCATGATGGCCACATGACCCGGAAGCTGTACGCCAGCTCCCTCGGCCAATAAAGCGAGATGAGCGCCGCAACCCTAGAGTCGGTCACGACTGGACCTAATGGTCAGGGGTCCCTTAACCTTTACCTTTACCTTCATTTATTTTTAGACTTAGCCTTCCCACTCCCATGTTTTGGATGGGATAGCCATTCTTTTTTTCCTTTATAAAAGGCAACTTTTAGGGTGCTATCCATTGAAATAAAAAAATTAAGGTTTTATATATATATATATAAAATAAATGTTCATAAATGTACCAAGCAAATACGTACATAAATATATAAACCACATGTCTGAAGCAGCACAGGAAAACAGCCATGAAGCCATTTTGGCTCCCAAACTGACCAAATGTTTTCCTCTGCAAAGTCAAAGGAAAATGGAAAAGCCTCCCCATTGTCTTTTCCTTCACAAATCCTGTCTTAAGGGTATGCCTGTGTATGAATAGGGTGAGCCTGTGACCTGGCTCAGGAACTAAGTATTTATCATTACAAAAGACTGGCCAGGCTCCCCAGGGTATCCAATCAAGGAAGCATTAATAGGTAACCTGCCAGACAGGAGGTAAACAACGCACTCAGATTTCTGCTGTAGACCGCCCTTTCTGTGATGTAGGTATGATATTTCTGGGGGTGGTCTTGGACTCCAAGGCAGTCAATTTAAAATGTCTATATAAGGGCAGGCACACCTGTGTTCTGGGTTCCTCCTCCTTTCCTGCGGGTGAGGGGAGCACCCTGTTGCAACAGTTCAATAAAGATCAGGCTTACAAGCTGCTTTGCTTCTCAATATTCTCTGGTTGGCCTCCGTTCTTTTCTCCGACTGATGGAGAACCTGCAAAGGACTCTGAATGGGCTCTTGTGTCCTCCATAAGGGAATAAGGGCAGATTTTCGTTTATTACACCATCACACTTGTTCCATTAGCCAGTGGCATAGCATGGAGTGGAGGAGCACCGGGGCGGCTGCCCTGGATGCTAAATTATTAAGGGCTCAAGTTGGGTGAGTTTCCAGCATCCCCAACCTCCTGTGCATCAAGGAATAGTTTCGGTTCAGCGAAAATACGCCTCCTGCCTCCGTCTCCTCTCGGATACAGGAACAAACCGAGCCCAAGCCGAGGGTTTTTTGGTTGTTTTTGTTTTGCAATCTCCACCCCCTGCTCTCCCTTCTTCTCCCTCCCCTCTAACGCAGCCATGCAAGCTTTTCCTGCCACCTCTGCGCATCGTTGTCGTGGTGGGGCGGGCAGCTCCTTTGCGAAAGGAAACGGAGACGAGAGTCTCAGTCTCCAACCTGCCCAAGTGGCAGCTCAGGGTTCTGGCAGCCAGTGTGATGTAGTGGTTAAGAGCAGTAGACTCGTAATCTGGTGAACCGGGTTCGCTTCCCCGCTCCTCCACATGCAGCTGCTGGGTGACCTTGGGCCAGTCACACTTCTCTGAAGTCTCTCAGCCCCAATCACCTCACAGAGAGTTTGTTGTGGGGGAGGAAGGGAAAGGAGGATGTTAGCCGCTTTGAGACTCCTTCGGGTAGTGTTAAAGCGGAATATCAAATCCAAACTCTTCTTCTCTTCTTCTTTCTTTCTCCCTGTCCTCTTGTCTAGCCTCTCCCTGGTGGGGCTGCGGCTGTCTAGTCCATGGGTAGGCAATCTAAGGCCCAGGGGCCGGATGCGGCCCAATCGCCTTCTAAATGTGGCCCACAGATGGTCCGGGAATCAGCGTGTTTTTACATGAGTAGAATGTGTCCTTTTATTTAAAATGCATCTCTGAGTTATTTGTGGGGCATAGGAATTTGTTCATTTATTTCTTCAAAATATAGTCCTGCCCCCCCCCACATGGTCTGAGGGACGGTGGACCGGCCCACAGCTGAAAAAGGTTGCTGGCCCCTGGTCTAGAGTAAAGTCCTCTGTTTCCAGGATCTCTTCCCACTGTGAGACTTTTGTGGGTGAGCTGAGAATTTGTTTGGTCCCCGGGTGAGAACTCAGAGGCAGAGAGGCAGGGTGCGTCAGAAGGAAAATGAACTGATACTGATTTATAATATAATTGTTTTTAATATGTGTTAGTTACTTTCTATTAATGTAACATTTTTATATGTAACTGTGTGTTTTTGTAATGCTTTGTTTAAGTTGTCTCTTTTTTCATTTTCTGCACACCGCTTAGAGATATTATGTATTTAAGTTTTTATTTGATTTTTAAAAAGTATAAACATGTAACAAAAAACAATTCGAAATCCAAATACTGAGATTACTCTGAATCGCCTGACTTCCCCCTTCCATTCCATGGGTCCTAATGATAATATTTGCAACTGCATATCAATACTTATCCCCCCCCAAAAAAAATTATTCTAAATTATCCATACTTTCTGTTAGTTTACAAGTGTGATTAAAATCCTGCTAGTGTTTTAACCTGCTTACAGTGGTCTCGTAAATAAGTTATAACCTTTCCCCATTCTTTCTTAAAGTTCTTGTCTTCTTGGTTTCTGAGCTTCCCAGTTAATTTTGCCATTTTGGCATAGTCTGTCTTTTTTTTTTTTAAAAAAAACTTTTTTATTCAAAATTAAAACAAAACATATTATCCAGAAACATATCATCCTTATTCCCCCCCATTTTTCCTCCCTCCCCCCACCCTCACACACAAAACCCACCCACCCCGACTTCCCTCAGTTCCAGTCTTTGATTTCTCTAAGAATGTTGTTTTCTGCATGTTACACATTTGTACAGATCCTCAAACTATTTAGCTGATTATTATCAATAAAAAGTTTGTGAATGTTTATTCAAAGCCAACCAAGGAATCCAGTTCACTTTGTTGCGTCTTCAAATACTTTGTAAAGGGTTCCCATTCATCTTTAAAGTCACAGTTATCCTTGTCCCGTAGCTTATATGTCAATTTTGCCAGTTCTGCATAATCCATCAATTTTTCTTGCCATGATTCTTTAGTTGGGGTTTCCACAGTCTTCCATCCTTGTGCTATTAGAACTCTCGTGGCCATTGTCGCAAACATGAATATGTTTTTCAGCTTTTTTGGCAGATCTTTCCCTACAATCCCTAACAAAAATGCTTCAGGTTTTTTAACAAATGTTAAATGGCATAGTCTATCAACTTGGTTTGCCATTTTTCTCTGGTCGGGGTTATCTCTTCCTTCCATGTTAATGCTGGTGCAACTTGTTAATGTATTAAGCGATACAGAAATTAAATATTCCGCTCAAAATAATCATATTTCCATTTGCTCTTTTATGAACCGCAGACTTCTGGGCTGTAGACAAGTGACAATCCCGCACACCCAAACCCAATCAGCTAAAATGCATTGTCATTTTGATGGAACAAAAGATTTGTAGATAAAGCGAGCATATATCCCCCCCCCCATCTCGAATGGCTGAGCTCAAAGAGACTTCATGCTGAGTTCTTGGAAGCAGGAAATATTCAACAACTGGATCTCCCAGAATTTTAATGTGGTCCCTCCAGCAGATAACTGTCTAATGTGTTTGTCCTCCACTCCCATTTCATTAAATTGCTGGGATAGCTGTCGGCAAATGGATAAACTATAAAAAGCATAAATCTGTGTGTTGGGTGAATACTGCACTACAGCATTGTACTTAGATTACAGCAGTAGCCGGGGACCCAATTAAGGACCCAAAAACCATGCCAGGGTTTATTTTGCAGAGGCCGACAGGAAAACACAGGAGCAATAAAAGAATTAGCTCAGAGGACTAACTGAAGAATGGCAACTCAAACTCATGGAATATGTGCAGCTTGCGGACCTAACATATAGAATAAGAGAACAAGAAGAACATACGTTTAAAGAAGACTGGAAAATGTTTATTGAGTATATGGGGGGAATTGTGCACACTCAAAAACGTTGGCAGCATTAAGATAAATTCAACAATAAGTTTTGACGGATGTAATACTAGAATACTGAATGGTTCGGTTTATGTAAAATACCCAGGGATTTATGTTATGCAAAATGAACCATGGAAAGAGAAGGGAAGTCACTGATATTTTAAGGTTGAATATTCTAAAATGTAAAACAGAAAATTTAATAAAAATTATGGGGGGGGGGGTGAATTAGCTCAGAGGGCTAAAGTTTCCATGGAGCAGCATGCAGAAACATGAAAAAGGTGCTGATCTCTGCCCCAAGGATCTTACAAATCTACATGGTAACTAAGGGTGGCTGGGCTGGGGAAGCTTTGATTCAGTTTGCGTTGAAAAGTGACCCTATCTAATTCACACTTATATAGTTATATTTATACTGACAAATGAGCCATCCTTCACAATTCAAGCTTCTCCAGTTTCGGCAAGGCGGATTTCCAGCCAAATAATGAATACAAGCATGTACACACAGGGAATATATAAATGGCAAAAATAAACAAAGAATGAATGAATGAATATATTCATGAAAACAACATGCAGAAATGCATTGTGCACTGGGGAAATTCCTTTGCATTTAAGTATCTATTTGGCAAGACTGCATTCACAAATGTGTATGTTAGGAGAAATTCACACCAAATCAGTAGTGAATTTTTATGAGGATTATTATTATTTTAGTCGGAAACAGGGGTGGAAATGTAAAGAACTGGACTTACGGCTTTAAAAAAAGAGAGAGAAAGGTTGCAGCACCTGGGACTTTTTAGTTTAGAAAAAAGGCGAGCGAGAGGTGAAATGATGGAATTTTATAAAATTACATGTGACACAGAGAAAGTGAATTGAGGAATGTTTTTCTCCCTCTCTCCCCACACAAGAACTCGTGGCCATTCAAGGAAGCTAAACACTGGAAAATTCAAGAAAGCTAAAAGAAAGGGCTTTTTCATCCTTTCATTTGAAGACCGTAAGGTGCTCCTTGGGACATACCAGGAGAGGCGGTCCCGTAGGTACGAGGGTCCTAGGCCGTATAGGGCTTTAAAGGTTAAAACCAGCAGCTTAAACCAGATTCTGTACTCCACTGGGAGCCAGTGCAGCTGGTATAGCACCAGGTGAATGAGATCCTGCAACAAGGACCCCATAAGGAGTCTCGCTGCGGCATTCTTCACCCGCTGAAGTTTCTGGGTGAGTCTCAAGGGCAGCCCCACGTAGAGTAAGTTACCCTCATTTTCTTTTTGCATTCCTGTAGTGGGTGGCGCTGTGGGTTAAACCACAGAGCCTAGGACTGGCCAATCAGAAGGTCGGCGGTTCGAATCCCTGCGACGGGGTGAGCTCCCGTTGCTCGGTCCCTGCTCCTGCCAACCTAGCAGTTCAAAAGCACGTCAAAGTGCAAGTAGATAAATAGGTACCACTCCAGCAGGAAGGTAAACGGTGTTTCTGTGTGCTGCTCTGGTTCACCAGAAGTGGCTTGGTCATGCTGGCCACATGACCCAGAAGCTGTACACCGGCTCCCTCGGCCAGTAAAGCGAGATGAGTGCCACAACCCCAGAGTCGGCCACGACTGGACCTAATGGTCAGGGGTCCCTTTACCTTTACCTTTTAGCTCTGCAGAAATCCTTCCTCCTCCACCTCGCTTGCATCCTGGTGAACACAAACGCTGCGTGCTGGCTATCGGGGATTAGTTTGTTGGTTTTGGATAGCAACACAAAGCTTTCCCTGTGGCAGAGCCTGTTTGCTTTAGCCGGCTCTGGACTTTTGATGGGTTGAATAATTCTTCAAGCTGACAAGGTTTAAAGAAATGCAGGATAAGAGCAGGAGTAGCTATAGTAACAGCACTGCGGCGATGGATGCCAGAAGCACCGGTGAAAACTCACGTGTACAAAAGAAAAGAAAAAAGCAGCAATGGGGATCACTGTAGCATCTGGAGCCTGTGCCTAGAAGACCTCAGCAGCTTCTGGAATCGTAATGAGAAGAGTACAGCCCAAAAGTAAATAGATAGAGGAAACCAACCATACAATGCGGAGAAACCCCGTTAGTTTCCTTAGACTGCAATGCATGGCAGTGCCTTGCTCTAGAGGTCTGCATTTATTGTATGGGCTTAGGACAAAGAAGCTGGCAGCCTGAAAACCCAGCTTTTTAGTAATGATAAAAAGAGATCAAGTTTCGAGTCCCTGTGGCTGTGAAGAAAATTTCAAAATCACAGCTAATTAAAAAGAAAAAAAAATGAATTATACAAGGCATGGAACCAAGCACTTGGGGCATATATGAGGAGAAGGGCTGTAGCTCAGTGGCAGAACATTTGCTTGGCATGCAGAAGGTTAAAACCAATCAATAACCTGGTTTGGTCTCCAGTTTGGTCTGCCAGAGAGAAGTCTAGGTCAATATTAGGCAGATTCCTATGTTCATGAGCCTCCATGTTCAGAAGCATTTGCTGAGTACCAATGGTGGGAAAATAATAATAATAATAATAATAATAATAATAATAATAATAATAATAATAATACCGCGCCCATCTACTCTGAACGGCTTCCTATATAAAAACATGATAAAACATTAAACATTAAAAAGCTTCCCTATCAAGGGCTGCCTTCAGATGTCTTCTAAATGTTAGGTCCTTATTTATTTCTTTGACGGGAGGGTGCCACCACTGAGAAGGCTCTCTGCCTGGTTCTCTGTTATCTCACTTCTCGCAGGGAGGGAACCGTCAGAAGACCCTCGGAGCTGGACCTCAGTGTCCGGACTGGATGACGGGGGTGAAGATGGTCCTTCAGGTATACGGGACCGAGGCCATTTAGGGCTTTAACGGTCAGCACCAACACTTTGAATTGTGCTCAGAAACATACTGGGAGCCAATGTAAGTCTTTCAAGACCGGTGTTATATGGTCCCAGTGGCTATACCCAGTCATCAGTCTGAGAGCCACATTCTGGATTAGTTGTAGTTTCCGGGTCACCTTCAAAGGTAGCCCCACATAGAACGCGTTGCAGTAGTCCAAGCAGGAGATAACCAGAGCATGCACCACTCTAGCGAGGCAGTCCGCAGGCAGATAGGGTCTCATCCTGCGTACCAGATGGAGCTGGTAGACAGCTGCTCTGGACACAGGATTAACCTGTGCCTCCATGGACAGCTGTGAGTCTAAAATGACTCCCAGGCTGTCTACCTGGTCCTTCAGGGGCACAGTTACTCCATTCAGGACCAGTGAGTCCCCCACACCTGCCCACCTGAACTGCCTCCATCTCCAACCAACAGTATTTTGTCAGTCTCAATCTGTTAGCCTCCATCCATCCGCCAGCCACTCACAGAGGACATTGACCACCATAGACACCAACTCCAGGGGGCCCGGGCTCCCACAATTTTTTTCCTGTGGGTGCCCGCCCCCCGCCCCTGCTGCCTTCGCTTGCCACCAGTCAGCGGCAGATGTACAGGTTCAATTGCATCACTGCCTGGACCATTTTCCCCATTCTGAAGGACAACAGAAGCACAGAGGTCAAACCTCTTTGGCATAGGGGTCGTGTGCATCAGTCCGGTTGCAAATTTTCCTTCCTCGTTTGCATCTCCACCTTCTTGGTTTGATCAAATCCTTCGAGAGTACAACTAAAGCAAGCAGATTTGTTCAGCGGGAGAATTCTGGAGTGTGCAACTTTGCAGTAATCAACGGACCAGCATAGTGTTGTGGTTGCCTTGGAAACAATCAAAATGAAAAGTAAAGGAATTGGCTGCAAGGAGAGTTATCTTCCTATATATGCGTGGATTTATTGAGAAGGGCGATTTGCTTTCTATGCCTCAGTGCCGAACGATTGCTCATTGCAAGTGGTTAAGGGGCGAGATTTGGGATTTCAGAAGGGGTCCTTGCACAACACCGTAAATGCGACTCTCCTGAAACTGAGAAAGATGCACTTTTTCATATGAGATATCCTGATTAAAGAAACCAGCATGCATCTTACATTGCCAATGCTTGATTCTTTGCAGAGATGCAGAAAAGCGACCAAAGAAATCATCCTATGAAGAAATCCTTTAATTTAGCATTGTGGTTATTTATTCAATTTCAGAGTCACTTTCTGTAAAAGTCTCAAAACAGTTCACAAAAATGTTAAAAACCCATGTAGTACAGATGTAAATGTGGTCAGTTATTGGGACCAGATTCAGTGCTCCTATAAACCCCAATTTAGTTACCGCCTTGCAAATGAGCCTCCACAAGTTACTAGTCCACAAAAAGCTCAAGTCCACATATGTCTAAATTAGCAATCCATGCCTTAAAAGGGGGTGGGACCGTGGGGGCTTCTCCCTATGTGGTCACCTGAAAGTATTTCTTACAGGTAAGTGGCTATCTAAAATCACCCTTTATTTATTTCATAATCTAAATACATTGCTCATCCCATTTTAGGATATGAGGCAGGTGACAATGACCTAAATCGATATATATATATAATCCCAGAACTACCTTTTTCTTGTTACAGAATTTGGTTTCTTTCATCCATTCCACTTTCCTTTCTCATAGATGTTTAATACCTGGGCAATGCCAAAGCGAGTAGAATTTCAGGGTCTTTCAGGATTAGAACTCTAGTTTCCAAGGCAACAATTTGTATGTGAGTTTTAATGCAGAAGTTTTTTTCCCTCCTGAGAGACAAGTGCCAGTCGAATAGATGAGAACAACTGAGCCAAAAAGAAATACTGTTGGCATCATTTTATATCCCCCGCCCCAAAGAAAAACAGTTTGAACATACTTTGCCATATTTAAAGTGGTAACTGTGTGAGATGCTTTAATAAATAAGCCCACTTAAAAGAGATTAAGGACTCAGCTAGATTGGTAAAGAAAAAGTGCTTTATATGTGTTGTATGGGTGGCACTGTGGGTTAAACCACAGAGCCTAGGACTTGCCGATCAGAAGGTCGGCGGTTGGAATCCCCGCGACGGGGTGAGCTCCCGTTGCTCAGTCCCTGCTCCTGCCAACCTAGCAATTCAAAAGCACCTGAAAGTGCAAGTAGATAAATAGGTACCGCTCTGGCAGGAAGGTAAACGGCGTTTCCGTGCGCTGCTCTGGTTCGCCAGAAGCGGCTTAGTCATGCTGGCCACATGACCCGGAAGCTGTACGCCAGCTCCCTCGGCCAGTAAAGTGAGATGAGCGCCACAACCCCAGAGTCATCCGCGACTGGAGCTAATGGTCAGGGGTCCCTTTACCTTTACCTTTTTATGCGATATAAGATTGTGGCACCAGGTGGCGCTGTGGAGTCCCGTTTTCCCCTACTGGATTTCCCTGTATGAGTTTACAACTCATGGGTACTGCTCCGGTGGGAAGGTAAACGCTTCTGAATCGCTTCTTGGACATGTCTAGATCCAGCCTGAGATATCTTCAATGGGCTGAAAGGATGTTGTTGCTTTTCCCAGACAGGACAAAGAAGACAAGCAGGTGTTTGCATCATTCCTGCAAACTCCTTTGCAGCTATCAGCATCGGAGCAAGTATTTTTTGGTGGGGATCCTTCCCCAAATCAACTTGCAGTCAGAGAGCGTGGGCAGGTTTGAAATCAATGGGAAAAGCTGCCACAACCCCATACATACTGTGAAACAGCGAATGCTTAAGAAATGGCAACGTAAGCAATGCTTTTCATTGCTGCTTTTGCCTAAAGCAGAATTCAAAATAAACCTGGACGTTCCAGCGCAGGCAAAACTGTAGAAGGAGTTTTGGACTAGTGACATTTCTCCAGGACCTCATGCTTGTAAACTCGTCAACTTTTTTTTTATAACGTATAAAGGCTCAATGCTTTGAATATGTGCTTGAGATATAGAAGAAGCAACAGGTGCTACTTTAACCGATGGTCTGAGTCCGTCTAAGGCAGGTTCTTCTCTCCCTGCTTAGATCTTTCCATCAGAGACTTCAGTGAGTGTGAAGGTCAGTTTTTATCCCTGTTTTTCACCTGGGATTCTAATTTATGCTTTCCGCTGTTGACTGCTTTAGGGCTGCTTTAAGGTGTAAGTGTGTGGCAGAGAAAACAGAGCAATTATCCTCTCTCCTATAATATCTAAGGTCACCATTTCAGCATCCATAAAGCATCATATAGCCCCATCAGCACTTCTCATTTTCCTCGCGTCGCCTTTAGAGTTGACTTTAAAAGTACGTCTCCATCTGGTGCTTAAAGTCGTCCTCTCCAGGTTTTCTTAATTTTGTCGACTCCCTGTTTTCTCAGACGTTACGGCCAAGATCGCTCGGCTCATTCCGCTCCTAGAGCACAACTGGGAGAGCTTTATTTATGGCAGCGCTGACAAGGACGTCCAAACGAACTGCAGCAAAGCTTGAAGAAAGGGGAATTTAAAAAACACACGCACACACAACAGCCCTGAGGCACATCATGTGGAGCAGAGTCCATGTTTTGGAAAACGTGGAACATTTGTGGAGATGGTCTGTTTCAGGGCCGGCCCAAGACAGTTTGGCACCTGAGGCAAACCCCAGAATGCATACCCTCCAACATTGCTCCAATGTAAATAGGGATGTCATTATTATTATTATTATTCCCCACCCATTAAAACATTTAAAAACTTCCCTATCCAGGGCTAGCTTCAGGTGTCTTCTATAGGTTTTGTAGTTACTTATTTCATTTGCTCTGAGGTCACATAACTCCATCCCCTCCAACATTTCTCTGAAGAAAATAGGGACATCCTAAGGGAAAGTGGGACATTCCAGGATCAAATCAGAAACCAGGACAACTTCTGTAAATCTGGGACTGTCCCTGGTATAATAAACGAAAATCTGCCCTTTTTCCCTTATGGGAGACACAAGAGCCCTTATAGAGTCCTTTGCAGGTTCTCCATCGGTCGGAGAAAATAACAGAGGCCAACCAGAGAATATTGAGAAGCAAAGCAGCTCATAAGCCTGATCTTTATTGAACTGTTGCAACAGGGCGCTCCCCTCACACGCAGGAGAAGGAGGAGGACCCAGAACCCAGGTGTGCCTGCCCTTATATAGACATTTTAAATTGCCCGCCCTGGAATCCAAGACCACCCCAGAAACATCATACATACATCACAGAAGGGGTCTAGCTCAAGACCACCCCCCAGACACGTCATACCTACATCACAGAAAGGGCGGTCTACAACAGAAATCTGAGTGTGTTGTTTACCTCCTGTCTGGCAGGTTACCTGTTAATGCTTACTTGACTGGATACCCTGGGGAGCCTGGCCAGTCTTTTGTAATGATAAATACATAGTTCCTGAGCCAGGTCACAGGCTCACCCTATATATAGTTTGAATGCTTCACCTATAAAATTATAAATCCTTTAATGTGTCAATACAAATGGAAGTCATTAATATTGCAGTTGTTGTATAAGGGATTGTTATTTTGACTGGAGTGTAATTGAAATTAGTGTACTGGAAGAAGCAAAGATCACCAGTGTTGAAGCAATGATTCTTCAACATCAACTTCGTTGGACTGGTCATGTTGTGCGGATGCCTGATTATCGTCTTCCAAAGCAGCTACTCTTTTCCAAACTTTAAAATGGAAAGCGTAATGCTGGTGGTCAACAAAAGAGTTTTAAATATTGTCTCAAGGCAAATCTTTAAAAATGTAGTATAAACACCGACAACTGGGAAACACTGGCCTGCAAGCTCCAGTTGGAGAACAGCCTTTACCAAAGGTGTCATGGGCTTTGAAGACACTCGAACTCAGGACGCAAGGGAGAAACGTGCTAAGAGGTAAATCCACACCATGATCAACTCCCGCCAGGAAACCAATGTCCCCACTGTGGAGGAACGTGTGGATCCTGAATTGGCCTCCACAGTCACTTACGGACTCATTGTTAAAACTGTGTTTATGGAAGACAATCTTTCTCGGCTATGAGTGATCGCTGAAGAAGAAGAAGAAGAAGAAAAAGAAGAAGAGAAGAAGAATTGAAATTAATAAGATTTTGGAAATAAAGTAAACCATGAAACCATCAATTCTAGCACACGGGGGGGGGCACCTAAATTTTATAATTTGGTATCTGAATTATTGGTATTAGTAATTGTATTATAATTTGGTGTTGTTATAATGAGGCTATTATTAGATTATGGTAATTGAAAACTAATAAAAATTATTATAAAAGAAAGAAAGAAATGGAGGCAACCTCCAAGAGAAGATCGGCCAGTCTCCTTTTGCAGACACAACCCTTTAAATTTGAAGCCCTGCATCCGGTGATCTCCTTAGGGCACGTTTATCCAACATCGCTCCCTGCAACTGCGCCGCTTCTGCTTACAAACAGCAAGCGTCATGTTCAATTTGAAGGATACAATAAGATTTTAAATGTGAGCCGGTCTCCAAAGACAAGTGCAGAGCTTACAGGCTAGTCTCCTTTTGTTACAAGAGCAGGACTAGGAAGAGGCGATTAAAATATGGACATTTTTGTATTTCTGTCAAAAATGGTCGGTATCCTATCCCCTGATTTGGAATGGGGAGTTGCACAGCTAAGTCTATTCCATTCCATTGCATTCCTTTTTATTTTATTTTTTTGGGGGGCACTCGATCATCTATTCCAGTGGTAGGCAACCTAAGGCCCGTGGGCCAGATCCTAAGGCCCAATCACCTTCTAAATCCGGCCTTCGGACGGTCCGGGAATCAGCGTGGCACCACCAGCCATCTTCCTTCTTAGTGACGTTGTCGCAGGAAACACGCCCCCCCCCCAATCATTCAGTTTGTACAAATTTGACACACACAACGTATGCTACGCTTCTGTTACCAATTCATGGAAAATCAACCATACATCGGATCTGCACCGTCACAAAGAACTTGCATACAGGAGTGGATTCAGCATGGACTGGAACAAAGGACAATGATCAGCTCTTCCGTCTGGGGGGCAGGAAACTGCAAGCTCCCCTCTGTCACCTGGAAAGTACTCATGGGGAGGGGGAAAGGGGGAACCAGCCAGGTGACAGGACACTCAGGTTACCACCACAACTCCTCCCTCAACCAAGGGAGCCCTCGGATTCCTCCATTAACACTACAGGCATCTAGCTGGCCGTCGTGAGAAGAGGATGCTAAACCAGATGAGACATTGGCATGTTCTAGCAGGGTGAGGAGATTTCACCCCTCCCATATCCAAGAATCTGCTGATGTTCTCTGCTGATTCTCCAGAAAGGAGGGGGCGGTTTCTGCTCTCTACTTACCGTATTTTTCGCTCTATAACACGCACCCAACCATAACACGCACGTAGTTTTTAGAGGAGGAAAATCCGTAGGCATGCCACCCATAGGCATTCCCTCCATAACACGCACAGACATTTCCCCTTACTTTTTAGGAGGAAAAAAGTGAGTGTTGTGGTGCAAAAAATACGGTATTCTGCTCCAGTCTCACATCAAAGAGAGACAGACTGAGTGTTAGAGTGTGTATAGATAAGGTTGCTGCTAAGAGCAGCTGCAGACACTCAGTGC
Organism: Podarcis raffonei; assembly: GCF_027172205.1. Classification (NCBI taxonomy): domain Eukaryota; kingdom Metazoa; phylum Chordata; class Lepidosauria; order Squamata; family Lacertidae; genus Podarcis; species Podarcis raffonei. Next base: position 68,045,880 of record NC_070611.1, read on the forward strand.
AGTTCAGCATTTTCACTTAGACCTCATTTAGCTCTGTACATAGTTGTGTATTATAGTTGTAGATAGAATAAAAGAAGATATTCTACAGAGCTGCTCTCCGAGTCGTTTATGCTCTCCTATACTCTGCTGGGACGCGGCTGGCGCTGTGGGTAAAAGCCTCAGCGCCTAGGGCTTGCCGATCGAAAGGTTGGCGGTTCGAATCCCCGCGGCGGGGTGCGCTCCCGCTGCTCGGTCCCAGCGCCTGCCAACCTAGCAGTTCAAAAGCACCCCCGGGTGCAAGTAGATAAATAGGGACCGCTTACCAGCGGGAAGGTAAACGGCTTGTTTCCGTGTGCGGCTCTGGCTCGCCAGAGCAGCGATGTCACGCTGGCCACGTGACCCGGAAGTGTCTCCGGACAGCGCTGGCCCCCGGCCTCTTGAGTGAGATGGGCGCACAACCCCAGAGTCTGTCAAGACTGGCCCGTACGGGCAGGGGTACCTTTACCTTTTACCTATACTCTGCTGTACTCTGCTGTGCGACGACTGTCTTCTTGTGGAAGTGAATCTGCTGCTCACAACTCTAAGCTGTGAGTCCACAGCACTTTGACCTGTTCCTGTGCAGAAGGTGGTCTCTGGAAGTGCTATCCAGCTCGCCTAGCCCAGTCGGGGCTGAAGTGTGTGAGTCCAGTTGGTGGCACTGGCTCAAGGGCGTTGCTGACACTTCCAATGTCCAATACCATAGCTGAGCTGGACAAATCAGCAGGTGAGCAATCTTTCACACAAATGCTTTTATACGTGTAGATATCTCGTGTACCTGCCAGCTGCAAACATCTCTTAACTTTCTTATGGCAAACATTGAGCCAAGCAGATGTGTGCGGAAGAACAGTAACAGGAAACACTGCGTTTTGCTGCTCTCTTGTGTCCAAAGGCCGTTATAGCACAAACACAGTGTCTTTGTAACCCCATCCCGCTCGCAGACTTGTCAATTGTGGAGGGAGGGAGTTCGTTTTATTTACCTTCTGCTTTGAGCCTGGAAAGCCCCATCGCCTGTAAATACAGCTATTCCCCCCTTACATGCACCAGTAAGTTTGACCTTGAGTGCTAAAATGGGCGAAAGGCAGGCTTGAAGCTTCTCTTCGGAGCTGGAAACAGCTGGTGTTGGTGTCAACTCAGGCGCTTCCAGAAAACCTGTGCGTTGAACATTCATCTTGATTTGTTTGCAGGGAAGTTCGACCATGCTAGCGATTTGTTTAATTCTATTAATGCTTAACTGTGGTTTTGTTTTTTTAAAAAAATGTTTTCTCTATGTTTTTAGTGATTCTTGTGTTCATTTTTAAGCCGCCTTGAGTCTTGTCAGGGGAAAAGGCAGAGTAAAAATAATAGAGAATAGCTCAGTTGCTCTAACAATAAATAACAACAACTACTACAACTACTACTACTACAACTACAACTTATTATTAATACCCCGCCCATCTGGCTGGGTTTCCTCAGCCACTCTGGGCGGCTAACAACAGAATTAAAAGCACAATAAAACCTCAAACATTAAGGAGACACTCCTTCAGGTATACTGGCCTGAGGCTGTTTAGGGCTTTAAAGGTCAGCACCAACACTTTGAATTGTGCTCAGAAACGTCCCAGGAGCCAACGAAGGTCTTTCAGGGCTGGTGTTATATGGTCTGGGTGGCCGTCCCCAGTTACCAGTTTAGCTGCCACATTCTGGATTAGTTGCAGTTTCCGGGTCACCTTCAAAGGTAGCCCCACGTAGAGCGCATTGCTTGACCTCAGATGGGAGACCTAATAATAATAATTTATTACTTATACCCCGCCCATCTGGCCAGGCCTCCCCAGCCACTCTTGGCAGCTCCCAACAGAATATTAAAAACACAATATTAAAACATTAAAAACTTCCCTTAACACTACTGCCTTCAGATGTCTTCTAAAAGTCAGATAGTTGTTTATTTCCTTGACATCTGATGGGAGGGCATTCCACAGGGTGGGAGCAACTACCGAGAAGGCCCTCTGTCTGGTTCCCTGTGACCTCACTTCTCGCAGGGAGGGAACTGCCAGAAGGCCCTCGGCACTGGACCTCAGTGCATAGCTGTCAACTTTTCCCTTTTCTTGTGAGGAATCCTATTTGGAATAAGGGAATTTCCCTTAAAAAAAGGGAAACGTTGACAGCTATGCCTCAATGTCCGGGCTGAACGATGCGGGTGGAGATGCTCCTTCAGGTATACTGGACCAAGGCCGTTTAGGGCTTTCAAGGTCAGCACCAACACTTTGAATTGTGCTTGGAAACGTCCTGGGAGCCAATGTAGGTCTTTCTGGACCAGTGTTATGTGGTCTCGGCGGCCACTCCCAGTCACCAGTTTAGCTGCCACATTCTGGATTAGTTGTAGTTTCCGGGTCACCTTCAAGGTAGCCCCACGTAGAGCGCATTGCAGTAGTCCAAGCGGGAGATAACAAAGAATCATAGAATCAGAAGGGACCCTGAGGATCATCTAGTCCAACCCTCTGCAATGCAGGAATACGCAGCTGTCCTGTATGGGGATCGAGCCTGCAACCTTGGCGTTATCAGCAGCACGTTCTATGTTCTGTGCCTTTGAGAGCTTCATGAGAATCAGGCAGAAGAATAACCAGTGCAGGGTCTGTCCCCCCAGCATGGAAATTGAGTACTGTAGTTAATAGTGCAGAATCGTACCCCATTGGGCAAAGGGTGAGAGCCCTGTGTGAAATGGGACACCAATGTTCTCAGCATTTTCCAGGATCAGTATGCGAAAATTGGCTCATAATCCCGCGCGTGAGATGACATCTTTTCTACTCGCTCTGGCTCATATTCACGAACCACGGCTAAGCCTCAGAACTCTAAGGATTTGGACATTTGTAGAAACCAACATCAAACTTAACGAGAAGCTTCTAAAGGCTACTGGGTCTTTGTAGATGATCAAGAAGGGAAAATGTACTTTGAACAAGCAATTCGTGGCAGGAATCATTAGTAGGCAGCCACTCTTTTGAGGGCTGGCGTGGGAAAGATTTGGATTGTTGGCTACAGAGGTGCCTAGGCTACATTTTGAAAATGAAATGAAATATAATTTCAAAGAGGCACGGGACTGATTGATCTTTATCTGTAAACAGAATGGTTAAACAGACAGTGTAAACAAACCAACAGATAAATGTCAGTAACAAAATGGAGTTGAAATTGATTTTGTTATGTTTAGTTCCAGTATTCCTCAAAATGGAGCTCAAAATGGCTTTCCATGAGAGACAGTGAGAGGACCACAACAACCTTGTGAGGTAGGCTTGGCAGGCCCAGAGTCACCCAGCAAGCTTCATGGCTGAGTAGGGGTCTAAGTAGGGGATCCTAGTCCAAAAAAATTACTGAAACAAATATATATTTTAAAAACAAAAACCATCAGAGTAATTAAAAAGGGAGCGGACCTCCTTGCTTCCTCCTACTTTTCTGTATTCTCCACACCATGGGAAATTAATTAATTTAGAAAACGGATCAACTAAATGTAACATTTGATCAAAATGCTTGCCCAAGTGGTGTACTAGTTAAGAGCAGAAATAAGACCCAAATGATAACCACAGTCTCAGGTTAAAAACAAGTATGCACAAAACCATAGGTAGGCAAACTAAGGCCTGGGGGCTGGATCTGGCCCAATCACCTTCTAAATCCGGCCCCCGGATGGTCCGGAAATCAGCGTGTTTTTACATGAGTAGAATGTGTGCTTTTGTTTAAAATGCATCTCTGGGTTATTTGTGGGCCTGCCTGGTGTTTTTACATGAGTAGAATGTGTGCTTTTGTTTAAAATGCATCTCTGGGTTATTTGTGGGGCATAGGAATTCGTTCATTTGTTTTTTTCCAAAATACAGTCCGGCCCCCCACAAGGTCTGAGGGACAGTGGACCACTCCCCTGCTGAAAAAGTTTGCTGACCCCTGCACAAAACCACCATCATCGAAACCAAAGATAAAAATCAATAAAGCAGACAGAGAGGGCAACAGTTTAGTTTCTAAATTACGTACAGTGGTACCTCTGGATGTGAACGGGATCCGTTCCAGAGCTCCGTTCACATTCTGAAATGAACGCAACCCATGTCTGCGTGTTTGCACGTTCGCGGGTCGCTATTTACCGCTTCTGCGCATGCGCGTGACATCATTTTGAGCGTCTGCGCATGCACGAGTGGTGAAACCCGGAAGCAACGTGCTCCGTTACTTCCGTGTCACCGTGGAGCGTAACCTGAAAACGCTCAACCTGAAGCACATTTAACCCAAGGTATGACTGTGTCTGGGTAGGTTTACTAAAAAACAACAACCCAAAACCAAAAAAAAAAATCAGCTAAAAATGAATTATGGGGAGAACGATTTGTATCTGCTTCATAGCATCTGCACTGAGCACAATGCAACTCTTTTGCATTGTGGAAAGAACAGGCAGAACCAGAGAGGGGCAAACACGCCCCCCCCCAACACACACACAAAACAAGGAGCTCGCCCCCCTGACTTGCCTTCCAATTTCTGAACTATTATTAACACATACTGTCATTTTTTCTTTCTGTACAATATGCTTTTTAAGATGCTGCCTAGGTTTGTCATTGCTCTTCTCCCAAGAAGCAGGCATCTTTTAATTTCGTGACTGCTGTCACTATCTGCAGTGATCATGGAGCAGGAACCGGCAAGCCATTCCTGTATCCTTGCCAAGAAAATTCCATGGACAAAGACAACAGGCTTGTACAATATCGGCCACATTTCCCCCCAAGGAGCTCAGTGGGGCATATATGGTTCTCCTCTTCCTCATCTAACCCACCAACCCTGTGAGGTAGGCCAGGCTGAGAGGGAGTGACTGGCCCAAGGTCATTCAATGAACTTCGTGGCCAAGTGCGGGATTTGAACTCTGGTCTCCCAGGTCTAAGCCTGGCGCTCTAACCACTACATGGCACTTTCGCTCCCTCCGCTAGAAATTTAGCTTTGCCCCTTGTGTGTGTGTGTATCCCAACCCCCAGAATTTTTTTTTGTTTTGCTGTTGCTGCCACGGAGGGAAAGCTGCAGTTCTCTGACGGCGTAGGTGCTGCGCGTTTCCTTTCTTTCAAGAAACCTGGCCCTGCCACAGCCGTAACTCACATGAACAGGTTCGTAGGAACCTTAGCAAAAGCATTTGAAGCATATTCTCTAACCACAGGCGGCCACCCACGCCTCTGGTTTGCAGCGAGGGCTGCTGGAGAGCTTTTTTTCTTTCTCGCCTCGAAAAACTCGTGCAAAAAAACACACACATCAAATTGAAGCCAGGATTTGTCTTCCGGTCTCTGTGTTCCAATTCCTCGTCTTGGATGATTTTGCCTCAAGTTCACAGGGCGCAAAGTAGACATTCCAGGGGTGAATCTGTACAATATTTAGATGCTGGAGTAAAACGGCCCTAGAAAGCATCTTAAAAAGCAGAGACATCACCTTGCCAACAAAGGTCCATATAGTTAAAGCTATGGTTTTCCCAGTAGTGATGTATGGAAGTGAGAGCTGGACCATAAAGAAGGCTGATTGCCGAAGAATGGATGCTTTTGAATTCTGGTGCTGGAGGAGACTCTTGAGAGTCCCATGGACTGCAAGAAGATCAAACATGTCCATTCTGAAGGAAATCAGCCCTGAGGGCTCACTGGAAGGATAGATCCTGAAGCTGAGGCTCCAATACTTTGGCCACCTCATGAGAAGAGAAGACTCCCTGGAAAAGACCCTGATGCTGGGAAAGATGGAGGGCACAAGGAGAAGGGGACGACAGAGGAGGAGATGGTGGGACAGTGTTCTCGAAGCTACCAGCATGAGTTTGACCAAACTGCGGGAGGCAGTGGACGACAGGAGTGCCTGGCATGCTCTGGTCCAGTGGGTCATGAAGAGTTGGACACGACTAAACGACTAAACAACAACTCAGCTCTGCTGGCACTGACTGGCAGCAGCTCTCCAAAGAAGAAGAAGAAGAAGAGTTTGGATTTGATATCCCGCCTTTCACTCCCTTTTAAGGAGTCTCAAAGCGGCTACCATTCTCCTTTCCCTTCCTCCCCCACAACAAACACTCTGTGAGGTGAGTGGGGCTGAGAGACGTCAGAGAAGTGTGACTGGCCCAAGGTCACCCAGCAGCTGCATGTGGAGGAGCGGAGACGTGAACCCAGTTCCCCAGATTACAAGTCTACCGCTCTTAACCACTACACCACACTGGTTCGATGAAAATAGGGAGGTCCTATTTTTGTAAATCACCTTGAGATTCCCCCCCCCCATAATCGAGTGGTATATAAATTTCACCAAATCAAATAAGTAAATAATTAAATATTATTCCCCTAAAGCCTACTTAGATATGTAGAATGTCAACAAGTGTTTTGAAAACTGTTTTTTAGCCTATTGCTGATTTTAATTATGCTTTTGATGTTTTCAACAGCTGTTTTATTATCCAGGTTTCTTTTACTGATAATTTTATGGTTTTATTCTTTTCGTCAACTGCTTGGTAACAAAAAACCAAAAACCTCAATCAAACAGGGTATAAGCTTTATTAAATAGACTAAAGAAATGAAATAAAGAAATTTAACCTCCCTGGAAACTATAAGGAACACTCAATAAAGGCTGGGTTTAATCATCTAACCTCCTCATAAGCAATGTGTTAGCACATTGGGATAAAGGGGACAGTCTCAATAAAGAGATATTCTGGGGGAACTCAAGAGTTTTCCATTGTGTAGACAGGCAGAGTCCCCCAAACGCTGGGTGGTCCCCGTGTGGAATAACGACTCAAGACAACGTGCTATGGGATCAAAATTGGCCACAACTTTATTATGTTTCAGATGTGGGTAGACCTTGGCTCAGGCATTGGGCGTTTATCCCTCTCAGTCCCCCGCCGGGGATCTGGGGAACATCAGGGTTATCCAGTGGAGGGGAGGGGCTGGCTCTGGAGAACATATGTTCAAGCAGAGAGAGCCCGCCCTCATTACGCCGCCGTCGCAGGGGAGAGCAATGATGACCTCTAGGCGTACGGCCAAAGGCTCCCCTCAAACAACCCCTTTAACGGGGAACCCTGGTATCGCTGCAGGAGGGGGGTGTGGGTCACCGCTGCCCGCCCCCCCCCCCCATTTAGGGAAGATAGACTAAAGGATTCCGCCCAAGCCCTGATACTGCCAAAGTTGTGACGTTTTGCTACGGGAAAGGCAAACCTGCCAATGCAGGAGAATTCCTTTCCGGCCCTTCAACAGCGACCCTGACGTAGCAGCGCCTGCATACCTGTGGAGTAAAGGTTAACCTGCAAAAGAAGTCTGAACTGAGGGTGGGTAGGGCGGGAGAAGCTCTGGAGCCAACTGATGATTCTCAGGTAAGATCCAACTGATGATTCTCAGGTAAGATCCCGCAGGGCTCCCTAGGCTGCGGATGGCAGCCTGCTGCACAGAGCGCGGGGCGCGCTGAAGCAGAGCGCCCCGCGCTTCGGGCAGATCTCCACAGCCTAGGGAGCCCTGCGGGAGTTCCCGCAGCTGGGGGGGGGGAATAATTTTTTTTTTTTATTCCTCCCCAAAAAAACAAGGTGCGTCCTATGGGCCGGTGCGTCCTATAGGGTGAAAAATACGGTACTTATCAACTGAGATCGGACTCGTGAACCAAAATAGCAATGCTACTTACCCCACATTTGTTTTTAACAGTGGCAAAGTTTTAGGAATACACATGACCTCTTACTGGGATCTGTTTGAAAGAAAATATCTTCAACTAACTCATTTTTTTTTAAAAAAATCATATATCTGTTTTTTATAATTGTATTTCACCCACTTCAGGAACGAAAAAGGGTTCCAGCAGGAGACCCTTGTCAGGACACAAGTGCTTCTTGTGCAATTTGCAGGATAAAAGGTCCTTACTTCCACTGATGTTAATTTCTCAAACAATCTTGTTAATTTGCAAAGCACCAGGAACAAATAATGATAGCGCATTTGAACTTTAAAGGTCAGCTGGGTACTCAGACTGCAGGAGGGAGGTCTAATTGAAGTTCTTGGGAGCCTGGAGTTCTTAGCAAGGGGAGCATACCTAAATGGATTTAAAAATAGAGGTGCATATTGCAGTTTAAATTGTGGCTGAGGAGTTGTAATAATAATAATAATAATAATAATAATAATACTACAGTGGTACCTCTGGTTATGTACTTGATTCATTCCGGAGGTCCGTTCTTAACCTGAAACTGTTCTTAACCTGAGGTACGACTTTAGCTAATGGGGCCTCCTGCTGCCTCTGCGCCGCTGGCTCACAATTTCTGTTCTCATCCTGAGGTAAAGTTCTTAACCCGAGGTACTATTTCTGGGTTAGCAGAGTCTGTAACCCGAAGTGCTTGTAACCTGAGGTACCACTGTAATAATAATAATAATAATAATAATAATAATAATAATAATAATAATAATATTTACACCCCGCCAATCTGGCTGGGTTCCCCCAGCCACTCTGGGCAGCTCCCAACAGAATAAAAAATCAATAAAATATCATATCAAACATTAAAAACTTCCCTAAACAGGGCTGCCTTCAGATGTCTTCTAAATGTGAGATAGTTGTTTATTTCTTTGACATCTGATGGGAGGGTGTTTCACAGGGCAGGTGCCACTACCGAGAAGGCCCTCTGCCTGGTTCCCTGCAACCTCACTTCTCACAGTGAGTGAACCGCCAGAAGGCCCTCGGAGCTAGACCTCAGTGTCCGGGCAGAATGATGGGGGTGGAGACGCTCCTTCAGATATACTGGACCGAGGCTGTTTAGGGCTTTCAAGGTCAGCACCAACACTTTGAATTGTGCTTGGAAATGTACTGGGAACCAATGTAAGTCTTTCAAGACCGGTGTTATGTGGTCTTGGCAGCCACTCCCAGTCACCAGTCTAGCTGCCGCATTCTGGATTAATTGCAGTTTCCGGGTCACCTTCAAAGGTAGCCCCATGCAGAGCGCATTGCAGTAGTCCAAGTAGGAGATAACCAGAGCATGCACAACTCTGGCGAGACAGTCTGCGCGCAGGGAGGGTCTCAGCCTGCGTACCAGATGGAGCTGTTAGACTGCTGCCCTGGACACAGAATTGACCTTCGCATCCAGGAAATGTACACAAACACTGCTCTGCTCCCAGAAGATCTGGAGATGGCTAGCAACTTAGGGCTCATTCGCATGTCTGCTTGTTTCATGCCTAGAAAACACAGGTCTAAGTAGTATTGCTGCTCTTTAGCACTAAATCAGAACAAATGACAATTCATGGAAAACTCAATTCACCTTTGTTGCAATTCCTCGCTAAACTGCGGATTTTCCCAGGGCAAAGCTGCAGGGCAACCAGCGATGTGGAGAAGCCCTTAGGTGGCTTGAAAAGCAGAACATTATGCATTCAGGGGGTTAGACTAGATGATTACTGGGGTCCTGTGCAACTCTACCATTCTACGATTCTATTCTTTATATTATTTACTGAATTTGCATGCCCAGCTGCAGACCCCTCGCCCCCGGGAGCCTAGGCCCAGATAAACAAGACACAACACAGTAGTTACGGGATTAAAATTAGGCCACAACTTTATTAAATTTCAGATGTGGGAAACCTTGGCTTAGGCCTTGGGTGGGTATCTCTCTCTGCCCCCAAAGAAGGCTCAGAGTCTAGGAAGTTGTGGGACAGCAATGAGTGCTCAGAGGGAGAAGACTGGGGGGGGGGGGAGGAAGCTAAAGAAGCAATAGGGTTTAGTGAGCAGGAAGAGGCTGTGGCAGAGAGCAGTGCAGAAGCAGAAGCAGAAGCTGACGCAGGCAAGTGGAAGGATACAAGTCAAGAGGCAGGGAGGATTCTGGCTGGTGAAGCATCCTGAGTGTCTCCCCCTCCTGCTGCAACAAGCTCCCCCCTCCACACCCCAGTCTCCCAGGACCAGCAGAGGCATGAAGAGGGTGGCGGAGAAGTTAGCTTCACGCAGGCACAGTTTCAGATTGCTTGGGGGAAACTTTAGAGAGGAGGGGAACTGGGCAGCTCTGGGGAAGCAGGGACCTTCAGTCTCAGCAACTGCTTCATGGGGGCAAGACCTGCTGGAGATCAGTTGCTGTGCTCATCAGGCCTGGCACTCCTGTGCAGATCCTGTTTTTGCTAACAAAGAGTTAACTCCAGTGTGCTCAGTGTGATTTACTGCTGGCTCGCTCCAGCCAGAATCATAGTCCAAAACACCTGAGAGGCAAAGAAGTTGGGAAAGAGTCCACTCCGCTTTTGTTTTTTTAAAACCCACATAGATCTCGGCAATCTTTGAATCCTCTTTGACAGGCAGCGGTTGAATAATTGCCAGAATCAAATTAGCAATCTCTGAAACGCAGTGATTAACGGCCCCGTCTTAAATCCACAGCGACGGCATTGTGTTTGAACAGCCTGTCAAGGGAAGCGGAGGTCAGGCTGAGCAGAAGCAGGACTGTCATGTGTGGAGATGTCTGCCGATCGCTCTGGGTGCTGTTATCAATTATTTCCCCATTAAAGAACAAAGCTCCTTTCACACCCCCACACCCCCGCAATGCTCAGGCAGCATCTCAGAGGATCTTGCCATCATTTAATGGCTTGAGGCTAATTAAGCATTAGTCACATTAAAACACTAATTGGCAAGATGCTCTGGTGCATGCAAATCAGCAGGAGCAAGTGGCGCAGCTCTCCTTGGGCTGTACCACGAAAGCAATGGGTTTAAATGCTCCACCAAGGTTTTTTTTAAGTTTGTTTTTTTTTAAATCCACTCCTGCCTCTTAGAAAGCTAGCAGGCCAGGAATGTAGGAAGTCAGACCATTGGTCTATTTTGCCTGGTATTATTTCCTAAACTGGGTGGCAGCAGCTCTCCAGAGTTTCAGACTGGGCTCTCTCCTAGTCCTACCTAAGGTAAAGGTAAAGGGACCCCTGACCACTAGGTCCAGTTGTGGCTGACTCTGGGGTTGCGGTGCTCATCTCGCTTTATTGGCCGAGGGAGCCGGCGTGCAGCTTCCAGGTCATGTGGCCAGCAGGACTAAGCCGCTTCTGGCGAACCAGAGCAGCACACGGAAACGCCGTTTACCTTCCCGCTGGAGCGGTACCTACTTATCTACTTGCACTTTGACGTGCTTTCGAACTGCTAGGTTGGCAGGAGCAGGGACCGAGCAACGGGAGCTCACCCCGTTGCGGGGATTCGAACCGCCAACCTTCTGATCAGCAAGTCCTAGGCTCTGTGGTTTAACCCACAGCGCCACCCGATCTGCAAATTGAACCTTGCACCTTCTACATGCAAGACAAATGTTCTGCCGCTGAGCTACGGACCTTCCCAAGCAGCCTGAACTATTTTAAAAGAATTTATTGAAATAACCCCACTACTGATTAGGGCAGAAATGAGATGCAACGGACTTACATTTTATGGCATGTGAATCATGTGGACAGGAAACAGCCTGAGTCGTCCATCTTTTTTCTGGACTTTAAGCCATGACAAGCCCCTTCTTGCCTCAGTTCCCCACCCATCTGCCATTTTCCTTACTCTTCATTCTCCACACACCCTTCTTTCCAGTTCCTCTTTCTCACTCCATCTTCTGCCCTGTGCCCTTCCGTTACACCTGAGGGCCCCCCCATCACTTAGATTCCTAAGCCTCAGTGGATCCCTCTGTGAGGCTCTAATACCAGGCAAACTGACAACTTTCCCTTCCCTCATAGTAACTGGACTGCAATGGTTCCCTGTAAACTGAGCATTCCTGATCCAATCAGCCAATCAGTGTCTTATAAACAAAACTTCACAGCCACGAGGGTGATGCAATATGTATTGCCTTGTGTCATTTACTAGGGCTGTGCAACCGAAGCCCAGATAGCAAACCAAAATCACCCAAAACAGAATCTCCTTCTTCCCCCACCTCCCCCCAAGGGCTGAGCTCCAAATGGATCACATCAGGGTGTGCGCAGTCCTATCATTCATTCATTCTCCTGTCAATCTGTTTTCACAATCTTTCCCGTCTGGGTCTGCACTAAATAAGGACATTTTGTGGTTGAACCTCCCATTTCCCTTTTTTTCTAGATTGTGGTTCGTCGTGGTATAGCTTCGCCAGAGCTTCTCTGTTTCGCTGCATCTTCTGCCTTCTCCCCAATACAGTCGTACCTCATGTCACGTTTGCTTCATGTTACGTTCTTTCAGGTTACGTGCCGCGGCGACCCGGAAGTACCAGAAAGGTTACTTCTTGGTCTCGCTGCTCGCGCATGCGCAGAAGCACTAAATCGGCGCTTCAGGTTGCGCTCTTTTCGTGTTGCGAACGGGCCTCCGGAACGGATCCCGTTCGCAAGCAGAGGTGCCACTGTACAAGCATACAGAGGCTCTTACACGTAAGAAAGAGATCTTTATTCAGGCAAGGAGCAGGACAGGCTTGGCAGCAGACACAGAGCCCTGGAGGAGTCATGATTCAGGAGTTCAGGAATCAGGCAAGACATTCAAGACTAGATGGAAGCAACAAAGACGTCCCAACAGCTTCCACGCCATGCCTGACAAGCTTTTAAAGACGAGACACAGTGTGCTCACTTATTAATTTTTTTATTAATATATTGCATTAATATCCCAACTTTTCCTCCAAGGTTCTCTTCCTCCTCATTTAATCCCCACCACAACCTTGTGAGGTAGGTCAGGCTGAGAGGTTGTGACTGGCCCAAGGTCGCCCAGTGAACTTTGTGTCTGAGTGGGGATTTGAACCCTGGTCAAATCCCAGGCTCCTGGACTGACAGTCTCGCCACTACACCAAACTGGCACTCACTTCCCTGCTACGTCATAGGGAGATTTGTGTGGAGCTCCCAAAATTGAAACCTGGAGGTGTGTGTTGTGCTTGGATGTTTTTGTCTGGCCTGACATTCAACAGGCCAGGAGATTAAAGCTGTGCATCTTTTTCCAATGGGAAAATGCAGGGCAGACAAAAGAAAGTGCCTTTTCACACTGTGCATAGTTAAAAGTATGGAATTTTCTCCTGCAAAAGCCAATAATGTTTGGTGAGGTGGTGAGAAGATTTGGAGAAAGCAGTGAGGAGCAATCATGCTATTATTATATGAAAACTTAATCATTTTCATCATTAAAACAATTAGCAAATTTGAAATGTTTTCTGGAAATGCTGTCCCTACAGAACGCTGAAAAAGGTATGTAAGATAATAAGGGGTTATGATAATCATTAGGAATTAATGACCTGTGTTGCTGAATTCTGCAGGTGAATAATTAAAGTCTTGGAAACTATGTGACCCAGATATGCATGATGCAAGGAAGAGTTTGTTTGCTGCTTATTGCAGCCTGCTAATGTCTTTTTCTGGACGAATGCCCATGGCTTCAATTAAGTAGTGGTAAGAAGGTAAAGGGACCCCTGACCATTAGGTCCAGTTGTGGCCAACTCTGGAGTTATGGCGCTCATCTCGCTTTATTGGCCGAGGGAGCCAGCGTACAGCTTCCGGGTCATGTGGCCAGCATGACTAAGCCGCTTCTGGCGAACCAGAGCAGTGCACGGAAACGCTGTTTACCTTCCTGCCAGAGTGGTACCTATTTATCTACTTGCACTTTTACGTGCTTTTGAACTGCTAGGTTGGCAGGAGCAGGGAGTGGGGATTCAAACCGCTGACCTTCTGATTGGCAAGACCTAGGCTTTGTGGTTTAACCCACAGCGCAACCCACATCCGTTACGTAGTGGTATGTTGTTGTTGTTGTTTAGTCGTTTAGTCGTGTCCGACTCTTTGTGACCCCATGGACCAGAGCACGCCAGGCACTCCTGTCTTCCACTGCCTCCCGCAGTTTAGTCAAACTCATGCTGGTAGCTTCAAGAACACTGTCCAACCATCTCGTCCTCTGTCGTCCCCTTCTCCTTGTGCCCTCCATCTTTCCCAACATCAGGGACTCAAATAAATAAATAGATAACCTGGTTTGCCTTTGGACGTGGGTAGCGCTGTGGGTTAAACCACAGAGCCTAGGGCTTGCCAATCAGAAGGTCGGCGGTTTGAATCCCCGCAACGGGGTGAGCTCCCGTTGCTCAGTCCCTGCTCCTGCCAACCTAGCAGTTCAAAAGCACTTCAAAGTGCAAGTAGATCAATAGGTACCGCTCCGGCGGGAAGGTAAACAGCGTTTCCGTGTGCTGCTCTGGTTCGCCAGAAGCGGCTTAGTCATGCTGGCCACATGACCCGGAAGCTGTAAGCCGGCTCCCTCGGCCAATAAAGCAAGATGAGCGCCGCAACCCCAGAGTCGGTCACAACTGGACCTAATGGTCAGGGGTCCCTTTACCTTTACCTTTAACTGGTTTGCACTTTTCAAAACAGTAGACGTGCTGAAACGCAGCCGTCCTTCAAAATCCGCCCGTCGCTGAATATTCGGTGCAGTTTTTCAGTCCAAAAAGACAGTGTGCATTTGAAAGCACATATTGGTGAAGATAACCCAGGAAAATGTGTTGCATTAGGGGGGAATTCCTTTGTGAAAATGCTTGTGCGTTTGGCAATATTGCATGTGAGGGTGTGTCGATATTAGGAGAAATCTGCAGCCATATGACGGTGAGTTTTCAGGATGAGGTCTCTACACACACCCACCCGCAAACGGATGTGCAAATGTGGAGAATTTCCTAGGGGAGCCCCCAGCTTGCTGGCACCGCGTCCTCTCACAGCAGGCTCCCTGCGGCATCTTGAATTCCATCTCTGTGCCCTGGGCAGCGACGGCAGCAGTCAGGTGGCGGCTGTGTGGGTGGCCGTGTGGGTAACTGAAAGCGGCAGCTGTAGCAGCAGCAGCAGGAGGAGGAGGAGACAGCAGCAGCCACAACTCAAGCTAAACTTCTTAAGAGTGCACTGCCTGAAGCAGGCACGACAGGGGAAAAAGGAAGGAGGGCGCAACTTGGAGACAGGTATGGGGTGAAAATGGGGAGCCGTGGCGAGGCAGAATATTCTACCCCTTGAACTTTTGTAATGTCACGCAGGCTCTCTAAGCTTGCAGTGAATATATGTGTGTGTGTAAGAGGAGGGAAATAGGGTGTATACAGTCCTCGTCTTGTTCGTAGAATCAGAGAATTGTAAAGTTGGAAGGGACCCCAAGGGTCATCTAGTCCAACCTGCTTCAGTGCAGGAATCTTTTGCCCAACGTGGGGCTCGAACCCACAAGCCTGCACTTAAGAGTCTCGTGCTCTACTGACCAAGCTATAAATCACAGAGTAGACCTGTGGATGTTATTGTTGTTGTTGTTTAGTTGTGTCTGACTCTTCGTGACCCCCTGGACCAGAGCACGCCAGGCACTTCTGTCTTCCACTGCCTCCCGCAGTTTGGTCAGACTCATGTCTGTGGCTTCGAGAACACTGTCCAACCATCTCGTCCTCTGTCGTCCCCTTCTCCTTGTGCCCTCCATCTTTCCCAGCATCAGGGTCTTTTCCAGGGAGTCTTCTCTTCCCATGAGGTGGCCAAAGTCTTGGAGCCTCAGCTTCAGGATCTGTCCTTCCAGTGAGCACTCAGGGCTGATTTCCTTCAGAATGGATCGGTTTGATCTTCTTGCAGTCCATGGGACTCTCAAGAGTCTCCTCCAGCACCATAATTCAAAAGCATCAATTCTTCGGCGATCAGCCTTCTTTATGGTCCAGCTCTCACTTCTGTGGATGTTATTAGACGTGAGTAACTTAGGTTCATTCATCTTACTGGGTCTACTCGGAGTATAACTTGGTTGGCTGTAACCCAC